>NC_143550.1:39807500-41060833 GCF_054136105.1 Typopeltis vanoorti
CCTGGACCTCATCTGCTTCCTGACAACTCAGCTTCTAAAAATGACTGAGTTGTCTCCCAACTCCCACAGCTGCAAAATTTCCATTGTATCCAAACAATAAGAATTATAATTAAGAATTATAAACATGTTAACACAAGAATACTTTAATGTTCGCCAAATATTTCAGTCTGAAACTAACAGACTATGTTAGTTTCAATGGCTTGAAGGATAAGCTTGAAGTTGTTATGTCCACACTTTCCTTATATTTCTTCTTACTTGTCTTATAATATTTACTTTGTGTCTATATCGTTATTAATTCCTTAATTCAACACTTTTTGTTGGAACATTAATTACTTCATTAACTCTTTAGTTTATGCAGTCTCAACATTTACTTTGGGCCGTTAACAACTTTAAGGATATTGGACGTGGGTAGAAGACAAAGAGATTCCCAATGGACAATGGCAATTCCTTTGTCTCAGTGCTGGTGCTGGTTGTTTCTTCGGATTCAGGGAAAATTTCTATTATATGCACCACCCTGAATCCTAGATTTCTGAACAATGAAAAATCAAAGAACCAGAACTTGGCATAGCACATTATCCCTAATTTCTTAAACTATATGAAGTAGTTCAAACCTCATCTATCTCTAACTTAGTTTGCAGTCGTAGCCTCCCCTATAAATTACCTCCCACCATGGTTCGATTAATTGTGAGCGGTGCAATAGAAAATGGAATCAGGCAAGTCAACTATTCATACAAAATTAATAACGGAAAAAACTCACGTACAAAGATTATTTAATAGTATAATTTTCGCCTGTGTGTCACAGGCATCTTCAGTACATATTAAGCTCAAATTAAACAATAACTGACAATTCCAAAAAGTGCCACCTAAGTAGCTGGTGTAAGATAACTAAAAAGGTTAATAAATTTCCTTAAAAAAAAAAAAAAAAAAAAAAGTTAGGAAAGATTAGCTGATTTGTAAAGTACTATCTCCCATAAAGGGGATAGACGTAAGCCGTCAGATCTGTTTAAGATAATCCACAAGAGCACGGAATCAGGTAGACACCTGGAAGATTAAGATGTGGAAGCTTGTCCTTAGGAGAAGTAAGAAAGGTGGAGATTTTTCTAAACGGTCGAAAGGCAACAAAAATATTCAGCGGTTTTAAAACTTTTTAACTGACAATTCTTTTTGGAATTGTCAGTTATTGTTTAATTTGAGCTTAATATGTACTGAAGATGCCTGTGACACACAGGCGAAAATTCTACTATTAAATAATCTTTGTACATGAGTTTTTCCATTATTAACTTTGTATCAATATGTCTACTCACGGTATACCTCTTTTAAAACTTAGTCAACTATTGAATCAAAAGAAAACATTTAATTACACTCTAGTTTACACTCTAGTTTATTCAGATTACACATCATGAATAAACTTTGGCACATGTTTGCTTCAATATCAATCTCAATGAAAAACATACTTATCTAACCCTTCTTAATCTCTCTTAGCAAGTATATGTATCAGTTCAGTTAAAACATTCTATCAAGGTAAATCATGAGCTTACTCTCCACAATACTAATGAATGAATAGTTCATTCATTGACATTAAAATTAACCCTAATTTCTTCCTTCATGTCTCAGAGTTACGCTACCCTTTTAAACTATATCTCTAAAGTCCTTGCATAAAATTCACAACCTTCTAAACTTAATGTCCAATTAATAATTACTGTCTTTCTTCTTTTATACATTCACTAAACAGATTAAAGTTCCTACTTTACCAATTGCTGGGGAACTATTAGAACATCCATATCACAATATAACATCACCTCCAGGTCCACCTTCCATTCGGCTTGGTCTGCATTACCCCACTGAATGGTCCGGACTGGATATATCTCCGGCAACAAAGACAGGTGCTCGCCGTTCACTGGTCATCTGGCTCGGCAAGGCTTAGCTGTCTCTGCGGTAATCAGAAACTAAGCTCCGCTGGGCAAATCCTTAACTGGTGATCTCCAAGGACTCCTCGGCATTCTCCGACAATCTCTGCTTCGACAATCCCTCCAAGGAACGGGGACAACAAAAAAAAAGCCCTGAGCTGGCGCGGCCACGCTTTTTTTTAAATCCTGCGCCCAACACTTCCTTACTACGTCATTAAATTTCTCCCTCTTTGCTCATGTCACCTTACATCTCCCAGCACCATAATCTCCCCTAGCACGCTCTTCGGTGGTGTGTGTGTGTGGGGGGGGGGACCGCATGCTTTCCTTCCACCGTGCACATGTACTTGGCGTACGTGTTTTGCTCCTGGCTATCAGTACTTAATCCGATTAGCCTTCTCCCAGCCACATACAAATATTTATAAAATTTTAGCAAAGTTTAAACAATGGACTATTCACAGTAAATACATTACAACACTATGGACAAATAAATAGACTCTCAAATTATTATTGTTGCTGGTAATTTACAAGCAATTTTATCCATCTGATATATTAGTATATGCTAAAATGTAAGATGCTTGTTAAGTTCTGAAGAAAATATAAATTAATACAGTTTCAGTTTCATTTAGAACTTAACAAAAGTCACTGCCTTCAAGTCGGTGCTTATACGCAAAATTCCACATGTCAGATATTACCTTGGTTATCTGGTTCTGGATGTTTTCAACTATTTCTCCCATCTCATGGAACCTAGGTGATCATAATGGAATACAACAGTGCATATATGGTCTTATCAAAGCCAAGTAAAGTGAGAAAACGTGCTTAATTCTGCAAATCAGTGTTCTCTTTAACACTGCAGTTATTCAATGTGACCACCCAGCATCATGGTATCTAAGTTACTGTCCAAGTCATAGGTCTCAAACTTCACTTACATCAAATTCCATTAATTATATACTTAGCATGTAGCATTATCCCCAATCCAAAATGCATAACTCTGCACAAAGCAATATTAAACTGACATTTTCCCAGAGAATTAGCATCAAACTATACTCATCAAACCAGGGTGAGTATAGCTTATTCTTAGAGAAAAATTACAGAAAGCTGTGGTGAAATAATTGGTGAAATTCTTCTGAATAACAACTACAAGATGTTATATTCAGGCAATAATGATCAGGAAAGGAAGGAAACACAGAATAAGAAAAGTCTTGTTAACAATGTCACTGCTAATATTTTCATATTGCTTCAGGACAAGATAATATAGGGGATTTCAAATAGGAAGTGTTCATTTAGTTTTGTGCAGGATAAAACTGAATTATTTTTGAAAATAATTCAATCTACATTCTGTCCAATAAGTGTGAAAGAAAGGATGCTCTAGTAGGCTTCTGTCTCCTATTTTAGGCACATCTTTAGAAAATGGAATAAAGTTGGAAGTTACATAAACTGTCTTTATTCCTATTCTATATAATCTATATAAATAAACCAGATATTATACAGGTATAAAGTTCAAAATTCAGAAGTCAAAGTTGCAATTATCCAAAATCTCCTACAGCATTCAACACAAATTGAATATTGAATGCAGGTAATCTTGCTTGAACGGCAAGCAATTTCAAGTAAGAGTGACAGGGGCAAACATCAAAAATGAGGAAATGGACAATGAGATATTTGTGCATATGGATCCATAAAAGATTCTACTAAGAAAGAAGTATAAGATTTTTTGAGTCATTAGAGAAGATAGGTGACATAAGAGAAAAGAAAAGTTGGTCTTTGCTGAAGGTCAAAACAGCAGATCAGGAAATGGATACATATAGATATATGTATCCATTTCCTGAAATATAGATATATATTTGGAAAATACAGAAATATAGATATATTTGGAAAAAAGACCAAGGCTACTGTAATGATAAGCATCTACAGTATTTCTATTCAGGATATGGAATAGTCATTACTATGATACAACATAAAAAAATAAAAAATAATAAAAATAATAAAAAAGATGAAAGTGAAGCAATGTGCAAAACTTTGCATGGAGAGAAAACACAGAATAAGAAAAGTCTTGTTGACAATGTCGCTGTTGATAGCAATATTTTCATACTGCTTCAGGACCTAAGATAATATAAGGGATTTCAAATAGAAAGTGTTCATTTAGTTTTGAGCAGGACAAAACTGAATTTCATTTTGAAAATGAAAAAATATACATAATTTTAAAAAGAATAACAGTTGAGTATCCTTTCAGAGGTGAACTATAGCTACAATATACAAATATTATTCAAACATAAAATGAAATTGTTTGAAAATAACAACCAAACCTTGGAGACTCAGTAGCAAAACATGAAGAAAACAATGAATGATTCAGCCAGGAAGGCATATGGAAAAGTTGATTGCAAGAATAGAAAAGTCAGAAATCCAAGGTGGACTGAAAGTTAAAGTGGCGGTCATGGAAAAGAAAAAAGCATACTGAAAAACTGTAAGAAGTAAATAAGTATGTGCTCTGAGAGAATACAGCACGGTTAGCCTAGTGGCTTTGCACTTCGTAACCATATGCCTGGGGAGGGAGTGTCTTAGGTTCGATTCGATTCCCGTCAACGACATGAGGAGCTTAAGGATCTTCCTCAGACAGAGCCAAGTTAGCCGGTCTTGGGCGTGGACAACGGGGTTTTTTCTGCCAGTTTATGTGGGGTTTTTCATCCTGTAAGCAGGCAAACCGGCCCCGTGAACACACACGGATTACAGTCATGAACATTACTCTTAGGGGATGCAGCAAGGAGTGATGAACTGGCCGCATTAATTTCGTCGTGAACCCTACCTGTCCTAAAGGAATGGATGAGATCAATCAATCAAATCTGAGAGAATACTCATACAAATGTAAGAAAGTGAAGCAATGTGTAAAAGTAGCTAAATAAAAGTCAAGGAATCACTTTAGCAAGCATGTAGAAGATTAATATCAGAAAAACAGCAAAATGTTCTGAAGACTAGTGGATAAACTTACAAATGGAAGAAAGAGTATTGGAGAAGGAATCAGAGATGAATATAAAGTAAGATCTATGGCATGCCTATTAAATTTACACTTTGCTTATACGAGAAAAAAAAAATTATTTAAAAAATGTTCAGTGGTATTCTTAAACCACATTTAAACACATTCTCCATTCCCCCATCTAAGTGAGCATGTGATATGGATTGAGTGATATCAAAAACAAATAAAATGTTTTTTGAAAATAATTCAATCTACATACACTACATTCCGTCCAATAAGTGTGAAAGAAAGGATGTTCCAGTAGGCTTCTGTCTCCTATTTTAGGCAACACATCTTCAGAAAATGGTATAAAGTTGGCAGTTACATAAACTGTCTTTATTCCTCTTCCATATGATCTAAATAAATAAACCAGATATTATACAGGTATAAAGTTCAAAATTGTAACTATCCAAAAATTACAATCACTAAAGAATGAAAGTGCATACAGTTTTCTGTTTGTTTTTTAAGCTTTAAATTTTGACTTAGATGAAACTGGCTTATTTGTTAGAATGTTCTCTTTCTTCCTTCTATATAATTATTATTATTATTACTGGATGAGCACCTCCAATGAGTCCTAAGATTCACTGTAGGAGACCCAATCGTACTTCTCCTTGCAACTATTAACAGACAAAGCACTTCCAACTGACTCAGGTAATCCACTGCATTCATTTACCACTCTCTAAGCAAAAAATCTAGTCCTCATACCCTTGCTCACCACACTACTATCCAACTTCCAGGGATGACCTCCTGTTCTGCTCCCCTCCCTAGCCAAGTGCTGAAACATTTCCCCTGCATCAATCCTATAAAATGCTTTACATAACTTAAATGTTTCTAAAATGGGTTTCCAAAAAGTAAGGTAACACATTTTTTTTCTTGAGGATGTTTAATAATGGGAAGTTGAAATTATACACCAGGAAATGTGAACATGCACCACTTCTCCACAAAGTTACCAAATTTATTGATGCACTTTCCCAACAATACATCAGTTTATCAATACCAGTACTGAAGAAGTTCATGCCCATACCCAGTAAGCAACATCAGACTGCTTGATGAACTTCCTCATATGTAGTGAAATGCTATCTAGAAAGTGTTTCTTGAGGGACTGAACAAATGGAAGTCTGACGGTGTTAAGTCTGGGCTGTAAGCGGGTTGGGGGGGGGGGATATAGCAGAGTTTCCCCATGATTTCTGTGCAACTACTCACAAGTGGTGTATGCAGTGTGTGTAGAGTAGCGTTGTCGTGCACCAAAATCACACTGCTTGTCAGGAGTTCTGGTTGTTTATGTTGAACGTTGGCTTTTGGTTTGTCCAACATTGCACAGTAAAGCTCTGCATTGATTATTCCTTCCTTAGGCGAGAAGTCCACCAACAAAACACCTTGGTGATCCCAGAACACTGTGACCATGGCTTTTCAGATGGGGGGGGGAGCAGTTTTGAATTTTTTGTGCACAGGAGATTGTGGAGATGTTTTCAGGTCTAGTATCCTCTCTGGGGTAAAGTGATGAACTCATGTTTAGCCTCCTGTGACTAGGCAAGTGAAAAATTCCCTGCCTTTTTCACCGTATTGCAACAGATTCTCCAGACACATTTCCATGAATGTTTCCTTGTGCTCCTCTGACAACTGTCAGTGCAGCCAGAGGGAGCACAGCTTTCGAAAGCCAAGGACATTATGAATAATTTCATAAAAAATGGACTTACTCAAGCTCACCACTTGTGCAATTACACGCGGTTTCACTCGTCGGTCTTCAATAATGATGCCTTGATGCCAACATAAAGTGTTGTCTTCTATCTTGCTAGCTGAAGGTCTGTTCGCCCGATATCAATCTTCAATGTCAACCACAGCCCGCTTTAAATTCAATGCACCATAAACCCATCTGCTTCTTTGACATCACCTTTTTGCCATACACAGCAAACCAGTTCACAGTAAATGTCACTTGGTGAAGCCCCTTTTGCTTTCAAATAATGAATAACTTCACAAACACCTGTTTTGGACCACACTCACACAATAGCTGTCATCTTGCAACTGGAATTAGCTGTGAGGCAACAGTAGCACCACAATTTAATAGCTGTCTTTTTGAATGTAATAAACAGTCTATCTGTCTGCCATGGTTTATCTCATTCCTTTTCACCATCATTAAGAAAAAAGTGAATTCTGTGTGGCTCTAGTATGATATAATACTGAACCCAATTTAAATAATAATAAAATAAAATAAATTATATCTTTCTAGGTTGGTTTTCTTGCTATAAAGTGATGATTATAGTAACAAGCAATAGATGATGAATAATAGAAGCTCCAAAATGACAAAAGAAAGGATGGAGAGGATGATACAATAATCAAATGATCAATAACCAATTACTAACCAAAATGTAAAAAAGCTTGATATATTTATTATTTTTAGCATCATCTGGGCTCTCAATAATCATATTTACTGTTCATTCTGATTTCTATAACAGCAGCTTTATAACCTCAATAAGGTCAGTAAAGTAGAAAGTGCCCACATGAAAACAATGTAAGCCAGCACATAATACTTTTACATTTCATTTCTCATGGACTTATCTCTTTTGATTGCAATATAGTATTCTAGATAACTTATTACTTTGATTTGTGTACAGTTTGTCACAGTATGTAAAACAACAACAATCTGGATAACAATGGGACTAGTTTAAACCAGTAAGCAAGACACGACAATTAGGTAAGTATTTAAACTTTTCCCATTGTTATCCAGATGGTTGTTGTTTTGTGTACTGTGACAAACTGTTTTTTGTGCTCTGAAGATGCTGGATATAATACTAGCAAAATATCAGCCATAAGTTAATAAAGAGTAATTATTTTCTTATAAATCTGTATTCTCATCAATACCATTAAAAACAAAGTAACATGTACGATGAACACAAACCTTTCCACACATTCTAGAAAACTTGATTTGCTGCTGCCTCAACTTAACAAATGATTCAGTGCACATAACCATTATAAATAAATGACTTTGAGTAACTAACACTCTGCCTCCAATTGCGGAGAATGACCATGTAGTCTTGTTCTAGGAAGTTGCTAAACACATGGAGTTTTCTGTCAAAAAGGAGTTTATATTCAATTATAAGGTTGGTGATTATGAGAGACTCAGGAGTCATCTTGAAACAGTCCATGGCTTGAGAAGCTACAAGGAAAGAATGTCAGTAGTGCATGGCAAGTGGTCAGAGAATTCTTGAGCGTAGAAGTATCATACTGATTACCCAAGATCAGGAGAAGAAATCAAGCTGGAATTAAGTGGATAAATGAGTAAGGATATACAGCAAGAGCTCCAAAAAAAAAATATATATATATATATTGTGGAGGAAATATAAAGAAAAAGTGATCAGCATATTCATGAGCAGTACAAAGTGCAAGCAAGAAGGGTAACTAGTGTGGTAAGGAAGGCCAAATCAGACTATGAGAGAGACCTGTTTAGCCAAACAGGCCAAACTAAACCCAAAAGAGTTTTTTTTTATTATGTAGCAAGTAAGAGGGCAAATGACTATGGTAGAATGGCTTTAAACAATGCTCATGGTAGGAAGATGACTGGACCAAAAGAAATAGTTGAGTTGCTGAGTGATCATTTTGCAAATGTGTATCATTCAAGTGGTGATTTTACAGTTGCTGATGTTACAGATGTCACAGAATGCATATCAACATTGAGGTAGATGAACATGAGGTGTTCAGCACATAACAAAATATGAATGTGAACACAGCAGTGGGACTGGATGGCATATCATACCGTGTACTATGTGAACATGCAAGAGAATTGGCATTGC
This sequence comes from Typopeltis vanoorti, assembly GCF_054136105.1. Lineage (NCBI taxonomy): Eukaryota > Metazoa > Arthropoda > Arachnida > Uropygi > Thelyphonidae > Typopeltis > Typopeltis vanoorti. Next base: position 39,816,200 of record NC_143550.1, read on the forward strand.
TTCTGACTGTTGTTCAATCTAAGTCTCATCCTTGACAGGGTTCCAAGGGAATTGAAAGAGGGTAAGATAGTACCAATGCATATAGGTGGTTCCAAGACAGAAGTACACCACAGGCCAATTAACATATCAGGAGTGGTTGTTAAAAGTATTGGAAAAGTTGGTGAAAGCTAAAATACAATAGTGTGTGGATAGGGATGCGGTACTCTATGGTGGGCAGCATGGCTTTGTAAAGGGTATGTCCTGCCTTAGCAACTTATTCACATTTTCTAATAAAGTGACAGCAGAATTGGATAAAGGTAATGGCTCCACCATGATGATGCTTGACTCTGCTAAGGCATTTGACAGAATACCACATGGAAAAACTGGAGAGGATGAGAATGGATATGAGGCTAGTTGTATGGATAGGGGAATGGCTGATGGACAGACACCAGAGAGTAATATATGGTGGAGTGGATTCTAGGGGAATGATGGTGACTAGTGGAGTACCTAAGGGTCAGCACTAGAGCCACTACTCTTTAATTTGTATATCAGTGACACAGGGAAAGATTTAAGAGGGGTATATTCAGTTGTTTGCTGATGATAATACAAAACTGGGAAGAGCAATAGTTGATAAAGACGATGTAGATATCCTGTAGGATGATTTAAATAAATTGGCATTGAGCAAGGGCTAATGATTGTCCATTTAATGTTGCAAAATGTAAGGTTATGTACTTTGGGTTGAAAAGGTTGCATATGGTGTATCATATTCATGGTATTGATTTGCAGAAAATTGATGAGGCTAGGGACTTGGGGATAATGGTGGGAAAAGAGTTGAAGTTCAGAGGGTATATTGCAAAAGTTGGTAAAATAGCAACAAATTGCTGGGTTGTTGAAAAACACACTAACAAGTCCAGATAAGGAAGTTTCTTATTTTTAGAGGTACCTGTGGCATACTATAATTATTAAAAGAACACGTAAGACCACAGTAATAAGTTTTAATTAATAAAGGTACAGATATTTCATACTAAAACTATTAGTACATCTTCAGTGTCACACAAACAGTTATAGGAATGGATTACAAGTAACGAACATTCGGTGGATCACCTATTAAAATACAACTGTTGTATTATTGTCGTTAATTAATCTTTAAGAGAATTGGTTTTTTTATTGATTACATAAAATAAGTCTCTCAGATCTTCAAGAGAGAGAGAGACAATCATTTCAATTTAAACTCGGTCAGTGTAAAATAGCTTCACAACTTTCTTTAAAAAGGCGTTCATATTTGAACCTGCATCTATGGAGGAGAGTAGCTTTATCCCACTGGATATTATGAGTAGTGTTAATACAGTGTTGTGCTAGACCAGACTTCTGAGGTTTGTATTCAATATAATATTGATGTTCCTTAATTCTTTTTTTCCACAGAACGGCCAGTTTGTCCAAAATAAGAAACATCGCATTCACATGGTATTTGGTAAACACCAGCCAAAGATAGAGATGACAGTTTATCCTTTGTGCAAGCAGTAAAGAGGAAATTTTGTTGATAGGAACATACGTGGGAATCAATTGGTACTTTTTCAAAATTCTACCTATAGGTTCTGAGATTCCTGGAATGTAAGGGATTGGAACTCTGCAGACTGTTGAAGAAACCTTAGATATTGGAACATAAGATTCAATTATCTATTGGATTTGATTGGGGTTGTAATTATTCAATTCAGTATTCCCAAATTACATGGATAAGTTGCACACCTACTTTGGAAGAACTCGCTGTCTATATGGAATCCCGAAAACCCATAAAGAAGGCTATCCAGTGCGATCTATTGTGAATTGCATTGATTCTCCTACCTATCGAATTGCAAAAGTCTTGTCACGTTCCTTAAGTGCTCTCATTGGACATTCCAGATCCTACATAAAAAATTCAACAGATTTTCTTGAAAAAATCAAGGATATAAAAATCAAAGCGTCTGAGTTGTTAGTCATTTTCAACATTGTTTCTCTGTTCACCAATATTCCATTAGCTGATGCAGTCAAATTATTATATGAAGATTACCCTCCAGATATTGCTAAGATTTTCGAATTTGTTATCCATTCGGGTTATTTCAGCTGGAAAAACAAGATCTACAAACAAGTTGAAGGTACTGCCATGAGTAGCCCTCTGTCTCTACCTTTGGCAAACTACTTTTGAAACAATTTGAAGACACTATGTTTTCATCCATTCATCCTCAACCATCTCTTTGGTATCGTTATGTCGATGATGTTTTTGCTATTTGGTCACATACTGAAGATGAGCTTTCCATATTTCTACAATAGATAAGTAGCCTTCACCCACATATTCAATTCACCATGGAAAAATAAAATTCTGGTAATAAATTTAGTTTAATCCTTTATCCAAGTGTGAGCAAACAAAGTTTGAACCTGAAAATATCTTCAGGACTGAGGTAAGGCAGTACAACACCGGGCAACTCGCAGCAAAGGTGGATCAAGCTCTCAACTCCTTGTCTCAGTATCTCCCATAATGCACAGCACATCTCCTTGCGGACATGTATACTGCTATGCATTAAGGGAAGGACCACTACCCATGCCAGTTTCGACCTTTATTGAGGTCTCGTCAGTGGGAGCCAGACCCAGAGTGGAGATACTAAGGCAGAAGCAATAGGAGAGGTCATCCTTACCTATAGGAGTTGCCAAAAGATGTGCCACCTTATTATTAAATTACTCTGGATTTAGAGAAAGATGTTTGAAAGTTTATTTTTCACTTGGTTAGACTATAATAAATTTAGTTTAATCCTTTATCCAAGTGTGAGCAAACAAAGTTTGTGCCAGAAAATATCTTCAGGACTGAGGTAAGGTAGTACAACACCGGGAAACATCACAGCAAAGGTGGACACAGAGGTGGCACACTTTTTGGCAACTCCTATAGGTAAGGATGAGCTCTCCTATTGCTTCTGCCTTAGTATCTCCACTCTGGGCCTGGCTCCCATTGATGAGACCTCAATAAAGGTCGAAACCGTTATGGGTAGTGGTCCTTCCCTTAATGCATAGCAGTATACATGTCTGCAAGGAGATGTGCTGTGCATTATGGGAGATATTGAGACAAGGAGTTGAGAGCTTGATCCACCTTTGCTACAAGTTGCCCGGTGTTGTACTACCTTAACTCAGTCCTGAAGATATTTTCAGGCAAAAACTTTGTTTGCTCACACTTGGATAAAGGATTAAACTAAATTTTTATAGTCTAGCCAAGTGAAAAATAAACTTTCAAACAAAATTTTGGTACTTTAACATTCTTGGTCAAATTCCTTACTCAAATTCCTTCTGGTATCTAATCTACAAGCGTCTTTCAAGAGCCCACATTTACTGGCAGATGCATTCATAAAAAGTCTGTTCACCACACATCTCAAAAATTTGGCATTCTCAAAGCTCTAATTAATAGAGCACATAAAGTTTGCTCTTCTCCAGTAATCTTACAACAAGAACTTTCCATCATTAAAAAGTTAATGGAATCGAATAATTACAAACCCAATCAAATCCAACAGATAACTGAATCTTATATTCCAATACCTAAGGTTTCTTCAACAGTCCGCAGAGTTCCAATCCCTTACATTCCAGGAATCTCAGAACCTATAGGTAGAATTTTGAAAAAGTACCAAATGATTCCCACGTATGTTCCTATCAACAAAATTTCCTCTTTACTGCTTGCACAAAGGATAAACTATCATCTCTATCTTTGGCTGGCGTTTACCAAATACCATGTGAATGCGATGTTTCTTATTTTGGACAAACTGGCCATTCTGTGGAAAAAAGAATTAAGGAACATCAATATTATATTGAATACAACAAACCTCAGAAGTCTGGTCTAGCACAACACTGTATTAACACTACTCATAATATCCAGTGGGATAAAGCTACTCTCCTCCATAGATGCAGGTTCAAATATGAACGCCTTTTTAAAGAAAGTTGTGAAGCTATTTTACACTGACCGAATTTAAATCGAAATGATTGTCTCTCTCTCTCTCTTGAAGATCTGAGAGACTTTTATTTTATGAAATCAATAAAAAAACCAATTATATTAAAGATTAATTATTATTTTCTATCATTTCCTAACATGTGGCAACAATTGTATTTTAATAGGTGATCCATCGAATGTTCGTTAACTTTTTGTGTGACACTGAAGATGTACTATTTTAGTATGAAATATCTGTACCTTTATTAATTTAAAGTTATTACTGTGGTCTTATGTGTTCTTTTAATAAAGATAAGAAAGTTATTACCCCTCTTTATAAGGCTATGATTTGGCTACATCTTGACTACTGCACACAGATTTCGTCATTTGGGATTCTTGGGGACTAGGAGTTGGTCGAAAAGATTCAGAGTCGAGTGACCAAGATGGTAACAGGTATGTGGAATACTCCCTATGAGGATATGTTGAGGATTTGTGGATTACAAAGTTTAGTTGATAGGTGGAAAAGAGGGGACATGATAGAAACTTTTATGATATTAAAATGGTTTTATAGAATTGATGCAAATGAAATTTTTCAATATATGACAAATAGTCAGAGAACTAGGGGACATCTGTGAAAGTAGTGTAAGAGTGTGGTTAGTAGGGGTGTGTAGACCAGATTTTTTGCATGGAGAGTGGTGAGTGAGTGGAATGGATTACCAGAATTGGTTGCGAGTTCCCTGATGTTGAATGGATTCAAGGAGAGGTATGATAGGATTTGTGTTTATGATGGTTGATTTGGATCTCCCGCGAGGAGCCTCCGGACTCCATGGAGTGGCTCTAATAATTATAATAATAATAATAGATTCTAATTAGCAAATCAAAGAAACTGATTAATGATGATTGGAACATATGAATGAATTATAACTATAATCAAGGCAATACCATAAGTATCATTTTGCCTCCATTTTTCTGTGTTCTTTGTTTTGATATCAACCAATGTTATAAATATTTAGGTGATTAAATGATGAAAATAAATATTATATTCAGCAGCAGTACATATTCATAAATAAAATAAAAATAAATAGATAATAAAGTGTCATTTAAGAGCTGTGCCATGAGAGGTTTCTTTAAATTAACATCAAAAGACAAGGGATCAGTAATAATATTTATTTATTTAAGGCAATGTATTTCAGCCTGAATATTACAGGCTATCTATCAGTGGTGACAACAGTTAATTACAATGTTGAATTGTAGTTAACTGTTTGAATTAATCCATTGTTTCAAAACAATGGATTGATTTGAAAAAGTAAAAGCTGCCCGATGTTATACATTAAACAATGCAATGACATAACTGAGGAAATATTGCAATATGGATAATTCATTATCTATTTAAAAAAAATTATAGATGCTAGATTAAAATAAGACTTTCGCATCATAGATAGAGAGAGGCAGTCATTCCGATATAAATTTGGATGATGAGGTAAGGCCTCAGTGCTTCTTTTAAACAAGTGTTCAAATTTATACCAATATCGATGAAGTAAGCATGTTTCAGACCATAGGATGTTGTGGTCTGTATCTATTCCATGCTGTGCCAAGCCACATTTTTCAGATTTACTGTTGGTAATATACAATTGGCGTTCTTGTATTCTCTTTTCTACAGAGCATCCAGTTTGTCCAAAGTAAAAATGATGCCAGTCACAAGGAATGTGGCTGACACCAGGAAGAGCTAGAAGAGATGGTTTTATCTTTTGAACATGGAAACTATGATCATAATTTGTTGATAGGAAGAAAAGCATCTACTAAATTGTATTTCTTAATAATTCTGGAAATGGGTTCTGATACCAGAAACGTATGGGATACTGTTTCCTTGTAATTTGAGCTACAATTATAGGAATTAAAAATATGTTGTGTGGTCCTTTCCAAGAAGCAATTGAGTTTCATATATCATTTGATGTTTAAGAGTGCCTATAATCCTGGCTCAAATAACAAGGAAACAGTATCTCGAATTCCAGTCCCAAATGGTCTGAAACATGCTTACTTCACTGATGTTGGTATAAATCTGAATGCTTGTTTGAAAAGAACTGATGCCTTACTTCACTATCTGAATTTAAATCAATATTGCAATATTTCTTCAGTTATACCATTGCATTGTTTTATGTATAACATCACACGGCTCTTACTTTTTCAAATTAATCTACTGTTTGTGTTGTACTTTGTAATTAATTATTGTCGCCACCTATGATGATCTGTAATATTCAAGCTGAAATATTATTATCATTATTTGACACCTCCAGGGAGTCCAAGGACTCATTGAGGGAGGGCACCTACAGCACAACTTCGTCCCCACCATTCAATCACCAACTGACTGCAAGTACACCAATGCCATCTACCGCCGACCACCACTAGTATTTCCACATACAATCACAAACATCTATGTCAAGGCAGGATTCGAACCTGCAGCCTTTGGGCTGGAGAGCGGATACGCTATCCACTCGGCCAACCAGGCTGGCTTTTGGGCTTTAATATGTGGGCTTTAAATTAATAGTAATGACTTATGTGTTTTCATGTTAATTTAAAGATAAATAATAAAGTTTCGTTGTGAACACCTTCACAGTTCATTGAATCTACAAACAAATAATAAAATCTCTTCTACCTTTATAAAAATTCAGCTGAACAAGAACATACCTTGTCCATTCAACAGCTTCCTGAGGAAGTCCATCCAAAATTCCAGACTGAAGAGATGAAAATAAGTTTTCATCGCCAGCATCTGAAAATTAATATAAGCATATATCAATTTAATAACAAATATGACACATAAAATAGATGTTATAAAAAAAGTAAATGAAATTTAAAACAAAAATAATGTGGTAAACTGATACTAAAACATCTCAGCTCACATATAAATCTTAAATGAGGAGAAACTAATTCGGCATTTTAATAAATCATATTATGGCTTAGAAGCACATATATAATAATTTGAAGGAAGACATAAAATTGCTTATCCAAAATGTTCCATGAAATTTAAAAATAGACAGGAAACTGAGTTTCCTTTATATTAATGAAATCTGGCAAATTTGTGTCAAGTATTTGACTTGGTGATGGTGTTTATGATAGGAAATGAAATGTCCATGTTGGCTCCAGTATGTGAGAGTGCACAGGAATTTTGATGTGGGAGGTAATCAGGAAAGTGCATATTCTAGTGAGAAGAACATGAGAAGTAGATAAACAGCAACACCGAGTTGGTTCATGACCATATGAAAACAATAAGTCAGACCGCATTCCTAGAATTAGGCAGATCAGCAAAGTAGGCATAAAAGTTAATGAAAAATGAGTTTTTGCTGAAATTGCAGAAGGAACATGACTACTGGTTTCATCTTTCTTATAGATGTAAAGCTCATAAAAAAATTATTACTATTATTATTGCACCCTCAATGGAGTTGGCTGACTCATCATGGGAGGTGCATTCAACTAACAACATATTTATCATACTAAATCTTAAAATCCTTAACTCTCCTTGCATTAACAACACATTCTGGTGATGTGTTCCATTCGCTGACAATTCTCCATGTAAAAAATCTACTCCTCACAATCCTCTTCACCACACTATTACATGATTTTCAGGGATGACCTGTTTTTTCCCCTCTTGCCTTCTACTCTTTTTATAATCTAATTTGGATTAATCCAATAAAATCCTCTCACTAACTTATATGTCTCTATCATATCACCTCTTTCCTTCCTATCCATCAAACTCTGTAATCCACATTTTTTTCAACCTCTCTCTCTCCATAGCTGGCAGTCCAAAGTCCTGATATAGTCATAGTCACTTGCCTCTGGACCCTCTCCAATGTCTCCACATCACACTGAAAACCAGGTGACCAGATATGAGTACAATAGTCCTAGTGTGGTCTGATGAGTGTTTTATACAGTGGACTACCACTTCCTTATCCCTAGATGTTAAGAGTACTTTTTATCATAGCAGCACTATGATGGAGAGAAATATATGGAGAGAAACTAGAGGTCAGTAACTAAGACAGTATCAGAATTCTGGAATTTCTTTTACAATCAATCAACTCTAACTAACTATAATAAACTACTGATCACAGTCCTATAAATACAATGCTACTAAAAGAAATTCATTATAGCAAAATACAATGAGCTATTCCTGTGGTCCCTACCAGTTTGCTATTGTGAGTCAAATGTACATAACATTTCGAATGCAGAAACTTAAGTTTATAAACTGACACTATTAAAATTATAAACTTAAGTTTCTGATGTATTCTGATGTTTATGAAGTATTAATCATATAGAATATAATTAATACTTCATGCATAAACACTTTGTTTGCTTACACTTGGGTACAGGATTAAACAAAAATATAATTTGCTATCAAATATAATTGGTCTTTTCCTTATATCCAATATTTACATATTGGATACAAGGAAAAGTTATTGCACCTCTACAGTCTCAGTTCTCCTGGTTAAACAAATACTGATAGAAAACATCCTACCACACTTCCTAATGATTCTAAGGACCCCCTCCAATAACTAGGAAAAGTGGCACAACAGTAACCTTTTCTTATATCCAGCATACAACAGAAAAAATATCAGAGATAACGAAAGCAACAAGATGTAATTTTATTTGTTGATTTTACCTCTCTATGAGAGATGAAGATTTTTTTACATCTTCCTCTTGAAAGTGTCCAAAGAATCCACTGTTTGTGCAGCATATACCATATGGAACAAACAGGTAAGCTAATTGAGAGAGATCCATATGTCATAACACATCAAAGATGTTGATAAAGAGAAGAAAACAGAAATCTGGACCAGCCTTACATAAATCGAAAAAAAAAAAAAAAATCATGCACTTTGTCAATAAACATCAACAAACAAAACATGCACTTTGGCAAACAAAACAACAAACAAAATATACTACTATAAAATTCAAAGAGGCTTCAGAAATGTTACATACTATCCCTCCAATGTAACAAAAACCAAGGTATTATATCGCATCAAGTTTGGTTCTTATTTATCATCAAAAGTCTCAAGTACACACATTTAAGAAGAATCCAATTCATCATGTACTCAACTGCCAGCTTTTATGTAGCAATTTTTTTTTTTTTTAACAATCTAATTAATTTCTTGTAATTGTCCCAAAGAGGTGTACTACAAAGTATGCCAATCTAGTTGAACTTTTTTTTCAGATAATAGCAATTTTTAAAGGCCAACCAACAGTCTAAATGTGGTCTTCATGCTGGCCAAATGAAATGAAATGATATATTGCCATTTTTAAAAGATACCTCTCACAGAAATTTCAGCTTAATTAAGAAGAGAAGAACTACTTTTTTTCTCATCTTTAGCACCTGGAGTAGAAGAAGAAACTATTTTAATTTGTGCTTGCTTGTGTTATGCTATATAACAACTTTCTTTATACTAGGTACAAGGATGCAGGAATGCTGGTGATTTTCTTGTTTCTTAAGTTCCATTATCTCTCTTATTGGAGAAGAAATTGAATGGCTGAGAACAAAAGTTTAACTTCATAATTCAGTATATGATATAAGATCATAATTTCAGATAACAGCAATTTGTTTGTTTATCCAGAGAAAGCTGACTTGTAATTACACATAAATTTATCTGAAATGCAGATCATGACAGATCAATAAGATACCATTCTTGGTATTTGTTTTCTCGCTGTTTTTCTTTATTTGTTTTTCTCTGAGATTATTTCATTATCGTACTTTGTCAAGCTTAATACACACACACACACATACATATTTAAAAAAAAAACATAGCTTAAAGTAAACGAAAGTGTGTGAGAGCGAAACTATTTTTACTAATACACACTTGCACATTTGTATATAGATGCATACTTACGTTTTCAGAATGAATTTGTATATAATTGTTGTAGATAATATTTGAATGATTATATTATTTTGCTGTACTTAGAGTAATTTCTAATTTCTGCTATGACATTTTAAGATAAGATTTCTTTGTACTAAATTAAGCACTTGAGTCTGGAAATCAATAACAAATTTTGCTAAAGATGAAGCTTTAGTAAAAATTAATTCAGCAATTTAAATTAAAAAAAAATGATTAGTCAATAATAATTATTTCAAAGCTTTCATGGAGTCACTAGATTCATCAAGGGGGTTGGGGAAATCCTCCAATTCAATTTCTTCTTCAACAGGTCTAAGTATCACATTCTGCTTTGAAATAAGCTGTATACTAACCAATACATATGAATTCAAAACAGGAATTCGTGAAAATTACAATCTCCACTGTAAATACAGGAAAGAAATTAAAAAAACAACAACTAGAAACTCTAATTGCAACTACTTACAAGTAACAAGAGGTTTATTATCCATCAGTCAGAAAAAACAAAGAAATATCACAGCAATGTATTGAAGAGAAGATGAAACCTAGGGTGCCATTATCTTATTTTCTCACCTGAAAAAAGGAATAAGCATGTAACTGATTCTGCTGTGATCATAATATAACATAATAAAAATATCAATAGAATGACTTGTGTGATTGCAAAGCATTATAGCAGAATCCTGATAACTGTAAGTAAGTGTAGCTAGGGTATTTCATAACTGTATTTTCATGTACTATGCTGAAGTAGTCAAAAGTGAATAATATAACTTATTATTATTATTATTATTCAGGTCTCCATGGAGTCAAAAGACTCATCACGGGAGGTCCTTCCTAGGAAACACAAAGTCTATCAAGACTCATCGCAGGAGGTCCCTTCTAGGAAACACAAAGTCTATCATACTACTCCTTAAACTCACTGACCATTCTCACTCTCACCACTCTATCAGGCAATTGATTCCATGGTTCAGCCACCCTCCATGCAAAGAACCCACTCCTCACCCTCTTGCTCACAGTTTCCTTCCTTACGGAAGGAAACTGTTAGTTTCCATGACTTCCATGTCATCATTCCTTCCCGCTGTTCAACCAAGCGAAAGAACTCCCCAGCGTCAACCTTGTAACCACCTTTCAATAGTATAAGTCTCAATCATATCACCTCTCCTTCTATCCACCAAACTCTGCAGTCCACATTCCCTCAGCCGATTCTCATAATTAACATTGTACAGTCCTGAAACCATCTTTGTTATCTGCCATTGTACCCTTTCCACAGTTAATTTATCCCCTTCAAATCCTGGGGACCAAATCTGAGAACAATAGTCTAAGTGTGGTCTGATCAGGGTCTTATACAACGGAATGATAACTCTTTTATCTCTGCTGGTCAGCGTCCTTCTCATTATTGCAGCAATCTCTGTTACCTTCATCACCTTTACAATATGTCCCCTGAATTTCAGGTTTCTATCAATCATCAACCCCAGATCACTTATCTCCCCCTAATTCTTCCAGTGCAGCTTCTCCGATAGAGTATGCAGCGTCCCATTGATGTGTCCCAAACCTCAAGACCTTACATTTTGCTGCATTAAACTGACACCCCCAGTCATTTGCCCATCTGGCTAGCTTATTCAAATCCTCTTGCAGGGCTACCACATCTGCACTATTACTAATAACCCTTCCCAGCTTCACATCATCTGCAAACAAATGAATATCCCTCTGCAATCCACTGACAATGTCATTGATATAAAGATTAAACAATATAGGTCCCAGTACTGAGCCCTGTGGGACCCCCACTTGTAACCCTCTGCCTCCTTGAAACTGCCCCACCATACACAACTCTCTGATATCTATCGGACAGCCAATCCTGAATCCAGTTGACCAACCTGACATCCAAACCCATGTGCTGCAATTTAAATATCAGTTTATCATGTGGCACCCTGTCAGATGCCTTTGCTAAGTCCAGGAAAATGGCAGTATATGCTTTACCCTCATCTACTGCTCTTGTAACTTTATTATAAAAGGCTAGCATATTACTAAAACAACAGTACCCCTTAACAAATCAATGTTGACTCTCACAGATATTACTCTCATCTGCCCAATGCTGTATATGGTCCCTCACTAATTTCTCCAAGATCTTAACAACTACTGATGGCACACAAACTGGCCTATAATTAGACACTTCCGGTCTGCTACCACCCTTATGCAATGGCACTATCTTACCTTCCATTCCCTGGGCACATTTCTGTAGCCAGACTTTCATTGAAAAGCCAGGTCAAAGGAGCTGTCAATAAAGGAGCTTAAGCAAAGGGGATTGGGGAAATCCTCCCATTCAATTTCTTCTTCAACAGGTCTAAGTATCACTTTCTACTTTGAAATAAACTGAATACTAACCAATACATATGGATTCAAAACAGGAATTCGTGAAAATTACAATCTCCACTGTAAATACAGGAAAGAAATTAAAAAAACAACAACCTAGAAACTCTAATTGCAACTACTTACAAGTAACAAGAGGTTTATTATCCATCAGAGTCAGAAAAAACAAAGAAACACAGCAATGTAATGAAGAGAAGATGAAATTGCTTATTAAGAGAGAAAGTGTGGATAAGTAAAAGAAGTTTATATTACAGAGATGGAAACAACTAGTTATGCGAGGACAGATAGTACAGATGAGAAGGATACAAAACTTTAAATATAATTTGCCATATGTTTTTATGTATGACATATCACTGTTATGTAAACAAGAAAAGGTAGAAGTACTTATATTCAACAGAAGAGACAACACAATCATGGAACACATGCATCAAAGTCAGTGGTAGTATAAAGTGTTGGGCAGATTCTACAGAACTGATTCATTGCATCTCTACAAACATTACTTGTTTTGACGCCTGCCAACAAAAACAAGAAAGGAATTATGTGACAATTTCCAAGGAGTGACTAACAGTGACAAGACTACAGACACCAATTTCAAATCAAGCCCAGCCATGTTGCAGTGCTTTACTGTATAGGAACTTGTACTGATAATCAAAATGAATCTAAACACAATGAATAGAACATCCAGAACTTCATGTTTCCTGTGCAGTATCTGTAGAAAAGATGTAAGGACCATTCTTTTACAGTGAAAACATAATAGTTATAACCTATCTTCATATACTGAACTGAATGGTCACTACCACAATAAGTTGGGGACAACACCATTTTGTAGGTGCAACAGCCTATAAACCAATCTTTCATGTTACTGTGTTTGAAGGGGAGGGGGGGGAGAACAAAGGATCATCCCTTGAAACAACTTGCTTTTTCCCCTCTAATCATATATTAGAAATTTTCATTTACATCTATTCTATAAAACACCATTAAAAAAAAAAAAGAGCTAAATGATCAAATCTGGGCATAAGAATATGAGTAGATTTGAAATTACATAATGAAAGATTAGTGAGAGGCAAGGAGAGAAAGTGTGGATAAGCAAAATAAGTTTATACCATAAGGAAACGAAATTGAGAGAACGAATGAAACTAGAAATGGCGTGATGCAGAAATCGAAAGTAAAAAAAATCGAAAGAATGCATGATAGCAAAAAAAGAATGAATGATAGCGAAAGTTCGATGCATGTTGGACCGAAAGTACGGAAACAAAGAAGGATGAAATTGAGAAGACTTGTAATGAGAGTGAAAGTGAGAAGAGGGGATTGAGAGTTAGAAAGATTGAATGATAGAGAGAATGTGTTGCAAGATTCGGAAGTTGAAATGGATTGGATGAGACAAGAAATGAATTGGATGCGGAATGAAATTAAGAAAATTCGGGTAAAAACTATTAAAATAAATAATGATCCCATGAAAGAGTTAACGAAAGATGAGCGAGTGGCGTTGTATGGCGACTCCATTATTAAAGGTGTGCTGGAGGATAAAATGCACAAGTATGCTTTCCAGACGCTAAAATGAGTAGAGTGATTGAGGCAGGAGCGAGCAAAAGAGTTAATAGTATTAATAGGTATGAATGATTTGAGAGAGGACAAAGAGTGTGTCAGAATGGATATCAGGAGGCTGCTTAGAAGGATAAAAGAGAATAGTGTGGCAGGAAGGGTAGTTAGCATGTTGCCTAGATATGACTGTGGTGAAATGAGGCAGAGAGCAAGGATTATGAATGATATGCTGGCTGAAATGTGTGAGGAGACAGGAGTACAGTTTGTTAATGTGTGGAATGAGTTTGAGGGACGAAGTGAGCTCTATGGGAGTGATGGACTGCATTTGAGTGGGTTATGGTGTGAATTGCTTGGAGAGAGACTGCTGCTGGAAGGTAGAGAAGTGAATAGAGAGAATGAATCAGATCATGTGAGAAGTGATGTGGAAGAGTAAGACAGGAGAGATTGAAGAGGTGGTTATGAATGGGGAAGTGAGTGGTACGAGTATAGAAAATGAGAGAATGGGTGTGCAAGAGGAGCAGGGAAATGGGGAGCTCAGGGTGGACAGGGGTACACAGCATAAGAAAGCGTTATGTCCATATAAAGTAGAGATGCAAGAGGGAAATATTGCCAGTGGTTTTGATGTAGTATGGTGTGAAATAGAGGTGAATGGAATCAAATACTTGGTAGGATGTTGTTAATAGACCAGTAATGTGGATGGTGGTGATAATGAAATGTACAATCAAATTAGCCAAGTAAATAAGAAAAGGGAGATCATTATGGGTGATTTTAATTATGGCAATATAGACTGGAATGATGAGATAGCAACTGGAAGTAAAGAAAATGAGTTTGAGTTTTTGAGGGATAACTACCTCAGACAGTATGTAACAGAGGGCACATGAGGACTGAGGGTCTTGGATTTGGTCATCTCATCAGAGGATGTAATTATAAATGAGGTGTCAAATCATCCACCAATTGGTGAGAGTGACCATGAGGTGATTACCTGGGTGGTTGCCAGCAGTGCGAGGACCTCTTTGAGAAAAGGGTATATGTGGAACTACAAGGGGGAGGGGGTTGATTATGAAGAGCTCAGGAGACAGCTTGCAGGTGTAGCGTGGAATGAGGAGTTAGCTGGAAAAGAGATCAATGCAGTTTGGGGGGATTTTCAAAAACTGTTTGGTAGATGCAACGTCTAAATGTATTCCAAGGGTGAGAAAGTTAAATAAGGTGGGTGTGAAATGGATGAATAAAGAGAATAAGCATGCGATATAGAGAAAAAGGGCATTGTGGAGGCAGCATAAGAGAAGTGGAAATAACAAATTCCATGAGGTCTACAAAGACCAAGCAAGGAGGGTGACTTGGTTGGTGAGGGTAGCTAAAGAGAGGTATGAACAGCAGTTGGCTAATGAAGCCAAAAAAGAATCCTAAGGAATTCTTTCGATACGTAGCCAGCAAAAGAAAGAATAATTATGGAAGGATGACATTGATTGGAGAAAATGGTATAAAGACAGCTGATGCAGAATGTGTGGCGGAGATACTTAATGAACAGTTCATAAAGATCTTTCAATCTCGTGAATGTGACTTCGTGGAGGGATTGAGAGCAGTTGATGATGGGGAGGAGAGATTGACTGTAGGTGAGCAAGAGGTGTATGGGGAGTTGACACCTGCCTTGACATATTTTTTTAATATGCGTCTTGCACTCGGTCAAGTTCCTAAGGAATGGAAGGAGGGCAAGATTGTGCCGCTTCATAAAGGAGGTGATTGAACTCAAGTATCAAACTATAGGCCTCTGAGTGTCAGGTGTTGTGGTTAAGTTATTGGAGAAGTTTGTGAGAACTCGGATCCAGAGTTGGGTTGATTACAATGGTATCATCTTTGATGGACAGCATGAATTTGCTAAAGGGAGGTCATGTTTTAGTAATCTACTTACTTATTACAATAAAGTGACTGCTTCCTTGAACAGAGGAAACGGATGCACAGTAATATACTTTGATTTCGCAAAGGCTTTTGATAGAGTACCTCATGATAGGTCGACAGTCAAGCTAGAGCAGATGGGGTTGGATATAAGATTGGTGCATTGGATTAGAGACTGGCAATCTGATAGGTATCAACAAGTTGTGTATGGGGAAGCAATATCCACGAAAAGGAAAGTCACTAGTGGAGTGTCTCAGGGGTCTGTTTTAGGTTCATTACTGTTTAACTTGTATATTAATGATATAGGTGAAGATCTGGATGGAGATATTCATTTGTTTGCAGATGATGCAAAGTTGGGACGAACCATGAAGTGTAGTGAAGATGTTGTGGCCTTACAGGAAGACTTGAATAGATTGAGTGATTGGGCACGGAAATGGGGATGTGAATTCAATGTTGCAAAATGTAAGGTTTTAAAATTTGGAAAACAAAGATGGGATGCAGAATTTATGCTTGGTGAGAATATATTGTTGGAAGTAGAGGAATAAGAGATCTGGGGGTGATAATGGATAAGGATCTAAAATTTAGGGGACACATTGCCAAAATTGTGAAGACAACACAAAGGCTTCTGGGAATGATGCAGAGGACACTGATGTGTAGAAGTAGGGAGATTCTTGTTCCGTTGTATAAGGCTTTGATTAGGCCACACATGGACTATTGTGCCCAGATTTGGTCACTGGGTTTTCAGAAGGATGAAGAGATGTTGGAAAGGGTCCAAAGGAGACTGACTAAAGTAGTTTCTGACCTCTGGAATGTCGAGTATGAGGAAAGATTGAGAAGATGTAATTTGCAGAGTCTGATGGACAGGAGGAAGAGGGGAGATATGATAGAGACCTACAAGTTGGTAAGGGGTTGTTATAGGATCAATGGTGGAGAAGTTTTACAGAGAATAGTGGGAGATCAGGGGAGAACCAGAGGTCATCCCTGGAAACTGTATAAAGAGGGTGTGAGTAGGGGAGTGAGAGGCAGGTTTTTTTCGTGCAGAGTTGTGAATGATTGGAATGCCTTGCCTGAGAATGTCGTGGTGTCTGCAAAGAGTTTGAATGTGTTTAAAACACGGTATGATGAGCTGTATGTGTGATAAAAGGACCTCCCAGATGAGCGTTTGACTCCATGAGGTCTAGGGGTGGTAATAATAATAATAATAATTATGAGAAGAGTTGCAACCTAGACCAGTTTTAACCTTTATTGAGATCTCATCAATGGAAACCAGACCCAGAAGATATACCACGATTGAATTAATGCATAAATCATATAATTCCCATACATAAGTAATAAAAAGGTGTATTACCTTATTATTAGAATTCTCTGGATTAGATTGGTGTAAAAAGAATTGATAAAACAGTTCATGTGAGGTTGTCAGTCTCCATGTATAGGCAGCCTAATTATGGGAATACATCACACACAAATTTTGTTTGCTTACACTTGGATGAAGGATTAAACAATTTCTTGGCAAGTTTTAACTTAAAGTTAGAATGGTGGGGCAACACAAGCATGGATATTTATGAATTTCATGAGAGGAAGTATCATAAATGAATTTGCGACATCATATGTGACTTGTTAAATGATGATGATAGGTAAACAGAGGTGAAAGGATGAAAGACTATAGAGGACTTGTAAATGAAAGCAGAAGAGTTATGCTGTCATTTACAAGAAGGCAACACATGCAATGGGTCTGAGGCTATTTGGTATTAAGGTAAGAAAAACAGGATAAGATACCTTAGCAGGATTACTATATGCTTTGGAATGCAGACAGCAATTAGTATGAAATGTGTATGCAAATTTAGAGGGCTATATGGTATGTAGTGTCTGAGGATAGCTCCTGACCAGATAAGTGATATTTTGAGTAAAAATTGATGAATTTGAATAGTATTGTTTACTTTTAGTATTTTAACGTGTCTGGGTGATTTTTGTGTGTTTTTCGAGTATTTTAATAGTAAATTGATAGATACGATTATCTGTGCACATGGCTCCCATAAAGAGGAATACAAAGATGGTGTCCAGGTCACCATATTTATCTGAAAATCTTAACTTAACTTAAAAGACCTGATTCAGTGTACCGTTTGTGAAATGTATGCATTGCGGAGAGCGGTTAGAGTGATTAAACAATGATAGTGGAGTGAATGTGTGCAAAAATTGTAAAGAATGTGAGGATTTAAAGAGTGTTTCAGGTCGTGTGAGTAATATCGTTGTCGATAGTGAGAATCTAGATAACAGCGATATTCGAGGCACGAATGATGATATTTGCGAGGTAGTACCTGATAGCTGTGAGAGTGGCGTAGAAAGAGAGAATGAAGTTAAGCATACAGAACGACTGAATGAATCATCGGAGAATAAAAACAACGACACTGACGCAATGAGTGAAGTAGCACTTTACGCGGAGCGATACACAGAGTAAATCAGCAGCTGGAGCGTTGGCAAAAATCTTTAACAAGCGTACCGACTAATAATCGCCAAAAGTATGATAGAAAAAATAAGGGTATGAAAGTGAGTGTAAACAAAATGAAAGAGCGTGTGTTGTATGGGGATTCCTTAGTAAGAGGTGTGTTAGTTGAGAGTTTAACAAAATTGTACCAACCCGGTGCGAATGTAAAGAATGTAAGCGAGTCAATTAGAATGCAAAAACAGCAGGTGAAGGAATTGATAGTGGTGGTGGGCACAAATGATTTGAAAGGAAACAAAAAGGCTATGAGTGAGGATGTGAAGGAATTGCTTGAGGTAGCAAAAGAAAAGAGTGAGCGAGTTAGAATGGCGAGTCTGTTGCTGCGGTATGACAGTGAAGAGTATAGAAGAGTATAATTGCCAATGACTTTATGCATGAATTATGTTTGATGAGTGGTGTGAAATTTGTGGATGTGTGGAATGAGTTTGATGGGCGAAAGGAGTTATATAAAATGGATGGTTTATATTTGAATGGATTTGGTGTATGGAGACTTGAAAAGGTGTTGTCGAATGTAGTGGAAGTGAATGTACAGAACCAGGGAAACTAGAGTTATTAAGGGGGGGGTAGATATGCAGCTTTTAGAGAGACAGTTGAGTGTTTGAATGTGTGTAATATGCCCAAGAGAGTAGGAAAGACCACGAATCAGAATTGGATAGTTAGTATAAGGCATCAAAATAGGGATGGGACAAGTCGGCTTCTGCAATTCATGTATACAAATGCCAGAAGTATTAGGGAAGAATTTTTGGCCTTGGTTGGCACTTCCAGACCACAGGTTATTGGCATTAGTGAAACATGGCTGACAGAAGATAACACAGCTAGTGGAATTGAATGTGAGGGATACGGTGTGTTCAGGAGAGACAGGGAGAATAAAATGGGGGAGGTGTGTTATTGATGATAGTGGATGAGCTACAGCCAAGGAGAATAGAAATGGAACTGCAGGATAGATAAAAGAGCACATTTGAGGCTAATATACAGTTGGGTGCTGCTATAGACTAGGTGATGGAATAGATGGTGGTGATAGTATGCATAAGCAAATAGAAGAAATGGAAGGAGGGTAATTATTATGGGAGATTTCAACTATGGTAACATTGATTGGAAGGAGGAGAGGACACATGGGAGGAAGGAATTGGATTTTATGTGGTAATTAAGGAATAACTATCTGCTGTCGCAGATAGTTATTCCTTAATTACCACATAAAATCCAATGGAATGTAATGGAAAATACTAGGAGTCAGAGAGTGCTTGACCGTAATTGCATCTGAGAATTTGGCTGTAACGAATATGACCACGTTACCACAAATTAGTGAGAGTGATCATGGGGTCTTGACTTAGGATGTGGCTAAAGGTGTAGAATTTACAATTAAGAAAGGGTACATGTGGAATTATCGGGCTGGTAAGTATGATAAGCTTAGGAGATTGATTGGTACAGTGCCATGGCATGTACAACTGCAAGGGCTAGAAGTTGACAGTGCATGGGAGGCAGTTAAAAAGTGTTTGCATGAAGCAATGGCTGACTGTATACCTAGAGTCTGAATAATAAATCAAGTAGGAGTTAAATGGATGAACACCATTAAGCTTGAGATGCAAAAAAAGAAACAACTATGGAGGGAATTTAAGGAGAAAGGTGACCGGCAGGCATATGAACAGTATAAAGCCCAGGCCAGAAAGGTAACGAGTGTGGTAAGAAAAGCAAAAAAGGATTACGAAAGAACATTGCCCATGCAGGCTAAAGAGAATCCTAAACAGTTTTTTCGATATGTTGCAAGTGAAAGAAAAAATGTATACGGCAGAATGATTTTAAAGAATGCCGAAGGTAGGGAGGTAACTGAATTAGTTGATATAGTTGAATTACTGAGCGAGCACTTTGCAAGAGTATATCATCCAGGTAGTGACATTGCAGAAATTAATGAACCAATAGATTATACGGGAACTGTGGTGAATGAGGTGGAGATGAGTAGTCTATTGCAAAACCTCAATGTCAATACATCTGTGGGATTGGATGGTATACCAGCTCGTGTCATACGTGAAGAGGCTAAAGAATTGTCAGTACCCTTGACCATTTTGTTTAATCCGAGTCTCGGGTCTGGGTTAGTCCTGAGGGGGAGGAAAGAGGGGAAAATAGTTCCACTGCATAAAGAAGGTTACAAGACTACTGTTGCAAATTACCGACCGATTAGCATATCAGGAATCGTTGTCAAGGTCTTGGAGAAACTAGTCAAGAGAAGAATACAGGATTGGATAGATGAAAAGGGATACTGTATGGGGCGCAACATGGTTTTGTGAAGGGTAGATCATGCCTCAGTAACTTGTTCACGTTTTATAACACAGTGACGGATGAACTGGATTAATGGGTTTACAGTGATTCTACTGGACCTTACCAAGGCCTTTGACAGGATACCACATGGAACTCTAATCAGTAAACTGGAGCAGATGGGGATGGATATAGAGTTGGTGAGATGGATAGGAGGGTGGTTGATGGAGAGATACCAGAGAGTGGTTTAATCAGGAGTGGAGTCCAAAAGATGGCTTGTGACTAATGGTGTGCCACAGGGTTCTGTTCTTGGACCACTACTTTTCAATTTGTTCCTTAACGATACAGGAAAGGATCTGAGAGGAAGTGTTTACTTGTTTGCTGATAATGCAAAGTTGGGTAGAGCAATTGTGAGTGCACAGGATGTCAAAATTTTGCAGGATGATTTGGATAGTTTGGAGAACTGGGCTAGGAAAAATGGATGTCAGTTTAATGTGGTAAAATGTAAGGTTATGCATTTTGGAGTGAAAAGATTAGCAGCAGTATATCACATTGGTGGAACCTTACTCCAGGAGATTGATGAGGCCAGGGATTTGGGAGTGTTGGTGGATAGGGAGTTGAAGTTTAGGGGGCACATTGCTAAATCAGTTCATCAAATCACTTGGTTACTGAAAAATACTTTAACAAGCAGAGACAAACAAGTTATTGTTCCTGTATATCAAGCCCTGATAAGACCCCATCTGGACTACTGTGCCCAGATATGGGTGCCAGGGTTTCTTCTTGATGGGGAGGAGGTGGAGAGGATCCAGAGATGAGTGACCAAGATAGTGGCAGGTCTGTGGAATGAACCTTATGAGAACAGATTGAAGATTTGTGGGTTGCAAAAATTGGTTGATAGGGGTGATATGATCGAGACATTCAAATTACTGAAGGGTTTCTATAAGATTAATCCAGAAGATATTTTTGAGAATAGGGCTGGTGGTGGGAGGACTAGGGGCAAGAATGTGGTTAACAAGGGTGTTAGAGCTAGGTTTTTTACTTGGTAAATGAGTGGAATAAGCTGCCAGAGTCTGTTGTGCGTGCTATGACCGTGAATGAGTTCAAGGCAAGGTATGATAGATACTGTGTGAATGTTGAATAGTTGTTATTGACATGATGTTAGGGCCTCCCTCGACGAGTCTGTCAACTCCTTGGAGTTGCCCGAAATAATAATAATAATAATAATAACAATAATAATAAATTGCCAGGAGTGTATTCCTAATGGAAGATATAAATTATGTCAATATGGATTGGAAGGGTGCAATAACAATGCAATGCATAAAGAATATAATGAATGCTTGCCTATTTCAATAAACAAATAGCATCTCTGCTCTCTGTACCCTACGAGCTATGGATTTCAATCAGACTTTTGGCATGGATGTTGTTATGTTAATCCTGCTTGTGAGTGGTTGTAAATCTACTGTACATTTAATACTGTGAGTCCATGCACTAATGGTTAGATAACCTGACACTACCCATTATAAGAGACCAAAGATTACTTTTTCAAGTCAATGTAAGTATCCAATAAGCAGGATGACAGTTTCACAAAAGGCAACGAACATTATTTACCAACCTCTTATAAAATTAATTAATTATCGTATGATGATACAGCAACCGTGAGTTCCCTTTAAAGGAATGGACAACACCATCTCAGTCACCCCAAATTTTATCCGGGCTCTGGAACCGGCATAGCTGACAAATCAGACCTATGGCTGGGTCAGTATTCCTGACTGTAATTCATGTGTGTTCACGGTACCGGTTTGCCTGCTTGCGGGATGAAAAAACCCCAGATAAACTGGTGGATAAAACCATGTGTCCACGCCCAAGACTGACTAACTTGGCTATGGCTGAGGAAGATCCTTAAGCTCCTCATATCGTCGAAGGGAAACGAACCTAGGACACTCCTTCCCCAGGCATATGGTTGTGAAGTGTAAAGCCACTAGGCTAACCACGTGGACTCCCTTAGTACTGAGTACAATGGATGCAATAAATTAGTATATTCAACAGTGGATTTGGACCAGAATTGACAGTACAGGAAACATCATTACAATACCTGAAGTAGGAATGATTTTTATCAAACCCACACATAAAATACTTATGGAACCAACTGTAATGTACTCAAAGAAAAAAAAAAAACAAAAAAAAATTCAAGTTCCCCATCGGTAAGTCTGTGTTCTACAATAAACAAACATTGACATAAATATAGTTAAATAAACAAGTATAACTACAAACATGTAATTATGGTTTAAGTATCATTTGAGTTAATTTGGGAACTAACAGAGTTTTAGTAATTGTATGAAAATGCATACCAATTCCAACTCAATATATACACAGTACTCGGAGTTTTTGTAAAATTTAACAATAATAACTGTAAAAGTATTATAGTATTAAATCTATGTATTAAATTAACTTAAATCTAAATTATGAATATGTTCTGATTAAACATATTCATAATCTATTCTCACTGTCTTGAAAAAAAAAACTATTTTTCATGTAACTAGATATTCAGAAGAGATTACCCTTTTGGCGAGACACCAGAAAATAAGTTCCACTGACTCTCTGTTCCTTTTTTTCTATAAGAAAATACGTTGACAAATTTGTTCCTTCTATTTGAATTAATAAAATGAAAAAACCCACATCTAGTTGACTTTGGAAGCTAGAAGACCACCTCAACTTGAAATCCTCATAAGCGATCAGCAATGTATTACTCAAGACTACACATGGAATTCTGATGCAACCAATTTTTATGAATTAAAAAAAAGAAGCCAACCTCTTCCAAACATACATGAACAGTGGAATTTAAACCATGTCTGTTGGATGGAATGGAGAGAGAGAGAGATGCTATCCACTCAACCAACAAGGCCAGATTTGTGAATGTCTTTCCATAGATACAAGAGCTGTAGGTTTTATTGCATTGTGATACCATCATCCTTGCTTATTACACCTGAAGTGGCTTAAAAATGCACTGCATTTGGTATCAATAATGAAGTTCCTGGATTATCTAAGATAGTATAGATTTACAACTTTTCCTCAGTAAGACTCCCATTAAAAAAATTAATTAAAATAATAAATAAATACAAACACACACTGCTTGGAAAGAAGTCAATGGACACTATATATTGAAGAACAAACTGCCATAGTACCTACCTTAATAAGATGTAGAACCTCCTTTCAATGCAATGACTGCAGCAATCCTACAGGGCATGCTTTCCACAAGCATACAATAGTGATCAATGAGAATTTTGGAACATTCTTCCTGTAGGTAGGTAATGAGATCCTGGAAGATGTCCCTTGACATCACCCAAGGGACATCTCAACCCTATTGTTGAGATCAGGTTGAGAGCCCTGATCCCCTATTGAACATCTGCAGTTCATCCTGCAGATGTTCAATAGGGTTGAGATCAAGGCTCTTTGTGGCAAGTGTGGTGACATTCATGTTTACAAACCACCCAGTTACAGTAGTAACTTTATGATACAGTACATTTTTTTTCTGAAAGAGACAATGTTCAGTTCTGTAGAAATGCCATAAAGTAGGAAGCATTGCATTGTCCAGGATGTTTGAATACCTCTCTGAGTTCAATATTCGTATCCCCACAAACAGAGGTCCGAGGCTCAAACAAGATCATACCAACAACTGCCACCTCCAAATATCATAGTTGATGTCATGCACCCTGGTAAGAGATGTGCACCGGGTATCTGCCATACCCGTCCATCTGTTCGGTAGAGTGTAGCATGATTCATAACATAACTCAGCTTTCCAAGCTTCCATATCCCACAGTACACATTCTTTGCACTACTGAAGATGATGCTGTGTGTTGACTCAAGTAATGTGGGGCTTGTATAATTGAGATTCTGCCATGAAAACCCATGTTGTGAGTCTTGGTTCTGAATGTTTTTGTGCAGATTCATGCTCCAGTCGATGCCCAGAACTCTGCATTCAAAGTGTTGGCTCATAAATGGAGATTATATTATCCTTCATAGCACCTATGGTCATGTTCAATGAGTGTGGTAGGTTAGGTTGTCCACTATGGGTAGCACTTGACTCCCTGCACTTCCATCTCAGTATAGTAACACTGATTGTTGAACTGGTTTGGACTAATTTGTCAACAATTTGCCATACAGATACGTCTGCAATGTAGTATCCTATCACAACATCTCTTTTGAATTCCATCAGTTTTCTTTTCTTCTCACAGCCATTTTACCCAGACACAGCTACACTGATTTGGGAGCAGCATATTCCTCCAATTTATACAAGATACAAGCACAACTTGTAACATGGCAAAATGCAACTTGCCCATTGGGGTGTCTGTTGACTTCTTTCCAAGCAGTGTATACATGGAAACATGTATACACTGCTTGGACCACCTGAACCACCAGCATGGTCAGCTAAATGAATAGTATACCCTTTCTTCATCCCCACACCAATAAACTGTGCATTCATATTGGCTGTGACATGGATGTTAATGAATGTCTGTAGGTTTAGATGAATCTTATAACCAACGTGAGCCTACCACTAGGTACAGTGAAAGTCTGAAGTAGCTTGAAAAAGTTCAATGTTTGATCTCTACAGCAGGATTTCTGGATGTGCTATAAGTTTCCGTCCTTTAATGGAAGGATTCGCATTAAAAAAATCTGCTTTTTTTTTCCATTTTAACATGAATCGCACACACAAGAAGTGGAAAAACGTTTAGTACATTTGTCTTTAGGCATTAAGAATAGGTGGAAAAGTAAAAATCTATTGACTTTTTCTTGAAGAGCTGGAGGTTATAGTTGTAACGGAGTAATAAAAGAGGAAGATAAGAAGCAGGTTTAGGATGTCTGAAGTCGAACTGAAAACGTATGTTGGGCTACTTGTGTTTTAACAAACCCAACAGAAAATGAAGGAACGATGGATGATACTTCACTGGAGCAGTGTCCATATGGACATACCTGGAGGGGAAAAAAGACAGAGCTGAAACAATGCATCTGCGAGATAGTGGTTAAGATGAGTCATCGAGGAAGGGTTCATCTATCAGCTGAATTACTCTTCTCTGGATAGCATCAAAAATTTTTGGGAGGTTTCAGTTGAGTGCAAAGAGAACGAACATGAAAGAAAGATAAATTGATGCAAAAATCTGCTCATATCTTATATCCTTTGCATCCTTATATCCTAAGGATGGGCAAGATTTGGGATTTGTAAAGAGAAAGTGATTGGATGGGTGAAAAGCATGAGCAGAAAAGAATGTCTAGTTTTTTAGAGACTGAGGAAGCTAATGATCTGATGGGAGGTACTTATGCCAGGAAAGGCTAGTATGCATCAGTCAAAGTAGATAT
This sequence comes from Typopeltis vanoorti, assembly GCF_054136105.1. NCBI lineage: Eukaryota > Metazoa > Arthropoda > Arachnida > Uropygi > Thelyphonidae > Typopeltis > Typopeltis vanoorti. The sequence goes on from NC_143550.1 coordinate 39,841,887, forward strand.
GTATGATCCTTGTCTGGCGATTTCTGTATTACTGAAAGCAAGGGTAAGTAACCTCGGGTCCATTTTTTCAAGAAAACAGGCAAGACCATATTTTGGTAGTACTGAAGGTTACGAAGTTATCCCAATGCCACTGAAGGATGGTCCAGAGATCAGTGTTTAAGGCAATGAATGCAAATGATCTTGAATGGGCTATCTAAGCACTCTTGGTTTGTTGAATGAGTAAGACAAATGAAATGTACTACTGTGAGCAAAGCTGTGATTCAGATTAGTGGTGTTTGAGGTAGTTCATTTATAGGTAGATGATAGAACAGAGTCCTAAGGCATACCTGCATTGATGTAACTTATAGAGAGAGAACCATCCATTGTGATATGCAGTGAACAACCAGAGAGAAAGCTGGCTACTGTAACCCAAGTAAAGAAGAAAGAAGGCAGACCAAATAATGTCAATTTACTGAGCAAACCTTCATACTACACACAATTAAATACTCTGAAAATGTCATTATGAACAACGTGTTTCTCCAAAACCTTCCGATGGCATACTGACAAGAAATCAGTTGTGGATCTAGAGTGGTGGAATCCATGGTTACTGATTAACTGGTGGGTTTCTAAGTGGTTGATAGGAAGGTAATCAAATGGTAGTTTGAGAGCAGATCATATCTTGTTTTTGAAACAGGTTGGATATATGCTTGTTTCCTTGCATTGAGATAAGTACCAAATGAGCATATAAGATTGTAGAGACAATATAGGACAAGTATTAATTTGGGATCTAAGGCATTTGGTATTTTTATGTGGATAAGAGATTTATGTGGATAAGTTCTGGATAAGAGAGAGAGAGAGGTGGAAGTGAAAATACGTAGATGTCTGTTTCCTGGCTTTTGCAAGAGAACAGAAGAAGAGCTCCCTACTATTGCACATAGGCTGATTATGAAACAGAAGTTCTTGTTGTAAGCCAGCTGCAGTATGCTGAAAATTTTTCTTTACCTGCTTTAGTACACTTTTTTTTATTTAATGATGACTTGACAAAGGAATGAGAATTCTGGATGGAATGAGGAACAAATGCCTTCATGTCAGTGAGAATAATTTCTGTGAGTCACTCAGAAGAGTGGAAGCAGTGCTCTGCTCATAAAAAGGAAGGGAAGAAGTTCTGGAGGTTGTCCCACTTGTTATCTTTGTAGTGTCAAATGACAATGCCATAAGCTTGAGAACTGTTGGAGGGAAGCAGAATTTTCTCTGCGAGAAGTGACATCTATGTTGTATCTGGAGAGCAGTAAACAAGGAGAACTGGTTAAATAAAGACCAAGGGTATTGGAAAAGTGAAGAGAGGTCATCTGGTATTCCAGTTGGTAGATGTAATTTGCATTAGGTTACTGTTTACAACAACTAGTTCTGTATCTTGTCCAGTCTAGTCAGTGGTGTTGGCAAAGGGAAGCTAGTTGGACTTGTGGATGCTAAGGTCACCCAGGAAGATGATTTTACTATTTGGATGATCGGATTGCAGAAAGTCAAGCTTCAGAGAAAGGAAGGTGAAGAAATCAAAATGATTTTTGGAATCTGGAGAGCAGTAAATAAAGCAGATAAATATAACTGAATAGGACAAAGAAAAACATTATGTTAGAGGAGGTCAAAAGTTAAGGATTCTAAAATTCTAATTATGGCAAGCAATGATGACTCACATGCTATCCCTGTTGCAAAAGAAATCATGCATGGTGTAATTTGGGTAGTGGACTGTGGTTATTGTAATGCAACTGAGTCTCCTATCAAGAATAAGTCTGGTTTAGATATCTGTAAGGGATGCTTTATATGTCTTTTATGTTGGATTACAAACGATTGTGTCACAGAATATGCTATTCAGTAAAGAGAATGAAAAAATGTGTTAAGGCAGAAGGCTTAAATTTTGAATATCTGCTGTAGGCTAATCAATAAAGTTCAATTTTAATTTCAAATTTTTGTTAATAAATGAAAAACAAATCTGATGTAAATGTTCAATAAATTTTTTGTTTGATAAAGATAATGTAGCAAACCTCAGCTAACAAACGTCAACTGCCTCTCAACACAGTGATAAACCTGTCATCCATAACCTTGAAGCCGGAAGCTATCAATCAGCGCACTCTCCCTAGGCCATAACTTCGCAATAACACCGAAAAAATCCCTTCTGAAGAAATAATGATTCAATTAGAACATAATATCCACAACCTTCCCAACAATATCAGACTAGATGCAGCCAGCGTTCTCACTAAAGCTAAACCTCCAAAATGCAACCTTTCTAAAGAAGAATTCAAAGCTCTAAAGGATTTAAAAAATAACAGTAATATAATAATTACTAAAGCGGATAAGGGAAATGCCACTGTAGTTATAAACAAAACCGACTACACAGGTAAGCTTTCCTCCTTGCTATTAAATAGGTCTACTTACTTTCCTATAGAATATGATCCTACCAGCTCCCAAATCAGAACACTCCATAGGCTCCTTAAGGTTACTTCTTGGCCTGTGGAAATTACTAATAAACTAAAACCTTTTAACTCTAGATCCCCCCAGAATATAGCCCAGAATATGAGCTTTCAAAAATCCATAAACAGAATGTGCCATTACGTCCCATTGTGGACGGCATCAATTCCCCCACATACAAACTAGATAAACATTTAGCCCAAGTACTCACACACAATATACTGGCAACACACCTTCACACATTAAAAATTCAGCCCACTTTAAAGCCAGTATAGAAAACCTCTCACTCCAACACACTGACATAATGGTCAGTTTTGATGTCTCCTCCTTATTCACCAATGTTCCACTCAAAGATACTTTGGACCTCCTCCAAGGTAAATTTTCTCCCAATATCTCAGCCCTATTTCAGTTCACCATGAACTCAGGCTATTTCGTTTGGCAACTAAAATTCTACAAACAAATAGAGGGGACTGCCATGGGTTCTCCACTCTCCCCACCTCAAACCAACTTCTTTATGGGGACCTTCAAAAAAAAAAAACCTTAAACTCGGCAACACTTAAACCTATTGTTTGGCTACGCTATGTGGATGATGTGTTCGCTATTTAGCTGCATGGCCTAGACACACTCGAAAACTTCCTTTCACACCTAAACAATCAACACCCCAGAATCCAGTTTACCTTAGAAAAAGAAAACAATAACAATTTCCCTTTCCTAGATACTCTGATTACATGCCAGCCTAATGGATCCCTGGCTTTCTCAGTTTACAGAAAACTTACACATACAGGCAGACACATTCACCAGTGTTCACACCATCCCCCCTTCCAACAATATGGGATTATAAAACCCTATATAACAGGGCAAAATTAATCAGTTCAGATAACAATGCCCTTACTACTGACCGTATTCATATTCTTAACACCTTTGTAGCCAATGGATACAACCCCCATAAAATCCAAAAAATATTAAAATCAGTTAATCCCCCCCCCCCTCCACAACAAGGACTACTCTAAATCTCACTATTCCTTATATTCGTGGTACTTCTGAAAAGTTAACAAAAATCTTAAAAAAATATGACTTGACAACTTGTTACAAACCATATCAAAAATTGGCATCTCTTATCTGCTCTCCCAAGGACCAGCCACTTCCTCTAGACCTAGCTGGAATTTACCAGGTCACATGTAGTTGTAAACTGTCTTACTATAGCCAAACAGGCAGGACTGCTAATATCAGGATATCTGAACATAAGAATTGTATTCGGTTCCACCGTTATAACCACTCAGGACTTGCTGACCATGCCTTGGACACTTGCCATAAAATATGTTGGAAGAAGGCTTCCTTACTACACTGCAGCAAGTTTAAATATGAGAGATTATTCTCAGAATCAGTCTCAGCCTTAAAAACTCCCCAAACCTCAATAAATTTGGATGCATGACACTACCCCAAAACATGGGAGGTTTGCATTCTCAGAGCATCAGCCCAAACAGTCAAGATTAATATTTGGCCCACTAGGCACCCTTTAGGATTGATGTCAGTTGTTTTCTTCAGCCATTTTTGCTCAGTGTTAGTGCCTGCGTGCACATTTCATTAATTTTTGTTCCCTGAAGATGGTAATGTAACATTACCGAAATATTGGAAGTATTAATTAAAGTTATTTAGTTAATATAATAATATCCGTTGTTCTTTCCTTAAAATTAACAGTTAAAGATAATGTAATTTTCAAGACTTATTGAACAAACTTATTAATTTAACTATCAGGTGTTCTTATTTATTTATTATTATTTTACTAACCCTGCTCCTAAGACTAAACATGGAACTCTTTAAAGCTACTTCAGTGATCCATAAACAGGACAGTGGCCTCACACTAGGCAATGAAATTCATTTCCCACCTAAAGACAATCAAAACCTCCACACCTGTGGCAAGATATGAACTGCCACTATTTGTTTGGATAGTATGTTAACCACTCATCCAACTAGGCCAGCAAGTTAACTGTTTATTCAATTATTTCACCAATCCATTGATTTCCTGCTGTGTACAGATAATTAAGGGATTACTATACTTTGATTTATTCCACTCAAGAGAAATCCAAATATGTCATAGAGACATTGAAAAATGAAAATATACATCTGTTTTTCCACACAAAACATCAGAAAAACTGAAGTTTCTTTGAACTTTTCAACCAAACAGTATACTAAAAAAGAAGCTTAATATGCAAACATAGGTAATCTGATCAATAAATCAGTTTACCTTAGCAGAAATGGGATATGAGAGGCAAGACATTATCTATATATATATAACTAAAAAAAGAAAAAAATGCAGTCTTAGTGGAAGACACATTTTTTTTTTAACCTTCTGAAGAATACAGTTAATGCTTTGTATATTTTTCCATATATTTTTATGCAGTGTTTATCTGTAGGAATCAGGCTAAAAGCCTGATAAAATAGCTGATATAAAGAAATTAACCGTACTGTGAATATACATGTAGTCATATACAATATGGAAAATAACAAGTTTGCAGAAAAATTTGTTTAAAATGGTTTACAACAACATTTTACTTCCTCTAAATAGAACCTTTTGCAATTCTCTAATTATTCTGATTACTTGAATCCCATGGAGATCTTCCTCAGATAGTCACATCTAGTTTACATCAACTTGTTTGACTTTCCAAACTCAAATCTGTTGTATCTATCAATATACGCATGCTGTTAAGTTGATTTTCCTATCACACATACAAGGGGAAAAAAAAAAACACATTTCCATTAACTATGCTGCATAAAACTGTTAATCAAGCTACAATTGTAAAATCCTACAAAATTCTTCATACCTTACAATTCATATGCAGGAATTTGCAATCAAGTGGGCAACACCTGATTGCAAATTATGGTCTTTGTTGCATTTGCAATCAAATTCAACAGACATGCAATAACTCAGACACATCTTTTTTTTTTTTTTCAAAAGGAATTCCCCCCCCCCCCTCTCACACGTTTCCAGGGGGGAAAAAAAAAAAACTGTCACCTTCCATGACAGTAAAATATAACTGCATGCTTCACAGTACTGGGGCATGTGCTTTATATCAGGCCCATTTATCAGCAATTTCTCTATTTTTTTTTTTTTTTTTTTTTTTTTTTTTGTTGTTGGAAAGTCCATCCACAGACCTCCTCTGCTCTCTCTCACACAATTTCCAGAGGAAAAAAACATCGTCACCTTATAAGAGAGTAAAATATAATTGCATGCTTCACAGTGCTGGATGGCATAGTCAATATTTATGGAAATGTAGAGTACTATTAAAATAACGCACCAAACAATATCAGAATTTATGTTAACCAAATCAAATTATAAGCTATCATCACACCTTTGATCAAAGACATGAGTAATGCACACTGTTTATGGTAACAAACGAGTATCTGCTTTCCAGTCTTTTCTTATTTATTGTCTAATGAAAACCGAATTGTTTCGGATCAGAGATTTGCTTTAGTTTCAGTGAAAACGATCCTAACATTTATCCCGTGATATGTTCCTTTTATGCAAAGTCCAACATTCCTTACGTTGTATATATCGACAGTTAAGTTTAGGGCAAAATGTCAAAAAAGAAAATAAATAAAATTAAAACACAATGCCTCAGGTCTTTCGCAGTTTTTTTTTTAATTTAATTTAATTTTTATTTTGTAATCTTCTGCTGTCAAATACTATATCACGCCAAGTGTTTCTTGTGTGAATCCGCTCCTTTAAATAGGTAATGATCTCTGAATTTCCGAAATAAATGCGTTTATTTTAAATTTAACCTTTCCAAGTTGAAAATTAAATTCTCAATTTGAGCTTAAAGTATTAATTCTGTGTTTTATCTCAATCAATACTTTATCTCTTAATAAACTCACGTGAAGATATGACAGCCCAAAAGCAAGTAATGTACAGGTTGTAAATCTCTTCAGAAAGCTGACCATAACTCCATAATTGTTTCGCTAAACATTATTCAGAAAATTAGTGAATAATACGAAAAATTATCCTTGTTCGCAAGGAATGCCAGTAATACCTATCAATCATATATGATAGGGTATTACGAGCTAGTTCCTTTCCACATTTGCAGCCAAGTTGAGCAATGACAATCTTACAACAAATGCATGAGCTTCTCAGTATTATCGGTAGAGCTACGAATAGTCTGTAGAGCGAAGAGTAAATCCTAAAAAGAAAAAAAAAACGAAAAATACATATTAAAAAAAAAAAAAAAAAAAACAGGTCTTAGAGGTATGGAGAAAGTTAGCAACGTTTTGCTTTTCCTCCCGTATACAAATGCTAGGAGTAACAGAAATAAGGTATGTTTCAGTAAGGAAATATTGTGAGTAGACATAATAATTAAAATTATAATAATTTTAAATCCTCTGCACTTGGTCGCTCGAAGTCAGACTTAAGTTCAAGTCTAGTCGACGAATGGAGGAACTTTTTCTAAGTCTTTCTTCGGCCGATTCCCGAGTTAGTCGATCTCTGGCACGGGAAAGCGGGTTTTTCCTCCCGGAAACTCGGATTTTTCGTCCCGTAAACTCAAGAAGATCGACCGTAATACCCACATTATTTCTGACAGTAACATATCTTGTTAGGTTAGGTACCAAGAGATAGCAGAACTCCTGTCTGCCAGCCGCTTCATCGGTGGCTGCTGTAATTAGTGATAGACATTGGCCAGCTATCTCTGATTGGCTAACTGTGGAGACTGAACTGCCCACTCAGTCTCCAAAAGCTAGATAGCGTATAAAGGTCTCGCCTACTTCCTATAAGGGAATAAAAGGCGTTAGCTAAGTTTTTTATAATTTTAAAATAATTATAAAAATTATAATATAATATTTAATAATAATTAAAATTATAATATTTTGTTGCCTTTCGACCAAGCAGAAAAATCTCCACCTTTCTCACTTCTCCAAAGGACAAGCTTCCATATCTCAGTTATCGAGGTGTCTACCAGATTCCTTGCTCTTGTGGATTATCTTATTTCGGACAAACAGGAAGATCTGCCTTTATTCGGCTAGAAGAACACCAGTCTTATCTTTGCCAACCAGATGGTAACCTACATTTCTCAGTCTATAGGAACAAGACTCATACAGGCCATTATATCCATGCTGAATGTCATCACCATCCCAGTCAAAAGGCAGGAACTATTAAAACACTGGTTCATCGAGCCAACTCCTTTTGTTCTTCAGATGATCTATTACAGAAAGAATTGCAGTACATTATTTCCTCCTTTTTATCTAATGGATATAAGAGAAAAGCTCTTCATTAAAAGAGCTCTGAGTAGTTTTGATTAGTTTTGAGTGGTTGTCTTCAAATATAGAAGAAATAACGCATGTTCCTATCCCTTATGTGCAAGGCATTAGTGAACGCATAGCAAAAGTTTTAAAACCACTAAATATTTTTGTTGCCTTTCGACTAGTCAAAAAAATCTCCGCCTTTCTCACTTCTCAAAAGGTCAAGCTTCCACATTTCAGTTATCCAGGTGTCTACAAGATTCCTTGTCTTGTGGATTATCTCATTTCGGACAAACAGGAAGATCTGCCTTTATTTGGCTAGAAGAACACAGTCTTATATTCAATACCTTGAACCTGAACTGTCTGGACTTGCAGAACATGCTATCAACTAGACATAGAGGTCATTGGAACAAGACAAGATTCCTTCACAAAAGTTGTTTCCTCATGGAATGGCTTTATAAAGAAACATGTGAAACTTTACTTCACTCTCCTAACTTAAACAGATCCAATGGTTTACATCTATCCCCTTTGTGGGAGATAGTACAGGGTGGCCATAAATTAACTTTCCCTCTTTGGAGGTATCTGTAGCTAAAACTAATGCACTGAATGCGACCACATTTTATATTGAGACTTTCGAAGGCATAAAAAACAACCAAAAAACAACCAGCTAACGCCTTTTTATTCCCGTATACTGGAGTAGGCGAGGCCATTTAGTCCTATCTAACTTTTGGAGACTGAGTGGGCAGTTCAATCTCCACTGGTACCAATCAGAGATAGATGGCCCAAGGCTATCACTAATTAAGCGGTACACAGTGAAGAGAGACGGCTCATATGTGCCGCCATCTCGTGGTCCCTAACCCTAAGACAATTTATTTAATGTCTGAAATAATGTGGGTTCTACGGTCGATTTTCTTGAGTTTACGGGACGAAAAACCCGAGTTTCCGGGAGGAAAAATCCGCTTGCCCGTGCCAGAGATCGACTAGCTCGGGAACCGGTCGAAAAAAGGCTTAGAAAAATTTCCTCTTGTCGCCGACTAGACTCGAAACCAAGTCTGTCTTCCTTCGTGCGGCCAAGCGCCGTGGTGTGTAAACGCCACATCCACTGAGCTACACAGGCTCTTTCGAAGGCATGGGGAGATGATTTCCGGGAAAAAAAAGATTTAGTACCAAAAGTCGCCTATAGGGGAAATTTTGGAGCTGGCGGAGCCGAAAGCAGTCAAATATTTGTAGGTAAAAAGGATTATGCAGATTTTACTGTGAGTACGTGACAGCAGCGCCACCAATTCCACTTAAAAAGGGATTGGGAACGTTCAGGCAGTTATTCGAATGACTGAGGAATTGTGCTCAAAATGCGTCCTACCTTGCCTCAGAGTGCTTTACTTGTTAAGTTGTTTTACCTTAAATAGTGCAATGCTGTAGCGGCCTGTCGGGAATTCAGAAGGCTTCAACCTGCGTACAGGTCCTATGTCAGCTGTAGCACTGATAGCTATGATTAAGAAGTTTGAAGAAACTGGATCACTAGGAGTTAGACCTGGCAGAGGATGGAAAGCAGTGCAAGAAGAGACAGTAACAGACTGGTGAATAAAACATTATTTCTTGTGAGTTCAATCACTACATTAATTTCTGTGGTCTCTCGCAAGTTGTTTAGTTTAATTATTATTATTATTATCATTGTAATGTGCCACATATCCAGCTGGAATGAGTGACGCGGCCGTCGCTTACACCGTCGAAATGTTATTATTCCATTTTATCTGCCTTTAATGTAATTATCCTATTGTTTTCGGCTCCGCCAGCGCCAAAATTTCACCTATTGGCGACTTTTGCTACTAAATCTTTTTTCGCGGAAATCATCTTTCCATACCTTCAAAAGTCTCAATGTAAAATTTGGTCTCATTCTGTTTATTGGTTTTAGCTACAAATGCCTCCAAACAGGTAAAGTTATTTTATGGCCACTCTGTACTTTATAAATCAGCTAATCTTCCCTAACAATTTTTAATTGTATATATATAATTTTTTTTCATAAGTTAGGAAATTTATTGACCTCTTTTAGTTATCTTATATTAGCTACTTAGGTGGCACCTTTTGGAATTGTCAGTTATTGTATAATTAGCTTTATACATGTGCTGAAGATGCCTGTGATACCCATGCGATAATTCTACTAATAAATAATATTTTACGTGAGTTATTACAATTTTAATTATTAGAAATAAGGTAGTGAGTTAGTTGCGATGATTGACATAGTGTCTCTACAGGTGCGAGCATTTCATTTTGAAATAGTGAAGCAGATTTTAGTCCTAGAGGGAGGATGAATTATTAGAAGTGAATGAAGCAATGTATTAAAAAAAAAGTATTAAAGCAGCAAGTAATGGAGCTTTAGTATTACCACATGTTTTAAGAGAGTATTTGCCAAGTGCCTAAAGAGCAGAAAGAGAGTAAAATGGTGGCGCTGCATTAGAGGGATTAGAGAATGGAGACATCAAACTATAGAACAGTTTGTATTACTTCTGTTATAGTAAATATTTTAGATAAGCTGGTAAGAACTCGTATACCACGTTGGGCAGATGAGAGTAATATTATTTGTGCAAAAAATATATATATATTATTTTTAATTTTTTTTTTTCAGGGGACATTCTTGTTTCAGTAATCTAGTTACTTTTTTTACATAATAATGACAAATGAACTATTGATGAATGAAATGCATGCAATGTGATATTTTTTGGAATTTTTAAAGGCATTTCACAAGTTTCCTGAAAGCTGTTGTTTGTTTTCGAAGTTTTGGCGTTTTGAAGAACAGAAACACAATGGCATATGTTTGAACCATTGTCACTGTTGAGATGCAATTACCAGATGAATAAGTTGCAACATATGGGTTTAGATATTATGGAGGTAGAATGGATGGAAATTAGCAGTATGGCATATTAAAGGCTTATGTGTGGAGGAAACATTATAGAGAAAGTGAACTCTACCTGTGGGGATCCACAAGGTTTCATATTGGAATCATTTCTGTTCAACCTCTATATCAAAGACATTCATCCATTTGCAGAAGATGCCGACTAGTGGGTATAATTAGGTGTAATGCTGATTAACTGCTTCAGAGCTGATAAGGATTTTGATCAGCAGAGATATTATGGCAGCAGTTTGATTGTACAAGACCGTAATTATATTATACCTGAACTATTTTCTAAATCTGGTGATTTGGAGGGGACGAAACGAATTTTAAGAGTGTGCAATGGTTATGAATACAATGATTTCAGGGTATGAAAATTTACTTATGCGGATAGAGGCAAGGATTGTAAACTGAAGAGTTTTGGAAAACAGGAAAAGAATGATGAATGCCTGAACCATTGTCACTGTTGAGAAGCAATTACCAGATGAATATGGAAAAATATTTCAAATGGCAGTACAGGAAGAGGGATGGAATGAGGAATAACGGTTATGCAAGAATGTGGTGAATAAGAGAATGAAAAGTAGTATTTTATAATTTTTTCCCCATACGTCGAAAGTGCTAAGCGAGTGGAATTATTTGCCTGAATACGTCATAAATGCTGAAAGTGTGAAGGAATTTAAAATTCATTATAACTGATATGTTGGAATTAGAGGAGAATTCCATAATAGCATTCTTCTGCTATAATGAATGAATTCTAGAAGAAGTGTTGCTTCCCTTGATAAGTCTTCTCTCTCTGTGAAAGTCTCTAATAATAATAATAAAATTGTTGGTGTCATGGCACGGGCAAGCAGGTTTTTCCTCCCGGAAACTCGGGTTTTTCGTCCTGTAAACTCAAGAAAATCGACCGTAGAACCCACATTATTTCAGACATTAAATATATTGTGTTAGGGTTAGAGACCACGAGATGGCGGCACATTTGAGCCGTCTCTCTTCACTGCGTACCGCTTAATTAGTGATAGCCTTGGGCCATCTGTCTCTGATTGGGTACCAGTGGAGATTGAACTGCCCACTCAGTCTCCAAAAGTTAGATAGGGCTAAATGGCCTCGCCTACTCCCGTATACGGGAATAAAAGGCGTTAGCTGATTTTTTTTTTTTTTTTTTTTTTTTTTTTTTTTTATTAATTTTTCTCTTTCAGTAGATAAAATCGCATATTTATCCAGACATAATAATGTGCCTGTGTAGTTCAGAGGTAGTGACGTTTGCACCTCTGCGCTAGGTCGCCCGAGTGTAGACTTTAGTTCAAGTCTAGTCGCCGACAGGAGGAACTTTATCTAAGCTTATCTTTGACTGGTTTCCGAGTTAGTCGATATTTGGCACGGTTAAGCGGGTTTTTTCTCCCAGAAAATCGGGTTTTTCGCCGTGAATTCAAGAAAATCGACCGTAGAACCCGATAGTTTTGAAGAGTAATATATCTCCTGTTAGGATTCCAGCAAATGATGTTTTCCGGTCTCTTCATCGGTTGCGCTTATAATTAGTAGTAGTCTTATCTCTGATTGTCTACCGGTGGAGAATGAACTGCCCACTTATCCCCCAAAATCTAGATAGGGTTAAAAGTCCCCACCTATTCCCTATAAGGGAATAAAAGGCATTCGCTGATTATTATTATTATTATTATTATTATTATTATTATTATTATTATTATTATTATTATAAAGAGCTCAGTGGATGTCGCGTTTGCACACCACGGCGCTTAACCGCACAAAGGAAGACTTCTTGGTTTCGAATCTAGTTGGCGACTAGAAAAATTTTTTCTAAGCCTTTTTTCTACCGGTTCCCGAGTTACCCGATCTCTGGCACGGGCAAGCGGATTTTTCCTCCCGGAAACTCGGGTTTTTCGTCCCGTAAACTTAAGAAAATCGACCGTAGAACCCACATTATTTCAGACATTAAATAAATTGTCTTAGGGTTAGGGACCACGAGATGGCGGCACATTTGAGCCGTCTCTCTTCACTGCGTGCCGCTTAATTAGTGATAGCTTTGAGCCAGCCATCTCTAATTGGGTACCAGTGGAGATTGAACTGCCTACTCAGTCTCCAAATGTTAGATAGGGCTAAAAACGGCCTCGCCTACTCCCTATATACTGTATCTACCGAAGAATCTAAGAATAGTCCGTCAGGTAGCGTCGTAAAATATGGATTGTTCCAAGTAATGCTGTTTTTTGTAGGTCATATGGGGTCACTTCGTTGTATTTTAATTGCTGTAAATAGTTGGATTGCTTCTTTGATGTTGAGCCAAATGCACCGATAACTATTGGGATGACTTTGGTGTCTTTAAGCCACAGCCGGCCAGCTTCGATTGCCAGATCTCGATATTTAGTAATTTTTTCCAGTTCTTTGTTGTTAATGTTGTTATCACTGGGTACTGCAATATCAATAATCCAAACCTGAAGAAAGAAATTTGCTTTGAAAATTCCGCGTGTAATTCTAACATCACAGACTTTTCCATTGTTGTCTATTAAAGCTATTTTCCAATATTTCATAGCAGTTTCCAAAAACGAGATTTTTCTAATTCCGAAAATCTGTAGTTATTTAGTTATTTCTGTAACCAAGAATGTAGGTGCGAGTCGAATGTTATCATATACTCTGTCCATGAGATGTTTAAGTTCGATTTTCGTCCTTTTAAATTTCTGAGGATTATTTTATCTATAAGGAGTTGGTCTTCTCTACCAGCAGTTTTTTTTTAATTTTTTAATTGCTCCTTAGTTAAGTTAGATAAATTTGTTTATGTGATAAGAGCGACTTCAATGGTAAGAATAATACGAACCTCACCATGATTACAATAAACAGCTTAAATATAATTGAAAGGCATACTATTGGACAATAGCTTGGTTTTGAACAGTTATTCTCATATTTCATAAAGAGAGAGAGAGAGAGAGAGAGAGAGAGAGAGATGTATGCACAGACATCATTCAGTCTTCGATTGATCCTGATTTCAACAAATAATTAATTTGTTGTGCCATTCGATGTTTTATCCAAAACCATGTAATTTATCTTTTGCCGTTTTTTATTTGATTTTTTCTAGTTTTGCATTTGGATTTCTCTGTAGAGATAACAAGTAGTGACGTTGATTCAGTCATATTTGGACATTCTGTATGTATTTGTTCATTCTTGCTTCATATCTTATTTTTTTGCGCATTTGCAACAGTTCTTTGCTTTTGCTCTTCAATTACTTCAGCAATTGTTTTGTTTGTCAAATTATATGCATTTTAAAGCTCATATATTATTATATTTTCCAGCTGTCCTTGTTTCATTAAGTTGCTGAGATCAGCGTGTAGTTTGACTTTTCGTTCCGATCGGTTTTCTATGGTGTAGAATTACTTCATCTTTGACTTATGATCCTGTAGTCTGCAGGCTTTTCTTTCTTAGAGATGATTTGTTTCCTTTAAACTTTTATTATGTGTAATATTTCTATGGCTGGTATGTGTAATATTTCTATTATATAATTAAATCGTTGTGCCTTTTGATTATATACACATACCACTGAATTAGAAACTTTCATTTAGCACCGTGTTGGATCTCCTTTAGCGATTGCCAATATTTTCTCAATTCAAGTTCAAAAATATTTCGTTGTGGCTTTCAGATTTTTTGGCCCATAAGTCTTTGTTCTATTGTGCACAAATCTACGTTTTAGAAAGCTCGTGCACAAATGTGCATACGGTTTCTAAAATCCAGTTTTTCTGAAGTTTATAGTAAAAACATGTCATTGCTTCTTTGTTTTTTTCTACACCATGAATTTTGGAGAGTTTGGTTTCTTTTAGTCGATTTCCTGAAGTGGCTGTCCAGCTAGGAGTGCTTGGTCCTGTATCCTACTTCATAATATCTGAGACAGTACTTAGTGACATAGACATTGATTGATCCAGTATGGATTTCTTCTTGCTTCTTACCATTAAGATAGGGCAGAACACTGTTAGTCTGTCTTCGCAGTTGACACCTGCCTGACTTGAGCAGTTCTTCTGATAGCTCTCTTGTATCTTCTGATAGCCTTGTATCTACAATAAATAAATAAATAAATGTTATTTGAATAAAATAAGATTTATCAAAAATATTTCTCTCTCACTACGAACAAACAGTAATACGAAATACGAAACAAAAGTTTCGTATCTCACAGAAATAACGCGCGTAAGCATAGAGTTGCTTATCTGTAGCGACACTGCTCTCCACGAGCAGTGTCGGATTCACTTGTTATGTGCAGTGACAAGTGCAAACGAATACCGGCGAGTCTAGTCGCAACTGACCGAACGTGATAATTCCGATACCGCGTTAAAACGCAGTGCATTTGTTTCATAATATAAAGCGTTAATCGAACAATTCCAATTATTAACTATTCAGTCAATGTCGAAACATAAGCGGTAACCTTTAACATGTTGTATTGCATTTATATAATGTTGTAAGCACTGTTATTATTTATAAACACAAACAAAATTTAATTTTTTTTTTCGTTTCTTCCTTGAGGGTGCTGCAGTGTCGCAGTGCTTATGTACAAGCCGCCACTGTCGTAAATATATTTTTAGGTTCATCATGAACTTTCGTATTACTTAACACCATACGATAATGTTACATTAAAACTTGTAACGTTCTTAAATATTATTCCACAGTAATCAAAAATACTCGTAAAAACAAAGGAAAAATATTGAAGAAAGAAATACTTTCTTTCTTCAATAAGAAAAATTTAAAAAAATAAAATACGACGGCACAAAATTCGATAAGCAATCTATAACGTGTACTACTCAATACTGTGTAGTAAAATGCTTTATTTTTGTTTATTTTTATTATTTTAAAGTAATCAATATCCAGGTGTCACTGGAGTCTATTCACCTTATGAAGCAGATTAGAAGAGAGAAGATGCAAAAATACAAGATTCGAAAAGCTTGTTATTGATAGTTTAATAATGTGGCCGAATCAATCACCTAAAACAATTTTCAGGTTTGGTATTTTAAACGAAATATTTAATCTAATTTTCGCCAATGATTTCAATGTGTTCCAAACAACTTTCATGAAAACAATACATCAGAAACTTCATCAAATTCAATAATACTGACTGATAGATGGGCATGAGGAAAATTAAACCGTCGTTCAGGTTATGATACAGAATTAAGACAAATATTTTTTTTTTGTTTTGTTTTGTTTTGATTGCTTGGGAGATCCATGTTATCTTAAGATTTACTGACATGCAGTTATTGATGGTTAGACAAAGTGCTGAATGATAAAGACAAGAGCATTACTTACACTTGTTTGTAAGGCTCTCATTTAATAAATGAACAAGTGGAAAGTATTTTTATTGATAAAGAAGTACGCGACTAATAAAGAAAATAATGAAAAAAAATGTTAAAGCAATAGCATTATCCGAAACTAAGAAAGAAAAACGAATGTACAAAATCCAAAACTATGTAATATCGCACGAGTAACGATAACACTACATGATCAATATAATTAAAATATAAAGAAATGTAATTACATATTAGAAAGAACGATTCATATGCGATTAAAGGTAAAAGGGCATATACATAAATTTTAAGTTTTTATAGTCTTGAAGAGGGAGAGACAAGCAACAGAAAGAAATGCATTTTACAACGAATTACAAGAAACTAGATAAAACTATCAAAAATGATAATTATAATGAAAAAAAAACGTAGGGAAAAAACAATCACAAAACGAGATTTCTTTGAAACTCATCAAAAAAAGGATGAATTTTATGGTACACAGGAGAAAATATGGAGTTAATTAGAAATCAAATTATGTAAATATTTAAACTTACCTTTAAATGAACAATATACCAAACAGGAAACGTTACTGTATATATAGAAATGAAGGAATAGGAACATTTGAAACATGATCATGAAATTTAAAACTTTCGTTTGCAGCTTCCGGCATGGTCTAGTGGTTAGGATACCTGGCTCTCACCCAGGAGGCCCGGGTTCGATTCCCGGTGCCGGAATATAATTTTTTTCTGCCCATCTAATAAAAAAAAAAAAAAAAAAAAAAAAAAAAAAAAAAACTTCCACCCAAAAAAAGTTGTAGATCTTTACAACTTTTGGGTGGAAGTTAATTTTTTTTTTGAACATAGAGGCATAAAATATTTAAAAAAATAAATAAACAAAAAATAGCCATTTAACTATACTATTAAAAAGTGTTTTTTTAAACAACAAATATTAGATGAATATGCCATTTCTTAAAGAAAGCAGATAAAACAAATTCAGATTATTACAAAGGGATTAATTTAATACCAGCCATCCTGAAAATCTGAACAAATGTTACTCAAGAAATTCTAAATGAAACTTTGATATTAAACGATGAATAAATGTTTTAGATCTGGAAAATCTTGCATAGACCCAATATTTGCAGTGAAGCAACTAAGAAAAATCATTAAAATATAACTGTGGTTTTTATAAATCTACATAAAGCATTCGTGAGTATTACGAGATATTTTAAATGTAAAAGTGAAAATAAAACACAGATTGTAAAGCTTACGAAAGATATTTATACAAATAATAAATCTCCAAGGTACTGCAGTAATGAAACAAACAAACAAAACAAAACAAACAAAAAAAATAGAAAGAACATGAAATGAAGAAAGGAATTATACAGAGTAACCACGAGATGGCAGCAGTTGAGAGCGTCACTTTTATTAGAAAATTTTGTGAACCGTACACAATGATGACGTGTTTAGTTGATCAGAGCCGTTTAACCCTGACCGACTGAACCAGAAGGGGAAACTAGTTATCAGAATTGAGTATTTGAAGCATGCATACCGCATTGAATTACACCTTCTAAAATGTTATATAAGAAACAAACATCATTATATGCTAATTAACTTGATTTGACTAATGTATTTAAAATTGTTCACGAATCGATATCGTATCGCAGCTGTGAAATGAAATTTACTTTAGTATAAAACTTTACTTTTCTATCCTCCTAATTCTGAATCTTATTATGGTTCTAATGGACGAAATAATCCTATCTGACGGAAAAGAAAAATTTTGGTAAGATGGTAAGAAATGGAGTTTCTTTAGGAAAGTAGGCAGCGACGATAATGCTCTTTGAGAAAAGCGTGAGTTGAATCGGTCTAGGACGTGAAGAACCAGGCTTTTTCAACCGAAGATAAGTTAGCTGGTCATATACGGAGTGGACCCCCCCCCCCTCCATAATGCGTGTAACTGGCAGACAACGTAGATAGGAGCAACAGTGCCATCATATGATTAATTAAATTTTAGTTATACGTACGGGGAAACTGATGATGGTATGAAATGACTGGAGAAAAAAAAAGGTTGGATTCGGTCATTGTAAAAATTAGTGTTCGTGACTCTATGCAGTAAGCCAAAGAAAGAAAAACAGAGTTAATGAAATCATACAAACAGAACTCATTTATTCCTGCTCAGTAGATTAATTAGAGAAGAGGAACTGTTGCCACAGCGACCGATTTAATGGTGTTTCTTGGATCGAAGTTAATCACAAGTTCGTTTGAATTATTCTGGAGGCTGCTTTCTTTCTTCTTCTAGAGAGAGAGAGAGAGAGAGAGAGAATGGAACTATTATAATTTATTTTTGACGAAGCTCTACAGACTTAGTTAATGACAAAATGAAAAATCATAAGTAAAAGGTAGTAAGTTTATTTACCAAACCTAATACTCATTTAATAACGAGATATAACAGCAATGAAGTAACTTCTCTAATCTTTTCAAGTACTTGCAAAGGCAGCACCCCAACTGAGTAAGGGAAGGTTGCCATGAATATCTATTATTCCTGGTCTTTGCCGTCGTAGACATAAAATAAGTCCAAAGTATTGAATAGAGTTATCTTCATTTATTAACTAAGTCTTTTTGGCCATATGTATTATTTTTCGTTTTGTATTTTTATAGCTTTTATCTAGAACTATACATATGGCCAAAATACAAGATGGAAGTCAACCAAATAATAACATTATACTGGCAAACTCAAATGAATTACTAAAATGGATTTCCACAAATTGCGCTTCGTCATTGAAAATGTCAAAGTAAGAAACGCAAACTTGTCTTTAATTTTTTAAAATGATGTATACGGATTATGGCAGCGATGATCAAACTCATATGTACTCGGAAGAAGGACGAAGTATTTGAAAATTTTTTTAATATTTCATTATTGTCATGGTAATTGTAATTGGATGCACTTGTTTACTTTAAGCTGACTGCTTGTTGATATTTTCTAAAAATTTTAAAATCGGATATTAATGACTACCACATTACATGAAGATCAACATACACATCATTTTTTTTTTTTTTTTTTAAAGGGTGGGGAGTATAAAGTGTTGGAACAATAACACTTCTTCAATTCAGTATGTAATAGGTACCGCCAATATGCAATGTTGGTGGTAGAGTATTCTACTTTTACTGCCAGTATAATATATTGGCAACAGAGTAATCATCAGCTGTGCGAAAATATCTGGTTACTTGTTAGTGAAGTTACTCTTCATCTTATGTTTTAGATTAATTAGAGGAACTGCCAATATGCAAGGTTAGAAAAAGTTTAAAGTTGTTAAAAAGTTTAATAATGTGAAGAAAGCAAGAGCCATATCAACATTCAGGTTTGGTATCCTAAACCAAATATGGGATTTAATTCTATACCAGGCATTTCAATATTACAAATAACTTTCATGACACAGTCCATCAGCAACTTCATAAAATTCGATAATACTGATTGATAGATTGTCATGAGCACAATTAAATTGTCACGCAGGTATTATGATACAGAATTAAAATAAAGAGCTGAGTGTTGACATAAGATTTTTTTGACATGCAACTGTTGATAGACAAGATAATGAGTGACGAAGGCAAGAGAATACTTGCCCTTGTTTGTAAGACTGCCGTTTAAAAATATGAACAAGTAAGGAAAAGAGTGTTTGGCAATGTAGTGAATTAAATGGAAATCTTTAATTGCATTAAATACGTTCGTCAAAAAAAAATTCTTGATGTGTTTTGTGTAATGCTCCATATTGTTAACGAAAATCTGTTTTCACATAAAATATTCCCAACAGGTGGCGTCCTAAACATGTTAAAAAGGTAAGCATTCATTTTTTAAACTGCTTACCTTTTCCGACTATTGTATACGATGCGATGTGACAGTCACTTGCCCTCTAGAGAGTTATTGGAAAATCCTAGCTCGGGAAAGTATTGCAGGTGCTATTGACACACACACACACACACACACACACACACACACACACACACACACACACACACACACACACACACACACACACACACACACACACACACACACACACACACACACACACTTCTTAGAAGCAGTAAAAGTTTTCCAAGAAGGTGCTACTGCAATTTTTGATTTTATAAAAACACGAGAAAAGAAAAAGCTTTATTATAAATATTAAAAAAAAGAGCTTTATATAAATATTAAGCTGATTTTTTTATTAATCTTAAAAAAGTATATTTAAATAAAAAAAAATACTAGATCCTCTCTAGTGCAGTCAGTAGCTACTATATTGATTGGTTATAAAACCCGGGCTCAAATTTCATCTAGAATGGAATAATCGAAATGAGTTCTAGCTAAGCGTAAATAAACTGGTTTTATAAAGAGGCACAAGCCTCTGCTACTTAAAAAAATATACATCAATCAACATTGAGTTGGTTGTAATAAGAGATGACAGTAAGTCCTGCGGTACGGTACTTACGGTCAATAAATTAAAACACATTAATTTAATGTTAATTATTGGATATTAGATTTATAGAGAGCCAAATTCCTCGGTCTTTTACGGTCTATCATGGAAGGAAATATCAGATTGTTATTTATAATAGTACTGTTTTCTTTTCTTTCTTTCTTTCTCTCTCTTTTTTTTTTTTTGAGTTGATACACGTTTATGTTCATATCTATCAGATGACAGGGAAAATATTCTTTTGTTTCAGCTGGAAGATCAATATTTTTTTATGATTTAAACCAGCGTTTTCCAAACTATGTTCCGCGGAAAGTGAATAAATGTTCCGTGAAAAATTATCAAAATTAATATGAGCCTGGAATGGTTTTACATGCTGCAACAAGTTTAAACATGTTTGAAAGTCAACGCTCCTCAGTTTTGCGTGTGGATTGTGCTATTAAGATGACAGGGATTATTGGACATCAACGTCCAACATTCATTTCGACAAAAAAATGACTAATTGTTCTCAACCATTTATCACTATTTGGATACTACCGACACTATTCGGACACTACAAAGATGCGACAGTGCACACTACAGGCGTGCCGGGCCGCAACGCATCGCATTGACCTTGCTTGCGACGCACGTTTCCTAGAATAGATACCTCCGTAGTTCACTCGCACTAGGAAGTGCCGACAACCGAGGACGGTTGAGTCAAAGGCCAGCTAGGTCAATGCGATGCGTTGCGGCCCGGCACGCCTGTAGTGTGCACTGTCGCATCTTTGTAGTGTCCGAATAGTGTCGGTAGTGTCCAAATAGTGATAAATGGTTGAGAACAATTAGTCATTTTTTTGTCGAAATGAATGTTGGACGTTGATGTCCAATAATCATAGAATCAAACAAGTCCTGGATTTACAAATACAATACAATGATAAGACAGATTAAGAAATGGTCTTTATAAGCGTTAAAAGAATTCATCACTTAACTCCTTTATGGTGTGGAAGGAGAAAAAATTGAGTTCGGTGATTAAGGCGCATTTTTGATAAGAGCCATTTTGAATTCCCCCCCCCCCCGCTTCTTTTCGGATTCTACAGCTGCTCATTGCAATTCCTGTGATTATAAGTCTACTAGCCTATGCTTAATTGTACAATCTTCACCGACCTTTTTATGATAATCTCATCAATGTGTTCCGACATCAGTCGCATTAGTTGTGAGAACACGAGCTGTCCATTGAAGGTCTTCTGAGTTTCATATAATCCAATCCATACTAATGGCATTAATGTGATTATTTGGAAATGCAGGGGATCTCAATAAGCTCGCTGTCTCA
The DNA here is from genome assembly GCF_054136105.1 of Typopeltis vanoorti. Lineage (NCBI taxonomy): Eukaryota > Metazoa > Arthropoda > Arachnida > Uropygi > Thelyphonidae > Typopeltis > Typopeltis vanoorti. The sequence goes on from NC_143550.1 coordinate 39,863,459, forward strand.
CATTGGCGATGAAATTCATCTATTTGAAATGACATTCTTTAATCACCTAATGTCCCACTTTAGGACAACGAATGCGAGATAAACAAGATGATTTGAGAATTTTTATGTAGATGACATAATAGTAATAGAAAAAAAAAACTCCGGTCAAAACATTTTTATCAAGTGCAATATATCTTAGATAGTGTGATAATATTTCTGATAATTTCTTTGCCGTTTATGATATCTCCAGAAACGATCGAAAGATTTATCAAGGATCAAAATGAACAATAAGCTCATTAAGTGAAATTGTAAGAAAAGAAAAGAAAAAAGAGATATTGTGTGCGTGTGTGTGTGTGTGTGTGTGTGTGTGTGTGTGTGTGTGTGTGTAACGAAACGGTTTACAATATTTATTGTAGTACAGGGAAGCATCATAAAAATACGACTGTTTTGTAGAAGTTTATAAAAACACGAGAAAAGAAAAAGCTTTATTATAAATATTAAAAAAATCAGCTTTATATAAATATTAAGCTGATTTTTTTATTAATCTTTAAAAAAGTATATTTAAATAAAAAAAAATACTAGATCCTCTCTAGTGCAGTCAGTAGCTACTATATTGATTGGTTATAAAACCCGGGCTCAAATTTCATCTAGAATGGAATAATCGAAATGAGTTCTAGCTAAGCGTAAATAAACTGGTTTTATAAAGAGGCACAAGCCTCTGCTACTTAAAAAAATATACATCAATCAACATTGAGTTGGTTGTAATAAGAGATGACAGTAAGTCCTGCGGTACGGTACTTACGGTCAATAAATTAAAACACATTAATTTAATGTTAATTATTCGATATTAGATTTATAGAGAGCCAAATTCCTCGGTCTTTTACGGTCTATCATGGAAGGAAATATCAGATTGTTATTTATAATAGTACTGTTTTCTTTTCTTTCTTTCTTTCTCTCTGTCTTTTTTTTTTTTTTTTTTTTTTTTTTTGAGTTGATACACGTTTATGTTCATATCTATCAGATGACAGGGAAAATATTCTTTTGTTTCAGCTGGAAGATCAATATTTTTTTATGATTTAAACCAGCGTTTTCCAAACTATGTTCCGCGGAACGCTGGTGTTCCGCGGAAAGTGAATAAATGTTCCGTGAAAAATTATCAAAATTAATATGAGCCTGGAATGGTTTTTACATGCGGCAACAAGTTCAAGCATGTTTGAAAGTCAACGCTCCTCAGTTTTGCGTGTGGATTGTGCTATTAAGGCCAGCGCGCGCTGGCCTTTGACTCAACCGTCCTCGGTTGTCGGCACTTCCTAGTGCGAGTGAACTACGGAGGTATCTATTCTAGGAAACGTGCGTCGCAAGCAGGGTCAATGCGATGCGTTGCGGCCCGGCACACCTGTAGTGTGCACTGTCGCATCTTTGTAGTGTCCAAATAGTGATAAATGGTTGAGAACAATTAGTCATTTTTTTGTCAAAATGAATGTTGGACGTTGATGTCCAATAATCATAGAATCAAACGAGTCCTGGATTTACAAATACAATACAATACAATGATAAGACAGATTAAGAAATGGTCTTTATAAGCGTTAAAAGAATTCATCACTTAACTCCTTTATGGTGTGGAAGGAGAAAAAATTGAGTTCGGTGATTAAGGCGCATTTTTGATAAGAGCCATTTTGAATTCCTCCCCCCCCGCTTCTTTTCGGATTCTACAGCTGCTCATTGCAATTCCTGTGATTATAAGTCTACTAGCCTATGCTTAATTGTACAATCTTCACCGACCTTTTTATGATAATCTCATCAATGTGTTCCGACATTAGTCGCATTAGTTGTGAGAACACGAGCAGTCCATTGAAGGTCTTCTGAGTTTCATATAATCCAATCCACACTAATGGCATTAATGTGATTATTTGGAAATGCAGGGGATCTCAATAAGCTCGCTGTCTCACATTGGAGATGAAATTCATCTATTTGAAATGACGTTCTTTAATCACCTAATGTGCCACTTTAGGACAACGAATGCGAGATAAACAAGATGATTTGAGAATTTTCATGTAGATGACATAATAGTAATAGAAAAAAGAAACTCCGGTCAAAACATTTTTATCAAGTGCAATATATCTTAGATAGTGTGATAATATTTCTGATAATTTCTTTGCCGTTTATGATATCTCCAGAAACGATCGAAAGATTTATCAAGGATCAAAATGAACAATGAGCTCATTAAGTGAAATTGTAAGAAAAGAAAAGAAAAAAGAGATATCGTGTGTGTGTGTGTGTGTGTGTGTGTGTGTGTGTGTGTGTGTGTGTGTGTGTGTGTGTGTGTGTGTGTGTAACGAAACGGTTTACAATATTTATTGTAGTACAGGGAAGCATCATAAAAATACGACTGTTTTGTAGAAGCGAAGAAAAAATTTAAAAAAATAGTTCGACAATGAAATGTGGCATTATGGAGTCACTGTAACTTCCTTATGAAGGTATTTTACTGAACATATAAAGTGATCACTTTATTAGCAAACACATTCCCATTTAGGAAAATGTGCAGGTGTTTGAGGCGTTCCTAATAAAGTGGCCACTCGGTGTGCAATGCATCCGGTGTGCATTGTTATGTAGTGAAATATTTGTAGAGGGGAGAAACAAGTACCGAAACTGTTACATCAATAGCTTCAGTACTTGTATTCTCTTCATGTTGAAGTAACTGAAGAGAACCAAGTATACGGTTTTTATTTTAATTCTTGCAAATGTGGAAAATGGAGTACCTCTTCATGAGAATATGCTCTTCTTAGAGTAAGATCCTTCTAAGATGAAGAGAATCTTTTCACTCATAATTTACATTTTTTTTAGTTAATGAAATCCGAAAAAGGGATGACAAATAATGCTAATTATTTACAAAAAAAAATCTTCACTTTGAAATGGGATAAGGCCCAATATATATATATATTATATTTTACATCTTTTGCATTCATTGTTTGTCCAATGCTTTCTTCTTGTCCACTATATCAAATCTGTTAACGATTCATTAATTTCTCAAGAAATTAAGAAACTCTTCTCACGTATGCTTCTCTTGAGCTGTAAAATGGTGCAGTTATACGTTTCTACAACATTTATTGTGTGATCGAGTGCAACTAATTATACTTTAGTTCAATTGTTCGCATAAACTTTATGCGAACAATTACCGATGAAAAGTACTGATGAAGTACTCTGTAAAGGAACATATTTTATTTTAAATGAACACGAAAACTTGAATTTTACCATTATCAATAATAATCCTTTAAAAAGAAAAACGGCTAGAGTAGATGGCCCAAAAGAAGTCCAAAATAAAAACGTTCCTGTTACTTTTTATCATGTAAGAAAAACAAGTTTTTTTGTTTGTTTTATTAAGCCAGCAGCGCATATTACTTTTAATGAGCATTTGTCATCTCGCAGACAACTTTTATGAAAATGTTTTTCTACATTGCTCTGTTAATATTTTTAATTTCAACATCGATTTTTTTAAACACTTTATGATGTAAAAATTAATTCCTATAGCTTAAGTCATCGTTAATGATAGGTGAATATGATGAGTTTTTAGACTGCGAGGCTGCACCTCACAGTGTTATCTAAACTAGCAGACAAACTCTTTTGTCTTCCTCTGCCAAAGAAACATTTTCTACAGGACGCGGATTTACAGCATGAATAAAGTGACTTCTTTGAAAAGTGAAGTGAATTTTTAAGGATGATTTTAGGGGAAGAAACCATATTTCGACAAAGCAGAAATGACTTGTTCTGGCGAGGTAACTAACTTAGAAAAGTAATATTATAATAATTGTTACGAGATTTACTTAGAATTTTTTTTTGTTTTTATGTTAGGTATTGCTCAATCTATTTTACTGTATTTATATCTAAATATAATGAAAAAATCCTATGATAGGTGAATATGAAGAGTTTTTAGACTAGAGAAATTGTGTCAAGCAGTTTTAATTTTAGTAAAAAATCGGAAAATTAATTGCGTCCTGTGAATGTAATCTTGCATTAATCTTCTTGCATTCCTCTTTTTGCATGTAAAGTAACAAAGCTTATCATCGCGAAAGCTCTTGTAACATAACTTGTGTGTACATATCCTAACTAGTTCAAGGATTATTCCTTTGATCCAAGAAGTATATCACAGACAGATAATAATAGATTAAAACCTATAAGGTCTTATAATAATAGATTAAAACCTATAACGTCTTATTTAAGTTAAGGGATATTATATTATATTATATTATATTATATTATATTATATTATATTATATTATATTATATTATATTATATTATATTATATTATATTATATTATATCCCATATTGTTTATTAGCCGATTAAGAAACTCAAAGAGTTTCATGCTGAATATAGAAACTATATAAAGTTTAAAGTTCGGCGATTCCAAGCATAAGCAATCCTGGATAGTGCAGCAACTGACCCTTGAAGGTAGTGCAAGCTGAGGCAACTCACGTAAAAGGTGGAGCAAGCTCCGATCACCATTCTTGATATTTACCCATAATGTGAACTTAACTCCTAGGAGCTGTATTATTGTTCAACATTACGAGAGAAGGTCACTACCCAGACCGGTTTCGACCTTTTTTGAGGTCTCATCAGTGAGTAGGTAGACCATGTTAAAATACCAAGTTTGTAGCGAACAGAACTTACATCCATAACTAAGATGAAAAACCAAACGGCTATTTGAATGATATAATCACGTAATCACAAGAAAGATATTTATTTAACCAAATATTTCGGTCTGGAAATAGCAGACCATCGTCGGTGGTATTACAAGAACAGTTTAAAAAATATACAAGCTGGAATACTAACAATAGATCGTTGAAATTAGAACATGCCGCGTGATGTTATATCACTAAGTATGAAACGAAATATTTTGAAGTAGAAACATGATTGAATTTGCTATTAAAAAAAAAAAAAAAAAAAAAAAAAAAAAAAAAAATTAATGAGTAATCTTGATTAGGCTTTCCCAGATTTTTGATATAGATATGCAGTCATTACGATTCAGTTGGGATGATGGAGCAAGGCCTCCACGCTTTCCTTGAACAAACGTTCGAACCTGTAACGGGATCTATGTAAGAGGCGCGTCTTGGACCAAAGGATGCTGTGGTCAGTTTCAATCCCGTGTTGAGCCAAACCAGACTTTTCAGGTTTATTGTGAAGAATGGATGATTGATGTTCTTGGATTCTTTTTTCAAGAGAACGTCCAGTCTGTCCAAAGTAAGAGAGATCACAGTTGCAAGGAATTTGATAAACTCCAGGAAGTGATAAAGTTGAGCGTTTGTCTTTAGGAGAAGGAAAATGAGAAGACAATTTGTTAATAGGAGAATACGTAGCTGTTAAATCATATTTCTTCAAAATTCTTGCGATAGGTTCTGAAATACCGGAGATATAAGTAATAGGTACTCGACGTATTGAATCTTTGTTGTTTTGTGGAGGATTATAAGATGTAAGAAGACGTTGAATACTTTTTTTTCAGAAAAGCCATTGAGTTTCATGTGTTGCTGGATAGTAGAAAGTTCTTTCTGTAGATAATCAAAAGTAGAACAATTAGTTTTGGCTCTTTTGATGAGACATTTTATAATTCCTGTTTTATGACATGGATGATGGGCTGATTCTTTCAGAATATAACGACCTGTGAATGTTGGTTTCCTGTATACTGTAGTACAGAAAGAACTTTCTACTATCCAGCAACACACGAAACTCAATGGCTTTTCTGAAAAAAGTATTCAACGTCTTCTTACATCTTATAATCCTCCACAAAACAACAAAGATTCAATACGTCGAGTACCTATTACTTATATCTCCGGTATTTCAGAACCTATCGCAAGAATTTTGAAGAAATATGATTTAACAGCTACGTATTCTCCTATTAACAAATTGTCTTCTCATTTTCCTTCTCCTAAAGACAAACGCTCAACTTTATCTCTTCCTGGAGTTTATCAAATTCCTTGCAACTGTGATCTCTCTTACTTTGGACAGACTGGACGTTCTCTTGAAAAAAGAATCCAAGAACATCAATCATCCATTCTTCACAATAAACCTGAAAAGTCTGGTTTGGCTCAACACGGGATTGAAACTGACCACAGCATCCTTTGGTCCAAGACGCGCCTCTTACATAGATCCCGTTACAGGTTCGAACGTTTGTTCAAGGAAAGCGTGGAGGCCTTGCTCCATCATCCCAACTGAATCGTAATGACTGCATATCTATATCAAAAATCTGGGAAAGCCTAATCAAGATTACTCATTAATTTTTTTTTTTTTTTTTTTTTTTTTTTTTTTAATAGCAAATTCAATCATGTTTCTACTTCAAAATATTTCGTTTCATACTTAGTGATATAACATCACGCGGCATGTTCTAATTTCAACGATCTATTGTTAGTATTCTAGCTTGTATATTTTTTAAACTGTTCTTGTAATACCACCGACGATGGTCTGCTATTTCCAGACCGAAATATTTGGTTAAATAAATATCTTTCTTGTGATTACGTGATTATATCATTCAGTCTTATGTCGCAAGTATCCTTAAAACAACAAACGGCTATTTTTTTCTGGCGAAGTTGATAAATCAAAAAAGGTTGAAACCGGTCTGGGTAGTGACCTCTCCTCATAATGTAAAGCAGTATTACATCTCATAGGAGCTGTGTGTTTTTACATTATGAGAAAATATCAAGAATAGTGAGGGAGCTTGCTCCACCTTTGCATCGACTTGCCTTGGTGTGGTGCTACCAAGTGGTCACTTACGCTTGGATTTTTATCCCCTTAATTTAAACTTACATCCCTTTAATGAGAATTGCCAAGAGGTGTCCTATTAAAGTATTAATTATAATGAAGAGCCAAAGGCTTCAATTCGGCGACATGAACTTATTTAAGTTAAGGGATATTACATCCCATATTGTTTCTTAGCCGAATAAGAAACTCAGAGTTTCATGCCGAATATAGAAACTATATAAAGTTCGGCGATTCCAAGCGTAAGCAAATACCTGGATAGTACAGCAAATGACCCTTGAAGGGTCAGTTGCAAGCTGAGGCAACTCATGTAAAAGGTTGGCTCTTCATTATAATTAATACTTTAACAGGACACCTCTTGGCAATTCTCATTAAAGGGATGTAAGTTCTGTTCGCTACAAACTTGGTATTAACATGGTCTACCTACTCACTGATGAGACCTCAAAAAAAGGTAGTGATCTGGGTAGTGATCTTCTCTCATAATGTTGAACAATAATACAGCTCCTAGGTTAAGTTCACATTATGGGTTAATATCAAGAATAGTGATCGGAGCTTGCTCCACCTTTTACATGAGTTGCCTCAGCTTGCACTACCTTCAAGGGTCAGTTGCTGCTCTATCCAGGTATTTGCTTACGTTTGGAATCGCCGAACTTTATATAGTTTCTATATTCGGCATGAAACTCTTTGAGTTTCTTATTCGGCTAAGAAACAATATGGGATGTAATATCCCTTAACTTAAATAAGTTCATGTCGCCGAATTGAAGCCTTTGGCTCTTCATTATAATTAATACCTATAAGGTCTGTTTGTGAAGCTTCCCAGACTTCTATTTCCCATTAATCTTCAACTCTCCTCTGAAATACCAAGGAAAGTGATCGGAGCTTACTCCACCTTTACTACGAGTTGCCTCAGACTTGAACTACGTTCAGGCGCAAACTTGACTTATTTGTCTTGTTTGCTTCACTTGGGAAAAAAAGGATTAAAACCTACCTTATAAAATTGTTTGGTATTTTTAACATAGTATACCCAAGTTAAAAAACTTTCTACATATATATTAATATATACATTAATTAGTATTTTGCCTGAGCAATATTTGTATTCTTATTCCTACGAAAGTAATGATGAAAGAAACAGCACCTACATACCTACATATAAATACTAGTCAGGATTTGGAATATTATCTCATACAGCATGCCGCGTAATGTACATAATCTTAGTGAAGGTGAGAGGTAGAGCTAGGTTACTGCTGATTTCCGAACTAAATCTGAGCAAAAGAAGTGCTGCCTAATCAGTCACTTTGGAATGAAGAGATCTTGACGATTATATAAATCAAGTAGATAATAAATCCAGCATTATTTCAAAGCCGAATGCAGAAATTATGAAAGTTTCGTACGAAAATTGACCAGAGAGCTTACGGGAATATACTCGCCGGCATTTACGAGTTACTCTAGGACGGACCTTATAGGAGACAGGATCGCTAGACCAAGCGTCCATATATTCTCATTTTATTGGCTTGGGCTAGCAATTATGAAATTTTGCGTCGCCGAAATGAAGCCTTTTGGCTCTTTATTTTAGTCAATACTTTACGCACCGACAGAGAGTTCGCTCACGGAAAATACACCTCTCCGACACATCGAGTTCCTTAGTACTGAATGAGAGTTTTTGCTCTCTTAAGGTTTCTGTCTGGTCTCTGAGGAGAACCAATTAGTTCGAAACAGGCCAGTGAAACCTTTATCAAATGGACTAATAAAAGGCAAATATATGGACGATTGGACAAGCGATCATGTTTTCTATAAGGTCCGTGCTAGGGCAACTCGTAAATGCCTGCGAGTGTATTGCCGCAAGCTCTCGGGTCAATTTTCGCATGAAACTTTCATAGTTTTTGCATTCGGCTTTGAAATAATGCTGGATTTAATATCCACTTGATTTATATAATTTTGCATAAAAGAACCAAAGGCCGAAATAAAGCCTTTGGCTCTTTATTTTAATATTAAGGATTTGAACAATATCTAGTTTCGTGTGATATGAAGTATTCACTTAGGAAAAGAGCTTACATATATATATATATATATTATTTATTAATAAAATAATATATATATATTATTTTATTAGACATTTATTATTCATTTGCTTTTATTACCGAAATCTATTTTTTTTTTTTTGTAAATAAATAATAGATTTTGGTAATAAAAGCAAATGAATAATAAATGTCTAATAAAATAATAAATAAAATGCCTATAAATAAAATGGAAGTATCATGTTTTGGGATACTTATGTTCATACTAAATAAATAACTTCCTGCTAAGTTTAGTGAGATGATAAATTATACTTTGAACAATATCTAGTTTCGTGTGATATGAAGTATTCACTTAGGAAAAGAGCTTACATATATATATATATAAGAGGAAACCGTCCGCCATGACACGTAATGTGCAACAGTGAGAAAGTTGGCAATCCAATTGCAGAATCTGGAAGGTACCATAGAAGTGTAGTTTGATAAGCAGGCACCTGTGCCAAATGCAATCAAATGCCTTTGAAATGTTCATATGCGGAATTAATATTTAAAGAAAGTTAGCATACCAACTCCCTAAACAACAGGCTACGGGTACAAATCCCTGGTGGGCATGGACGCTTACTATTTTCTTTAGGTAGAAGACTATTTTTATCACCCCTAAGATTAGCGTCGCGCTTACTGTAGGTCTGAAGCGGCTTGAAAAAGTTTCATGTTTGGTCTATAGAGAAGGATGACTGGATTACGTCAAAAATGAATAAAATAAAAAAATTCCAAATAAATCTCTTGGTCCGCCTATGGAACTATCAATGTACTGTAGATTTACAACCTTAAACAGAAAGGAATCACATAAAAATACTTTTTTAATGTTTCTTTCTCTTTTTTTATTATCCCCGTCCTAGTCACCTTCTAGATTTTACTTCAAATGATTCTCTGGGTAATGGTTTTTTACCTAGAAAAAGGTTTGTGAGAAAAAAGCATGTAAGATTGGGAAGGAAGGAAGGAGAGGGTAGAGAGGCGAAGCAATACTTGCACAAATGCCCTGTGTTTTACTCTCCACTGGAGGCCAGCTATTTCTCTTTAAACACTCTCAGGAGAGAGAGAGAGAGTGACATTTTTCACTAGACTCGTCATTTTTCACTTGATAAACCAGATAATCCCATCTTATAAGAACAGATGAAATTTGAAGATAGAATATGACAGTAGATATTTCAAGTTGTCTTCTAATATGAAAATATTTCAACAGTCATCCTCATGATTCAGTTCCAAGTTTCAAAACTGAATCAATCACAGAAAACGTTTTTTGGACAACCATCTAACATTCTTAGTTCCATCCTAAAATATCTGTATTCTAACCGAAAAGCAAACCCCTTTTCCAGTTTACAAAAGAAATAAACAAAACATTTAAAATTGTGAAACACTGAATGTCGAATCTATTTTGAACTTGGAAAGTAAAGAGAAATTGGAATTTCATTCACAGGAGCTCACATAAGATGAAATGATACACACGCACGCATTCACACACAACACAACGTGTACTGGATTTCAGAGGTAAGAAGAACAGTGGTTGAAGAAATACTCTAGTTAGGAGCAATTTCAATGGCAAATTGTACCCTTTGATCTAAATTAAGATCTTCTGATTATAAATATTATAACTCTTGATTATTTATATCTTATTTTGCTTTCTCTATATGTCTGGCAGATGATAAATTTCATCTCCTTGGTTCATATCACAGAGCTACTTACTGGAGGCCTGAAGTGGATTGAAAAAATTTCACGTTTGGTGTCGAGAACAAGGTTTATGGATTATTTAATCATTAGTTGGGGTTAGAGTTCATAATATGGACAGCAACGGGATTATTAAGGCTTCAATAAAATCTATTTGGGGATTGGTTTATTATTATTATTATTAATTTATTACTTTTATTATTTTCCGAAAAATAGTACGAAATAAGTTCATCTAGGGGTTGTTCAATTTAATCATCACCCTGATTTCTGATACCATAACTGCCAGAAGCATTCAAGATACTTATCTAGTTAAGGCATTCAAAATCGCCTTCTAGCTTGTAAGGGAATTGTAAACGAATCATCTTTAGACTGTTGTGACATTCCGCGCCATAACTGCAGTCCGAAACCATTTGAGTCAATTATGAAAATTGACAAGCAGGTGTTTTATTTCATTTATTATAATGTTCCGATTCATAGATAGAAACCTCTAATGAGGTGAAGGAATTCAATATTGGCATATGATCATCATTTTTCAAAAAGGGTGAGTGTATACTGAGACCGACAAACTGATGACATTCAAACAATATGGGCTGAATTTTAGAATTCCCATGGTCTAATTTAATAGCCATCTAAGCAGTGAACCAAACTTGGCCCTGTTATAAGACAGATACACAAATATATCCTCATAATTTAACATGAAATTGGTGGTTAGCATCGTAATAATTTAGACGTTTTTGAAGTCAACTTTCTGAATTAAGAAAAATACTGAAATATTTCCAATTTCCCTGCTTTATACTTACCAAATAGTAACGCTTTTAAAGATATTGATCTAATATTTAGGATCCCGAACTTTATTCTTTTGAATTTTCATTCTTGAATGAGAAATATATTGTATATACGAGTAAAACTGACGGCAAAGCACAACGAGTGTACGAACGAAAAACCAACAGTTTTCGTCGGAAACTCAAAAAGATAGATCATTTATTATCTACATCAGGAGAGCAATTATCCGTGAAGTAGCAAATCAGCTAAAGATTAGTGACAGGTATACTTTATAAATGTCTCTAATAGACTTCACTTTCATAAAAACTGCGTGAAATGGAAATTCTTTCCCAAACAACTGACGAACCAGTTGGAGAATATATAATTTTTCTAAACTTTTGTTTAAACGATACCAAGAAGGAGGTGGCTTCCTCAGAAGAGGAAGAGGGGTTGTTGGTACAAATTTTGAATATGAATGCACTATCGATACAACAGAGTTGAAAATATCTTACAAATCTATAAAGTTGTTTTCCTCTTTAAAAAAAAAACCCATAACTTTCATTCCTCCTAATCTTCGAAAATTACTCAAAAATTGAGTTGAATGCCTGTCATTTTGACATCAATCAAAAGTAAAAGGAAGAAGCGCAGACGTGGACTGTCACCCAACTGATTTGTTTTTTATTCAGCTCAACAAAAGCTTATAAAACATTGAACTAAGCAGATTTCAAACCAGAGAATTTTCATAATTTATCCTAGCATTAAGAATCAAAATTTTCAAGTAATTTTCTTGACTAAAATGAAACTCGATTCACAGAATGCATACTTCTACCAGTGCCATATTTTCTATATTTGGATGGTCCTTCGATCTGTCATGTTGGTTTGGAAAGAAATTTTCGAACGTTACTTTAAATAAACAGTTTTAAGTGGATCATTCAACTAAACTCTTTTAGTGACGAAGGAATCGCTACTTCCATGTGATTCTCTTTAGTAGTGCTTTACATCACTAAGAGACAGGATAAATACCAGTTCTTACATCTACGGTGGTTGCATCCAGGTAACAAATAAACATATTATAATAACTACTAAAGCGTACAGAATGTATGTATGCGCATGCTGACTACCACACACTGTTGAATTTTATTAAAACGTGTTTAAGAAAAGCAAAATGCCTACTAAGAAATTAGCAAATCAAAAAATTCTTATTAACTGACTGGAAGTATTGAAGAAAAAGTTATCACTTGTATTGCTCAAAGTAATGATTGCTTTGTAATTTGTGTCAACAATGAATAAGAAGCTTTGGAAGTAAGTTATTAGATATCTGATATGACTATTTTGAAATGTGAAATGAATATAATCGGGTTATTGTTGTTTGTTACTGGCATGAAGAGTGCTAATAGAAAAAGAAACAAAACAAATTTAATGTGGCTGTGGCGGTAAATAACTCTTTAAAGGGTGTGGTCACACAGGATTCGCACAGCGACCTCTATCAGATATTACAGACTTATTTTCTTTATTTATAAATGATTCCGTAGATTGACAGAAACGAAGCTACACACTTGGATAACTAGATTGCGAAATACACTAACTTCAAATTTGAAATAAAATGTTCAAGAGATTATTTCGATTATTTCGATTTAAGTTTCGATTTAAGTTTCGATTTATTTCGATTGAAATATTTTTAGCCAGGCTAACACTGTTGGAAACGAACTCCTTCAATGATGACTAGTAAAGAAAATAAAAATAAAAAAATATTTAAATACATTTTCTTTTTGATCGAACGATGTGTGTCAAGTTTGATCTTCCATTTTGCCAGAAAACGTCTTTGTTAGAAAGAGCAAAGCGAAAAGAATGGTTTCCACTTGTCTATTCTTCTTTGAGTATCCCAAAGCTTGTATGTTATCCTAAAAAAGATTCGCTATTCTGTACATGATACATTTACGAAGTATACAATAGGAAAAGAAGGCGCTTTTCATACATGGCCGAAGGAAAGTTGAGAATAGAAAACATAACATATTCTCGTAACCAGTGTTTCGCATTCCATCAATATAATATAAAGCTTGTCTGCTATAGAATGAATTTAAATCGAAGCCGCAAGAAGCCAAACTCTTGCCATAAGTCATGTTTTCTTAGTCAAAATGAAGAGATTGTATTATGCTTATTGTCGGATTTATTTAAAAAAGTCTTTTTCTGAAATCAGAATGAAAGAATAAAAAAAATAGATAAATTTATTAATCTGAATATTTTATTTTAATAAGCTAAGAACGATGTTGTTGAGAGCCTTAGTAGCCTAGCCTGTTTCAACGAAGACCTTTGGATGGAAAATCTTGAACAAATCTCGTTCGAGAGCCTAAGAACCTTTATAAGAACTGAAGGTGAGTTAGACGGTCTCATAAGGAGGTAAGAGGGTTTTTTCCTCTAGGAAACTCAGGTTTTTCATCCAAAAAAAAAATGGCCAGAAGAACATATTAATTTACAGATAGAATACCTGTCCTCGTTGTCATAGTTACTTCGACCGTAAATTAGAAAAAAAATAAAAACTCATTCCACCAGGTGCCGATTACTGGTTTGCAGTACGCATAGTAAACGCATAGTACTTACAAGCTGTCTCTATATATAATAGATTTTGGGTAATCCTGAAGATAAAGGATGAAGGTGACATTGGATGAGTCGAGTCCAGTTCGGGTAGCAAGCTATCGCTGCAATTGATACTACTAAAATTTTTCCGTGTTACAGTACGTTTGAAGCCATTTGTTGTGAGGTAGAATTTAACAAGATCAATTATATAGTGGGGTGTTGTTACAGACCTACTAGATCGTTTGATAGTGACGACGAAATGCATTCCCAAATAAACATGATGAAACGAGTAATCAATATGGGCGACTTTAATTATCCGAACATTGAGTAGCGAAGCGATCTCATGAGAATAATGAAATCAAATTTATTGAGCTGTTGAGATACAACTTCCACACGCAGCATGCGACAAAATGAACTCCAGATCAAAGAGTGGTAGATCTGATTATAATATCGAAGGGATTTTAATTATAGACGTAGCTCTTTTACTTCTGGCTGGTGACATGCTATGCTGACTTGGGAAGTTGCTAAGTTTATGAATGTTTTATTCAGAAAAGGTTACATACTGAACTCCAAAGCAGGAATTTATGACTAACTGAGAAGTACACTAGGTTGTGTTCCATGGTACCGTTTGTAAGATGGTAAGGATATTGGCAGTGCAATGGTAAGCAATTAAAATATTTAAATAATGCAATATCGGGAATGTCCCTAGAGTTAGAAGAACAATTACGGTTAGAGTGAAATGGATGGATAATCTTATTAAGAAAAAGATGGCATGCAGGGAATACCGTATGTAAAAGGATGATGTTAGTTACGAAAATGATAAGGAGCAGGCTAGAATAGTTACAACTATTATACGGGAAGCTGGATATGAAAAGAAGCTGGTTGTGTAAGCTAATGAAAATTCAAAAGAATTTTATTGTTATACTGCAAGTAAAAGAAAGAATGAATACGAAAGAATAACTCTACTGAATGTAGATGTATGCAGGTGACTAATGCAGAAGAGATTGTTCAACTAATCAGCGGCCATTTTGTTAAGAGCTATGGTCAAGAGTTAAGGTCTCAATGTTGCATACGAGATGTATGTAACATTGAGCTCACTACTACCTCTTCACTGGATGAAGAAATTCAGGTGTATAAGGTGGAGAAGGTATTAAAGGGATCGCACAAATCGATATTTTCAATGTTACAGTAAGTTTGAAGCCATCGGGTGTGAGGTGGAGTCTGGTGGATCAGTTACTAGTGAAGAAGAAATGTATCGCCAAATGAACATGATGAGTATTCGGCAATAGTAGCTAATGGAATATCAGCTAAAACAGTTCAGCTGAACTGGCTGTGTCTTTGATTAGGCTATACAATTTGAGTCTCAGAACAAGAAAGACGCCACAGGAGTCGAAAATAATTTCATTGCACAATGGTGACATTGAAAAGATAGATGCAAAGGTGCACATTGCAAAGATAGACGCGTGTCTATCGTGGATCAAGTATTTCTAGAGTGGTGGTCAATTTTGTTTAGAAAAGAGTAAAAGCTCGTATGCAGAAATGGATCGACAGACAATTTATACTTTGCAATGAACAGCATGGGTTTACTAAGAGAAGGTCATGTTTTAACAACTTGCTTACATTCTATAATAGTGTTACCATTAAGTTAGACAAGGGGAATGGATACACCTTGCTATTTGGATTTTGCTAAGGCTTTGGACAGAATACAGCATGGCAGACTGTTGCATAAATTGGAAAATATGGCATTGGGTTATAAAATATCAGCATGGTTAAGAGTATGGCTAACTGACAGATATCAAAAAGTGGTATGTGGTGGGTGTCAGTCTGCAAGATTTAAGGAGACCAGTAGGATATCACAGGGATGAGTAGTTGGTTCATTGTTACTCGGTCTTTATATCTCCTCTGAAGTCCTTCCCAGACATTGGGAAGGATTTGACAGGATACAGCTGTGTATGTGTGTGTGCTGGTTATGAAAATATTTGCAGGGCAATCGAGAATGCCGCTGATATGCAATACTTGAATAAGCTGGAATTACGGGCATGTCAAAATGGCTATCAATTGAATGTTAGTAAATGTCAAATCATGCACTTTTGGGGTAGTGAGACATCCAGTGTCATAGTACAGTATATTGGTTGGATTATGCTAGAAGAAACTGATGAGGCTAGGGATCTTGGAGTGTGAGTAGATAGGAAGTTGAAGTTGAAGGGCCATATAACAAAGATTACAAATACAACTCAGAGGATAATTGCAATGCCGAAATAAACCTGAACATGTAAGGAAGTCATTTTTCCTTTACCAGGTCTTGATATGACCTCATGACTATTATGTCTGGTCTAATCTCCTGGTTTCCGTGATAGAGTGGAGGAAGTGCAAAGGAATATGTTAAAGATGATGTAAGGATTGTGGAATACAGATTATGAAGACAGACTGAGAATTTGTAGGTTGAAGACACTAACAACCAGGAGAAACAAGGGTGACTTATAAACTTCTGAAAAGATCAGGATATCAGTAGATGTCATTTTTCATCTTATGGAGGATGGGGGAAAGGACGAGTGGGCATCCTTGGACGCTGAGGATGAATGCTGTCATGAAGGATGAGAGCTAATTTTTTTTCATAGAGCAGTGCATCATTAAAATGATTGTCTTTGAAGATTATGAGTCTAGGTATTGTGAATGAATGCAAGAAAAGGTACCACAGCTAGTGCAAGTGATATGTGACCCCCCCGATGAATCCCTGACTTCCTGGAGGTCTTTCTTAACAACAACAACGAAATCAATAATAATATGGCTTGCAAAGAATAAATAAAAAGAATAAAATAAAAATTGTTGTTTCCGTAAAATTTCATCTACCTAATTAATACCTCTTTAGATAAAAAAAAATAAAACATTAGTAGTTGTTTTTTATTGACTTATCAAAAGATTCGACACCCTCTCTCTCTCTCACATACACACACACAAAAAATAATATTGAACAAGTTAATACATACTGGAATATGCGCGCCACTACTCTAATGATTTAAAAACGTAGAACAGGATCACACGTACAGAATCAACCCATAGCAAAGAATAATAATTGATAATCTGTGGAGTTAGACAGAGGGCCTTTTTTCTCTTGTAAACTCGTGTTTACACGTGCACAACTATCATTGAGGTTAACATAACACAAAATTTGTAACATCACCACCATACTGATCGAAAATAGTCACATAAACTATCCAAAATACCCTCCCAATTCTGTTAAATATACATGAACATAACAATTAACAATTTTTGATATAAATTATCAAACACTGCTTCAGTCCAGCTTACTAAAATTAATGTGTTAACAAATTCGCAATATGACAGTCTTTTTCTATATTTTACATAATCTACGACCTGGTATTCTATAAGACATACTGGAATCTATAGAGAACTGAAAAGGACATAAAACTGTTATTACGAGAAGGGAAATTAGTTCTGTATAAGCCTAAGCAAGCACTTTTATACCAGGTTTTCAGCGCAGTATGGAATCAAGCTGTTCGTGTACATATATCGCTCATGCAAGGATATGAAATGATCAATACATGCGCCAATGTGTTAGTTATTTTGAATTATCTCCGAAGGAATTAAAGCTATGAGGTCTATGAATTATGTCTCTGATTTTTTTTTTTAAATGCGACTCTCATCCATTAAATATTTTTGTAAACCTAACGTGAATTCGTACAGTGGGTGGGCTAAGGATTTCTTTTATTTTTTATCAATTTTTAATGCTTTTGGTATTTTTATTTTTATTTTTATATGGTCCGGAAACGCTACTGCAGAGAGCAGACATGGAACTTTTTCAAGCCACTTCAAACTTCCAGTAAACAGGTAGGTGGTCTCACACCGGACAATTTAATTCATCTCCTATCCATAAAGCCAATCCCAACCAACCATGTCCACAGCGGGATTCAAATCCACAGTTAGTTGGTTGATTGGAAAGCAGATACGCTTACTAACCAGGCTGGAAGAATGTGTTTCTCGAATAAAAAAAAATTGAGTTTACAGAAAGAGCACATGTGCGTCTGTTCATGTGGGAAGAGGTGATCGCATGTTTTTCCTGCACGCTAAAAGGAAACGTAGATGTGCAGTTAAACAGATGACTAACGCACTGATAGTAGTGAATCGACTGAGATTACTAAAAGTATACGCATTTTCATCCTCAGATAAGTTTATTATTATTATTATTATTATTATTATTATTATTATTATTATTATAGGTTTTTAATTATTTGTAATGATTAATTTCTTTCAGTAAATCAAAATAAGCAAAAACTAAAAATCAAATGAGCCTCCGTAACTAAAGCGATGCAGACGAAGCCCTTTGGTCGAAAAGACCTGGGTTCGATTTCCGTCCATGACGTGAGGAACTTTTATCTGATCTCTTTCGAGTAAAGGTGAGTTAACCGGTCTCATACGGATGTAGAGTGTTTCTTCACCCGGAAACTCGGGTTTCTCGTCCCTCAGAACAGGCAAACCAGCCCGTGAACACACGTATTTACAGCCATGAATACTTACGACCAGCAATAGGCCTGATTCGTCGGCTATATGCTAGTCCCAAGCCCGGGTAAAATGGGGAGATTGGGGAAAGCAATGGTGAACTACCCTGTAACAAAATCTCACCAGAAACACTTCGTGGCAAGAACACAATTTTTACATATAGTACAAATCATTAGATAAACTAGTTCCATTGTTCCGTGTACTACTATTATTATACATAATGAAATATTCAGGGTGCTTGTGTGGCTTGTGGAAATGCTTCCACAATACGAAACAGCCAGAAGAACGGTTGTTATATAGGTTCGATTCTAATCACGGTGTGGGAAATTTTCTAGTTTTTTTTTTTTTTTTTTGAAGTCTGTTGCTGGCTTAGTTCAATCTTTGGCGTATAGAATTAAGGTTATTTTCTCTCCTCAAAGCTATTTTTTTTTTTTAATCCAAGGAACTCAGTAAAACTAATCACAGAACAACAGTTAGAATTTAGGAACACTAGATGGCGGCAGTTGTCTGTCGTACACTTGTATCCAAAATCTTCACATAATCGTTAGCGATCAATTCAACTGTCAGTGATAAATCAAGATGGAAAATAGCTGCCCACCGATTTCAAAAAGTCAGTTAATGAGAGTGCGGCCTGCTCCCTTTATGCAATAAAATAAGTGATTTAAGGATCTCTTTATATTTAATTTATGTAAATATTGGGTAATATTAATGATGATTGTGAATTGAAAGCCCAAAACAGTTCGATTTCCTTAACAGAAAAAATACAACTGATTTACTCGAAGAATTTGCAAACAAAATAATTCTCTTGACAAAAAACATCATGTATTATTCATTATTTGATACAAGTAGATTCCAGCATGCTAATTATAAAACTAACAGTAGTAGGAATCGATGGAAAATTAATTAAGTGGCTCGATATCAGAAGGAATTCCATGATAGGAGTAGGTAGGAACTCAGTTCACCAATAAAACATGTAATGGCTTGCAGTAAGGAACCACTACGCTGCTTAATATTTCGATGATGATATCATACACTACTGCAGGTTTTTCCAAACTTCTTAATAAAGTGGAGCCCTAAAGCAAACAAAATATTTTTGTGGAGCTCTTATATCGCAATCTTTAAAATAAAAATGAAAAAAAAGGAAGAAATCAATAAACACTCACCATTTTACAATTTAGTGCTCCGTAAATTTAAAAATTTAAATTAATTTTAATGACTACAGTACAGTTATTGTTTTGAACTGCAGATTTTTTCAAAGTCTGGTATGATGGACGTAACTTGTAGAATCATATAATCAACTCATTAATTTAAAAAAAAAAATAAGTGAATGTTTGTAAATAAGATTCGCAGAGTCCTAGAATTTTAGTTGTGGAGCCCTAAGGTGCCCGCTTTGGGAAACCCTGCACTACTGAATTCCGTATGCAGATGGCATGGCATTGATTTGTTGCCTATAAGTTTTTAGAACGTAACAGAATAAGCACAAAAAAATCAACTTTCAAAGTGATTCAAGAATAATTTTATTCACCTCAATAAAGCAGCAGATACACACATATGATGCCAATTAAAAATCCCAGTCCAACATCCAGTGAAAAGCCAATAATTTGCCATGAAACAGACTGCAACACTGTAGAAGAACACACACACACACACACACACACACACACACACACACACACACACACACACACACACACACACACACACACACACACACACACACACACACACACACACACACACACACACACACACACACACACACACACACACACACACACACACACACACACACACACACCAAATGAACAAGAATAAGCAAATTACTAATGAAACAACTATGTACAGCCAACAGAAAACAATTTTTCTGTTGGCTGTACGGCATTACTACATGGCTGTACGGCATGAATCTACGGCATTACTACAAAGAATACAGAGCAACACGAGAATCGACTTACAGCATTCGTCATCACACAAGATAATACATTTCAGTAGCTACACTGACGTCTATATCCAAGCAATAAGCATCTGCTATACTTCTCTATATGTTAATTGTATTTCCATTAAGATAGCGAACGATCTCCATACATCTGATTGCTATTAAAAACTATGATTATAATGATGTTACTATATCATAAATTATGCCGCATATTTGTGGCATAAATATTTAATAATATTCAATAACTTTTCCAATAACTCTGATATAAACCATTTTCTTATCCTTTTAGGGATAATTTATTTCTGTCTATCATTATAATGATAGAAATATAAATAAATTTATTTTAAAATTATCACTATTATCATTAAGTTCTTATCTGAAGATTTTGAGATTGAAATGAATTTAAATTGAGACTAAAACTATTCTTGAAACTATTTTTGCTACATGAATTTTAAGATCTAACAAATAAGTATGCAGATTTATTAACATGTTTACAACACGAATCCATATTGCAATTCCACAAAGCCAATTAAGTGGAAAGGCCTCCATAATTTATGAGGATTGAAAAGGTAACTCAATTGCGATGAGCATAAAAATAACTATTTATCTCCTGTCATATGCAAATTATTCAAAAAATAGCCTAGGCTGGCTTTTATATTCGAATAAAATAATTAAAAAAATCTTTTATGTATTTTATTTTCAAAAAGTAGTAGCAAAGAGTTAAAAATTGGACATTTTGGAAGTGTTGAGATTGTTTATGACAGAGAAAGTACCATATTTAACAAGAAGTAAAAAAAAAGTAAAAACAAATAATTAATGAGGTAAATTTGGGTAAATAAGTTGTTAGACCGTCACTAGCACAGCTAGGTTGGAGTAATGCAAAATTTTGAATGTATCACTATTTTTTGTGTGTTTAATTTGCAATTATTCACCATATCAAAATAATCCGGATATTTTTATTATTTCTAGTCGAAATGAGGCCAGATATTATAGACTTTCGCCAAAATGTGCATTATGTGAACCTCTGTAAGAAACAAACTTGGAGTCAAGATAAAGTGTAGGCGCTACAAAAATTCTTTCTTTTAAGGTTACACGGTGGTCACCATTCATAGTTAAGAATTTATGGAGGCACAACATACGTGTTAAAATAATTACATTACATAATATTAGGAAAGTAATACATTCGACGTTTCGATCTCTGTATTGAGGTCATCATCAAAAATACATACGTTTAAGTTACAAGCTACATGCCACTGCACTTTACAAAGGTAAAATGAATCTAAGCTGCTTATTAATCTATTATCTAGCCTGACCTCTAGTGTGAAAAAAAACTAAATCAATAATATTAAAAAATAAAATTAAATTAAAAAAAAAGTAAAAACAGAACTACATTAAACATTTCTAAAGTCCTCTCGTATTGAGATTTTCTTCTAGGCTTGTTCCGGTTGCTATAAGGATTGCAGATGGGTCCTCCACAATCTTGAAATGATTAGCACGTCATTTTTGTTCAAGTTTGGATTGTGTTTTAGCATTTCACAGGCTTCTTTGAATTTTTTCTCACACACCAGGTTTTGGTGTGGTGTAGGGACTTGGTGCCTTTCTAGTCATTTCTATGGTATGTTTGGAGTGCGTGGTCTGATAGGTCTGTTTTTCCATAATGGAGCTATTTAATGTGTCGTTTGTGTTCGTCATTTCTGATTAGGACAGTGGGTCCTGTTTCCCCTAGGCAGGTTACATGTAGATTGGATTTTGTAAACCCCTGAGTGGGCCAGGCGTGAAAGAGTCGAATGTATTACTTTCCTGATATTAAGTAAAGTAATTATTTTAATTTCTTAACTATGAAGACGTTACAAAACATTTACCATAGATGGGCAGAACACTAGAAGAAAGGATCCAACGTAATAAAGTGTATAACGTGTATAACGTGAACCAAACAGTCCTGGAGAGGACTTATAGTATTTCTTCCTAACTTTAATTAAAGGCTACAAAACTAAGAACAGAAAAGATTTGATTTTCTTTCGTCTAACAGAATGATTGCGGCAGTAAACCTAATCCTCTACATAATCATTTAATGCATTGCTTCCTCTAAATAGGATTCGGATATCAATATAAGAGGTGAAAGCAACTGATATGATGATAGGGTGAGAGATTTACAACAACCAAAGAATTCTGCACAAATTCTGGAATCTAGATTCATAGCCAACAAGACAACGTGAGCTCCAAGATATTTAATGGCTTAGTACAAAAGTCGTGAGAATGCCTTTTTTTATAATAATTTTTCTTGGAAAGTTTCACGAGTATATTGTAGGTATATTTCTGGTCTTGAAGTTGGTTTATGCAACAAATATGTTATCGAAGTCAATTGAAGTTTATCATTGAATCATGGAAAAGAAACTTGAAAGAAATTCTACTACAAAATGATAATATTTGCCTTTCGTTACAGTACGTCATACAATTCACTTAAATAAGATAGGAAAACTCTTAAGAGTTTCTTGATAAATTCATAGTATAAAGGATATGAACAGTTAATCAATGAAGATTTGAAAGCTTCTCAATATGACTCTGGATAGCAATTTAGTCACAATCTTGTTTGCTTTCTTTGTGAGACAATAGAACAAGTAATTAGGAATGATCGAAAAAGAAATGGTCAGGTAAATAAATCTTCTTTCCCCAGGCTCAACATAAATTTCTCCGTTAACAATTAGCCGATCAATTTAGTTTTTGATTACACTCAAGAATAAACCGTAGTCGAGTTTATGGTTGCCATTGATGTTTAACACACTGGAGTAAGATTATAGAAGACAACTGCAGCCATTTCGTCTTGCTAAACCATAACTATTATTATTTTCTGAGTGATGGGAGGTCTATAGTCGTTTTTGTTTTCTGAGTTGTAAGTTTAAAAACTGGAGATTTCGGGAAAAAAATAATCCTAAAATGTTTGCACCAAAATTCCATCGACTACGGATACTGGTGGAAAAACATTTTATTATTATTAATAAATTCTTATTAATAATAATAAAATTAAAATTCTTATTATTAATAAACAGTTCGATTCTAGACAAGGACTAGAATCGACCTGTTATTATTATTAGGTGACAGTAATGCACCACGTAAGAAAAAATAAATACACAAAGCGATCATTTTTAGACAAGACATTGTTTCAAAAAGATTACGTATTCTCAATAAACATTGACTTTTACATAAACATCCTTCCATTTTATTTTGTGTTTATTTGCTTTTATTAATATATGAGGTTAATCATAACCTGACTCAAGAATAAACGAATATCATTTTTGAAATCAGCGTAGTAACAAACTTAGGCATAGTTGGCTATTTCAGTATCAATCTCCATTCAACAAGTGTCGATTTGAAGGCAAGTGTTATTCTATTCTGTGTGAAATAAGAACATTTTCGCTCTCCATTTGACGTCACTGTTTTCAGTTCGCTAAACTTTACAGAATGTTTAATCACACCCATGTTATCTTCGCGTTGCTGTTCATAGCCAAGCGATTTCAGGAATCTTCACTCTTCACAGTATCCCATGCACTACTGGCAATATCGATTTTTTTCCCTTAAAGAACTCGATAAAGTTACCGAATATTAGATTATAATGCTTATTTCATTTTACTTAGCTATTATATAATGTTTCACATTGCCTAGATCACAGTGCTTGAGAGAGAGAGAGAGAGAGAGAGAGAGAGAGAGAGAGAGAGAGAGAGAGAGAGAGAGAGAGAGAGAGAGAGAGAGAGAGAGAGAGAGAGTGCATTTAGTTATAGCTACAAATGTGTGTTCCATATACGTTTAGATGGACAATGAGAAAGACCTGGTTAATTCATGTGGTCTATGTCACAGTAATCCTAGCTGTACATACACTGCTTAGAAAGAAGTCAACGCACACCATCATGGGCAAGGTGCGTCGTGCCATGTAACAGTCACGTGTTTGCAGTCGGGATAAACTGGAGGAACATGAGGCTCCCAAGTCAGTACAACTGTTTCCAGGTAAAATGGCTGCCAGAAGGGAACTGACGGAGTTTAAAAGAGGCATTGTGAGATGCCATGTTGCAGGTCTATATGTTCAGCAAATTGTTGAAAAATTGGGCATCCTAAGTCAACAATTAGTGATACAATACTGAGACAGAAATTCAGAGTCAACTGCAAGTGAGCGAACAACCACACTCGCCGAACGTGACCGTAGAGTACTACGAAGGATAATATGTAAAAACCACAAATTTGTTGTCCGACAGTTGAATGCGGAGTTGAATCTGCAAAAAAAACATTCAGAACCGAGGCTCACAACATGGGTTTCCATGGTACGACAGCAATATGCAAGCCTCGTACATTACGTGAACAAACATGCGTCGTCTTTAGTGGTGTGCAAAGAGCGTCTACAGTGAGACGTTACGGTTAGAAAGCTGTGTTATGGAGTGATGAATCACGCTACACCCTCTACCGAGCAGATGGATGGGTGTGGGTGTGTCGGATGCCCGGTTGAACGTCTCTCACAAGAGCATAATCCCAACTATGAAATTCGGAGGCAGCGGTGTGATGGTATGGTTCTGTTTTTCCTGGCTTGGCCTCAAATCTATGTTTGTGGTACCAAGAACACTGAACTCCGAGAAGTATCTGAACATTCTGAAATGTTCAGATAGTTCTCGGAGTTCAGCATTCTTGGTACAAAAAACATAGATTTGAGGCCAAGCCAGTAAAAACAGAACCATACCATCACACAGCCACCTGTAATGCTTTTTACTTTGTGGCCTTTCTACGGAACTGACCATTGTCTCCTTCAACAAGACAATGTCATAAGGCTGTTGCTGCAACTGTGTGGTTGTTAATATGAACGTCACCACACTTGAATGACCTCCACCGAGCCCTGATCTCAACTCTATTGAGCATTTGTGGAATGAAATGAAGCGTCGGGTGTGTTCAGGGGACATTCGCCCCACAACAATCCATGACCTCATTACATGCCTACAGGAAGAATGGTCCAAAATACACATGTGGAAAGTATGCCCCGTAGGATTCCTGCAATCACCGCAGCGAAAGGAGGTCCTGCATTTTATTAAAATAAGCATCATGGCTGTTTGTTCCTCACACTATCATGTCCTTTGACTTCTTTCTAAGCAGTGTATATATCCTCCTATATGCACAACTTACCCACTTTTAATGGGATAAAGGTAAAACTCTACTAGGTAGACTTTTCAATTAAATGCTGAATAAGTAGACACTGAATCATCCCTTCACCAAAATAGCAGTGAGTTTCTATAGTGGGAGTTAATAATTAAAGTTCTGGCAATCACATTTAGGTCACACCCTAAACCCCTGCTACCGGAGGAATGTAAAACGTTTCATTAAATTATATGCTTTGCCGACTGTTTCTTGGTTCTCGTAAATTTTTAATATCACATTTCCATCTGTAATAGAGCGCGTACGATGAGATCAGCAACAGCTGATCATATGTGAGTAAAATACGTTACATCATAACCACTAAATATTATACAAGTAAATATATAAAACTGGGTTTAATTGGTCCGAGATATGTGCAGAATTCAATATAGCCTACTACTTTGCCGACTTTATTGTTGGCTTCGCATTGTGTGCCCAGACGAAGCCACTTTTGTCGGCGAAACTAGTATGCTATATCTCTGCACATATCTCCGACCAATTAAACCCAGTTTTATGTTTACTTGTATAAAGTACGTTACTTTGTGTGTTACTACTTCACTCAGCATTCTAAGGAAAAACGGGGTAGTCCATATAACGTTTTTAACGTATTGTACGTCAATAGTGCTTATCCCTTGATTTCAACTGAAATACTAATTAGAAGTAAATTATTTAAACTATTACGTATTTTGCCATCGAAGGCTCTAATATTTTGGAGAAACTTAAATTAAAAATAAGCAACAATTATCTAACTGTTATTTAATTTTACAAATGCAATAGATTCTCTTCTTGGTATTCGCGAGTATTCCCTTTTGGGAATCTCTAATCTGCTTGTTACATATCTATTTCCAGTTAGTAAATATTCAATGAGTTTGTCATTTAACTTCAGAAATTCTCTTTTAAAATCTTCAACAAAGTTATTCATGAGATGCCTTTGTAAGCAGTCGAAAAAGATTATCGATTTGCTTTTGTATACATTCCATTTCCTATTATACGAAAAAATATCTCCGTTAAAACATGCTTTTCCTTTAGTATAATAAATCTATTGGTGTCATTTGAGAATTAGAAGTTTATTATTTCCACAGCCTCCATTCCTTTCGGGTTCCATACGTCTGTTCCCAATTTTTCTTTATGTTGTCGATGCTATCATATTAGCCATGTTTTCTCTGTAGCTTCAACGTTCTCTTAAATAATAAAAAGTAAACAAAAATCTCACCTGGAACTTTTTGCGCATTTGTTGTTAGATTTTTCACACAAGATTGCCCGGATGTCATATTTTTAAACCAAGACTGAGTAAGTTGCCAATGACAATAAATTACCAACAATTAATTAGGCTTCTTCATAATCATATAGATTTGTAAAGAAAGATGTTAACGTATCTAAACTGAACGATAACCGAGTAGTTAACTACGGCACTTGTTTCTCAGTCATTTATCTTAATTGAAAATTAAACTGATTCTACAACATTGTTTCTCTACAACCTCTCTTCGAAAATGCAGATGGAGGTAAGGAAATTATATGTCATGTAAACTAACTACATAATCGCATTATTCGAAGTAACACAGCACTAACTACATCTGTTTTAGGGAAATGGCCCGTTCCAAGGGATGGCGGAGGAGAGAGTTTCTAGGCCACAGTAGGAAGACACTATTAAATTAGTTTACTACATTTACAAGCAAAATTAATAATAAATTCAATGGAAGGTGATTGTTAGCTTTGTTGGCAGCTTACAAACTTTGTCGTTTACTCATGGAATGCATTCTGCTAATGCTTGGTGAGATCTGGCGCAAGTGATTCTGTGTCAGCGACTTTTCAGGAAAACAGAGGTGTTGAGAGAGCTTCAGAAAAATGACAGGAAATGTACTCAGGATTGTGGGTGTGATTGTTCGGTTCAGTGACTTAATCCCTATTAATGTTTATAATAAATAAATATTTTTTTCTTGAATGTCGCATCGTAATTTTAGTGAGGGAGAATGTAATTTATCCAGATATTATTAACAGAATGGAAGACAATTTATAGGTCCCGTGGAACAAATGATGGTTGAAACATGAATTGTTTCAAGTGTTGAACGGACTGATGATTTTTTTCAAACTCTTTCATCCTAAGCAATTCTATTATACTACACGAAGACCATAAAAAAATCCGAATGTCTAATTGTGTCAAAAAGTATAACGTGACGTTATGAATAAAGGAAAAAAAAATATAAATTTTGAAAATGGACACATCAACGTTTGGTGATTTTGAGAACAAAGGCTCTTCATCTCACTTGGTCTCTTGACCCTTCTTTCAGCGGTGGCTGTAATTTCATATTGATAAATTCCTTTATATTGTTCATCTAGCTCATTTTTTATTTTCTTCTCCTTCTGATATCCTCATCCTTCTCAAACATTTCAGGGATTCATCTACTTGCATACTTTGTAGAGCGTATTTTATCTTTATTTTCTCTAAAACTTTGTTAGTGATGCTTGTTGTCCATGGGATTCATAATAGTTTCTTTCACTTTCATATTCAAACGAATCAATTCGATTTCTAATGATCCAGTTCTCGGATCCATATCTCTCGTAACCCGACGTATCACCTGTGTCTTTTATAACTTTTATCAAGGCTAACGTGGCTTTTCCCCCGTAGATATCCTTCTTTTAATTACAGCTTCACGTTCGACCATTTCTTCATCAACTGCTGCAGATCTTCTTTAACTTCTTTCATGAGGATCGGGTCATCCGACCTACAGTGGAATAAGATTTATTAGATGGAGAGAACTGTTGTTTTTTATTTATTTATATATAACTGGATAGCCAGTTTATCATGCCTGTTGAATGTTTGTATTCTTCTAGCTATTTTGTTCTTTTGCTGATTGTAAAAAACTGAATTTCCGGGATTAGGAAGAGGAAACGAAATCCTCTGTTCTTTATGTAACCTCTCCAACAACAACGAGAACAATAAAATAAATAATTATAGTTTCCTTGAGCTTAAAACAAAATGTAACAAAAGGATTTGCCGCTCCAATTAGTCATCTATACCTAGCCTGTTGTAGAACTTACAGCTGCTCGGTATGGCTTCTTACATGTGTTGCACAATCATTTGTATAATATGATATTCCATTCCTTCTGTTTTATTTCAGACTTCTCTTTTTTCTAGCTTGGAACATCATTCTGATATTTTTGACTTATTATCCCTGAACCTACATTCCCTTCAGTCTAACCACCTCAACTACGAAGTTGTCTTCCTTAGTGACATCACTGTCTACTACTCACGTGCTTTTTTTTTTTTTCGATTTCACATACCAAGCTTTTGAGTAATTATTTGCAAACCGTCCTTCTACCAAGCAGAATACAACGCAACTCTCTTATCTCATCATCATTCCAGATCTTTTCCTAACCTTTTATCTTTTCAAGGATATAGAAGTCACCTTTCCTCCCCTGTAATCAGACTATCTAAAAGTTGCAACTGATATGGAACGTCCTAGTGTCTTCTCGTACTTTGATATTACTGTGACGTCATGTGGAATGGAATGGGTAGTGACAATCTTGACATTTCTCGAGGAATTAATCAAGGTATCATCTATCTACATACAGTATCAAGTAGAATCTCATGGTGATACATCCTTCCTTACATAGACATGACTTCTCGCTAACGTCAAGTCTTGGCATAGATTTAACGGTGACACTACACTGAATTGTCCTTTATTTGATTAGCATTGAAATTCTTCAGCGGGGTGAAGATACCCTTGTGAATTTCACTGGTAATAAAACATTTGGTGTTCTCTTCCGTTCTAGACACTTCTTTGTCTATGCAACTCCTAACATTACATAAATCCGAAATCTGCCAATCTTAGAATACTGTTCTTACATTTGGGATGGTGAACCAAACCCCCCCCCCTCCCCAAGAATGTTTGATTCTATCTAGAAGAGGACACCTGCTTAATAGGATACACACACTCTCTCTCTCTCTCTCTCTCTCTGGTTTGTTCTTGAGGTTGTTCAGTTACTTTTGGCCTACACATTTGGATACCAATTTAAATTTACTAAAATAAAGAGCCAAAAGGCTTCATTTCAGCGATGCAAAATTATATAAATCAAGTGGATATTAAATCCAGCATTATTTCAAAGCCGAATGCAGAAACTATGAAAGTTTCGTACGAAATTTGACCAGAGAGCTTACGGGAATACACTCACTGGCATTTACGAATTGCTCTAGCGCTGACCTTATACAAAACATAATCGCTTGCCCAAGCGTCCACATATTCGCCTTCTATTGGTCCATTTTGACTTTACGCACCGACCGAGAGTTCCCTTACGAAAAATACACCTCTCCGACACTTCGAGTTCCGTAGTATTGAACGAGAGTATCTGTTCTCTTAAGGGCTCTTCCGGGTCTCGCTTACGCTGATGAGCTTAAGATTTCGGGGGAGGTTTGCCTCCAGATTTTGCCTGGAGATTGGCGTTTTCTGGCAGTGCCAGCCTCTATCGGGGTTGTGTCGGTGAGTGCTTTTCCATGGAATATGAGCGATTCTGCTCAGTGGGTTGAGCCTGCGTTGAGTGATCACTGAGCTGGACGATTTTTCGGTCACTCGTAGGGAGTGTCTGGGGGATCGCCTGATTTTTAGAGAGGTGCTTTACTTAAACAGTGCCTAGTCTCTGAGGAGAACCGACCAGCTCGAAACAGCTGTCAGGCCAGTGAAACCTTATCAAAATTGACCAATAGAAGGAGAATATATAAACGCTTGGGCAAGCGATCATGTTTTCTATAAGGTCCGCGCTAGTGCAACTTGTAAATACCGGCGAGTGTATTCCCGTAAAGCTCCCTGGTCAAATTCGCACGAAACTTTCATAGTTTCTGCATTCGGCTTTGAAATAATGCTGGATTTAATATCCACTTGATTTATATAACCAATTTAAATTTTTGCTTTATTCTAATCTTGATATTCATTGAGAAGTGCAGAGATTACTATGGCAAATTATTCAATTCCATGTTAAGAAAACACGAGCCAATCCAATTTCAAGATTTTCTTGAAATTGGATTGGCTCAGTTGCTGGATGACGAAGGCGAGACCAGTGGCAGATAAGTCAAGAATGGGAGGAGATTTGGAATATTAACACGTAGAAGGAGGAGAGCGTAGAAATTGCCGAAATTCATATCACCACATCACTAGTGTCACTTTTCGCTTTCAGCGAGAAATAACGCACATGATTTATTACAGTTTACTTTTTTATTTATTAAACGTTTAATGTCATTTGTATTATTTATGGTGTAACATTAGGATCCTGTAAAGGTATGTATATTAATTTTAGAATATTAAAAAATATTTTGGGTTATTTAAAATAATTTGCTATAAATTATAAATAAAATAAAACTTACATTATTAATTCTAAAAATAAAACACTTTAAATATATAAACCGTAAAATTATTCTCTGATATTCATCGTAAACTATCAAACAGAAAAAAATGGAGAATATAAAATTTAAAAATATTAATGAAACCTTTCTCTTTCTGTTTATTTTTATTGCACACCATTTTATTTTCTTGTTAGGAATATATTTTATACTTTTCTAAAAAATGAAAAAAAAAATTCATGGTTTGCAATGGCTTCCTTTTAGTATTTACTGCAATGATATATCACCTCCGTTTCTGATAGGCGTGGTCCACAAACTAACCTCATTTACGTTGAGCAGATAAACAATAGACCTACCCCAATAAATGTCGGTTTGCTAATCCATAAAGGCATGTTATTAATAGCCAAAGTTAGAAGCTTTTGGTAGAGTCCCATTTTCTGTATTGCAATCCCTGTAGGTGGCTACGTTGAACAAAGACATTCTTGGAGACAATTTATCTTAACACCATTGTAACTGTGAGCTTAATTTTTCCACCAACAGCTTCATAGGATTGAGCGTAATTAAGAGAGACATTGACATCAACCTTTATTTCCTTGATAGGTAGAGCATTTACTTGCTAACGGCTTCTTTGAATAATAAGATATACTTAACACAATTGCTTATTAATTCTATTTTATGATTCAACATTGATCATACAGAAGCTTATTATCAATTTAAAGCACCCCCACTTTTTTTATTAAACATGAATAATATATAGTGTTACGATAGTGTAACACTAGCATTGGCATTGATATTAAATCGTAATTGCAATATTGCCACACGATATTTCCAACTGCCTCCGATACGCATAACGCAAAACGCCACAGTTATGATGGGTGAAGCAAAAATTGTTTTTCAAGTTCCCCTTTATCTGTGAAAGAAAGTTTGTGGAAAGAGTGTTTTGCGAGCCTTACGCTCGCCCTCTGGGGGCAATTGTATTAGTTGTGTTCGGCTGGGAGTAGAATAGATTCGCGTCTCTTGTATTTGTAGTACTCTGCTTCGTTGTAATTGACAGCTTGTGAGATCAGCGGGTTAGAGTGCGATTTTGACTTGAAGAATTTTTCTGTTACATCATGAAGAAGGGAGGAAATTTATGGAATACCAGTTTCTCGATGGATCTGTGAATTTCTGATAAACCATGGGGCATCCAGAATCATCCTTAAGCAGTTGTTTTGGATTCTTTGTCTAGTTTTGAAACGTTTGATGGTGAAGTGTGACTCCATGCTGAAGAAGCATAAGTGATAACTGGACGTATTACCATCCGGTAAAGTAGTAGTTTGTTTTGTATGTTTAGTTTACTCTTGCGGTTGATCATGGGCTAGAGTTGAGCTATTACTTTGGATATCTTGGAGCATATGAGTTTGACTGTTAAATAGGAGTTTTTTTATCCAGTAGTACTCCGAGATATTTGGTCTCTGTCTGCCAATGGGATCTTTTGACCAAAATAGGATGTCTTCTTTATTGTCAACCTTCCTTCTAGAGAATAATATGGCTGTACTTTTGAGGGGGGTTAACGTGAATCCTCCAGTCGATGAACCATTTTCCCAGTGTGTTAATACCCTGGAGTCTACTGATAGCCAGACGGAGGATGAGAGATCTTGCTAGAATAGCGATGTCATCGGCATACAGGGCTGTAATGGTTGTTCTTGAGTTTAGATGGATGTCTGCCACGTAGATTGATAACAGTAGCGGGGCCAGAAGGAAACTTTGAGGTACGCCCGCTAGTATTTTGCGTCTGGATGAAACAATTTTGTTTAGATTGACTTGCATGTATCTTTCGCTAAGGTATGAATTAATTAGTTTTACTAACTAAATTGGCATGTTGTTTTCTAAAAGCTTGAAGATAAGGCCTTGATGTCAGACCTTGTCGAAAACCTTGGTAATATCCAAAATTACCGCGGCGGTATGGAGGTGCCAGTTGAAACCATGGATGATGTGTTCCGTTAAGCGGTGAATTTGTTGTACTGTGCTATGATCTCTGCGAAAATCAAATTGTTCATTTGGAATAATTTTAAGCTTATCCACTGCTTCTTGTAGTCTTACTAGGATGACTTTTTCTGTGACTTTACCAAGCCTGGAAAGAAGAATGTTGGGGTCTAGCTTTGGGGGAGTTGGGGATTATTATTTGGCTTTTTCAGTGGTATGATATAAGCAATTTTCCAGGCTATGGGAAAATGCTGGAGCCTTCATATTGAATTGGTTATATTAACTAAATGAACTATGGCCTTCCTTGGGAGTAACTTTAGCATTCTATTGGTGATGCCGTCGGGACAAGTAGCCTTTTTGTTATTCAAGTGGGATATACTGTTGATTATTTCTGATGGGGTAGTGGGGGCGATAAGGTCAAATTTATCTTGAGGCTGTCTTAAGGCTTTTCTGACTTGATGGTGGACTTTGTAAATGAGATTAATATTTAAGTTGTCATAAGATAGGCTGCACTACTTTTCTAGGTTGTTAATTAGAGCTTCTGCTTTTTCTTCATCTGAATGTGCCATTCCATATTTAGTCTTCATATGAGGGGGGGGGAGGGGCTGTCTTTTGGTACGTAGAATTTTTAAAAATTTCCAGATGGAGTGCTACTCTGGGTTTATTTCTGTAAGTTTAGATTCCCATTCCGAATTTCTTTTTTTATTTGAAGAGGTTCTCGGACTTGTCTATTTAAATTGTTTAATATTGTTTTGTCCTGCGAGGTCTTCTATTGTAATATCTCTTTTCTAGCTTTGTTTTTTCCTCTGATCAGGTTCATGATTTCTTATGGAATCCGACTGAACGAGTGGAAGTGGTTTGCATAACTGAAGCAATTGCTTTGTTAATTTGGATTGTTAGGTTGTTTACAGCTTGTCTATCTCCTCTTTTTTGCAGATGATAGATGGTGGGTGAACGTGCTCTGGGAGAACCTTAGATAGCTTGTCCCATGCTATAAAAGAGTGCTGGGGAGATAGTTGGTTTCGCGTACCTAGCTTTAACAGAATGGGATTGTGGTCTGATGGTAGCTCGTTTAAAGTTTCCAATTTATATTGATATTTGATGTTTTTCAGTATGACGATGTCTAATACATCTGAACTTCCTGATTGGCTGTAATGGGTGGGCTCGGTAGGTTCAGCTACAACTCTAAGCATACAGCTTGGTTTAGCTGTATGCTTAGAGTTGACGTCTCCTGCAATGAGTATGGAGTCTGTGGAGCTATGGACGGAGTCCAAATTAGATGTCAATAGTGGAATGCTAGGAGGATTGTAAGCTGCGTAAATTTTGATTCGACCTGCATTGAACTTCTATACCTGTTATTTCTATTTTTGTAGTTTGTGGGTTGGCTATAACATTATGGCTTAATTTTTTTTTTTTTTTTTTGATGAATATGGCTGTGCCCCCTCTACTAGAGTTCAGACGGTCCGTCGTGTATAATAGATATCTTCTTAGTTTTGGATTGTTAGATGGCCTGAGGTATGACTCATTGATCTAAATTATGTCCAGATTGTATCTGTTTGTGAACACTTGTAATTCCAGGATTTTGTTTGTCAATCCATTAACATTCCATGCTACGATCATAAGTGAATTTGGTTTAAATTTGCTTTTACTCATAGCAGAGAGCTGTCACAATGGATTGGGTTCCTTCTTTCTGCAGGATGGTGGGGGGCTCGTTTAGCTGAATTCCTGCCGCATGCTGGCAAGTGAAACAGTCGGAATTGATGTTAGGCTGGATCCCACTTGCTCGGAAGATGTAGAATTCTTAGTTTGTGCAGCCTCAACATATATTTTGTGATTGAATTGGTCATGATTGTGGGTGGCATTCCTTTTTGTGTTGTTGAAGTTGAGGTGACTTGGGCTGGAGGACTAGCTGCTTTGTTGCTTTTGGTGTAGCTTCTGGGGGGGGTGAGGTTAGCTCTTGCTGTCCCCCGATTTTTGGATGGAAAATGCACCCCTTGCAATTGGCGGGGAGAGGTCCTCCTCAGCGTGGGGTCCTCCGTAACGTGCCGGTGTGGTTTTCAACTCGGTTCATGTGTTGGTCTGGTGGCCCTCGCCGCTGCTTTATAAAGTTTTTGGTCATGCCCAAATTTCTGGCATCTATGGCATTGCCCTGCCGATGCCTTTTTCCTTAATGGATCAGTAGTAATTTTGAACAGGCATACATTTGTCAATTCATATATTCTTTTTTGGGTGTTACTGATTTCTACCAGCACTGGTCGTTGTTAATGGCCTAACAGTAAATCCTGTGGACTCGCGAGGGAGTTTACTAGCAGAATAATGTATGACTAGAGTATCAAAAAGTTACAAGAAAACCTACAAAACCTCTTTGTGTAGGGGTGGGGTGATGCCATGATTTTCACTGGCCCTTAACTCGAGACTTTCACCTCCCTGTAAACCATAAATCCACCAATGGTCCTCGTCGCGGTTGGGGCGTACGCCGCCATTGACCTCATGCACATTTCATGCAGAGGGAGAAAGTAGAAATTTGAGTTAGGATAGAGCCTGTGAATGTGAGAAGCACGGAACACCACTGAAGATAAAATGAAAAACTAATCAAGCGCTGGGAACATATTTGTCCTCTTCAAACCAGGGTGACCACCCAGCAAAAATATTTAGTACTAACTTATGCAGGAAAAGGTATTAAATATGAAAAAAAAGTACAACATTTTTATTTGCTTTCGTTTCACTCTATTTAGGGCATTGGTATTACTACCTTATTTCCGATATTACTACCTTATTTTGTCAAATTAATTAACTCTTCAGAAATAATAAAATCTGTAGCTGATGAATGTTTCAATTTTTCATTTGTCAAAAGGAGTCCATTCATCAAGAGAGTTTGTAGTTGAATTCTTTCTTTATTTTTATTTATTGTCACTGCTGAAAATATTCTTTCAATTGCTTTTTTCCCTGAGATTTAGAATCAAATTTAAATTTAGAAAGTTTTTCTTGCCACTTGTGCATGTTTAAAAGGAAAATCTAAATAATAATAGTTTTGATGAAGAATTGAACAAGTTTTTGTTAATAAAATTAATAAAAACACTGGACTTCAAACCCTCTGTACTGAATTATAGTCCTTAATATCCTTATGCGTCCTTACAAGAATGCTTTTCATCTTCCCCGTTATCTGTAGAGGACAGTGTAGGTATAAGGTGTTATTGAGCTATTAAAGCTCTGATCATGGCAGGAGGGTAACAGCAATAGCTAAGCCTCAGTTAGAACTTCATTGGCTACAGCATTGCCATCCATTACCGTCCAAGGGTATTAATCACCGCATCTCACGGTCCATTCTCTTCCCATGCATCCAATATACGCATAACGCATAAAGGTACTGACTTGAGGGGTGAAGCATAAATGCTTTTCATATTCCCCTTTGTCTGAGAAGGAAAGTTCTTTGAGTGGAGAATTATTGAGTTTTAAGCTCGCGCTGAAAGGGCAGTGAGATTAGCTGTGTTTAGCTGAGCCTAGAATTGATTTAGGTCTTTTGTATTTGCAGAAATCTACTTCATTGTAGTCTGAAGCTTGCTTGATCATGGGGGTTCGGATGATTAATTGTCTTGATGAAGAACTTTTCTGCTAGGTCTCGTGAAAGAGGGATGTGATGTAGGGAATGTTGACTTCTCTGTGAATCTGGGAGTTTCTGATAAACCACGGGGCATCTAAACTCATTCTCAGACATTTGTTCTGTATTCTCTGCAGCTTTTGAATATTTGTGTTCGAGGTATGACTCCATGCAGGAGATGCGTAAGTGATGACTGGGCATATTACCATCTTGTATATGAGTAGTTTATCCTGAGTATCCAGTTTACTTTTTCTGTTGATCATGGGGTAGAGCTGCGCTATTACTTTGGATGTCTTTGAACTTATGTGTTTTATATGACTGGTGAATTGTAGTTTTTTGTTGAGAATTACGCCTAGATATTTGACTGTATTCTGCCATGGGATCTTAACTTCTAGTAAATGTATACCTTCCTTGATTTGAGGCTTCTTTCTAGTGAACAGTATGGCCTAACTCTTCTGTAGGTTTGCTTGGATCCTCCAGTCCATCTACCATTTCTCTGGTGTGAATACTATTTTGGAGTCTTTTGATAGCTAGTTTGAGGCTGAGAGATCTTGCTAATAATGCAGTATCATCTGCGTATAATGCAGTGATTGTTGAGCTTGGGTTTTGAGGGCTATCAGCTATATAGATAGAAAACAGCAAGGGGGCCAGGAGTGAGCCCTGCGGCACTCCCGCCAGGACCTTGCGTCTGGTTGACACAGTTTAATTTATTTTGACTTGCATAAATCTGTCTTTGAGGTATGAGTGAATTATTTTAACTAGATTGGTAGGCATATTGAATGTGATGAGCTTGTAGAGAAGACCCTGATGCCACACTTTATCAAAAGCCTTCGCAGCATCTAAAAAGACCGCAGCTGTGTGAAGGTTCCGGTTGAATCCTTCGGAGTTGAAATCTGTGGATCTGCTGAACGGTGGAGTGGTTTTTTCTAAATCCGAACTACTCATTTGGAATTATACCTAGTTTATCTGTTTCTGATTGAAGCCTTGCAAGGATTACTTTTTCTGCGATCTTTCCAAGGCTGGACAGAAGACCGATAGGTCTGTAGATTTCAGGGAGCTGGGTGTTTTTTCCAATCGTTTTGATTGGCGTGACATCCACTGTCTTCCATGTTAAGGGAAAATACTTGAGTTTGAGGATGGCATTAATTCTCAGACTCAAGTATTTGATTTCCAGTATAACAGTAAGTCCTGCAGCAGGACTTCAGGATTATATCCATTTAAAACTGCCATCAGGTTTCCTACCCTTGTAAGACTGCATATGACGTCATTCCACTTGTGGAATGATAATTAATGGAAGTCATCTGAAACTCAGGAATACTGATTTGGTTTGAGACTATACATATGCAATGGGTTCCAGCTCTTGGACACCCATACTATGATCATGGTCATTATTTTGTGGTGATTGGCGCCTTACATTTTGTCTTGATGCGCAGTTTAAAACCGGATTCTCACGTCTTGAAATTCAATTTACCTCTTTAAATCCATGTTTATTTATTTTTAAATAAATAATTTCTTTCCCATATTTTCTTCACTTCCACTTTGTGTTGTACTTTCACAGCAAAAAAATTCCAGATTTCTCTCATACATTACTAAATTTATAGACATACAAGTTTTATTTTAGTCAATAATTAAGGAAAACTTTTTTCTAACCTCTTTCCATCTGATTATTTTAGAGATAATCTATTCGTAAACCAGGTAAGCAGAGTTTGTGTTTTCTTCTTAATAATTCGTATTTTATAATTTAAAAAAATATCAACGCAAACACACAGACACACACCATATCCATCTAGTAATACTAGTTACAATTAGGAAAACAAGATGGCAGCAGTTGTCTGAGGTTGTCTTGTTTTCTGAAATGAGACGCTGGCAGAAATGAACTGCTAATTACGGTGAAGGTTAGAGGAAGTTATTAATTTAAAATGATTAAAATAATTAAAATTGATAAACATATTAGTGAATGACAGTCATTTTTTCTTTTAACGTGAGTTTTAAAAACTGCGATCTTATTAACACCATTCATTACCTTTGGAAAGTAATTTAAAATGCTGCCGAGAGAACTTTTATAAAATACAGTCATCCCTCGACTTACGTCCGTTCGAGTTACGTCCTTTCGAAGATACGTCCGTGATCCCATAAGGGAATAAATAACATTTTCGGCTATACTTTCGAACAAGACGCAAGCGAGCGTAAGGTAAAGCATGCATCATTGGCGCACCCAAGGAGGGGGACAAGGGGCCTTGGCCCCCCACCCAAAAGAAAAACAAAAAAAAACACTAGAGAATTTTCCAAAAATCTTTTCCTAATTAAAATTCTATTTTTTAAAAAAAATTATGTTGTGTCGTATCTTCTATTTCTATGCTACTTATGAATTAGCGGTCACGTAAGGTGGGAATACCCTATAGCTCTCGGGAATCCCGGCCACTGTGAACGCAAGGCGAACGAAGCAGTGCTCAGGGCTACTTCGTTTGCCCGAGCTGGGCCAGAGGAGATCACAGGTATCATGTATTGGAGATCACTGCAGATGATCAGTCATAGCTTGTATACAATGCGTAGTGTGTATTCTCAAATCGTCTCGTCCCCCCAAGATTAAATCTTGAGTGCTTGGCCCCCTCCAAGATTAAATCCTGAGTGCGCCACTATATTATATTATAATATTCTAATAATATTATAATATACTGTAATAATATTATTATATTATAATAGCATTATACTTATGATTATAAAATTAATATAATATAATATTATGTTTATTATAATAATAGTATTATAATATAATAATAATATTATTATAATAAAGTTTATAATAATCAACATCACTACTTCACTCCTTTCAAAGAATTATATAATAAGAGTTATAATAATCAACACAATACCACTCGTGATCCTTTCAGAGAATTATAGCCCTAAGTTCTTAAAAGAACTGGGCGATGGACTGAGTCCTTGACTCTTTATCCCGTCATCTGAATGAAGAAAATCTGTGTGGATGGAGTGTTATTGAGCTAAAAAGCTCTAGTCATGGCTGGGTAACGGCAATAGCCGAGCCTCAGTTAAAACTTCATTGGCTACAGCATTGCCATTTGTTACCCTGGAAGTCCTAAAAAGGACTTTCTCACCGCCCCAGAATTATAGCCTTATAGTCCTTATAAGGATATTAAGGACTATAAGAATTATAGTCCTTAATATCCTTATAAGTCCTTACAAGAATGCTTTTCATCTTCCCCGTTATCTATAGAGGACAGTGTAGGTATAAGGTGTTATTGAGCTATTAAAGCTCTGATCATGGCAGGAGGGTAACCGCAATAGCCGAGCCTCAGTTAGAACTTCATTGGCTACAGCTTTGCCATCCATTACCCTCCAAGGGTAAAAACCCGATCAATAATTTTTGAAACATAATTTTAAACTAATGGTGTATTAGATTGGACTTTGTGTGCTTTTAAATACCAAGCAGTAACTTTAAAGCGTAATACATACAGAGCTTAAATAAATCATGTGCATAAAAATTTTATATTACTTACTAGTTCATTGCGAGCATTTTTAAAGATCATTTAAATTATTAGTGGATACTGCTCGCGTTACGAGAGCACTTTGTAATAATAATAAACACTGTTGCTGCAATCTATAAGTAATACATTAGAACAGGTATTTGGGTAGAAACTATTCAGCGTTTATGAGTCATTTATTAACAGATGAAATGTTTGCTGTTTATAAATATTACGTTACATTATCTTTAGTTTATGAAGAAGGTAATATCACTGTAAAATGTTGTTGTTGCCATCAGTGTCCTCTTCCGATGATTTCGATAAGAGTCAATGGAGGTAGACTGGCTATTACATTAAATATATATATATATATATGAAGAACAGAAATAATTTAATTAAATTAAACATTTTTGACAATATAGTTTTGTTTTTAATTTTTTATTATTCTATTTTAACGATCATTGTTATTTTTTATTGGCAAATGAAAACAGGTAATCGATGTAGCATAAACTCCATATTTTCAAAGAGAACCTAATTAAAACACTTAGGATATTGTGCAAATACTCAAGGTGTAAAAAAAAAAATGCAGATCAAAGGTGGACGAAATTCTAGCTGAAAAAAATTGCGATACCTTGGAAAGAGGAATGTACAGATGAAAAAATCCATACTCTCCAAAATATATCTTCAACTGTCATCGTCCTTCTTGGACGTGTTCGTAATATTGACAAAATGTCCCTTCTTTTGCTGATCACTTTCACAATAGTTCTTTTCTTCGAGAATGTTCGAAAATTCTTATAGCTAAAACGGGCAAAAAAATGTTGTTTCGTGTAAGTTAAACAAGGCATGTAATATAAGTAAAGAAGCTTGAAAAGACATTATGTTTATTATGAATAGACCTAGATATTACCATTCTCCACAGCAAAGACTAAATTCTGTATTGTACAGAATTATAGAATTGATGTGTTGGTAAAGACATTACCAGATAATACCAGATAATCAATTACATTTAATATCCTAAACAGAACTATTGGACGTGTTTATCGCCTTTTGATTACACGAAACGATTTTAATAATTATGATTTTAAACAAATAAATTCATAAATAATAAACATTTGTTTCAATAAATTTCCATTCCATAAATTAATTGCTTCGAAAAGTATAGAAATGATTAAGACAGTCATAAAAATGTCATGAAAAGGTACTCTGTGTAATATTGTTGCAGACTCCAGTTGGTATCGGAGCAATAGAGTCGGTTTTGATTACATACTCAGGTCTCAGTTTACTAATTATCTGTAACATGTAATTTTATATTCTTTGCCTAATTTTGTCACTTGAATGGTAGCGGAGATGACTCATCAGAATGTAGTCATCGTCCTATGTTATCAAATTTCGTTACATTCCTTTCTGCTAGTTACTATTTTGTATCATTTTACTAATGAAAAGCTTTGAATGTTAGCCAAAGTGGCAGATATAGAAACGAAATTTTAATTATCACATGCAATATTTGTATATGATTCTACCAATGAAAGGTTGAAAGCCTATCGTACATTACCACTGTGAGGTGGATAACATAGTCCGAAAACTGCTGTACAGCAGTGTTTAGGAGTGTTTAGCACTGTACAGCATATATTGACAGTCTGGAAATGCACAGAGTTCAAGACAGACTTTAATAACTTTGAGAAGCATTTTTACAGTGCACTGCCAATTTTAAAATTGTTTCTTTCCACCACAGATTTTCGGCCTTCGCTCATACCGCTATAGAAGCAATTTCGCATGCTTTTTTATTTTTTTTTGTCCTTCCTGAAGCACTTCAGTCACGGCACGTTTCCTTTCCATTCCTCTATAGCACGTAAATGAAAAAAAAAATTGTTATAGTTTTTACTTGCGTCATACGCAACATATAAAAGAAAAGATTTGTTGGCCAGAGCATATCTTGAAATGCATTGTCATCTTGCAATCGGAGCTGTAAATAAATAAATAAATAAACCACACAATCAGAATAGCAAAACAGATATTAATCGCAATAATTGGACTGGAGATACAGTCCAATTCAATCTTTACCCACGAATCTAAGAGGAATAGCCTGTTAGATACAATCATAAAATATGGACGATTTCAGGCAATGCTTTTTTTTTTACTCGAAAATCATGTGTTTAAACAGTTGGTGTTTTATTCTTTTAAATAGCGTGATCGTTCCTTTGAAATTCCTCATCCATATATGCAGATGGCTGTTTAAATAATATTTTTAGAAATTTCGTATTCTTATTCTAATTGAACACAAAGTTACAAAAGTCTCAATAAAATGTTGAATGTTGAACAACGACTTTGTCAAGTTTTCTGCAAATTTTCATTGAAACAGTCAGATGCGAACAAATTTTTCACTTTTGACATTACTGACCTAAAGGGTGAAGCAGATGCTTTTCATATTCCCCGCTGTCTGATGAAGAAAACTGTGAGTGGGAAAAGATTTATGAGCCTGTTGCTCGCCCTGAGTGGGCCTGAGGATTAATCATTGGGGTCGCAGTTTAAGATAGCTTTTGG
This sequence comes from Typopeltis vanoorti, assembly GCF_054136105.1. Classification (NCBI taxonomy): domain Eukaryota; kingdom Metazoa; phylum Arthropoda; class Arachnida; order Uropygi; family Thelyphonidae; genus Typopeltis; species Typopeltis vanoorti. The sequence goes on from NC_143550.1 coordinate 39,905,793, forward strand.
TCTTTTATGCTTAAAGTAATCTGTTGCGTCTTAATTTGACGCTAGTTGAATTAGTTTATTAGGGTGCACAGATGCTTTTCGGAAGAACTTAGTTGCTGTAGTCTGCATGAAGGTATAGATATAGGGGACATTTGTGTCTCGGTGAAGTTGCACAGTACGTACGAACCATGGAGCGTTGCAGATCATTCTGAGACATTTATTTTGCACACGTTGTAGTTTGAGTATATTGGTATTGACAGTATGGCTCCAGGCCGAAGAAGCATAGGTGATTATAGGACGAATCATCATTTTATATATAAATAACTTGATTCTGGTGCTTAATTTACTGTTTCTATTAATTAAAGGATGGAGCTGGGCAATGAGTTTTGATGTCTTTAGACAGATAGTTTTGGGAGCTGAAAGTCAGTTTTTGTCCATCAATACGCCAAGATATTTGATCTCAGTAAACCATGGAATTTTTGTGTTAAATAGGAGGATGTCTCCAATAGGAAGCATTGGTCTTTTGGCGAATAGCACTGCTACGCTCTTTTGAGGATTTACATGGAATCGCCATTTGGTGAAATATTGTTCGATTAGCAGTAGATTTTCCTGCAGTTTCTTGATTGCTAGATGCGGTTTTAAGGATCTGGCCAGTATCGCAGTATCATCTGCATATTAGGCCTTGATAGATGACAGTGGATTGTGCGGGATATCACACATATATATGGAAAAAAGGGTTGGTGCCAGTAGAGATCCTTGTGAGACTCCAGCCAGGATATACTTTTGTATTGAGAGTGCGCCATTCAACTTGACTCGCATGCGCCTATTGTAGAGATATGACCTGATCAGTTGAACCATTCCCAATGATGTACCAAAATATATCATTTTGTGTTGTAAGCCATAATGCCAAACCTTGTCAAATGCACTGGCTATGTCCATGAAAACAGCCCAGTGCATTGACGCCAATTAAATCCCGTGGTAACATATTCCACCAATCTATATATCTGTTGTGTGGTACTGTGAGATTGGCGGAACCCAAACTGCTCATCAGGAATAATATTTAGCCTATGCACTAATTCTTGGAGTTTTGTGAGAATAACTTTCTCGGCAATTTTGCCCAGATTTGAGATGAGACTAATTGGTCTATAACTTTGAGGTAATTTCGTGTCTTTTCTAGGTTCATGTATTGGGATTAGATCTGCTAACTTCCAGTGGGAATGGAAATATTTTTAGCGAAAGATTGAGTTTATTATGTTAGTCAGATGCACAATAGCTGTGCAGGGTAGTAGTTTTATCACCTTGTTAGTGATTCCATCAGGTCCAGGAGTCTTTTTGGTCTTTAACATCTTGATTATGTTGTATTTTTCTACAGTTGATGTAGGTGCAATTTGATTAGAGTATATGATAGAAGATTTAAGCGTAGATCTGACATGACGGTGGATCTTGTATATGTGATTGAAGTCGAGGTGGTCATAAGAGGATTTACATTGACTCTCTAGATTTCTTGATATTGCCTTGGCTTTATATGCATCAGTATGAATGAAGCCAACATCTGTTTGATGAGGCGGAATAGGTTTGTTTTTGTTCTTAATCTTTCTGATTAGATTCCATATGGAGTGGTTATCAGAAGAGATAGAAGTCAATTTTTCCTCCCAAAGTTGACTTATATGCACTGTGAGGGCATCTCTTACTGCGGAGTTAAATCTATTCAAGATTCGTTTATCTTGAGGTGCTCGGGTGTTATGATATCTCTTTCTTGTCCTGTTCTTCTCTTTGATTAAGTTCATGATGTCTTCTGGAAAGTGATTTGGTCTGCGGGTAGTTGTGGAAGTAATAACTGCTGCAACGGCTGTGTTAATTTGTTTAGTTAGATCCTTTACAGCTATTTCAATTTCTTCTGTTGATTTTATTATCGGAACGGGACCAATATATTTTGGAAGTACCTTGGATAGTTTGTCCCAGGGTATGAAAGAATGTTAAAGGGGGGAAACAAATCATCTTGGGTTCCCAGCTGTAATTGAATGGGATTGTGATCGGAAGATAAATCATTGAGTGTCATTATACTGTACTGTAGTCTTACATTTTGTAGGATATGTCCAAAACATAAGCCCGGCAGTATGTGTTATGATGGGTAGGCTCGGTGGGGCCTGCCAAAACCACGTTGTTGGACTCTGAGTAGTTGGCTAGTATCTGTCCATTTTTATTGACAGAACGCTGTTCCAGTCAGGATGCTTAGAGTTAAAGCCGCCGGCCATGATCAGATCTGAGCATTCTACTCACTTTTACTGGGGACAGGCCCTGTCTGGAGAGATCAGTACTCACATCTTCAGTAGTGATACCTTCAGATTCTTTTCCCTGGGTAAAGTGAAGGTGTGATATGGGACGTTAGCATTATCCATAAATCTGGTCATCTGTCTGTAATCCATGACAGTAGTGGGTTGTATTTTAACTCCCTCATCTGAATTTTTGGCTCATGAGAATGAGATGTTTTGTTCTCTGAGGGCTGACGACACAGGGTTCCATTTTTCCTTATCCCTTAATATGACTGGTAGTATCTTTTCTTTAGGACCATTGAGTGCTTCTTTCCCTGTTGTTTTGGGTTCTTCCACATTGATGGAGATTTTCCTCTTCTTTTTGACCATTTGGAACTTTGTATCTGTTTCCAAGGTATGATAACTGCTCTTGGGATGTAGCATCTTCCATACTTGGGGAGTGTGCAAAATCTGATTGTCTATTGTTATGAGTTATGGGCTCTTCACTTATGTCATCCATATTGTCCTCTGTGACTGCTGTGTGTGTGTGTGGGGGGGGGGGAAATGTGTCAAAGAGCTTGACTTTTCCAGGCCAATTATCACTCAGCAGCTTTCCTAGGCTGAGGAATTCCATGTATACTTCCTCGAATTTGGCCTCATTCAGAAGTTTTGCCATGACAATAATTTAGAAATGTGTTAAGACACAGATGGAGAAAGAGTAGAGTTTGCTCAGGTGTTCAAAGCAAGTAAAGATAATCCTGTGGTCTTTTGAGGGTCCACTAGTAAATCCCGTAGACACTCTTAGGTGTCTACCAGCAAAAAATACAACTAGCTATCCTATGATAGGGAAAAGGAATGTCACGAAATCACGTGGCCACAGATTGAAATCCTACCTCCCTAAATAAACCATAAATCCACCACTGGTCCTCATTGTGGGTGGGGTCCTACCGGCCATTAGACCTCTTGCATGTTTCATGCAGAGGGGAGACAGTAGGAAAAAACTGTGTCTGCGCCAGTGCAATGCGCGTTTTCGTGAAAAACCTTGTAAACAAACTAATCAGGCTCAGTCTAATATAATACGTCCGTTCACATCAAAATAGGTCACTCAAGGTTTGGAACTTCAAGAATTTGCAACTCGTCTCAGTGCTGATATCATCTTGATTGGTGAAACACACCTAAGACCAGCTAATAACCCCAAAATCCGTGGATATACTATGTACAGAAACGACAGAATTGGCACAAGAGGTGGAGGCACAGCCATATATATTAAGAGTTATTTGAATCGTAATACAATAGACAAGCCCCAAACAGTAAATCTGGAGGTGACCGGTGTGGAGGTACATACCTTCAATGCTGGGAGTCTCAAGATCTATGCTGCTGATAACCCTCTGAGCATTCCTCTGCTGACAACAGATCTGGACTCCATACTTGGTCCAAATGAATCCATAATAATAGCAGGAGATCTCAACTCAAAACAGACAGCTTGGTACAGCTCATCAACTAACACCAAAGGCCACACACTCTTCAACTTTGCAATGCTCAACTCTTTTGTTGTGGCCGGCCCAACCCACCCACTTCAGCCCTTCAGATAGCTCGGATGTACTAGACATTGTCATCTTTAAACATTTAAGATACCAATTCAAATTGGAATCAGTCAACGAATTATCTTCTGACCACAGTCCCATAGTGCTTAATCTAGGTTCATCAGATCAATTCTCTCCTCTGCACACATTCATACCATGGGACAAGTTAGCCAAGGTTCTTCCCGATCATATTGGTCTGGTATCCAATATCAGTAAAAAGGAAGAGATTGATACAGCAGTAAATAACTTAACCATACAAATTTAGAAAGCAATAGAATCAGTCAGACAATCCACCGTCTTCCACCCAACCAACCGTATCCCTGAAAAAATCATGGAGCTAATCAGAGCAAAAAAAAGAGATACCACAATACTAGAAAGAGATACCACAATACCAGAGCCACACAAGATAAAACGGTATTGAACAATCTAAACAGGCAGGTCCGGGAAGCTCTTCAAAAACACAGAAACTATCAATAGGAAACCAAATTGGCTAACATCAATACTGAAGATCATTCTGTATGGAAATTCTTAAGAGCAATCCGCACCAAAAAGCAACTCATACCCCCTATACAAACCAAGAAAGGGACAGTTCACTAAGTTGAAGAGAAAGCCGAAGCACTTGTAGATAACCTAGAATCTCAATGCAATCCATCTTATACAAATCTAAATATCAACTTTATGTACAAGATTCTTCGTCATGTTAGGACAACCTTAAGATAGAACACTGTTAACTCCGAACATATCACTCCTACAAATCCGGCAGAAATGATAAATATCACCTCCCATCTAAACAGTAAAAAAGCTCCTGGACCGGATGGCATAACTAACAAAATAGTAAAACTACTCCAAGAAAGGCCATAGTCCATCTCGTCAACATTACAAATGCCATCTTTAGATTCCAGCATTTCCCTACCACATGGAAAACAGCCACCATCATGCCATTGAAGAAGCCAGGAAAAAATTCTCACCTTTCCGAAAGCTACAGACCCATAAGCCTATTGTCCAGCCTCGGAAAGGTGACAGAGAAAGTGATCCTCTCAAGATTTCAAGCAGAAATAGATAAGTTAGGAATTTTGCCTAATGAACAGTTCGGCTTCCGTAAGGCCCATCGTACAGATCAACAAGTGCACCGGCTTGTAGAAATTATTACTAAAGGTTTTAACTGGAAACTCAATACAGCTGCCGTCTTCATGGTCGCAGAGAAGGCGTTTGACAAAGTATGGCATCAAGGCCCTCTCTACAAACTGATAAAATTTACCTTGCCAGTCAAGTTAATAAAAATAATACATTCTTACCTGAAAGACAGATATATGCAGGTCAGGGTCGGCTAAACGGTTTCGACCAGACGCAGGATCTCGGCAGGCGTACCTCAGGGATCTCTTCTGGCACCTCTCCTGTTCTCAATCTATGTAGCGGACAACCCTCTGAACCCAAGAACAACATTCACTGCATTATATGCAGATGATACTGCACTGATGGCAAGATCACTGAGCCCAAAACTGACAACTAAAAGACTCCAAACCAGCATACGCATTTTAGAAAAGTAGATGGCAGACTGGTGGATCCAAGTTAACTACCAGAGAAGCTCAGCTATATTGCTTACTAGAAAGAAACTCCATACCACGGAGGATATTTATTTATTGGGAGTAAAGATTCTATGGCAGACTGCAGTTAAATATCTTGCAGTGATTCTTGATAGTAAACTCCTATTCAGCAAACATATTAGTTACATTACCTCAAAGACATCCAAAGTCTTAGCACAGCTCTACCCTATGATCGACAGACAAAGTAAACTGGACACGCAAACAAAATTAACAATTTACAAGATGGTAATTCGACCGGTCATCACTTACGCATCCCCAACGTGGAGCCACACCCCAAATTCAAACATTCTAAAACTTCAGAGATTACAGAATAAGCGCCTGAGGATGATTCTGGATGCCCCTTGGTTTATAAGAAACACCAAGATCCATAGAGAAGTTAATATCCCTTATATCTCTTCCCTTCTACTAAAATTAGCTGAGAAGTTCTTTACCAAGACAAGTAACCATCCAAACCCGTTAGTCAAAGAAGCCTCGGAACATAATGAAGCAGAAAGTTACAAATATAAAAGACCAAAGTCTATCTTAAGCTAATTTCACTGCCCTCAATGGGCGAGCATTACAAGACAAAGGGGAATATGAAAAGCAATTTTGCTTCATCCATCTAGCCAGAAATGTTAATGTTAGCTGTAATATTAATAATATAAATTGGGTATTGTAAAACACAACGTATTTTAATTAACTTCTCAAATTTTATTTGGTTACAGAGTCTGCAAGTTAAGAATATCAACTTATCAATAAATTTCTTGTTATTTATTGAAATAAAAATTTGACTTTTGTCATAGTAATTGCAAGCTAAGTTAGACTTTTCTAATTCTAAATATTGTATGCTTTGCCATTCGTTCTTATCCCAGAATGAAATAAATGTTTAGAATTTTTTAACAGATAAGCAATTCTGCATTCTTACAATATCCTAGGAACAGTCTTTCTATTCTGATACTCCACTATGCAAAAGATAAAAACCAAAAATTTTGAATTTCCTCATGAAAATAGGTTGCCAAGAGGGGTGAGGAACTGCCAAGCGAATGTCATGAGCATCTCACACACACACACACACACACACACCCACACACACACACACACACACACACACACACACACACACACACACACACACACACACACACACACACACACACACACACACACACACACACACACACACACACACACACACACACACACACACACACACACACACACACACACACTCTCTCTCTCTCTCTCTCTCTCTCTCTCTCTCTCTCTCTCTCTCTCTCATAACAGCGAAGATCAGCATACAGAAACGGTTTCATTTTCGAACATCAGCTCCGTTTTGCTCAATCTCGATGACGTAATCGTTCCCTGATTTCTTGCAGGTTCCATCGGTTGAAAGACATGAAACCATGTGCACTTTGTATGTTCAGTTGTTGATCTGGGCTAAAAATATAAGTCAGGAAATGGAAAATCATACACTGTGAAATAAATAGATCTTCACAACTGTCTTAAGATATTGACAGCTAGCTACTCTTTCTTTTGGTGTGCATCGGCGCTCGTGTACTCTCGATATCCCACTGGTGAACTTAAAACTACTCTGAATGTTCTTGTTATCGCGTGTATTCTAGAATATTTAAGCTGACTTCTCTACCGAAATATAATACAGACTTATGATCTTTCAACCAATCATCCGCTAGATTGTGTTTCCAAGAGTAACCACCTACACTGATGCCGATCAATGAGATGTACTGAGAAGTCGCTATTCTCAGGTAAAGAAAAGAACAGCTGTTGTTGTTTTACATTTTTAATTTATTTCACCTCAGAGTTATGAACTGAAGCTATGAATTCATAACTATAAAGTTATGAATTAAAAGTTTGAACAATTAAAACAATTATATATAATTTAATCAAAAATTGATATTTTAATAATTACTGCAAATTAAATATCGATATTGATCTTTTATTAAAATTATCTTATGATTATGTTTGTATTGTTACGAATTGTTACTTCAGGTTGAACACAATATGATGTTTCTTCATTTTAATATTTTCTATGTAATATAGGAAATACTAAAATGCATTGAATTATGCTATAAGTACCGACTATTATTTATTTACGTTCTATTCGGTGAGTTTGCTTATTATTAACACAACACAAGATTTGATACTATACTAAATAATTGTTGCATGTAATAAAATCATTTTTCATTGTTAAGTCACTGTTGAAGGAGTTAAAAATAACCATAAAAACTCTTGCTTGTATTGTTACGAACGCGTTGAAATGTATTGATTTTTGACAGACCGATACATCATTGAAATTGTCCCGATCGTTTGCTTCTCCATGGATTGAAGGCATTTTTGCTCTTGCTGCTGTTGGCAACAATCCGATAAACGAAAAAGCAGCAATTTCATAAGGTCACACCTTGAGAAACGATTCCGTGTCATAGACCTTTATTTGATTTGTTTATATTGACAAGTTTTGATATCAGCGGTATGATTAGACTGTCCAAACGAAGAAATGGTTTTTTTTAAGGTCTATCAGAACACTTAATTTTCCTAGAATCGTTTTTTCTATACATTTTCTCGATTTCCACTTTAACAAACATAAAATTAAGATAGTGCACAATTTCTGTTTTGATTTACTGATTTATGGAAGAATAACAGTACGTGACATGTCTTGCAACTGGAATAGCAGCGCTTTATTTATTAATAGATAGCTTACTGCAAGTTTATGTTTTGCATTTTCTTTAAGAAGCAGAAATAAATAAATAAATAAATAATAATAATAATAATAATAATAATAATAATAATAAAAACAATGTTTGTTTTCTCGAGTTTCTATCTGAAGGCCACTTTTATTATTGTTGCACAATGTTTATTGTTGTTGGATTTTTTTAATGAGGAAACTGTTTAATTTAGTCATGGATATTTCAGTAGTCATGGATACCAACAATGGCATCGCATGCTATACACGTAAACCTATTTCATTATTTAAATACGAAATTTGAGAAACAAATACTACATAACATGACAGAACTATTTTCAATTTCCGTGCAGCAACAATTATAAAAATTCTCATTCTTATGTCAAATAAATATTTGAAAGTTCTCATTTTAACCTTGATGCATTTAACAATGAATTTTTCTCCTTTCGCTCTTATTGTCTACCAGAACCAGATGATACTCTTACGAAAAAGAGATATATTATCCTTATTTTTCAAAGTTATCACATAAATATGAACGTTATGTTTGTGCTTGTCATGCTGGTATCGTTTTTGTAATGCCAACCCAAGTGGAAAACTCTTCTTATGTGATCAATAAATTATAATTTTTTTTTTGGAAGATATACAAAGAAACGATAATGTCGAAGGTATCATCTTCACCAGTTTCCCTTACTAAAGATTTAAGGAGATACGAGGTTCACTTGTTACTTATATGGACACCCAAAAAATTTATTCTCACCAATATTCCTATTTATGGTAGCTACTGTCAGATATTTTTATCCCAACAAAGACATTATTCTTCTACTATAGCTCTAGTGAATACTTGAGCTAATATTTCTTAGACATTGTTTACCCATTGTTTTTCTTGTTTCTTAAAAGGACTGTATATTATTAATTACTCAGATTACCTCTCGGCTGCCAGTTATCCAGATTTGGATAATTATCATTAACTAGATGTTACGAAGCATTTATGTATTAGAAGAATTAAAGTTTTTGAGGCGAAAGCTTTGAGCGAAAGACTTGAATAAGTTTTAGAAGCTTTACAAAGCGTAACGAAAAACATGCGATGATTTCAGTTACATGCTCACTCAATCTTCACAGAGAAATTTTAATGTCATACATTTAAAATACATTTTGGCTTTACATTCCAACAAATTCAACTTTCTGAGTATATTGCATAGAAAATATATTAGTGTTCACAAAAAGAGAATACTATTTGAGAGAAAAATGTGTATCGCATTAACTGCTAACATCAGTCATGATAACAACGACAGCATATTTTTATTTCCAGTTAAAATTCTGTTTCTAATCTGTTTTCTGTAAGTGAGTGCTAACTGCGAATGAGGTAAAATCAATTTTTGTTGTGCATATATGGATTTTTATGTCCCGCATTTTCTGCTGATGACTGCAAAAATGTTTTTTTTACTTTTTCTATGAACGCACAAATATGCTAAGTCAGTATTACTAGTCGTAACATTCATGGAATAACAACCTACGTGGAATGCATTTAGATGAGAGTACCACAGTTACCAAGAAAGTCTGTATAACGATTAGCGCCCGAATAAAGCAACTGCCATAAGAAACAATATTCTAAAGGAATTAAAATCGTTACTAAACTGCATTGCTAAGGGTAAATTTAAACATTTTTGGCAGAATTTTTGATATATTTTTTCCATCTTTTTTTTTTTTTTTTGAGTTCTTGGGCTGGACGTATACATTCTTTAGGTGGATTTCATAACTCATTTGTGCTCCTTATAAGCACGTAACTATGCATAAAACACATACACAAAGCAGAGGACCACAGGTTGGTTCAATTTACAAATACAATACATTGGCCTCATAACCGTAGCTGCTGGGATAAATGCACTTGAGTTTGTACATTTATGACTAATAAGAAACATGAGTATTTTTGAAAACGAAGGAAGACAAAGTTGTTAGTATCGCTAGCAGAGGAAAAATGTAAACAAAGTCTCTTTAATAAGGGTAGAGCTAGAAATAACTGAGGAAGGACGGAAGGAAGGAGTAGAGTAGGAAGAAAATGACAGAAGATTGGCTGCCACGTTATCTGTCTTCTGCAATGGAATTCGATTGCTAAGACACAGGAACGTCGTCTGGAACTGACAACATATCTGATGAAATGTTGAAGAATGTGCTCACTATCAAGACAAAAGGATTCTTTCGTTTTGTGATACAATTGGAGGAACGTTAGAAACTTCCTCGTAAAGGGATGATGACAGTCGCTCATTATCACGTCTTTATAAGTAACGCATACGTTGCTAATGGTTATAAAGAGTGGCGTTAATATAATAACAGTTTGGAACCAAAATAGCGAATTTAGGCCCCAAAAGATATTATGATGTTTTTGGAAAGGATGCTAAGAAATACGTAGCTGATTTGTGTGTTAGTTTATACCAAAGAAATAATTATTGACTCTTCTTTTAATAAAGGAGAGAGAGAGAGAGAGAGAGAGAGAGAGAGAGAGAGAGAGAGAGAGAGAGAGAGCTAATAGTAACTCTCTGACTGACTATCGCAGCTCTCGAGACTAACAAATCACCCGCTAAGAAGAACTGATATCGGTAAGTTTTAATTAAATCCCTATAAAAGAACTAGAGCGTAAAAAATACCGGTAATTGTAAAATAAATATAAAAAAATTGGGATAAGCTTCAGCGATAAAGTATGCACCAACTTATTGAGAGTAGAAATTGGTTTGTTTAATTTCAACGTAATTACATGTGCAAGTTTGAGCTCAATAAAAATGCGAAGTTGAAACCTTATTATTCAATACTCGATATTATAGAATGTCAGTACTTATTAACTCTATTTTATAATCAAGTTTTGTAATGTGGTCCCCAGCCACGAAATGTTAGTAAACTGATTTCAAAACTAGCTGTTAGATATAAATCATGACTTGTCATTACTTCCCATGTTTTATGAAGTGCAATGTCCATTTGTATTGTTGCACTAGGTCTTGTGGTTGACATTGTTATGCATTAGGTTGCAAACTTCATTTTTGTCTATTTCGTATGTTACACACTATCTTAATGTAAGCTAGTGAGATAAGTGCGTTAAAGTTAGAACAGTATTTAACAGTGCGTTAAAGTTAGATAGAACAGTACATAAAGACAGTGAAGCAATGCGTCATGTAGGCCAGATGGATAGAGTGGTTTGTTCATGGCCATGTGGCGAGCAAGGACTGATTTTGTTTTCTATTGACAATGTATCTATCAATACACTGTCAGTAAAAAAATGAAAACAAAAATCACTAGCAACGATATCAATTGTGGGAAGTTTCAAAACAACTAATACTCACATTACCAAGACATGTTCAACTACACTGTGCTGGGATTTCTCCGAGATAATCTGATCTTTTTTTCTACTCTCCCATCTAAATTTGATCACTTTGTAAAAACTTAAAGATAATTTGATAATGAGATCCATCACTTGAAACATTCTACACGATTGCATAATTCACTTCCTACTAGATAAAGAATTGATTGCTTTGCGTGCCTCTATTTTATTGCATCAAAATTAATATTTTCCCATTAAGCACTATTGAAATAATAATTCTATACCACTAAAACTTACTTGGATTTTCGTTTACAGTTTACGTTGATTTAGATAAATTCATAATTTATTGCTTAATTCATAAAAATTCTTTAATATTCAATTTCTTAGAGAAAATATGTATGGATTTTTAGTGTCGAGAAGGAAGAAGTAAAGTAAGCAGTACACGTTTAGTGGCACCTGTTACTACTTTTCAAGATTGCATGCGACGCATATTATACTGTTTCGAAATTCTAAGAACTTCCCGGATGTAACATTGAAGACATTGCAACTTCTCAAATCGTTTTCCGCTCCAAACATAGGACATAAGAATGACATTTTTTTTCGTTTTAATATACATAAAGGTCCCTTGCGTATATTTTATTATTTCAAAGATCAGCTTAAAGAAGCCAATTTAACGATGTAAGTAATCCTTAGCATTCCATTTTGTTCAGATCCCAATATAGTACTCATTTATATATTTATAAGTTATTTATAAGTGTTATGAGAAGTTTGTGTGTGTGTGTGTGTGTGTGAAAGAGAGAGAGAGAGAGAGAGAGAGAGAAATTATACGTTTATTTTACGATGAAGTCCAAATTTAACGCCATTTTTGAGTAAAAGTTGGATTTGAATAGCTCTGATAACCAATTTTATATCTGAATGTAGAATGAATTTAAGAGCTGAATGTAGCGTAGATTTTCTTGTAGATGAGTGCAAGGCTGGTTTTAAACAAGCGATTGTGTACGGCGAATTAGTTGAATTAATGCCAAGTTAGTTAATTCCCACGCACACACATATGATCTCACTCATTTAACATTTGAGATTTATTTAAGAGAATCCGTCATCAACTGTACAAAAAATGCAAAATCAACCATTTAAAAATAAATTTAATAACATGTTTTACCTCCTAATTGACAATCAAGAGATTTTGTCTTTTTACTCATTTTTTTTCTATTTTATTTATCTTACGCCATTGTCAATATAATAATTAACAAAAAACGTAAGAAAGACATGTAGTCGTTTCATGTCACTTTGTTTTTCGATTGGAGAGGTTTGGTGATGTTAAAAACAACTGTAAGAAACTTCGTAAAAACCTTCTTGTACAAAACGACAATAGTACCCTCATTGCCTGAGATGAGAAACAGTCTGTATTTGACGCATCTGCCAAATAAAGATTACACAGTTTCCTTTTACTCGCCATGGAATTCAGCGCAATGGCTTAGTTGTATTTGATTTATATGACACCAAAAGATCCATTACTTGAATCAAGGGTATCGATTTTTTGTTATTATTTTTATATTTTTATTTGGAATCATTGAATACTCTGCTACAAATATTTCTACAATATCGCATTTATCAAATCGTGAAGTTGTTTTAGATTCCAAGTATTTCAAACAATACTTTGTTTTATTTATTTATTTTTTTGTAAAAACAATGGAGAATAATTCTCCATAAGAAAAACTTTTATTTGCAAAATATATGCTATTTACAATAGACAATTCATATCGATTACATGTATTGTTAATCTTAAACAATTAATCCCATTTATGGTAACAATAGTTTTTGTAATTAACATTGGATTAACACAATGTATAATTAGTCTTAAAATATTGATTATTAAAAAAATTTGCATAATCTTATATTAATTTCTATCCATGCAAACGAAACGACAATGCTACAATAAAAAAATATAATTACTTAATGTTAATTCTTGTTAGAATAAATATTTTTGATTATTTTATCAGTTAATGATGATCAGTTAAACATGTTAAAATGATTCCAGTTAATGCTCATCAACACAAACCTTATTGGAAATATGCCTTCGATATTATTAGTGATTTTTAAAGTAAAGTAAGAATACTGGAAACTTCAGAAGGAATAGCAGACTCCTTTCGTAATAATGAAACTCCAGTAAGTAAAACAAAACATGCCTGAAGGAAGAGTAGGATGAGAGCACAGCATTTTTTCAAAGGGAGCAAGAAGCTAAACTTTCTCAACGTAGTCCTGAATATTTGAAGACGAAGAATGCTGGGTTGTGGTTTGCTAGTTTATAATTCTGTTGATTTTTTAAAAGCATATGCTTTCTTATTTAAAATTTATTATTAATTCTCCCTCTTTATTTTGCAGCCCATGGGATGTGTAGATACTATAACAGTGTTAATTATTATAACAAGTAACAGTTTGTTCTTAGCACAAATGTCCCATATACTTTTCATGAACTTGTCGAAAATTTATAGTATTTTAGGATTGTTGTGAGGAGGTGCGTGCATAGTTTTCTCCTGATGTCCACGATTTCATGTCGGTAGAAAAAGAGATAATTTAAAGGTTTCTCCTTAGGGGAATAGAAAAGCGGAGCAGATTCATGCAACGGCATAATTTTAAGCAATCTCATAATATTCTCTAATTGTTCATAATGTTAAGTTAATTTTTAACAATTAGAGAATATTGTGTTGCTGCCATGAATTGTTAATGTCACGAAAATGTTAATTTATTTTTATAGTTTTTCAAATCTTTCATATTTTCTTTTGCTTTTAAACGAAACTAACGTTTTAATTTTTATTTGAGTTTTGTTTTTAAATAGCCAAAATATTCGTTGATCAATATACAATCCTTAAACGTTCAGCTAAAGATTAAGATCTGGAAACGAACACTTAGAAATGTCTGACAAATTGAATTCTAGATAAGATCTTCAATAGTCAAATTAAATACATATTTATTTCTTAAATTTTTTTAAATAAATAAAAGATGAATAGCTATTTGTACAGTATGATGATTACTGTTACCATCTAGTTCAACTCGCTCTTTATATCAGAAATCATTTTTTGCAACTTTCGAAATAAAAATACAAACAGTTCTTTATCTCTCTTCGCAAAACCTTTACTCGCTACTGATCACATCTTGTTTTACTCTTTCAAGACTTCTCTATAGCATTTCGGTATAGTGAACTTCAAGTTTCACATAATCTAACTACTGCAAGCGAAAGCAGAGCATGTGCGTGTGTTTCCTTGATCTCTTTTTACTGACTCGTGCAGTTTTGCATGTTTTCCTTTCATTGTCTACGATCTTATACAAATCAAATCAACTTTGCCAATTCTTTGGAACTAGTTTGGTTGGTTATCTTCCAGGCTGGAAGTAAATCTCCCTGTGTTTCTGACTGACGATAGTGATTACACTCTTTCCAGCAAAAAGGGAACAATCCTATCTGCTTTCTAAAATACGTTGCCTGATCTTCACTGCATACACAATGATGTCTTGTGCTTGAAGTCCCTTTTTAAGACTCATGTGAGGTATTCTTAGACGACTAGTCTTATATCTTCGGTTCATCTACTGTAAATAAACTCCCTGAGTTTAACTTTTTGAAGCTAACAACGCTTAACAACAGTAAAATAAGTTCCCAAATTTCTCTTAAGATGTCGAATGCATTCCATTATATTTATATGGTCTATTATTTTCACATAATAGACCATATAAATATAGACCTGACTGTAAACAATTTTATTTATTCATTCAAATATTCACATATCATCCATTTAGTTTTCTTTTTTTATCAATTCATTCAGACATTGTTTTCTTGCAATTTACATTCTAGCAAAAATAATTCAAAAATAAATTATGATAAGATGCATCACACGGTTTTATATGAGTTGTTATTTGTCTCAAAATATTAGAATTCCCGCAGGTTAAAAAATCATGGAAAAATACTAATTTGTCATCTCTGGCTAATATCGGGAAAGCAAAGATAGTTTGCGGATTTTCAAAATAAAACAACTCACTGTTGAATGTTGTATTAGTTATTTTAGTTTATTATTGCTATGTTATGTTAAAAAAAAGAACAATCATAAAACGAGATACTCATACCGACAGAGAACAGACTACAAAAATCCTCCTAGTCTTAGAAAATTAGACAATAATGTCTATATATTATAAGGGACGTTTCCTAACCAGATTATGAATTCCTGTAGTAATTGTTTTTTTTTTTTTTTTGGCTAGATGAATCAAGAATGCTTTTCATATTCCCTTTATCTGCTGAAGAAAATGTATGGATGGGTATTATTGAGCTATAAGCTCAGGTCATGGCGGGGTAACAGCAATAGCCGAGCCTCAGTTAAAACTTCATTGGCTACAGCATTGCCATATATTACCCTCTAGATCGACCCTTGTAGTAAAATTTGGCTTTGGGGATGAAGCAAGATGCTTTTCATATTCCCCGCTATCTATTACGGCTACAGTGAGGGAAAAATTTTGTGAGCAGTTTGTTCACCCTGAATGGGCATGGAGATTATGTATCGCTACAGGAAGTTAAAATGGCTTTTGGTGTTTTATGTTTGAATATATCCGTTGCATCGTAGGCTACAGCTTGCTGAACTAAATCGTTAGGGTGTATGGACGTTTTTAGGAAAACTTTGTTGCTAAAGATTGTAGGAAAGAGAAAATATATGGAATATTTGTATCTCCATGAAATTCTTGGTTCTGACGAACTATGGAACGTTTAGAATCATTCGTAAGCACTTATTTTGTGCACGTTGCAGATTGAGGACATTAGTGTTGGAGGTAGTCACTTACGCTTCTCCAGGCTGGAGAAGCGTAAGTGACTATGGGACGAATCAGCAACTAGTATAAAAGCAATTTGATTCTGATGTTTAGCTTGCTGTTCCTGTTAATTAGCGGGTAGATCTGGGCAATGGCTTTAGATGCCATTGCATACGTAGTCTTGATGTGCTGGTTAAAAGTTATTTTTTGGTCGAGCACGACACCAAGGTATTTTGTTTCTGTCTCCCATGGGATTTTAGTATTGAATAGTAAGACGTCTCCTGCAGGAGATATCGATCTCTTCGTGAAGAGAATGGCTGTGCTCTTTTGGGGATTTACTTGTAGTCTCCATTTAGAGAACCATTTCTCTAACTTCAGAAGGTTTTTTGGAAGCTATTTAGTAACAAGGTGTGGCCGAAGAGATCTGGCTAATAATGCTGTATCGTCCGCATATAGGACCATGATGGATGACAGTGGGTTGTGCGGAATGCCTGACATGTATATAGAGAACAGTAATGGAGCCAGTAGGGATCCCTATGGTACTCCGGACAAGATATGGCGCTGGTATGAAATAGTGCCATTTATCTTGACTTGCATGCTTCTATTCTGTAGATATGATCTAACTAGGTGTACCATTTTTAGTGAGATACCGGATGAGATAAGTTTATGTAGCAATCCGAAGTGCCATATTTTGTCAAATGCTTTGGATAAATCAATAAAAACAGCTCCAGTGTATTGACGCCTCTGAGGATTTTTTTGGGTAGTATGGTATTGCCGAAAACCAAATTGTTCAGCTTTTCGGGGCAGCAGCTCGATCACTTTATTTGTGATGCCATCTGGACTATGCGCATTTTTGTTCTTTAAATTTTTATATCATATATTTCAGCAGGTGATGTGGGTGCAATATGGTCAGCACCGGTATCGGGGGGTTTTAATGAGTGTCTGACCTGTCTGTGAATTTTATACAAGTGATTGTAGGTTTGCACTGCTCTTCTAATTTTTTTGCTATGGCTTCTGCCTTTTCTACGTCTGTGTGAACAAGGCCCTAGTCAGAAAGTATAGGGGGGGGATCTGCCTTTGTTTCTGATATTTCTCAGTAGTCCCCAGATAGAGTGATCAGTAGGCGAGATAGAAGCTAATTCCCATAGTTGATCTCTGTAAGCTTTGAATGTATCTCTCACTGTCCCATTTAGTCTGTTATTGCAAAATCTTTTCCTTGCTCTATTTTTTTCCCTGATCAAGTTCATAATGTCTTCAGGCAGACGACCAGACTTGGGGACAGATTTGTATGAAGTGGCTGCCATTATAGCGGAGTTAATTTGTTGGGTGAGACTTGTGACTGCGGTTTCAACATCTTCTTTGCAATTTATATGAGGAACAGGTCCAATATAATCCCGGAGTGCTTTTGATAATGTTTCCCACGATATAAATCAGTGAGAGGGAGGAGACAGGTATTCTTGTTTTCCCAGCTGTAGGAGAATTGGGTTATGATCAGATGATAACTTGTTCAATGATTTTAGACCGTACTGAAGTTTAATATCTTGCAGGATAGTTATAACCAGGATGCCAGCAGTACCAAACGTACTGAGATGAGTTAGTGTGGAGCCTGCTACAACAGCATAGTTTGATCCCATGTAGTTGGAAATGATGCAGCCATTATTGTTGGTAGTTTTACAATTCCAGGCAGTGTGCTTGGAGTTTAAGTCTCCGGCAATAATGATGGAATATCTAACGCCCAAGATGGCATTTAGATCAGAGTGCAGGAGAGTTTTTAAAGGTGACTTGTAAGCTGAGTAGATTTTCAGTCTGGCAGCCGAGCTAGTGAATACTTCCACACCTGTGACCTTAAGGTTAGTGGTTGGAGGGTTTTTTGCAGAATAGTGTTTGATATTATTTTTAATGAATATAGCAGCGCCGCCGCCTCTACAGTTTACCCTATCGGTTCTATATAAGAGATACTCCCTTATTTTGGGGCTGTCCGAGGGTCTTAGATGTGTCTCTCGCTTATTAGAATAACATCTGGCTGATATCTATGAGTAAAGTCCTGGAACTGTAAAATTTTGTTCCTGAGGCCATTTGCATTCCATGCTACGATCTGAAAAGAGGCTGGAATTAGCTTGTTTCTATTCATCTATGTATTCAGCGGTCAGGGTTTGTAGGTACTGTTTGCTGATTCTGTTCTGGTGTTGACATGTTTGAACGGGCTACATCTGCACAACCTCTTGTTTGCCTTTGGTATACTCTATTCTTGAAGACCTCTGAGCCTCCGGCTGTGGTGAAGGAGCCTCTGGTATTCGTGTTCTAGAGGAGAAAGACTGTTTAGCTGTCTCCAACTGTCTGTTCTTCGGGTGTAGAGTACATCCCTTACAATTGGCTGGATGAGGGCCAATGCAGTTTGCACATTTAGCCGGGGTGGTTTTCGGCTTTGTACAGATATTGGTTGGATGTCTATCGCCACATTTCAGACATTTAAACTCAGCTTTACACAGTTTCTGGGCGTGGCCAAACTTTTGGCACCTGTGCCATTGCCCAGAAGATGCCTTTTTTCCGGAGTGGCACTGGTGTGATGATAAGCCCTCAGATTGATTTCAAGTTGTAAATATTTTTGTATATGTTCTGGATCTCTACAAGGACTGACGGCATGGGAGTCTTGTTAGATCTATACCTTTATAGGAAGCAGATCCTGTAAGTTAAGATCAGCAGCCGTTTCCTTTGTTAATTTTCTATAATCTGTCACCGTTGCGGGTTGTATCTTAATACCCTCATCCACATTTTTGGCCTTTGTGTAATCAATTTGTAAACAGGACTTAGTAGATTTTAGACGTAACCATCGGTGTTTTTCTCTTAGTATGATCGGAGGCACCTTTTCTTTGGGAGAAGCAGTGGAGTCCGAAACTGGACCGTCTTGTTCTATTTCTTTATCTTTGGGTGGTTCTACGGTTATTTTGCGCTTCTTGAGTGCGCGGACGTCTTCGAAATATGAGGGAGTAGAAATCACTGAGTCCAACTGTTCCTCCATTTTATCGGTGTCATCACCTGTGACGCTTGTATGTGTGTGTGTGTGTGGGGGGAAGCGTATCGTAAAGTTTCACCTTTCCTGGCCAGTTGTTATCAAGCAGCTCACCTAGTCTGATGAATTCACGATATACGTCCTCAAATATCGTCTCATCTATTCGTTTTTCCATGTCTGTCAATGCGAAGTGTCAGAAGTTAAAAAAAAAAAACTTTACCGTTCAGTTGTAGTTTGGCCGGTATTTTCGCAAAACTGAATTTTTAGGATAAAAGCACTAACATAAAATGGCGAGATCTTCGAAACTCATCTGCAACAAGTATCACGTACAAAACTCGATCAATTCCCTGTAGTAAAATTTTTTTGCTAGATGGGCGAAGCAAGAATGCTTTTCATATTCTACGTTATCTGTAGAGGACAATATAAGGATAGGGTGTTATCGATCTATGAGCTCTGATCATGGTAGGAAGGTAACAGCAATAGCCGAGACTCAGTTACAACTTCATTGGCTGCAGCATTACCATCCATTACCCTCCTTGGTTATCCATTTTAGTTGCCTAGTACGATATGCATGGGCTGCGATGGAGTTATTCTTATCCCAGCCACCACACGGGGGTCTGTAGTAAAATATACGTATTGTTTTTATTTAATCAAAAATTATATATTATATTAAAGGGTGTTCTTATATCTTTACAATTATCTTAATTTATTTATGAGATTTGTTACTAAATTAATTTTCCTTTAATTGCTTAGAAAAATGTTAGAACTTTCTATTTATAAGAGTTCTAAAAATTCCTAATAACTAAATTACCTCATTGTATCAAATCACAAAGATTGATAATGTGCCTTGTCAAATACATCGTGAAGAATTCAGACTGCAGGAGTTTGTGCAAATAAACTATATATTCGCAGTTATTATTTTTTTTATCACGAGAAGTTTTTTTTATCACGAGAAGTTGAGAATTATGCTAAAATGTTGATTTTAGATTAAAATTAAAATGTTGATTTTTTTTTTTCATCCCATCCCCGCATATTTAGAAATCTGATAATTTTCAGACTACGAGTGACTTGGATGACCTAAAGACATTTCAGACGAAACTACTGCGTTTAAATCTTACCACCCCGCCGGGATCGTGGCGTAATCTTTCCAATTCTATAATATCATTTCCGAGAATAATAACATCTGACGTAAAAAAGTTATATTAGTTATACCAATCTAGATGCACGTGCACAATATAAGTATGCATTTATATTAGTAATGGTGAAACACTCGATTTTCACTGGAGTTATAAAAATTCACCGTCTTTTTTTTTACATATTAGGAAAGAGGCGTATTATGATCAAATTACACAATATCTAAATGCAATTTTAGTAGTGATAGGATGGTGAATCCTATCTACACATTCCTTAGCACCATCCAAGGGTGTGTTTTGTTGCTTCTTTAACTGGTAGTAGGAAAACGTAGTTTCTGCGAACCGTAATGGATCTATGGGCACTGATTATCACTAGTATTTTGTTTCATGAAAGAAACAGATGTCTTGAGATGAAGATCATGCTGTTATCGGGGAATTTTTTTCAGAAAATTTTCTAGAACTGTATATTCTTCTCACCTGGATAAATACTGTAACCTCACTCTATCAAAAATCTGCGAGTCTGTCATGAGACAGCCAACGCAACGATCGTGAGTCCTTCACCACGTGCTTACAAGGACACCAGTTTGTATTTTCCTTCCTGGTTGGTCACATTTTGGTGACCTACGAAAATGCCTTGGTGACTAAGGCGAAATATCGGTTAATAATAACTTAATAAACAATTAATTGCTATACCAAGATATTTGTTTTGTTATGAATACTACCAACTGCACTATGGAGATAAGTTCTATATAACTTTTATTAGCAAAGCACCTCAATTCCTTTTTATCACCCCCTTTTTTTAATTTAATTTGTAAATTGTTCATCCTCGTGTATCTTGTGTATGATTTAAACTATCTTTAAGAAAGAAGTAAATTGAAATTCTAGTACGTTACCACAGACAACTTACCCTTATTGTAATGCAAGCCAGAGAGCAAATTAGCATTTTCGGCGAATTGAAATCTATAAATAATTAAAACATAATCAAAATCTATTTGATTTGGTGCACATCTACAGAAAGAAGCCAGTTTTGATCAAGGAAATATGAATTACTTTCAAAGATCCAGGCATTTCCATTCTATCTTTTTTGTCCTGCGTGATGTAATGATTATAAGATTAGTCATTGTTTCTACTGTAAATTGAAATTATAGTAATATGATGTACTTATAAACTGATCTTTGGGAAATTCATCTTATTAATACATTTAACCAAAAAATTACAAATTTGGCAGTCCGACTCCATCATCAGATACTATAATGATGACCCTTAATTATATTTAAATAATTCCAAATAAATCATAGCTACTAAAGTGTGGAATATGAAATTGTATTAATTGATTGATTGACAATAATTGATTGAAATATAACAGTAATTAGTTAGCTTAAAGACTCTTTTTTTTTTTCAAAAGATTGTACACACACATTATTATCTTGCCTTTAAGCTTGCCCTGATTTTTCCTTGAGTAAAATAACCAAGTCATTAATGACCTCCATCACAGAAATAATTTGGTATTATTAACCATTTGTTACTTAAGACTGAGCTATTAATCATTTATGGTTGGGTGAGCAACTTCTGTTCATTTTTGGGCTCACATTAACAATAGATGAGAAGGGAAAAAAACGTTAATTTGAGGCACTTGACACATTCTAGCATCGGAGTTATTGTTCACACTAAGATCTGGTATTAAATGGCTTTCAGAAGATCTGTTGACGGAGATGATATAATTAAATTTATTATTTTTTGCACATTATAAGAGGATTAAAATGGCAAGAGAAAAATAATATGTCATAAACATATTGTCATCAATCAGTAAGTTGGAAAACGTCAGTTCAAGTCATTTTAAGCACTATGTTTTCAGGAAAAAATTAATTATACAATGCAACCTAGGAGTTATGAAAGTTGTGAACTCAATTACGACAGTGAGTCGGCCAACCAAAAATAATAATAATAAAAAATACTTAGGATTGAATTAGAAATACATTTATATTGAGTCCAGTGGCGGCTCGTTGCTTGAAATCGTGAGGGTGCTGCAACTTTCGAAATATACATACACACTGTAAGTACAGTATATACGTGTGTTTGAATAAAATATCAAAATTATGGTAAAAATTTAAAAAAAAATTAAACATGAAAAAATATTGTTTATTATCGATAAAATTATACAGCTTGGTATAATTCAAATGAACTTAAATCCATTAGCATAACCCCAATAATGTTCTAAATTAAAAACTATAACAAATGTTATGTCTTTAATTGTAATGTTTAAATATTTAAAGAGACGGAGTAAACACGATAAGCACTACGAACACTCTACTACTGGCGCAAACCTGCATATAAACAACAGTGGAACTGCGCGACGGACAGTGCCGCCTTACGCTAATAGCTCGCATCTCACTATGACGTGCATATGCTTGCGCGCGTAGCAGTATGCCACTGTGGTCAACACTGTGCTGCTAGCGTCCTTTGCCCTCCTAAGTACTACAAGATGGATTTTTATTATTTTTCATACAAAATAAGAAAACTCTATAGGATTGTTGATGATAAAATTAAATATTACAAGCAAATATAAATAAATAAATAAATATATTTATATATCGAGAAAAGGGGGTGCTGCAGTTCCGCAGTGACAATGCACGAGCAGCTCCTGATTGAGTCTGTATCATTCATTTAGATCATGAGTGTCTATATTATTATTATTAAAAAAAGGCTTTTTCTCTTTTAAAGAACTAATAAAAAATGAGGATAAAAACTGGTTGTATAAAAATATCTTCTGAAAACACAAAACGCGAGTGATAGGACTCATGACAAATATAATAAAAAATAAAGATCTGATCGGTAATTTGAGGTGTTTTTTTTTAATTTTTTAAGGCAGTACCATTTCAGGTTGTATTCAAAAAATAATGGACATATTATTCACCATTCTATTTTCAATCCACAATAAATTTTAAATGTGTGTGTGTGGTATTCTAAAAAGGATTATCTGTTGATGCATAGCAGCAGATGCACAATAATTTACGACTTTATTCGGAGAATGAATACAAGAACACGCTGAGTAAGTATTCGAATAAATACAGAAAAGTGACGTAACTTTTTCTGAATTTAAATTGAGATAGAGTAATTTAAAATCGATGGTGTTCTCATCATCTAAATTCAATGACAACCAAAGTATCGCTTCTAGCATTGTAAGCTGAAATTTTTGATTTATACGAAGACCATTTCAACAATTCTGTTCACATTGTTTGCAACCGCTGCTAAATCAAACAGTTATTTAGCAAAATACATTTACTGGCCTTTAATATGCTTTCCATTCTGCCTTGTCATGCTGTTGTCAATATTTTTCCTGTCAGTAAGTCTATTTTTTGTTTGTTTGTTTATCTCTTTGATAAGGTGGTTCACTTCAATAGAAACTTCATCATTCTTCCAATTTAGGGATTGAACAGTAAGAAGGGATTATGAACCACTTGTCATCCTTACTTTCCATGAGATAAAGAAAGATTCTTAATTTTAAACATGACAAGTGAAGTAAGAAACTGTTATTCATGTTTGGTGTTGAGCTGTGAGTTCATAGTTAATAATCGAGGCATGCATCTTACAAGATATTGAGAAGTGTAACCAGATGAGAGATGAGTGTAAAAATACGCTCAATAGAAAATGAATATCTCTGTGTAATAAATTGGAAAGTACTGATGAGAGACGGATCGTGAATTATCTTAACTACTTTCTTTGATGCTAACTCAAGTATTTTTAGTAAAGCTGTTAGGGATGCCATTCCAGATAGGCTTCTTTGATTGTATCCGGTTCAGCGTAAAGTAATGACTACATTAAAATTAATAGATTTCTTCTATTTTGCGATAAATGAAACAGGATTGATTTTTGATACCGTTGAAGGTAAACGTCATGACATCCCCAATACATCCTGTTTTGAAGATTAATATTTAAAATGTTTAGAAGTTGATATTTCAGAAGTTTTATTCCTCTGTATTGTGCAAAGAATTCAACAATGTTTGTTAATACGTACAAAAAAGAAAAATGGTAAGAAACCTGCAAACCCATAATCCAATTACAGGCGATAGAAGACTAGCTATGAGATGTCGGCTTAATTAAGAGACCTTTATACCAAATTTGATAATGACAGATATGCACGAGTAAACCTATGAGTATTTTCAAGATTTTTCCATAGGTGTGCAACATACTCTTGGATTGGCAGAGAGCTGATTGTTAATGGATTTCTACATAACTTCAGAAAGAACAAGAGCACCAGAATAGAAATTTGCTTATAAAGAACGGTCATCGTATTAGAATTAGGGTTTGATATGAGTTAATTTTTAAGTTACATAAGGTGTATAGAATCAATAAGTGATACAAAACAGGAGTCAACTCTGAAACATACATTTCAAAACAATCGATGAATTAGTCCTGATGGCATGGAAAACGTTTGGCATCCACATTGAGAGGGATTCTTCTGGTTTCGTTCTAGTTAAAAATCAAACGTCTCATTTGTGTTTAGAACTGTAAGATGACTCATTCTGGAGGGGGGGGGGAAAGAAATACACAGAGCCAGGCAATTGATTTCGACTATCAGCAAAATGTAATAGAAACAACTGTGTTCTAAAGAAGTGAATAGAGGGATGGTTTATTATGACCAAATGACACAATATCTAAATATATTTTAGTTGATAGTTTTAATCTTAACGTTGATAAGTTGCCGCGTTCAGTTAAATCCGTCAATCTCTATTAACTGCTGTGTGTGTGTGTGTGTGTGTGTGTGTGTGTGTGTGTGTGTGTGTGTGTGTGTGTGTGTGTGTGTGTGTGTGTTCAAGAATTAAAAATTAAGAATAACATCCTATGCATATTAATATGCATTTAATATGTTTTAGATTATTAGCTTCTGTTATAGCCTATAGTTTAGTTCAACCCACTAACAAACAAATAAACAAACAAAAAACTTTTGGGGGTTTATCCTGTTTCAAACAACGCATAAGTTTTTCATCAACATTGATAATATTCTTCTTGTCAAAATAAATATTTCCACCAGTGATAATTTCATGTTTAGTAATTCCTAGTATTTCATTAAATCTACTCTTTTAAGTCCAATGAAATGATTCTATCACAGGATTTCGTTGGACTTGAGAGATCATTTGTCAGAAAACTTAATGGCTCGTCTGTAAGATTAAATTTGGCCAAAGGTATTTGCAGAAAACCCACTAGGGCAATCTCGCTTACACAAGTTTCGTGGAGAAAGTATTTCTCGTGGGACAATTTCTCCTTTCCGCAAAGGTTCTACGAACAACGAGTGTCCTAGTTACGTAAGCTAGTTCAGCTAAAGCGAGCCTGGAAGATAAACATAATCTTTAGCCCGACTCATATAGCAGTGTCACCAATACCAAATGTTTTGTCGTTCCACATGCTCCCACTGATATTCGGCTGTCCAGTTTATTTAAGAATATTTAGTCATGTCTTCGGGTTAACTAATATATTATTCATACGTAAAGCTTAAATATAGATGAAGTGTCACTCTTAATTAGAGATAGATATCACAATAAAGAACAGTTACATTTATTTACTTAAAATTTAACCTTGGTTAAAATGTGCATTTGATTAGCTGGAAACAACAAAAGGTTACACTTAAAAATGCATATGAAATACATGTCACGTATAACATAAAACCATAAAAATAAAACAAAAACATGAGCAATAGGCAAAAGAGAGAAAGATAAGACATTTTCTCATTACGCAGAAAAGGTAGTATAGTTTTAAAAGCTAAGCAGGCACCACATTTCTCATGTCGTAGTTTTTTTTATGGTCTGTACATGCTGCGGTTTTTTTCTTGTGCATAAGAAGAGTCACGTCATCTTCTGGTGTCAACCGAATGGTACCATTTGAGTTACAGTATGCTTTGAAGTGGTTTACACTTTCCTGTTCTCGGTGGTGATGATATTCCAATGGCAGTTGGCTGTTCAGCTTCCTGTGTGGGCAGCACACGAGATGTTGCTATGATTCAGTAACTGAAGGATTCTGTTACTGTGCTGTGCTGTGATAGAGGCAGTGTGCATACGTATGTGACGATCCTCTTATTATCAGGATAGGTGGGGTAGATGCCGTCCAGAGTACTTAAAGTGTTGCAGAACAGACAGAGATCCGTTGCTCTAGCTTGGAATTTAGGCGTAGTGATATCTGGAAAGGCTTTTATAATGGCAGCTTGCATCTGTTGATATTGCTTTTCCGTTTGGGAATTTTCAGTGGTAAGCATGTGAATGTTTTCCACTTCAGGTTCTGTGTCAGGAGGTCGTCTATGATTTCTCGAGACGCTCAATTCGTCTGGGCACGATCGTCTTTTCAGTCCCGGAACAATGTGGACGAAAGAATGCCTAGGATATGTACGATCAATTTTTCTGAGACAAAGAGTTACGCTTTTTCTTGTTATTACTATAAATTCATTAGTGTCTAAAATATATTTTTTTAATTTAGTGTTTATGGACAAATTAAGTATCGTACACTGTCACACATAATATATATGTTTCTCTTTCTCTCTCTCTCTCTATGTACATGCTTGCGTGTGTGTATTCCCGATTGCAGTGTCTGCCATCAGTTTACAAGACTTATGTTTTTTAATTATAAACTAAAAGTAAGATAATAACATCTATTTATCATCATTGCGTGTTACCATTCAAATGACAGCTTTAATCAGAACAGCCTGACAACCATCAGAAGAGTAAACATTGGAGAGTTAAAAAAAAACAAAAAAAAAAAGTTAAACGCTTGAATAATTCAATTCACGTTGATTCAAATTGAGTTCTCTAAACACAAGTTGCGTGTCATAATAAAGCAACGCTAACTGCATGCAAATTAAAAACGGAAATGGGTTTTCGGAAACTGGATATTCAGTAAACGAACCAACATGTAATATCTCTCCTACGCTACAAACATACGACGGATATGGAATATATAGTATAAAACGAGCAATGAAATATTTGTAAACGGTTACCACAGAGATATTGGCTGATTATTATGAAAAACAACAAATTGCAATTCCGTATGCGGCTTAACCTAATGCAGAGGAACGTATATTCCATTCCTGATCAGGGGCGGCTGGTGCAAAGGCACTACGGAACTGCAGCACCCCCAGTTTTTCTCGATATATAAATATATTTATTTATTTATTTATATTTGCTTGCAATATTTCATTTTATCAGCAACAATCCTAGCAGCACTGTGTTTACCACAGTGCCATATTGTTAAGCGCGTAAGCATGTGCACGTCACAGTGAGATGCGAGCTATTAATAATGCGGCACTGTCTGTCGTGCAGTTCCACTGTTGTTTATATGCAGTTTGCGCCAGTAGTAGAGTGTTTAGTGCTTATCGTGTTTACTCCATCTCTTTAAATATTTGAACATCACAGTTAAAGACATAACATTTGTTATAGCAATTCTTAACACGTATATACTGTACTTACAATGTGTATGAATATTTCGAAAGTTGCAGCACCCCCCACGATTTCAAGCCACGAGCCGCCACTGTTCCTGATACAAACGTGTATATTTTTTACTTTCAGTCAAAACAAACTTCATCTACTGTGAAAGCAGTTAGTTAGGTTTCAAAACTATCAAAGATGCTTCGACGATTGCTACTATTTTTCTCCTTTTATATCAAGAAAAGTCTAGGAGACATTCTCATCATTAGTAGACATTTTTCCCACTATTAATGCGGGAAGACACATCTATGCCCTCCATATTAAACTTATGTAACATTCTTCATAACATATTGCTTTCGCTTTGTGTTATTTGAAGAATCGGCAGGATTACACCTAAAAACAAGACTATAAAAAAATCACATCTTCAAAGTCTGGGAAGAGAAATTTAGATGATAGCTATTCACGAAAAGAATATCAATAAAAATTTAATGATAAAAATAATGATTGAATAATAATGAAAATAAAATAAATTAACTTTGATTTGAAAAAACTGAATGCCTTCAAAACTGTTTATTTCCCTATGAATACGATTCTAATTACCATTGTGTTCTCTTTGAATGCAATTACTAATAAACTAAACAAACCACATTCCAACACTAAGCTTGCGAATTTTCTAGTCTTTTTTATTTTTTTATATTATTTTTCTCAGAGCTGAATGTTTAGATAACGGTAAACAATGCTATAAGAAAGTTTCAAAATCGACGTCTGTTAAAGAATAAAATGAATCAAATTAAGGGCCTGTTTTCTCTATGAAAGCTCCCTAAAACGTTTCAGCTAAATTTCAAGAATTTTTTTGTAATTTTTTTATTCCGCAATGTCACCTTATATCGGCAGAAACTGGAACCACAGTACTTCGTTATGTTTTTTTCTATTTTCAAACGGTTGGACAGTGGAACAGGAAAGTTTCTTCCTATAAACGAAACAAAAGTAGTCTTTCAAATACGAACCGTGGACTTGATATGTGCTCTGAAGGAGCAGATACTCTCCCTGTAGATTTCTGATCGAAATCGCTTCAGATGAAATCGGCAGTGCTCAGTGCAAATATTCCTCAGAGAAACTCAAATGGAGAAACTCTTTATTTTGCTCATAAAAAAAAAGTTTTATAATTTGGTCTTCGAAACTCGCCCATTTCACAAAAAAAAAAGCTAGTCTTCTACCACGTCAACATTTTTTTACGCTCGAGTATGTTTTGTTTCTTTTTTTTTCTGCATGAAAAAAATAACACTCCTCTCAATTAAACAATGACTTTTAAATCTTGAAGCGGAAACTCATATAGGAAAAAAAAATGTCTCTGTGACGTCATCAACGGTTATTTCGTCTCTTCTTCTGTGATGCATTCTCTAGGTAAAAATATATAAATAATTTTTTTATAAAATAAAAATGGAATATGTATAATATAAATAATTAAAATTCAGATGAATTACTATAAATAATTAATACAGTAAATGATACAGAAAAAAACATTTAGTGGATCTGCTTTCTTATTCTATGTTTCCGATTATTTTCAACGAAAAAATGCTGAAAGATCTAAAATATTTTTATTAAGCATATTGGTTGCCTTTTTTTTTTATTCCTTTAGCGCTGCTTCTTGTGGCATTCTTTTCCTTTGATGTCACGTGGTGTATATTGAGAAAGCAGTGAAGCAAAATCGACAAAATCCGCTTTATACAGAACAGGTTATTTCACTTCGCTTCCTGTTTACTTCGTAGCCACCAATCGTACGATTTCCTATATTCGCAGGTCAGCATGAGGAAAAGTTCTGAGATGAAAACATCTTTTATTGCCTACGATTTTTTTTTAAATAAAATTCGGAATAAATAAGCTTAAGCTTAGCCAGTAACAAGACACATATTCACTGTATAACGATAACTCAAGAGAAATGAAACATGTTTCCGTAAGCCGTGGTCAATAAATAATAATATTAATTAATTAGTTAATTTTAATTTTTTATTTTTTTTATTATTATTACATATGCTATATACATTTGATTACATATGACGCATACTTGATTACATATTTTTCTTTTAAAAAATTCAATCCTTTTATAATTATTAAAATTATGATTACATATTGTGATTACATATTTACAACAGGTTTAATTTCTGTTTTTTTTTTTTTTTGTAACAATGAAATTCTTACAGATTTTTTTTTCTTTCTTTTTTTTTCCCCTGTATAACATATTAATGATAATAATAATACAACATTATTATGTGTATATGCCCCGCAAGTTGGCGGTACAGCAGAGGAGAAAGATGAGTTCTGGAACGTGTTAGATGAAGAAATGAGAGAACTGGAAGAAAACGAGATGATGATTGTCGGAGGAGACTTGAACGGACACACACAGGGAGACAGAATAGAGACTGTGAAAAGGTGCATGGTGGCTACGGAGTGGGAATGATGAACCAGGAAGGAGAGAAGGTTGTGGACTTTGCAGTAGCGTTTGATCTGGCAACTGTGAACTCGTTTTTCTACAAGAGGAAAGAAATTTGATAACATTTAGGAGTGGTAACAACAGTTCACAAATTGACTACATTTTGACTAGAAGAAAACATCTTAAGGTTGTGACAAATTGTAAAGTAATTCCAACAGATTAAGTGGCACAGCAACACCGACTGGTGTGCGCAGACTTTAAAATAAGATCGAAGATAAGAACCTCTGGAAGCCATCGGATGAAGACAATTAAGTGGTTTCGCTTAAAAGAAGAGAGTGTGTGAGGAATCGTTTTAGAGAGAGAGGGTGTTAGAGAGGATTTCGGATGGGCTGGAAAATGTACAAGACTGGTGGAAACATAATTCAAAAGTAATCCTGAGCTGTGCAATCGAGGTGCTTGGTGAGACATCTGGAAAGAATAGAGAGCAGAAGGAGGGATGGTGGTGGAATAATAATGTACAAGTGACAGTGACAGCTAAGAGGAAGGCAAAACAGAAGTGGGATGAGTCAAGAGTGGAAGAGGACTGAGAGGTGTACAGAGAGAGAAAGCAAGAATCCATGAGAGTTGTGGCACAGGCGAAGGCCATGGCATATCATGATCTGTATGATCAATTAGAAACAAAGGAAGGACAAAGAAAAATTTACCAACTAGCGAAATGTAGAAATAAAGCAGCAAAGGACATCTTACATGTGAGGCAGATCAAAGATGCTGAAGGAAAAGTATTATGGAGGTATATGGACATAAGAAACAGATGGAGAATATACTTTGAGGGACTTTTGAATGAGGAAAATGCAAGGACTCACAGAGAAGATGGGCAGCCTTATGAGGGGAGGGTGCAGAACATCAGTAGAGTGGAAGTGACGAAGGCCATGAAGAGGATGAGGATTGGAAAATCGGTGGGTCCCGACAGGATTCCAGTGGAGGCATGGAAGGCACTGGGGGAAGAAGGAATTGACCTGCTGTGGGAAGGAGGGACCTGTTCATGAAAGTTTTCCAACAGGAAAATATACCCGAGGAATGGAGGGAGAGTACTCTTGTCCCCGTCTACAAGGGTAAAGGGGATGCACAAGACTGTAAAAATTACAGAGGAATAAAGTCGATGTCCCACATAATGAAAATCCTAGAAAGGGTTCTTGATGGAAGATTGAGGAAGGACGTGGAGATTGCAAAGTAACAATTTGGCTTCATGCCTGGTAGATCAACAACAGAATGTTATCTTTGGGTTACGGCAGATGATGGAAAAGTTTCGGGAGAAACAACGGGAGCTACATCTGGTGTTTATTGATCTGGAGAAAGCATACAATAGAGTGCTAAGGCAAGACGTCTGGAGGTGTCTGAGGGAGAAGAAGATTCCGGAGAAATATGTCAGGTTGGTGCGGGAGATGTACAGAAATGTGAAGACAAGTGTTCGGACCTGTCTGGGACAGACAGAAAATTTTCAAGTAACAGTTGGCTTGCATCAAGGGTCAACATTAAGTCCGTTTCTGTTTAATATTGTGACGGAGGTGGTGACGGAGGAGGTGAGAGAAGATGCGCCTTGGACAATGTTGTATGCAGATGACATCTTGCTGTGTGCAGATTCAAGGAAGAAGCGTGAACTAAACTGGAAAATGGAGAAAAGTACTGGAAGAGAGAGGTATGAGACTGAGCAGAAGTAAGACAGAGTATATGTGCTGCACAGTGGGCGGCGGCCAGGAGACAGATCTGGAGCTGGAAGGAAATGTCATCAGGAAGGTGACTTTAGATACTTAGGTTAAACAGTGGAAGAAGATGGAGGAGCTGAGAAGGAAGTGGGATGCAGGTGCAGGATACAAGCGGATTGGAGGAACTGGAGGGAGATGGCTGGAGTGTTATGCGATAAGAGGGTGCCGATCAATCTGAAAGGCAAAATCTATAGGACAGTAGTGAGGCCAGCTATGACGTATGCCATAGAAACTGTGGCTCTGAGGAAAAATAACATCAGCAGGATGGAAGTAGCAGAGATGAGAATACTTAGGTGGATGTGCGGTGTGACCAGAAAGGATCGTCTGAGAAATGACTATATGAGGTGAAAGTTACGAACTTAGGAGCTAAGATACAGGAGGCAAGTTTGAGATGGTCTGGTCATGTGATGAAGAAGGAAGACGAATATGTGGGAAGAAGAGTCATGCAGATGGATGTGCAAGGAAGGAGGAAGCGTGGGCGGCCAAAGAAGAGATGGAGGGAGCTGGTAGAAGAGGACTTGAGGATGAAGAACTTGGATGTGGTGACAGCCCAAGACAGGAGAATGTGGAGGAGACTCATTATCAACAGTGACCCCACTTAAGTGGGAGAAGCTGCAGAAGAAGAAGAAGAACACATTTATTCATTTAACAATGAGTTATATATATTTACAATTTTGATTTTTTTAGTATATTTAAGCGCTGTAACTACAGCACTTAAATGTGATATATGGATTTGGATTTTTTTCCCTTTTTGTTTAATTGATCTTGGATGAGATGTAATTTCTCAGCTTTCATCCTCGAAGCTTATTTGAGGATGACACCAGTTAGTTATTATTTATTGATTTGTTTGCTGTGTTAGGAAGTAGACCGATGTTCAGTAGGTTTGATTTCCACTGCAGCCGTTGATTGAGATATTCGCGCAGACAGGCACCCCCACACACACCCACGATAACTTGGAATGTACTGATGCGTCGCTGAACTGGAAGCCTGAACGAATATATTGTGTTTCATTAAGTTTGTATGGTATTTTGAGTGCGTGTTTCTTGTTCATAGTATGTCCTTAGAGCTCTTTTCAGGCTATTGTAGTTTGTAAGGTTTCTGTATTCAAAAGGTAATTTGTTTATCATGTCTGGGATGTAGAAGTTTCGCGTGGCCTTTCCGCAGTGATTATTGTATTTATATGTGATATAATCAGTTGTCTGAGGTCTTGTTATACGGTATATATTTCTGACTGTCCTGTAGTTGGCATCAGAATAATGTTTTAGCAAAGCTGCATAGTAAGATAAGACATAATAAATAAATAATAATAATAATAATAATTTTTTTTAGAATATAATTTATAATTTATTGATTGCTAAAATATTTATACATACAATAAACATCTTGTGTGACATTCCATCTTATAATTTTACAGAGTTCAGCACTAAGTTCTGCGTTTTCTATATTGGATTTCAATTAAAAAATTTAATAATACTTTTTTTGCCTTTATATTATGTATTTACAACACATGTTCTTCTAATATTAACAATGAAGATTATACAGAATTTTTGTATTTTTTTTTTCAAAGTTTGAGAAAGAGTGATCATGCAAACAAATTTCTGCATTTGTTTATAAGGATTACTTGTAGATGCCTCGTAGATGAATAATAATAATAATAATTTTTTTTTTTTTAAACATTTTATTATGTCTCAGTATAAATTACATACAATATTAATATTTACAATATTTACAATAAGGTTTATACAGAATTTTTGAATTTAGAATAATAATAATAATAATAATAATAATAATAATAATAATAATAATAATAATAATAATAATAATTTTTTTTTTTTTTTTATATAAACGACTTTTTGTTTTTACAATGAAAATGATAAGGTTTACAATCACACAGAGTATCTGCACATACACAATGAAAAACATATTATCTTTTCTGTACAGTACGAAAATTCGATATACAAAATACAGAGTACATTTTATAAATATGAATATACATTTTTTTAAACTAGCTAAATATGGATTGGCACCAATGTGCACTCAATTCACGATACAATGCAGTAATGCAACATACACATACAATTCAATAATAATAATAGTCATTTTTTTTTTTTTTTACATTTCATTATGTCTCAGTATAAGTTACATACAATAATAATATTTACAGTATTTACAATAAGGATTATACAGAATTTTTTTAAATTTTTTTTTTTATATGTCTCAGATGAATTGCATACATAGTTGCTGTAGTAATTATATGTATATAATATTTATAACGCATTACAAGTGTGTATAGCACATACTTGCAAGTTGGTAATTTTCTTCCTCGAAGCTTAGCAGAGCTTATCTGAGGAAGATAATAGATGACAGAGGGTGGTGGTTTCATGGTTGTGTTCCTATATTGGTCACAAGCCAGGTGTTGATTTTACCGTTTGTTGGTACGTGCTTGAAAGACTTCGACTGCTATTACAGTTTAACTTTTTTTTTTTTTTTTTTTTTTTTGGTGCAAATAGGGTTGGATTTAGACATGGTGTGTTTGTTTCTTTGTGTTCTTGTAGTGGTAGTTTTTTGAGAGGGGGGGGGTTGTCATAGGTTTGTGTGTGTGTGTGTGTGTGTGTGTGTGTGTGTGTGTGTGTGGTGGGGGAGAGAGAAACAGGAATTGCTCTAATTTTCATTCTCGCTATAATATTTATATAGTGCCTGTTTCAGCTCTCTGTATGTTCCTAGGTTTCTGTTGTCGAACGGCAGTTTGTTTATCATGTCAGGTACGTAGTAGTTTCTGGTGGCTTTGCCGTAGTGATTGTTGTACTTATATGTTATGTAGTTTGTTGACTGTGGTCTTGTTATTTGATATGTTGTTCTGGTTACTCTATATGTTGGGCTGTAGTAGTGTTTTAACATGACTGTGTAGTGGCATAAGTGTTTCACCTTAAATATTTTGTGTTTTGTCCATGCTTCCTGCATAAGAGAAAAAAAAATTAATAATAATAATAATAATAATAATAATAATAATAATAATAATAATAATAATAATAATAATCTTGAATTAACATACATACAGATAATGGACAGATAAAACAGTGACACGTTTTGAGTAATACGGCTTTGGTCTGCCGTGGGGTTTAGTACAGCCTGTAATCTTCGAGAGAGAGAGAGAGAGAGAGAGAGAGAGAGAGAGAGAGAGAGAGAGAGAGAGAGAGAGAGACTCTGTCAGTGCTTGGAACTCAACAGGAGGAATTTTACACCATTCGTCCGACAAAAATTGGATCAATTCGCCTTAGTTCTTTGGAGGTGGGAAACATTGCCTTAGAGCTCGCTCCAAAATGTCCCATAAATATTCTATAAGATTTAAGTCTGGCGATTGGGATGGCCATATCAGACAGGACTCCTCACCGTCATGTTCCGCAAACCACTGGGTGATCACATTTGCTCGATGAATGGAAGCATTATCCTGTTGAAACGTTGCTGGCTATGTAGGTGAAAAGTGTGTCAACATGGGATGAAGATGATCACTTCTGATGGAAAGATAACTTGCAGCATCCACTTTGCCTTCCAGTACAATAAGTGGAGCCAAAGCATGCCATGAGAATGCGCCCCAGACCATTATGTAACCACTAACACCTTTCACAGTTGGAAAAAGCACTCTGGGTAAACTTCCCTCGGCTGACGCCACACACTATTCGTCCGTCTGCAACAAGTGTGAACCAAGTGTCAACGAGAATTCATCATATCACATCCCTTCATTGTTGTATAGTCCACTGCCTGTGATCTTTGCCCTTTGCACATTTGGACACGACGACGTGCGTTGACGGAAGTGATCAAAGGCTTGTGTAAGACAACATGACCGTGATATCCAACTCTGTGTAGTTCGTGACGCAGAGGTTTTGTTGAAATGGGTTTCTCACGACCAGTTGAATTTTTCACGCAATTGCTCAACAGTAGCCTGTCTATTTTTCGTGGTGCAGCTCACTAATACTCGAACATTCCTCTCTTGTAGTAAGCTCTTTCGTCCAGTATTGCATATCGCTGATGATGTTTGTTCTGTCCACTGCTATGCTGACATAACCTTAGAGACAGTTCCTTTCCTCGACTAACGTACAATTACAGATGTTCTGGTCAGAGATGTCTGCCAGCCTGGCTCTAACAATCACGCCCCTTTCAAAGTCACCGAGGTCCTCTCTGGATTCCATTCTAACATACAATAAACGCAGGTCTCTATTTGACTTTATACGCACGTCCCTAGGAATGTCGGGAGTACATTTACA
Source organism: Typopeltis vanoorti (assembly GCF_054136105.1). Lineage (NCBI taxonomy): Eukaryota > Metazoa > Arthropoda > Arachnida > Uropygi > Thelyphonidae > Typopeltis > Typopeltis vanoorti. The sequence goes on from NC_143550.1 coordinate 39,941,988, forward strand.
TATCAACTGCATCTGTGTTTGGTGCATGTTGAGGTTGTCCTACCAATGATTTTGAAGGCATCGGTATTGAAGAGAGAGAGAGAGAGAGAGAGAGAGAGAGAGAGAGAGAGAGAGAGAGAGAGAAATGTTACAGACAAATGCCGTCATGTTGTGATCTTAAAACCTAACTCGTAATGTTATCTGAAATAGTGGGTTTCTATCGTCGATTTTTTGGACTTGCTGATGAGAAAAAAAACTGTACACCAAAGATAGACTAACTTAGAGACTGCTTAAAAACAGTATGAAGCAGATACTCTAATTGGGAAGAAGATTCGAACTCATTACTGTCTTTCGTCTACCGTTTAGCATTATGGAATCAGAAATGTTGCGATAAGTTACAGACTTATGATGATGAGAGTTGCCATTTTGTCAGCTGTGAATTCAAGGTGAAATAAGGATCATAACCCGACTTTACATTGAAAAAATGCTGTATTTTATTCACTTTTCATAAGCTAAAAGATAGTATTTTGATAGCAGATCTAACTGCTTGAATAGGCAGTTAGCTATTTCCATGTCGGAGCGTGTTTAAAGTATGCTACAATTTATCAAATTGATTTTGTATTGTGACCGATAGAATACAAATAAATGTAAAGCAGTTAGCAATTGATAAAGCTCATCATTAAGTCATCTAGCAATTAGATTCAGTCACTTGACTGAATATACTCATCTGTTCTGTTTACGTCGAGCTTCAATGAAGTGTAGCTTTGTCCTCTTCTGAAAGCCATCTGGTGGAAATCTCACATTAAATCATCACGATTCTGGCTAAAATTTAGATTACTATGTTTAATATTCTCTTGTATTCCTGTCTTCAGGGCTTTTCAAGTTTGTTTTATACATTAAAGCCGATGCCAATAACTTAGTTTCTGTGGCTTGTTCTCTCTCCCATTCTCCTCGGTCTCAAGCCCAACATTTCAAGATCCGAATGTCGAATGACCATTTTCACTGTGAATTACACATTCGTCTTTCAACATTCAAATTTCTCTGGAGAATATAACATTTCCAATAGGACTTATTACAGTCGTTTCATCCCGCTTTTAGATAAAGCAATTACGTTCAAGTTCATAATGGATCATTCTGTTCGCAAAATCCGGTACGTGCTTAGTTTTAATCATAACTAATTCACTACAAGACCGTCTGTCACTAACAACGCTAATTCACAGGGTTAACAGCTTCCCCTATTCAATGTATAGCAGTTCGAAATATCGTACATTTCTACGGAGCTCCACCATTATACTGTCTATTTTGCAGTTAATGTTCCCCGTTTCCATTGGTACATCGACATACTTGACGAAAATAAATGGGTTACCGTGGATTTTATGTACCGGGAATGCAAAATGGTGATAGATAGTAATAATTCTTGTTTCGAAAGACAGAACGACATCTCAAGAACAAGGAATATTTTAGGATACAACTAGAAAAAGGTATCTGATGGCTCCAATAATATAATATTAAAATAATAAAAGGTAAAACATTTATGAGAGAACAAACGCCATGCTAGATAAGTTGGATTAGGATTTAAAATTAGTCCTGGGACGATTAAAATCATAATACTTCTGTACATTCCTTTGTATTCCAAAGGACGGGGTTCGAACGTTTATTTAGGACAACTCCAAAAAAATTACGATATACAGCTTGCTTACAAATGAGAATATATTTCATATAAAGTGTCTGCATGGTGAAGGTGTGTAATGATGCAAAATGTAAAGACAGACAGCAACAACAAATGCATTCATTTCCATGCGTATTGTATCGACCAGGGCATCAAATATTTTGATTGAAGAGTGTAAAAGTTGTAAGTTTACCATAACATAATTTGATACTGCGAACAAGAAAATATCAGAATTTTTGCTTGCGTTAGTAAAGATGGTAACATAGTTTGATGGTCACATTTTCCGACAGAAGAAATATAAGATCATGAAACGAAAGAACAGTCGCAATATATATCGAAGATGAAAAAAACTGTTTAGCGATATCTCTTACATTCGTATATTCTAAAATGATTATTACAACTCGATATATCAAACATAAGTTAAACAGATAGAAAATCCTGCTCAGAGACCAAACGTGTTCGTTTTCAGATATAACCTCAAATGGCTATCTTCGTGCACAGGAATATCTAAAAATCGATAATTCATATTCCCCCCCCCCTCTAGCCCAAAATTATAATATCATTATGTAAGTTTTCATTCTGCTTATAAAAATTCTTTTGCGACCTGTGTATGGAATAGAAATTTAAATCATTTGTATCATTCAGCTGTATAGTGTTTTTCATAGATGAAAGGATTTTTCTGTCAGCAACTAAATTCTTCCTCTTATCCTGGAGAAAATTTGACATTTTCTTGACCTGGATTTCTAAATTTCATTTTCCTATCTCGCAAGATCTTAAAGCAGCGATGATGAGGATGATAGATCCTGATAATACTGACTACAGAATGTTCTCCTCGTGTATCCTTTGCCTGTTAAAGGCAATTATAGCCTGAAAAGAGCTATTCATAATTATGAAATGGCATAGAGGGTTAAAGGAAATGAGTGAGGGTTTAAGACAACGACTGTTTTGTTGCATTTTTTTCGACAAATAAAGTATGTTTAGTACGAATGTTTCAAAGATTGGTAACTGGGTAGATAACGATGATGCCCTTTAATTGAAAATACCCAAGTTTGAGTGTCCCTTCTACGATACGGAGTTTTATAAGGACTTTTCAAGTGAAAGTGAGTTAGTCGGTCTCATGGATTGTGGAGGGTTTCTGAAGTGGCTGGCTCGGCTTCAAAATGTTTTCTGTTTGGTCTCTAGAGCAGGATTTAGGATTATCTGCCCCTCAATCCACTCACAGTATTAATGTATAAGTTGAAACCTTTCGTAGGTAGAATTCACATAAAATTTCAACATGTAAGCATCAATCCATGCTGAATTTATCGCATAATTCATTACACTGACAGCTGTTATCAAATCTCTTCAGAGTAAACTATAAAAATATTTCAGTTGGTATTATTATTTCTAACTCCTTAAAACGTTTAGGATTTTTTAAGTTTTACCTCTAATAAGCATCTAAGACTATTCTGATCTCATAAATACAGACAGCCATTTATACCTAACGAACGCCTGTATTTATAACATGATGGCAGTGTTTTTCTATAACAAAACAAATCCCAATTATCAAAATGTAATTTATTTTACTAGAAGCTAGTGGTATTCATCTCTTTGGGTATATTCTATCTCAAATTCCATCCTTTCTCATTAAAAATGGATGGAATATTGTTTAGCCCTTTTGCCTAAAATTTGAATAATTATTAGTTTGGTTCAGATAGTTATGTGCTATGGAATACGATTTCAGTTTTAAGCATTAATAATCTCGCAGGTTATACAAATACAATAGAAATTTGTATTTAAAATTCCAGTTATTTGCTTGCTTGTCAACCATTATACTTCTTTTCCTTTCTATTAACCTTTTTAAAAATACTACATGTGGACGCTAAATGCATAGATGAGAAGTCAAAGTTGGCTTTTTGCCAACATTCTTGCATCTGATCTTTCGTCATGCTCCAAATGCTCTTTATTTTTTTGTTTTTATATACTAAGGTAAAATGTTTCGTTTATTAAGCAGTTGCACATCGAAATGCAGTCCTTTGGTAATAATTATTTCGCCCACGTGACTCTATCATCATCACGTATGTTTACTTTTCGAATGCTATTTTATAAAAGACGCGTAAAATGGCTTTATGGGCAACGCAGTAATCCTTGTTGGCTTCTCATGATGGATCTATAAAATGTTTTAAGCAAAGTATCGCATTAATTTCAAGTACCTAGTACTTATCTAAAGAAACTTGATATTGGTTCGCATCTCATTTTATGATAACAGAGCAGCTATTTTAAAATGAACGTTCTAACTGTCGATGAGATAGTAAGTTAAAACTGTTAAAGAAAAACGTGCCCAAAACTGATACAAATAATTTTGACTGAAATATGTGATTCAGAACGAGATAACAGTTATTCGAAAGTTGATCTGAAAAGCAATTGAGAGAAAAATATGCATTTGTGGACGCTGTTTACCATGTTATTTATGCACATGCTTTAACTGATAAATTTTACTTTTATGGTTCTTGAATGGAGAAATCCAACCCAAATTTGACTTTGTGTATTGCTGTATCCTTCGCTGTAATTTTATTTATATGTAGATACTGCATTGCTTAACTTAATGTTTGTACATGCACATTATTTACAAATTTATCTTTGACTATTTATGCATTGCTGTAACCTCTGACCTTGTACCGCTGTAAACTTTTGCTATGGCACAATGTGACCTATACTGTTCTTTCCCCCAATAGATCAAATATTAACCAAGTATCCAATCCCCAATCCAAATGCAAAACATAGAGGACTGAAAAAAATAAAGACGGAGGAGGTCGCCTGAAGTAATGAATCCCAGTTCCTGTTATGTCTGACGGAAGGACAAGCATATGGCGAAAACCATAGAGCCATCGTGCTTAATCACACCAGCGCAAAACGCTGAATTATCAAAATCATATTTATCAGGCACTCATTAAGCCTATTCAATACCAATAGAGAAAGTTCTGCTCTGTGTGTGTGATGGATACAGAACAAGAATACTGTCCTGTGCCTACCGGACTGCATCCCACATGCGCTTCAGCTTAGCTGCTGTGATTATCTGTCGCGAACAATGCATTCTACTTCATTCCACAAAATTTCATTTGGATTGAGACCATGGCACTCAGGTCATTGGACTGAGCCAGTTAACTCCGAGAACATTCTCATATTCTCATTGCTGTTTCTGAGCGATATGCATCTTCTAACATGGTGCATTATCCTGCTAGAAATAAACGCTATCTATCAGGTAAACTTCAAGCATGTATGGATACACCTAATCGGATCTTCAAGTAGAATGATATTTAAACATCGCTCTACACTGTTCCATGAAAATACTACACCCACAACACAACATACGTACAATGTTGCCATTTTTATGAATCTCACACACGAAAGGTTATAAACGTACAGTACATTAGTACCATTAAAGGATGCTCTAAGGATATATTTTTTTAAAATTTTTAATTTTTATTAATTGCATCGGGAGGTGAAATTCATCTCCTATCCATGGGACTATTACAAACATCCATACGCACGGTGGGATTCGAATCTACTGCTGTTAATTGGAAAGCTGATACACAAACCACTTTGTCAATTAGACATGATAATCTGGGACGATTGTCCTTTGATTCATGTCGTTGTCTCTACGCCCTTCTTGTGTAGTCAGCGAAAAATATCTGGAACGGAAATTTTTCAGGTCAGCAACCTTTTGAACTTACCTAGGTCGGTATTCTTGTAAACTACAGTAGATGTAGCTGTTTGTTATTAACTGACACATCACAATACACTTTTAGTTCCAATATACTTTGAAAATGTTGTAAATTACTGATGCATAAGTGCATGATTCTTGTACCCTATACGGCGTAATATTTTCATATCAGCTTGCTGTCTCTAGACTAGGACTGTCTTTTAGGTATATGTTTTGGGATCGTTGGACCAGTCTCGGTATATTCGGAATTCCATTTTGCACATGTTCTTCAGCAGCAGCAAGATATTTGCAATATTTCACCTGCTACGTATGGCTCAGACTATCGTATTGTGCTGAAATTAACTATCCTTCTGCATCCCGATATTTTTCTGTCTGCTTTATATAATCTTGAAAGAGACATGAAAATGTATTGCTGATGCAGTAGTAAAGCGAACAAAAAACTGGCAACTCCAGTGTATATTTTGGTGCTTTGTCGTAGTATTTTAACATGTGGTATTTCATTTGTTTTAGAGGGGATTGTTTTGGCAACATGATACTTAAAAGACTATTGAATACGGAATAGAAGTAATCATCCCATGTAGATTTTATTTCAAATCAAATAGACGATTTTCAGTTTTGTAAAATGTTAATTGCTGTTTCCTTATTGTTAGTCATATGCAGAATCAGACAACTTTATACAGAAGCAAAACACAAACTTTTTCCCATTATTAAAAGAGCTTTAGAATAAATCCAAGATGCTCTCTTGGACATACATCATCAATCAGACGTAATCAGTGGTCATGTTATCGCACTGCAATTCCTATGTGCATCTCGCACGTGATGACACAAGGCTCTGACAACCACTTTCGTGAAGCGAAACTACCTCGTGTTCGGTTAACTGCAGGAAAGGCATCAAATTAAGAACACTAGATGAAATGCATCCACAAACATTGGTTGCACTTTCATAATACTAACAGGAAGGTTTGGAGAATTTTCTGATTTGAAACAACATGACGCAAATATTAAACTGTCTCTTTTTCTTAAACACTTCAACTTTAAACTCTAAATTGAAACTTATAGCTGAAAAATTGAATAATACAAAATGAAAAAAAAAATTAAATCAGATATTCAGAATACTATTTAGTGAAAGATAGATATTTATCTTGAAATCTTTAACCTACAATCCAAGATAATTAACTATGTCAACACATTTTTGTGCACATACTTTAGATATCCTGTTTATCTGATAAATTTCACATAATGTTCCAACGTCACTTTTTCCTGCATGTTTTATGAGTCTGTTATCTTATTGGCTGTTTTTTTTACTAATTTCTGAAATGTTTTATGGATTCATTCGTAAATAATATCTGGTAATTATCAATAGCTGCTGTTGATAACCAGATGTCTAGACTTTTGATTTCAATCTTAATATTTTCTTGAAATTTTCAACACTGGGGGTTACTAAAATACTTGTCAAAGGTCACTCTCTCTCTCTCTCTCTCTCTCTCTTGGACGATTTGAATTGCAATGATAAGTTACTAACGATTATCTTCATTCTGGTCAATAACTGAAAATTGATGGCCGCTGGTTTACGCATAGGCATTCGGATATTGCTTATTTAAAACTGTAAGAGCACCCATTCAAGTAAATCCATTTATTTCAGCGTCCATGTGGGAAGCTGAAAATGCAAAACTTTCCAATGGTCTCCTGGTCTATGATTAACAATTTACTAACCTCCATAATGTCTCTTAACCTGTAGCTCGGGTGATGTTTGTCGAGAAGTGACTTGGATTGAAATACAGTAGCTAGCCCTTTCTTCTCAAGAAAGAGCTACTGTATTTCGTCAATAGATATATTTTCCAAGCAGTTAGCATCATTCTGAAATTTTTGTTCCGACCATTATGTATTCTAGATAAACTTTTCTTCCATAGGTTTAACAGCAAAGCAGTGATTCAGAAAAAAAATTCACTTGGATTTCATTTATGACTAATAAACTTTCCTAGTGGCTTGGATCAATACTTTTATAATTTATTACGTGATTTATTTTCCATAAATCATGCTATTCTTTGTAATGGGGTGAAATTCCTCTTTGCGTGATATTTTAGTTCAGTCAGACTATGCATTTCTTAGCAAAGCTTTTGATAAACAAACACAAATGATTCGCCTACCAACCTACCAGAATACCAGCTGCTTCCTACCATGCAAAGCCCTTGACAATTTCTTAACCAGTTCTCCCTCCATATACATCGTGGATGTTAATTCTGCTCTTGGTAACTCAGAACATAACATATAAGTTTCCTTTATTATAGAATGTCCTCCTTCAGTCAGCTGAACCAGTGGTCATTGCTTTTGACATTTTTAGAATGATCTCATAACAAAAATAATTGTAACAGGAATCAAGGCTTACCCTCCATTCATCTCGGATTCCCAAGTTTTGATTCTCTGTTCCATGGTAGAGTAAAATAACTCAGACCACCATAAATGGGACTTAATCTATCGGCAAATATGCTGTGCAATCTTCTGATTCCTGATTAGCGCCATTTTGCAGCTACATTTGCGCATGCTTCACCTCTCTCAACATCCAAATGGTATTATTGTAACATTACCTAAAGAAAAGGTGGACTTTCAGAGTCACTCTTCTCCTTCAGGGCTGTATATATTATGATCATGGTAAATTGCCTCCTACAATACCAACAGTAGCTGAAACCATGCCTTCTCTAGCCTATCGTCAGAAGAAAACAGAAAAATCCCAAGTGTCAGAAAGTAAATCTTTTGATCTAAAGCATGGAAACAAACTTACATTCACTCCATTTTAAAAATGATGATAAAACTTCAACCATCAGGGTATCGTCCTATATTTTCACTTCTCAACTCACAGAAATCACGAACACCATCAACAGCCAACTCGTTAGCCATCTGGAGGTACACGACTAGCAACATGAATTCCGTCAATCTTCTAGAAGTCCTCTTATAGATATCATTACCCAACTTTCGGACACAGATCATTGAAAACTTTGTACAAACTACTGTGGTCTCTCTCTCTCTCTCTCTCTCTCTCTCTCTCTCTCTCTCTCTCCCTATGAATCATCTGTTGTCCGCCACTCCCCAGTTCCGAAAATCATTTTGACGTCTTTGAAATCTTATCCTTGAAGCTTGGTTTCCTGCAATCCAACTCTCCTAACAGTGAAGTTACCTTCCTTTTGAGGTGGAACTAACTAAAGGGATTCTGCTGTTATCTTATCTGTGAGCAATCCCGCTCTCTAAGGGTAACTTCGTAGTTGGATGAAATATCAACTAGACTCACTTGGTAGTTTGGCCTTAATCGACCACCTAGTAGGTCTATAGTTCGCATTCCGAGTTTTCAGATATTAAAGTCACAAGTAGACATCAAGTCTAGGTATGACTTTAATGTCTGCAATTCAAGCTGGGTTCCTATTTTCAAAGTTCACTGATTAAGCTGGAAGATATGTTGAGATATTTGCTGTAAGTGGTGACCTAAATCATATTGTTTATTTACCAGCCAAAATACTCGAAATTCTCTCTTTCACCCAAACCTCTGGATACTTTCTTAACCATTCTCCTTCTAGGTGTAGAATATTGAGGTGATCTATTTTCTTCGTAATTCTGAATCACAACCTCTTTCAAATTTCAGCTCTAATCTGTAATGGAACGTACGTTCTTCTTGCCATTAACGACCACGTGCCCTTTGGCAATACAATAATAATTTTAAAAAAATGGTGATGAGTCTATCATCATAATACCGATCAGTTTCTCTTAGTGCTGTTTAAAGTAATGGAAAAGGTCATCTCAACAGTCAACGTCTTCGATATCTGGAAAACTATCATCTAATCGGTGACCATATGGATTTCGCCAATCATGAACCACAGCAAATAGAACGCCTATGACACTCGCTTTTACCTGGATACGTAGCATGAAAAGTTTTCGGAAAAACCTGTGCTGTTGCACTCGACACTTCCGAAGCATTAAGTGATATTTTGAATTCTAAGGCTTCCCAGAAAACAGTCATCTTATGACCTTTCACCCTTTCTAATTGCATTACTAATTTTCTCTCGGGTCATTCATTCTGGAAGATCTTCTCTTCTCGCCTACCGATGCAGGTGTTCTTCAAGGCTCTGTTGTATCATCCACACTCTTTCTCGTATATATAGACGACTTTCATTCGTAAGTTCAAACCCTGTCCACAGTTTTGCTGATGAAAGTACTCTTAATTCCTCCAACACGCATATGACAAATCGTGCGGTGCTCAGACATCTCAAGCTTCAAGATCATATACTTATCAGTGCTCTAAATATTGGTTTCCATACCACCTAACTTTCGACAGAAGTGATAATAATTTGCTCACTTTCAATGTTCCCAAAGTGCAATTTTGACTTTTCACCCCATCGACAAGTAATATTATATTCATTTCTTACATAATCCAACATAGTTAGCCCTCAGAAATTCATTCACATCTTCACTTCCTACTTTTGCTACTTAAAAACGAACACCTTTTTTTTGTCTTGGAAATGGCATTTCAAATTAGCAACTGCAATGCATTTGAGCATTTGTAAAAGCATTCAGTTTGTTTCGCTAATAAAATTTCTCCGTCTGTCATTACTTATTCATTTCAACAAGAATTTCTCTTGGGGATAAAAGATTGGAGTAACTTTTCCGTTTCTTGAAAAGCGAGCCAGTTTTCACAGTTCCTACATGATACACCCGAGCAAAACTAATTCGTATTTTTTGAGTCTTCTAATTCACTCAGAGTGTCTTCACGCAACGTTTCTTTGAACTTGTCATTCTTGTCATCATCGGTAAAAATATAATGTTACTACTTCCTGGAGAGGAAGCTTTTATAGGTACCGAGATATTTAGCTCTCTTTGTGTACTTTTATGTTCATTGACAACTTGACACATGATTGAACTAACACGAATGTAAAAATCATGATTCTGTTCTATTTGGAAGTTTACATGAATCACCATTCATAAAATACTCCAGTGTCCCCTCCTCCCCATACATGTCTTACACTTTATATTGTGCAGACATCAATCATTTCACAATCAGATAAAGGCTTGTTCTAAAAATAATTTTCGGAAAAAAAAAATCTGGTCATGACATAACTTTGGATAAATCACTTTCAAAGATTGCATTTTTGAGCATTGCGTTTTAATAAATTGTTATCGTTTCTACGAAAATCGTAACATATTGACATTAATTTTAGTCAGTTTTACTTAATTGCTATCTGAAATGTTGAGGTGATTTTACTATAGACGAAACTCGTACATTAACGTATATTATAAATGTAATTAATGATTTTAACAGTTCCTATCAGAATATTGTATGCAGTGCACTACTTACTCATGTCCTTCCTATCTTAATTGGTTGATAAATAATGTAGCTTCAACAGCGATGTTTGTTCTTTGAGCCCATATCACTATTCCAGCGGGAACAGGATCAAAACTAGAAGAGGTTTGACAGATGATGCGTCCTTCAACACTATTAGTCCTTTATGTTACTTATTGTCCAAGGTGACGAAGACATCAAAGGCTAGTAGAAAGCATGATGCTTTATTTAATATAAAATATGGATTGTATTGCAACATAAAAAGGAAAAAAAAAAACATCACATCTTGGACACAGAATATAAACTAATGCCAATGCCCACTATCATATACTCATCACACGAAACGTATCGATTACCGACATGCGCAGAAGTGTTGATGGAATTCTGTTTATTACAATGAGTAATTGACAATGTTTAAATTTTGCATTTGTTTAAGAAATATAAACCACTCAATTTTGCCATAGCTCAGGTAGCTACGATGTCTTTTGTTTTTGAACACCAGCGTTCGAATTTTGTCTAGGCAAGGGTAATTCATAATCTCCTCCCTCTATACCCAATAGTGAAGTAGAATAGTTTTTCTTTTAAGATCGCGTCTTTTCTCTAAGAAATTAGTATTTGCAAGTACACATTAATCCAGGAATAGTAATATTTACATTTATATTGTACTTGCGTATTTACATTTTACATTAAACATTGCACTTAACTCTACAATAATAATAAAATAATAAAACAACAACATTAAAATGTAAATATGTTTCCATTAACTGTAATTATATCTACGAGTTTATTCGCTGTAATGAAATGTTGCAAGTTATATACTTACGAGACACGAACAGAAAGTTTTGGAATGTATGCTAAATGAGCCCAGAAAAATTTGGTATTAGGATTCTTTGATGGAATACGTTAGACTGGCTATTTGGAATTATTGCTAGTGAAAATTTCTAGAACAAAATAGCATAACAGTTCTTTTTTTTAGTTTCCCAAAATATGCCAGCTTCCGGAGAGAGTTTTAATCAACATATTTGAAATAAACGGCAAAGGAATATTGTTTAAAAATACTTTTAATTTTATTAATTTTAAATGTATGAATTTTGTAACCTTCATCGAATCAATACGCTTCATTTGTGTTGCATAATGACGAATTTTTAAACTAACTTCTACAAATTTCGGTAGAAATTTCAAATATTTAATTTCGGGAAATAACCTGCCAGAGTAATCTTTTCACATAGTAACAGGCAGGCAGAAACCATTATGCTAATGGACGTTACACCTTAGGAGAATCGCACCTGAAATTCCTAATATTCTTCCTAACATTATTGATCCTTCATACTACAGTACAATCCAGTAAAGGTACATCGAAATATGTCAGAAAATATGCAATCTACACCGTGCTTTTCATTGAGAAAATATTGGACAGTTTCCTGACTTGTGTTAAAAATGTTAACATTTCGCATACTTTCAATGTGAGTTCTGGTAGAAGTTACTGCACGTTTTGTGTACGTTTCCTATTGAAATCAAGACCACCCTGTAATAATGCTTACGTTTTCTGTCATATTTCTGCATCATTCTGAAAAAAAAAGTTAGAAAGTTCTTTATAAAATATTCTCTTGAGAGAACTTTAAATTGGACGAACTGTCCGAATTTGCTAGGTCCATACCCATGTTGATTCTTTCGAAATTGATCGGATAAAAATTAATATTTATATCAAATCAAAGACATCATAAGATGGACTTATTGGCTCTCATTTAATGACTTTCACGGAGCCTTTGTAGTTCAGACATCGGCAATGATACCCTTCGACAAAAACTCCTATCTTTTTTAATCTGAATGAGTTTGTGGCACGGTCGATGCTCCGAAGTTCAGCTGTTTGAACTTGCACAACATTCAGGCGAAAAATACATGCAATTAACAAGATTGTAAACTAGCCTTGTAACATTAATTACTTTGGTAATCCAAACCACATGATTTTTATATCAACTGTCAAACAAGTACGCTGAAAACGTATTTATTTGCAAAAGAACACAACATATAAAATTAACGGCAATCATTAATTACTTTAAATTTTCTGTTTCCTAACAAACTACAGGATTTATCTCTGACCGTATTGTCAATGTTGTTTTTTGTTTTAGTTGTTCTCAGGATAGCCTCTAATGGATTTAACATGGAAAGCACAGACAGCTGACCATTGACTTGTCACGTAAATAATGTGGTTAAGAAAAAAGGGCTACTGCACGACACGGCTTCTTTCAAATTAAGTGAGTACCAAACCTTTATCCGAGAGAACACAGCACTTTTCCTTCTATGTTAGTACTTAATATAAAGCCGTGATGCCCATCTTTGTTTCTTTTTAGACAAAATTGAAATTAGACTTCTGATACCCATTTCTTTCCATACGTAGACAAACAAGTTTTGGACTTATGGTAATTCACCTAAATATAAAATATATTTTAACATTTCAGCAGTTGGATTATATAGACAGAAATGTTGTGAAAGCAATTAATCTATCAAAACGAATGACAGTAACATTGCTTTTCGCCCAAAAAAAACTATAGGAAGTCTCAATTTTTTGAAAGGACATGCGTATATCACGTTTAGCATGGTTTTCATCTGTTGACAGTAGAGCCTTGGAACTCCGTTGGTGTGTGCGTGTGTATTTTAAAGATTAAAACCGGAAAGAAGACATCAACTACAAAAGCGTTAAGCAGTGACGAAAGTTTGAACGCCACCAGCATGATAGATATTAAAAAAAATATTTATATATTGATTAGATCCTCACTCTCTTCAACACACAGACAGAGTCAGCATTGATCTATCATGTATAAGAATAGTAAAATTAATCTAATCCATTCTATAAAAAAATTAATTCTCAATTCATTAGGCTAACACAAAAATATTGCATTCACCTAATTAAAATAATCGATAGCGATTAGTAGTGTTTAGTTGTAGCTACTTTTTTATCGCTCGGTGTAAGACTGACTGACATCCTGCTTGCTGGTGGCCTAAGTGGCTTAAGTACCGAATTAGGTAACCTTTAAATCATCCATGGTTTAAGGGTTGCATAATCTTTGTAAGCTTCAGAAACTTTCGTGAACAGGATTAACATTTAAAAAATCTCTCTTTCACCACCTAACACTTCCATGTCAATGACTAGAACATAAACGCCATGAATTGCTCAACTTGGATACTAAATATCCATTCAAGCAAAAGCAGTACTATCTGTTCCAAAGAATGTATCGGAGAATAGGTTTATGTTTTTAAACTAAAAACCGAAACATATGGAAAAAGCAACCCAGAATCCATAGCCCGAAATCCTTTATTATCATCACAGCTCTGAGGATAGTAAAATATCAACAGTTGGGAAACTGTACACTGATTATGACCACAGTCATGTGACCACCGATAAAATGCAACACAAGATTCTGTTCTTCTTCGTCCTTCCGGAAAATTGTAGGAGAACGCAGTCAGTTAACAGATATTATATATTAGCCTTATAGCCTTATAATTACTTCGTGCATAACTGTTGCAAATTTTCTCTTCTTTATTTTACTTTATACTTTTTTCCCCATTTCTCTTTGCTTTTTTAGGCTCAGTTGGTTGTCATAGTTAAGCAACTTGGCATTTTGGAAACTTAATTGATGCTCTAGGAAGGTTAATCCTCTGCAGAGTGTATTATGGCTGTCGACTGGTTGTGTTCTTGTGGTTGGTTAGTCTGTTTTGCGGGTGAAAAAAAAACAGAGTTTTTTTTTTTTCACTCAGTCTTCGCATCTCGGAGAGTAACAGCTCTGGAGGCTTTTGTTAATTTTTATTCAAAAAACTTCATGCTATATTTTCACAAGAAAACAGTATTACTCATATGTTTAACAAATCTTTTTTTATGTGACACCTAACTAAAACGTTTTTATATAGCTAAATAAATATTATTTTTATTGATTTTTTTACATAGTCAGAAAACATGGAAGTTTATCAAGCCACTTCAGGCGTCCCGTAAGCTGGTTATTGATCTCACCCCAGACCATGAAATTCACTAACATCTACGTGAAACTAAAGTTTTCAAAGAAAAGTTTTAACTAACTAGAAAAACCATTACACACTTCCTCTATAACACAATTCGGTCCGTGGAAAGATTAGAATCGGATCTTAGTGGTCAGAGAGTTGATATGTTAACCAATCTGTTAATCCAGATTGCAATTTCATGTGTTATCCAATTGATTAATTTGTCAATTACCTGTGAATCAACTAATATTTTAGCAATAACTACATTAATATCAAACATTCAATGATCTCAATCATTATTTACAGTAGCGTAGCAATAATTACTCCAAACGTTTCTACAGCACAATAACCATTAATTTTACATACAACAACTTTGTAGTAAAACTAGCAGAATTTATACAGCAAAAGAGCTATTCTAAAGTACATTTTACATATTTTATTACTACGAATTATTTATATGAACGAGAAAGCATTAACTCGTTAGCACCCGGCATCCCACACATACTTCGTATACAAGACAATAACACATTTAGATCCCAAACAAACCTTTCACTGCTTTCTTCACTGGTTCTTTGCTCACTGTGAAAGCGCCCCCTAGAGTGTAACTGACAGCTCTGTGCTTTCAGATGACTGGTGGAAGCTACGTGGAACAGCACGCGGCACGAGGTGCTCGTGCTACCTCACGTTTTTCAAAGCTGTGGTCGAAATCTAACCACCCCTATATCAATAAAGGTTGTGTTATAACTGGAATTTCTTTATAAGTAAGGGTTTCATCGTCAAAATAATTCGATCTTGGCCAGAGGCGATTTAAACGTTATCTACAAATCAATTGAACCGAATAAGGGGAATTTTTGGTCTTCATGTAAGTAACGTTTTGTTTGTCTACCAGTTATGTTCTTTCTCTGATATTTTTATGAGCTGATATTTGCAGTGAATGTAAAAGTCAAATTCTTTTGATTCCAAAGATTAAGAGAATTATACTAATTCTTGATAGAGTGAATATCTTAAATCGAAACACAAAATTCTAAGCTAGAAATTTTGTCATACTGACTACTGAAAGCTGAAATATCTTCTATAGCATACTTCATATCTGAGTTGTCAGGTGTGACGAAATATTTTATTGCACAAATCTTTTTCTTTCTTTTTTTGAGAGAGAAAGAACTGATTAGCATTTTTATAATCGACAATCTTTCTACAACTGTATCCATCCTCGCGAGTTGCACGCGATGCGGTGTTTATATTTGATTAATGTTCCAAGGGGTTCTTTTAAGAATCTCTGAAGTCATATTCAAGACACAATAATGTCTTTTAACCAACAATTTTGAGAGAATGTAGAATCCTAAAGGTATTCGGAACATCTGACTTCAAGTAAATAATAAAACAAGTTTCAAAGTATAAATAATACGAGATAACGATTCGTAAGTTTCTATTAAGAAATGTTTTAATTATTAGGTGGATTAAATAATTATTTTCATACTATCCCCTAATTAGGGGGTAGTATGAAATATTGTTATGACAGTAGGGAAGTCTGTTAATTATAAATCAGTTTATATAGGATTAATTAGGGTCCTAGAAATAGCATTTTTATCCTGTATTTATTTCAGACCGTATGTTTGAATTTGGAATCTGATAGAGGGAAAGAATTAGAGCAGGGGTCTCATATTCTGTGAGTTCTGATAGTAATGTTGATCGTTTTTGATATTATCCAAGATGAGGCATGTTTATAAGTCGACAATTAGATTTTTGTTTTGTCCTCTGTCCGTACGCATGCAACAACTGTTGTAGCTAAATAAATATTATTCAAATTTATTTCAGGATTTGTCACACAATATAAGTTTTTGGTTTTAATCGCACCTTTAATTACTCAATATTTCCGAATGATTAAAATTAAGTATACAAACGACAGTAAATAAACTGTCTACAGTATATAACTCTCAAGTAGCTGTAAGGTTCAATTGATGAATGTCGTTCTATACAAAAATATTATTGCTAAATTTGTTTGCTTACACTTAGAAAAAGAATTAAACAAAAATATAATTTATTGGCAAATATAATTAAATTTAATTAAGCGAAAAATCTTTTTGTAACTAGCTTTATTTTATGGTATTTTAATAATAAGCTAATAAACCTTTAAAATATTTGTATAATTAAAATATATGAGTTTATTACGTTGAGTTTCACATTACATGACCATACCCTTGGAGGGTAATGGATGGCAATGCTGTAGCTAATGAAGTTCTAACTGAGGTTCGGCTATTGCTGTTATCCTCCTGCCATGATCAGAGCTTTAATAATAGCTCAATAACACCTTATCCCTACACTGTCCTCTACAGATAACGGGGAGGATGAAAAGCATTCTTGCTTCGCCCCTTTAAGCCAGTCCTTATATATAAGGATATAAGGATTTCACATTACATCTATATATACTTGGCTCCTACATTTACAAGGTTTACGATCTTGCTTGTCTCATGGGAGGTACAGAAGTTTTGCTCGGTTTTTTTAAGTGTAAGCGTGTTGCTGAGTGGAGCCACCGCTGACCTTCCTGTCCAGGACTGATTCAGGTCAGGAATAATGATCCTTTACGGTCACTCAGTGAGATTGTGTTCTTGTAGATCATTAAGGTTTTAGATAGTTATCCCTGCACTTTAACAGCACCTGAAAGGTCGAAACCGATCTGAGTCCTTATAAGGACTGGCTTAAAGGGGCGAAGCAAGAATGCTTTTCATCTTCCCCGTTATCTGTAGAGGACAGTGTAGGGATAAGGTGTTATTGAGCTATTAAATTAAAGCTCTGATCATGGCAGGAGGGTAATATCAATAGCCGAGCCTCAGTTAGAACTTCATTGGCTACAGCATTGTCATCCATTACCCTCCAAGGGTATTAATCACCGCATCTCACGGTCGATTCAACAACCTTGCTGAGATACCGATCCTATAGATATACCCTCCCGATCTGAGTAGTGGGCCTCTTCCCATAATGCATAACATTATACACGCTCGAAAGGGGTGTACTTTGCTTTATGGGATATTGAGGCAATTATTTCTTTGCATCTTTAATTCTACTACATCAGCTTTTTTATGATTGCCATAGATCACAA
The DNA here is from genome assembly GCF_054136105.1 of Typopeltis vanoorti. Lineage (NCBI taxonomy): Eukaryota > Metazoa > Arthropoda > Arachnida > Uropygi > Thelyphonidae > Typopeltis > Typopeltis vanoorti. The sequence goes on from NC_143550.1 coordinate 39,959,752, forward strand.
TCATATTTCTTTTATATATACAGGGAGCTCATTTCACCCGATGCAATTAATCTAAATGTATCGAAATCATTATAGACTATTAAAACTTAATACACATTTATTTTCAAAGTCCATATTTTAATCCGTTTTTGGTGTTATCAAATGCGTCCTTGAATTACTCGAAGTTTACCGTCAGTACAATCGTGTAGACCGTGGTTGTGCATAATATGTACTCCTTGTTATCAATCGTCAAGCTAGTGTCGGCTCTTCCAGTCGAATAGAAAAGCTCTGTTTATAGCGCTTGAATTCTAATCGGGATAGTCAGACATTCTCTGAGAGGAACTCATGCGGGGCCTTTTGTTCGTAGCCGGCTTTACGATATATTTGAATGGATGGACGAACCAAAGGATATTAGATACCTTTTATGTCTAAGTCATTATTCGTTTTACACGTGATTAATCAAAATTTGAATTTTGCTCACTGTCGGTGATTATTAAAGTGGAACATGTGAAATATCTGTGTGAGGTTTGTAAGCTACGTGTGCCAACCCCTCCCATCATCTCTTAAATGTAGAACGATTTCGTTTCTGAGGTTTTAGTAACAGCGAACTAATAGCATGAAAAAAGCATAAAATAATAAAGTATAAAAAAATAATAAAGCATATAGCATAATAAATAACATTTCCTTGTATTATCAATAAACATCTATTTTATCCTTTCTCAACTTAGAATGTTTCATCCCAGTTGATTTTTATTCTTTATTGTTGAGTATTTTAATGAAGATATTTTTTTTTTATTTGAGATCACAAATATTGTGACAAAGGAAAGGTTACTTTAGTATCAAATAGCATCAATGAGTATTGAGAGCATTGCGTGCTGCTAATTAAGTGGATTAAGCACGTAACTGACCAATTGAAAAAAAAACGGATATAAAGTGGATTAAACAATAAGAAATGGATTTATTTCTACTTTTCCACAAAACGTTATTGTGAACTGTTAGCTTCCCCTGAAGGGTCGCAGTCTTTACAGCGATGCGTGCTAATTGTAAGCGTTTGTTGAAAATAGGCTAGTTCAAATCCATTACGTACTATCGGATATTAGAACTTCATTTATGTGATTCCCACCCATAAAGGTTATTAGAAAACCTTATAATACGTTTGTACGTAGGTTGGCTAAGGATTTTTCCATTTTTATCAATTTCACATATTTTGTATTTTTATTTATTTATTTTTACGTGTTCTAGAAACTCTGCTCTAGAACCAAATATAGAACTTTTTTAAGCCACTTCAGGCCTCCAGTAAGTAGATGGGTAGTCTTACAGGCAGATTAAATCCCCCACCTAAATTACATACAAAATAAGGTAAAAGTTTGGTTACGTTGACTTGTGATAAAAATAAAATTATTGCAGTAATTGCTACTCACATCGATTCAATGGGTTCAATCATTTAAAATTTCAGAAAAGAGCAACAGTGGATATGATTTTATGAAATTTTATACTCAGAAAAATATAAAAAAATAAATGCGAAGCATAAATTAATGATAGTAAAATTCTTCAAAAATATCATACTTAAAGATATGTTTCAATACTTTTAAATATTTATGCAAAACAAGAAACGTCTGTTGAGGGTTATGTAGAAATCTTACAAGTTCCGTATCATAAAAGAATAGAATTAACCAAAAGGTAGAATAGCAACAGTTTACTACTCAAGTATTTAAACTTTTCAAAATTAATAGCTAAATGCAGAATAATACAATGGCGTAGTTGAACACAGTATCCAAGTATCATTGATGAGAACACCACGAATGGCACTAGTACTGATCATTGCAATAGGTTGCCCTTGTTCATGTGATTTCTAATGAGAATGCAACAGGTATTTCGTTTCTTATATTGACTACGCAGAAACTTGTCGGATGGACAAAAAAGAAAGGAACTCATCTAGACGCTACCATCCAGGTATGTTGGCACACTTCTCTCGGAGAATGGGTGCCAACATACCTAGAGGACCAACATTCATCTTTCACAGGGTATCCGTTTTTAAAGAACGAAAAGCCGATCGTAAACTCAGAGTCAAATTATGAAACATGGTTCTAGTTCTGTTGACCACATACAAAGGTAAGAAATGTAGTAAATTTTCTTGGACCTAGAGATGAGACACATAACCATGTTTATTTCTAGCTGAATGATTTTCCCAGTGATTTTCTTTTCTTACTATACCTGAGCTACACCTCACTTCTTGTATTTCTCATGGTTAACTGCTAGACGCTTCTCAGTTTCAGAAACTGCTTTAGCACAACGCAAGGCAGCCCTTATAAGGACTAGCTTAAAGGGGCGAAGCAAGAATTCTTTTCATCTTCCCCGTTATCTGTAGAGGACAGTGTAGGGATAAGGTGTTATTGAGCTATTAAAGCTCTGATCATGGCAGGAAGGTAACAGCAATAGCCGAGCCTCAGTTAGAACTTCATTGGCTACAGCATTGACATCTATTACCCTCCAAGGGTATTAATCACCGCATCTCACGGTCGATTCCGCAATGGCAGCTTGGCTATGAATAACTAATTCTAACTGAATTATTCATACGGAAGAATAGTGCAGAAATAATAAATAAAAACAATACTTCGTTATTTTGTTAGAGGATTGGTGAACGTATTGTTTCTTTCGCGTTATATTATATATTATATTATATATATATTATATATAGACCTCTCTGAAATAACGTGATTTGCTAAAACAGAAACTTTTATCACGCCGATTGAAATCAGCATTTACACATCATCTTGATTAAGCAAAGGTGCAAAGTTATAATAGTTCTTATAAGAACTGAGGTGTAAGTTATATCAGTCCTTATAAGGACTGGCTTAAAGGGGCGAAGCAAGAATGCTTTTCACCTTCCCCGCTATCTGTAGAGGACAGTGTAGGGATAAGGGGTTATTGAGCTATTAAAGCTCTGATCATGGCAGGAGGGTAACAGCAATAGCCGAGCCTCAGTTAGAACTTCATTAGCTACAGCATTGCCATCCATTACCCTCCAAAGGTATTGGATTGAATGAATCAATCACCGTATGTGTAAGTAAAGGTGATATCTCAAAAATATCGGACGATCTCTAGGCCACTCATTCGTGGGCGAAAGACCGTCCAAATCTCAGCGTTGGTTCTACTCAGTGAAACTCGAGTACCGAGCAGAACGGCTCAAATTCCGAGGAAAATAATTCACCGACAAAGCCCCTCAGCGGGCCGTGCCGGAGAACACCTTCCCCGGAGACTCAAAGTGCTCCCTTAAGGCAAAAACCTTAAGAGAGCGAACTCAAAAACTCATCGCCCAAGGGGGTAACAGCAACGGCCGAACCTCAGTTAAACTTCATTGGTACAGCATTGCATTGTTGCCATCCGTTACCCCCAAGGGCATTCATGAATCAGTCACCGCATCTCACGGTCGATTGTTCATCCTCGTTATATATCAGTATCAGTACGTTACTGCTCTTAAAATAACTGATAGATTAAAAGAAGTACTGTTAAATTGTAACTAAGAAATATAATATTATACTAATAAAATCCTTGATAATATTTCAAAAAAGATTACTAATTATTGATGATTTAATATTTTATATTAAATTTTAAAATTACAAGTATTTATATTGAAATTTTAATTTTTTTAAATGAATTCGGTTTAAATGCAAGTATCTGGTTACTGTCTTCGCAGCTTCATTAATGTCGCCCGTGACAGACTGCTGAATAACAATTTGAAAGGTCTAATGTGTTTACTTCCACTATATTTGCATTCGTGACGGAAACAAATCCGGTATAAGCCGCAAAGACCTCCGTTACGGAAGCCATGATACTAGCCGCAAGCAAGGAGACGGTCTACTTTGACTAACAATCAACGTCACTTATGTGTAACTTGGGAGTATTTAGCTTTGGACTGCGCCCTTTTGATAAACAAATTCTCTCGTTGTACATTTTTTCCCTTCCACAAATATTTCAAAATAGATGACAAGTAATCACATCTTATTAAAAGCAAAACTGATAGCCCAGGGGACGAATGGATATTAATCTTTTTAAAAAAGCAGAGTTAAGATCTAAACCTAACACTAAGCATCTAAAAGCGTTAGATTGCTGAGTTAGTCTAAGAACTCAAAGATACGTTCTCGCAACTGAACGTATTTTTTCCATATGCGCTTCGATATTATTTTATCACTTTTTTAGTGGGTAGTGTAGACAGTTTTAAATCTTGTTTAAACAGTTTGTAGCACGATTTGATAAATATTGTTTCAAATTCTTTTTTTGGGAGAACCAGGTGCTTCTTTCGTGTCGCTTCTGTAAAATGGAATTTGGTTTTCTCTGATTCGAGTGAAGCACGATATTAACAGACGTTGATTTTATTCCATTATCAAGAAATAAAGTTTATTGGCATAAACTTTAGGAACTCTATAGAAGTATTGAACTAACGTAGGGAGTTTAAAAGGAACCGGAAAACAGAATCAAGTTTATGTAAACATTAATCACAACCATCGTTATTGTTCTAGATAATTTTGAAAGTTGAATAATTTGTTTTCCGATTGGCAACGCTTGTGGAATGCGATGCACGAGACAAAATGCCAATAATCTTAGCTATTAGTCGGGGATAGTGACCTCGCGACAACTGTTGATCATACGTTGAAGTACACGCCATGATTGGTTGTAGGTTGAGCTGATTGTTCGACATCTAGCACATATTGTATTTAAAACAAATTCAAAGCTTTTAAAATTGTTTGCAAATATGCATTCAGCAGATAAATTTAATTTGAATACACGCAGCCAACAATGAGAAAGCTTTGCATCTGTGCTTGTCATCAATGAAAGCTTATAATAAGGCTAGCACTTATTCACAAGGGAGTAAAAGAAGATTAAAAACTTAACATTTTTAAACAATAAATTACTACTACATGCTGCACAACTATTTTTACGTATTCTGACCTGGCCACGTGGTATTCTTCTGCTTAATTTTGGTGGTTTCTTTGGATGTTGTTTATTGTTTTTTATTATTCCTAAATACTTCGATCCAGCCTCTGTTTATAAAACAATGTAGGCTGGTTTGCAAAGTAAGATTCTGAGGCTTTTGTTGGCCATTGATCGGCTTTAGAAATAAATTAACAGATACTGAGTTGACTGTCAAAAGTTGCACTAGAATTCGTAATAGGTATGCCAAAGAACACATACTCTAAACATTGTTATTTATTATTATTATTGAACATCAGCGACTAAGATAAAGATAGAAATTCTACCGCCATATCACTAGTTTTGTAGAAAGAGAACAGAAATACAGGAAAGAAAAGAACAGTGCGACCTAGTTTGATCACTGCTTATCTGGTATCTTTTTCGTTTTATCGGCTGTCTGAATCAGCGTTTTTAGATCCTTCAATGATGGAAAGATAATTCAATCGTTCGAAACAGCTGGAGAATTAGCTCCAAGATTGTGTAAACAAAAAAAAGAAGAATTGTAGAAGTTCTTGGACATTTTATTGTTTCACATTATTACCTCTGCAATTATAAGAGAAATACAGTTTCATCTAGAAGTTTAATATTTTTTTTTCTGTTTCGAATTAAGTATAATAGTAATTTGTAGAAACCCCAAATAGTATTATAAATTTCAAAAGAAAAATTACAATTGTTAATTTTTCTTTTGAAGTCTCCACCATTTGTAGCTTTGACTTGATTCATTAAATATACTCGCATATTTTTAAATATTGCTTTAGTATTCCCCTGACCCTTATCATGTTTGAAAGTGTTTGTTACATAACTTATTAATATATGCCGGCCTGATTGGCCGAGTGGTTAGCGTATCCGTTCTCCAGCCAAAAGACTGCGGGTTCGAATCCCGACATGGATGTTTGTGATTGTCTGTGAAAATACTAGTCGTGGTGGTCGGCGATAGATGGCGTTGGTGAAGATGATGAAGATAGTTGCGGTTGGTGTGGATTGGTGGAGACAGAGAGTTGTAGAATATGTGCCCTACCTCGATGAGTCTTTTGGACTCCCTGGAGGTGTTACGTAATAATAAATCATATTTTCATGATATTTTCCACTAAACGTGTAAACACTGGTATTGTTTGGTAAACATCCATACAGATTCACTTAACATTTTAGTGCTTCTTTCATTCCATCTTATGCTCTTTGGATAAAGTTTGCTCGCAATGTTTATCTCAAGGATTTGACGTACAGCAGTTCTCAATTTCTCCTTTCTCCACAATATTTTTTCTTTCTTTTTCGTATATGTGGTTGATACAAGAAACACGTGAATAAAGACACTATAAATAAGTAAAGAAATGTAACCAGAATTTAAGTAACACGAATGTATAGTTATGCTATCTCTTTTAAATATTGTAAAAGGCATAGCAGTCTTCATTATACTTCCAAACAAGCTAGTTTTCTATTTTTTTAGACTACTTGAGGTAAATAGACTGGTCATTTATAAATGATTTGTACTCTCTGAAATACTTAGCGAAAACCAATCACTCAGTGAATATCGTCAGATGTACTCTTCTGTTATAAATATATGGAGTGCATTTATAGCAGAAGTAAATAGATCTACATGGTGGTTCCACATTATTCACTTTTTTGCAACTATATTCGAAATCACAAAGAAACCTTGCTTTCTCTGTTGAGTCCCCATTATATTGACATGACAACAGGTCACCTGTTGAAGTTTGAGTTACGTCAGTTTGCTCAGATACGTTTTTTTTTTTTACTTTGCAAGCCTTTAAGTGTTTCATTTCAACAAATCCCTAAAATTTGCATAATTAACGTAACTGAAAATAATTGTTATAACTGTTACAATATTCTGAAGAAAGATCTCATTCCAACAGCCTCCAAATTAATTGTATTAGAAGTGAAATATATCACCTAATAAACTATGGTAATTAACAGTGGAACTAACATTTAGAAATATATTAATTCATATAAATGCAAAGAGGTCTCCGTTATCCATTTCAATTAAGACAAAATGATGTTTTTCGTAAGGAAATCCATTAATTATCATAATTATCATTATGAATAAACACTCACTTAAAAGATTTATCTGATAAATTGCCACGATGAATTCATTCATTCTCAATGATGTCTACTACTTCATGTTAATATGAATAATATAATAGATTTAAGCAACAAAATGAATATTTATGTCATTGTGATTAAATCAAACAAATTAATGTCTCGTGTACTTTTAAGAACTCAACTCTATGCTTAATAGGAAATAAAACATAGTGTCACACGCAGCGCTTTGTTTCCTTATGTAATTCATCAGGATTTCGAAAAGAAATACACTATGTCGGCAAAAGTATTTGAACACCTTACATGCCATGCAATTTTCGGATCCCATCACACGAAAATATTCAGGAAATGTCTGCGTAAGTCTGGTAATAAAAGGCAGGATGTGCTGAACGTTTTGCACTGTACTTGGTCTCAAGATGCCACGCTCGGCTGAACTGACAGACTTCCAGTGTGGGATGGTAGTTGAGTGTCACATCAGTAGTTTTTCTGTCCGTGCGATGGTGTTACCACAGCATGAAAACGCCCTGGGAGGCCACTGACCGAGATTGACGAGCTCTGTCTCACAATGTTCGAATATTTCCCAGTCAACCGGAAAATACTGCAGGGACATCTGTCGGCACTAGAAATGTCTGCAGAGAGTTGCATGCCTTAGGTTACCACGACAGAGCTGCTGCGAACAAGTCATACACCATCCCCTCTCCCCAACGTCAAACGACGTTTGGACTAGTTTTCACACCATTCCTGGACTGGACCGTAGATGAATGGGAAAGGGTTCTGTGGAGCGACGAATCACGCTATCAAATGCTAGACTGTAATGATCGTGTTTGGATCTGGAAATTACGAGGGCAACTGTTCCGTCAGGATTATATCATTCTAACTGTCAAGTTTGGTGGAGGCTCGGTAATGGTATGAGAATGTTTCAGTTGGATGGAGCTTGGTCCATTGGTGGACGTGCCCAAAACCATGACGTCTGATGACTACCTGGACATCCTAAACAACTTCATGCTTCATGCTGTTACAATATTCTGAAGAAAGATCTCATTCCAACAGCCTCCAAATTAATTGCATTAGAAGTGAAATATATCACCTAATAAACTATGGTAATTAAAAGTGGAAGGTCACTGTGGAAGTTCTTCTGCAGTGACCCTTGCATGATTCAGCACGCCAATATTGTATACCATATTGTACTGCGTGTCCGAGATTGTTTTCCACAAAACAACATTGAAGTGTAGGACTCGCCGGCTCAGAATCCAGATCTCTAACCCATCGAACACGTTTGGGACGAATTAAAAACCGAATTCGCTCTACACCACAGTGGCTACCATCAGCATCAACAATGGGGGGGGGGGAGAGGTAGCTTTGCGCGAGGAATGGAAGAATACTCATGTTGCGACGTATCAGAGATTGGTTGAAAGCATGCCCCGAAGGATAGCTGCTGTCATGCACGCCAAAGGTGGTCCCACTTGGTACTAGAAATGTAATAACACGCATTTTTTTAATACAAATAGGTGTTCAAATACTTTTGACAACATAGTGTATTTGACATTAGAAATAGTTCGAAAACACCACACACACCTGCTTCCACTTCTTTCGTATATGATGAATTTCAAATACGATCTGTACAAACAACACACTTTGATTAGAAAGACAAGACCCGTGTTCAAATCTCATACGTCTGAATTTTTCAGATGAAGGCGAATTCGATAGTCTCATTAGGATGTGCGATGGGTTTTCCTCACGTAGCATATAAACTGGTTTGGAGAATCGTGTACAGGACACATGAGAACATATAAGCAGCGCTAGTCACTTTTCTCAATCTTATCTAAACAAAATATTAATCTTAGAGCTTTTATAACCAAGATATGCACATATATTGTTAATGACATTTGAAGACAGAAATATCAAGAAAAAATCTTGAGATGAATTAATATATTGATAGCAATCTATTCGGATTTCCTACACATTTTTGATAATATTCTGTAGAATAGTCTGCTATAATTTCGATCGAAGTGAACAGCTTTATATCAACGTGTATACCTACGTAATTTTAAAAGCATTAGCATACCATTTAGATTCAATTAGACTATTTTATTTTTAATTCTAAATTCAATAGATACGACATTCACAAAATGCCCAGAAAAGCTTGATCTCATTTCAAACACATTCCACATTTTTCTATTTCTTGAAGCATAAAAACCGTTTTGCTATTGTAAAAAAATCATTCTTTCTTTGCCATAGTAGTGAAATAGTAGTCAAAGCACTTTCTTCTTAACCTATTTTTAAAATTATTCTTTCCTCATATCCTTGGTTCGGTAAACTTTCAGTAATTATGATCGGCTATAATCGGATATAAAATTCAATCGTTTTCTAGCGTTGCAAATAAGTTTATAAATTTCTTGGACAATCGATTTAAATTGATATTCATAAATACAATTTGGAAATTTGGGGACTGAAGAAAAAGCCGTATGTTCCCTAAATGAAAATAGTCGATGACACTTACCTCCTTACTTTTTTTTTTTTTTTTTGTTAATCGCTAGACTGTTCTGTCTTCAGCTTTTATCATTGTGGCATCTCGGTACAGTACGTGCAGGCATGCTCGGCGAATGTCGATGAGAATACAATACCCACCATATCGTGTTCATAATCCAAACTAGTATGTTTTTAAAATCAATTTTGAACCCCTTTAGTACGGACGGAATTGTTCTTGGAAGTGCATCCAAAATTCACAAACACTGGATTCATAATCGTAGTTGCTTTGTAATTCCAAACAGCCAAAACTACTTGATTTAATTGGCAAAGAATTTTTAGCTTTTGTTCTAATCTACCTATAATTACTCTATACAAATAATTTAAATTTCTTATTTTTTATTTAATTATTATTAAATAAAACATGCAGATCTTCTAAAAAATGACTATTGTCCTGTTGTCTTTATACGCCGATCATGTAAGATTCAGATTAAGAAACGGGAAGCCATATTATCTCAATTGTTAGGACACCAAATATTTTCTATGCTGTGTATACATCATGATTTCTTATCAGTGTGTCTAAGATCACAGGCTATTTGCCCTTTTCGAAAGAGCTAAGTTTCGAACAATTAATGTCTGGGACGAGAGGAACTTTTATATGGACTTTTCAGTCGAAGGTAAGTTAGCTGGCCTCATATGAAGTTAGTAAACTTTTTGAGAATTTAGAAAGTTTCTTTAGATAAATGGAATTATTCGTTATGCACAACAGACAAATTGTCCTGTTTCGATTTGATTGGAACAATAGTTTAAGCAACTAAAGCTTTAGTAAGCGCGTGATACTTGTAAATTCCATGGGTTTTCTGGAAGAACACATGCAGTATATAGATATAATACAGTAGTTTCATAGCCTTTGTTACTTTCCGTAAATCCAAAAGGAATCAAACAACCTGCCGATTTGTTTCAGAACTAGGAGAAAGAAAGTTTGCCACAACTCACCTAAACTTGAAAATCCCTTAAAGCCCTTCGTTTTTTAGATGGACTTCGAACAGAACGGCATAGGTTACGACAAATCCAGCAGCTACAAAGTCCTTACAGTTTAACTTCGGTCGTAAGTTCAACTAGACCAAACTAGACTGAAGTTTGTAATAGGATTTGATTTGGTGTCATATGATATTTCATTTTGATTCCTTTGCATAGCAGCACAATCACTTACTTCAACAGTGCCTATTGTTGTGTATCTGGGCAATCTTTCCCCGTAAGTATAAAATGCCCACTTCGTTGGAGATCGGCTAATTGTTTATTCCCTTAAATATCTTTTTGGGTAATTGCATTTCACAGTGTCAGAACTTTGGTACATCGACACATTGCTATGCATTCACTGTATAGTTGCTATTCAGAGCTTACAACAGCCTTTTTGCCTGTTTAATTAGAAAACATAGTAAGAATGACAATTCACAGTAATGGATACGCAGCAAATTTATTTACTCCGTACAACTAAAAGCGAAGAGTAATTATCCTTACATCTTGTCCCTGATACGATCTTAGTGGAAAAAGAGATTTACGTATAATACACCGTCTCTAAAAGCAACGAAGTTTTTTTTTTCCCTTCTGAAATACCTTTTTTTATCATTGGGATTAAAAGCAAAGAAAAAAGGGAAACGACTAAGCTGTCCAACTCACCAGGGTGTAATCCAATTGCATTACCGACAAACAACTCCTTGTGGCTAATGACAAAGTCGGAAGAAGGTTACGACTTAAATGAATGGATACTAACAGAACGTCACTTCACTTATTTTAATTATCTTTAGTGCTATATTTAGAAAGAATTTCTACTTTCTTTAGTCACTATGCAGAGTTAAGTGACGAGTTCCTGCGTAAATGTAGATTAATTCAATTAATATTTATTTAAATAAATTAAATGGAAATAAACTAATTCGTTCGGTGTATTAATTAACCAATTATGAAAGCTGAAGTTTGGTCTTTTGTAAAGTTAGGAATCTTATGTCCAAAATCTTACTACTCATTCGGATTGTCTGATTAAAATTTTAGTCACATCAATTTTCTCTGTGCGAGATGTTTCTTTCATACCTGGAATAGTTTATAATGTAGCTCATGATGCAATGCGCTACTGCAGTTCTTATTACGTTAAGATATTTGCAACTATCATAGCAGCACTTGTAAATATCCCAATGCGTTTATACCCGTTATCTTAACGGGTATAAACAGAACGCGCGCGCCATGCATTGCCTAATACTATTGTCGCTGTTTTGAATTACTGCCGAGGCAAGAAGTCTGAGGTCAGTGTACCGTTCAGCTAATTGTGTGCTTTTCTCGTTCCTGATTATCTGTTTTGGGGGATGAACTTGTTTCTACTCGTATAAGACTGCAAACTTGCTCTCAGGTGAAGATGAAAAATATCTTGGAAATGTTCTTTGCGTTCAAGACAGTGTTCGAATCTGCAACTTTCTAACCGAACACGCATTGTCGACTTTGTTGTTTCTCTAGCTGTTTGTCTTTTGGGATGAAAAAAAAGCTCATTTTTAGCGAAGAATCAACGCATGCGTATGAAATCGAATGCCTCCGCTTAATTTAGAAATTTGTTCAAAGTTTCTTTACGTCCATGTCGGTATTTGAATCCAAGTTTTTACGATGGAAGGAGAGGGAGATATATTATTTATGTTTAGTGCAGACCTAAACATAAATCGACGCTCATGGCAACCGATATTGTATGGGTGGTGTGTCTATGGCAGCAGTGGTTTGTTTCGCATAGATTATATTACACAGTTAAAGTAGCAAGTTTAATAGATAGTTTTAATGCAATGACATAAGAGGGTTTAAGTTGTTTTGCACAATTATACAGCTACTACACTGGAGGTTGAAGAATATGTGCAATGCTTATCGGAAACCTGCGGATGGGCAGCATTATATGAATTGTTACTGAGTAGGAGAAAGTAGACTTATTGAAGTGGTTGCACCTCTTGATTTTTTTTTTTTTTATTTTTGATTTGCATCTTAGCAGTTACACGCACGTTGCCAATCGAACAACGATGTTTTCAAAAATGAAAAAAAAAATGCACAGGAGATGGTGTTCACCTGGATTATATTCAAATATAAGCATTGAACATGAAAATAACAATAATCGTTTTAGAGAGTCTCATCTCTTTCCTAACGTTTCTCCTATATTACGCCTATAGTTCGTTTGATAGTAAAAAAGTGAAGATAGTAAAAATTGGTCATTTATGATGACTGTTTACTCGTTATCTACTGCGTGATTCTCAAAATCTCCATAATTCCACATACCATGCAAATAAGAAATATTAAATTGACTAAAGCTTTTAAAGCTTGCGTATAGTAAATTATCAGAATTCTAAATTTGAAATTGTGGAACGATTTCAACTAAGAGATACGCTTCCTACCTTTCTCAATGGAGGCTGATTAATCAGTTGGGCAGAATTGCGAACGGCTTCGGTGTTTTAATAACCTTCAGGAAACGATTTCGTCACGCCACCATACTCATTAAACACGTGGTCTTTATGTTCAACACGTGTGCACGTAATAAGAGAGATCGGCTACTGTTTTCAGGTAACTTTTCTGAAGTTAGTTATAGCCGCAACTCGATCATTTATGTCTATAACTTGAGCGTTTACCCCATTTTACGACATAATTTACTATTTAGGGAGAAGCAACTGAAATATTGCAGTACAAAAATTGGGATTGAATTACATCAGAGTATTTATTATTCAATAGGACAACTGACACTCTCCGTTGGCCTATTTTATGGAGGAAAATAACTTCCACCTCTACATAAAACTGACTAATCCAACCTAAGTTGTGAAGTCGTTCTTATAAAATTCTCCATGTTCCAACGAGAATTCAAACCAAGTATTAGCGAAGGACAATAGGACACGGACCCTTGTCTTTCCGTTTCTCTCTTTAGATGCTGGAATATAAATAAATGTTATTGAAGCAAAAACATTCTTTTCAAAATTCGGTAAACATTTCATGCAATTTTTGTACACCAATGCGTTATGTTTCTCTGTGTTCATTTTTTAATTAATTTACTAAAATAAAGAGCCAAAAGGCTTCAGTTTGGCGACGCAAAATTATATAAGTAAAGTGGATATTAAATCCACTTATATTATTTTGCATCACCGAAATGAAGCTTTTTGGCTCTTTTAGTAAATATGCTTACGCACCGACAGAGAGTTCGCTTACGAAAAATACACCTCTCCAACATTTTGAGTTCCTTAGTACTGAACGAGAGTTTCTGCTCTCTTAAGGTTTCTGCCTGGTCTCTGAGGAGAACCACCAGTTCGAAACAGCTGTCAGGCCAGTGAAACCATATCAAAATGGACTAATAAAATGCATGCAAATATATAGACACTTGGGCTGCGTTTATGTCTTCTATGTAGTCCACGCTAAGGCAACTCGTGAATGCCAGCGAGTGTATTCCCGTAAGCTCTCCGGTCAATTCTTAAACTGTCATAGTTTCTACATTCGGCTTTGAAATAATGCCGGATTTAATATCCACTTTACTTATATAATTTTTAATTTTTTAGAAAGAAGGGGGTACAGGCGTTGAGCATTAAGCTCGCTATTAATTACTTCAATCTTTTGATCTACTTGTGTGAAAAATAACTTGCTGTTTCAATCCATTCATTTCTCCTCCGTCCAAGACGGGTTGAATCCCCTAATTAGAGCTTTAGACAACGTAATGCAGCTGACTTGCCATTCCTCTGCTGCATCCTTCTAGGGGATTTACAATGTGAGAAACCTTCTATAGAAGTGTGTGTGTGTGTGTGTGTGTGTGTGTGTGTGTTCACGAGGCAGATTTGCTGCTTTTGAAGGATGAAAAGCCTGGGTTTCCGGGAATAAAAAGTCCTCGATCTCCGTATGAGGTCGGCCTCATATGGAGATCGAGTTTGATTGAAAAGACTAATCATTTGATTGAAAAGACCTGATAAAGATTCGAATCCGGGTTTTTTCAACCAAATGGCTCTCATATATCAACTGAGGTACGGAGGCTCTAATTTGCTGTAGAGAAATGAAAAAAAAAATTATTTATATGTCAGCTTTAAAATGAAATTAATTTTGGGTTTCAAGAATGGACATACTTATTCTATAAGTATATAGATTTCGCTTCACGCTTATTTTAAGAATCTTTTTCTTGCAAGGTTATAAAGAGAATAAGTTTGATGCTGGTTAGTTCGAATTCTTTCAGTGGGTATTGAAAATAATTCTTAACACAAAGTGCAGATCCTCTTTACGGATGACACATGCTCCAATCGGATACCAAAATAGCGCGAGATCACTCACTAGAAATCAATTCAGAAAATTTTTATAAAGAAAAGGAAAGAGTTCGAAAGAAGCTAACATAAAACGGACGATATTAATAACAAAGGATACAAAAGAAAGGGTCTCCAATCTTTATAAAAGTGTAAAATTTAGTTGGAAGGTGCGAATCGAACTAAACAACAATAAACACAGTTGAAGAGGAAAAGTTTGAAGTACTTAGTACAGGGGGAAAATGTCTACAGAACATGGAGATGAAAAACCTTGGAAGGAACGAGAAAATCGACACGTGGGAAGGAAGAACTACACTGCAACGGCCATCCGAGGTATAATGCGAAAGTAGGGAAGCAATCAGTGCAGGTTTTGCGATAGAATCTGGCATCAGTAATGAATATATAGAAAAGCGACAAGATTGGTAGCCTCCACAACGTGCGATAACTTATTTAGAATCGAGACGGTAACCATCTCGTGATAGATAAAGAACTGCACTATGCCGAGATGATAAATTCTCAGCCGTATCTTCGAATCTAAGAAATTTTCTTTCGTGGTGAATTTTTTATTAGATGTAGAAAACTTTCATAGACAGATTCTAGGACAAATTTTTCGTGCCTGTCAACTATCATGCATAAATTATGATCATGAATGTAAAAAATTTATGTAGATAGGCTACTTGATAATTGTTCATTTGAATTTATATATATATATATTTCTGCTTCAAAATAATCATTCTACGAACTCGTAGGCATGTTTACAATTATTCAATCTGATTACTTTAAAAAAATATCACTTGGCTAGGCTATTATATGTAAAATAAATGCATACTTAAAAAAGATTCAAGTCACGACTAATTTGCATTGTTCCATATAGTGAACTTCTAAGAACCAGTAACAATAAATACACCAGTGTAGAGAGAATTATTCACTAACTAACTTGGTTACTGTTTATCTTATATGCAGCTGTCCCTCCACATAGAACTGACTTCATAGTTCGCGTGGTTCTACTGATAACAGGAATTTCTACAGAATCGTTGTACTACTTTTTTTATTTATTTCTCACAAATTGTACTGCCGATATGGAAGTATCGGCAGTACAATTTCTTTGTACACTTTGTTTACTTAATGTTATCTTTGTGCATATCCTGGTTGAGAGGCAGAACCTTTATACTTCTGTCAACTGATAGTATTGCAAAATAAAAACAGTTTAGGGTGATGAAGTCTTATATTCATGTCAGATAGGCTACTTTTATGGCTTTTGTGACAGTATACAGATGCATTGTGGATTCTAGAATATATCTGGACAGCATCCCAGACTAGACAACAACAGGACTAAACATGATAGCCCAATTCACTCTAATCAAACTAGAGACTTCGCAATACTTAATTCAGCATGGTATATGTAGTTTTCTTTCCATGCACCTCTTACTTGACCATACTGTAACTAAACTCATAAGTTTCTTTCTAAATACGAAACTCCTTTCTTTCGTATGTGGCCAAGAATATCACCTTAATATATTAAGGTAATATTCTTGGTAATATATATATATATATATATATATATATATATAAAACAAGATCAAATTTGCATCCCTTCATCATGAATTAAGAATGCCTAATTTTGACACAGTATTTAAATTCTGACATTTTAATTATCTTATAGGATCTAAAGTTCGTCTAGAACCGAGGGATGAAAGTTCTGTTGATAGTTGATTGATGCAATTAACTTCGCACATTGAAGTGTTAGTAAGGCATCTAGAATTTTAATTCTAAATGAATTAAATTTAAAATTTTAAATTTTAATCGAATTAAATACTTATTATATTTTCCGTCATTACCTAGAAATGTAATTTGGCGATAAAATATTACTGATACAAATGATAATACCCATATAGTTTTTGATAACTGGAAACGTTTTGGAGAGAAAAAAAAATATGGTTTAGATCCTATAAGATAATTAAAATTAATCTAGTGTTTTGTTTTTCTTGTTAATTTTTTAAATATATTTTTAGTTATTGAGATTTGAATTTTTATACTACATTATTATATTTTAGTGTTTATGTATTTAATTGGAATGATTTGTTCTTAAATTTATCTTGTACCTTAACCATTGTTCGAAATGTGTCTACATCCACCTTCGAATGAAAAGTCGACTATTTAATTCACTGCACGCATTATCCTACATTAAAACTAAATGACATTGCTAATCTACAAATTTATTCAAGATATACGAATCAGAAAAACAGATAATTTTCATAAAGTTCTGTTAATATAAATATAACACTTGCAATCTTTCGTTTGGTTTGGTTTATGCTATTATTTGATACGTTCAAGCAATTTTGAATTATTTTTCATTTCGCAAACTGTAAGTCTGTGATCAAATAAGCATACACTTTACCTGGTGAATCAATATTATTCACTTTTTTTTTTCACTAAGGTAATTGATCATTCCTTAGACTCTCAGTTAAATCCAATTTCAAAAAACTAATCAGGAAAACAAAGGACTCAAATTTTCGTATGCCATTAAATCAATTATTACAGTACTACATTAGAGTACTTTCTAATTAACATCAAATTTACTGTAGTAATTGTTTTATATTTATCTTTCCTTCATAAATATTTCCTAAACCTACTACCTACACTTCATAGCAAATGCTAATAGATTTGCTCTCTTTTCAACCCACGATACTCGATATACTTATCCTTGACTGAAAGTAGCCCTTAAAAATGCTTAAGATGTATAAGATAGCCTATGTATAACAGATACCAGTAACGTACAGTTCATACAATTTTACAGTAAAAATTAAAATAGAGGTTAATATGAGCTATAATATAAAATTACTTTTTCCCAAAGCGAGAAACAGGTTAATTGTATATTCATTCACATTTTATGCAAACAGCCCATAAATGCAATTTTATGGAAGTGAACGTTGCATGTAGACAATGACAAACTCTATCCTGGAGTTTAATTTTCAAATGGTTTTCACCGTCACTAGCAGTGAATTCAAATATTTAATGAAAAGTGGATAGTTTCATTTCACAGACTTTTTTTAATCCTGAAGGAAACAGGATACGATACTAGATCTAATAATAGTTCCACTCTCTCATACAGATTTTCATTTTGTATTAAATTTCGCTTTACCACGAAATCCGATAGCATTACTTAAAATGTGTTTTGTAATATTTGTCATTTTTTACCGCTTATGTGTTTTTGTTTAATCATTTAGGCAATTTAGGTTGAAATAAATGAGTTTTCATCTTGAAAAATTGACAAATAAAGGCTAATTTCATAATTTGCTCTTTTATTTAGTAATATTTGAATTATTTTATCTCACTGTGTACAATAATATAAAGTTTATTATAAAAAGATGAAAAAATTACTTTGCAAGAATCAGCATACGAACAGATTGGTTTCTAATATTTCTATAATGCATAGACAGCTATTTCTTCGGTTCATTTATAATACAACCACAATAATATCATTAGATTGGAATTATTTCATATGGAGGCGGTTGGATAGTTCGTTCATTCTGCTAAACAGACAAACCATCCAGTACAGCGCACACCAACAGTTAACACATTGACCTAATAGCTTTAGATTTTTCAGCCGTAATCCATTTCTTGCTCTAGTCGGAACAGCCGTTCAAGTGTCTTTAGACTTTAACCATAATTCTAGAATAAAGGGATTATCCCTATGCCTATAAGTATGTTGCGGGTGTTCTGCCGGGGCGAAAAATTCCGATTTTATGGGAGAGGCGATGTTATACTCGGATTGGATCAACCACCATAGACTATTAAATCCTTTAAATTGTGAAGGGACATACTGTGCGACTACGGATGCCAGATCCCCTCGACACTTCTACGCATGGCAGAAGGAGAATCCATTCCTATAATAGGGTAATCAATGCTTTTCGTGTGGTGAGTGCTTATTATTTTCAAAAAATCAAGGTAAGTTGAAAGCGAAACTGCTGAAAACAAGTTACAGGGTAATAAAAAAGTTTTCATTTAGTTGTGTCGTATAAGATAATTTAAAGCTGGTTAATTTGCTGTGAAATGTCGGAAAATTAGCTTTTCTTTTATAAAAATTCAAGTTTTTAAAGATTGGTAACTATTTTGCTTGTACAACAGATGAAAGATTTTGCGTATAAAGCACGTGATTTCGCGTGTTGGTAACGAATTCGTACATCGCCTTATTCATATCTCCCCTTCAACATGAATTGACTCTTCTTGGCACATTGCCAGCCGAGGTTCTCGCATCTTTGGTCGGACAGTAGACCTCTATTAACGATTTTTGCAAGTGAATTCGTCATTCGATATCAAGATTTTATGTGAACGTTTCTTATCTGGAAAAAATTTTCTGTGAATCTTTGAAAAAAGAAACTTAAAACACAGAAATTTATTCAATTATTTTTACGATTGCTTTTACAAAAATTTTAAGTTTAACAGCAGCTGCCCAAAGTGTCATCCATCACTTACTACGCTTAAAGATCCGGGGATTTAATAAACTTTAGAAGCATCTGGAATACGAGACAGAAGTTGAGCTTCTTCGACCGAAGTCTCGTACGCAAGACTTAACATGTCCCAGAGAAGGAAGTCTAAGGAATTAAATGGTGAAGCTAGAGCGGGTACAGTTTAGCTGTTTCTGATGCATGCACCGTATGCCATCAAGTACACGTCGGTCACTCAGTAAAAGTGCACCTACATATTGGTTAGCCAAGCGTTAGTGCAGAGCACCCTCAAGAGGAAACGATGCTTGGTCACGTATCGTCCATTTCCAATAAGAACTTCAAAGTAGTTTCTCACGTAAGATGGTATCCATATGGAGTAAAATCTGAATTTTCTGTATGTTTCAATATATCACCTTGACGACACCTATATTCGACATGCACAACCACTCGGATAGAAACAAATCTATGTCTCAAAGAAGACAGTCCAACAGAGATAACAATTAATTATTTAAGGGCTTCTTCAAAAAATAAGGGTGAGTTGAAAGCGAAACTCTGAAAACAAGTTACAGGGTAATAAAAAAGTTTTCATTTAGTTGTGTCGTATAAGATAATTTAAAGCTGGTTAATTTGCTGTGAAATCCCTTATCCCCTGAGCTAATATATTATGCTTTCTTCATTACTTAAGACTTCTGAGAGCAATTTGCAATTAACAGCTTATCTCAACAAGTGATTTTTCATCGAAAGCTTAGTTGTAGAAGCAGAGAACCAAAGCATGAGGTTAAGAGCAAGTTAAGAATCATCGTGATATTCGGTAAAGTTATTAATTGGTCCACTGTGGTCATTTTATTAATAAAATAAATATTGAATTGAAAATTAATTTCAGACATAGCATATGAGATTAAGAAATTTCCAAGTTAGTACGATAAGAATTCAGTTACAATATACTGTGTGAGCACATTGAATACGGTATTTGTTATGCTCACTGGAGAGGATGCCATGGAGGGAAATTAGATAAAAGTTTGAAAGTCAGTTTCTACAGCACAGTTATTTTAACATGGCTTGAAATTAAGAGTGAACTCCTCATACAAACGTAACTTTTGACACTCAATGAATAACAGAAAGTATTTTAATTTTCTCAGTAGGGGGTTCATTTTAAATCCGTAAAGCTCTTGAAGGAGGGGATGGAATTTTAAAGTAGTCTTTATTTTAAACTTTCATTTGTTGAGGAACCAGGATTTCTATTATTAGATCAGAGTAAGTGTTTTGTTCGAATCAGAAGAGCGGAAGCAATAATCAGACCATGGAAATGAGACATAGAAGTCCAGAAGTTAGTCACATTTGTAGTATTATAGGATACGAGGCCGAGAATCACTGGGAAAAGAACGATTTGCAGAAAATCGGAAGTGGACAAGGTTATAGTGAGACTTGCGAAGAGAAGAGCATAGCATCCAATGTGTATTTCGAGGAGTGCTGGTTAAAAAGAATCGAAATTGTTGGGAGAATGACGAGGATTATTTGGAATGTCATCGGGATTAGAACGGTAGAACAGCAAATGAAAGTATAAAAATGAGGTAAGAAAATCATGAACCAAAGTAGATCGCATAGAGAAAATTTCATGTCTCATGGAATAGGATATCAGATCCTGATAAATTCACAGTTCTCAACCTTATCTTGGAAATGCATCATGGAAGAAGTAATGAGGAAAGCTGAGGTAAGATGTTGAAGAAGAGGTCAGTTCTTGTGGTTCAGTGATGAATAACATAAGTTTGTATGTCTGTAGAAAGTGATGCACATCGTTCGTATTCGAATTAAGACCTAAGATTAATGTCAATCTGAATTTTTTCATGCACAGAACTGGTATTTGGTTCGATGTTTGGGGATGTACTTTTGCAAAAATACACCTCCGCAGTGTCTCTAAAAATGTTTTATGCTGTTTGTCATGGTTGCAAGTAAAATACCTAATAAGCAATTTAAAGATGCATGCATTGGTAGTGAACGCGTCGAGGAAGGGGTCACCACTCCCACACAGGGAGTCCAGACTTCAATCCAAGCGTGTCCTCGGACAGTTTCCGCCTGTAAGCTGCATTACTCGGACTTCCTTCAAGCACCACCTGAAAAAGTATGCAGTTGCAGAAATATTCGCCGATACTAACTTAAGCCTGAGAGTTTTATTGACCTGGTGATAAACTGGATAGAAAGTTTTATTAAATAGCAATCTAAACCTTATCGAGACAGACAACCTAACGGTATTAATGTAAAGCATTATAACAAATATCATAAAATCATGATTCAAAAGCATTTTAGCTTTGTGCAGTGACTTGAAACCAGATTTATAAAAGCTATAAAACGGAATGATTTCTGAGATTTAAAAATAGCTTAATGCAATTCTTTAAAAATGCATCTGCAAACAAATTATTGAAGTAAGACTGCGGGGAAAAGGTTCACAAGTCTAGGCACGAAAATTTATCTTAACAAAATCGATACTAAACTTCATCGCTTCTAGCTGAGACTTTAGTTTATTAGCTTGAGATTAAGTTTAAGATGTCTTGGTAGCTTTATCATATAATTACTCTGTAATTACTTCCATTTCTGAAGATTTAAACAGATGACATGATCATTATTTTCTAGACGATACACTATATACCACCTGTTGCTATTGCAAGTTATAACAACATGGATTCTGATCTAAGACAATTCGTGGCTGCCACGAATTGTCTTAGATTATCAACAAGTATGGGAATGAGATCCGGGGAAAAATCACTAAAAGTTACTTGGCGCATGATTACATTTAATTAGGAGAAGGAAGAAAAATAAAACCAACATCTAATTATTATTGACTTCAAAAAAATTCCACATTTCCTAGGAGGTCACCAGAGTATGTCCATTTCATTTTATGAAATATAATTCGCTATAATTCAAAACCCGTCTGGGTAGTGACTCCCCCCATAATGTATAACATCATACATGTCTACTAGGAGATGTGTTTTACATTATGCGAAATACTAAGGATAGTGATCAGCACTTACTCCACCTTTACTACAAGTTGTCCCTGTCAGGAAAGGTTTGTTTACGCTTGGATTCGCCGAAACTTTTATAGTTTATATATTCGGCTTTGAAATAATGTTGGATTCAATATCCACTTAATTTGAATAATTTTGCATCTCCGAAGTGAAGCTCTTTGGCTCTCTTTTCTTTTTTCAGTATAATTCGCTATTTAAAATAAATTGTATCGTGTTTTCTAAAAGCATCCAATATAATTTCTAAATTATGTTAGATCAGAAATTGGATTTTTGCTTTAATCCTTTATCCCAGTGATTTTCAACCTTTTTTTCATAATACGACCCACCTAGACTAATTATTAAAATTCTACGGCATACTAAAAATATATTCTTTTTTTGACGATCTGGCAAAAAAATAGGCATAATTTTGATTGATTTACACACACAAGAAGATGGAAGACCGGACACTAATAAATAAATGTGCAAATTACGATATTATTTCTTTCAATTAATTTGTTTTCATAAATCTCGCGGCACACCGGTTGAAAATCGCTGCTTTATCTCAACATAAACAAAATAAAATAAATAAAATAAAATAAAATAAAAAATATGTGTGATGTATCTTCACTACTATAGTACTTACACACGAGACTTCCGACTTCGAATTCACTGATCGTTATCTATGATGCACAGCACACTTCCTTTTAGATGTGTATACTGCTATGCATCATGAGAAGGGTTACTATTCAGGACAGTCTTGACCTTTATTGAGGTCTCATCAGTGGATGATAGAATCAGAAAACTTAGGCTAAATCAGTGCTGTCATTTTCTGTTTATAGGAAAATACAAGTTGATTACTCATGAAGATATTTCACGCACAAACATCATTGCTTACAGTCGAATAAGGATTGAAACAAGAATAAAATGGCTTTTCTAGTAAAATGTACTGTATGTAACCAAGTGGGGGGGGGGGATCGCTACAATTCTAATTTCTAGTTCACCACAATACTCCGTTTTATAAATAAATAATCTCACAATTTTAATGTCCCAAAGAAGAATGGAATACAATATTTTCCACACAATAGCCGGTATCTATTTCTCATTATCACAGTGATTAAGTGCATTTCTGCTGCTGTCTAGACAAAAACTGATGTTTTAGTTTTATCAGATATTTTTGTATATGCACTTAAGTATACGTCAAGGGAATTTTTGTCAAGCTGCGCTGTAAAAAAAACAAAACAAAAGTTTCTTCAGCGAGGATAGAACTAGTATGCGTGGCAGAGATAAACCTACCAAGTGGCCTATACAATGAATGAATATAATTTAAAAATCATAAAACTTAAGAATTAATATGAAGGCTACGCGCGCCTTCATATTAACTCTTAACTTTCTTTTCTTAACTTAACTTTTATTTTTTTTTTAACTGAAACAAAATAGTCGAACCGACTCGAGAATATGATTACAAAAATTGTAAACCTGCTTTTGTTTTGTTTTATTTGGAAAACATTTTAAGTACTTTGCTTTATTTTTGACATCAGTTGTCCTTTGATTCCTGCTCTCATTTCTACAAAAATAAATCCAGGATGAGTTTGTGAAATGGCGTTGATCGTTACAGATGTGGATCTTGTGGTATCCTTTTAAACGTTTTGCAACTTGATATTACATAAATACGCTTTGCTTTTCTCAGAACAACGTATCAGCCTACTGATTATGGATCAGTGAATTACATAGTAAAAAGTATTTGTATTAAAATGAATGTAGATAACTGCTAGTGTTATTATCTCATTGAAGCATCAAATATTTGTTTTCCAGTTAACAACGAATACACTCCTATTATTCCATGTTATTAGTAGGATATTATCTTTATTGGAAAGATCTGAAATGTAACATTAAGCAGATTTTTCGGTTTTGGAGGGCAATCAGCCTCAATTTGTGGTAGTTTTATCGCAAAGTATGGAGAGCGACTGCATCCTATTAGCTTTTAAGCAATTACAGTAACACTTTGGAGAAAACTTGGAAGGCGAATTTATCCTAGTGGCAGAGGAACTCTTAAGTATTTTCCATCGTAAGAAGCTAGATTGATACTAACAGTAGCATCTTATTTTACTTATGAGCTTTTCTGTTGACCAAACTTGAATGTTTTTTTTTTTTTTCTTTAACTTCCTCTCCAGCTGCCGGTAAACTGGGACATCAGAAGAAAGTCAGCGAACGATTTGGCGAGAATATATAACGAGAAAGAATTGGAACTCACAGGAATAACAAGCAGCGCCCGCTCGAATGAGCAAGAGCAATTTATTTCGAGGTTTTCTAGAAACATATTGACCCGTTGGAGGAGAAGCGCTTTTCCATTTCGCCTAGCTGAAGGCGTTACGTCAAAGTAGATTATGCTAGACGTTGCTTTTCCTCTGCTGTAACGAGCTGTTCCCAGATTCACATTCAGTTCTTGATGAGCAAGAGCGTCTATTCTTACAGCAACAGTTTGCTGCAGCAACTGGTTTTTGCTTAGTGTTGAATGACACAAATAAAACAAATCGCTTTTCTTTCAGCTACTTAAAGGCGCTTTAAAAAAAAATCTCAAATAATTTCAGATATGCAGCAATATTGGATATCGGATGCAAATAATAAGCACATATTCTTAGTAGATCTGAATTAGATAAATATTTATGAACCTTTCATATTTTTCTCGGCAGTTCACAGTCAGACACATCACTCTTAAACTTCGTAGCACCGAACTTCTAAACTTCGCACTTTTTTCTGCCATTGAATAACTCCCAGAAAAATCTTTATGAAATAGAGATAGGAAACTGCGCGCATTCCAAAAGGAATTATAATAAATCTAAGAAAAATAAACTAACTGTATATTTGAGAAGAAAAAAATAATGAATTGTTGCCTAATATGTAAACACTAATTTTCATAAATTTTTTCGAAATTTCTGCATGTTGTTGAATGCTAACTGAAGACAATTTCTGATCTTGATAGTATTGTTCAAAATATTTGCTTTCCACGGGGGGGGGAGAGAGAGAGAGATACCTTCTAAGTTCAACATTAAGTCCTTTATACTGGAGACTAAACAGTCTCCAGTATAAAGGTACTGTACGAATTTTGTACAAATTTTGGGGCTCTTCTCTTTGAATTTTTTATTGTACAGTTCGTCAAGAATTCAATTATCGGACGAACTGAATTAATTAATTTGTTTTACAATTTCGTGCTGTGAATTGAACTACAATGTTGCACTTAATGAAGAAGCAACAGCCAGAACCTTCTCCAAGGGCATCTAACATCGAGCTGCATAAACTCAATCAGTATATTTTGGTTTATTTATCAATTAGGTAGGATAATAGTTAATGGACTTTCCAGTGGTATAGTAATGAGCCAAGTATATAAATTTATTTAAAACATTATATAAAATATTATAAGCCATACTGACATTATTAATGCAATCAAAATATTATAAACTACATCCTTCGAGTGTTATGCATTGCATTAGGTATATGAACATTAAAATAATAATTTTTACGAACTTAATGCTAAACAACGTATAGTTATATCTTCTCGTTTCTAGGACTCAAGGAAATTTATAACGACTCTTCAAGCAAAAGTGGATTCATTCTCATTTATCGCAGACTACTCGTTGAGATTATAACAGCTCTAAGTATTATCACGTGATCATGCAATGGCAGCATGATCCGGTAACCAGATCATGCTGCCATTGGAAACTAGAGCTTGGAACATTAAACTGTAGGACTGAGCAGCGAAGCACGGTTAACAGAACTAACTGAAGAGCTAAAGCGACTAAACTGAGACATTCTTGGACTGTGCGAAGTCAGACGTAATGGTGAAGAAATTCTTCAATTAAAAAATGGAGACATATTATATTATAGAGGTCAAGATAAAGAAAGCATCAGTGGAATTGGATTCTTGATCAACAAAAAACTGAAGAACAACATAATAGAATTTAACAGTGTATCCGATCTAATAGCAAGTGTTGTTGTTCAAATCCGAAAAGATACACTCTTAAGATCGTCCAAGTCTATGTACCAACAATAAGTCATACTGACGAAGAGATTGAAGCTTTCCTATCATGATATATCCCAGCTGTACAATAAAGGAAAACATCATTTCAGAATTGCAATGGGAGACTTTAATGCTAGAATTGGTATTCAACATTCCGATGAAAGCTCAGTGGAAAATTTTGGTTATGGCATGAGAGATGAACAGAGGAGCAAAATTAATAGAATTTGCACAAAAAGAAAACCTGTATATCATGAATTCCTTCTTCAAGAAAAAAACACAAAGAAAGTGGACATGAAAAAGTCCAAATGGAAAAACGAGTGAAATTGACTTTATCCTTAGCAATAAGAAAAACATCTTTCAAGACTGCTCTGCTATAAACACCTTCAACATTGGAAGTGACCATCGTATGGTACGCAGTAAGATTCAAATAAACTGCTAAAAAGAAAGAAGAAAAATGTTTCGGAAATCAAAGCAAAACATACATGTATGCAAACTCAACATTAAAAAACATATATTCCAACACGAACTAAACAATAGATTTAAACATCTTATTATAGATGAAAATGCTGATCTATCAGAAAGTGATGATATTATTATCCAAAACTCTTTACAATGCTCACTTGAAATAGCTGGTACCACAGAACAGAAACTAGACAAAATATCTGAAGAAACGAAGAGAAATGAAACAATAAATTAACCTACAGAATAAAACCGAATACACTAAATTGTGCAAAACAACCACAAAACGTATCACAGATGAAATAAGAAAATTCGATTGTAAATTCATATAACAAACAATTGAAAACAACCATAATCTCAAAAAATCCAAACAGGAGAAATAATCTACGAACTCTTAGCAAAACTATTTACTTTATGCCTGAAGAAAAATTATGTACCAACAACATGGAAGAAGGCTACCCTAATTCTGATACATAAAAAAGGTGAGATAGGTCGGTAGTTCGTCAAGTCTTCTATCAGTCTACTATCGGTGGTCTACAAAGTGTTTACAAAAGTCTTAGCTAATAGACTTTGTGTGACACTGGACCTAGCATAACCAAAAGAACAGGCAGGCTTTCGAAGGGGCTTTAGTACAAAGGACCATATTCAAGTTGTACAGCAATTTATTGAACGGTGCAATGAATATCAGTTACCATGTCTTTGTTTCATTGACTATGAGAAAGCTTTTGGTTCACTTAAAACTTGTGCAATACTTAAAGCATTACGAAACTAACAAGTGGAGAAGCCTTACATCAGAATCATCAAATCAGCATACACCAATGCCACAGCAGCAATTCATTTTAATGGAAACATCTCTACTGTGGGAATACAGAAAGGTATAAGACAGAGTGACACAATATCTCCAAAATTATTCACAGCGTGCCTAGAAGAAATATTCATACTTCTTGATTGGGAAAGGAAAGGGCTGAAGATAAATGGAAGATATTTAAGCCTTTACGCTTTGCAGATGACATAGTAATCTTTACTTCAACTGCACATGAATTACAGACTCATATTAATGAGCCCAAAATTGCTAGCAGAACAGCAGGCCTAAAGAAGACCCAAGTTATATTCAATAGTTATGTCCAACCATAAATAATAAAAATCAATAATGAGGAAATTAAGCAAGTAGATCACTAAGTATATGTAAATATACTTAGGACAACAGATATCAATGGAACAAAATATCATGGATGATATTTTGTTCATTAAAAGGCATGCGATGCTTGGGTGGAAAGCATTTGGAAAATTACATTCAATATTCAAAAGCAACTACCATTATGCCTGAAGAGAAAGGTTTTTAACCAGTGTATTCTTGCTATACTGACATATGGCTGTGAAACATGGACACTGAATGCAAAGGAAATTCAAAAATTAAGAAGAACACAATTTAGTATGGAAAGTATGCTTGGTATCACAAGATTGGATCACAAAAGGAATGCATGGATAAGAAATCAAACCAAAGTCTCTGACATCATAGGAAGAGTGAAACATCTGAAGTGGCAATGGGCCCGATTATTGCCTGAAGACAAGATCAGCGATGGACAAAAGAAGTACTAGACTGGATTCCACGAGAGGAAAAACGACCACGACGCCGACCTAAATCACGGGAGGATTGATGATATCTTCAGATTTGCAGGAGTGACATAGAAAAGGAGAGCCATGGACAGAGAGAGTGTTGGAGAAATCTTGGAAAGGCCTTCATCCAGAAGTGTATCGATAATGGCTGATTATGATGATGATATATATATATACACACACAGGACCGGCGCATAGTATTTTTCTTGTGTGTGCTATTAATGTTCGGCGCCTTTCGAAAAAAGGTTTTTTTTTTTAATAAAATGTGAATAAAACGAACAGGAAATGAAAAACAAATGAAAACCGCTTTACAGTATAATGTTACCAACGGATTAGTCCTGCTTATACAAATTTGTTGAAGTTATATAACGTTTCAAAATAGTATAAAATAGTAATATAAAGTTAAGAGATTTATTCAAATATTCTTTACATTAATATTGCTAAAAGGGACTCGTCTGGCTTTCATTTTGGCGAAATCCTTTCGCAGTACATCGATGTTGATAGACTGAGCAATATTATTTTCTATTGAAATTAGTGCCAAACCGTTTTTCTTGATTCATGCTTGATCGCAGGTAGTTCTTTATTAATTGTAATTTAGAAAATGTTCTCTCTCCCTTAGCAACTGAAACGGGGGGCCACGCCACCAGCTGGGCCTTTGTGTGTGTGTGTGTATATATATATATAAATGGTATTGGAAGATTTTCCACTTGATTATAGTATAATTTAAAGATGACAAGAAGTTGTATACATGGTTTAATCCTTTATCCAAGTGTAAGCAAACAAGGTTTGCGCCTGAAGTATTTTTGGGGCAACTGAAGTATACTGGGGCAACTCGTATATAGAGGCTAATGACTTCACATCACTTGCTTAAGTATCCCATAATGCAAAGTACATCTCCTTACAGACATGTATAATGCTACGCATTATGGGAAGAGTGACTACTAAGAGCCAGACCCAAAGGTGATACTGTAGGATATCGGATGTCGTATTTACACATGGGAGTAGCCAAACGTCTTAAATCTTATTATTAATTTGACAAAGGATCAAATAATGTATAAAATTTCTTAGCATCTTTAAATTTGACTATAGTTTTGTAAAAAAATTGTTTAATACTTTTCTGTAAACCAGAGTATTGTATAAATAAGTACAACACCTTTTATTTACTTGTATATAAAAATATGACTCCTACATTACTTAGATGTCATAGGTTTACAGAGGTTGAAGTAATGTAGAACCTTTGTCCAATTATCACAGGTTGAAGTAATGTAGAACCATTATCCAAATTATCACAGGATATAGGGGGGAGGGGTGATGATTGTGAGTGAGATAATCTCTTGAATGGCAATGCTGTAGCGAGTGAAGTTCTAACTGAGGCTCGGCTATTGTTGTTACCCTCCTGCCATGATTAGAGCTTTAATTTAATAGCTCAATAATACCTTATCCTTACACTGTCCTCTACAGATAACGGGGAAGATGAAAAAGCATTCTTGCTTCGTCCCTTTAAGCCAGTCCTTATAAGGACTTATTATCACAATGGGTCTGCTCCGATTGGTGCTCGTTGTATATGTGGTGCGAAGTTTGAAAGATAACGGTTCTATCAAATTCAGCAAAACCGTGGATATATATATATACAAGGTGTCCCAAAATTCACGCAAGAAGTAATTTTGATAGAAAACACAGGTTTTTTTTATTAAAAATTGTAATTTCTTATTGATTTATAAAGTATACAGTATAGGGTTATGCATGGAATAGCATATCGGGTAAATGGATTCCACGGCTTTGCTGGCACATACGCACTCTTTTGTCGAAATTTTCCATGACTGTTTTGCATAAATGTGGCCGAATTTCGTTGATACAGCGCTCAATTTCCTCCTTCATGGCGTGGGTAGGCGTGGGCTTGTTGGCATAAACCTTAGACTTCAAAAAACCCCAAAGAAAAAGTCCAACGGCGTTAAGTCACATGATCTGGGCGGCCAATTCTGATCACCAAAACGGGAAATTACACGACCAGGAAATGATTCATGCAGTAATTGAATTGTTTCTCGGGCTGTATGGCATGTGGCACCGTCTTGTTGAAACCACATGTCGTCCACATCCATATCTTGCAATTTAGGCACAAAAAACTGGATTATCATGTCGCGATAGCGAGCACCATTAACTGTTATTGCCTTACCAGCCGCATTTTCGAAAAAGAATGGACCGATGATGCCTCCAGCCCCAAATCCGCACCAAACAGTGACACGTTGTGGATGCATTTGTTTCTCAACAATCACCCGTGGATTTTCTGAACCCCAAATGCGACAATTTTGTCGATTAACGAAGCCATCAAGATGAAAATGAGCCTCATCGCTGAAGATGATTTTGTTCAAAAAATAAGCATCCACTTGTTGTTGTTCCAACGAACTCTCTTCACTGTGTGTGGTCAGTAGGCTTCAGTTCTTGAACTTTGTAAGCATAAAGATGAAATCTTTCGTGAGAATACGCTGTAGAGAGCTTCTCGAAATGCCCAATTCAAGACCACGGTGCCGAATTGATGTTCCTGGACTCTCAGCAACGCTCTCGAACTGCTTCGATGTTTTCTGTTGAAGGACGGCCAGAGTGTATAAGATCACTAATTGATCCAGTTTCCTTGAATTTTTTAATTAATCTTTTCACAGTTGATGAAGTTAAATCACTATTCCGACCATATTTTGTACGAACATTACTCTAGCTGCCAAACCTTCATTATTTTTAAAATATTGCTCAACAATGAAAATGCGTTGTTCTTTCGTGTAGCGCTCCATTTTTAATAACCCTGAACTGTCAGCTGTCACGCTGTCTTTTTTTTCTCGTTGACAACACTTTACCGCACAAAAGGCGCTAAATTTAAATCTTGCGTGAATTTTGGGACACCCTTTATATATATATATATATATATATATATATATATATATATATATATATATATATATATATATATATATATATATATATATATATATATATATATATATATATATATATATATCAAATTCAGCAAAACCGTGGATTAATTATTAATGCAAACAAGACAAACTTAAAAGTTTATGAAAAGTAGGATCTTGGAGGCATTCCTTTTGAACTAACCAACACACAGAGAGAACCCCTCATTATACTTGGAATTCCCTTCTCCACCTAGCCAATATTACCAGTCCAAGAACTTTAAAATGTTAGAAGACTGGAAAATTGGGCTAGTCTCCCTTTCTTCTAAGGCAGTATTTCTCAACGTTTTATGGATCATAACCCGCATCATGATGTCCCTCCCCTCGCCGACAATGGCGAGTATATCAGTGATGAGGTGACGAATGCAACATCATTTTCAACTCCCCCCCCACGCTAAGAAACACTGTTTCTTAACTTGGGGGGGGGCAGTTGTACATAATAAATATTAGACATCACAGAAGCTGAAGAAAAGCAATTAAAATCTCTGCAATTGTTTGGTCTATCCGATACCAAGAAGTTAAAAAGGAATTTCTTCAACTATGAACGAAGCATGGAGGATTTGGACTTCCAGTCTTAAAATTCTGCTTTTTAAGCAATACAGCATCAAAAATCCATAAAATATTGCAGAATAATCACACATGTGCAGACCTTCTCCTGTACGACCTGTGACCTGGGTTTTCATCTTCCCTTGCTGGTAGTTAATGATTATACAGGTCCAAAAGCTGAGGAGACCACTCTGGAATTGACATTCCATTAAAAAAAAAGTAAAGTTTGATATAAAGAAATCAGAAATCATTAAGCTAACTGTGGAACCGCGAAGTTCCACAGTTAGGTACTGACAACAATGCTTTGGTTCATAACTTGTTGAAGTTTCAAGGATACCATAATAGGAGGGATCTTGCTTGGAGAATTACATATGGCTGCCTTCCAGTCAATACCATCAAATGCAGGTACTTTAACATCGGAGATACAATCACAATCTGTTACCCGTTGGAACCAGTAGGACATGCATTCTACAGTGACCTCTTTCACTGCGTATTTGGAATAGATTATGTAAGGTGTTGGGCATTCCACCGCTCACAACAGAATAGGTTATTTTTTGCGATATCAACCACCTGTCTGCAATGGGAAGAGAATTTTGATTTTTATGATTAATGACTTAAATTACCATTTATGGAAGGTTAGAAAGAAACACGGATTTGAAAACTTGCAATATGATATCCAAATGCTTTATAATATTGTATTGTGGAAATTTTATTGTTTAGTCAGACGATTTTTGTATTTAGAAACATTTTTGTATTTCGACCTTAATAAAGGTCGAAACCAGTCTTGGTAGTGACCCTTCCCATAATGCATAGCATTATATATGTCTGTAAGGATATATTCTTTGCATTATGGGATACTAAAGCAAGTGATGTGAAGTCATTAGCTTCTATATACGAGTTGCCCCGTCCTGAAAATACTTCAGGAGCAAACTTTGTTTGCTTACATTTGGATAAAGGATTAAATCAAGCATATAATTTCTTAGTATCTTTAAATTATGCATTAAACGTTATTTTTATATTGACTAATTTTATTATTTTAATTATTCCCACTTAGTTTTCGAGTATCCTCCTCCTATGTATTCACCAAGGATCATTACCGTATTCAGGAACTACATCGTTTTATTTCAATCTTAAGTGCATCCTTCCCGTCCTCAACTTTTCTCTCAGTGCTTATATATCAGCTTACATTATCACAAATAAGAGACGGAAAAAAGAAAATCAACAAAGAATTCCTGTAGTATAACCAAGCGTTTTGTCTTGTTATTTTGACGAAATGTCGTTGTTGTGCGCGCATTTTAAATTGTTCTTAAAGGATTTCCAAAAGTAAAGCTTAGACGACTACAAATTTTTTCTGTATCAATACTGTAATTTGTTTCAGTAATGAAATACCGTGAGTTGACACAGGTAATCAAAATAAACATAAACAATAAATATCTACTAACTCTATTTTTATATTTATTTTGAACATGCTATAATATTTGTAACATTATATTCGTATTATTTGTCTTTAAACATTCAAATCTAAGCTATAGTTTAGACTATCCAGGGCAGCAAAAAAGAGAATGTATTAGAATTTTTTAATAATTAATGTTATAAGCCTTATTGGTTTTATTTTATACGCAAGCTAAAGGGAAAATATCTCAACAGAAATTTTAAGTGTAGTTGTTTATATTTAGTTCATGAAGAAATAGTTTTTGAAAATCACTGCAGTACGAACCTATTTGCAAAGATTAAAGGGTTTTTCAAACATGCAAGCCATTTGGAGTTCAGAAATATTATTCAGAATGCATAAGATATTTATTCATCTGATGCCTGATGATATCTACCCTGACAGTTATGTTAGTGTAAATATCGTGATTTATTTTTATGAAGCTACATTAAAAGCATTACTCCTAGAACTACCGATTTTTTTTTTCACTGTAATACAATTTTGAAATGCACGGAACAGCGAATTCGGTATTGTGTGCAGAGAGATTGTACAATATATCTGCAACTGTGTTTATAATTAACTTTAAAGTGAAATTACTTAATTGGATGTGTGCCACCTGTATATAATTAATGGTAAAATTATTTCATTTTGCTCTTTTATATAATTATAGCTTACCTGGTGTTGAAACATTTTTATTGTCAAATGTTACCTTGAGTAATTCATACTCTGTGACCATCTAAAGAGGAAATAATGTCAAATGTTACCAGTATGAATATCAGGACACAAAAAGTTTCCGGACTGTCTAAAACAGTGTATATTTTATTTTACTTAGATACAATCTCGCAAGGGATTGATCAAGATAATTTACTTTGCAATGAAAATCCATAAAAGAATGATAGTACAGCAATATTTCTCAGAATGCATGATATAATGAAGCTACGACTAACTCACTTCTTATTCAATAAATAATATTTAGGCGATAGATTAAATAGAAGGAATGTCTATATTTTATTCCGATTATTGGAATTTTTCTAAATATATGTAATGATTGTCTTCTTTCATCCACCTAAATATTGAGGATTTCAAGTTCGATCATCATTCATGATCGAACTTGAAATTAGTCATTCAGGAGTGAAATTAATTTTCTCTGGTCGGGTTGTCTGTTTTGTAGAAGTATAAAATATTGAGGTCACGTCATGAAGTGTTAGAACTTCCTTTGTAGGTCGGTCACGATGCCCTTCAGGTTGGAAAACCTGAGTTGGAATCTCTTTAGTATACGAAGAACGTTGCAATATATCAAGCTAGCACACATTCACTTTTCAAGTGAATTAAAATTATATATTCGATTGATATATAATTATATTTGTGTATGTTTTTTTAGTTATATCATTGATTCAAACTCTCTTAGCTAGCTTTTCATGTTCTCGCTAGCAGTTCAATCGGTGTCGACGACGGCCTTCGGTTGGAAAAGTCTGGGTTCTAATATCATTCAGGAAGCGAATAACCTTGTGGACTTTTCTTTTTAATCTCAAGATGAATTACTGTTTACCATTCCCCCAAAACATTAAAAGTAGTCAAAGACCCACAGTTAATAGTGTAAACTTGCCTCGAAGCCTGATTGCTTCGGTCGATTCAAAATAGTTTCACGTTTACTGGATATTAATATGCAATTGATTTGTTGTAAATTTTGCCTTTGAATACTGCATATTTTAAAATGCAAGTTTTTTTTTTTTTTTTCATTTAGACTAGAACTACTTTTGTTTTTTATAATCCAGCCATAAAGCAATTTGTCCAAAATGCTTTTCGCAATATATGTATATCTGTATAATAGTTATTCCATAAACACATTAAATGGTATTGGAAAATTTTAAACTTGATTACAGTGTAATTTAAAGATAACAAGAAATTATATACATGTTTTAATCCTTTATCCAAGTGTAAGCAAATAAACTTTGCAACTGGAGTATTTTCAGGACCGGGACAACTTGTATATAGACGTCAATGACTTCACATCACTTGCTTAAGTATCCCATAATGCGAATCAAATATATCCTTATATCCTTACAGACATATGCATTATATAATGCCATGCATTATAGGAAGGGTTACTACCAAGACCGGTTTCTCACCTTTATTGAGATCTCATCAATGAGAGTCAGACCCAGAGGTGATACTAAAGTTGAAGTAATGCAGAAGTCATATTTTCATATAGGAGTAGCCAAAAGGTGTCAAACCATATTATTAAATTGGAAATTGGATTAAATTTTATCCAATATCAATAATCTAAATATTAAATATAGGAAGTATATTAAGTTAAATTAAATATACTTTCTTGATATATTTCAATTTTACTGTAAACTAATATAAAATCTTTCCATATTTTTCTCTAATCCAGAGTATTATAAAAATAATTTCCAACACCTTTTATGCACTTATATATGAAAATATGACTTCTGCATTATTTCAATCTTATTTTTATTGGATATGAAGAGGAACAATCAACCGTGAGATGCGGTGATTGATTCATTAATGCCCTTGGGGGTGATGGATAGCAACGCAAAGCTGTACCAATGAAGTTTAACTGAGGTTCGGCTGTTGCTCTTACCCACTTGGGCGATGAGTTTTTGAGTTCGCTCTCTTAGGGTTTTTGCCTTAAGGGAGCACTTTGAGTCTCCGGGGAAGGTGTTCTCCGGCACGGCCCGCTGAGGGGCTTTGTCGGTGAATTATTTTCCTCGGAATTTGAGCGGTTCTGCTCAGTGGTCGGGGAGCCCGTCACTGAGTGGAACCAACGCTGAGATTAGGACGGTCTTTCGCCCACTATGGAGTGGCCTAGAGATCGTCCGTATTTTTGAGATTTCACCTTTACTTACATAGTCGGTGATTGATTCATTCAATCCAATACTTGGAGGGTAATGGATGGCAATGCTGTAGCCAATGAAGTTCTAACTGAGGCTCGGCTATTGCTGTTACCCTCCTGCCATGATCAGAGCTTTAATAGCTCAATAACACCTTATCCCTACCCTGTCCTCTACAGATAACGGGGAATATGAAAAGCATTCTTGCTTCGCCCCTTTAAGCCAGTCCTTATAAGGATAAGGACTTATTTTTATTGATTGAATCAATCGACCGTGAGATGCGGTGATTGATTCATTCAATCCAATATCCTTGGAGGGTAACGGACTGCAATGCTGTAGCCAATGAAGTTCTAACTGAGGCTCCGCTATTGCTGTTACCCTCCTGCCATGATCAGAGCTTTAATAGCTCAATAACACCTTATCCCTACACTTTCCTCTACAGATAACGGGGAAGATGAAAAGCATTCTTGCTTCGCCCCTTTAAGCCAGTCCTTATAAGGACTTATATTTTTATTACATTATACTGGGTCAGTTCTGACTGGTGCATCATAAACTTAGGTTCAGAAGGTATTAGCATATGCTTATTAGCGAAGTTTGAAAGATGTTTATTATTATTATATTATTATTATATATATATATATATTATTATATATATATATATATATATATATATATATATATATATATATATATATATATATACATACATCTTCAAGACCCACCTTTCCTAATTGGGTTGTGGGGGCAACAGCTGCAAGAGGAACTTCCAATGGTCACGATCCTCTGCCACCAAGCTCAGGTGTTCTGGTGGGATTCTCAAACGTGTCCACCCAAGGTTTTGGATATAATCTATCCAGCGAGTCCTTGGCCTTCCACGTGGCCTCCTACCCTCTGGCTTGGCAAAGAGGGCCTCTCTTGTGGCATTCTGACCAGGTGCCAGCACCAACGTAACTGTGATCTCTCAACACGGAGAAGTAGCGGTTGAGTATTGAGGGTTTCCCGAATTACAGAGCTTCTGAATCTATCGAGTCCTTCCTTTGCAGTCGTTATTTCACCTTCCTATGCAGGGTCCGCGTAACACGCGGACCCTGCATAGGAAGGTGAAATAACGACCACTGGAGGATATATTTTTGTCTGTAGCAGCGTATGTTCACAAAGCCGGTTTGCCTGCTTGCGGGATGAAAAACTCCAGATAAACTGGCGGAAAAAATGTTCCACAGTTAGGTAGTACTGACAACAATGCTTTGTTTCATAACTTGTTGCAGTTACAAGGATATCATAATAGGAGGGATCTTGCTTGGAGAATTGCATATGGTTGCCTTCCAGTCAATATATATGTATAATGCTATGCATTATACATGTCCGTAAGGAAATAAGCTTTGCATTGTGGGATACTAAGACGACTGATGTGAAATCATTAACTTCTATATATGAGTTGACCAGTCCTGAAAATACTTTAGGCGCAAACTTTGTTTTCTTACACTTGGATAAAGGATTAAACGAAGTATATAATTTCTTAGTATCTTTAAATTATGCATTAAACGTTATTTTTATATTGACTAATTTTCATCATCATCATCATGCGTATCAAGGATTTAGGCCTAGCATGGCTGGCCTGTTCCGGCCTTAGAAGTCATCGTTTAAGAGGAAGGACGTCATGGTTTTCTTTTTTCTTAATAGCTTGTACTGTAAGGCTTGTTTTGGTCTTTCTATTTTCATTCTTTGAACGTGTTCCATCCATTTATGTTTATATTTTTTCTATTACTGGTTCTTGGTTTAATTATTTCATAATTTCTTCATTTCTTTTGTGATCAAATAGAGTATACTTTGCAGTTTTTCTCATAAACTTCATTTCTGCTGTTGTTAATCTTTGTTTGTATTTTTGTTTTATTGTCCAGATTTCGCTTCCATACATTAAGACTGGTAGGGCTAATGTATTGTATACTTTTAGCCTGGTTTGCTTTTGAACTAGGTTTGGTTTAACTATACAGTTAATTACACCTGTTATTTTTAAATATTTTGCAATTTTTACGTTTATATCTTTTTCATTTTCATATGTGATCATACATCCTAGGTAGTTAAATGAATTCACCTGTTCTAAGATCATGTTATCTATTACTATTTTAGTTCTTGTTGGATCTTGTCCTTTAAAGGCCACAGTTTTTGATTTTTCTGTCCATATTATGAAACCATAATCTTTGGCTATCTCATTTCGATCTAAAATAGCTTTCTGTAAGTTATCGTCTGAATTTGTAATTATTGTATGGTCGTCTGAAAAAAGGAGAGTGTTTAATTTCACTGTAGGAGAAAGTTTAATTCCTTGATGTAAATTTTTATTCCATTTTATTATTATTGCATTTAAGTAAATATTAAAAAGAGTTGCTGAGAGGGGACATCCCTGTCGGACCCCTTGGTTTATCTCTCTCGTATATGATAGCTCGTGATTTAATCTTATTTGTATTTGATTATTTTCATATATACTTGTGATAGCTTTTAGGATATTATTTGTCTTTCTTTTAATATGTTAAATAATATGTTTATTTTAACTTTGTCAAATACTTTTTCAAAATCCATAAATGCAATATATTGTTTCTAAATTGTATTCTCTTCTTTTCTCTATTATTAATTTTAGGCAAAAGGCCGGATCTATACATGATCGTCCTTTTCTAAATCCATTCTGTACTTCTAAAATAAAGTTTTTGGAATATTTCATTAGTTTTCTATTTAAGATTCCGCTATATATTTTGTAACAGGAATTTAGTTTACTGATGCCTCTATAGTTTTTAAGGTCATCTCTATTAGCTTTCTTAAAGATAGGAATCACAATTGCATTTTTCCATTCTATTGGGGGGATACCAGTTGAGTAAAGTTTATTTTAAAATAATAAGAGTCTTTCTTTGAATCTTGTTCCTGCGTATTTATATAACTCGGAACCTAGTTTATCTTCTCCAGGTGATTTTCCGTTTCTTATTTCTTTCAGGCTGATTTCTAATTCTTCTTTAGTTATTTCCTTTTCATTTTCGTTAATTGTTTGCCAGTTGTCTTTTTTAAAATATTT
Source organism: Typopeltis vanoorti (assembly GCF_054136105.1). NCBI lineage: Eukaryota > Metazoa > Arthropoda > Arachnida > Uropygi > Thelyphonidae > Typopeltis > Typopeltis vanoorti. The sequence continues at coordinate 39,998,891 of NC_143550.1, forward strand.
GTCTGTCCACAATTCTGTGTAGTAATTTAGAAATTCTTCTAATTTCAATTCGGTGTTTAATTTTTTTTTCTTTGGTATCTACATTGAAGTGTTTCAAAATCTTATATACATTGGGTCTTATTTTATATAAATCATGTTGTAAATTAGAAACAAATTTGTTCCATGATTCTGTATTTCTTTTTCTGACTTCTCTTTTAGCTATGGCTCTTATTCTTTTATATTCTATTTCATCTTCTAATCTTTTACTGCTTAACCATTTGTGATAGACTTCTGTTTTTTTTTTCGTTTTGATTATTCCTTTGATTGTATCATCCCAGATCTTCAATTTTTTTCCTTTTATTGAATGTTTTGGTCTTTCCTGAGCTTTCATTTGCTGCTGCATTTATATCGTTTTTATATTAAGCCATTCTATTTCTATTTCTTCATTTTGTTTTATTTTATCCAGATATTGGTTAATTCTTTGTTCATATAGCCATTGTACATTTATGTCATTCAATAGTTCTAGTTTTATAAAAAATGCTTCAAATTTTCTTTCTGTTCTTGTTACTTGTGGCCATTTAGGTGGTAATCTTAATTTATTTTAACAAGGAAGTGGTCACTGCTTATTTCATATCCTCTGTGAACTCTAACATCTAGTGAAAATTTTGATGTCTTTTCATTTAATATGAAGTAATCTAATATTGATTTCCATCCTCTTGCTGCCCAAGTATATTTATGTATGTCTTTATGTTTATAGAAGGAATCCATTATTTTTAGGTTATTATAAACTACAATCAATTTTTTTACCATTCCTGTTTAGGGTATGTTCTCCATGTATTCCTATATTATTATTAATTTTCGTGTTTCCATTTCTTGCATTTAAGTCTCCTGCTAAAATTACGTAATCATTTTTATTTATTTTATTATATATGTTTTGTAGCTGATTATAAAAATCAATATTATCCTGTTCTCTTCCTTCTTCTGGGGCATATAAACCAATTATTGTTAAATAGCCTCTATCTATTTTTATTCTAGCTTATATTATTCTTTCATTCCATAATTTATAATGTTTTAACTGTTTTGAAAGGGGGTTATGAATCCAAATCATGACTCCTGCTTATGCTCTTTGGTCTCTGTCAACTCTACTGCATATCACATTAAAATTTTCGGTTCTCATAGTTCCTTTTAATTTCTTTTTTGTTTCAGTGATTACTGCTATTTAAAAATTTTTTTCATTTAATAGTTGGTCTAGTTCTATTTCTTTATATGCTATTCCTCTTACATTCCTGTTTGCTATGTATATTATATTTTGTCGTTTCCATTTTTGTTTTCCTTTTTCCATTCCAGGGTCGTTTTCCATAGATTCAATCCGATTGTCTTTTTCTGTCAGCTTACTAGTGGAATTATGTTCTCCATGTCAGGGGACTAGCCTGATGATGGAATAGTTCAGTGGTAGGGCTGCTACCTTAAGGCTTCTGAACTAGCCTTCTTCCGAATTTAAACCCATAGGAGGAATAGGGTATATTGAAGGGGGAAAGAGTAGATTATAGAAGAATTATATTAAAGATTATAGAGAGGGCATAGTTATAAGGCCAGAAATGAAAAGACCCCATGGCCCTCGAGTACTCTAATAGCATGAGGATCATAAAATAAGAAGAGTTGGCTGATAAGGCCTTATAGGAAAGATTAAAGTAAGTGGATCTTCCTCAAATTAAAAGAAGAAGAGGATAGATCCAGCTAGGGGTCCATGGGAGTGCCACTTCCCTTACAATCAAGATGATTGCCCTGTTGGTCCACGAGTCCTTATTCAGTATATTTGGACCACCCTACCATACATATATACACACACACACATGAACGCACACATGGTGGGCTTCCCTATCCGCCACCCAGGAAACGCGCTATCTAGGGGTTACAGATTCCCCCCGAGAGATTGACTAATTTTATTATTTTAATTATTCCCACTTAGTTTTCGAGTATCCTCCTCCTACGTATTCAACAAGGATCATTACCGTATTCAGGAACTACATTATTTTATTTCAATCTTAAGTGCATCCTTCCAGTCCTTAACTTTTCTCTCAGCTTATATATCCGCTTACATTATCACAAATAAGAGACGGAAAAAAGAAAATCAACAAAGAATTCCTGTAGTATAACCAAGTGTTTTGTCTTGTTATTTTGACGAAATGTAGTTGTTGTTGTGCGCGCATTTTAAATTGTTCTTAAAGGATTTCCAAAAGTAAAGCTTAGACGACTACAAATATACAATATATCAACAATACTGGATTGTAATATAGTGTAGTATATTTGATACTATTCGACAATTTGTTTTCGGGATTGGTAATGCACTTTGTAAAAGTTCTCTGAGTTGATGCCATACCCGGCTACGCGATATCACCATAATGATGGATTCGTTCGTTTTTTATGAATGGATATCTAGCAGACATTCACGGATTTCTGAACATCACGGAACATTAATTAATTTTTGAGTAAGTTTTTCTTTACGGAAGGAAGTTTTTTTTTCTTCTTCATAACATTTCCCTGTATCAATACTGTAATTTGTTTCAGTAATGAAATACCGTGAGTTGACACAGGTAATCAAACTAAATATAAACAATAAATATAGACTAACTCTATTTTTTTATTTATTTTGAACATGCTGTAATATTTGTAACATTATATTCGTATTATTTGTCTTTAAACATTCAAATCTAAGCTATAGTTTGGACTATCCAGGGCAGCAAAAAGAGAATGTATTAGAATTTTTTAATAATTAATGTTATAAGCCTTATTGGTTTTATTTTATAGAAGCTTCAGGCAAAATATCTCAACAGAAATTGTAAGTGTAGTTGTTTATATTTAGTCATGAAGAAACAGTTTTGAACACAGCAATACGAAACTATTAGCAAAGATTAAAGGGTTTTTCAAACATGCAAGTATCAACTCCAGTTGGTACTTGCATGTTTGCATGTGAGTTCAGAAATATTATTCAGAATGCATAAGATATTATTGCATAAAAATTGCAAAATATTTAAAAATAACAGGTGTAATTAACTCTATATTTAAACCACACCTAGTTCAAAAACAAACCAGACTAAAAGTATACAATACATTAGCCTTACCGGTCTTAATGTATAGAAGCGAAATCTGGACGATAAAACAAAAAGACAAACAAAGATTAACAACAGCAGAAATGAAGTTTATGAGAAAAACTGCAAAGTATACTCTATTTGATCACAAAAGAAATGAAGAAATTATGAAATAATTAAACCAAGAACCAGTAATAGAAAAAATTAAAAAATATAAACATAAATGGATGGAACACGTTCAAAGAATGAAAACAGAAAGATTACCAAAACAAGCTTAAAGTACAAGCCATTAGGAAAAGGAAAGCCAGGACATCCTCTTAAACGATTCAACGATGACTTCTAAGGCCGGAACAGGCCATGCTAGGCCTAAATCCTTGATACGCATGATGGCATAAGATATTATTCATCAGATGCCAGTATGAATATCAGGTCTATTTTAATATAGCTTCATTAAAAAATTTCACGAAACAGCGAATTCGGTATTGTTTGCAGAGAGATTGTACAATATCTCTGCAACTGTGTTCATGATTAACTTTAAAGGTAAATTATTTAATTGAATGTGTGCCACTTGCATATAATTAATGGTTAATTTATTTCATTTTGTGCTATTTTATATAATTTAGCTTACATGCTGTTGAAAAATTTTTGTTGTCGTATGTGATTTTGGATAATTTATACGCTGTGATTATCTAAGGAGAAAAATAATGTCAAACGTTACCAGTATGAATATCAGGTACTAACAAAAAGTTTCCGGACTGGCTAAAACAGTGTCTATTTTATTTTACTCAGATACAATCTCGCAAGGGCAAACTTCATTGTAAGTAAACAAGGTTTGCGCCTGAAGTAGTTTCAGGACTGGGGCAACTCGTATATAGAGGCTAATGACTTCACATCACTTGCTTAAGTATTCCATAATGCAAAGCACATCTCCTTACGGATATGTATAACGCTATGCATTATGGGAAGGTTCACTACCAAGACCTTTATTGAGATCTCATCAATGAGAGCCAGACCCAGAGGTGATACTAAGGTTGAAGTAATGCAGAAGAAGTAATGCAGAAGTCATATTTACATATAGGAGTAGACAAAAGGCTTCAAATCCTATTACTAAATTGATACAGAATTAAATGATTTATAAAATTTCTTCGTAATATAATATCATATGATATCATATGTCCTGAATGATGTTTGTTCATCACCTGATGTTGAAACATTTTATTTCGCATGTGACCTTGGGTAATTTATACGCTGTGGCTATCTAAAGAGAAAATGATGTCAAACGTTACCAGTATGAATGTCAGGTACTAAGAAAAGGGTTCCTGGCTGGCTAAAACAGTGACTTTATTTTACTTAGATACAATCGACGCAACGGCAACGTTCATTGATCAAGCTACTTTACTTTGAGATGAAAATCCATAAAGGAATGATAGTATAGAAATATTTCTCAGATATAATGAAGCTACCTAACTCACTTCTTATTCAATAAAGAATATTTTTGCGATAGATTAAATAGAAGGCATTCCTATGTCTTATCACAATTATTGCAGTTTTTCTAAATATTTTTAACGATTTTATCTTCTCCCTTAAACGTAAATATTGAGGATGTAAACTTAGAAAGTTTTTAAAAAATAAAAACTTTTCATCATGAAGGGAAAAGTCTAATCTTATTACACATATTTAAATTTAATTATTTACAAAATGTACGAAAAATTAAAATGAAACGAAATCTTTATATTTCTTATACTGGTACTATTTTTTGTTTGGTTAAAATCATGTTTAAATTTTTCCATTGTTTTAGTCGCTTTTGCTTCAAAACTGCATTATTAAAGAGTTTGGTGAATTTCAAAATGTCTGATCGGAAATAAGTGAAAAGAAGACAATCTTTCGAGTTGCAAATAAAAATTATGCACATCGGAATTCTGGGAAATGGAATAAATGGAAACATGTGATAACGATTTGGACTTGCTTGAAATAACAAGCTACGTTTCCGAAGATAACCCCCACCTCCCTTACTTTAGCAGTTGCTATATGTTTGGAATAAAAAGAAAAGAAAAACTGAAATGCTCGTAATTCCACTGAATTGATTTTCGTTGGTTACACGTGAGTGCAACAAACATCGAGGTGTTGTGATGGAAGCTGATAGTGACATCGATAAAGACTCCAGGCATAAAACGTTCATTACCAACAGTGTATCAAAAAAGAAAAGAAAAAACATCGATAAAAAAGCTGCGTTAAACTCTAACAGAAACAAGGATGCTCTTAAATCAGCTTCGAAGAAATATAAGCTTCAGTAATTCATCGCTACCAAGTTGAGCAATCGATTTAACATTAATCACATCCTGACAGAAGTTGTACAAGTGAGTAAAAGTCTAAAATTTATTCTGAAAAGAGAAAAAAAAACAGTTGTCATCCTAAGGTTCAGTATTTTGATGAGCTAAAACTTGTTGAGATATAAAAAAAAAACATTTAGTTATTTGGGTCTAGTATAAATATTTTTTAGATAACCAACAGTTTGTATGGAAGCTAATGTTTCGCGTCAGTCAAGTCAAATGAACATTGCCAGTCTAATGTTAAATAATGTCCACATTGGATATGTTGTTTCTAATTTTGCTTCCCTAACAGTTGCTTTTTTAATTGTTTAAACTTCTCTTACTTTCCAACAAGTATTCTTTTTCAGTTTGTTTTTCATGTTTATATTTCGTCATGAATATTTTATGGTAGGAGAACGAAAGAAAATCCTATTTTAAAAGTGGCGTAACTTTTTTGTAAACTACAACACGCGCAAGACATAATTATATTCCGATTCTCCATGTCATCATTTTTCTAGGAAATGATCAGATTATTTATCGTTCATTTCTTATGCCTTGAGTATTACGGTCTTGTGCAAGATTGTTTTGCGAGCTGAATTCACAAAATATTGTTCATTCACTAGAAACTCTGGTATAGTACTCTCTTCAGATATTCTCTTTCTTGAAGTATAAAGAATTCAATTTTCTAATTATCCTATTTAAGGCCACCCTTTTCTGCAAGTTAATGAAATAATCGAGACACAATTAGTACCAAACTCTTATGTCACAGCACAATTTAGTAACGAATTTAAACATTAAATGAAATTAGAAAAATTCCAAGTTTTGTATTTCGCTATTAAAGAGACGGAAAATCAGAACAGGAGAATTCAATTAGGAGCACGTGCGTTTATTGGTTAATGAAGGTCAGTAAGAAATGAAAACCAAAGTATTATGAATACTAACGAGGAAATATTCCCTTTAAAAAGTTCTTCAATATTTCGGCATGTCCTTACTTTTATTAGTATATCTCTATGTGCATCGATGTAATTACGACGTTTGTAAATTTTTTCATCACATTATTACGAAGATCATTTGAAGAATACATACAGTCAAAAAAAGGAATAATACTGCAACGCCCAAAACAAAGAAATATAAAAGGTCAGAATCCCAGAGAGACAGCATTAATATGTTCTCATATTCAGAGAGAGAGCATTAATATGTTCTCAACAATCACGGTATGTATGCTTCGAGACATAATTATTAACCTTATCATAAAAACAGTCGTAACCATGGCAACAATGGCTTCTCAACGACTGAGCATTGGCTTCTCAACGACTGAGCATTATCTTCTCTACTCCCTTTCAAAGATTAGGAGATAAACGGCAGAACCATATAGAAAAAAACTTGCATTGAAATGAATTAAAACTTTGAGACTGCTATTCCATTTAGAATCAACAGAGGCTATATTAGATGGAAGTCATGCATCGTTATTCCTTGATGGGAAATGGAAGGGAAAATAATGCCAGTTGAATAGCATTATACATGCGTATATTTAATCAATGCCATTTTATAGCTTCAAGGTGGAAAAGCAGTCCTATAAGCCAATGAGAAATTTTGTTTTCTTAATACAAAATTTGTTCACTTGGTTAAAAAAGATGGCATCTAGGGATGCTTTTTAACAGATGATGCTGGTTAAAAACAAAACATTTGAACTGCTTCCACTTAATTATTGTCATATTCCTTAATGACGTTTCTAGTTTAGAAAAGTTTTCGAAAATTCGTGTGATTGTATACGCTGTTTCTAAATTCATCGTAAAGTCGAGAAGTATCATCCCAAGCTCTCAACTACTCTTTATCTTTTAGAGAAGCTGTCACGATACTCATCCCATTTCCTGAGGCACTCTCCTGTAAATACATCAAGTACCATCTTCAAAGGGAACAAGGAATATGGTGCAGTCAAATTCAAGTATTTTGTTCAATATTAATGACAAATGAGGTGATTCTAAGTGAGCATAAACGCATATCGTCAATCACAAATTATTATTTATCCGAAACAAGCAATGAAGAAAAAATCTAAGTCTCAGTGTTATCATTAACTCTTATTAGAGACTGACAGGTATTATTCATGCAACGTTATTTTGAAACATTCCAGTGTTATCGAGTGCTTCCGCATGAAATGGATTCATATTGTATACCACTAATGGCTCGAATTTGTCTCCAAACAATCGTCTGTACATTCGTTTTCTATCTATTTATTTATGCTTTTTATTAAAAGCTTTCACCAGACCTCAAGTATTGATTCTCATCACAAACTACGTAGAAATTCAAACTACTTAAGCGGTACTTAATTAATTTTTTTTTGCTAGATAGGTGAAGCAAAAATGCTTTTCATATTCCCTGTTATCTGTAAAGAAAATGTATGGAAATGCATTTAAGATCATGCGTCATTTGTTTAGCAGTTTAAGGATAATTGTGCTTGAAGTATGGCTCCAGGCGGGGGATGCATAAGTGATAATGGGACGAATCATCAACTGGTAGAGGACCAATTTGATTTTAATGTCCAGTTTTCTGTTCCTATTGATAAGAGTATAGAGCTGAGCGATGACTTTTGATGCCTTTGCACATGAGGATTTTGTATGCAGGCTGAAGGTTAGTTTTCTATCTAGCATTTGGCTTTTGTTTTCCAGGGATTCCTGATGTTAAATAGAAAGATGTCTTCTATGGGAGATATTGAACTTTTTTTGAACAGCAGAGCTCTGATTTTTTGAGGGTTTACTTGTAACCTCCAAATGGAGAACCAGTGTTCCAATTTCAGCAGGCTATCTTGTAGTTTCTTAATAACAAGATGCGGTTTAAGATATCTGGCCATTTTTGCTGTATCGTCGGCATAGAGGGCAATGATAGATGACATCGGATTATGCGGGATGTCCGCCATGTAAATCGAGAAAAGTATCGGCTCCAGGAGGGATTCTTGAGGCACTCCAGCTGAAATTCGCCACTGGGTAGATACTGTCCCATTTAGTTTAACTTGCATGCGTCTTCCAGAAAGAAAAGACTTTATGAGGTGGATCAGATGGAGTGGAATGACGGCTAAGATCAGCTTGTATAGGAGTCCGAAGTTCCATAGTTTGTCAAAGGCCTTTTCTAAGTCAAGAAAGACTGATCCGGTGTATTGATGCCAGTTGAAGCTGGTGGTAATGTATTCAACTAGTCTATAGATCTGTTGAGTAGTGCTGTGCAGTTTGCGAAAAACGAACTGTTCTGTAGGAAGGATATTTAGCTTGTTTAGAGAGACTTGAATTTTGGAGAGGATGACTTTTTTAGCGATTTTACCCAAATCGGATATCAGACTGATGGGGCGATAACCTTGTGGCAACTGTGGGTCCTTACCAGGCTTATAAATAGGGACCACATACGCCAACTTCCAAGCATAGGGAAAGTATTTAAATCTAAGCATGGCATTTATTATTGTTGTAGGAGGTACGATGGCTTTTCTGGGTAGCAGTTTAATAACTTTATCACAGAACCTCCTTATAGTCCTTATAAGGACTGGCTTAAAGGGGCGAAGCAAGAATGCTTTTCATCTTCCCCGTTATCTGTAGAGGACAGTGTAGGAATAAGGTGTTATTGAGCTATTAACGCTCTGATCATGGCAGGAGGGTAACAGCAATAGCCGAGCCTAAGTTCGAACTTCATTGGCTACAGCATTGCCATCCAAGTGTATTAATCACCGCATCTCACGGTCGATCCCTCATCATAGTACCTTATAGTCCTTATAAGGACTGGCTTAAAGGGGCGAAGCAAAAATGCTTTTCATCTTCCCCGCTATCTGTAGAGGACAGTGTATGGTAAGGTGTTATTGAGCAATTGAAGCTCTGATCATGGCAGGAGGGTAACAGCAATAGTCGTGCCTCAGTTAGAACTTCATTGGCTACAGCATTGCCATCCATTACCCTCCAAGGGTATTCTGTTCAAAACCTAAGTACTTTCTATAAGTGAACTCTTAATTGGTATATAAATATTAATTAATGAAAAAAATAATAAAACATCTTCATTTAGCGATAAACATACAACAACGGAAATAAATAAGTATTTACTATTATTTTATATTGATTATTTAAACTACTTGAAATATTTGCGCAAATTGACTCTCCAACTCCCAAAGCATTTATACTTAACTTTATAATTTTTAATTACTCTCCGGTCTTCTCAGTATCATTGCTAAAGGTATGCTCTTTTTTGGCTGAAAAAAGTTTGATTAAAACCTGTCAAAAACGAGAAGCATTTGACGTATTTTTCAGGAACTAAGTAAAACACACGAGAGATTTTTAGTCGCCTTGCTACGTTATAGAAACTTAGAGGATCGAGGGAAAGATACTCAAGTAAGTTGCTCTACAGGAGAAGCGACTGTGGAAAGAAAATTATGACATTAAATTTAGTTGTAAAAAGATGAACGCTATGGAATCAACCTCCGATTCCTTTGAAAGAAGAACTTTAAAAACCGGTAGCAAGCAGGGACTCATTTCAAAATAATACACGATTGACTTTGACTCTATTTTCTCATAAGAATCTTCGTAGACTTTTCAAGTGAAGGTGGGTTAGTCAGTCTCATGCGACGGTGGCACGGTTAATTCTTTAATTAATAAATTCCGAATTTCTTTAACTGCTAGAAACGTAATAGTAATGGGCTCTGATCTTATGCTTATTATATTTTTTCCACTGAAATTCATGATGTTGAAACGCTTTCTTACATTTCGATGAGGGAACTGAAACAGATCATAAATTCTTTAGTGATTAAATATTCATTTATTTCATAACGATTAATATTGAAATTAATCGTTATGGAATAAAGGGGTTATATTTCGGAAGATTCTTTTAGTGATGCATGTTATTTTGGGCAAAATACAACCTAATGATACGAAGAACGTTTAGAGACTTTTAAATAAAAGTCCTTACCACACATAAATAAACCCTGTTGTAATGGAGGTATGGAACATGATCGCATATCCATCTTATCAACAACAACAACAAAAAAAAACTAATTATTACATAATAATATTCTTGCAAGTCCATTAAATAGTATCGTATTGCTGCAAATTTTAATCACTATAGTAATTGGATGTTTATCTAACTGTCATATTCATATTCTGAAGATCGTTTTCTCTGTGAGTAGAAACACTTGAGTCTCTGCCAGTGATTACTAATTCAGCTACGTTAAATTTGTGTTATTATTGGGCGCTTTAATTGTTGAAATATTACCCAAATACAGCGTTACGAAATATTAAATCCCCTCTGTAATCTAAAGCACAAATGCGATATTACATAAATGGCGTCCGATGTTCTACTCTTTGCTTGAAGGGTTGTTTTCGCACAGGTTAGTCAAATAGTTCTAATCGCAACCCAAACCTTTTCGATTCAATAAATGATAGGGGATAATTAGATGAAAAGCAACTTTCTCAATGGTGTATATCATTATTTTATATGATACATAACTGGATTCAATTACAACTAATTTCACAAATGTATAAAAGTTACCCAAGTGGTATTCATTCATTATATAAATTATTCATTCATTATATAAAGTATTCATTCATTATATAAAGTATGGTATTCATTCATTATATAAATTATCTATTTCGGATCGGTCATCATACGATGACCGATCCGAAATAGATAATTTATATAATGAATGAATACCATAAAACAAAAAAAAAAATGGATGCAGAAACTTTGGTAGTATTGAAAACATACAGAGACAGATTCTACAAATCCTTTCAAGACATATCTACACCAATATTGGTTCGATGATGAATTAAAAATATGTAAGGATGAAAGAAAAACTGTGCAGTAAGCACAAAAGAATCAGCGTAGAAAAAACCTTAAAACAAGCTAAAGATGACTAGCCCTATCAGAATTACTTTTGTGTGAATGATCGGATTGAAACTGGCTAACTTAATAATTGAAGACAAAAAGCCTACGCAATATTTTCATATGACCTCACGTGATCTCACGACGATTCTCAATAAAATGAAATACAATTTACTAGTTATGATAGTTGATATTTTGTCCTTACTGAAAAAAAATAGCTGCAGATACAAGTTCAAATACAACTTCAGTTACAAATGCACTTTAAATGCTATCACCACTTACTCTTATAGAAATATACTGTAGGGTATTAGAGGTGTCGCCATTTAACTGAGTTAAATCATATCTAGCTAGGAGAACACGGTTCATTAACTTCGCAAATATAACAGTAAAATACTAACTATAAAATAGAGTGTACCTCTAAGGATCAGTATTAGGACCTATACGTTTTATATATATATATATATATATATTTATTTATTTAACGATCTATGTGGATACAACTTATTTAGAAAAATATTGTCCTTCGTTGGTAAAAATTTGATTTTCATCAGCGATGGACAATATTTGATTTACAATGAAGTTAATATCAACTCATGATCATGTTGAACAAACACTTTTATAATAATAGCCTTAAATGAAGTTTGACAATAGAAATAACTTACTTAAATCAAAGTGAACATGGATATAAACAAGTAAATATCAATTATGTTGCATATTTATCCTCAATGGTTACTTTTCCAGTATAGGAATTATTTACGAGGGTGGTCTGAGAAGTTCTCAGCCTCGACCAAAAATGGCAACACTAATGGCAAGATTTTTTTTCTAAGTTGGTACATCTGTCATACGCATCCATGTGAAGCTGCAAGTCACTCTATCAAGTAGTTTGTTTTATACAGCTGTCTGAAGCAAAAGTGTTGTCTGTATCCCTTGAAATGGATAAAATTGAGTATCGTGCGGTTATAAAATTCTTTGTAAAAGAAGGTTTAAGGCCAAAAGAAATTCATTCGAACATAAACGTTTATGGGAATTCTTCTCCTCCGTTTGCGACAATTAAGAAATGGGCTGCCGAGTTTAAACGTGGCCGTACCAGCCTTGAAGATGATCCACGTGAAGGACGTCCGAAAAGTGTAACAACACCAGAAATCATTGATCAAGTGTACTATATGGTATTGGATGACCCGGTGAGTCAAAGTGCGTGAAATTGCTGAGAATATAGGCATTTCAAAATAGCGTGTAGGATATATTTTGCATGAAGAATTGCAAATGAAAAAGCTTTGCGCAAGATGGGTGCCGTGCTTGCTCACAGAAGATCAAAAACACACTCGCATGAAAATCTCTGAACAGGGCTTGGAGCGTTTTAACAAGAATAAAATGTTTTATATATATGTATTATTATTGATGAGACTTGGATTCACCATTATCTATTAGAATCCAAACAGTGAACAGAAGCCGGTTGTTTAGCACTAAAGAAGACAGTCGGTTCCATCAGCAAGGTCATGGCATCGGTGTTTTGGGATGCTAAAGGCATTTTGTTTATTAATTATCTTGAAAAGGGTAAAACAATAACTGGGGAATATTATTCCGATCTTTTAACCAGACTTGACGAAAAACTACGTGAGAAAAGACCCGGTTTGCAGAAGAAAAAAACCATCTTTCATCAGGACAATGCACCTGCCCACAAAGGTGTTTTGGCAATGGGAAAATTAAGGGATCTGCACTATGAATTGTTGGATCATCCACTCTATTCCCCAGATTTGGCTCCCTCTGACTTCTATCTCTTCCCAAAACTAAATCTCTTCCTCGCTGGTGAGCGTTTTTCTTCGAATCAAGAGGTGATTGCAGCTGTAGAGGGGTATTTTGCAGATCTTACGGGGACGGAATAATGGAGGTGGAGCATCGCTGGAATAAATGTATTAGTTTTAAGGGAGATTATGTTGAAAAATAAAAAAATTTTGAAATTATATATTCGTTTTTTCATTGTCAGGCCGAGAACTTTTCAGACCACCCTCATATTCTAAGTTGTACACTGTCTAGTTAATTTATTATGTTGTTTCATCTTACTTGCATTCATGTACCTTACATCACTTCCCAGTTTCCTTTTTATCATAATTGTATGAATGTACAATACAAATTTATTCAATCTTTCAAAAAAAATTCATTCAATCCTAATTTCTTTGTGCATAAATTTTTGTCAATAAATGAAATTGTTTTTTATGAAGAAAACAACTCTATTGAAGACAGATTTATGTTTGAATTTGAAGTAAATCCGGGGAAGTTTCTGTTTAAATAGAAAATAATGCATTCTCTACATACAGTGATGAAAACAAACTTCAAAGCACATTTCTTTCCGTAGCTCTATACTGGTACACAGTAAAGTCTTCGAGTTCTACGATGAATACGTTAAAATAACATCCTAACTCAAATGTTTGCTTTTTCTATTGATCGCCAGACATCAGTAAAATCAACAGTCGATTATGTGTTTAAAAGAAAACCAATACTGAAGAGAATGAGTTTGCTTGTAGATTATTTGTATATTACTTAAGAAAGATCAGAAGATATGGAGAACACGATAAACAAGTTACATAAAACCAATTGAGAATACTAATGAATAAAAAAGCGAACTGCGATGTGAGATCTAAACATCAATAATGAATGGGAAAAACGAATTGTGCGCCTGGTTGGAAAAGATGATTCAGGTAGGGTGCACCATTCGACCTTTATATTGCTGGAATGAAGGGGCATACAAAGTGCCAAAACATGATCTCTACATGCCAATGGTCATTTCTAGAGACGAAGTGTCACATGATACTAATATTCATTCTACATTTATTAATTAACGGCAGTGAGACTTGAATTATTGTAGATGAAGTAGCCTGGCAACCTGTAGTATTGTGGTGACCAAAGGTTAGATAATCTCCTGAAATGTTGCTCTAGAGGCCAAACGTGCAAGCTTCCACAAGCCTTCACAGGAGGGGAATAGTTTTACACCGGGTGAGAAAAGAAAATTTAGCGATAACTAGACAAATGCACCAAACCTCGTCTACATGCATTGTAAACTATCAATGTACACATATTTCGAAAATGTAAGTATCAGCAGTGAATGTATAATAGAAAATTGGTACTTAATGTTGCCGATTAACCGTGTGGAAATATTTAAAACGGAAAGGAAGACGCAAATTCTTTCGAAACCATGCTATTCATATTTCTCAGTATATTTTACTTCATATAGTCCAATAGAAACCAGTCCGTCCTATTCTACTAACATCTACCGACCATAATGTACAAATAATCACTCTTTCGATCTAGATCAGATCAAACGATAGTGAAATATGCTGCATCAGTGAGTTAATAGATATGATATCAGTAGGAAACAAAACTTTTCTTTCACTGTCATGCCTCTGTGGATTATACATAATCAGCAGGAGTATCACAATGGCAGATTAACATTTCGCGCACTAGACTACGCGCACAGAGCTAAATCTGCAGAACAGCTATCCCCCCCCCACACACACACACAGACAAACCAAAAATAAATAAAAAATAAAGAATTGGCTAGATTATTTCTTTGAAAAAAAAACAGCAACTAAAAAACCAATTAGCACCGTAACAGATATCCCTAAATGCATGGTTCATACAATCTAAATACTCATCCAATGATAGAAGATAATTTTTGTTATTAATTCGACATATTTGGTTTCCGTATATTTACTAGCAGCCACTCTAAAAACCGGCCTTTAAAAATGCTATTTTATAAAACTCATATGTTGCAACAGTTACGGAATTAATGCCTACCATTTTTAATTCAGTCACATTTGAAGTAACCTGAATGCACGTCAACAGACATGCAAGTCGTCCTATAGACTTAGCTGCTTTGACCCTAACTACAAAACGTCTGCATTTTTCCATTTTCACATGAAAAAAAAATTAGGAATTGAATTTTTTCGTGTGTCATTATTACATGTGGCTGGTACAGTAACAGTATTCACTTATGTGGGACATTCACATAAGCATTGGTGTTGAACATCGTTGACGGCATCGAAAACAGGATTTATATAAATATTTGATTTAAAGTGCGTTAGAAAACGTTGAAATAAAATAATGGTCAGATTCATACATTCTTTAAAAAGAACAATGAGATGTAAGAAAGTTTAAAAATTTAACAAGTAGACCCATGAGTAATGATCTCACCTTAACAGCAGTCATATCGTATCATTGTCTATACATATATGTATATCGACCCCATACGCGGGACGTAGAAGAACCTATAAGCACATCAGTGCCGTGTGTAGAGTGAGAAAGTTTATTGACATTTTTCTTGAAGACTTCAGGGATTTAGTTGTTTTGAGAAGACTTCAAGGATTTAGTTGTTTTGAGAATGCTTCATGCGAATACATCAGCTCGTTGTTTAGTGCACTGCAAATATCTAAATACGCATCATATATTATTCACCCACAGTTTAAATTTTAGATCTGACTTCTGACAAACTTTTATACCAGAGATGACAAAGAAATATTATGCAGAACTTTCTTAAACAGTATCCCAAACTTAGTGATATCTACAATTCATTTCTCACGTCTAGAACTACCATGTGATATTTTGAATACATTCTATGCTTCAATAAATCAGTGAGATGGCGTTCTCAGCGAGTTATTTACTTAGTTGCAAAGCCTTTAATGTACTTTTAAAACGTGTAGTTGTGAATCCTATCAGTTATGGGGAGGGAGATTTTTCTACGCTTTTGAAATTAGGCTATGTTAATAGCCTAATTTAAGTTATAGCCTAATTTTTTTAAAAAAATAGCCTAAATTAACATAATAAATCCTTTACAAAATTTCATCATCTGAATTAAGAGTGCAACTCATAAAATATCTATGATGGGTTTATTAAACGTGTATTGGTTAAGATGTTCCCTCCTCTTCAAAGGGACACAAACTTGCATACTTTTGGAGAAAAAGTTCGGAGACAAGGCATGCATGTACGCACCTCTTTCTCATCTCCTGATCGTTGGCAAAATCATTGCACTTTCATCAAAGTGCTTCCGAGCGCCTTCGTAACTTATTCGTTGAGTGGTGATCGCTAAGTCTGATCTGCAATGGAAGACGCTGCACACCTCAAATCCGAGTATGTTTATGCGGCTTCGTCACGAAGTTATTTACACGCGTACATACTACTGTGGGTAGACTAGGATGTTTTACTATTTTTAAACAATTGTATTTTTATTCATTTTTTGTTTTGTGTGAATATAATTTGTTCTAGACGTAGCGCGCGCACACACACACCACACACACACCACACACACACACACACACACAGCGTTAAGTCGGTATCCTATGTTTAAACCATATGGGAAAATGGGTATATAATTGTCCATGGATGGAGTTCAGTATTTTACAATATGGCCCTCACTTTGTCAGTCAAAAACATGACTGATTCTACTTGGGCTACTGCTGCCATCTACATTCCACATGCGGTTTTCTCCAATATATGAACTGATTATTGATATCAGTGTTGTGTTGCCACAAAGGAAATGGTAATGTAGAAAGATGATTTCTTAGAATTTATGGAAATCATTGCTTATTGTTGTGTCATGTGTGATAGTTTTGAAAATACTGCAGTAGTTATATCCGGATTAACCGAAAAATGGTGATTCCTCAAAACTTGAGGATTTTATCTCGAATTTTCTGGAAGGTAAAATCAAACCACATCGAACTAGGATCTTTCAGTCAAAAAAAAAGGCCGTTGACTAAACTACAGAGGTCTCCCGAAAAATCTGCAATTTTTAGCAAATGAAATGGTTCATTGAGGGATGTCTTATCAATTAATATGTTGAAAATTTGATCATATTTGCAGTTAGATGAAGACAAATGACAGGTTTTGTATTTTAAGGGCGTCCTCAGACGATGGGAGTGTGCCGTCTGATTAACTGACTCGTTCATTTGCAATATTCATTCTGAAATAGTAATGTTTGGATAAGACTACAAAATTAAAATCTATAACTAAGGTAGTAACTGAGATAGCATGAAACTGGTGCAAAAAATTGTTTGAAACGCATTAAATCGATGCAATAATTTCAAGAAAGGCTAGGTTGAAAAGCTAGCTGAGGATATGACTTTGGTTCTAGATCATTCCACCCCCTAAACGCTAGGCAAACTCTGCCTCACAAACTGTGTTAGGCTTAGTAAGGTCATTCTTCCTAAACCAAAACAGAGCAAGTTAAACCTGTAATACACAACGGGTAATGAAGTTACTTTAATTATCAGCATGGATACTACTTTCATCTTTGCGAATGTTTCTATCACGTAAATTGAAAATGATGGCTTCGTGGAAGATGCTGAAACAGATTCTCTGGAATAAAAACTGAAATCATTGAAAAAAATAATGTAGTAATGTACTGATGACATACCCATCGATCTGTATAATTACTGAATTCAGGAGTTGCAAAACTTTTGGATTTTTTTATGTTTTTGAATAATTACCCTAGGAAGACATCTTCACAAAGAAAAGTAGTCGACAAAGAAGTGAGGTGCCTTTTTATACATCACAATGAATGTTTATTACTGTAGGTTTTGAAAAATGATTCGCTGTACTCAGTAAATTGCAATTACATGGTTTTAACCTAGAAATTCGACACCCTCCCCAAGAAGTCGACTTTGCAACGCCCATCAAGGCAGGGATTTGAGGAACACCCTTGTGACAATAAATTATTCTAAGGAATGAATCATTGCTTAAGTAAAGACAGGTGTTAAATTAAGTATGGGTTTGCGTCTCTCTTGAGATACCTTCGTAGTTAGAAATGGTTCAGAGGCACCAAATGAAAGAGACGGATCTTACTTATGTGTAGCCTGTTATTTCTTCGGGGATGATTACAATGGTGTGAAAATGCATAATGCCAATCCCACGGAGAACCCAAATTTGTGAACGTTTTCCTAGAACTAATTTCTTTAAATTACACCTTTGTTCATGCTAAAATTGCTTATGCAAAGAGATGATGAACATTGTTTCTTGGAATTAATCAACTGTCAGTGTAAAAAAGTGTTCCTACGATAAAGTTGTGTGATTCAGAATTTAATTCTAGAAGAGCACAGTAAAATATTAAAAGGTTGATGAATAAAAATACATATAAAATATAAAACAAATTATATATATTTTTTTATATTTACTATACTGTTTATATCTACAAAAACATGCGAAAAATGGGGATACAAATTATTCTTTTCCATAATCCAGAGTGACCTTCAAGTAGGCAATGCAATAATTGACTTCGTTTGCCCCCCCAAAAAAAATAATGTACGTATACTTATTTAAAGAGAGTACAGTACTAAGATCAGTCTTACCTCAGCAGAGATTTTGGATGGACACTTCTCTCATCCGGCAAGATAAAACGCGTTTCAAATACACAATGAAACGAATAAGAAAGTATTTATAGGTTCTTATATTGTAACCTGATTGGTTACTCGTGACGATAGGAAAAGTAGTAAGAACTCGAAAAGCAAGGAAGATATGAGTAAATATAAATAAAATTAGCACACGGTATATAAGCGTTGTTTCATGGCTGTGTAAAAGTAGAGATGGTAGGAAAATAATGCCAGTTTTCTGAGCATATTCTTATAAATCCTAGGGGTCCTACTACCATAAAACTTGCATATTAAATTGCAGATTTTGACGTATTCGAAGAGAGGCTTTAGAATCCAATAAAACAAGCTGACAGCTTCAAATATTGAATATTTTGGTGTGCTGCCTGGACTTTGTTTCCTAACATCAGTGAATATTTTTTATAAACAGTTATTTGCAGCTGTTATTTTTCCAGATCAGCAGACATCAGGAACCATATTTTCTGCTATCCTGTCAGAATAACTTCTCATCTTGAAACCTTGACAAGACCACCCTGGTGAAGGAGAGAAATCCTTATGATCTTCACTATTTTTACGTACATTTCTTTCGGTCGTAAACTTTACTTTACTTGATCTTTATTTGCTGCAAATATACTTACAGTTGATATATATGTTTATGACCTCGTTCATTTAAACTTTATTCACATACTTACTACAGCTATTGTTGTCTAGGCTTCTCACTGTAACAAGTGCATAGTAAAATTCCAAGTTTTTGTCTGTTTTGCCATTTACTGTGTGTGCATATATAAAGGCTTACATGATCTCAGTTCGTACATTATCAGAATAAATAATTAACAAACTGCTGAGAATTCATTTCTGTTGAATGCATATCCTCTGCATTGATATGCTTTTTCTCATACGTTAGCAAGAGTTAGGGTTCGCATCCTGTCCCCTGAAAGGACCTTAATGAAGTCTTTTAGACAACAGTGGATGAGTTAGCCGTGTGATATGGAGGCGATAGGATTTTTCCTTCCAGGAAATTGGAGTTTTTCTTTTGCAAAAGGGACAGGCCTGCCTGAGAACATACATAATACACTTATTCAAATTAAGATATTGAATCCAAGATTATTTCAAAGCCGAATATATAGAAACTATAAAAGTTTCGGCGGATCCAAGCTTAAGCAAACCTTTCATGACAGGGGCAACTCGTAGTAAAGGTGGAGAAAGCTCTGATCACTATCCTTAGTATTTCCCATAATGTAAAACACATCTCCTAGACATGTATGATGTTATGCATTATGGAGGGGGGGGTCACTACCCAATGTATAACATCATACATGTCCGCTAGGAGATGAGTTTTACATGATGGGGAATACTAAGGATAGTGATCGGAGCATTACCCCACCTTTACTGCGAGTTGCCCCTATCATGAAAGATTTGCTTGCGCTTGGATCTGCCGAATCTTTTATAGTTTCTATATTCGGCATGAAACTCTTGTTGTTTCTCTATTCGGCTTTGAAATAATGTTGGATTCAATATCCACTTAATTTGAATAATTGTGCATCGCCGAAGTGAAGCCTTTTGGCTCTCTTTTTTTCAGTTTTCAATATATAATTTACTTTCCTTTATAGGCATCGTTGCGTTGATGTAATATAAAGAACCAATCAACTAAATAAACGTCATCTACTACATTCCGTATAGCTACTGCAACCATTTTTATTCAGAATCAATCTTCATTTACAAACACACACACACATAATTATTTACGTGAGCAGCAGTTTGAATCTAAATGTCACATGACTTATTCAATCACGGAATATGAATACATTTATGATGTTAATGCAATTTATGCCATAGGACTTGTATTCCTCCTTGGTGAAAAGACGCAACAAATGTTTACTGTTCTATGTCAAAGAGAATATCATCTTGGACATCTCACGTTCCATTTAATTGAATAAAATAACCATAAATATATAAACATTCACAGAAACCTTAATGTTTCAATTTCAGGAATCAAAATAAGGAAACCTTTTAGTTATTAAACTTTCCGTCTAAATTAACCGATGATGCAGAGGATTTGAAAGACGGCAGATCAAAGATGCATGTTCAATTTCTTTATAAAGATGTCCACTAGCAATTTATTTATTAGTAGTAATTTTTCTGGAATTTTCTAGGCTTTCAGTTTTTTTATTTATTGATAAATAGTGACTATAAGCAAGGGAAATTTCTTGAACTGAAGCAATGATTATAATAATTATTACTGATATCAAATTAAAAATTTAGAATCTAAAAACTATAAAATGATTACAATAAATATAAAAGATGAATAAATACACGCATACAATTAATTCTTTCAAATTCAATAAACATCAAAAATATGTTAATATACTGTATATCCAGTTTGTTTTTAAAATCACCCCCTAACATAATCAGAAAACAGTTCATGGGAATCGTTAAGAGGAGAAAAATTGTAATTATAGCTCATCAGGAAAACAATATTGTAGAATAACGTCAAAGCGAAATTTTACCTTTCAAGTAGATGCTATAATAAAAGTACGATGATGCTAAATGCTGTAGTACAGTACTCGTTGAGATTATTTTAAAAAGATCAAAGTATAACATACAGTTTCTGAAATAGAAATATATTATAACCTCCGATAAGAATAATTTAATTTATTAAAATGAAATTTACGTTAAATGAAACTGATAAGAAGTATTAATTATTAAATAATAAAGCATTTAATTTTATAATTATTATTAGCATACTGTTCATCCATAAAATGCCAGGACTCATTAACCTCTCCAAACTAATCTACTTTGCAAAATGTATTTTCAAGGTGGATTAATTTCGTATTATAAAATCAAAATATGCTTATCACACTTGTGGATCATCGGTACGGTTGCCTAATTATTATACAATTTTCAGGAAGATTAAGTGGGCCAGCTTATGATGAAGGAAAAAAGATCTAATAATGAAGATGAATGCTAATGAAATGATATTTTTTTACTTAGGGGAAAAGGTTTTGTATTTTATGTAAGGGAAGAACGATATCAGCTCAGTGTGACTTATTCCTTGTAGTTGGTATTTGAGTAAATTTCTGCGAATGGTTAATGTGAAAGATTAAGAAACTGGGCACAGTTTTCCACTTATATTTAAGTGGAAAAGTGTTTTAAAGTTGCTTTGATTACTGGAGGATAAAAAGCTTTGATTCCTTCCTTCTCTCTGTGTTGATGGAGTCTAAGACTCATCACGGGAGAACCACTAACCATCTCCCAATATATTATCACACACCTCTCGTATCCCCCCCCCCCCCACACTCTGCGCAATGCATCAAAAGACTCACTGCGAGAGATCCAAACTAGGGGTATGATAGGTATTGTTCAAACAATATCTATCATACCCCCCTCCTTAAACTAATTCGCCGACAAGACCTTAACAACAGTCTCACGCAACCTCTTCCAATCCTTCACCACTCTACCAAAATATTTAAACCTTATATCCCCACTAACAACACTTAACTTCCAATGATGACTTCTTCGTCTTTCTCCTCCTTCCATCTCTTGAAAATTTCTCCCTACATCCGTATCATTGAAAACCTTTCACAGCTTAATAATATCTCTTCTCTTCCTTTTATTAACTAATTATTGTAACCTGCAAATCTTTAGTCTATCCTCATATGAAGAATTTCAGAGATCTAAGATCATCTTAGTCACCCGCCTTTGAATCCTTTGTACCACTTATCCATCTTCAGTAAACCCAGGCTACCAAATCTGATCATAGTAAAAGATGCAGACGTATTAAAGTCTTATAGAGAAGAATAATGACTTCTTCGTCCCTACTTGTTAGCGTGCTTTTAAGCATCCAAATGATCTGTGTTTTGTTAGTTATTGCAATATGACATCTAAATTTCCGTTTACTGTCAACCATGATCCTTCCTCCAAGTTCCTCACCTTATTTTCTAGAAATGAAACCCGATCAATATAATATACAGTATAATATATATTGAGATCTTTTAGATCTAAAGTGCAAAACTCAACTTTTTGACACATTGTGGATAAAGGATAATGGTTTTGATTTCAATGTTAGCTTATCCAAGTCACCCTGAAAGATTACTAATTCCTATTGCTCTCCCCAACTTAACATTATGAGAAAACAACTGAAGATCACTCTTTAAACTGCTCCCATTATCATTAATGTAGAAATTAAGCAGCAATGGACCAAGAACTATGTCCTAGGGCACTCTGCTTAACCTTTGATTCTACTCCGCAATACAAAACTCTTTGATATCTGTCTCACAACCATCCTCCTATCCATCTCACCAACTCCATATTCATCTCCATTCGCACCAGTTTTACGTAACATATTTTTATGTACTACCTGTCCAGTGTTTTAGCAAAGTATAAGAATATCACCGTGCAGGCACCGTTTTATCCAGCTCTACTGTCACTATTATTGAAACAGAGTAAATTACTATGACAACACCTCCCCTTAACAAAATCATTCTACTCTCTATATAGTATCATATTCTCATCCACCTATTCTGAATTTTGGTTTTAACTAACTTTTTCCAGAACCTAAATGCCTTTTCTAAGATAGGTCTGTAATTTTTAATCTCAGTTTTCGATCCATCTTTAAGGCATTGTACTATTTCACCCTTTTGCTCTCTTGGACATCTGCCAGAGCTAAGATTTCATTTAACAGCATAGTCAAAGGCAAGTCCAATTCCCTTGCACATTCACGCAACACACGCGCTAATATCCCATCTAATCCCATGGTAAATTCACATTGAGATATTTTCAATATCCTGAGCACCACTAGTTTCCACCTCAAAGTTTTCATCGATGTCTTTTCATCAGGCACTGGTTTATCGAAATATTGACGATAAACCTTTACAAAATAATCACTCAGGAATTCAACTGTTTTTTAAGTGTTTCGTTTCCATCGCATCAGCAGAATTCTTTACAGAGATCTTTCCATAATTATTTTTGCCTTGTATTAGCTATATAGCGAAAGAACTTTATGGGATTCTCTTTGGCCTGATAGGTAATTTCATCTCATTATTTGCTTTTAGCCTTCTTAATTGTATCTCCATCTTACCGTAGTAAGAAGGCTTGAATGAACCAATGACCTCAAGAGCTATGCCAGTGGTAGATAAGCTACTAGTGAGGCCTCCCTAACTGGACAAGTCGAGAGGTGGGTTCCGTACAGAGAGAAACTCATTGTCCTCCAGGTTGAGGATTTTGATTTCGGACACTTCAACTGGAAAATTCATCGAATAGAAACAATTGATTACGACCAGGAAAAGATAAAGGTAAAAGATTAGGATTCTCGGACATTTTAAAAGTACGTGGAATGTAAGAAGTATGACAACAAAGGAATTAGTAAAACAACTAAAATATTAATAAGACTGATAACAGAAAGTAAAAAGAAATTAAAGCGAACAAAAATATGGAAGGTTTTACTACGTTATATAGCGGTCTGGACCAACATATCAGAGCTTGCAGTGCAGTGGTTATTTTAATCGATAACAAATTACAATGAAATACGAAGTATAATTTTGCAAACGATCGAATTATAGCATTTAAACGCAAATAAAAGCTACTTAAATATCCTAGGAATATATGCCCCTGAAGAAGATAGAAAACGAGAACTACAAAAACAGCTAATATAATAAAAATGACTATATATATTAATGGCAAGACTATACATTAACATTAATTAATATTAATATCTTAATGCTAGATTTGAAAATATTCCAATCCAAAATGTTCTATGCAAATATGGAGAAATTTGAATAATAACGGTCAAGAACTATTAGACTTCTGTTATTTCAATGACGTTAAAATAACCAATGCTTTTTTTTTCACAAAAAAGAAAAAGAAAAAAAAAAGAATATAAATAAATATACTTGGAATAGAGGAACAAGATTTATAATTGACTACATTATTAATTGCCGGCTTGGTTGGCCGAGTAGTAGGCATATCAGCTCTCCAGTCAAATGACTAGTTCGAATCCCGCCGTGGACATGGATGTTTGTGATTGTCTGTGAAAATACTAGTTGTGGTGGAGGACGGTAGATGGCGTTGGTGTGGTTGCGGTTTGTTGTAGTGAGTGGATTTGAGTGGTAGACACAGCTGTGCCCTCCCTCAATGAGTCTTTGGACTCCCTGGAGGTGTTATATAATAATTACTAATCAGAAACTGGAGATTTGCAGGACATGTACTGAGAGGTTCAGCAGGACAGAGGATATTAACAGTTTTAGAAGGAAAAATTATGGGGAAAGGATCAAGAAGCAAAAAACGAAGGACATGACGAAGATATAAGATCATGGCTCACATGGCTATGCAGAAACAAAACACGTTTCCGTTTCCAGAGGAAATTAATTTTTTTTTTCAGATGATTATTTAGTAGTTTCTAAAACAGAAATACTAAACAAATGTAGAAAAGAAGTAAATGAGAAAAATAAATATACAAAGTATATCTAATACAAGAAGAAAACATTAGAACACTATATCAATCATGATTAATAGATTATATAAAACAAGCCAAAATTAATGAAAATATAGAAGAAGAAGATGGAAAACTTTAAAGATAATTCATAAAGCAGCCCCTCTGAAGTATTTGGAAAGAAAAAGAAAATATTAAAGAGAAAAACATTAACAATTTGGAATACAGATATAGAAAATGCAATAAACGAAAAACAAATATCACTCCTTTAAAAGCATAAGGAAAGGAAAATATACGAAAATGAAAGAAATATAGCTTAAGCCATAGTACGGAAGGCTCACCAAAATTCTTGGGATATATTTATTAATAAAATAGAAGATATACATGGAAGATCCGTAAATTCCGTAAAATATTCCGTAAATAACAAAAAAAAAAGAAGGTAATTACAAAGTGTGTTGTCGCTTCATGGCTAATCCTCTTCCTTTTCCGGTCTTTCTTTCTGCGGTGGATCACTCACTCTTATGAGAAGCTCATGGTTTTAGTGAAAAAAAAATAATAATAATCCTCTTTTTGCCTTTAGGACAAGTAGAATGTTAGTCGATTTTATATTGGACAAAAGAAGAAAGTCCACTTTAATTACTTGGTCATGCTTCGTAAAAAGACGATTCCGTAGCTTAAAAGAGTCGAAGTGCATCTGAACTAGTAACTATGGTGTTAACGAAAGTATTCTTAACAAGCACGTATCACAAACTTATAAATTACCGGAAATGTCAATACAATTAATAGTGAAATAGTCAAGTTTGTTGTAATTGAACATCTGTGCGCATTGTTACTGTTAGCACGGGTGATGAATACATTGTTGAGTAAGACAATGGACTCTTACAACTGTAATAGTGGAGGTGAATTAATGGGAGTTCCATAATCAATAGCGCTTAGGTTTTTTTTATATAAGAGGAAACTTATGATATCAGACCTAGGATGTACTGGACGTTGTGCGACATTTGCTTTTTGGCTAGAAAGATCAGGGTTCGAAACCCCGACAAGAGGAAGCGTTTATAAGGGTTTTTAGACCGAAAGGGACGTCAGTTGATAAGCCCTTATAAATATTTCTTTCATCTACAATTTCTAACCAAGCCAGTTCTTCCTAAACAAAAGATGCGATCATCGATTAGCAAATCGGGAAGAAAACTTGTTTGGATCAAAGCGTATTATCAAACACGTGATGAAAACGTAATACTGTAGATATTTTGACATTCAGACATCGTTCCTTTATTGTAATCAAATAGGCGATTGATTTCCACACAATAAGATTTCCATATTAATCAAATGTGGAAATCTTCCATTTACATTCACATCACGTGTTTCCAACGTTCGCTCTACGGATAGCAGAACTGTTGCGCCACCTACTTTACCACCGACCAGAATATTAAATAATGAAATCAACATTCCAATATTTATGATGCCGAAATGCTTACTGGGTATGCGATATGTATATCATCAAGTATACAGTACATTTAATAATCACCATAACATAATGAAAGATTTGTGTGTCCTACAGTTCGTAAACTATTCGCCAAGAGAAAGATCATTATATGCTCGATACTAATCGTCAACCGGAGAATATTTTTCTAAGTCATTTTTCGGGGGACTTTCAAGTTAGTTGATCTTTGGCTTAGAGAAGGTGTTTTCCCTTTTAATCCCGTAACTCAGAAAAAAAGTTAAAACGCTCTCTATTTCAGACAATATAAGTTACAGGTTAAAATCACGAGATGGCGGTTACTTTGCCAAGCTAAGAGCGATGACCGACTACTCACCGATTTCCAAAAGTTGATTATAACTGAAGAAGCACCGTCCCTTGGATAATAAAGACGTTAAAGGAGTTATTTAGAACATAATAAGATGCAGGCGGTGATAAGAACTTCGGGATGATGAAGTATTTTGTTTTTCCTAAGATGTGCCTGCCTTCGAACTAATGAATTCTTTATAAGATTATTTACAAAGATGAAGAAAACAGTCTTTGGATAGATAATGTTTTGACCTTGCTTATATTACGTTATTTATATGCAGGAAAGAAGAAAATAAGTCATTAAGATTTTGCTTAGGCTAAGAAGATGGCAAAAATGTTACCAAAAAGAAAATGACAATAATCGCTTTCCAGTACTGTGAAGTTTTGTTGTTGAATTGTATTCATTCTGGAAAAAATTGTAAGCCAACTGTAAGGTAAATTTAAAAATATATTCACGACTGCGTCAAATAGCGTGTATGAAAGAAGATCCTTAGGTTTTGCTGTCTACTTTATCGGAAAGGAGAGCAGTGGAGGACTCAAGTAACTTTCGTATTTTAACAACGTCACCGGTGTACGTTTTCAAAATAATTGAAGAATGAAATAGAATAGAAATCAGCATAACGTAGAGATAAAATAACCATCAGACTTCTTTTTAGATGAAAATTTAAAAAAAGGTATTCCCATTGTCAGTTGCATCAATCCTAAATAACAATTTGTGAATACGATATCATATTTCTTTCGTATAATTCTGAATTTTGAATATATTTAGATACATTTTTACTTATTTGTATCCTCTCTTACCACAAAACATAATATAAATTTTATTATTCGCTGATTAAAGAATGAAAATCGACCGTAGAATACACACAATTACATTTATTTATTACTGATTGATTACTTTAGTATACATCCGGGTATGCGAACAGAATCGGGGAATAGTGAGAGCTGGAGATTGAGACCCACTTAAGCAGTGAACTGATTTATTCTATTAATATTTTATTTCATAATTTAATCATTATTAATTTAATAATTTAAAGTATTGCTTGTCTGTTATAGCATTTAAATATAAATTTTATTGAATTTGCTTTGGTTATGTAATGCGAATGGAAAACAATGCCCTGGTTTCGATACAAGAATACTGGAAAGTAAAATCAAATGAAATGATTCCAACTTACACGTTAAAAATGGCACCAAATAAGCTTATGGAAATAGATTATGCACGTACAAGAATGCTATTGTTATATTATACGCAAATTTCTTTTTCCAGTTGTTGTCTCCGATCAATTCCATACTTTTTCTACCTCGTTTTGATAAAGAAATTTATTTTTGACTTTTGCGTTTTACAATATAATCCACATGGTTATTCTAATTTATTCTTGAGTTTGGGAAACTCTAAATCTTCACTCTTCGTTGTAAAGTAAGTTGAACGGTAACAAAAAATGTTAAACCGTAAAACAATATTTTGTGTTTTTCAGAAATTGATTCGTTTACTAATATTCTAACTTAGAATTTAGTAAAACACTGCCTTAGATTCGTTTTCAGAGTTTAGAGAAAAAATGTAAAGAAACGTAATTCGTTGTAACGAACAAATACTAGAAGTCACGCACATGTCTAGTTATTATTCCTCTATTTGTGACCTAGATTTGTTTTCTTGTTAGTAATTTAGTATAATACTTTTTGGCACTTACGAGAGATCCCAAATTTTATGGTTTTAATGTCAGCTTATTGTAAGCCCTACGGCCCACCTAACGTTACTGATCTGGTCAAGAAAGAAATCAGATGCTAGAGTCGGAGTTACTGTCACTTTTTAATTTTCTTCTCCATCGACCATGACAGTAGATCTTACTTAATATTCAGTTTGTTAATTTCTATAAATGTTCTCAAGTTATACAACTTTCCCTTCTTTCCAAGTCTCATTTCAGCAGTCTTAGTAATGTACCTTCGTTTTCCATGGCTAATATCATGCCATTCCAAATAGAATCTCGAATCCTTCCCGCATGGTATTACTGCCACGAGAACCATTTTAATAAGCTTGTGTGGCATTCACCTTCTCTTTCTACTAAATTAGGTTATATAATGTGAAAATATGATGACAAACATGATACTGTAAGATATAATAGCTCCCAAGAAAAGTATCTTTCCTAATTGTATTTTTCGTTGCTTAGTAGGGACATCGTAGTTTTATTTCTTTGATAGGATTTGTTGGTATGAATAAGTAAAAATGTGGCCTAAATTTCGGTAGCATTAGCTTCATAAATCGCAGAGTTTGTTCTGCTTAGAAGTATCCTTTTATACTTAATTATGCTTGAAGTTAAACAATTACCGAATGAATCTTCACAACAGCGCAGAGCAATTCTAGGCAGCTAAAGACCATTATGAAGATTTTACAACTGAAGGGGAGTTAGCACGTCTCATGCGTAAAGGGAAATTTTTTCCACTCCCAAAAACTAGAGTTCTTCATCCCGCAAAAACAGATACACTGGATAAGGGAACAATTATGTTATAAAACACTGGTCTCAGAGCCTGAATTGCCTCGATCTTAATTCCAAACAGCCCAAACCAACTGAATTTTTTTTTATTATTATTATGGAATATGTTCATTGAGAGGTTAAATGAAAATGAATACTGTTATAAAATAATTTTTATGCTATTTAGAAGACGATCGTTTTTAGCACTATGTTATATGCAAAAGAAACGAAACCATGGTGGCAGAGGGGAAAATGTCATATTGTGTAATTTAGTATTGTCTTTTTCTTGTGTTGTTTGGTAAATTATTGACCATTGTGAACTCTTTATATGGAATTCCATTGTTTAACCTTTTAAAGTTAAGAGCGACTTCGTATCGTAGTTCATAAGAAAACAGGACACGTTTCCATTCGATTAGAAAACACCTGAGGACTCTTTACATGGAAGGTTTCAAAAGATGAGTTTACCGATGCCATACGGAGGAACATACGCAAATCGGCCAACGAATAAGCCCATCAAAAATACAATTAATGGGACGATAGATGGCGTAGTGTGTAATAGTAGATTATATAGTGTTTAAATGGTGGGACTGTGCAGGCCTCCCCCCGCGATGAGTTACTGGACGCCACGTGCATTTGGTTGGTAACATGATAACAAGGATATTCAAATGTGTACTTCATTCAATCCGGATTGGTCTCCACTTCTGGACGAAGATGATCCTCAGTTTTCTGATTTCATTCTCCTACAATTTCTCTCATCGACTACAGTAGCCTCACACTTTTCCACTAGTTTTCCTTCTTCACATCTTTAGCAATACACGTCTCCATTGTCCAGTGTATTTTGACTATAAAGGCAAAATATATTGATCAAAATCTTTTCTCTTCAAACTTCTTAAGATAGTTTCCGAAGATATCTTTCATGTTACTGAAAGCTGTTCTACATACTGCACCCTTTCTATTTCTTTGATTTGTCTGTCTTATATTTTTATTATTTGTCTCAAATAAATGTCAGAATCTACCCATGTCTTCATTGTCTTCTAAGATAAATCTTGTAGTGGGTCTTTCTCATTCATCATTTCTTTAGTCATCTAGTAAATGGGTCACAGATAAGCAAAAGCATATCTGTGACCCACTTCGACTAGAGATTTTATTTCTAGTTCCTTAGCATTTTATGGTAAGGACTATGCCACTAGCGAAATATCCCATTCCATCTTCAACTTCTTGTTTGGCTCAATGGTCTTCATAGCAAAGTAAATCGCTTAAGATCTTCTAGCAGATGAGTAAAATATTCTTTTAACTTCTCCAATCTTCCGCTTCGATTCACGAAAAGTTTCTTCCAGTGAATGCAAAGATGGTTTGGAATTTTGCATCCACTTACCTTATTCTTCAGTTTATAAGATATCTTTTACTATTTCCCATGGATTATAATCAGAGAGGTGGTAGGAATATAATATATTTAATTTTATGGTTTTTGGTTATATTTTTCTAATGTCTTGTAGTAATAGTAATTCTAGTAGAACTGAGGTTTTAAGGTCTACGAAATTCGATATACAGATATCCACGAATCCATAAAAAAAGTGCACATGTATGTTTAATGAAATATCTTTCCACTGTCTTCACGTATATTTATATTTTACGATGAAAACAGAATAGGATATGACCATATATAATTAAGTTAGTGCATTATGTTATTTATGACAAATGTTTTACACATGAAAATACTGCTTCATTTGTGAGGAGAGTTATTAACATTCTCAACAACTAAATCGATGAAGGTCAAGTAGTCATTTCTTTATGATTGAAGAACCAGCAAACGTTCTTACATAGGATAATTTTTATGAACTATCATATTTTTATAAATGAACGGTAAAAAAACTCAGCTGTAATTAGTTTGACTGAAATCAACTAAAGATGCGACATGTACTGATGTTTGTGGCATTTGGCTTTCTTTTCAATTACCCTTGAAACCTTTGAATATAGCCAAGGGAATCTTGGGTATATTCAAAATTTGGTTGAAAACTTTCGAAAGATGAATAAGAAGTATCTGCACCAAGGGATCTACTGAACTCTTTCATTTTAGTCCAGTTAAGTCAACAGTCTTTTAGTAAGGTAAGAAATAATTTGCATTCCAGAGATTTTGTTGAGATTGGAACAATGTGTCCTGTAGATATGTCTTCCAAGGACATGTCCTCTTCTCCTCTTAGATATCTGGAGCCTACGTAGCTCGTTTGGTATCTACATGAATATTTGGTTGGAAAGACCCTTTCGAATTCCGTCTAGGTACGAAGAACATAAGTGGTTTCAACAGAACGTGAGTTACCTGGTCTCATGCGGAGGGGTTTCCTTCTGGAAGCTTGTATTTTTTGTTTCGAAAAGCAGACACTGGCCACAAGAGCACACCCTGTTTATAGACATAACACACTGGTTATATAGCCTTAGTTGCTTCGGCGATAAATTAAAAACAGCGAACCAGTTTTACATCTGATAAGAAATGACCTGCTTGGTCGAAATGTAATGACTCCGTTACCAACCAACAGGTTTGAGGTTGAAATTCCCCTACATCGTAAATATTTGTGAATGTCTTGTGACTTACCTCCGTTCTACTTAGGAGAAACCAGACTGAAAGAATTCCATTTTCAGAAGAACTTTAGGATTATCTTATTCTTAGCCCGTGATACTAAATGTTACGATAGATTCGCATTCTTTCTTAGGTAGGCTTCACATAAAACAAAACGGGTCCAAATTCACTCAGAATAGTTTGATTGTACGACAAGGAGAGTTGTCTGCAGAACTTCCCCCCCCCCCTTCTCCAATCCTTTTCATTTTTAGTCAGATCAGGTTTCATTTTTAAGCCCCTTCTGCAACATAAAAAAACGGTGTAGTCTGCATAGGAATCTAAAACTGGGAAAGGATGCCCTTTAAGCTATTGTAAAAGTGTGTTTTGTGTGTAAATTAGATTTCATGTTCCATATTTGAAAGGTTTTGTCCTGTACTCGTTTACATATTCGGTAGAATACAAGTGACCTACAAGGAAGTTACATAGGGTTGAATTATGGTTCTAAGTCAGTCTGTGACTTGATACGTTATGTGGCCCACAATAATTATCTTAAATTCCTAATAAGCAAATGAATGATTTTTGTATACACATTTTCTTTCTTCATATCTGTTTTGTACATTATTATTAAATTATTATTCCATCTTTCTGAATTTTTCCTCTGTTTTAAACAGAATAAGATGAGAAACGTTTTGCTGTAAGATGATTCATAACAAAAAAAATTACAAGTATGTAATTTTGTTTGTTATGGTTCGAAGCTTTACGATCAAAGTTTACTTAAAGTTCTTTAAAAAAATTCGTTAGCAAAAGAAACATTAAAAAAAATGCTGCACCTTGGGAATAATTAGTGCTTATCATACTGTATGCTGTTTTCTAGAATTACAGTTTTTTTCAGGGAAGTCTTATCAGTGAAGTAACATCTCTTTAGGGAAATGACAACACGTAAATCCCCGAGGAGGAACTAACTAAAGGAAGTTTTTCACAACTTCATATTGCTTTAACAATTTTTTTTATTATTCATGAAAATTCTATTTAGGTAGTCTATGGAATCGCTTAGCATTTCTATAGGTTTCATCTCTTTGTTTACTGATTTGTGATTAAACAAAACAGATTAGAAACATTAATTCACGTGATTTTGAGCTTGTGATGCAAACCTTTTTTGCTCAGATACTCATCCAGCCTCATTTTTGTTTTCTTACAAAAAATGGAAATCGGTCAGAAAATATATACTTTGACAGAGCTTAACATTGTTCAGATAGGATTCAGCGCTCTATTCTGATATTGTAGTCATATAAAGCCAAATGTATTCGTCCTTGCGGGATGGGCTTACTAACACATTAAGGAAGAGGTAAGAAACAGAAAGTTTAACTTTCGTACATATAGGATTAAAAACATACTGCATAATTTTCTTTAAATTCAAATGGCAAAAATAATTTTTTAAAAATGGTTAGGTCCCCCACTACTAATTTAATATGTTTGCAACGTTTAGTGTGTTAGGGTGATATAAAAAACTATTGGTCGAAGCCAGCTATGCTGTGGATGTCTTTAGGTGGTAGGCGATTTTTTTTATCTGTGTGTTAGACCCCAGTCTACTAAACAGAGGCCTTGAGAAAGTTTTGTGTTCATTCTATAGAGAAGTCGGATTAGCCTGAAATCCCACATGGTACTAAGTGTACGATATGTCTGCATCCTTTCTTGGATATTCATTTTCGTTCATTTTCCTTTCTTTTAGTGTCACACGGTGATCAGCATTCATTTTCGAAATTATGGATTTTACAATCGTGTTATAACTAACTCTTTTTATTATCCCGAAGTTTCGAACTTCATATTAAGATCATCATCTGGAGCATACACAAATATACAAGACAAGCTGAGTTACATTACAAACCGTAAGCTAGAAACAATGATTTGATCACATGTTATTCTACTGGCATGGCCTCTAGTGGGAAAAAAAATTGCATCGAGCTAGATTTAATTTAAGATAACATGAATAAACATTTTTTTTTCTTATAGATAATTTTCTTTCAGTAACAATGATGTCCTATTTTTAGTATTATTTTTGATTTAGGATCCTGGATTTACTACACTCGGCCAGCCATGCTGGCCGAGTAGTTAGCGCATCCGCTCTCCAGCCAAAAGGCTGCGGGTTCGAATCCCGCCGTGGGCATGGATGTTTGTGATTGTCTCTGTGGAAAAACTAGTGGTGGTAGGCGGTAGATGGCGTTGGTAGTTGCAGTCATTTGGTAGATTGAGTGGTGGAGACAGCGTTATAGAGTATGTGCCCTCTCTCGATGAGTCTTTGGACTCCCTGGAGGTGTCAAATAATAATAATAATAATAATTTCCGAAAATAGGAATTAATTATTAACCATTAACGAAACTGGATGTTTTAATTAAACTATCCATGGTGTCACACTTGAGCAATTAAGTATTCTCACTATTAAGCAATCCAATCTTTGGCAAAGAGCATCAGAAATTATAGAAATTTTTAAAATTGTATACATCTTCCACTTCATGCACGTAGTTTTTTTTTTTTTTTTTGTAACAAGTTAACTTTTTATTCATCATCTCTTGCTTAGAAAGGTGTACCCACATCACAATTTTAGTTATATAAACTCAATAGTCGATCATTTTTACTACTCATCATATACTTTATATTTAATTCTGATATTTAATAAATAATAAATATTAATATAAAAATCTCCAGCATTTATTTATTAAAAAAGATTAAAAATAAAAACAAATAAACAAATAGATATAACTAGGCTCATTACAGTTAACATATTACATTTTTTTAAACACCTGCTATTTGTCGTGTGTAAAGTTTACTGTCAAGACATGCAAAGAAAAATAGGAAAATATTCAAAGGAATCGTTACAGACATCACACATGTGGTAACCGTTATTACAAGAAGAAAGAATTATTGTTGTTCGCAATTGTTCTCAAATTATGGTATTGCTGAGTCAATTACATGCTCAAGTAATAGCTGGATTTTAGCGGATGACACTCTGAGATTATCATTAAAGTTGAAATTCAAATAGGTCCGTTTAAGCATAAAAGTTTAGACTCCATGAGCTTTCTTCTAGTTTTGTAATAATCTATTTTTACTTGAGTTCATACTACACAGAGAGGTCTAGAACGAGAGGAGAGACGGTCTTTTACCTCCTGAAGTTTTTTTTTTTTAATTTCTTGTATGGTTTGTCGGGATTGAGGGGGAGAATACACTAAGTATCCCCACAATTTTTGTTCCCCTCATATTTACGTTTACCAACTTTTAATGCAGTTGGTATCTTTTCCATATGTTTAGCATCTATACAAAAAAAAATATCTAACTGCATTTGGTAGCTTCCTTTCAGTCTGTCTTCATTTGTTAATTCGGCCTTAATAAAGATAATTGGAAAAACAGGACTGCTTTCAACTAACTGTAAACAGGAAAGTGCTTATATGATGCATAAACTGCGAATTCAACGTAGCACTGTAGGTCGAACACGAAGGTTGAAGTCAAGCTCTCATGCATGTAATATAATGGACTTTCTAAGACTGCTTAATTGTTGGAGTAGCCACAGTGCTATGTAGAATGTGAAAAGCCTAAATATAATTCTGTTTAACAGCTATAAATTCCTAAAACTTAGAGAGAAGTGAATGCAAGTAGCGTAAAATATCTAAGAAGTCATTCAGAAATGTATGGGTAGGAACTTGAAATTATATAAATGGCTGGCGGGTGAGATAATCCTAAAAAAAATGAAGTTAGGTAACCTTCTAGTAGATGGCCAATTTGGCTAACTCCAACAGGTGGTAAATTGCAAACAACCATAAAAAACAAACCGCTGCATTATCGTGTGAAAAGAAAGTATGCCTCTTTTTTTTTTTTTTTTTTTTTCTTTCAGTCATCATATACGTTTGTGTGACCATTCTATCCCATTTCCTTGTAAGGTTCTAATACAGAACAGTAAATTGGTTTTTCCAATCTATTTACCGGGGACAAGTCTCAGCAGGCATAGCTTTAATTACATTGGTATCTCTCTCTCTCTCTCTCTCTCTCACACACACACACGAGATTTTATTTGTCGGCTACTAGATTAAATTGTTCCAATTATGTGTTCTTTCGTTTCACAGAGACAGAATTTCCATGTAGTTCATAGCAGAAGGATAATTACTTGCTCAAACCCAACCACCTCATGTTCCTCTTTAGCGTGATAAGTGGATCCTAAATTCACACCATGAAAATCAATCGCAAACATTCAGAAATTAATTAATTTGATTTCTCCAAGTTAAGTTTTTTTTTGTTCTTTTTTTCTCTTTCACTGACATGCTTAATTGGAATTCTCAGAGCTCATTACACTTCGTAAGAAGTTAACGGTTTTAACTTGGAAAATGTCAACTAAAGTTTTATTCATCGCCACCTCCCTCTAAGCTTTGTGCATCGCTTGTACTGAGATTTTCACTGAAGTGATTAGATACCGATTAGTGTTTATAACGAGTCTTCATATTAGTTTAAATCTTAGGTTTCCGCTTTGTAGAACATAATCACCTTTCGGCCCTAATTAACAAGGAACTCTGGCAGCAGAAAGAGAAACCATGAGTGCCCAATTATCTTTATTAAAACTTAAAAGTTTTGCATATGACCAAGAATTCGGTAACCCACAAAAATGCACGAAAGTCTGTTTCATAGTTGTTTATTAATGATTAAACAAATAGGTTCTATTTATTTTAATTAAACCTCTAGCGAGGTTTCACGATTTTCCCAAGTTTGATGTACCACTTAAATGAACTAAATTGAATAAATTCAACTTTCCCACGTATTTTTAGAAGTTTAAACGTTGACTAGAGCAGAGTGGTATGTTAAAACGAATACAAATAATTTGACTTTTAGCATCCTAAATTCCATTTCAATTCAACCATAACTTTCTTCACTGGGCATTTTTCTGTCAGTAATCATATGAATCAAATATTTATTTTTTCATTTTTTTTCTCCCCAAAAATCACACGTCGACTGGAACTAATTAATGATGCTGTTGAAATATTAATGACGAAAATCTTCTCTAGCAATATATAATTTACAGTATTTATAATGTTTTATAGATTTATTATTCAATTTTCATTTGTAATATAAAACATCACAATAAAGTACTTAAATATTTCGGAGCATTATAAGGGTAAACATTCATATAAAAATATTTTCAAAATACTTCGGATATATATATATATATATATATATATATATATATATATATATATACGAGTAATGCAAATATATATATAAATACTAAGAATAATGATCAGAGGTTTTACCACCTTTACAATGAATTGCCCTAGTGTTATACCATCTTTAGACTTGAACTATGTTTCAGGCGCAAACTTAATTGTTTGCATACTTGGGATTAGGAGTTAAATAACCAAGTTTATAAAATTACTTGGTAACCCTAATGTACAGTATCCGTAAGTTAAAAAATTAATTACATATATCTCCAAGTTAAAAAATTAATTACAATATATATCCCCAAGTTAAAAAATTAATTACATATATCCCCAAGTTAAAAATTATTAATTACACACACACACACACACACACACACACACACACACACACATATATATATATATATATATATATGTATGTCCCCAAGTTAAAAAATTAATTACATATATAAAAAATTAATTGCATATATATATATATATATATATATATATATATATATATATATATATATATATATATATATATATACATATATACCCGTATATATATATATATATACATATGCATTACCCGTATATATATATATATATATATATATATATATATATATATATATATATATATATATATATATATATATATATATATACGGGTAATGCAAATAAAACACAACAGTTCTTAAAAGAACTGGGCGATGGACTGAGTCCATGACTCTTTATCCCGTCATCTGAATGAAGAAAATCTGTGTGGATGGAGTGTTATTGAGCTAAAAAGCTCTAGTCATGGCTGGGTAACGGCAATAGCCGAGCCTCAGTTAAAACTTCATTGGCTAGAGCATTGCCATTTGTTACCCTGGAAGTCCTAAAAAGGACTTTTCACCGAACCTCCGGACTCACTCTCCAAAACACAACAGAATACTGTATTGTTCATTATCTAAATTACTTATGTTAAAATTATATTGGTGTATTCAAACTTATTTATTGTATATATCATACTTTTTAAAAAAAAATAGTATTTGTATCATGTTATTGCAATGTTTTATAAGTATTATTTCTTTATTTTTTATAATAAAGTCGAAACTATGAGTGTTCTCTAAATATAAATATTTTGTCGTTTTTATAATGTTATATCAGAATTATTGTCATATCTCAATGATGAGTTTTTACTCCAAAGTTTTGACAGCGTTTATTAACTGCTGACAGATCAAATCATTCACATCTTATTAACTCATAAATGCTCCAATGGAAGGATTTCATTACAGCTATAGTTTTTGACATACGATAAACCATTTCAAAAATTTGCTCATCACACTATTTAAAAAAAAAAAAATGAAGTATGAATCGCTTTCTGAGGAGCATTTATGAGCCAATTGTTTAGCTCTCACACCTTTCGGTTCTCTTTCGATCCTAACTCTTATTACGTAACTCACACAAAGTTCTTAAGTTTAAATACTTGCCCGAAGGCTTCGTTTTAGTTTGAACAAAAGCCCGAGGGGATTGTGACACGTGTCAGATGTCGGAAGAGCCTCATGACATTCATTTACGCTCGGTTTACGCCACTAATGATTTTGCGCACGGCTTTCACCAAGGGATTACTTCTCACCAGTTGACACCATAATATAACACGCCCACAGGTCTGTGAGGTAATACGAACGATTTAACTCTCGTTAATACAGTTTGAAACCATTGGAAACTCACAGCAGTCAAGCACTATATATATATATATATATATATATATATATATATATATATATATATATATATATATATATATATATATATATATATATATATATATAAAATATTGCTTGTCATTTTTGTGTCTCTTTTCAAAGAAGTAATTATAGTTGTTTTTTTTAATTAATTGGATATAACGCTTCAAATTTAGCAAGCTATGTCCTTTTGATTACTTCTGTCAAATATTAAAGTGAATGAATTGATAATATGCAACTTACAAGCTGAAATACAGCAGGACGAATGTGGACATGAATGATCCTTGTCCTGACATTTAGCAGCCATTATTAGAGCCCATTAAAGGCTGTGGAAAATGTGTTACAAAATAAAGATATCACAATATCAATCTTCTTCACAACCTTTCTTATAAGGACTGGCTTAAAGGGGCGAAGCAAGAATGCTTTTCATCTTCCCCGTTATCTGTAGAGGACAATGTAGGGATAAGGTGTTATTGAGCTATTAAAGCTCTGATCATGGCATGAGGATAACAGCAATACCTCAGTTAGAACTTCATTGGCTACAGCATTGCCATCCATTACCCTCCAAGGGTATTACTCACCGCATCTCACGGTCATTCTGTTTTTCTTCGCCCCTTTAAGCCAGTCCTTATAATAAGGACTGGCTTAAAGGGGCGAAGCAAGAATGCTTTTCATCTTCCCCGTTATCTGTAGAGGACAGTGTAGGGATAAGATTATTGAGCTATTGAAGCTCTGATCATGGGTGGAGGGTAACTGCAATAGCCGAGCCTCAGTCAGAACTTCATTGGCTACAACATTGCCATCCATTACCCTCCAAGGATATTGCTGGATTGAATGAATCAATCACCGCATTTCACCTTTCTTCACAGCCACTTACAGTGAAATTTTAAATATTTTGATATTTTATATTTAAAATAGGTGGTTAACAATTTTACTAAAATTAATCGATTACAACTAAACTTTTCCATTTTACTTATAATTATTGTATTAGAAATTATACTTTATTAAATATTTCATAGAATAAATGCAGTATAATACTGAAAATTTTAAAATACAAACAAAATAGGAGCGTGTTATATGAGTCACTTGGATTTATTCGGGACTTGATTTGCACTTAATATAACCAGGAAGTAATCTCATCGAATGCAACTCCCATATAGTAAATTGCGTCAAGGTGATCCAAAATAGGCTTATTATCCTCCCACAACGATGGTCTCCATGGATACGTGATCACACACGGCGAGAAAAGGAAATCTGATGAATGAATGCAAATGCTATTTAATTAAATGTATTCTGCTACAACATGAGAATGACTTGCGTGCCTTCTTATTCAAGTATTGAATTAATTCCATATTGCTAAAAATGATCTAATTGAATTATTATTCCCATGCGTATATCATAATCCAATGGCAGCGAAGCTTCATTACTTGGCAGACAGATTTGCTCTTTTCAAAATAATTAAGATGATTTATAGTCCTTTTGTATACCCCTTTGAGACATTAATATTGTAATCGAGTTTATACGAGATAAATTATACACTTGGGATCTTCTACAACAGCTATTTGTCTGTTGAAATGGTTAATTGTCTTTCGGATCATTTAACACTGTAAGATTTTATTGCCAATATTCAGAAGTGTTACGAAGGAAAATATATAGTCTAGAGGTGAGAATAATTTCTGTGTTTGGAATAAAAGAATTGCATTTACTTTCTTGTCTTGGGCTTTTCTGTCTGTAACACTTAATGAGAAGTGACAGGTTCTTTGTCACTGGAAAAAACTGATTCCCGTATGTATGTAGTAAAACTACACAATCGGCAGCTCATTACAAAACATAATTCATCTTTTTGAGCATTAAAGATAATAACTGCATGATCGAAGCAAACACGTGTCAATTAAGCGTTTGTGATTTGGATGAAATATTGAGATGAAAACAAACATTGATGCATTCGATTATGAACATAAAAAAGTTGAATTTACGTTCTTGTTTGCAGGGTTTGGCAATTTTTATTTAAAAACAAACTTCTGCCAAGACATACAAGGCACAATAAAGAAACTGTTTATAAATATATTTCTTAAATTTTAAATTGCATCGTACGATATCAATTAAGATTTTCCAACTGATTTGACCGAGATGGTGATTTCTATGAGCCGAAGCAATTTAAAAAAAAAAAAGCGAATAAGTATCTGATTTGTGGTAAACACAGCTAATATGTTTTCAGGAAAAAAAAAAAAAAAAACTGATCATATACCGACAGTCACAAAGTAAGATTTTTTTTCAACTTTTTCGTGTCGGATCATTAACATCTCTAAAATTTCAAATCTAAAAATGTTCTTCAGTAGCAATTTTAACTTATAGCTTTGAAATTGTAGTTAATCCCTATAATTTCATTGAAGATTATCTTCTAAGTACCAGCTATTTAAAACCGTCTTGTAAGAATTAGATTAAACTTCTGTGAACACGATAATCCTAATGCATGAAAAGATTTAGTTGACAAGCAGTTCCAGCTATGGAAACAGAATACCACGGTCAAGGGATGTCGTCATCAGGTGCCGCTACAGATACCGTGTCCCGCTATCAACGTATGGCAGGGTCTGCGGAAGAACGATAAACCAAATCGATGCTATTCACAGGCGAAAGTCATCATACTGAGTCGTATAATATGATTTTATTTATCTACGGATATCGATGACCTCTCACCCCGATTCAAAAATTCTGAAAAATTAAGTAAACGCTGATTATAATCAGAAATATCGCATCTAATGTGTGTTACCTGAATTACTTAACCGGCCTTGGGCGTTTACTCCAGTAACATTTAATGCCAAGAGACAAATCTTTTGTCATGGGAAAGAAGGGCATACCAGCACATTCAAGGAAAACGATAAGATAGAAATAACTAGATCGATTTTTTTTTTTTTTTCTAGGCCTACAGTACAGTTTGTGGAGATGCATCGCTACACGGAGACCGCTGTACTCAATACTTCACAATCACGTTTCGGTGTTATCAAGTTTTGAATCGTGTTTGACAGTTGGTAGTGTTCTTCGTCCCTATGCAAAGTGTTACCGTTTTGGGCTAGTCCAAAAATGAGCACTCATGTCATGCAATTGCAGATACCTCTTCAAGTTTAGACATAAAATTGACCTCCGTCTGTTCTTTCACATAATAAACCAAACACGCAATGAAGTGCAATAAAAAATCTTTTCGAATTGTATTTTCCCCCCTCTAAAATAACGGCGTTTATCTACTATTAATGTGCCCACTCCTTCCGATGTATTTCTTTCGTGCCTAAGAACGGTATAGAGTTCTCATTAAATTATATGAAAAGATTTAAAGTCTTGTGTTTGATGCTATTATTTGTTTAAATTGTGAGGATGCCATCAGATCAGCAACTGCTTCTAGCGTTTTTTTTTTTTTTTGGCTAATCATAAAGAACAGTGTTATATAACAAAACAAAGTGTATTTATATATACAAGTATGCACAACAGCTAACTGTTGTTAGCTGTTCATGGCAAACTGAATCGGTGATTCATGTACAGATATGCAATCAACTTTTTAAAATGTTATATGTCAATATATTAAAACATTCAAAACAGCACAATCTGGAATAATTACTTTAATTAAAATTATTGACTTAATTTGACTGTGACGTGAATGATCTGTTTAAAACTATGATCTGAGATGCGAAATTATCTATAATTTCGATTTATATGAAAATAAGATAGCTCTTAAAATCGGCATTCTCAGTTCACCCACAATTTATAAATTATTCTATAATCAAGCATTCTGTACAGAATAATAAAAATTCTGTATCAATAGTACAAGCAAATAAATTATTGAACGCTATTGTGGTGTATTTCGTAACAGCATTCTTGTATAGTGTGACGTCATTTAGTATAACAATAATCGAATCTACAATTGTTTTAGCATATACTGCTAACGTAATTTTCTTCTGCCTTATTTTGCTTTCAACATGTTTCGGCTGAAATTACAAATTTTAAATGTTGAAATTTGCAATTTCAAAAATTTTTAAATTTAAATTTAAAAGTTAAAATTTTAACACTTAATCTGAATACCAAATTTCATTCATTCTATCAAGCCAAGATAGATCGTCTCAGATCGTTATTGACAATAAAATGTTGAAACCCAGGAATCGTATTTGACTCAATTTAATTGTTTACACACGATATTTGATATTGTTCGGAGTTGAATTTTCGAGTGTCATCACTTCCTCCGTTTTTATGAAAACTATCATGATTTAATAAAAATGGTGATAGTTTTCATCATTTGCACACAAATTGCATAATGACTTTGGGGGAGGGGGGAGAGCATCTCAGTTTGCGAAAAATTTTCGCAAAACGCGATAATATTTTTCCTTTATTCGGAAAGATCTGAGTTCGAATCTAGTTCAGAATGAGAAGGCCCGTGTCTGAATTGTAGGAGTTAAGTTTCATAAGAAGGTGAGCATTGTTCTTGTAAAAACTCGGGTTTTTTTTTTTTTTTTTGGCAAAAAATAAAATAAAGGCAAAGAACGCACCCACAATTAAGATTCAATTTACCAGCTTTCCGGTTTTATTTTTCTTGGTCGTTATTTCAACTTAACCAAGCCAAATCTAGTAAAGTAAGAAAACCGGCCCAAGAGCCGCATTTACAAACATAATAAAGTCCACCATTGATAGCCTCAGGCAGTTGGTGACAAAATAAATAGGCCGCCAAATCACAGTCGACCCACGCAGGTACAAACAACTTAAGGAGGCGAGATATTTTACTCACGAATTACCCAAAATTGATTTCTTTCGCCAGGAAGAAAATAAGTCTTTTGGAGGTAGACACAATGCATGCTTCTAAAAATAGTTTCTCTTTCTTTCTCAGGTCAATGAAGTTCTCTAGATCTTAGACGAGGATGGATATGAATCTCTAAGATGTTCCCAAATTTCTCCAAATATAAACCATTTTGAAAAAAAAAAAATTAAAATCCAAAAAATTCTCAATATTATATGCATTTGCTTTTTTTTATTATAAAATTATTAATTTATTTTTTTGTAAACATGGAATTATTGCAATATTTCAGTATGAAGTATATATTCGGCACGTTTTATTCAGTGAACAACTTTAACAAATAAGTTACCGTAATGTTTTTTTGGAATTTTTAGCCTTTTATATATCGATAACTAGCCTCTGTAGCTCAATCGATCATGTTTGGTTAGATAGATCTGTATTTGAATCCTTTTTAGTTGAAGGAGATTTAGCCAGTCTCATAAAAGAGGTAAAACTGTTTTTTTTTTTCAACCTGAAAAACAGACAAAGCGGGCAGGAAAAAAGTTAACAAGCAATTGTCATACAGTGACTTCAGTAGGCGTAATTCCAAACCATCCCAAATGCTTCTGTGCTGCAAGATAGCTTATACAAATTCAAACTCATGTTAATGCCAATCTTGAACCTTCATTAGTTAAAGGATTTATAGCATTTTAAGACAATCTCAAACTATTTCAAATTCGTTCAAGTTTTCAAAGTTTGGAGCTAAATTTTAAAAC
This sequence comes from Typopeltis vanoorti, assembly GCF_054136105.1. Taxonomy (NCBI): domain Eukaryota; kingdom Metazoa; phylum Arthropoda; class Arachnida; order Uropygi; family Thelyphonidae; genus Typopeltis; species Typopeltis vanoorti. Next base: position 40,043,138 of record NC_143550.1, read on the forward strand.
AACCTAAACGATATCATTAAAATATAACTGCTTACTTAAATTTACCTATCATGTTTAATATAATGATAAATAATTCATGAAATTATATATTTATTTTAATCTATAAAATTATGGCTGAAACAAGCTCATATGTCCTAGACATTAAGTAGTCCCTCTTAACTTGTCAAATATAGTTTTGGAAATCGAAATACATTATTAATAAATACCCTGTGATTTCTATTTGATACCTCGGTGTCGTAAACGCAAACAAACAAACAATTAAAAGGAAACCGAAACTTATAACGTCGAAGCTTCTACTTTGATGTAACGGAAATTCAATAGCGATGTATCTTCCAGAAGCAATTTGCTTCTGAAACTGCTAATATTTAGTCAACGATAATTATGTAATTATTGCCTTCAGTTCAATTAAAACATTATTATAATTGACAAGAATGTCTTCATAAGGTACCGTTCATTTATTTATAACTACTTGTTTGAACTAAGCATTTATAGATGAATAATTATAGAATTATGTTCTTCATCTATGCCAGGATATAACTGATTGTGCACAGTTCGTGTGCATGTGTGTGTATGTTATAATATTTGCTAAGTACTCACGAAGAAATAAAGAAAAACTTAAACAGGAAGAAATTAAATATTGAGAGTTTTCATTGCAAAATGATAAATCAAACATCAAATACATTCGATCATAGACATAAAAGATAACGGACTATTGGACTTATCTATTATAGTTTTGTAGCACACTGAAGAAAGTAATGGATATTTAATTTAATTTATTTTTTCTCGATGCTTTTAAAGTGTTTGTTGAGAGTGAATATCGAAATAATAAATGAGTAAACCACTGGCTATATATATATATATATATATATATATATATATATATATATATATATATATATTAACTGTTATGCCATGTGATCATTGTCACCAATAACATTGGTTTCTGTGGGTAGTTTTCGGTATTCAGATCACATCATGATGTAAATAAAGAATGCGAGGTTCTGTTTCAGGTAGTACAGTTCTTCATTTCTTTTAATTACGTGCTGGATATATTGTATGCCCTGTCTCGTAAAGTTTTAATTATGCCTATCTTTTGTAAAGGATGATGGTGTGAAGCGGTATTTAAAAATCTTCCCGTTTTGGTAGGATTTTTGTATACGAAAAAGGATAACAATTTTTCCTCATCGCTTACTTCCACAAGGATATCAAGGGAAGGTCATTTTTTGTGCTGTTCACGTTCAAGAATGAATTTTATATTGGGATGCAAGTTGTTCAGGTAATCTTTGAAAGTAATTAACTCATCCACTTTTCCTGACCAAATAACGAAAATATCATCGATGCAATGTAGCCAAATTGTTGTTGTTTTGTGATAGTTTTTTAATGCATTAGTTTCGAAATTTTCCATAAACAGGTTGGCAAAGTCTGGAGAAAGGGAGAACCCATGGCAAGTCCTTTTTGTTCCCAATATTTGTCATGAAATATGTAAAAAAAGTGTTTTCCAGGTAGTGTACGGTGGGAAAAGATTTACAAGTAGATCCACGTTCAAGTAGATTAACATAAAGCAAGTTAAACTTTCTTAACAAATTATATTTCTTTTAATTTGTAGATTCTATTTTCTGTGGCTGAATGGAATGTATTTTTAATTCTTACGAATCTGAGTGCAATATCATTGTCTCTACATCGAACCAGAAACGTTAGTTGGTTGATGAAGTTCTTATGTTTAGTGCGTACTTTTTCTAGTTGTGTAACTTTAGACCATAAGTACTAACGGTGAGCTTCTAGATGCAAACGAAAGTTTCTGTGGTTCAACAGAATAACTGTCATATATTGATCGTAACTGTTTTACAAGAAAATTTAAAGAAGCCTCGCAAATGATTAAGATCCCTACACAAAGCAATAAAATTCAAGGCTTAGTTTTGCATCATATATGGTCTACTTTCATCAAAAATTTAACCGCCACGGGCCTAGGATATAACACGCGTGATACCACAGAACGTGACAACAACTAGCCATGTTCCAACACACATGCAGTAACGAATTTACCATTTGTATTCTGGTTTATCAATTATATGTTACTGTTGTGAAGTTATAAAAAACATCTAATATGTGTAATTAATTGTTAATAGACTTTTGTTGTGTAAAACGTTTATGTATAACTTTCCCTGATGATGTATGGCTTACGATTTATGAAACTTATCTTTTAATTGCTTTTTTTTTATTAAATCTTTATTTCCATCATAATGTAGTCTCAATATCGAAAACCAACAGAACTGCTAATATACAGAAACTTACGTCAGTTTCATTTATTGTTATCATGATAACTTCAACAATATTACAGCGAAGCAGAACTCATCGCCATGGAAGCAAGTAACCATAGCAATATTGTCGCGCTACCTACTGATACTGTTTGGAAACTCAGATTTTATTTTTCGCCCGCCTGTTTGACTCCATCAAAATAGTTTCAAAGTAATAGCCATCATAATTCAGCCGGTGCACTCAGTGGAAAAGTTTAATTCGCGTAACAATTTGAAGTGATCACAGGGAATTCTACACAAACCGGCCAGAAGAATACACGATGGGCACATTTATATAATACACTAGTTTTATAGCCTTAGTTGCCTTCAGCCATAATTCCAACGAAGTGGAAATTCTACGAGAATTAAGATGATATGATAACCATTAATCTCTTAGATGTAAGACCATCGTAGCATCAGAACAACACAACTGTTTGAACATATTCATTTCATTCACTACACTGTGTTGAATGTTAAGAGATGTCTTTATGGCATTCAACATATTCTTACTTGACTATTTCCCGGTGATTCTAGTGAGCTCTCTCTAAAAGTATAAGTACTTCAGTAATAAAGAGATGATTAGAGTCATGTAGTACATTTATTTGCACGAATTTATAGAAATCTAGACTTGCTAATATTATATATCGATTACTTCACAGTGCAGAAAAATATTTAATGTCTATATATTCATTGTAAGAATAATTCTAATTAGAACCAATTAAAAAAGAATCATCACGCGCAGTTCCTTGGTTGTAACCCAGAATATCCTGGTTGTAACTTCTATTTATTTTATCGATTATAATACACAATTTGGTTAACTATATATCCACCATAAGATTTCTATATCTGCTTGTGTATATTCTTCCTCCATAAGCCAGCAAAGGTTGATCGATTGGTAGAGCCTCTGCTACTAATGGCGCACGCAAAAAGTTAAGCAAGTTTGAGCGCGGTTAGTAGTTGGAAGGGATTCAATCGTTCGATGCTGTTGACATACTCTTTCTCGATGAGTCTTTGGACTCTCTAGAGGTGTCACATAATAATAAACACAGTACTTCTTATTAAATTTAATTATCCATTAACATTTTTTAAATATATTTTTTCCTTTCTGATTTTTGCATGGAAATCCCCTGATAAGATAGTGATATCGTTTTGTGATTAATTGTGATTAATTTCAGTTTTTTGTTTATATTTTTAGCTTGCTTGTTTATTTTATTAGAAGCTTCAAATTCAATCACAGATAACCATATTTTTTCTCCCAATGACGAGATTTATTCCAAGTTCATGTTATCCGGGTTGTTTCCACCTTAAAGTAAACGACTGCCTTTTTTTCCATATAACTTTCCTCTGCTCATCTCTTGGATTACTGCTATATCCATTTCATATCGTATATAATTCATGGGCAAGCTCCAGAAATTCTCCGGCTCTATACAAAATTATCACGTTCTTTAATCCTATTTAGAACAGAATTATTCCATGATTTAAGTCATATCCATTTAAGTCAGTCTAGTGAAGATTACTTACTTAATCAGCAACTCCATCTCGTAAAAGATCTTATCTTTTACGATCTTATCTTTAATCTTATTTTTAACAGATCTTATCTTTTACAAGATCGAGTTGCTGGTTTCATGATGAATCCCCCAACCTCGAGGATCACAGTTAGGGAATGAGCATAGGGGCCGATGACCCCCATTCTTTTCATCTAATCCCCTTCCATTTTGACCTGTCTGTCTTGGAGGCCATCCTAGTAGCAATGCTGTCACCGTATCGCTTAGAGGATCATTGGGGATATACAACCACCCACCAAGTCAGGTGACGACACCATAGAGGGAATAAAATATCCATTTGCCATTGACATTATTGTATTTTGCTGACATGGCTGAACGAGAATATAGCCTTTCCACTCTCCAGCCTACATGTCATTCCCGCTGACTTAGTTGTTTGTGAATGCTTTAAGACAGTAATGAATTTCATTGCACAGTGTGAGACTTCTCTGCTTATTGTAGCCCCTGAAGCAGTTTTAAAAAAATCCATGTTAGTTACAGAGCAGAGGTTTGATTATATAATCCTTAGTCCACTCACGATACGAATATACACACTGTCAGGGGCGGAAGTTTCATATAAAAATTACCATTCTTAAGATAATACAGCCATTGTTAAGTATGATGTAGTTGACGTTGCCTTCTCTCCGTGTCTCTCTTGACAGGAAAAAAAAATGAAATGGTTCCTCACATATATCCCCTAGTTATAGTAATTTCTCTCAATGTCTAGAGAAAGAACTTTTCAAAGATCAAAATCCCGAAACAGTTGAGCTCGTTAGAGATAATCTTCACTGTTTCGTTTAGTATTATCTTACAAATCTGTGTTTGTGTATACGAGTACTTTTATACCATCCTGAAACTATTTAGTCCTGGAAAGACGTTATTGATATGTTATTAACTACTGCATGATTAGAAAGGATACATGAAATTTATATATTTGTGTGTTGTGGCATTTTTTTACTTTGGCGTTTAGCTTTCAAGATTGGAAGTAATGCAGTATCTGCAGTTTTATAGATATCCGGGGACAGAGTAGTTTACTCGCAATACAGTTGCTCTTATAGACATTTCAAAACACTGACAGTGTAAATTTATGCATTAGTGCCTAGAAATCTTCAACTTGTTGCGATGATAAAGGATTGAGACCACTTACTAACTAGTTTCCCTAAATTAGGGAGGACTAAACGACTTCTTTATATTTCCTTTTGGGAATAAAAAGGCATTGCAAGATTTACATACAGCGGTATTAACGTGAGGATGCGAAAATTTGAAAATATCATGAAACGCACAAGAAAATTCACTAATGTTACTAAATAAACTACATAAATGCCGTGTCTATGTGAAATGATGCAACGAGTGAAGATATTTTGCATTAATAACGAAATCAAAATGTTTAAAATAGCGAATTTGGAGGGAAGGAAAATTTATTTTTGATATAATGGAGAATATAGACATTCGCTAGGATAGTCTTTGAACGCTGCATCAGGAGGTTGCAATAAGTTAATAGCCAAAAATATGCGGCTGATTCATATTAAAGTATTTACTCGTGTCCTTGAGGAAGTTGCTTCTCCTTAATGAAAAGTAAGTATTTGAATTTTTAGGAGGTTATACAGGAACTATTGCTGCAGAGATATAAATTTATCAACACAAAAGGAAGCAGAATATGCCCGTCACTTGCTTTTCCACAACCGTTTTCTAAATTGAATGCATTGTGCTATATTGAAATGGTATTTCATGTCTGCAAGCGATTCGAACGTGGAAAATCCCCTGGATAAAATGTAAAATAAATGCCCATATGCTAATCTAATTCTATCAAATACAAGAGCTACCATTTCGGTATGAAAAGTAAATAATCGACATTTCTAAATCGAAAGTAACCAATGAAAACTATTTTTAATTCCATCATTAAAATTTCACGTTGAATAATGTACTGTACTATGATTGCCCCTAATATTCAATATTGTTTATTTAAAATAAAATATAAAAAAAATATCAGGTTTCCTTTAAAATAATAGCTGTAAAATAATTTCTCGTATGCATGGGTATTTTATGAATGTCCTGAACTATTATGGGAGATTAGTTTCATCAAGTGTGAGATCAACACCATCCAACGGTACTAATGCTGATGTGCTATAGGCAAAAAGCCTTCATAGGTGGAATTAAGGGATTCAATCGACCGTGAAATGCGGTCGATTGATTCATCCAATCCAATACCCTTGGAGGGTAATGGATGGCAATGCTGTAGCCAGTGAAGTTCTAACTGAGGCTTGGCTAATGCTGTTACCCTCCTGCCATGATCAGAGCTTTAATAGCTCAATAACACCTTATCCATACACTGTCCTCTACAGATAACGGGGAATATGAAAAGCATTCTCGCTTCGCCCCTTTAAACCAGTCCTTATAAGGATATAAGGTGGAATTAACAGATGGATTGAATCGACCGTGAGATGCGGTGATTAATAATACCCTTAGAGGGTAATGGATGGCAATGCTGTAATGGATGGCCAATGAAGTTCTAACTGAAGCTCGGCTATTGCTGTTACCCCCTTGGGCGATGAGATTCGAGAGTTTTTGAGTTCGCTCTCTTGAGGTTTTTGCCTTAAGGGATTTGCAATTTGAGTTTCCGTGGAAGGTGTTCGGCAAGGCCCGCTGAGGGGCTTTGTTGGTGAATTATTTTCTTCGGAATTTGAGCGGTTCTGCTCGGTGGTGGGGGAGCCCGTCACTGAGTGGAACCAACGCTGAGATATGGACGGTCTTTCGCCCACTATGGAGTGGCCTAGAGATCGTCCGATTTTTTGAGATTTCACCTTTACTTACATAGTCGGTGATTAATAATACCTTTGGAGGGTAATGGATGGCAATGCTGTAGCCAATGAAGTTCTAACTGAGGCTCGGCTATTGCTGTTACCCTTCTGCCATGATCATAGCTTTAATAGCTCAATAACACGTTATCCCTACACTGTCTTCTACAGATAACGGGGAAGATAAAAAGCATTCTTGCTTCGTCCCTTTAAACCAGTCCTTATAAGGATATAAGGTGGAATTAACATACAAAAATAACAGATTGGACACTGAAAGCATTGGAATATGTCCATTATTTTAAAATAAGTATTGCGATAACTCTGTTTTGGAATAAAATATACTATCGTTACAAACGATCAATATGGCTGTACAAAGCAAACACTCTTAGAGTGGATTGTATATCTGAATCAGATGTATACTGTTAGTCGTACACAGAGAAGAGCATAGGCCACTGTCGTTAATCCTATTATAACACCTTTTGTTGAAGTGCGTAAATTGTTGGTCCATCGGCCTGGTAGTTAGACATACGTGGGTTATGTTATCCAGAACTTTGGAGTATGCGTGGAGAGCATGCCTAGAAACATGGAAAATATGATTAAGATCAAAGAGAGCCCAGTACTATTGAGATGTGTGCGATTTAAGTTTCTCTGAAGCATAGTGCTGTCATAACTTATATTAACACAGTATCTTCTTCTGAAAAATGTATTTTAATATATTATTCAGTTTACATCATCATCACTTTCACGACGTAGTATATTACATTTGTCTTTGTTTCTTTCATTCCCCCCCCCTTCCCTCTATCGGTAATATTTTTGGGTAAAGATAACATGTTTATTCTACTGCTTTCGTATGATTGTCTATATTAATATTCAGTGTGCTTTTACGTAACACAGTAGATCCAGTTTTATAAATAAGATACCATCTTTAATTTTCTGAGCATCACGAAAGACCAGTGCTGAGCTATTTCAAATCTGTTTTCAGCAAAGTACAATTAAGTTTAAAAGGCAAGCAAACATACGATAGTCGCAATAAAAAAAAAGTAGACTACAATTATAGACATTTGAAATAAATCACTGCTGTAAGTTATTCCATTATTGATATGCATATCAACCAAGTCATTGTTATCATTCTACTCCGATAACTTGCGTGCTTTTTCTTCGCGTGATGCAAAGCATTATATATACATAGAGAGAGAGAGAGAGATAATGAATCATTGTTGGTATTGGAGGAATCTATTTGGATTAACGATCTATTTGAGCTTCTTAGGAATGAAATAACTAAAATATATTTTACAAATTTAACGACAGAAAATTTCAGTGTTGAGACTTTTACATCTTCGTTACAGCGGGACGAAAGGAGTTGGAGCTTTGCATGCTGACAAACAAGCACACAAGCACAAGCAAACAATGTTGAGTGCAAGTGAAATTGAATTTGCACAATTCACAATAAACAGCGCTTTCTCTGTGTTAGTAATAATTTATGTACGATAGGAAAACTGAAGCTCATTCTAAAACGATTTGCTACAACGAGAACTGCCTTATACGATGCAAATGTTTGTTAAAAAGCAAACATCTCGGGCTATGCGCTTCCACTTCTTTTTGTCACACACACACACACACACACACACACACACACACACACACACACACACACACACACACACACACACACACACACACACACACACACACACACACACACACACACAGAAAGAGAGTGCGTGGTTTCGTTTGAATCGGAGGTAGAAAAAATAATATATTTTTAATGTATAAAGGACACATGGGTAATTTATCAATGATTCATATGTTACTTAATATTTTTAAGGATCAGCAGAATTTCAAGTAGAACCGCAATCTAGTGATAAAGAATGGAAAGCAAAGTGTAGCCTAGATTTGAATGAATTAGATGCAGTCGTAAATATTGATGAAAAGACTGTTGAAATTTTATTAATTACTTGGCATTTAAACATTGGAAGAGATTTCTGTTTCTGTTTATTTCGCAAATTTCAAAGCATTAAACTGATATTGATGTGTTTAATTAAAAAAAATTAGTCATTTTCAATATCAAGAATTCGAACCTTGGCCTGCTCTTTTATAACCATAATTTTAGGATGGGAGGGGGGGGACTGGTTGTATGTCTAAATATATATTACTATATATTTTGACGCTCGCTTTACGTAGTTGTCGAATGAAAAATAAATCGATTAAATATTCAGAATTCAAGCTAGATCTGAGTGTCTTTGTTACGTGATTTTCGTTGTCATCGGAGAAACCACGACCTCTCTTACTGGAGGCATGAAGTGGTTTGATAAAGATCTGTATTCGCTCTCTGGAGCCCTAGATTCCTGAATTCTTTAATCATTAGCTTACCCACCAGAACGGAATGTTAATCTCCGCTAAAGTACGTTTAGTAGTGTACATAGAAGTAGCATAAAAACCGATTTAAAAGTGGAGCTTTATTTAGTTATGCCCTAAACAGTTATTGATAACGAGAAATATCGTTTATATATCTCAGGAGAGGAATTATGTATTTGATTTCCAGTTTATTTCAAGCAAATTAAAACTTACTTGAAATAAACTGGAAATCCGTCGTATGTTTTTCGAGGTAAATCAATAAGACTTTGAAAATTATAGAATTATACTAAGGAAAACTAATCATAAATGAAGAAAGAACATCGCTATAAATTACTTTGTAATGATATATAAGAAGGCATAGTCATTTAATATTACTTAGCGTGAGTGTAGTAAGCAACAGTGGACTTCAACCATCAATATTAAATTAAAGTGATGAGTTATCCATATTAAAGTTTATATGGTGCGCTAAACGTAACTGACCAACAATAATTTTGAAAGTTAAAACTGAACAGCAGAAATTTTACACCCCAGGAGAAGAGGAAGATTGAAAATAGGGCAAAGGTTGTTGCTAATGGATAATAATCTATAGTGAGTCAGACGATTTGCTATACGGTTATTCTGAAAGTTTTACGGTGATTAATGAATTCGGATGGTGAACCTGAGGATGAATGGAGATAAAGTACCGATGCTGTTTTGGGGTCACTACTTGCAAGAATAGATAAATTATCTAGAAAAATTACGTTGTAAAACAGATATCGATTACGTAAATGGAACAGCTGCCATTGACTGAGGTTATGAATTTTAAGTGGCAATTTGGGATGGCCTTTTGCGATAGAATTCTAAGAAAATAAGATATTTAAAGTTTAAACTACAGTCTTGATGTGAAGATGAATCATATTAATTTCTTAGAATGGTTATGCGGTCGTGATAACTTATTACATAAAGGTAAAATTAAGATTTAATTGAAAGGATGTATTGAGGAGTTAAACGACAATTATTGAACTTAATGTCTAAGCTTTCTTTGAATGATAATGAAGGGAAGGAAGCGGATCAACCTTAAGAATAGAATTAAATACCGATTGCATTGGTGTGTTTTAAGTTTGAATAAAATATCCAAGAGCATCGTTTTAAGATTTAGTGAAATACTGGAGTAGGTTAGCTAACAAAAATCATCTTTATAATTTTCTGCGTATTTACACGATGTTTGTAGAATATTATAAGTGATAAGAAATTGTTCTTGTTTGCATCATTATTTTGTCCAAGCGTGAAGTCAATTGCCTTTATAAACATTTAGCCTATACCAGTAATAATGCAACACGGATATTTATATCTTGTGGTTTCCTTAAAGTGCTTTACCTACAATTTTTCCTTTAGACACCTGTTTGGCTAATTTTACATCGTCTTTTAAACATTTATTAAATTTGTTAAAGAATAATATAATCCTAGATTAAATCCGCTAACGCAATGTTGAATTAAAAAAAATTTTCATAAGTAAATATCGAATAGTGTATAAATCATAATTATTATATTAAAGAGCCTAAAATCTTTTATATAGAATTAAATATTAATTATAGAAACAAAAATAATATAAATTATTTATTTTATACTAGATAGATAAAACTACTGCGGAAATATATATAATATAATATATATAATACTCTGTGTTTATTATGCAGTTATAGTATTTTGAACAGTTTTCCTGAGTATCTTATTATAGAACTTTTTTATTTAACTACTTGGAGATGCTTATTATATTGCAATGATTTCTCAACTATTGCAAAATAAAAAAAAAAAACATTTGTTCAATTATTTGGCATGACGCAGGTTGTTCCTCAACTGATTTAAATTTTAGCATCAGCAGTTTTTCTTAGCATTTTGCATAATAAATCTTTCTTGAAACGAGGTAGATTATAAATTTCTATATAATTCTCAAATTCACTCTCACTGAAAATATTTTATAATATTGTAGAGAAACATGTACACAATAAATATATTTTATAATGTTATAGAGAAACATGTAAAATATATTTTATAATGTTATATATATAAATTTCTATATAATTCTCAAATTCACTCTCACTGAAAATATTTTATAATATTGTAGAGAAACATGCACACAATAAATATATTTTATAATGTTATAGAGAAACATGTAAAATATTTTATAATTTTTACATTTAGAAACACCAATATTTTATTACAAATAAATAATTGGTAATTATTTATTTGTAAATATAATCCCATTATTACAAATTAATTACCAATAAATAATTGGTAATTATTTATTTGTAATAAATAAATAAAATAAATCTTAAATATAACCTATATTAAAATACAGAAAAGGTGTACTAATAATTTTACAGAATTATTAGAATTTAACAAATTAGCACAATTTATCTGTTTATATTTTTCAAACTATAAGAAATACAATCAAGTTATTATTATATTTTTCAGATTATTCAACTTTTTAAAACAAAAACAAACATGCAAGTTGTTACGCCGACTTTAAGTTATCATGGTTTGTAAGTAACTTTAATGAATAAGGAAACTTAAAGTTAAAAAAATATAAATATAAATTAGAACAGAATCCATTTTCCTCTGCATGAAATGTAAATATTTTCGCTCTTTTTTATGGTATAATTCTGCCAAAATAACTACTGCAATGCAAAATTTCCATTGCTTCAATTTAAATTATTCCATAGTTATTAGTTTGCGAATTTCAGGTTGTTCTGAAAGGTGAGGATGAATATCTTAACAAACATTTGCAGACTCAGAAACTATAAGAATTGTCTAGGATTAGTATTTTAGTAAGCTCGACTATATAAAATTATAAGGACCCGCACACATATCAGAAAGTCTGTGTAGTGTAAAAAATTCCTGGTTAACTATCTGCTTCCTCAGATGACAGTACTGCAATTAGTTCGAAGTTTCTCCTTGGAGGAGAAATCACAAAATGTCCTTGCGATTTCTCCTCGATCAAAAAATGGTGAACTTCAAAGAACAGCGAGTGAGCATCAAGTTTTGCTTTGCACAAGGAAACTATAGGCAGTGAAGAAGAAGGAAAAAAAAACTGTATGGTACCTTCACGATTAAAATTCGCAGGCAATATTTGCCAAGTTCAAAACACGCAAGTTCTGCAAATGTTTGAAATGATGCGAAAGCTACGCTTCCTGTATAAAATCGGAACTCCCTCGAAGGAAATGTCATGGAATAGCAAGTAAATAACTTTATTTTAAAGAGGGAAAAATATTAAAATCAATTTTTGATCATCTGTCGTATATTTTCCAAAAATATTTTTGGATTAAGATGATCGTTTTCTAATAAGATATTAATCGTTTCTTAATATTTAATGAAATGTTAAGTATCGCTCTAGAAACGATAATTCAAAATAATACTTGCGAGACATTAGAACGTAGAACCTATGTTATGCATTCTGCTCAAGTTACCCACTCTGCTGCTAATCCTGTTCATCATGATGATGAAATAATGGCTACTTTGCAGTCAAGCAGCATTTACAGGTTGCTACGGAAACATTACATTGTTTCCACCTGTTACTTCAACACGTATTATAAGATCATATCTCGTGACACTAATGCTAATATAACTTCTGATTGTGTTTTTAGAATACGTATGATGGAACGATCCACTTTTTTGCTTTTTTTAGTTATTTCGAAGCAGTTTATTTACTTCCAGGATATCAAAAACCAAGTATGTCTTAAAATATTTTAAATTTTAACCTGTTCGACTATTTTATACAGTAGATGAATAAAGAAGTGACTCAGTATTTGTACAAGGTTTATAAAATTTCTTTTGTATTGTGGCCATTGTGCACAAAATGCAACCTGGAAAATATTCGTCTTTGTCGCATGCACCAAACAAAGGATGAGGAAGCGATTTATACAACACCAGCATACAGTACCAACTGGAATCTTTCCATGAGCAAATAAATATAATAAAATCAGCTAACGCCTTTTATTCCCTTATAGGGAGTAGGCAAGGCCTTTATACCCTATCTAGTTTTTTGGAGACTGAGTGGACAGTTCAATCTCCATTGGTAGCCAATCAGAGATAGCTGGCTCATGTCTATCACTAATTATAACAGCCACCGATGAAGAGGCTGGCAAACAAGTGCTGCCATCTCTTGGTACCTAACCCTAACAAGATATGTTTCTGTCTGAAATAATGTGGGTACTAAGGTCGATTTTCTTGAGTTTCTGGGAGGAAAAACCCGCTTGCCTGTGCCACAGATCGGCTAACTCGGGAACCGGTCAAAGAAAGGCTTAGAAAAAGTTCCTACAGTCGGCGACTAGACTTGAACTTAAGCCTAACTTAGAGCCACCAAGCGCAGAGGACGCAAGCGCCACTTCCACTGAGCTACACAGGCCTTCCATAAGCAACTCAACAAAAAACGAAAAACTGTTCTCTGCATTTAAGACTACGTGTGTATTTGTGTGTAATAGACACCCAATTATTCTACAGATTCTTTTTTTTTTTACATCAATCTGTTTAGGATAAAATCATAGTAGCAATAGAATGTGAATCTGTATATCTATGTTCCCTCATTCCCCCCCCCCCGATAGTTGATAGAATTACAGTGAACAACAAGGATTTTTTAACTAGTATCAAACCCACTACGTGTTTGGGCACAGAATATAAAAATATAACTTTATTTAGTCCGTCAGTGTTTCTTACAAGTAGTCGAAACACAAGTTTGGCTATGAATCGTACAGTTATGAAAAGTATTTCATTTATAGGATATTTTGCATTTTATTATTTTTCGTTATTTTCAAAGACGATATTTAACCTTGGAAACACTTACAATAATTGTTTTCCTCTTCATGGTTGATGCTGGGAAGAATCAGAGACCACATTCAGGGAGAACATATAAACCTTGGAAATATCAATCATAAAGAGAATACCTTAACAGAAGATCCTTAACGTCTCGAATGTTCCACCGAGTAGCTGATTTATCAGGACTTCTCCAAATATGTTACTTTCCTGTTCTGTTTATTGTTGTATCCTTCAATGGAGATTAGATTCTAATCTTCCAAACTATGTGTGACAAACATTTCAAAGTATTCCACACTGCATGAAAAAGGGAGTGGGAAATACGAATCCAGAAGCTCAGCCTTGGAGAACTAACATGCACCAAAAGTCGTATTGGCTTACTCTTTTACATACTAGGATTACTTAATTGTTTTAATAATCCTAGTAATCCTTTTTCCATTTCTAATCCTTTTATTGCTACGCAATAAAAGGATTAGAAATGGGAAAAGTAGTCATTTTTCTACCTTACAGCAAAATTTTATTTTCAATTTGAAGTGGCATTTACATAAACTGGTTCATATCTTCATATGAACCAGTTTATCATCAATTGATATCGTCATAGATGTTTCAGAGATTTAATTATTATATTACAAAAACGATAGGTCAGGATCTATATCTGTGATGTTAAGTACTTTCTTATTGTTTGCGCGGGATTATACTGATATCTGAAGGTGTAGGTATAATCCCTTTCACAATGAAGTAATTTTTGTTTAGAATGAGTATATCTTCGTAATATAATAAAAAAAAATCAGAGAACGAGAAAATTTTAATTCTATTGTGTCTAAGAATGGTAGCATTTATAGTTTTTGGCGTAATGGTAAAAAATTATTAGACATATATCAAGAACATCTAATGAATTTTAGTTTCACTTTTTTTAGGCTTCATTGTTTTGGCTCAAATTGGGCTACATCTATCCAAGTTTATATTTTAATCTTGTTAACAATGATAAAAAGGTACAGTATTATTTTCAAAGTATGTGCGTGTGTATTGCACAAACTTTGTGCAACACACAATTTCAGTTTCGTTTCTTTATGCATACAACCTTCAAAATAAATGATTGCTGTGTATTAAGATAGTTGTATTGAGCAACTTCCAAAAAAAAAAAAAAAATCAAAGGATTTGGTGAATAACATCACCAAATCCTTTTTGTAAAAGATTAATAAACTTCTGAGAATGAATGTACAGGTACATGAAAATAAACGAAAACATACTTTACAAAAAATTACTTGACACTTACAAAATTAACGTAGTGTTTACATTTTCTAATATAAAGGGGACCGGAAAGTAGTCAATTTTTTGAACTACATTTTTTATATAAATTTTATTAAAGAACAAATTAACATTATTCAATTCTATAATCACCATCGTTAATTATAACCTTATTCCAACGATCTACTAAGTTTAGAATTCCTGTTTTGAAAAAAAGTTTTTTCTTTGGAGGCAAAAAATGATATCAAACTCCTTTGGACATCATCTTGCGAACAGAAGGTTTTATTTCTTATGCTGTGTTCTAAGGACCTGAATAAGTGATAGTCACTAGAGGCAATATCCGGCGAATATGGAGGATGTGGTAGAAGTTCCCATCCTAACTGCCTAATTTTTTCTCGAGTCATTCTTGCAGAATGTGGTTTTGCATTATCTTGCTGCATAATTACCCCTTTTCGATTGACAAGCGCAGGACGTTTGATTACCAATGCTTGATGTAGTCGCTCTTAATTATTCACAGTAGTTGGCTGCTGTGATAGTCTTACCTTGTTCCATGAGTTCGTAATGAATAATTCCATGAATATCCCACCAAACGCACAACAGAACCTTTTGTGGATGACGTCCACCTTTAGGTGTTGGAATTGGAGTTTGATTTGGAGAAAGCCACTGTTTTTTGCGTTTATTATTCTTATACAGCACCCATTTTTCGTCACCAGTTACGACTCGTTCCAAAAAGGGGTCATTTTGTGGTCTGGTCAACAATGAATTGCAAATCGCCCGTCTCTGTGCTTTATTGTTTTCTGACAGTTCATGCGGTACCCATACACCCTGTTTAAGAACTTTGCCACTCTCATGTAAGTGCGCTCTTGGACAGTTGACCATGATGAATTAAGTTTCTCTGCTAATCTTGTATGATTTGTTTTGGATCTGATTCAAAAACAGTTTTAAGAGCATCGTCATCTAGAGTAAGAGGTCTTCAAGATCGAGGACGATCAGAGAGATCAAAATATTTTCTGCAAATCTCCTAAACCATCGCTGACATTTGTTAACCTTCAGTACGTCTCCATAAGTTGAGCAAATGATTTTGGTAGCCTCGGTAGCATTCTTTCCTTGGAGAAACAAAAACAGCATACAATGACGTAAATGGTGCTCTTCAACTTTAAAGTCCGCCATATTAAAAAAAAAAAAAATCTAAAATTAAAAAAAAAAAAACAGATTTTCTAAATAGAAAATTAATGCTAATATTTAAATAAAAATCAAATTTAATAATTTATGTTATTTAAGAAAAAAACAATCGGCTAAAAATGACCTATTAAAAATAATTGATTACCTTCCAGTCCCCCTTATACTTTCTTCCACTTACGAACAGTTCTCCAAATGTATTTTCCAACATCCTCGAGCACTTTTTTTTTTATTACCGAAAAAAATTATAAAATACTTAATGAAACTACACTCACTCTCTTAAACGAATTCCGTACAAAATATTATTATATTAACAAACAACCCTAAAAAGGTTAATTACTTTAATGTGTTAACTATAATTTTTTTCGCTATTAGTATTAGGTAAATGATTGCATGTAAATACATGACGAGAAAAATGAGAGTGGATACCGAACTAGCACAACCAGGCATCGTCACTCGAAGGCGTTTAAGAAGCCTTCTTTCTATTGAAGGATTTTCCCTTTTTCATCACAAAAAAAGGAACGATCGATACTTGCGCCATTCATATTGTAGCGCGAAACCTTTCAGAATATGTTTTCCGTTTTAGTAGAGCCTGCAGCTAACAGGTTCAAATTTATTCTGAAAAGAAGTTATAGAGGATTGAAGCTTATTTGAGATCAAAAGGAAGTTCGATAAAAAAAATATAATTTTACAACACCTGAGGGTTACTTTGTTTTAGACAGTTTTGTTTAGAAGTGTGTGCTGTTGAAATATGGAATTAGATGTTGATATGAATAACAATTATTTCTATTAGACTTAAATGAATTAAATTTAGAATAAGCGTAATAAAAGATTACTCAATTTGTTTAATTATATTTAAATACGTTTGACAAATAAGGATTCCGAAAATCAGCAAATTATAACAGCCAATGATATGTATCATTACCAACCACAAATTTGTATAATTATAGTATGATTCGTGTGGTTGCCACCAGTCGTTTTAAACCCCAGGAAAATATTGTGCAAGCGATCATTCTGTTTCCTGTTGGCAGAAGTTCAAATCTGAAAATTAATGACATAATATTAAATGTTTGTTTATTAATAATATTAACTTCGAAAAATGACACTGCATTGTTACAGGAGTCGTCTTATTCGCTAACAAAAGCACTTGAGTTGCGCAATGGGAAGTGACGTCAGCTTCGCTGGAAAGACGTAAGTCTGGACTTAGTGTAGCGAGACTAAGAGGATTTAAAGTGACTTTTAAAATAAACACTGGCTTAGTGGGCTTTATCTGAGCCGTCATTCCAGTCAATATCAATACTCACTAGGCATGATTACCAATTCTTAAGGAAACAGATTTTGAAGACAATGCTTTTCAAACATAGGCAGCCATCACACACTGGTTGGAATGCAAAAAAAAAAAAAAAAAAAAAAAAAAAAAAATTCTGGCCTTGAAGAATATTGTTCTAGACGTTTTTGAGAGTGATGGGAAAGGCGCTATGTTAACTTTTTTTATTTATTTTATTTATTTTTAATGTTGAGCCCATGCACGAGTGGTTAGTTGATCAACCTATAGTATATTAGTACCGCAATATGTGTTGGGAAAGGAGGAACTTGTTTACATTTGATTTAAAATGACTGTAAATTGTATTCCTTGGGAAACACATCATGGGAAGACTGTTCCACAACACAGCAGTAGTAGGGATGAAGGAGTAAAAGAGACTTGTTCTGTGGGTTTCAAGGTGCATTGTGAAGGGATGTTGAGCAGCAGCTGCACGATTTCCAACGAACTTAGTACCAAGTGGAGGAATTATTGATGGTATTTCAGATGAACATTTCCCATGGAAATATTTGTAGAATATACAAATTACGGAAATCAAACGTCTGTATAAAAGTGGGGGGGGGAGAGTGGGTTAGTAAGAGATGGGTCTTTAATAAGTCTGATTGCTCTCTCCTCTGTATTGTCAAGCATTTTGAGGAGGCTTTCGGGACCCATCCCATATGTGAGAGCAGTATTCAATAGCTGGGCGGATTTGTGATTTGTTTACTGTTAACAGCTGTTCAGGAGTGAAGTAACATCTTGAGCGAAAGAGAAATCCTAGATTTTTAGAAGCTCAGGATGCAATAGTTGTGATGTGTTCATACCAGCCCTCATATCACGGTATTTCCAAGAAGAGAGATCTCATCCTGTCTGGAAATTTTTTGAGTGATACCAAAGATAATACTGGGATAAAATGGTTCTTTTTTGTGAGAAATTAGCCAGAACTGGGTTTTATTAGCATTGAAATTGACGAGGTGATGTGAACCCCATTGGCGGATGGCTTGGAGATCAGAATTGAGGACAGTGGTGGTTGATGTCCTGTAGCTTCAGGTGAGTTGTGTGAGTAAGGTTTATCAAATGAATGGGAAGTGTGCAATGTGCTGTCATCTGCAAAACTTTGCATTGGGTTGAGGTCAACTGATGTAGGTCATTGAGGACAAAACCTTGTGGAATTCCGGCATTAGTTGAATGATGAGAGGATAAGGAACCATACACCATCACACACACACACACAGATAGTGTTGCTTCCAGACAGAAAGCTGGCAATCCAACTACAGAAGTACTGAGATAGACAAACGATGATAGTTAGCTTGGTAAACCTTTGTGCCAGACCCGGTCAAAAACTTTGGAGATATCAAGTACAACCACTTGAGATTCACCAAACTTCCCCATGGCATTTGTCTAGAGATAAGTGACATACGTAAGCAGATCCTCTGTTGATCGGCACTGACGGAATCCATACTAGCGGTCGTTTATTAGCTGGGTGTCTTGAAGATAATGTAGGAGTTGGGAATTGATGATTATTTTCCATTACTTGAGACAGGACTGAGTGGTAGTTAGACTGCGGTGATCTGTCGCTCGTCTTGGCAGTGGGTTGAATATAGGCCAATTTACAGTTTGTGGGATAAATTCCAGTGGAGTAAGAGAGCATATACAGGCGACATAAGATGAGAGAAAATTCTGGTGTATAAACTTTCAGAACAATTGGAGGAATGCCATCAGGGCCAGAAGATAATTTTGTGTCTAATCTGGACAGCATTTTTCTGATTTCTTTCTGACTAAATGATTCCGGGACATTGTATTTTGGACATCTGGAATGATTGGGGATATTCCAACCATTGGCAGTTATGCATTCGTTGGAAGCAAAGTGTGAAGCCAGGAGGTTAGATTTTTCTGTGGGTGATGATGCAATACAGTCATCTTGATATGATAGGGGTGGGAATAGAGTTAGGTACAAGATACGACCAATTGCTTTGGCGAAAGACCAAAAGGCTCGGCTGTCGTTTGGACAGGCTGCTAATTTCCTGCATTTTTCTCTTTGGAACTCTATTTTGGAAGCATTGATAGGCTTTTTTTTTGCATCTACTTCGGGCTTCAGTATAAGCTTTAAAGGAGAATGGAGTTCTTGATTTGAGTTATGGTATGCTTGATTTTTCATTTGTACAGTTCTAGCATATCTTTTGAAGAACCAGGGTTTCGTTAGGGAACGGCAGTTCAGAGTGTGGGGAATGTATGTTTCCATGCCGGTGAGGATTACTTTGGTGGGAAGCTCAGTGCATATATTTGGGTTGGAAGACCGGAAGCAATAGTACAACCATGGAAATGAGGATTAGAAGTCGCAGAAGCTTCCCACATGGCACTGTTATAATGCCAAACTAATCTTGTATGGCGGTGGCTGTGTAAGCGTTGTTGCATAGAGGGAGGAGATGAGCACTAGACTGTTGCCGGAATTAACCAGGGGCTCACTACATTCCTGTGTATTTGGAAGGGTCATTGGAGAGAATGAGATCTAGGGTGTTTATGGAGTGGTTCGGATTATTTGGTATTCTGGTTGGCATGTGAACATTTTATGTAAGGTAGTCGGTGACAGCAAATGTTTCAGCATCTCTGCCTGCACGATCCGTGCAATTATAGGAGGAAAGCCAGTTGGTGTTGTGGACATTAAAATCTCCTAGCAGGATGATTTCTCTGTTGGGAAAGTGGGACCGGAGAAAAATCAATTTTTAAGGAGAGGAAATTAAAGAACTCAGGGTGGTTGGTGGCATCAGCGGAGCGATAGAGGCAGCAAATGAATTTGACTGAATGGAGAAGGGATATTTTCAACTAAAGAAGGTCAAAGTTGGGCGATTGTAGGGTGCTCTCTGTCAAGGTATGTTAGAGCTGATGTATGCGCAGAAGCTACCCTTGGGTCGAAAGGAGTTAGAGTGTATAGTTTGGCAGTTTGGGATGAATAGCGCTGAGGGGAGGGGAGATTTGTATTTCTGCCAAAAAAGAGTAGGTGAGGTTTGGTAGACTGAAGATGGTAGTGGACATTATTAAGGTTAGAGTTTAGGCCACGGATGTTGGTGAAGTGGATATGTATGGTTCTGTGAGGCATATGTTTGACCGCAAGGGTCTTGCACATTTCTTATGCTGCACAGGAAATGTGCAGAACTGAACTCGATTCCAGTTGATTTTCTTATGGGTTAACCTACACTTAAAGTTTATCGTGAAGATCCATCCCATGACTGCAAGAATGCAAACACATTATTGAAAGCAGCAACATCCCTCAATTTTTATGTCGTTAGGCAAACAGATAAACCAGTTTTATGCACTTCGAACTCCATTACAGAAAACGGCAAAGTTAAATAATTTGAAGAGTTGTGGAGAACTACGATACAAAGTTTATCATCCAGGATTCAAAAAGAAACTGACTATCAGCTGTCATTGAAAATCATTTTTTTGGCATCCTCAGTGAAAGTTTCATTTCACATTTGAAGTTCCACTTTATATCATAAAATACTCCTAATGGAATTTGCTTCTTGTGTATCGCAATGATCTTCCAGCGGACTCGCTCTTGTAGCGTCGAAACATACTGCGGATGAGAGATGATCTGATAGATACTGTTGTATAGTGAAACGACGTACAGTAGTTTCTTATCCTAACTTCTGCTAAAGATAATTGTTAATATCATTCAAGTATTCTCTGATTCTTAAACTATTAAAGACGAATGTCATAAATAGTAAGTGTCTGCATAATACAATTTTGGAGGAAAACAGATCTCTCTCTCTCTCTCTCTCTCTCTCTCTCTCTTGTATAGTTTTTTATTATTTTTTTATTTTTTAAACTGTGCTATGTGGAATAAGGAATTCCTGATTTCCTTATCGACAATAATTCTTTATTCAGTTCTTTTTCAGAAAAGTGCTATAAAATGAGACGGACGATATGTTACTAGTAAACGAGAATTGAGAAGAGTATATTGCTTACATCGTGCATGTCACTGACCTCAGCTTCTTTCCAATAATTGATACGCACTACCATTTTTCTCATCACTATGTTTAATCACGTATCCTAGCAACGCTCTAGTTTGTTCCTGGCTATACAACTTCAACCTATTTGCAACTATCGTTTCCCTAACTGTATTCTACATCCACTTCGTCCATTATATCTGCGCTCTGCACAATAAAAGTGCTTTGTAGAAATACAAGGAAAGTTTTACTTAATATTCTTATTCCTTTCGCAATATATATTTCAACATAATGTAAAAAGATGCGACATTAGGCTTTCAAAATCTTTGGAGTTTTGAAATGAAATGTTGATTGGGATATTTTGTAGTTGGACCAAAAAAAAAACAAAAAAAAAACAGCTAAACTTTCCATATCATATCGGAATCTTACATAACAAAATACCAAAGACTTCCTTTTCTAAATGTAACTGGCATAAACAATTACTCTACCATGCACTACGAACATAACATAAGTGGCAATTAAGCTGGATGCTATCAATACCATGTCTACATTAATATCTACAACACTAACTGGAGGAGGAAAGCCAGTTGGTATTAAAATCTCCTAGGAGGATGATTTCTCTGTTTGGAAAGTGGGACTGGAGAAAGCTAATTTTTAACGAGAAGAAATTAAAGAGCTCAGAGTTGTGGCATTAGGAGAGCGATAGAGACTGCAAATTATTCGAATGATTTTGTTGTTTCTCTTATTCTTTTTAACTAAGTGTAATTCTCTTTCATCTAAGAGTAAATTTCGTTCATTCGGCTAGAAGATATTATGTGACTAGGGGCCTCATGGTACTTTCTCCGCCGATGGCGTTCTTTAAATCATGATGCCTTTTAAAATTCTGTTTATTTCTGCACAGCATCACTTCGTATTAACCAAATCATCCAATGGCATGCGGGTATGCCATGTGTTGATTCTCAGTAGAGGTTGTACATTTCATTCTCCAAATTTAGACACGTTGTTTCAGACATCTTTGTTTTAATTTCAATGTATCGTCGAAATGTACCCCTTTCATAATCAGATTAAAGAAAGCTTCCAAGCTCATTCAATAAAATAGTGGTGTACACAGATTACATCTTACCAATACGAAGAACAAAGCATCCTTTCTTCAAAGTTTTTACAAGTTCCTCATCGATCTATCTTAGTACTTCTAATACTCTTAACTTTTTCTTCTATGTGAAGTTCTTACTCGTTTTATATTTTATTAGGTATCATATTCGCTGCCTTTTTTTCTCTCGTATTAATTCATCTTGTAGGCATTACCTATTTCACCCATGGTTCCATTTCATCAACATATCCGCCATTATTCTTCTCTCTTCCTGTCTGCAAAGTTAGTATATGTCATATAGAGGTGGAAAACACATCCCTCTCAGAAACTCTGGTTTATTAATTAGGCAAACCGGCTGGAAACACTCATTAACAGACATAGTAACAGTGGTCTTTTAGATGCATCGACCATAACTCCGAACAATGACCTGAATCTATGTTATTCTACTTAATAATTCTGCACGCAGCTTGCAAGAGGGATCTCAATTTACAGTATATCAAGATCTAGAGCATAGTTGTCAAATGACTCAATTAAAACTAATGCATCCTCTCACACAAAATCCTAGCAAAGTAGTTATTAAATACAACTCAGTTTAATAATTAGTGATCTTGGAGATAACACACGCGGATACTTTCACAAAACACACCTCACACGCAAGTAATACTAAGTTCATAAAACTGCAAGAAAATTAAGGGGCTTGATTAAGTTTGTCTTTCGTTTGGTGCCCTGGTAGTAAATGTCTGTTGGCCATGTGTTTCCGACCTAAAGAATGCTTGGAATTGCGATAGCACTATTTTCTGCCAGTTTAATTATTTAGTAGGCACGCAGCACACATTACAAAGTGTAGCTATTTCCCTTCTGGCAACTCTACTAAAAGCTAAATTGCGCTGGAACGTTCATACTATAGGGGAGAGAGACCATAGTATATGTATTGTTGTATTCCACTCTAAGGAATTGGGAATAATTTGATGACTTTTTATGATCAGGCATGCAAACAGTGTAATCCTTAAACTGTTTCTTTCTCTCTCTCTCTCGGAGAGATCACGTGTAAATTGATTTATATTCGTAGAATTGAAATGTAATCTCCAGTTTTAGGGAGTTGTACTTCGTTCACCATATGGCACGTCTGCATCCAATTTTCCAAAGGATTTTTTTTAATGCAATGTGAGTGACTTGAAGCTAAGTTAATAATTTTCACATATTTTAATTGTCATTTTTGTATTATAAAAGTTAAAAAAAAAGGCAGATACGAACACATCCAGCGTACAAAGTATTGAGTATGAATTTAATTCCAGATTTTGAGTTTGTTTTTTTTTTTTTTAGAAATAGTGATTTTTTTCTAATTAAATTTTATTTTAGCGCATAGTCAGAAATATGTTTATTTATTCATAACGATGAATAAAAAGTGGAAATATTTTAAAATCAAATATTTATTCGATGTTTATTATTAGGAGTATGGTTTCCAGATCTCAAGGAGTTATTTTTATTTTTTCATCGTTGCATATTAATGTCGATTTGTAAATAGGCACGTGATATGAGTGAGTACAACTGATTATTTCTTAAGGAGTCATGAATTTTAAGAGGATGATAGCTTTCAAAAACTTTCTCGATGAACAGATTAACTGTGTAAGAGATCTTATAAAGTGTGTGAAAATGAAGTGTTTCCATTCATGTCTTCTATAATAAATCGAAATACAAGATAAGATAAAGTGTTTTAATTTTAAGATTATAAAACATTTTGATTCCCCTCTACTCCTTACATTCTGTTTTTCTGATACTTCAAGCCATGTTTCATTTGTCGAGTATTGGTCAATACTGGACATAATATGAAAAAGTGACGAGATGGGAGATCTCTCTTGAAAATCCAAACAATGAATATTTTCTCTTTAAAAAATAACATTGTGGTTCCGATGTTGGTTACTATAACAACTTGAATTTATTGGTTACAAGTTTCTGCTAAAACAAAGCGAGGCTAATTTCATTACCGCAAAGTCATTAACAGTTTCAACGAAACGATACTTGATTGATGGAGAAAAAAAAAGTAAATATCATATGCTTTACATTGGTGAATCTGGAGTCGAAGAAATATATTGACAACCGATTGTTTCTAATGCTTTGACACCTCTTGAAAAAAAAAAATGTCAAGGAATTACACTGCCTTTGCAGAGCTGAATAATTGAGTACTCGCGGAAATATCCGAAGATCGATAACGAAACATTGTAAAGTAGCCGAAGGCACCTGAGAGACAGACAGCAGAGTGATTCAATAAGAGAAGAGGAGATAATTAATTAGACCAGCAGCTTTCTTTTTTTATTATTATAATTATGTATTTTAGAATGAATTTAGTGAAAAGTCCATTATAAAATAATTATGAAAAAAAAAGGAATAAATATGTGAAGACATAATGGAATGAAGATATCAACTTTAAACATTAAAGATGAGAAGATCAGACTTCTCAGATTTTACGTTTTATATATTTGGATTTTTGTCAATTTTAACAAATTGACAAAAAGCCAAATTTATAAAACGTAAATTAATGTATATTGAAGTTCATGTTATATACGAAAATAACTGTTTGCTTCAGTATATCTGTGCTCCTACCTAACTAGAAGCGTAAAACACATGCTTAAAATCATTCCACTAAACTTATGTTGAAGAGGTAATAGATGTAGATATTTTTAAGTTTTCTTAAGTAACGCTGCATGCACATGAATTTTATATTGCGTGCTTGAAGGTTTTCTAAATATTGTATGTAAAACATTTCTTAAAAATAACCTACAGTTCTTGGAAACTTTTTTGGACTTCAGACAGATACATGCATTTATCATTTCAGAAGTAGGTAATTTTGAGAAGATAGCGTGACGTGGAAGCTTTGTTTTTAAATTTATTTGAGGCTATTTTATTCAATCATCCTAGTATTCCATCTAGAAACTTGCAGTTATGCATACCAAGTAGTATTCTATACAGAAAATGTGTGAAAAGATTTTATCATAAAAATTTCTGGATGGTTGTTTATCTTATTATGATACATTATTATCGTAAACGTTAGAAAGGATTCATCAGAAACCCAATACTGATAGATACAGTATATTACCGAATACATCTTGAGTTCAGTGAAAAGTTCCTTTTTATGGAGTTTTGACAAACACAGTGGTCAGCCACAGCAGAAACGAATCCAGGTAAGTTGTTTGTAGAGAGTTTGAGCAAGTTTACTCTTTACAAATATGTCTTTCCAGGGTGAAGACACTGAAACTAGCTTGAAGTCGAGCTTTATTTTCATGAGTGGAGATTGAGGAAGAATTTAAGGCTGTCTTCTAGATGACTTATTTCAACCAAAACGTCTGTCAGAACTACGTATTTCTATCCTTAGTAGAAGTATCGGAAATATTTCATTCGTAACATTTTTATGACATATCTTTGCAAACGTCGATTGTAACATATATAATTTGGAAGCAATATGAATATTGTTATATTCTTATATCTTCGTATGTTCTTTCTTATGGTTATATCAGGCTTTAATATAATTTTATTATATTAACAGCCTCCACTCACGGTAGTACTGATTCTAATACATGTCTGTATGGATCTGTAATCGTATTCGATTTTCCATTGTTTGCTATTTTTCCTGTTGTCCTTTGATAAGCCATTAAAAGTTGCGTATATCAGACTAATATGCATAATCAACACAAATTTCAATAACGGGACTTTATCTGCTTGGTAGCTCAATCAGTAAAGACAATGCCCTTTGGTTCGGAAGAACCGTGATTCGAATCCTGACATGAAGGACCTTTATAAGGGTTCTGCCGCTGTTGCATGAGATGAGAGTGACCACCTAGTCGGTCTCACACGGTAGCAGTAGAATTTTCCTCCAAGGTAGGCGGATTAGTTAGAAGAAACACTCAGTTTATAGACAATAGTTATAACTACTACAGCAATAATTCCAAACAGACAAGCCACAACCCTCTGACGCTGTTCGGAAGGGAAGTTATCGATTAGCTGTCCAAAACATGGAATCCTTCGTTTATCACGAACGTCCACTTTCCTTGTCACTTTACAGTTTCGACGTAGAGAGGTAGTCTTACCTGTTTGACATCGTCCTGCATATAATTTAACCACTGGGCCGTAAGCGACCATCAAGGGATGTCATATTGGACAATGATGACACTTAAAGTATGAATCACAGCAATCATGTTCTTGAACTTTATGATATTGTACTTCGAGTGTCATCATTGTCCAATGATGACATCCCTTCTTGGTCGCTTTGACATCCCTTGATTCAGAAAAAAGAGAGAGAATGGTAAATTTTCCAATTTACCAATACAAAGTGTCAAATGTAACCTTTCCTATCTCTGATTTGGAAGCTATAGACAGTTTTAATTCATTGGGATGAAGACTTAAAACTAATTAATAGCAGAATTATAACAAACATTTCTTTGTATTGGAAAAACGAGACGTAAGTGGAGGATATTATAATACTAAATAATTACAGTCACTTACGTAAAATTGTTCATTTGCGGAATTCTTCGGCTATTTTTCATAGTCATTTTCAATACACTACAGGAATATAACCACAAAAAAAAAAAGAAGAAATCGCATCTATTCATGCAGATGGAGTTATTCTCCTGCAGTTGATAACGCATATAATATCACGTGCTTTCGATTTAATTGTTGATCTCACTTTTTTGTGGTTATCTTCCTGTAGTGTATTGAAAATAGCTATGAAACAGTCAAAAGTTCTACAAATAAACAATTTTACGTAAATAATTTCAGTAATTAGTATTATAAAGATTTCTTTAATAAAATTTATCATAGAAGCATATCACTTGAATATCATTTACTATTAAATCTTCCTATGAAATTGTATAAATGAACCAAATAATATAAGTCTGACATAATCTATGCTTGGATTCCAAAGTAGAGCAACTGTTTTGTTCTAGTCTGGGGCATAAAATTAATTTATAGTTACTTTTTTTTAGAGTTTTACCATCACTGTTCCACCTCAATGAAATAAAAGTAGCTGAACTGTAAATTAACATGTACTTCGGTTGGCCTCAACTCATGCAGAAAATTAACTAGAGATATTTTTTATAACAATTGTGAAAGAGTTAATATTACCTGAGGCAGCGATGGATTAATCTTTTCCATCAGCTATGAAAACTCACGACAATCAGTTCCAGATTAAATAAAGCTTTACACAAGGATAATTTCTTGCTTCGCTGCTCTTTTATTCTGATTAAAATTTACGTAATGCTTCAATCAGGAACTGGCTCTGAAACGGAAGTTAATCACAAAGAAAAAAAATCTGGAGGATCCTCAATAATTTCACTACACGGAAATAAATGTCTTAATTGCAGATTATAGATTTATAAATAATCTGCAAGAAAAATATTAGATGAGCTGCAAATTACGGTAAGACTATTATAATATTTACCAAATATAAAATATGTTAACCAATCTATAAGAAAATCAAAATACATGGCATTTAGTTATATTTTAACATTAATTAATTGAAAAGAGAGATTATTTATATGATATCTACTTCAAAAAAAGGCAAAAATATGGATCACGCATTACAGAACTTTGAAATTTGACACTGCTATAGTTATCCATATTTAGAAATACACGAAGTCGGCTAAGGAATTATAGAACTGTGTATTGATTTTTTTATGACACTTCCATACACGAGAACTTGTCGAACTGGTAGAATATAAGTACTGGGTGTGGACTAGTGAATAATGTATGATTACAAACACTTCAGCAATGTTCAGTGATTATATTTGAACAGTTTTTTCTTTACCTTAAGGAAGATTCTTTGTCTTATTTCTTACCAAATAGGGAGAAGATAAATTCAGTACTTGGAAGTTTCGTTCATGTTAAAATTATTAATTTCTAGAAAAACATATGCAGAATAAGAAACTTATCTTTTAATCAAGGACAACAGACAACGTGATCTCACTATCAATTGTATAAAACTATCCATGCTTGTAAATATCTTTCATTTCATCCAGTTTACGAACATTACCTTCTGTTTATCATACGCATTATAATTATAAATAGTTATTTTTCCTATTGGCAGGTATTTTAATGCTTTCATTTCATTTATTTCCTTTCCACCCATTTCAATTCCTTTCGACTCTCATACTATCTTTCCTAAAAACTACAATCTTCGTCTGTTCAGGAAACATTCAACTGATTATTTTCCCCCCTTAATATCTTGCCTATATCCAGCGCTGATGTCTTGTAGGTTTTCTATTCAGTTAATGTGCGATTGAAGAATATTTCTGTTATTTATAGATAAATAAAAGTTTTTGGAAGCACGTGATAAGATTATTTAAAAATAGGCGTTTAATTTACTCTTGCAAAAAAAAGAAAAATATTATTAGGATTTTTAATGAGGTACAAAATTTTCGAAATATTTTTTAAAAAAATAAACTCTTGTGACAACAAAAGTATTTAAAAAATGCAGAATAATATCAAGCGAGTATATTCACTCAATAAGCAAAATTTATTCTCAATTAAAAGAGAGAGAAAACCAAATATTTCTAAAGAATTTTGTGTAATTGAAAGCAAAGCTTTCTATTGTGAGAAGCTGCTTTGAAATTATCCTTTTACAAATAGGTTGCCAAGCGACACAAAGAACTCTGGAATGCGATGCCTTTAACTCCACAACATTGGACAGCAGAAGCATTTTATTATGTTAGCGAGGAAGCCGAAAATCAGAATGCTGTGTTAAAGAA
This sequence comes from Typopeltis vanoorti, assembly GCF_054136105.1. NCBI lineage: Eukaryota > Metazoa > Arthropoda > Arachnida > Uropygi > Thelyphonidae > Typopeltis > Typopeltis vanoorti. The sequence goes on from NC_143550.1 coordinate 40,072,412, forward strand.
TTCGAAATATATTTACCCTACTCGCACAGAATACAAAAATATCAATCTCTCACATTACTGATAGAAAAAGATTAACAGAGCTTTAAAATCAATACAGCTGTTATAATGTAAAAGTTTTTAAAATAAATTGGCTAAAAAAAACAGATTTGTTTTTATGAAAAAAGTAGCACGATTTTTTGTTACGAGTTTTTTTTTTCTGTTCTACCCAAACCCTTATAAAGATTATTCGCATTTTTCTTCATTCATAAGACTTTTAAATAATAATAATAACAACATAATTAAATAAATAAATCCATATACTGTTCAAGATAAAAACTACTAATACATAAGCTTATAGGGAAAAATATTTTAAAATTAACTAAAAATCAATGTTGAAAACATTGTCTCCATACATAAACCAAATAGGGTCACTAAACAAATATGGGAGATATCTTCATGCAGAAGTTAAAATCTAATGAAAATACATTCTCTGATCAAAAATATCCTGATCGCCTTCTGTAGTGGAGATATAGCTATATACATCACAACCATGGCTCATACAGTTATAAATGGACACACAGTCTTGCAATATTAATTGATAAACATTAACAGTAAAATAAGCCAAACTAAAGGGCTCGGTGACTTTTCGCGTGATACCATTATAAGATACCACCTTTGCAAAAACTCGGTTGGAAATTTCTATTCTTCTGCAGCTGCCCTGATCAACTGTAAATGATGTTATTGTGAAGTGGAAACATCTAAGAGCATCAACAGAAAAATCGCGATCTTGTCCCACAAGAAATCTGAAGCGCGCTGGTCCGAAATACCTCTGAAAGCGACGCTAACACCACATCTATTCGTAGGGAGCTGAAGAACATTGATTTCCATGACCGTGCACACAAGACTAACATCAACTAACATCATTGGGCTCTAGAGTGATAAATCGCGCTTCGCCTTCTTCTTGTCCTACGGCGAGTGGTTCGGTAGGTGCCAAGAGAACACTATCTGCTTGAATATGTTACCAACTTGAAGTTTGGTGAAGGAAGCATGGAGGTCTGCGACTGTTGTTTATAGTTCAAGTCGGGCCTCATGGTGCTATTGACGGGAAATCTAAACACCGTAGCCTATGACGACATTATAGACAACGTTGTTCTTCTAACATTGCGATAAACAGTTCAGAAAAGTCCTGTATCAACACGACAGTGCCCTGCCTAGAAAGAGAGGTGCGTTAAGAATGGTTGGATGTAATACATGTTGTAGAACTTGACTGGTCAGCATAGAGCCTTGATCTCAACCCTAACGAACACCTGTTGAAAAGCCAATTCTGGTGTGAGATTAAGACCAGTAAGATAAAATATACAGTTGGTTGTTGTTATAGGCCAGGGAGTTCCACAGATGATTGGAAAGACATGTATCGCCAAATTAGTACAATGAGTACAGGTCGAGTGATTATTATGGGGCACTTTAGCTATGGAGATATAGACTGGAAGAAAGAAAGATCACATGGCAGAAAGGAAATAGAATTTATACACCTGCTGAGAGAGAATTACTTAAGGCAGCATGTGATGGAGTGGTGACATCACATGCCATAACCAAGGTGACAACATTGCCTCCAATTGGTGAGAGTGACCATGTAGTCTTGACTTTGGCAATTGTAAAACATGAGGAATAGTCTATCAAGAATAGATATTTGTGGAACTACAAAGCAGGTGATTATGACGTGCTTAGGAAGAAGCTTAAATTTGTACCATGGCATAAAACACTGCAGGGTAAGGATGTTAGTAGTGCATCGGAGATAATTAAGGATCATCTAAAGGAAGCAGTATTAAATTGTATACCTCGGGTAAGCAGGGTTAATCGGGTAGGAATTAGATGGATGAGTAATATCATTAAACACGAGCTGCAGAAGACGAAAATGCTGTGGAAGGTCTATAAAGAGAAAGGTGAACAGCACAAGGCTCAGGCAAGAAAGGTGACCAGCATAGTAAAGAAGGCAAGATTAGATTATGATAAGAATTTAGCCGAGCAGGCCAATGGAAATCCCAAAGAGTTCTTTCGTTATGTGGCAAGTAAGAGAAAGAAGGGCCTCCAATTCATCCAATTCTGTTCCCACATTAGTTAAAAAAAAGTATATGATGGTCACGAGGAAATGGAAGCTGATAAAATAGTTGAGTTACTGAGTGACCACTTTGCAAGCATATATCTCCCTAGTGAGGTTACTGCTTTAATCTATGTGACAGGAACTAATGCGGGAATAGAAGTGGATGAATGGAGGGCCTTAGGATATTTTAGAATCTATATGTAAATACATCTGTGGGATTAGATGGGATATCAGCTAATGTTTTGGAAGAATGTGCAAGAGAACTGGTAATGGCTTTGACTGAGCTGTTTATTTTAAGTCTCAGCTCTGGTAGAGTTCCAAGAGAGAAGAAGGGCAAAATAATTCCTTTGCATAAGGAAGGTTCTAAGGCTACAGTAGCAAATTATGGACTAATAAGCATCTCAGGCGTGGTGGTAAAAGTACTCGAAAAATTGGTAAAAAAGAGAATTCAAAATTGGTGGATAAAATATGATACTCTATGAGGGTCAGCATGGCTTTGTGAAGGGTCGGTCATGGCCTTAGTAATTAACTTTTTATAATAGAGTAACAGCTGAGTTGGATAAAGGAAATGGCTACACGATGATTTTGCAAAGGAATTAGACAGAATACTACATGAAACACTGTTACGCAAATTAAAACAAATGGTGATGGATATGACACTAGTTAAGTGGATAAGGGGGTGGCTACTGACAGATATTGAGGAGTATCTCGATTCTGCGGGGCAGAATCGAGGCGAAAACAGGTGACTAGTGGTGTGCCGCAAGGTTCGGTACTGGGACCAGCACTGAACCTTGGATTTTATTGGAACATTGGAAAGGATTTTATAGGATAGATGCAGGGAAAATGTTTCAGCATTTGGCTAGAGAGACTAGAAAAAGGGGTCATCCCTGGAAGTTGAATAAAGGTGTGGTCAGTAGGGGGTGTGAGGTCTAGAATTTTTGCTTGGAGAGTGGTGAATGAGTGGAAATGGTTGCCAGAGTCAGTTGTGATTGCTTTTTCTATTAATGGGTTTAAGGAGAGATTGTATGGATAGATTGGGTCTCCCGCGATGAGTTTTTGGACTCCATGGAGGTGCCCGTATAATAATAAAAAAATAATAATAAAAGCCAGGCCGAATCGCCTGACGTAATCGTCCGTAATTGGTCCGAAAGATCGAGGGCTGAAAGGGCAGCAAAGACTGGCCTAACTCCATAGTGATGTTGGTCATATTAGAGTGAGAGTTTGAATGAACAGGGGTACGCATATTGTTTATCAGATAGTATATAATCAATGCATAATCAGTAAAGAAATAATACGGACAAACAGCCCTTCATACAGCTGCATGCACATAATCAACTTTTGCTCTCTAATTAAAAACTAAAACTTTCTGTTTGACAAATAGTTTATAAATTGAATGAATTTATTCCGTCTCGAAATTTAAATGAATTTCTACTTACACTTGGTAGTTAAGAAGGATACAAAAGAGGAAAATTAAAACATGACAACGTAATTTCATCCGATGAATGGCATATGATATAATGTACTTTATTGCTATGTAATTTTTTGTCAAGTACGGAAATTGGACAGTTTTTTTTTTTTTTTGTCTTTCATGCATTACCACGAGTTCTTTAAACCACTCGATGTCTTATCTTTTTCCTATGAAAATGGTATTAAATATTGCAAAAACCTCTTCACTGGTTTTTCTTTAGTAAAAGATCTTATATCAGTACCTACCTTAGGAGAAAAGAACTGTGCGTGTGTGTGTATAGCAGTTTGAATTGCGAAAGATTTATGATCATGTTTTATGTGATTTTCTCAACATCGTGTAACTCTCGCCGATTGCCTACTTATGTTTCTTCATCCTTTTTTTTTTTTTAATGATCAGAAAGAAACCTACATCCATAAACTTTTCTGAGGATTAGGAACACCATCAGATTTCACCCCTTTCAGTTCTTTGAGCTTCTTACAAAACAAATCGCAGTGAAACATTTGAAAAGGTGTTCGCATTTGGTTACTTTTTTAAAAAGATTTTGTTATTTGTAAAGTTTCTAGTGCTCTTATGCTAATATTGTACAACTATTTTTCAAAACATTGTGCAGAGATTTATGTGAAAGATAAACAGTCGATAGCATTAACATTAAGAAAATACCGGAAGACTTATTTTCGTATTTTCTGCCTCTACAAAGGATTAGTTGAATCCAAAACGAACTTACTAGAATGAGGAGGTTGCATTGTATTGAACTACTTAAAAGAGCTTTACCGAGAAGGCCATATTTTCTTCTTTATTTCTATTTATTATTATTATTATTATTATTAAGGTTTTATTGATCAGACAGTAGCTGTTTAGAACAACTTCAGAGCCCAGATTATGATAATCATGATTTTTTTTTTATTGTAACATTAAAGTTAGTCTGGTATGGTATTAGTGGGTTTCTCTTTACTTTGAGAAGATTAACGCATTTTTGTCGAAACCTTTTGATGTCTTTTACGAGTGCTGATAATAGAACAAAAGACGCATTGATGACGTCAGCTGTAATGAATACACATTGACCCATCTCATCTCTCCGTGATGTTGTTTCAGGAAACGGTAGTGATAAATGCGACCTCCGGAAGTTCCTTCAGAGAACAGGAAATTCAAGGAATGGAAGGAAAAAAAAAACAAAATACACGGGGATTTTCTTGCCTCATTGTCTCTACTTAAGATTTGTGACGATACGCAGAGAAATGGATTGAACGAGAAAATCAATTACGAAATTATTTTTCTGATGGTGCTAGTGACTCTATCTCATCCCTTTAATGAATTCTAATTTACCGAAAGTACCATTAAACGTGCAGTTTGTTTCAAACTAATGTGAATGTCCTTTTTAACGTTATCTTTACTAAAATATGCAGAAGAAATGTAAACGAAACTGTCAATATTTGGGTCAATAGTTATGTGTAGAAATAGGTGTGACGTAGTAATCCTAAAAAAAGGGAAGTTACAAATGGTTTCAATTATGCATTCTCCTTTGTGCATAGTAGATTCAAATACTGTGATATGGTTGTTTGCGAATAGTCTTAGGTAGTCGATGAATTTCAACTTCCGGTGTATCACCACACTACCTACTGGAGACCTGATGGGTTTGAAAACAAAAAACGTTTGGTGATTTTCAAGCAACTAAAGTTTACAGCATTTCATGGACGGGATAAACAAATGAACAAAAGCTTTCAGAGAATCCACTGCTGTGTCCAACTCCATAGTTTATGGATGACTTTTCTCTAAGATAACTATCACTAAATCCCGTTTATTCGACGTGTGTGCTCCAGTTCTCAACGTGAAAATTTTGAAAATAAAGGGTTTCCGAAATATCTTCTCATAAAATTTTAACTTACTATACATACTGGATTTGGCCAAATGTCACCCCTGAAATTTATACATATTATATTATTATTATTATTATTATTATTATTATTATTATTATTATTATTATTATTAATATAATATGTAAAAATATATAATATATGTTAAATTATTAATGTCTGATTTATTTCAAGTTCCGTTTAAATTTCACGTTTTTATTCAATAAATGATCAATATAATTCGATGTTGATATTCAGTACATTTTTATTTGATAAATTTGATGTATATTGTTCAAGAATTTTAAGGAATAAACTCATTAAACGTTTGTGTAATGTGTATCCAATCAAGTCACTGTTGGGTGACTTGATTGGAGTTAATATGTAAAATGGCAAATTTTACATATTAATTTTGAGTATAAACAGATGAATTTTACTGTATTTGATACTCAACTGCTAAATAAAATATTTTGGAATAATAAAAAGAAATATTTTAAATAAACATACAAAATGTATTTGGGCCTTCCTACTGTTAATAAAGATAAAGTACGTCTTGCTAGTTTTCTAATTCAACTGATATATTAGATTTTTTTTTCTGTCATAGAATTTTATTTTGTGATAAAGTAAAGTCATTATACTTTTGTGTTTATTGTCCAAAGAATTCGTTACGTATTTTTTCCAGAAATAAATCTTTAAGACAAACAAAAGAGGCCCACTAGTTTAAGTTGTGTGCATAACAGTATAATGATAATAAAAATTTATGCCTAAAATATTTCAAATAAAATTTTCGTTTACTTAAGTTCGCTTATTGCGATTAATGTTAAAAAATTAATTATGTTTCAGTTAATAAATGTTTCAGTGATAGGAGTTGTTACACATGAATGTCTGTTCAAAATTTACTTCAGAAATCCTAAAAGAACGAAATGCTAGCACGAAACCAGCTTGCTTCAACAGGTAGACAATAACCCTCTTTCTAATCTTTTAGGGCAGACGCAGTTCGGGATTCCACCGTGACATAGGACATTAACCGAAATGCAAATGACTTGTCATCACTTGCCTAATTTTTAAGTTAAAATTCAGAACTATTATACTTTCACTCCAACTACAAGCACATTCTAATGGACGACAACAGAAAAGTGATAATTATCTAGACTAGAAAAAAAAATTTCGGTGAGAAGGTGTAGTCAGTAACAGGAAAGTTTTACTGTCGACTGCACTTTTATATCACAGAACACAAAGGATGATACAAATCGCACTATCTCTCCAGAATACCTGCTATAACAGACTAGCGATCGATAGACACGTCCAGCACCTTACTCATGTAGTGCAATTACGTGCATACCCATGCATGACTGTCATCTCATCGGTTCTCTTGTAAACTCTTTACATAGGACTGGCAAACAGTTCTTAGCGACCTATCATTGTACAGCGTACTCACCTGATCAACTTATTCTGATTAAAGCTGTCATTAGCCATGAACATACTAGAAAAGTGCTTTAGGAAGTTACCGAAGATTTTGTGAACAATGCAAATCTATGTCAGTTAATTTGTGATATAGAAATTAATTTAAGAAATAAAGTAGGAATTCCTAATTGCACAAAAGCAATTTACTGAACTTTTTAATATTCATTTTATTTATTTTGTTTCTTTCTTTATTTTCTCTTTATTTATGGTGGGAATGTATCGTAATTTTTAAAATGATTTAAAGCAAGCTTCCTCTACATTTATACAGATTATAAATTAAAATTATGATATAATTATGTTGAATTTTTCACGGCAAGTTACTGTCTGAAATTCTTTTTCCTTCTTTCTTTCTTTTTTTTTTCTTTTATTTTTATTTTTTTAACATGATCAAGTTTTAGAACTCCGTTTAAGTTTGGAAACTTTATGTAAATTAAGAAAAACCCTGGCAATATTTTTTCACTTTTAACGAGAAAGCGGAGATTGATTATAGTTTGTTTACAGATTTAAATGCAAATGTATGTCGATTAACATTTACAATTTTACTATTCTTTCACGTCATGTATTCTTCACATTAAAATTTTCGTCCATCTAACAAAATTTTGAAGAGCCGATGTGTAACAACTCGTCTTTTATTTCGCATCAAGCAAGAGTTTAGAAATATCTTAAGTTACTTTATATACAACTTCGATTAAAGGCTTTACAGAAGTACTTTCAAGTTATTCAGTTTTAAGTTCACTATTTAAATTACCATTATTACAACTGTTTTTATTTATAAGGATTTGTATTATACTCGGAAATGGTTTGGTGCATTTTCTGAGCAGAATCCAGTTTCCAGGAAACTAATTAGTAATAATTCATAACGTAATGCATTTTGATAAGATTTTGTAATGATTTCCGTGAGTCTGTAATAACAGGCTGTCATTATAACACATCAGAACTCTACAGATAGCATTAATGAAATTAAATAATTTTTTTTTTATTAAGCAAGCGAAATTTAATATTGTTGTATGAAGATTTCTATTCTAGTTTGGTTTCAATAATAAGCTTCGTTTCTGGTAAAAAAAAAAGTCTACGGCAATTGAATAATTCATAAATTTGCCAATAATAATAAGTATATTACGTCACTAGCCATGCACTTAATTGTTCATTATAGAGGGCGCTTTGTCATATTACGATGCAAATTTGATTCATTTTGGTCAAATATTTATTCTCAAATAAAGCGAGATTGTTTTCATTTTTGGTTATAACACCGAAAAAAATCATTAATATTATTCGACATATAGGTAAGGATATGAATAGTGGGTGGAAGGGACACATAATTATAAAAATTTCAGTTTTATAAATTATTCTTATGTAATTAAACAAAGTTATTCCTTACATCCAGTAATGTGTTAGACCACTAGTAGAGAGGATTAAAGTTAATTACCATTCGTTTATGGATTATCAATATAATTAATCTCTTAGTTCGACTAGGACAAAGTACTTTGGGAGTTTCGTAAATTAGTTAACAGGAACTTAAATATAATTACCAAATGAACCAGTAATTACTATTGATTTAAGATAGGTGCGTTTTTGGGTTGATTAACGTCTTCTTTTTTAGATAAATTAATTTGTTAAATGTGTTCCTTTGCCATAGTTTTAATTGAAGATTAAACACCGATAAATATTACATTTGCATCAAAGATGATAGGTATAGATGACACCCAAGTTGACTGAATGATTCAATTGAAGATATACGATTATTTTTATTCATGGGTAAATGAAACAGATAAGTTTTTTTAATCCTTGTAATTCTTTGGTGTTCCTTGAAGATTTTCTTAATAGGGAAAAATTAAAGCATTGAAATATTGGTATGTTTAAAACTCTAACCTTATATATAGGAACTCTATTCCCTGCTCCCCAGAAATAAAATTTCTTCATGATCCACAGAGTAAATCTTAGCTTCGTTCTTGTTCGACTAATGTATGAGAAATGACAACCAAGTTAATCACGTGACAAAATACTTGCTAGAAAGCACATGTCGAATATGTAATAACATAATCTGTATTTGGTTTATTTTTCAAAACATAATGGGTTTATTGAACTTCAAATTCCTTTAGAAAATAATCCACATTAAACTCTTTTAATAGACATTACCAATGTGCACCTTCAGAAAGAGATGAACGTCTCTTTTCAAGTTTTGGAGTGGAACGTTCACGGCAGACCATTTAACAAGAATATAAAGACTGAACCTTTGGTTTTTAGAGAATTCTGTATCGTGTTAGTGAGTCTCTCTACATAGTTCTTTCCATCCATAAGACAATTTTTGGAAAACGATCAAACAACAATGTTCATATATCCACTGTCAATCGACAGATATTTCCGCACGTATCTTTTTTCATATTATCTAAACTAAAAATTTCTTTTATTAAAAGAATATTATCTGGAAACTGTTGGTAATATTCAACGTCAGTGCTAAAGGAAATTTCAAAATATCAGCAATATTTTCAGAGAGTAAAGAGCATTTGAGAGAGGATCATTTATTTGCTTACTTGGTTCTAAGATCTTGGATGTGGTTATTCTATTTTCTTTTTAAGGCTTTAAACTCTCAGTATTTTATGGTCGTACGGATGTCAGTGACTACCTATTTGTTTAATTGAATAGTTTAAGATTTATTTTAATCCTAATCTTTATTAATCTTTATCTTTAAGATTTTTAGCTATTAAGTACCAAGATCTATCACTTCAAATGTACAAACTTCACTGATATTTAAAATGCTACACATTTTGCATTAGGTAAAGACGATAGTTATATTAGACGAGAGAATCTCGATAGTTTTCGGAGCAAAAAATTCATCGTGGTTATTTTTTGGAATAATCTAAACGCAGATCATTTCTATGAAACAGCGCGTATTCATTTTGTAACGGCTTTTTTTAAAATAAAAGTGAACTGAATAATCTCAATGGATGGTATCAGATTTTCTTTCTACTGTTCTTCCTCCTCCTCCTCAATCTGCCTTAAAAAATCAGGCAACGTAACTTGAAAACAAGCGCACTGTAAAATATCACATAACATAGTATTGCAGTTTCTATAATGGTGGTAGTAGTTATATGTAGCATCAAACTGCCTAAGACCTATGAGTTTATTTGGAAAGCATATATTATACAATAATATTATTTCATTTTATATTCCACTGCATTCTTGATTTATTAAATGTATATAATAAGAAATGCATGGAAATTCCCTTAATGCATATCCAGTATTTGTGATTTGTCAACCGAATTTGAAGAGGGACAAAATGATGCTTTTTAACAATAATTTCAGTTTCCACCTATCTTACTTGATGAAAACAGAAAAATCGAGAACATTCACTACTATGTTGATTGCATTTATCTTTCGTTTATCTTCTTCCCTTTAGGAGAAGTAGGAGCCTTTGAAGCTCTATCGGTATTGACTATTATTTGATTGAAAACACCTGAGTTCGAATCGCGCCTAAAACGCAAAGGACTTTTATAACAGCTATTCGACTGAAGATGAGTTAGCAGGTCTCATAGAGAGGTGACAGTTTGCTTTGCCGTAAATCCAACAAACTCCGTCAATAATGAGACATAATGGCTTGGAAGGGCCATGTCACCTAAATCAATTATCATCTCTTAATATTACCTGCAAAGTCTGTAGGTCTGTTAATAGAATTCCTCTGACAGATTTGAGAATCTTCCAATGAGGTCGACCGACAAAATCTCATTGATGCTGCCGGCTGAACTATGGTTATGATCCAAAATAACGTTCACTTTTTATTCCTTTATTCTTACTTGAATCCCTTCCGCGAAATATTATTTGTACATCAGTAGTACCGTCGGTGTGTCGAGGACTAGATAATCTTTTAAAAAAAAAACATGTTTCAGCCATAAACCGTTTTAAAGCAACTTTAGACCACCAATAATGAATCATGCAGCCTCACATCGGTTGATAAAAATCATCTAATATCCGAACACCCACGTCCACAGTGGGATTTGATTCCATAACCAGTCGAGTGAAGAGAATGAGAGAGTGAAGAATTATGGAATTCTTCCATAACTATAAAAGGATACGTTTGAGTGGCCTATCATTTAGATAACTGCATATTGAGGATTTAAATGTGGATGAATGATTAGCTTTTTAATTTCTAGAATAATAAAAAAAAACATATGTAATTGATGGGTATGTATTGCAATTGAGATAAAGTATTGCATGATGGTGATAGTAAAATTATGAATATAAAAATATTTCTGTGTATCCATAATACACATGATCATGAATATCTGTAGAATTTTAAGAGGAAAAGTTTAAATCATTCCCACATATACTTACATAGAGTCCAGAGTAGAACATGCAGCAATGTAGATGAACTGTTAATTCACAACAGATATTACTAGTAAGATCAAGTGACTGCTTTATATACCAATGCAACTTCCGTTGTCTTTATCTTCAGGATGATGATAATTAGGAATGAAAGAGAGAAATTGTTTGGTTTTTCGCGAACTTAAATTGGTAGTGACAATACTTTTAATTCTATGTCAACAGTTTGTCAACTGAAGTGTTCTCTGGTAAGTTTAACCGATTAATAATCATAAAGGTTCGTAAAGGTGCTGCAACTTAAATGGATTCGAAAATGTCTTGAATGTCTATCAAACACAGTATCAATAACTTGCAATGGATAGGTTAACTGGTGCAATCAATAATATGCACCTTTCTAAAAGCCCGAAACGAGTATTTGTTGATAATCAATCATTTTTCCTGGAAATGATCGATGAGCCATCAAAAGCATGAGTTAAGGCACAAAAATCTCATACTGCTTTACTTAGCTTACGAAGGAGTTTCAGCCTTAGCATGCCGTGTAGTTAACTTACAGGTAAAAATGCATATAGTATGTTTCATTCTGCACTATACCACAAGTACATGCTAGCACTTGTATTTAGCATATCTCATTAAAAATAATAACCTACGATAGGTACCATTAGAAGTGTGTGTGTGTGGGTGGGTGGGGGGGAATATACAGAACAAAGCCATAGCAAAACATGCATTGTGGAGACCTAAACCATAGAATATTAAACCTATAGTATATTAGTACCACTTAAAGGTTAGATAATCCACAGGGGAAAAAAACCAAACACGATGCTTTTCAAGCCAGTTCAGATTTACAATAAACAGTAGTAGAAGTCTCACACCAAGTGATGAAAATCATCTACTTCTTCAACACATTCACAAACATCGATGTACAAAGTGGTATTCGACAGCGCGATTTATTAGTTGGAAAGAACGGTGACGCTATCTACTCTGGAACCCAGATGGCAGAAAAACAAGAAACGGCACCATCAAAATATTGCTCAAATTTGCTTCGAAGAATACTATAGGAAAGGCTACAGATGGCCAAAGAAATCAACCTTAGCATAGTTAGTAATGAGGATTATGATATTTTTCCAGAATCCATGTTCTAAGAATTATATACCTGGGCAAAGCATGTGTAGGATATACTTTGCCAACTTTGCCATGTTTGCTAGCAAACAAGTATCTCGATGGTATATTTTAAGTGTGTTTGTTCGGCTTAATATCAGGTGTGGTACTTTGCATGTCAAAAGCCATTTCTTCATTGAAAGGCATTTCGTAATGACTTGTCCTTAAAATCCGAATTACAGATACATTTTCGCTGCAGTCTTTTTTTTTTATTGTATATTTTAACAAAGATGTGTCCCTCTTTCAGTGTATATTATCAACAAATAAACTAACACAGCTTAGCCTAAATACGTTATAAGTATTTATCAAATTACAACGGTTTGCAATTAATATTATTCACCTTCCTCTTAACGTGTTAAGTTCAAATGGTCAATTAATTTTATCAGCATAGGCTGCTATGCAAATAAGATTAACTTTTTTCATACCACGATGTTTTAATCATATTTTATAAGTGAATCATTTCGTTTAGCGTAATATTTCGTAATGATATTTATCTTTAAGCGGCATGTATATAAATATGTATTTATTCGATATATTTAAGATACTTCCAACATGAGTCTAACATACTTGTGCACCAATGACATTTCGCGAAAGTAATCCGAGGATATCGTAACGAAACCACACACGCACACAATAAGAGATTCCCTCGTATAATGTCATTTGCTTCTCTCAGACAACTTTCCACTGCCTGAGCTCATTCTCTTTGCTGGCCACAAAACAAGAAGTTGTATCGCTATTAGGACTGAGGGAGTTGGGAAACACAAGAAAGTGTTATCCGATAACTTAGTTTGTCTGGATGCTTCTCAGTAATGACATTTGGGATCAATGAGCGATGTAATGTACGATTGCTTGTAATGTACTGTAATGTACGATTGCTTGGGAGAATTTCAGATGAATAGTGAATGAAAATGGGATAATAATTATATTTTTTCTAAACATGGGAAATGTATGTCAATGGTGGTGGTGGTGGTGGTGGTGGTCCAGGTCTCGTTGCAGTGTAACAAAAATTAATACTGCTGAATGAGGGTCGTCATCACCCACCTCTGTTTAAAATTCCTACCCAATATCCAACCCGTGATTTTTTAATAACAACAAAAACTTATCGTAAATACTTGAGATAAATTCTCCAACTTCATTACATCCCTACAGTGCAGCCTATAGCACTTAACAAACCTTGATTAACAGTGTTAAATATCCCTTCAAAAAGTTAAATGGAGTAAACTCTCCTCCAGAACTAATGGTAGTAGTGCATCTTTGTCAACACTTGCAAAGCTTTCGAGCGCAATTTCTGTCCATCTATTTTCCTATTTTTCTGTCACTCACACTGCAGTATTCCAATTACCCCCTAAAAATAAAACTGACCCCCTGGCATCGTTATGCTCGTACCACTCCTGCAAAGATGACCAATCCAAATCTTATCTTGCTTTACGTGAAACATTGCATGTCATGCTTCCTGTGGACTTCCGCAAGAAAAACATCAAAAGAGTTAGGAGCAACCAGTATGGTGAAACGTCTTCTGTTTCAGATGATCTTTCATTAGTTGTGCTCAAAAAGTGTGCTCTTGAACTAACACCAGTCTGTTTTTAATCTCTCCACTGAATTGCTCTTATACAGCTTGTTTTCACTCCATAGTAGAAGCAATCTCATACACGTACAATTCCAAAGAAAGATGAGTGTCTACCATGAAACTAACCTATTGCAACTACCTCAGTGCTACCTAAAGTAATGGAAAAGATCATCAACAGTAAATTCTTCGAACCCTGAACTGTTAATTAATCAATGATTACCAATATGGATTCTGCTAATCAAGATATACAGCAGATCTCCTCCCTACGTCAACCACCTCTGACGCGTAATGGATAGGTTTGGAGAAAACTGCTATTGCTCTCGATGTTTCCAAGACATTTGATAGGATTTGGCATTGAGGGTTTCTCAGGAAATTTCTATCTTATGGTCTGCCTTCTTCCCTTTGTGACTGGATTGCCAGTTTCCTTGGATCGTTCACTTTTATCAATGATGAAGAATGTTTTCTGTCCTACTAGCAGCTGTTCCTTAAGGGTCTGTTATTCCATCCACCCTATTCGTCGTATACGAGTACATAAACGATCTTCACACAATGACCACAATCTACTGTTTTGCTGATGATAGCACTTTCCACTCATCTTACTGGTGCCACAATCCTTGCAGCCCTTAAGCATCTCGAGCTTCAAGTCATCTACAATTCGTAAATACTGATTTCAACATCAATGGGACGATAACGATCTAGACAACCTTCAGTTATAAAACACTTTTTTTCCTCGTAAAACAAAGAGATCTTAGTTGTTCTTTCTGTACCTTGATAATGCTACACTTAGTTAGGCCATGATTTGTCTTCTCGAAGTGATTTAATTCTAGCATTTTCTGGCAAAAACACATCACTTCTATAGCATCTTAACTTTTCAAAAACATTCGATATCCTTTAACGCTCAAGACGTTACTTTTCTTCTATGCTGAAACCTACTCAATGAAAATATTAAATCTGTTCAATCTTGGAATACTGCTCTCAGATTTGAGATGGAATCTTGATGCCGTTCCTTTTGGCTGATTGACGACTCCTTTGTCTCACAGACTCTCTAGTACTGTCTCATAGATGACGTGTCCGTATTGCATCCATTATATAAACGGTTGCAGTTCAACAAGACTGACATCCATGTTCCTTCATTTCTGCTAAATCTGCAGTAACACAATAAACAGTTGACTAACATCCTGTTACAATTGAACTGCTACTCACCAAAACTGCTATTTCCTACTCATCTTCCATTTACCTTTTTCAGTGCAACAGCCTTTAGTAGGAAGTATTCCCCAAAGACTAACTTCCAACTATTCCAAAGCAATGTAAAGAGATTACTTTGATCTTGAGTCCTGTCTATATGTGCTATGGATTTTGCTATGGGCTTCGCAGGCCTCTCTTGAGTGAGAGCAATATAAAACGTGTAAAACAATGAAAATACTCTGATAAACTAGACATCAATTACATTCAGAGCTATGAACCCCGATCGATTGGATAAATTATTTCACAGTCTTCCATGGGCAGAGCTCAGAGAAAGCCGAGTAAATTCTGTTACATTTGTTTCGTCAGCAATATCGCGTTCTTATTTTTGAAAAGTTTTCTGTTTATTTGAAAATACTGTAACGTAGATGGTTTTTCTTCTTTTCAAAAATCACACTCTTGCAACAGAAGGCTTTAAGACTAGTATTTGTTTCTCCAGCGCATGTAGTTTCCACTGGGCTTTTCTGATTTTTGTAGAATAAAGTTCTTACACCTTACTCTCACATTCTCTGGTAATCATTGCAGGTTTTAAAACTTTCTCAGGATCCGAATTTACCCTCTTTTTTCCACTTAACAAATACACTACGTTATCGATTATTTCTTGCCTTTTTTTACAGGTATATCCGATCTTCTTTTTCTTTGATAATTAGCATTTAACAAATGTTTTGTCTGAATTTTGCGAAATTATAAGTTCCCTTATATTAGCATTAACTTTATCAACTTTCACTTGTTTCGATGATTTTATTTCTTGGAAGTAGGATTTGTTTTTCTTTCTTCTTAGTTTATCGTTTATTATTTTTCTCATCTGATGCTATTTGTTGATTTGCGATACTGCAGACATCTGACATCTTTTTGCTAAATTCTTCTCATTTGTGTTGAGGTTAGAATAATATTCAACATGTTTTAATCCATTACAACAAAAAAAAGTTTCGAAAGTCCTCATGATACGATGTGGATCTATTGCGCAAGCATAAAATAGAATTTATCTTAGGTTTCGAATCTATATCGCAAAATATTCTCCTAAATTTACTGCAGCATATGAAGCTTAATTAATCTTTACTCACTGTCTCTCTTTAATACGAAGTGAGTTCGTAATCATTTATTGTTCAACATCTTTAAATGAGCCTATAGGACGCCTTTATTCCTTTGTTTGGTAGTAAACAGTAGACTGTGATCGACTTTTGATTCAAAAATCAGATTTAATTGATTTTAAAAAAGTGTTTTAGAATGTAGAGAGGAAATGTTATTTTCATGTATTTTATTATTATTATTTTCCTCTAATTATTATTATTCAATGCTGCTAATTTTATGATTTGTCGGAAAATCTGCTAGCTGGGAAGAACAGTAGAAATTGTTGCTCCAATGGATAGCTTCTAAGAAAACTCAACGTAAAAAAAAAAAAAAAAGTTGAAACGTTTTGATTCATTGCAAGGCTGATGTTTGATGTTGCCTAGTAACACGTGGCTTCCAAACTAGTTAAGACCGTGTGTCGATTATCCTCAAACAGAGACCGGGGATCTAATACTCTCAGCAATTATGCCCGAACTATTAATATTAAAATACAAACACTGCACATCACAATTCGAATTTCACTGATTATAATATGATCCTATATTGACTAAATTTCCTGAATAACCAACTACTTTAGCAGCGAATAATTCTCTGAGTAATACTCCCTTGGGATATTTCGTAGACTACTGATAATACGAAGGTTATTGAAGCAATAATTGCATAGCTTGTAGGCCATTTTCAGATGTTACATTATTCACACAGAGAACTTCAGATACATATGTGATAATTGGCTATTAGTTATCCATGCTGCATATACGTATATGCTCTGTTTATTATGATTCGGAAAGGATAGAGGGTATCATAGTAACAAGATAAGTAACGGTGAAATTTGTGCATTATTATAGTATCCACGTCTTCCTGCCATCTGCTCATTCACAGCCAACGTCCATCTATAATGAGCCTATCAAGTAATGATTGCTGTTATCGCCTGCTAGAGATTTCTCTCTCTCTCTATTGACTCGGTATCCTTTTCAAAAATGCGCATATTTGAAGTGATGTAGATACAGGTCAATCTGTAGTAACGGTATTTGTTTAAACAAAAGAGTGTTGAGTTTTCCAAGCGATTAATATGCTTATTTGTGTTGCTCACGATAAGTATAATGAAAGCTGTTAATAGCTGATAGTTTTGGAGTGCAACAAACTTTTGAATTAGCAGATAATTACTTATAGCTCACTGTTATCCGAACATGAAATTGATGAGTTACAAGCTAAAGATGATGGCGGTATTCGTGAGATATATATATATATATATATATATATATATATATATATATATATATATATATATATATATATATATATATATATATGTGTGTGTGCTAATTTGAAAAGAACGTATTGTGCACATTCACATCCTGAGCTTAGAGTTCAATCTGAACTATCATTTCAAACAACTGGAATATTAAATTGAGCACGTTATAAAAGAAGTCAACAGGTAAACAGTTATTCTAAAAAGTAAAGTGTAGAAAATAAACTAATGTGTAAAAAATTAAAATAAATTAAAATATAGAAATTAAAATGAAACAAGTGTGTGTATGTGTGTAATTGAGTTTGCTAGCTTGCTTTCTGTGCTAAAACCTGTTCTATATGAGGACGAACTGTTCGAATTCGTGGTTTTAAGTTTTGTTGCGTCCTACTTAGAGCAATGTTTCTCAAAGTGTGGTACGCGTATCCCTGGGGATACGAATGATCTTCAGGGGGTACGTGGCAATTTTCGGCTATGCATCATGAACGCGTGGAATCATTATTAAGAAAAAAAATTTAAACGTATATATTTCTCAATAAATTATATATTATCTATGAATTCTCCTATTCAAGTAGGAGAATTCATACTCCTATCGCTACGACGTTCACGTGCTGGCGATAGTAACTCGCTCGCTGCCGTAAATAATACGCCCTCAACAGCGTCAGTATACTGAAGATGCAAGAAAAACAAGTAGTTTTATTGTATCACTGAATAAGGTACAGAAACATTTGCAGGCTGTGTAACATATTTCTCAACAAAGAGTGCAATTAGAGACAACTGGGATATAAACGGCACTAACCAATGAATCACATCTCCCCTCCAACAGAAACTGCTGTATAGACTCAAACAAAACCATTTGTTGCCGGTGCAACATATAGTTTTGCTTGACACTATCCCTTCGTGAACGTGTTAAACTAAGAAATATATAATGAATGTTTCAGATATTATGGAATTCGGTTGAAGAGAATTAGCATTTCAACTCAACTGTTGGCTTGCCTTTGTCTTTGGTTCGCGCGATCTTTTTGTTAATACCGCACCAATCATATGCACTTCTTCATAGCTGCTCCATCTCTGCTGACCTACCATTGCTGTTTGTTTCGCAATTTGCTTTTACTTCTCATTAGTCATTCATGAAGAATTATGTATCTCAAGTCTTGTAAATTACTGGTAATTTTTGCTTGAAATAATGGGAAAGAAGATGACTTTGACGATGCACACAAGGAAACTGTTCTCGATGCCAAAAAGTAGCCATAGCGAATAGCAGCTTCTTGGTAAGTCACACAATTTTCAATTTTTTAAATGAAAACTTTAGTTTCCGAAAATCCCCGCATATATCTCGCACCACGATTTTTTAGCTTTAATTTCGGGAAAAAAGTGCGACTTATATTCGAGTAAATACGACAATTTGTTTAGCTTTCAAATTCTTAAGTATGGATCATTGGTTAAAGACTGGATTTATAAAACGCACAATATAGCAAATACAAGTAGTTGTAAGCAACAAGAAATCGTAGATATTGTATCTGGATCAAATGAAATTGATAAGGATGTGTCATCTGACATCTCTAGATAACCAACTAGGAACAAGAAGAAAAATCTTTGTAAGTATGATATGGATTACTTGAAATGTCGATTTTCATGGAAGGGAAATGAAGAGGAACTGATTCCAAATTTCGTTCTATTAATAATAAATTATATTTTTTGTTTACATGCACATACAAATTCAAATAAAATAGACATTTACAATGAAATATACTTTATTTATTTATTTATTATTGTTATTATTTTGATAAGGGGAGTACATGGTAATAATGAAATTTTAAGAAGGTGTATGCAGATATCTGAAGTTTGAGAAACGCTGGCTTAGAGTTAACGGTGGTGGTGATATTGCCAGGCATAAATTTTGAATGCACTACAATAGCGAGAACAACGTTGAGAAGCGACGATCATTTTTGTCTAGAGAAACTTTGTGATAGTATTCCATGTCTCTTACTTTGGAGTTAGAATTTGGCATCCCAATTATCGTTGTTTCTTTCTCCCTGACATTCTCTCCTCAAACCAATCCATTTTCACTGCTATAATTCAGACACCTAATTCTCGAATGTTTCACAACCTGGATAGAACTATAACAGGCTGCCCATTTAAGTATTCATTGTGATTATCCCCCCCCCCCCTCAGTAGGTTGGGATAATAGATGTCATTTGAGTGAAGATGAACGCCGGAAATATTGGCAACGATACAACGAAAAAGTTCAAACTTTCAGTGAAATTGAGAAAAAGAAATAGCCGATAGCATAAAGATAAAATAACACGAATACTAATTTATAAATGCTTCACGTTAAAAATAGAATGAGAAATGAATAAATAAACAATTTTTGAGTAGAACTTTGAATATGGTAATGAATATATCGATTACTCTAGTGAAAACGTCCTTGAATTATTGCTAATTGGGGGATTAGCGAACACATTTTCTGTTCAATTACAAACCGTAATTTATTTTTCGTAATTTTCAACGAAACAGCGAAAAAAAAAATTTTTTTTTCCCCGGCAACATAACAGTTGTTTATATGTATATATTTACGTACAAGAAATTTGGCATGCTTTTTTTTTTGTATGTTGTTTTGATCATGTAGAAAAAATTGAGAAGAGAGAGAGCTCCTTAAATTATTGCTATTGCTGTCCAAACGCTATGCTATCCCTTTCTCTCTCTCTCTGAAAAAAAAAAATCTATCTACACTAACCATAAAACCATAAACCAACATAAAACAGGAGTTAAAGCAATGCGTCAATGAATCTTTAACTAAGACAACGAATTATACACATCGGTATGGAAATATCTTTGCCGGATTCAATTTCCATATTTTGATTCCACAAGCTTAAAATAACATTCTTTTTCATATTCGTATACATTACAAATGAATCAGTATTTAGCATTTCAAGTTACTAAATATGCTATAAGCTGTGATTCTCGTTTTACTGTAGATGTCGCTGTTCCAAGTACTGCCATCACCAGGAAGTCAGTTTTAACTAAAGGGATATTTTCTTTTTTGTGTGCATAGTTTCAACGTGTCTACTAAAAGCCCGAAGCGCATAATTTAATAGTGTTACTTAAACTCGAACTAAAGCTATTTAAAAACCATGTGGAGTTACCACTGGCTACTGCTCGTACATTCTACTTCTTGAGTAGTGTACGGCTGCTATCTGTGTGTTTGTTCTTCCGTAACTGATAATCTTATTTAATTTATTAGACAAGCAGCAAAGTAAAAGGTTAATCTCTTGGGCGCTGTTAGAGATAAATATCTACTGAGAATTCTTAACTCAAACTCTGGGTCTGTAATTCCAATTACCCCAGTGAATTCTTAGTATCCAGCGATGTTAGTTTAGTTTGTCTTACATCAATGGGAAAGTATCTATTTCATTCAGATGCTTTGAATAGATGGATTCTGATGAAATTTGGTGTTTTTAAATTTCTAATATGTATCAAGTTGTTTCAAATTTGGTTTAAAATGAACAACTCTTTTAATTATTATAACAGTTCATTTGAAATTATTAATAGCGTCTACGTGGACCACTGTGGTCATCAGCTTCTCAACCTAATATTTTCCCCTCTTTTCAATAGTTTTTCTATCGCTTAACAAGTTGATCGTACCGTCGTGGGTGATAAATCTCTTCAGGTTGTTTTCGAAAAATCATTTTCCCAACTCGTGTTTTGATGTTCGCCATTTTCAAAATGATCCCATAGATGCGTCTTCAATTTTAGAAATAACTAAATCCAGTGGAGCCAAGTACGAAGTGTGGCGATAATGTTCGTTATAACGGCTATCAAAGAGATTGGATTTGAAGTTGTGGAATATCCTCTGTTATAGCTAGGACTTGGCGTAATCAGACTTCTAGTTATTTCCTAAATCGAAGACATATCTTTTAAGGTGTCCATTTCGTAGACTGAAGAGTTTTACAACCGCGAAAGGTGGAGAAAATGTATTGAAAAGGAAGACGGATTATGTTGAGAAGTAGTGTATAAAAATAACGTAGATTTCGTGTGGGGGAGCTATTACAATGGACACATTACTTTCAGAAGCCCCTTGTAGTTATGATAGAGATGTACTCATATGAATGGCTACTTGCGGCATTTTGAAGTCAATATAAAATTTTGAGGTTTCCATCAATAACATTCCTTGTAAATTTTATTTTATTTTTATTTGCCTCATGCAGTGTTATCAGATGTTAAACTTGGATGCTATCTCAACAGTTAATTTTCTGTAAAGAATTCGTTCCATTTATATCTCAGTATTACCATCCTTTCAGCTTCCGTGAATGTATTTTCAGAGTGCCCGATCAAACTGATACTCCAAACACAAAGATAGTCTATTTGAGAGGCGGTAGACTACATTCACCGGCCGTCAGCAGTTCAAAATTAAGGACTGAAAAACTTGAATGGCCATTCAAGCAATTGACAAAAGTAAAGTACCATGCGATATCTTTTCAAACTGAACACACCAAACAACATTTATATAATAAATGAAGAAAAAACTTTCTACGTTCTTTTTTGCTATAAAAGATAATAAATTAAGTGAAGTACTTCTATTAAACTTTTACGTTACTGAAAACAACAAATCAAGGTTGAATTGTTTTTAAACTAATTGTTTAAAGAAACAATTAAACTACTTGTTATTTTAAACAATTAGTTTGATTGTTTGAAAACGTTTGCAGAAAATCGGTGTTAGTTTTATAATCAGAAGATACTCCAGTTTGCAAAATTTTAACTGTTATTAAGATAAATAACGTCAATTTACAAAATCTTTATAATTTTTAAATGTACTTAAAATATACTTAAAAGGGATATTCTATGTGCCAGAAAATTAGCTTCGGCGACTGACTGCATATCAGTAACTGTTTGTGACAATTATCCGCCTGCAAATAAACTGCCTGCACTGCATAAACCAAACGCATAATTCTTAGGGACCACTGTAGTTAGTTTTCAACAATGATCACATTTTCTCTGTTACGTCACGTAGTTTTTCTCCAAGTTATATTTCAAATAAATTATGTCAACTGGAATACTTTTAGGGTTAAATCTAATGAGACGTGAGTGAGACAGTTTAATTAATCAAGTTCGGTAGATTGAATTAAACTGGTGATTAATTAAAATAATTAGTTTAATTAGACATTCGTGATTAATTGCAATTTATACTTAAGATCAGAAATCTGCTCAGGAGAAGGTAAAATCGATATTTTCCAGCAATGAAAAAAAAATCAATAACTCACTTCATTCAAACAAAGAAAGCAAAAATTAAAACAATAAACTCCTATCTAAACTTTCCTTGCTACATCCTTGATTAATGATATCCCAACTCTGCGAACCGTGGTTTACTAGAGCCAGAGAGACTGTCTTTACCTTCTCGAGATATAAAGTATTATGAAAATCTTAAGTTTAAGTTTTTAATAATAAGAACTTAAGAAATTAGCTATTATAAGAACAGATAACTAAAATTTAAGAACGTTAATCAAGTTAATGTTTCGGTTTCAATAGAAAGAGTTAACGAAGTACTTCTTTTTTTCTTGCAATAGATTAAAATAGAATTCCTTTAATATATTAATCCGATTGTGATGCTACTTCTGTGTTGTAGTTATTACCTTAGCACCACCGAAGATATTGTGTAGCCGCAATATATTTCTTGACATATTTTCTAGAATTCGCTCGTGTTTTCACCCTTCGTATTCCTTACACTAGTGCACACACACACACACACACTCGTTGCAATTTCTGTCCAAATTCCTCTAAGAATTTCCAGTGGATATTAGATTAAAGAACACCAGTAAAATCTATTATACGATTACCTAAATTCTGTCTACCGAGTTAAGGTTATTCGACGCTTCGAGCGTGGAGCAGTTAAGTCTTTTCTCTAGGGGAGATGTTATTTGGTTGTTGATCGCACGCAAAATGAAGGCAATAGGAGGCCAGAAATAATACTAGGTATCAGAAGAAAGAATAGAGGAAAGAAATAGGCGATGAGTGAAAGACAAAAAGAAAAAAAATCGATGGTTGCTGGCAGTATTCAATTTTGTACTGTAATACAACGAATTAGTTCTTTATATATAAAAGTAATTTTTAATAAGACTAATTTTCCTCAAGTTTCTTTTTTTTTTCTTCAAGTCGCTGTAAATATTGCTCACTTTTTTTTTTTTTACCTTTGTCATATTAGTTCAATCGCATCTTCCTAAAATTCGGCTAGCAAATGAGCTAAAATTGCAAAACACGTTGTTGGTTTTCATAACAATTTTCATAACATTGTTGGTTTTCATAACAATTTTCATAACATTGTTGGTTTTCATAACAATTGATTTAACGTGACGATGACTCGTGAATCTGAAAGAGTTTAATAATTATTGTATAGACTAGTAATATATTAGTCATTTCAAATGAACGAAATAAAAAATGTAAAATTTGTAGTCTAACAATAATTATTTCTTTAATATTTGTTATCATATACAAAAATTTAGGTACTCAAAGGGAAAAAAATAGTAACTTCACAGTCTCCAAATATTTACATAAGGATAGGAAAAAGCTGAACAATAACAGACGTTGTTAAAGCTGAAAAATATAGCCTTAGCTATTCACAGCATAGAATATTGTATAACACTCAACGAATTTGAATGACATATAAATTCCTGGTGGTAATAATTGCTCCACTTATTGTGAAGTCACCAATTTTCGATGTTATTATCATACATACTTTAGCCTTACTGGATATCAAACAAGCCTAACAATTGATTACCTTGTATACATAGACCGTCAAGGTAAATACATGGCTCTATTTCACCTTCTAAGATAACGTTTTTCAAGGGAAACGTGGCTTTTAAAGTTCCAAAGAATAATGAGTTACTGCAATCTTTTCCCGCCAGTCTCAACACCTCGTATGCTATCAGCTTTTCTGTAAAAAGAAGACTAAGACAGATAAAGTGGTGACGTTCTACAAGTAGACTTCAAACGGAGGAGCTTGACGGGCAGGTTATGTAAACATGCTTAGTGCCTGTACCTATTGATGTAGAATATCGCACAGGAATCCATTTTCCTTCAGAATGTCTTAAAGGCAGGTTCTTGTATTTTTATTCTTACCTTCTAGAGATGCTTTATGAAGTATCTTAAGAGGAAAGGAAACCCGATAACCATAAATATGTAGTGCTTTAAAACCTTCTAAAATTTCAACATTTTCCCACAGTATTCCACTGGATATCGTGCCAAATATGTTTTGTCCAAATAATGTACGTGTAAACACTAATCCTATTTATATATTTAAATAATTAAATGCATATATTTAAATGGTCGTGACTTTCTTCATTCTATAGGAGCTCTGGTGGTGTTGCCACTTCAATTATTAATAATGTATACTGGTCCCGGTTTAGGATGGTATATTAGTTGAATGTTCTTAGGATCTCCAATATGGCGCTCTAGCTGACCCCGTTAAGTTTTTTTCTCTAATATTTCTTTTAATGATTTTGTTCATGAACTGGTTTAATTCTTCGTTTTCTCTTGTGATATCCATAAATAGCTCATAAAATAAAGTTCTATATAAATACTGATTCTGGGAATAAAAATCCATATTACTATAGTACGCCCACAGATAAAAGATCCTTCGACACTTCTGCGTATGTCAACAGAAGGAGAATCCATTCCGATAATAGGGTAATCAATCCGTCTTCTAGGATGAGTTGTTTATTATGACACGTCTTAAAATTAACTTCTCTTTTATGATCATTGTAGTTTTGAAAGTGTTAACTATGTTGCTTGTATAACAGTTGGAAAATTTTACCTGTAAAGCACGTGATTTCTCGTGTTGGCGACTAATTCGTACGTCCTTCATTTCTTTCTCCCCTTCAGCATGAATCGACTATTCTTGGCACCAAGCAAAGCGCAGCTGTTTAAAGTGTGGGCGTACTATATTTCGAAAGCGAAATTCCATACAATATTCGTATTATTTTTTTTTCTGGAACTCTCACTCACGAAAGGGTGCAAACCAATAGCACATTAATACCATTGATGGTATTAATGTACTATATTAATAACAAATTAACAAATAATTAATAACAATTATTTCTTATCTTTCAAGCATAACTTCTCTATCCGATGTCTCATCCAAAGTACTTTTTTGTAACTTGATAGAGCCACCTCACCATCGTTCGCGCTATTGTTGGAAATATATTTGATTACCTTGTTGACATTGTTGCACCGGACAACAATATAAACGATTATGGCGTACTGACTACAAAGATTTTTTTCCCATCTTGGAAAATGTTATTGCTTGTTTACTCCCCTCTGCGCCCCTCCTCCAGACTGCAGGTTCGAATCTTGCGTAAAGTATGTATGTTTGTAAAACATACATAGCCTTCTCTAGGCCAGTTTGAGTAGATAATTGAGTTTATAAGGGTTGACTTTAAAAAAAAAAGTCCCTGTACTGAGAAAGCAGAATTGAGCTGGAATATCCGCGAGATTCAGGTTTTGTGCTAAAAGGTTTTGGCATAGTTCAGAAAAATCTGAACTGATTAGCTATCTTAAGGATAGGGATACATATGTTAGTCTGAATATCCTTGATCAGCATCACACTTTCATCCCTTTTGCTCACACGTGGATAACCGTAATATTCGGCATCATAAAAGGACGTCAACTTTGAGATTTTAAAATCAGTCAAATGTTCGAGTTGTTACTGTTTGCTTTCAGAAAGCAAGTTTTAATTTTTCCAAGTGTCTTAGGTTGTTTTTTCCAAATTTGAAAATGCAGAACATGACGTACATGCAAAAATTGCAAAGAGCAAAACACGGTAAATTTTTTCAAGGTCACTACTGTTCAATAATGCCACATTTCACCTAGCGGAAAAACCTGAAACTTAACTAAGGTTTAAACTTAACTAACATCTGGCGATCAGTCAGGAAATGTTTGGTACTCACAATTAGAGAACAGTTGTGGTTAATTGATGAATACTAAAACATAAGAAACATTCATCTAACAATTTCATATAGACACATATTTCTGATACTCCTCAGTGAAAAGTACAGAAACACAAGTTTATATTTTGATATATTTTCCATCACAGATTTTTGAATCGTTTGTAATTTTTACTTGCAATTTTATTAAATTGCATGGACCATATTTGTGGCTCACAAATTTTCATCATGTTCATAAAATGAATATTATGTTTCACTATTCAGATCATCTTTCATTTTTTTACTAAAGGCTTGACATTGCAATAACACGTAAATAGCTTTTCTTTCATCACTCTTAGGACTTCAATAGACTTGTGAATGAAAGTATTGTATT
The DNA here is from genome assembly GCF_054136105.1 of Typopeltis vanoorti. Lineage (NCBI taxonomy): Eukaryota > Metazoa > Arthropoda > Arachnida > Uropygi > Thelyphonidae > Typopeltis > Typopeltis vanoorti. Next base: position 40,099,178 of record NC_143550.1, read on the forward strand.
GAACGGTCTGCTATTATTGCAATAAGTACAAGAAGTCATTTAGTCTATCGGATTACTTAATAAATCCGTTGACATTTAATATATTCATACGAAATTGCCCATTCATGTACTCATGACACTGTTTTTATTTAAAAAGCATAAGAAATTGCTTTGCGTTTGCAAAATGAGTCATCTATTTTTACAAAAGAAAAGATTGCCTTAAAACATCCCAGAATTGGCGTGTACTGACATATATTTCTTTGTATAAAGTAATTGCCAAGTGGAAGCGACAGGAGACAGAAAAAGCTGATTAAAAAGAAACATGCAATTATCATTGAGCTCGGGGGCAAGGTTTGTTAGCAACCGATATCGATGGAGAGTAATCAGTTGTTAGAAAGAATTGGATAAGTTCTTTACTTGGTACTTCGAAGACTCTCTGATTATTTCTGTAATTACTGGAGTAGAACAAAAAAAAACCTTCCATTTATCACATTACTTGTTTGCGAAGGTGGGCAAGTGATGTTAGCTTTGAACTAAGTTGGGATGTGATACAAAAAATAGAATGAATGTGATTTGTTTAAGTCAATTTAAAGTGAAAAAGGTATGCTGAGAATCCTCCATCACATCCACACACATATGCATACACAGAGAGTGTCGTTTCGTATATATAAATAGCATGTTATTCTCAGAATACACAGCTAATAGACAAAAAGTTATCTAATGATAATATTTTTTTTAATACTGATTTTCTTTCAAAAAAAATTACATGTACTCAAAAGTAGATAAGCAAAAATTAACATTGTGATACAAACGTTTGTCACAATAGGTAGAATTAATATATGCAAACGAATAATAATGTTTTTAATAACAATAACAAGAATAATCTTGGTTTTCGCGAAGTTACACTTTATTTTGACGTCATGATATAAAAAGTTTCATTGTTGAACAATAACAATAACAAGAATAACTTTATTGGTTTCCGAGAATAGTTACACTTCATTTTGACGCCATGATACAAAAGTTTCATTGTTGAGCACTTAATTGTTGTTACAGTAAGTAGAATTAATACGTGTAATAATAATAATTATTATTAGTTTTTTTTAAAAAAAAATACTTATTCAATCTTGTAATTCATACGTACTATTATAATATATACATTGCACATTTGTGCAAAGAAATACTTATATTCATAATGCTATATAAAAATCATCTTGCATACATTGAATGTTTTATAAACAACGAAGACACATTTGTTATATTTTTTCGTTACTACAGAAGTCAAGTGTACAATTCTGAATGCATTAATTTTTTTTATATATTTGACTGAACAATAATTATTATCATTGAGGCTATTTAGAGTTATATGGTGTTATATGCGATTTCATTATTGCTATTATTCACTTAGCCTTTTCGCATATACGCAGTTTCATTGTTATGATACACAACAATGAACCATAACCATTGAAATGAGAGGTGATAAAGAATTACGTTGTTTCCTATCCAAGGTGCGGAACCTTCCTCGTATGCTCCTTGTTTCCTATCACCGTCCGCTTGCTCAGTATCTGTTTTGTGTCCCTTTATTTGTCTATGCTGTATTTGTCTTTATCTATAATTTCCGCGCCCTTAGAGCAAGATGTCTGGAAAGAAAAAAAACAAAGGAAACTACTAGTGAAAATAATAATGTGATTAAAAACCAAAGGAAGGAAAGGCCAAGGAAATCCTATTCTTCATAACCTCTATTATCCCAACAAGTCTCCAGTTTTACGCGCTTTCGTTATACGCGACGATTCTCGAGAATGCAACCCCTCATATAACGAGAATTACCTATATTAATAAATATGATAATAGTGATTGCAAGGATTAGTTGATTAAGCCATGCTAATTCCACCGACATCGAAGTTAAGGTTAGCTTTTATGAAGAGAATGAGATTAGCATATACTATTCATGGTGGGTACTTTTTAGTAGATGGAATGTAGGCGTTGATTGCTGCAGTTTTATAATTTGCGAAGTGCATATATGTGTTAATGTTATATTAACTGTGTTGGTATAGCTTCCACAGTTGGTGTTTTAATGTTCTGCAATCGTCTGTGTGTTTTAAAGTTTGTGGTAGGTTATTGAGTAGGTGGGTATGAGATGTGATCTCAATACAATAATAATGATCTTAATAATAAATTTATTTTTAGAATGATAAGATTCACTGTCATACAACTCACATGTTTTCTGAACGAAAGCTATCAAGAAGAGTACAATACTACTCTTCATACGGAGTTGAGCTTTTTTTTGTTGACGAACGACTTAGTGCAGCGAATCTAAACCAAGATAAGCTCGACATTCAGCAAGACCTTTTACAAAGAGTAGTAACAAGGATTAAACGTCAGGTACATCCTTTATAACGAAGACTGAAACTAATAGCTCGAGACTAATGTAATGAAATCGGATTAAAGTTCCTGAAATATATTTAATACCCCAGCGAGTATCATAAAAACAAAGTCGATCTGTGACAAGACTTGGCAGAAAAACAAAATTGATAAATAAGCGAATAATAGCATTTTTGTAAAGGGTTCTCACGCTTACGAGGGGAAATTTCTGTGTTGAACTAAGTAATGCCATTAACTTGGTTTATTATAACCAGATTACTTAGTCTTACTTTAAATTAGAAGAAACTTGGGTTGAGTTTCTTCTAACCTAATTTTGATATATAAAGAAATTAATCCTATTTTAGAAGTCTGCTCAATTTCTCAATCAGTGGCATCATCGAAGCAAGTCACAAGGACGATGCAGTTTTCCCCTTGTTGGTAGTGGTTTCGATTTTTTTTTCTAATTCCTTCTAAGACACGAAGAGCCTTTATAAGGACTTTTCAAGTGAAAGTGAGTTAACGATTCTCATGCAAAGATGTTAGGGATTTCCCATACTGGAATCTTTGGTTTTTCATTCTCAGAACTGGGAAACCCAAAGAAGAAAACACAATTAACAGGTAGAATGTGCTCCCGTATAGTTTTAAATGTGCTTCGTTCGCAACCCCAATAAATTCAAAATGTTTTTGTGTGTGCTATGGTCTGTTTGTCTGTTTTTCAGGAACAAAATCTCTAATTTTCGGAGTTGTTCTTGTTTACATTTTCAGCCGAAACAAATAAAGGTCAAAGTCAGTGCAATATGTTTATTGCATCTTAGATCGGATTTGAACCCGGGTCTTGCCAATCAAAGGGTATCGCCGTTACACATTTATCCATGGAGGCTCTAATTTCTCGGGCAAAATCTTTATCGCGTTTGAAACCAACTAATTCAGGTTAAATTTAAAAGCCCTTATAAATTCCTCACCTCCCACACGAAAAACAAACCCTTTTTTCTCTCAGAGAAAGTCTTCAATACTGATTGCTAACTAAGGAGACGCTATGTTTGATAGATTGTCATAATTACTAATTAGTCAATGTCTTAAAAGGGTTTAAGATATTAATGAGTTTCTCAAGTGAATTGTTACTTCAGGTTTCTTGCAATCCATGTTTCTATATTCAGTATAACCACAGGAATTTTCAAAATCGAAAACCTGAAAGCCCGCGGCAAGTAGGCGAACTATCGTGTCCTCAATACAAATTTAATAAAAGTGTAAGCTACTTATCGAGTGGGCGCGTGCACAATCCGCACACTAGTCGGCAAAGTCTGCTACTCGGAGCGTGTTTACTTGCATGTGGTTTTTTTGGGTTACTACTCTCTAGACAACAGTTTTTTAACTTTCAGGGATCTTGTCACAAATCTTCAAACACATTCTTTTCTGTTTGAAATGCGTCCCTTATTTATAGCTTATTCGAATAGTGAATACAAAATCAAGAAGCAAAATGACTCAGATCTTTATAATTTTACGTCATCAGTAGTAGAAAGATTTTTGACTTGCACTCAGTAAGCATTAGTCGATTAGATTTGCAATTGTTCGTTAACAAACATAAACGCATTGTTGTTTAGAATAATATTCGATGAAATTAAAAACGTCACTAGAGGGTGTTAATTTCAAATTTATTTCCTACTGTTAGATAATAATAAGCCCATCAAAATTCTACATGCATTTCGGCCTTATACTAAAAGTAAACTGGTAAAATTAACTTGGTTTCTTTGCTTCAGTCTCGGCTGTCAGATATCGTCCTTTGATAGGAGATGACTTCTCCTATCAAAATTAATGAAGAGAGACATTATCATCCACCCTAAGTTGACCTGACACTTTTCCACTTAATCAATGATTGTCAGTATGGCTTCCGTCGCTATAGTTCTCTGTCATCTTTTCACACTTATGTCCCCATCTCTGGAAAAATGGCATGAAAAAAATGTGAGGAATGGAAGCGGTTTCTATTGCTATTTCAAAGGATATTGATCCAAAATGGCACAAATGACTTCTTAGATCGTTTCCAGTTTATAATGTTTCCCATCATTTGCTCTTAGATGGCCCTTATTTTTTCTCATCGTTCATTTTTTGCAATGTCAAAGGTTCTCAATCCTCAATTTTTTCAGAGGACGCTAAAACCACTCGGGTCTCTTTTTGCACTCTACTCTCACTCTAATGGATCGGTGATGTTCCTCAGAATATAGTTTTCCTGACGATAACATCCTGTATTTTTTCTTAATTGTTCTATTAATTTTTTTGAAGGAAAAAAACCCCAAAGTTTTAGTGTATATATATATCCTTAACACGCATATGATGGCAATGCAATAAAGTTGCGAGACCATTATCGTAACAGCCCTGTAATTATATAGTAGAAATGATGACTCACACAAACACCGCAGTGAATCTGATATAATTTGTATATATAAGGTTAGATGCAATTTCTTTCTTTCATTATCCATTGAAAGAGTGTACAATAATATATCAAATATATTTTTCTAATATCTACTCATCTATTGAAATTATAGCTGAATTATTCGGTCTCATGCAGCAGTAAATGGGGTTGTCTTTCGCAAAAGTTTGGGGCTTTCATAACAAAAAAAAAAGCGAAGGAGAATAGATACGATACGATACACCGCCCTAATAGCCTTCATTTAAGTGGCCATGACCTTCCAAATATCCTTAGATTTCAAAACCGTAAATTTAGGATACATTAGTTAGCCTTATACCTTTGTCTGTAAATTGCGTGTGTTCTACTGTCGAGTTGCCTGATTGGAAAACGAAAAATTCTAACTTCTGGGAAAGAAAAACCTTTTCACTGCAGTATAGGATCGGCTAACTCACTTCCAGTTGAAAAGGTCTGAAGGTTCCTCGTGTCCTAGACGGGAATCGAACCCAGGTCTTTCCAAGCAAAGGGCTTATACCGATTGAGCTACGGAGGTTCTCTTAATAGTCTTAGCCGTAATTTTTATCAAACTAAATCATATAACCAAAGTTATCCAGTAAAATAACAGCTTTAAATTGTCTTGAAGTTTGTCATGAAATATTGGTTATTATTACTGTTTTAAATACAGTTCGCCAATCTTTTAATATGAATTTTTCAGTAACTTCATTATATATTTAAAAACAATGATAATGATGCTATTATAGGAACCTGTATTGGATACATAAGTTCTTCGCAAATTCCTTTATGTTAGTTGTTTCCAGAAGGAAATTTCCTTTGAATTCCTTAGTCTGGCTGTGCAGTTTCTGCATTATAAATTACTGGAGGTTTAAACCTTTCTGGGAAAGAAAAAAGAAAACCATTGTTCCACTTTGGAGATAAAGAGGATATCAAGAATAAGTCCAGAGTAATGTCACAAACCCGTCTTTATCCCGTTGTTGCTTCACGTTGGTAGGCAATCACTGCCGAGAAGTTCAACGTCAGCAAAATGTTGATTGCCGTATGTTACCATGTGCAGCATAGATCCGCTGGTGTTTCTGTCAGCTCAGCCTTACGATATTACAGAGCTTGACCTACATGCTTCCACGCGCCCAAAACACGTTTTTTTTCAGGGTTATCTACAAAGTTGTTGAAAGTTCTTTCTTTCTTTTTTTTTTTTTTTCGTCTGATGATTGCTTCCAGTGTTAAAAATTAGTTTTCTTTAAAACAAGAAGTTACTAAACTTTCAAAGATTTTTTTAAAGATTATTATCGATGTTTGTTTCTTCTGCCAGCGATGTTTTCGTTTCACATTACAATGGAAGTTCAATGAAACATTAACAAGTGATTTAAAAGTAAACATGAATTAAATGGACTCGCATGTAAAATAGACTTGAATAAAAGAAGGAAAAAATGTTTTCCCCTCATTTAAAAATAAAGACTTCAAAGAAAAATCTTTTCCTCTCTTTTTATAAGTTTGATTTGATTGTAAAAAGTACTAATTAATAAAATAAATGAAATTTGGACGAAAGTTTGCGATGTTCACCACTGGCTTCATATATTTCAGGAAACATTTTCAGTTTAATAATTATATTTGTTTTTATGAATTAAAGAACAGAATTAAGGCAAAATATTTGATTCTTTGATCTAAGTGTTTTTTTTTTAAATATTAGATCCACGTACGATGAGTCGCAATACCTATTGCAAATCAGTAAAGAAGAAAGGACGAATCTGATGTTATTTCTGAATAGATAAAAGGTCTTTAGAGAAGAGAGAGTGAAGGAGACTGCTCCATAGAATGAGAGAAGATGAAGAGACGTTGGTTTTATAAGTTTAGAGCTGGATTGTACATGAGTATTGAGTAGAATACTCTCAGAACAAAGTGGAGGAATAAACTCCATGTCTGATTTTTGAACAAAACTCATCAGACCCAGAATGATACTAAGTCAACTTCAGCTTTACTGACTTTAAGTGTTAAGCAAGATGCTTTTCATATTCCCCGCTGTCTGAATGGATACAGTGAAGAAAAACGTTTATGAACAATATGCTCGCCCTGATAGGGCAGGGGGATTATAGGTCATTTCTTGAAATCAGAATGGCTTTAGGTCTTTTGTGTTTGTGCAGATCCGTTTCATCATAGTCAACAGCTTGTTGCACTAGTGGATTCGGATGTGTAGACGTTTGTAGGAAATACTTTGCTGCAAGAGACTGGAGGAAAGATTATATATAGGCGAGGTCTGTCTCCCGATGAAGTCGAACAACTCTGACAAACCATGAGGCGTTTAGAATCATACGAAGGCACTTGTTTTGCACTCGCTGCAGTTTGAGGATATTAGTATCAGCGGTGTGGCTCCATGCTGACGAAGAATATGTGATTATAGGACGAATCATCAGTTTGTAGAGGAGCAGTTTGATTCTGGTGTGTGATTTACTATTTCTGTTTATTATAGGATAGAACTGGGCGATGGCTTTTGATGACTTTGCACACGAGTCCTTGATGTGGTGGTTGAAGGTTAGTTTTTTGTCCAGCAGGTTAGTTTAAGGTTAGTTTTTTGTACACTAAGGGATCTGACTTCTGTTTTTCAAGGAATTTCGGTGTTAAATAGGAAGATTCACCCTGTAGGAGATACTGTTCTTCTGGAGAAGAGCACGGCTATGCATGCTCTTCAAGGGATTTACTCGTAATCTCCAATTGGAGAGCCAGTTTTCTAACATTTGTAGGTTTTCTTGGAGTTTTTTTGGTGACTAGGTGTGGGCGAAGAGATCTGGTTAGTATCGCTGTATCATAAGCGTAGATGGCCAAGATAGATGACATTGGATTGTGTGGAATATCTGCCATAAATATCGAGAACAGAATTGGGGCCAGTAATGATCCTTGCGGAACATCAGCCAGAATGGGGCGCTTGGTAGATTTGGTGTAGTTTATCTTGACCTGCATTAGCCTGTTGCTGAGGTATGATTGGATCAACTGTACCATCTGTAGCGGGATGTTAAAGGCGATGAGCTTGTGGAGCAGACCATAATGCATCACCTTATCGAAGGCCTTGGCCATATCCAGAAATACAGCTCCGGTAAGTTGATGCCAATTATAGCCTGTGGTCATATATTCAGTTAGTCTATGGATCTGTTGAGTGGTGCTATGATGTTGATGGAATCCAACTTGTTCATTTGGGATGATATTCAGCTTATTTGCTATGGATTAAAGTCTGGTGAGGATGACCCTTTCGGCAATCTTTCCCGTTTGAAATCAGGCTAATGGGACGATAATTTTGCGGTAGATGTGGGTCTTTGCCTGGTTTATGAATGGGGGTTATATAAGCAGTTTTCCACGGGGAAGGGAAATATTGGAATCTAATAATCGCGTTGATTATGTTTGTAAGGTGCACAATGGCTCTGCAGGGTAGTAGTTTAATAACTTTATTGGTGATACCATCTGAGGAGATTTTTTGTTGTTAACATTCTTAATGATCTCTTAGATTTCTGCTGGTGAAGTAAGGAAGTTTTGATTAGTACAGGCATCAGGAAGTTTTAGTACATGTCTCACATGACAATGAATTTTATACAAGTGATTGAAATGTAAGTTTTCATAAGCAGGTCGACACTGCCCTTCTAAATTTTTTGCAATGGTTTCTGCCTTCTCTCCATCCGTGTGCACAAGGCCCAGGTCCGATTGTAGAGGTAGACGAGATTTGGCTTTGTTTCTGAGATTCCTTAAGAGTCCCCAAATAGAGTGATCCGCAGGTGAGAAGGAAGCCAACTTATCCTCCCATAGTCGATCCCTATGGGCTTTGAGGGCGTCTCTCACAGCTCCATTTAATTTGTTAAGATTTTTTTTTCTGGCAGTGCTTTTGCTAATTTTTCCTAGGATGTGAATGAGTGTGATTGGGTGAGGCAGGTTGTGTTTCGTTGCGTTCCCAGTTTTAATAGCACTAGATCATGGTCTGAAGACAGCTCGTTTAATGTTCTTAAATTATATTGAAATTTAGCATATTGCAGGATGGCTATATCCAAGATGTCAGCAGTGCCATTGGGGCTGTGATATGTAGGTTCCTGGGAAATGCCACAGGTGTCAAAAATTTGGCCATGCTCAGAGACTCTGCGAGGCAGAGTATAAATGTCTGAAATGTGCCAAGAGCCACCCCACTAACACCTGCACAAAGCCAAAAACCACCTCAGATAGTTGTGCAAACTGTGGTGGCCCTCACCCAGCTAACTATAAAGGATGTATTCAACACCCGAATAACAGACGGTCCGAAACAAACTACCAACGGCAGGCAAGAACGTATGCGGACGTGGCCCATTCCAAAACGAAAACGAAGGAACAGAATCAGAATCAATCAGCATCCCAGTCAAACCTGACAACTGTGATTACTGTCTCGCTGGCAAATATGCTACAGCCTATGAAACTGTACCAAGCGTAGCTTGGGCAGCTGAATTGGGCAGTAGTTATTGAATCTGCCAGAAGTAATAAGTAAGGTTTGGATGAGTGCGTTCTGATAGTGCACATCATCAATATTGTTCTTCTTCTTAAGTATTCTGCAATTGAGCAGGTTCTTCTCTTAGTAGCAAAAACTTTCCGTCAACTCTCTCCTGTTCTGAGCCTTCTCTTTCAGGGTTGTGTCTCCATTCAGCATGTCATCTAGCATTATGTTCCTTACTCTTCCTCTGGTTTTTTCCCGTCTATTGTTTCTTCGATGGCATCTCTGATGATTCCATTTCCTCTTAGAACATGTCCTATCCCGTTTCCATTTCTTCTTGTTTATCCTTTTTAACAGATTTCTTTCTTCTTGTACTCTTTAGGACTTCTTGATTAGTTATTTTATCTGCCCATTTGAATTTTTCCATTCTTTTCCAAATTCACATCTCAAAGCTTTCCAAAATCTTAATTTCGTCTTTCTTCAATGTCCAAGTTTTAGATGCATAGAGGGAAACACTCCACACATAACATTTTATTGGTCTTTTCTTTAGGTTTCTATCCATTTTACTTCTGAATAAATTCCATTTTCTATTAAAAGCATCTCTTCCCATCGCTAGTCTTGCTTTTATGTCACTTTTACATCTTCCATCACTGCTAATAACACTTCGTAGATATTTAAATGTCTTTACTTGATTCAATGTTTCCGCATTTATTTTGATATCCATATTTACCTCTTTCCTTGCTGTTTTCATTACCTTTGTTTTTCTTATGTTCATTTTCATTCCATAATTGATACAGGATTCCAGTAATCTGATCAACAAATGTTGTAGTCCTATTTAAGAATTTGATAATAATGCCTTGTTTCGTATTGCAAATATCTCTCTATCTCCAATCTTTATTCCTTCTTCTGCATTCTTCAGCACTTCTTTTAACACTGCTTCGGAATACATGTTAAACAAAATTGGTGACAGAGAACAGCATTCTCTTACTCCTCGTCCAATGATACCTTATTAGGCCGCGTTTATTTGCACAGCAGTTTTATGGTGATGATTTGAGACATCCATGATAGTTCAAATATTATCTTATGATCATTTAACTAATTAATTACTTTATGAATTATCGCTTTAAGGTGAATACTTGCAGCATATTTGTGTTACATTGGACATTATTTTATTTAATCTAATACCTATTTGCTTTGAGCTGTAGCAAAGTTTGTAGCTAAATTAGCAAAATACCTACCACTATTTGTGGTAGGTATTGATGCTCACAGTTCATAGAACCGGGTCTGGCAGATTGCCAAGAATAGACAATTCATGCTGAAGGGGAGAAATAAATAAAGGAGTACGAATTGGTCACCAACACGCGAAATCACGTGCTTTATATGTAAAATTTTCCAACTGCTATACAAGAAAAATAGTTACCACTTCAAAAACTACAATGTTCATAAAAGCAAAGTTAATTTTCCGACGTGAATGGATTCTCCTTCTTCTGACATGCGCAGAAGTGTCGAAGGGCCTCGCATCTGTGGGCGGACAGATGCGAGATCCTTATAATTTCCTCCATAAGTCCGTCCACATTTTAGAGATTTAAAATGAAAAAAAATATATATAGCGAAAATACAAATGGATGCATATATGGTCATATTCAATAAGTCACATTTTTGTGTGCAAAGTATTTGCACACAAAATTTAATTTAAAAATATGTTACGATGAAAGTTTTCAAACAAATTCTTGTCCATCTCCTACATAAAAACCGTGTATTACGTCACATTCTTTTATTAAGTTTTTTTTTTTTTTTTTTTTTTTTTTTTTTTTAAAGACCAATATTGCAGTTAATGAGCAGGTTAGTTTATTGTACGTATATTGCCAAAATGCACTAAACATACAACAATTTCCAGTGTATTTCCAATTTCTTTTACGATTATTGATTACCAACAAGGCCAAATTAAAGTAGAGTATTATACTTTTTAAATGTACTTATGGATTCTCTATTAATATGGACAATTTTAAGTTGGCGTTCTCTAATTAGCAAATCAAATAACTTTAGAATTAACGTATCAGACCAACTTGGAAAATTTTACCTAATAATAATGTCAACACTTACTATAGGTTTTGTTATGAAGCATACTTTGAAGGAATCATGGTATTTGTTATGAAGAAGCAGGTTTTTATAAAAATGATATAGGAAAAAGTAAATTAGATTTTTAATTAAAGTAATCTTCGCTACTAAATGAAGGTAATTTCAGCTAACTCTTGAAGTTTAGTGTATATAAAATGCTGCCAAAGACTTCTAATTTAATATTAACGAAAAATTAAAAAAAATCTTATTCATTCATTAAATATTTATTCATTCTGTACTGAAATAATCATTTTAATATTAACTTCCGATTAAGAAAAAAATCAGTTCAACGTTTAGTTAGAGAATTAATTCAAGTTCAACAAATAATCCAATGTTTTTTGTTATTAGGAAACTTTTCGACGATTAATTTGAAAGATGTAGGTGAGATTTCAAGACTCGTTTTCATTTTGAACCATCACAAAAAAAAAAAGATGGATTAAAAAAGCGTGTACATCGGGAAACTTCAAACATCGCTCATTTTTCTGAATTAAAAAAAAGTAGTATATGAGAGTGGTCTGAAAAGTTCTAGGCCTAACAATAAAAAAAAACGAATTTATAATTTCAAAGTTATTTTTATTTTTCTAAAGATGAACAAAATATCCCTCTACAGCTGCAGTGACCTCTTGATTCGAAGAAAAACGCTGACCAGCGAGGAAGAGATTTAGTTTTGGGAAGAGATAGAAGTCAGAGGGAGCCAAATCTGGGGAATAGGGTGGATGTTCCAACAATTCATAGTGCAGATCCCTCAATTTTCCCATTGCCAAAACGCCTTTGTGGGCAGGTGCATTGCCCTGATGAAAGATGATTTTTTTCTTCTGCAAACCTTTGGGTCTTTTCTCGCGAATGCTTTCGTCTAGTCTGGTTAAAAGATAGGAAAAATTCCCCGGTTATTGTTTTACCCTTTTCGAGATAATTAATAAACAAAATGCCTTTAGCCATGACCTTTTCTGATTTTGTCAACTTTGTCTTCTTTGGCGCTGAACAACCGGCTTCTATCCACTTTTTGGATTCTGGTGCGTAGTGGTGAATCCAAGTCTCATCCATACTAATAAATCGACGCACAAAATCAGTTTTATTCTTGTTAAAACGCTCCAATCACTGTTCAGAGATTTTCATGCGAGTGCGTTTTTGATCTGTTTGAGCAAGCGCGGCACCCATCTTGCGCGAAACTTTTTCATTTGCAAATCTTAGTGCAAATCCTACACGTTCTTTTGAAATGCCTATAGTTTCATCAATTGCACGCACTTTGACTCGCAGGTCATCCAATACCATATCGTCCACTTGATCAATGATTTCTGGTGTTGTTACACTTTTTTGACGTCCTTCACGTGGATCATATTCAAGGCTTGTACGGCCACGTTTAAACTCGGTAGCCCATTTCTTAATTGTCGAAAACGAAGGAGAAGAGCGCCCATAAACTTTTATGAACTTCAAATGAATTTCTTTTGGTGTTAAACTTTCTTTTACAAAGAATTTTATAACCGCACGATACTCAATTTTACACTTTGGCTTCCCATAGATGTATAAAAAAACTACTTGATAGAGACTTGCAATTTCACATGGATGCTTCTGACAGATGTACCAACTTGGAAAAAAAAATTTCAATAGTTTTGCTATTTATTAGCCGAGGCCTTTTAGAACCACCTACGTATCTGTAATAATACGATGGTGGTGTGGAAAGTTCTCGGCCTCGACCACAGAAGGCAACGCTATCGGCAAGATTTTTTTTAAATTGATACGTCTGTCATAAGCATCCATGTGAAATTGAAAGTCATTCTATCCAGTAGTTTGTTGGATACGCAAAGCCAATTCATCATTCGGAGACAAACCCAGAATGATACTATAGTCCTTATAAGGATAAGGACTGGCTTAAAGGGGCGAAGCAAGAATGCTTTTCACATTCCCCGTTATCTGTAGAGGACAGTGTACGGATAAGGTGTTATTGAGCTATTAAAGCTCTGATCATGGTAGGAGGGTAACAGCAATAGCCCCGCCTCAGTTAGAACTTCACTCCTTATAGTCCTTATAAGGATTGGCTTAAAGGGGCGAAGCAAGAATGCTTTTCATCTTCCCCGTTATCTGTAGAGGACAGTGTAGGGATAAGGTGTTATTGAGCTATTAAAGCTCTGATCATGGCAGGAGGGTAACAGCAATAGCCCAGCCTCTGTTAGAACTCCACTCACCGCATGTAATGCATAAGTCATATTTTTATATACGAATAACTAAAAGGTGTTGGAACGTATTTTTTAAATACTCTGGATTAGAAATAGTTGTTAAAAATTTCTTCATAAATTTTAGTTTAACTAAAAGATACGAAGAAATTATATACTTAATTTAATCCTATATTCAATTTAATAATAATAATGTTTGACACCATTTGACTACTCCTATATGAAAATATGATTTCTGATTACTTCAACTTTAGTATCACCTGTGGGTCTGGCTCTCATTGATGAGATCTCAATAAAGGACGAAACCGGTCTTGGTAGTGATCCTTCCCATAATGCATAGTATTATACATGTCCGTAGAGATATGTGCTTTGCACTATGGGATACTAAGCAAGTAATGTGAAGTCATCAGCCTCTATATACAACTTGCCCCAGTCCTGAAATACTTCAGCGCAAGCTTTGTTTGCTTACACTTGGTGTAAGCAAAAAATATTGCGAAAAGTATTTTGGACAAATTGCTTTACGGCCGCATTATATATAAAAAAAGTATTTCTAATCTAAATGAAAAAAAAAACTTACATTTTAATCATTTTAAAATATGCGATATTCCAAGGCAAAATTTACAACAAATCTAATTGCATGTTATTATCCACTAAACGTGGGAATATTTTGAATCGGTGACGCAATTAGGCTTCGGTGCAAGTTTATCACTATTAACAGTGGGTCTTTGACTACTTTTCAAGATTTATGGGATGGTAAACAGTAACTCATCTTGAGATTAAAAAGAAAAGTCCTTATAAAGGTCATTCACTTCCTGGATGAGACTAGAACCCAAATTTTTCCAACCGAAGGCCGTTGTCGACACCGACTGAGCTACCAGCGAGAACAAGAACACGAAAGGAAGTTTGAAACAATGATATAACTATAAAACATACACAAATATAATTATACTCGTATTTATACATGAAAATGAAGTTATAGTGTTTCCTTCAGTTCATGCTAAGTAGCTTTCCCCTAACCAACTAAATTAGGTCTGGTGACATAAGTTTGTTGAATACGCACAAAAAACAGGGTGATCTTATACAGGGTGATCAAAATTAAAGTATCCCTGTTCAAGGTCTTGTGGAGCGCCATCCATTGATCCAAATTCCGCGAAACTTTGCAGGAATACATTGTGCGTCATGCAGAAGCGATATCCGAGAGAAAAAAATAGTTCAAAAATTCAACACCAGGGATTTGTAAACATTAATGCATGGAATTTGCATATCATGCAACTTGGCAGGTGCCAGAAAGGTTCATTCTGGTTGTTCATACCGTTCACAGTGATGGCACTAACGTTGCTCCTACATGTTTTGCTCGTGAAGCTGTACTACGTAAACAATTGTAGTGCTGTTCACTGAGCTTCGCGAACTTCGTCGCCCGAAAAAATGTCGACGAAGTCCACTATCTTCATGTGCTCTGCGACAAATGATTTTGAAGAAACGGGATCGTTGGGAGTTAGACCTGGAGAGGTCACAAAGCAAGTGACTGAAGTTGCAGGAACCAATAACTGCAGGAACCAATGCAGTTATTCATGACATGCCGGGCATGCCATGAATAACTGCATTGGTTCCTGCAGTGTACGTGCTGCATCAAGACACATTGATGTGCCTTACACAACTGGCTGGGAAATTCTACGAAAATTCTGCATTTCTACTAATTCAGGATAACTCTGACACAGGAGTTGCACCCGCAGAACTTTGAAAGTCGACTGACATTCGCTTTAGCATTCCTTACTCGAGCGCAGTTGGATGCAGCGTGACCGTGGATGATTTTGTGGGAGATGAGGCTCACTTTCATCTGAACGGAGCTGTGAATATCCAAACTGCCGGCTACGCAAAACTCGCATGCAATCCAACATATTTCCTTTACATTCAAAAAGTTATTGTGTGGCGCGGGTTTACAGCGTCGTTTATCATCGGACCATTCTTCTTTTAGGACATTCGCCAGTCGGGTCCTATGACCTGCTCAGTCACTGCGAAGAGGTATCGCGATATGATAAACAGTTTTGTTGTGCCACAGCAACAGTAGCGCTTGTGCATGGATTCAGTCATTTTTCATACAGGATGGGGCCTATCCACACGGTCGATCCACACAGAGGTTCTTCGAGAACATTTCACGGCACAGTGATCAGCAGTGCGTTTTCCATGCATGGTTGCCTTGTTTACCTGATCTGACCTCCTGTGACTTCTGACCCTGGAGATTTCTTAAAGACAAGGCTTATCGGGATCATCCTGATAACTTGCCAGCGCTGAAAGACAACATTACGCAGGTCGAAAGCGGTCTGGGTGGTGACCCTCATCCCCATAATGTATAACATCATACATGTCCGCTAGGAGATGTGTTTTACATTATGGGAAATACTAAGGATAGTGATCAGCCCTTACTCCACATTTACTACGAGTTGCCCCTGTCATGAAAGATTTGCTTACGCTTAGATCCGCCGAAACATTCATAGTTTCTATATTCGGCACGAAACTCTTGTAGTTTCTCTAATCAGCTTTGAAATAGTGTTGGATTCAATATCCACTTAATTTGAATAATTTTGCATCGCCTTTTGACTCTCTTTTTTCAGTACTACCTTCTACCTTCGGTATATCATACAGCGTTCCCCGGTTGTGAATTTTTGAACTACGTTTTTTTCTCTCTCTCAAATATCGCTTCTACGTGACGCACAACGTATTCCTGCGACAGCACTTGAATCACTGGGTAGTGCTTCACAAGGCCTTAAACATGAATATTTTAATTTTGATCACCTTATACATTAAACTAACTTCTCTCAAACCAACAGGCTGCGGGTTCGAAATCCGCCGTGAATATAATATCATTAGGTGGAGATGAATTTCATGGTATGCGACCTCCACCCTGCTTATCGGAGTCATGAAGTGGCTTGAAAAAGATCAATGTTTGTTCTCTAAATATGTTAAATATGAATAAAAATAGAAAAATTAATAAAACATGAAAAAAATCCTTAGTCCATCCACGGTACCAATGTCTTATTGGTTTACAATAATCTTTTTGTGGGTGGGCGTCACATAAAAATATCATTTAAGTTCTCTTCTTCAATCGATAAGCATTCAGGCGCAGAAATATATCAAGTTAGTTTCAGGATCTTTAAAGCGATCTCCTTGCCATTCTCCAGCGGTGGGGAGGATAACCTGGTGAGATTCATCGCTACTAGAATATATCACTGTCTTTCTTCCTCTTAGGAGAGATTGTATTTCGCTCCCACATACTTTTGATAATATTCATATCTCCAGTCAGGATCGAGTTTCTCTTTTCAGCTGACTTACCCTCTGATCTTTCCTATTAAGGATATGTTACATTCAAGGCTTCCAAAAACTTAGTGTCCTCTTTCGTTCAAGATGCTATTTCTTACCTGTTCAATCCCTAACTTTATATAAATGCCAAATCCGATTCACCTTACCATAGTGTTCTCGATTCGGAATTGTGCACACAGAAACCTCCTTAAGAATACTCGATGCTATCCGGAAGAGAGAGCACCTTAATAGATGCTTTTTAAGATGACCCTCTCTCACACTTTTTCACTAATCACTTTCTCATATGCATACCATTTTTACTTGGCAGATGTTCCACTGAAGTGGTCACTACCATTCGTTCACTTTCCTCTTTAAACATGTAAAAACACGATAAATCCTGGTCAGTATTGACCAAAAATATTGCGATGAAAAGAAAATTTTTATAATTATTAAGACAATGAAGACTGCAAAGCATTAGCGTATCATGTTTGTTGCTTATCTTCTCAGACCAGTTAGATGTAGCTACTATCTAAGATTGTAATTTGGCATTGCCATTAAAAATACATAGAAAACATTTTACGCTTACGAGTAGACCCTACACCATACCAAGCAGGCGTTCACCATCCTATTCCAGCGAATCAAACTTAATTCACTGGAATAGGGTGGTGAATCCTTATTCCCATAGTCATCTCTATCTGTATATTGTCCGTGATCTTCTGGATAGTTTGCCTGTTTTTGCGGGATGAAAAACCCGAGTTTCTTGCAGGGGAAAAACCTTCCAATCCTGTATGAAACCAGCTAGCTCACCTTCAGATGAAAAGTCTTAATAAAAGTTCTTGACATTTTATATGGGATTTGAATTCCCGTCTTTCTAACAAACGGGCATATTCGAAACCAACTGAACTGTGGACGCTCGCTTAAAACCTACAATTCAATAAGAAAAATGGAGTATTCGTTACCTCTTGATTGTTTCATTGCACTAGATACACAAACCGTTCTAAGATGAAGCTTGAGCTTGGCGAGTATCATGCAAATGAATGTTTGAAATAACATTAGGAATTTGAGTCTGAATCCTTACTAAATATTATGACAGTCTTCCAATGGTTTAATTCCAATGCGTCTGTCGCAAGCTAATATAGTAAGTGTCGGTTTTAATTACTACACACACACACACACACACACACACACACACACACACACACACACACACACACACACACACACACACACACACACACACACACACACACACACACACACACACACACACACACACACACACACACAAAGCAGAAAAAAGGGAGTATATAATTGAATGCGCTTGTTACCTATCTAAAGCATCCTACATATTTTATTTTTAGATTAAAATATCCATTTCTCTCTGAAGATAATTCGCTCATCTGAGAGGGGCGGGGCTTGTAAATAAACCGGTGAGTTTTAATGTTTATTAATATTTCTTTACTGTAGAAAAATGCAAATATAAAAAGACTCTCCTAGAAAGATCCGTGCGGAGTTTATCCGCTGTTTATCCTGTAGTGTTGCTATGGTAACGATAGCATAACACGTACATGATGTTAATTCATGAAATATTTTAATATTCTCTTTTTATCTTATGTGTTTAGCTATAATGTGTATTTATAACTGAACTCGGTTTTTAATAAAGGAAGAAGGGGAAAATGATGAGATTTAAATACTTGGGAACAACAACGTGAATGCTGGAAAGATGAGGAACATAATAGATATTCTGAAAATAGTGTCTACTATTATATGCATTCTTATACCATCATAGTCTTTAATTATGTGCCTGAAAATGTATTTAAAGCCACGAGGATGATAATCATTATTCTAAACCAATATGCAGAACCAACGTCCCTCGTATATCAATATATTTAAATGGACTAAATAAACTATTATATTTACTATAATCCTACTGTCCGCCTGCTTAGCCTAGTGGCTATGCGCTTCGCAACCATAAGCCTGGGGAAGGAGTGTCCTAGGTTCGACTCCCGTCGACGTGAGCAGCTTCCTCATTATGATCTTCCTCAGTCTTAGCCAAGTTAGCCGGCGTTGGCAGCAGGGTTTTTCTGCCAGTTTATCTGGGGAGTTTCATCCCGCAAACCGGCCCTGTGAACACACGGCTACAGTCATAGGATATAGTACGGCAAGGAACGCAACCGGAAATCACCTTGCTCATAATCATCTCCCTAGTATGGTAGCATATAGCTTCTCCCCCCCCCCCCCCGGCCGTATGGCAGAAGGGAATAAATAGATAGATATTCTTACTAATATTGTAATTTTTTCACAATGCTAGAAATCAGGATGGCTTGTATGGAACGATCGACTAAAGAACTGTGTGTGTGTGTGTGTGTGTGTGTGGCCTTTTCTTTCAAACCTATATCTGATGTTAATTATGCAATATTTGTATGAGTAACCTGATTGAAACGCCTCTTTGTGTCCAAGAAGTGAATTGTGTTTTTAATATTCTTATTGAATTCTAAAGAAATAACTGAATTAAAGTTTATCTACTTATGTCCTATTGTGATGCTAGTAAAATATGACTCAGTCAATATTTAAGCCCTTCTACTCAAGTCATTTCCTCCCTGAAGTCAATCCAAAGTTCTCAAACAAAGTATCAACTATTCTAATACCACTAATAAAAGACAATAATATTAAAATAATGAACATCCCATTCTAACTGATGGGATTAACGCCGAGACTGTTTGATCATAATACGCCTGAAACACACACAGTTCACTAAGACCAGATAACTCAGCTTTTGTAGGGAATAACAGAGGGAATATGTCGCTTTCTTGACTAGATTCGAAAACTTCATTACTATCTAAAATATCTTCGTGAAGTCTAAAGGGTTTCGGTTCCCAATAATTCAAGCAGCTTGCGCTGCAACTTGACACCTTTGGACTCTGTAAATAATTTGTTATCCTCTCCAGGTACTACCTATTTGGTTAAGGCTAACCAAAAATCAACACTGGGAGTACATTGATGGACGCATGTTGACATTTTTCCTTTTATCAGTTATTCTGTTTCAATTGGTCATCGCTAATGAAAATGTATAGTGTAATGAGTTCGACGATACGATACTGTGTTTATTTTGTTCTTGAGACGAATTAAGTTTATTACCGTAATTAGTTTATATTGTATAAATCCTTTTTGATGTTGTTGTAAAGTTTGGAATACTGTTTGCTGTGAAATGGATTGTTGTCTACGTTCATTAGAGATGGAAAAGTTGAGGTCTTTTGGCACTGATTTGGCGAACAGAATTCTATCCAATCTCTAGAGATTTTACGAGTGTGCTTTATGTGATTATTTGTGTGATCATGCTTTAGCATGATTATTCAAGCTAAAAATATATCCATAGCAATGCAACACAGCAAGGTTTTTTATTTTGAAGTGAGAAAGGAAAACCAAAGATGATTGAATTAAGTAAGGAACTCGTTAATAAAAATAATTTGAAAAGTAATGAATGAGTTGTAAAAATACGAGGATATATTAATAAACGTTTCTAAACATTTTAATTACCATGTATGGAAGCGAAGGACAAGAAGCAGAGGCGTAGCTAGAGGGGGGGGGGGGTCCGCTCCGGGCGGCACTTTGAACCTTTATGAACTTTTGCAGTTAATTCTAAAATACAGTCTGGAGAACTCAGTTCCAAATACTGTAATACTACTGCGAATTTTCCTCACAACTGCTGTAAGTGTTTCTAGTTGTGAGAGGAGTTTTTCTAAATAAAATTGATTAAGAATTACCTACATTACTATGAAATAGACTTCGCCAATGTCATCGACGATTTTCTTAACAGAAAGCAAGAAAGATAACATTTTAGAATGTTGAAATCAAAAGTTTTACTTCAAAAATAAACAATGTTTTAATTTATTTCCCTATACGTCGTTTTGACTTTTTGTAGTATTTTTGATGTGTATTGAGAGGACGGCAAACTCAGGGACCTCCCCGGGTGGCAAAAGCTCCAGCTACACCACTAACAAGAAGTCCCTGTTATTCCATCAGAATCCGTACGTAGTATTGTACACCCGCAGTTCATAGAACAAGGGCTGGCAGATTGCCAAGAATAGTCAATTCATGCTGAAGGGGACAAAGAAATGAAGGATGTACGAATTAGTCACCAACACGCGAAATCATGCTTTATATGTAAAATTTTCCAACTGTTGAACGAGCAAAACAGTTACCACTTTAAAAACTACATTGTTCATAAAAGGAAAGTTAATTTTCCGACGTGTAATATTAAACATCTCATCCTACATGACAGATTGCTTGCCCTATTATCGGAATGGATTCTCCTTCTTCTGAGATGCGCAGAAGTGTCGAAAGGTCTCGCATTTGTTGGCGTTCAGCACTTCATCTCTCTTTGTGCTCCCCAGAGAAATAACAAAGCTTAGCGTTATTTCATCTTCCCTTATATACGTAACTTAGTTCATTAACTACTTCTAAAATGTGTGCGGATACTTTGGAGACTGTAGTATATATATTTCAACTTTTTTCAATTGAGAACTACAAACCCAGACGTTATAATATTTGTTCTTTTTTTTTTTTAAGTTTTCAATCCATTTTTGTCTCTCTTCTGTTAGACTTATGACATAGAAAAGCCATTCTTTTCATTTTTCAAGTTTTGGCCAATTTGTGTCTTAGTAAATTGGCCAAATTCACAAAAATCACAAAATAACGTTCTTATTTTTTTTTCTCTCGAAGATAAGATGTTACCACGGTTTCTTGAAAAACACTTAAATATAAGAGATTTAGCCCTTTCTGTACTATGTAATTCTATTAAATTTAACTGTGTTATGTCCATCCTTCTTTTAGCTGAAGGTAATCTGTTGCCTAGCAGACTAAATTTTATAACTGCAGTATAGTAATCACAGTGTGTGTGTGTGTGTGTGTGTGTGTGTGTGTGTGTGTGTGTGTGTGTGTGTGTGTGTGTGTGTGTTGGAATTAACTACTTTCGCTGCTTGCATTTCCTCGAGAAGGGAAAACTAATTACACCCAAACATCTGTGTCCTTAATGGTGCCTGATCTCCTTGTTTTATGGTCATCCATTGCCAAAAGTTAAATAATAGAAAGACGAAAACAAAGTAAATTTATTTTGTAGAGAAACCAAGCATTAAATTAATTGTTATTTAAAACAAAACTAGAATTATTAAATATGATTCATACGTATCTAATCTAGTTCAAAATGTCACTTTGGTTGACAATGCTGATATCGGGTTCGTCTAAGTTGCCCACTTTATAAATCTCACTGAAACCTAATTTATATTGAAATTTAACGTTAATATCATTTCGATGTAAGGAATTAGATTATACAAATTCGACAGAAGGTTATGCTCACGACATAGTTCTACATATGTTTAAAATTCACCAAGTAATGGTATCGACTCCTATTAGCGAATTTAAATTTCATTTTTGTTTGTTTTTCCTTACAACAAATAAAATTTTATTTTTAATTTAAATAATAAACATTCAAAAATTACTAACTACTTTATATTTACTTAATCCCCACTCACAAAAGGTCTATGTAAACTTTCATTTACATAGACCTTTTGAAGAAAAGAAAGAATATATAATCTAGAAATACGTATCATATTTTTTTGATTTTGAAAAAGCTTTTAATAAGATAAATATGAAATTCTTATTTACCATATTACAAAAAAGACAAATACAAATATGAGGATAATAAAATCCAGATACGGTTTACAACTCTGAACTATCATCTGAGAAATAAACCAAGGAATTAGATAAGAATGTCCCTATCTGCTACTCTATTTAATACGTATCATGTGTATATTTAAGCGAAGAGCCTTCATAGCTCAGTCGGTAGAGACGAAACCCTTTGGTCGAAATGACTGTATTCGATTGTAAAAAACGAGAAGATCGCCCAAGGAAAAGTTCTGCAAATGGCTTCTGAAGCTGGGAAAGACCATAAAATACAGACCATGAAATAAAATATTTCTCATAATGTCTCAAAGAGATAATAGTTAAATTTGGTTCATATATCATTTTTATAGTCACTGGCAGTAGACTGAATATTTTTGTGCATTGCACATAAGTGATTATCTCTTAGAAGGTGCATCGCCAGGCGATCACTACACTCATCATACTCTATCCCTGTAACTACATAATCTACTGTTAGCCAAGTCTTATTAATATCTATAAGAATCTAGAAACTCTTCCCCTATTCATAATACTTCTTGCATTAGATACATAAACTGTAGCATCCTTTAGGTCCCCATCACATTTACACCTTATATATATGCCAGCTGTTTCGTTAATAATTGATATGGGGTCATTGAGCATTGCTCAATGGCCCCATAACATTAATTATTATCCGCTGTAGTCTCCAGTTTACTCCATGATATCCAATCTCCAAAAACATCTTACCTACATAAGCCTATCTCTTCTACTCCTCTCCTGCTACTCTCAATCTTATAAATCTTAGTTTCCCTGCCCAAACACTTCCAACTGTTTTAAGAACCGCAATCTCTTCAATCAAAAGTTTATAAGCTTTTGTAGCTGATTCCAGAGCTAGTATATCTCTGATGAAGCTAACTGGACTTTTCTGTCCTAAAATCTCGAGTTTTTAAACTTGGTAAAATTTATTATCTGATAGACGGCGTATACGTATGCGACATCATTGCGTTTCGCCCAGCACGCTACTGAAATTCCGTGAAGCTGCAACAATAATGAAAAGTTGAGGGTGGTTGCCAACTGATTTTCAAAAAGGTCGGCTTTCAAGTATTTAGGGAATAAAAAAAAATTCTTTGTTTATTTTTTCCGTAAAATTTTTGTTCTAAGTTTTTGCATATAAAACGCACCATATTCAGAACCATGTATATCCAAGTTTATCTTTTTTACAAAGAGAAAAAAAGTAAATGAAAAATGAGCATTCTTTCTTCTTAGCTAACTTAGCCTTTTGGAAAGGTAGCTTTGCTAATATGTCGAATTGTAACCATAATTACTCGCATTTATCATTTTTACTTTATGCTTACAGAGGGAAAGAGGCCTCCTTCACTTAGAATTATAATCTCGATTTAAACCTTATTGTTTATAGTTAGCTTCTACAACTAAGAAAAAAATTAATAATCACATGTTATGAAATATTAACCGTGAAGTAAATTTAAACGGAGTCGTGGATTATCTTAACATCGTGCCTTTTTTAAAAAGTGTAATTGGGTCATTAACCTCGTCGCATAAGATTGCGCTGTAAATTAATTATATCAATCAAATTTGCTTATTTAAAAAAAAACAGAACCACTCCCTATTTTTTAAATAATTACCATTCTTCCGACTAAATCTCTGTATTAATATTCAAAGAATGTCATCTAAATGGATGAAGTTCATTAACTAACCATTCTCATTTAACTAAACATAAAAGCGTTAAAGGTGATTTCAATGTAAGGATATTAACGACAATTCTCTTACTTAGTACTTCACATATTAGATGTATATTTTTAATTTACATTAAATTAACGACTGTTAATGACATGACCTTAGACATAACGTATAACAAAGTTTTCTATTTGATGTCATATCATGTTTGCGAATCCCAAACAAATTTTACGTTTCTAAAATGAGGACTTTTCAACTGAAGGTTAGTTAGCCGATTTCGTACAGAGATAAAAGGTTTTTCATCATTCAAACCGGACAGAACACATGCATTTAAAAGACATAACACACACAATGGACTCATTCCTTTAGTTGCTTCAGTCGTAAATCCCAAACAACTATCACTTTCTCTCCTGGCAATTCTATTTCTAAATAAACTGCCATATTAAAATACTGTCAAACAACGTGTAGTGTGTTAGTTTTATTCCCTCCTAAAGTTGCAAACACATTTTTTTATTAAACTACCTCATTCTATTAAATCCACTATAAGAGAATCATCAAAGTGGTAAAATTACTCATTTTAATTTCACCACTAGGGACTCCAATGCATCACCAAACACATTCTTCACCCACGATTCTAGCAACAGTTAGGTTTGGAATATCTTTGATTGGAATTGTCATTAATTATTTTTTTTTATTTATTTGTAAGTTCCAGTGTTAAACATTTACTTAATTATGGTAGATTTATTTCCTGAGTTGCATTTCTTACATCAATATTATTTGATCTCTTGTTTCACTACTTTTTTTTTTTTTGGAAGACTGCTGTGGATTCTTGTATAACGTTTAGCCAATCGTTTAGCAGAAGGTTTCATTCGTTTTCCACACACATACATATCGATCTTTTGAGATAGTAATTAGCTGATGTTTGCGGGAAAAAATACATTACTGTGACCTAATGGGATTACTTGTTCACTTCAAAAAAATAGTTTTATTAAAAAAAATAATATTAAAAAAATCATAAAAAGTGGCAATAAGTTGACTGCAAAACTTTATATTGAATGTTATTCGCCAAATGGAAAGCTAATTACAAAGAGTATTACAGAGCATTCGTTTAGCTCCATTTGCCATTTAAAATTATATACACAAACAAATATTAGACACACAATATTAAACAAAGGAGATCTTTAGGCTGCATATTGAGCACATGGAATTGAAATATTCATTGACAGGTTTGTCAATGAACTTTTCAATCCTTCCGCAATGAGAATTACCCTATTAAAAGCAGTTAGAAGAATGAATAAAATATAAGCTGGGCTGGACCACGCATGTTTTCTTCCAATATCATATTGGTAATTGTTGAAGGACCATTCGCTATCAACGAACAATCGAAGCCTCATAATTAGCATCCCACGAATAATCGTTTTCCTATCTGGAATGTTGCTAGAATTCAGAGAGGTTATTTCAATTATTCAGACTTTTCAATACGTCTTGTCTCATAATAAAAGATGGATTATATTGATAACGCCCTGCGATCAATCACCGAATTCAACAGAATATATTAAGAATATAATTAAATTAATTTTAATTAAATATTGGCCGATGTTACAGATCTTTCCTGGTAACCACATTTATTACATTGTACCATTGTTGGTCTTATTGCCAAATTGCAATAAGACCAACAATGACCAACAAAATTCGAAATTGCAAAATGTGTCATCAATATTCAGAACTAGAAATTCCTTCTAGAAATTAAGACAGTCTAACAATTTTGGACGGTAGAAAAATGCCTAAAAAGAAGTATGTATCATACATAATTCGTTAATAGTAAATCAGCATGAGACCGTTGCCTAAGTTCGGTCTCAAAAGTGACTGAAAAAGACTTCACTAAATAAATCTAGTTTATATTCTAACTCAGCAGAATATCAAATAAACAGATAATTAAAAGATGATTCAGCATTTTAATAATCATATTTTAATAAGTTTTAAAAGAAACAATCAAATATTATTGATTTATAATTCTCGCTACATGAGATTATCTTCCTGAGTTTGATATATCACTTCTTTCGCTGTTTTCTTAATTTATAGTCGAAGTTTTAAACTATGATAATTTAATGTTTCATGCTCCACGAAAGGCTGATATCATCCTACCACTTATTAGTGGTCGAATTCTACCACTTATTAGTGGTTGAAAAATTCCACCATTGCTTAGTGGTGGGACCTGATTACCTTCGTTTCGCTAAGTTACCTACTCTGCTGTAGGTCAATTTTAAATCAGACCTAGTAGGGTTTGTCCATCGGTATGAGGTGGACTAAGTAGAATGAGTATCTTCCCTTTCTTAAGGAGGGAATTATGAAACTAATCCTTTGATTAACCTTCCTCTTGATTTGGGTGGTGGCATTTCTGTCACTCTTCCCTGTGATGTCTGCAAAATATTTTCCGTCATCTCCGTAAGAAGACCCGCGACTGAATCTCGCAGAATCAATCAATCAGATTCCTTCATCACAGAGACAATATATTTCTTCCATTTGCAGTAAAGCCATTATCATTTAGCATTCCTGGATATGGTATGCACTAGCGAGCAAAACATTGTGAATCCTCTTCAACTTCAAATGCTCGTGCACTATATAATTTCTAAAATATCCTGGTCCATCTAGGACCATCCTCTCAGAGACACTTTGTATCGAATGTCAAACAGCCTTTGTCACCTTTATCGGTCTTGGTGTTCACTGCTGTGCAAAACATGTTATTGCCGTTATGAACTTTTAATGAACGTGCAAAGGCTCGATGAATTGCCGAAGAAAAGCATCTTCTTACATTCTATGAAGTCTCATTAGCTACACAAGTTATGCGCCAAGAAGTTTTGGCAGAAGTATTACTACGCTGACAATAACAGCAATCAGATGACATTGCACATTATCATTCTACAGAGAACTAGAAATACGGATGCAGAAATTTATGGTAGAATATTTCTACGGAGCAGGTAATATCTCTGTGAATCCTGTGAAAAGGCTATCATCTAGAGGGAGGTTGAGGCGCAGTATAACACAAGCCCTTCTTCGAAAACATTGGGATTAGCCTCCTCTCACTCATACGCAATATTTTAAGAAGAGTATCAGAATGTCATTCAATGAAGCCTCATTAAAACTAAGTCAAATCTTTATTTGGAAATGAAATTTGTCAGACAGCATCTTTCTTCCCAATTAGTAGCAAATCATGCAGAGTCATCTGTTCAATCGAAGTAAGTGAAAAACGTCTTATGTCCAAATACAGGCGTTATATATTAAGAAAAGAAAGGCTTTCTGGATGAAACATCTCTTCCAACCGAGTTTCACAAGCAGTTTATTCATTTTTGGAAGACTATAATTTTTCACTCCATTATTATCTGATTTAGTTCTACCTTCCTTCTATCCCGAGGTCCATTCCAAAAACAGTTTTCTATCCATCCATCTTCTTTTGACTAAATGTTCTTCTCTTCCGGTCGCTTCGTCCGCTGGGGGACATGATGGCTTTATTTCTGAGCTTCGGCAAATCCTTCATCACCTCTTCTTTTCTTTTCTTTTATGTAACCCACCACACGAGAGGTGCAAAAACCATACTCATCAATGCTGCGTGAGGTGCAGAGTTAAAAAAAGGAGAAACCTGTTAGCATTCTTTTTAAAGAGCTGTAGGTTGAAATTGTTGGGAAACACATCATGAGGAAGGTTGTTCCAGAGGATAGTGGTATATGGAATAAACGAGGAAGAGAAGAGAAGAAGCAAGTTCGATGAGTTTGCAGTTGCACAGTAAAGGAATGTTGGAAACTTTGCTGCTTTTATTTTAGCAGGCCTAACAGCAAGTGTATGAATGATATTTGACTATTCACTGGAGTAGTGACCATGGAAGAGACACACAGAGCTGAAATATTCCATCTATGAGAGACAGAGGTTGAAGTGCACATATGAAGGAGGGAGTCACCTGTGAATCAAATTGCTCTCAGAGGAGAGCAATTCGATTCGTATTAGAGAGACATTCGTATTGTGCGTATTTCTGAGCTAAACTTGTCTCAATTTTGTTATTGTCCGAACTTATATCTACGTTTTTTGTTCTTCTCTCTCTCTCTCTCTCTCTCTCTCTCTCTCTCTCTCTCTCACACACACACACACACACATAGTTTTGTACCCCTAAAATCGCTATAATTTCTCTAAGCAAAAATACCGTGTAGAAATTTGTCACCGATGAATTTTTGCAAAGATATATTAAAAATAAATAAAAAAGCTAATCAGTAGGTATCTTAAGACAATATTGGAAAATAGCGATGCTAGAATAACATACCCGATTTCCAGAAAGATGTTTAAAACAAGCAAAATTAATTTCCTGATATTATGTGACATTCTAGAGTGTGTTTACGTTGCAAACGAATCTTAAACAAACAGTCTTAAAAGGCTACTTGGTGATTAAATTATTTTTAAAAAAGTACAATTAAATATCTTCATCAGCGTTTGCACATTAGGGTTGGCTCCAAGAAACATAAACTTTCGAAACAGACTGATAGTTTGTACGTGCCTGTGTGCGTGCTGTACGCTATTTAAAAGGCGGGATGTCCCAAAGGACCAATAGGTTCGCTTTGAACTAGTATATTCAGGTAAAAACCTAAAGCCCGTCTTTAGTCCTCCGACGACTCCATTTTTCCATCGGTTGGGACGCGAGGAACTCTTATTAGGACTTACATTTCCCAAGCTTCAGTTTATAAATTAGGAATACTTTTTGACTACTACTACAAATAATATTCAGAAAAACGGTGCTCAGATCTGAACAATCCCCAGTTTCTGAACTTTGCTAGTTTATCATTTTCTTAGGACAACTTCTTTTTTTTTTATTCCTAACGGTAACCAATTATTAAAATGCAAGTTCCACAAAAAGATAAACTATGGACACTAATTAAATATCCCAAAGTGTAATTAAATATACAGTCTAATTACTGAATTCTCTTCATTATCATTCCTGATGAATAATTAATAAATGCGTTCGAAATGCTGCCATTTAGAAATACAGAATTGGGAAAGATCTGTTTAAATATAACCTATCAAGTTTGTTCCGTTTATGGCTGCAAGGAGAATCTCTTCCAACTTCAGCTCATTCTAGTTTCGAAGGTATGAAGAAATTGAATTTATTCAAGCAACTTCGTCCACTATGGGGGTGGAGGGTGGGAAATAGCTTACATCCGCCTTTGGCATTCTCCACTTACTTCGCTCGGCCGGTTCTAAACTAGTTTATCTCTTACAACCTGCCCTATTGATCCATGTTTCCTCACTCCATTGATCGCACGACTTTCTTCTTTCCATTTAAAACATTCCTGTAATTTTTCCGGATGAATTATCTCCTCCCAACATATTCAAGCATTTTATGGGCCATACATGTATCTCTTCTATTTTGTTACTATCTCTTACCTCAGCTTTCGGTCTTTTATTGCAGTTTGTTATCCATAAATCGCGATTATTATTTTCGTCAGGGAAAACTGCGTAGTCGAGATCTGTTATCGGCGTTTTTCCTCCTGGTGTCGAAAGTAGAAAGGTAGGCTGTGAATGATTTAATACAAAACAGGAGAATATCAATACTCAGATAAGAAATACCGTTTTCAGGGAAGCCTTTAAAATTAAAGTTAAATTAACTCCATGATAAACGTAACGTGACTTGCTTTGGTATTTACCTTGCTTTCACAGCGATAATTTTAGTGTTTCTTGGAAAACTTTAACTGCTATTCTGTTATTGCTGATCAAGGTGTTTGTTCATACATCAGCCTATATTCTATCGTACACTGCAGATGCCGATAGATGAAAATGCAACATCTGCATTTTTATTGAGTTTGGTTTGCGAGCAATTGCTTTTCTTCTTTGGTTAACTGAATGGTTTGTTTACTCACTTTTGAGTACTACAGGGGTGGAATAAACTTTTAAATTTCAAACAGAATATAAATGTTTTAATGTTATAATGGATGGATAATCAAGTCCAGTTTTTCGGCGTACATGGTTGATTATTAACGCAATACTAAACTAGTTTCAGATGTAGCTAATTAAAAATTAAAACGAATTCTTGACACGTACATGCGTACTCTGCGCACACATACAGCATAAAGGCGCTTGTAGAATATGTCTCTGTCCTATAGTAGCAGTGGGATACTGTTATGCATGTAGGCAGAACTGCTATACTGTAAAATCCAAGAATGTGCTGAGGGTGGCGACAAGTGAAAGGGAGCTGTCGATTGCTCTATCCGTTCAGAGACGCTGCCGTACTTACCTTACTGTCATTTAATGGTTCACCCACTTTAATTTGGTTCATTTTACAATTATATCAAATTAAGTTACCATTAATCTCCGTTTTCCTGTGTATTTTGGCATGCATTGTTCTGCACAGATCAACAGTTAAATTTATGCTTTCTATAATGATTTTATTTAACTTTTAGTGGTAAATTTGAGAGCTATTTTCTATTAAAAGTAATATTATTAGTGCATTAAGTTTAATATGAATGTTTAATATATTTAAAGACATTTGAACTGAACTTCGAGTGGTAAACATACCCGCTCTCCAACTAACCAGCTTTAGGTTCACATCTCATTTTGGGTATGGGAATAAATTTCATTGCTCGATGTCACCAGAGCCTTGCTCATGGGAATCTTGAAGTAGCTTTAAATAAGTCCTATGTTTGATGCTTAAAAAGTTTTCCGGATGTTGGGACAAAATTAATTAAAAAATACGAAACTCGGTATAAGTACACGCTGGTAAAATTGGGGTTTTATTTACAGAAAATAAAAATAGTACAAAATTCTGCCACCAGGTGATATTTGGAGGTATAAGCGCGTGGTTTGGAATTAGTTAAACAGCAATGGCTGTTTAACTAAGAGACACAGCAAATCAATTTTCGTGTTCGTATAACTTACAAATGTGGTGCAATATGTCCTCCTTTCAGATGTTCTAAGAACTGCATTCGTGAATGACATTTTGTACGTGGAAGAAACGCAACAGATCTCCATTGATTTGCCTCACATACTGCGTTATTCTGTCTTTCAAAGTTGATAAATTAGAAACATGACCTTCATACACCACACGTTTCAGATGACCCCACAACCAAAAATCACAGGGGGTGAGATAAGGTGAACGAGTGGCCATGTTGTGGGAAATGCGTCAGTTGTGTGAGTTTACCGTTCAGATAAAAAAAGTGCCTCGTCACTCTGCAAGATCTTCCACGGCCATGCATCATCCACCACCATTCTAGCTAATAACGTCAGGGCAAACTACAGTCGAGTTTCCACATCATCATGAAGCAAAGCTCGAGTATGGGAGATCTTGTAGGGGAAAAACCACAGTATTTGACGCAGGATTTTCCACACAGTTGAGTATGGTATGTCCAGTTTCTTCAATACTGCCCGAACACTGTTGAACCCTTGTGTGTTATTCATTCCGTGTTCCACGACGGCAGTTGCAACTTCGTCAATTTGTGAGGAACAATCCCTTTGCGCCTTTTTGTTGGCCTCACTGCTAAAGATCTGCTGTTTTCACATCGCAAAATCATCTTTCTAAGATTTGTTATTGTCATTGGACCTTTTCTCTTATCTTTCAAACGCTGGAATTCTCGAAGCGCATCATTAGCATTACGTGTTGATAGCAAAGCACGTTTCGGTAAGGTGAGATCCATAGCACTTTAGTCTTATCATAATGACGCGAATCCGTTTAGGTCTTCATTATATTCACCAACTCGTCAGTAGAAACAGTGAGATTAGAAACGCACTAAGTACATGCAAATCTCACGCGATTCTAGTACCAGTTCGTTGGTGGCAGGATTTTGCACTATTTTTTCTCAATAAATAAAAATCCCATGTTCTAGCGTGTACTTACAGTAAGTTTGGTTGAATTTCGTCCAATACATTTTTCGCTACAGGATTCTGAACACCTCCTCTTTAATTATGGTTATCCTGTATACATAAAATAAATAAATAAATAAATAAAATTTAGTCCACCCACTGCGTTAATATACTATAGATTTTAAAACCTTCAACGGACTTATGTAAGTCATCAGAACCACTGTCGTGCGTCAGCTATTGGGTGTAGAACTGTATGTCGAAAATCACGATCATAGGCAGTAGTCAATTTTATACACCACTAAGCCTTGAATCTCCTCTACCTTCACCTAGAAGCTGGATCTCATCATCACAAGTGTTCGTGTGCAACTGCAAATCGAATCATTCTGTTGTCATTTGCACTTAACCCGCTATCATATTTTTGGCCTCGATGACTTCTCAAGTTCTTGGCCACTACCTTTATATTCTCCTCTCTGCCGCTGCGCTATAAGCAATCGGCAGCAATTGCCATTCTAGTTTCATGTTTAAGCGATTGAAGAAATAAAAGTACCATAAAAAGATAAATACAATAACCGTGAAGATGGAAAAACAATTTCAAAAGGAAAAATTTGCCAAAATCAACAGTGAAGGAAAGGATAATGAATATGAATATTTTTAAATCACGTGACTAATTTAAGAAAGTCACGTAATCCTTTTTTGATTATGCTTTGGCATTGTTTAAATAGAGATGTAAAGTAGTTCCTAATAATTTTAATGAGTACATAAGGAATAAATAAAAATAATAATAAATGCGTGTACTTTATTAATTTCTTATTAATTCAATTTTCTATAATTAATGTAAAAATTTCTTAGTAGAGATTAATTGTTTCATAATTGACTACGCATGAAATACAGATTGCAAGCATACTAATGCGAAAGGAATGAGCACGTGCTCGATCAACGTTTTCGTTTGGCCATTCGTCTGTGACAGCATCTGCAAATATTTACATGGTCGAAAGATTACGAATACTACTCTTAGTCATCTGCTAAGGAAGCACCTGTCGCTAACTTAGGCTTACTACTTACATTTATTCCTTCTAAGTTTCGAATATCTATTCATTCCTTGTATATATTAATGCAAATATGAGTTCGGATAATGCTTTTGTTTTCCAGTAAATAACAGGGGTAGCGGGTTCAGTTATGCTTCAGTTATAAGAGAGAGAGAGAAAAAAACCCATGAAATCGACAGTGGAATACTACTGGATATCCAATATTTAAATACATCTACATACAGATCGAAATCAATAGCTTGCGTGGCTTCTATTTGACTTGTTCCATACAGTGCCTTTAGTAGATGAAAGAACTATGCATTAAACACAGCAGCTCATAAAAATATCATATGCTGTGTTTTATTTATTTTTTATTCCAATAAATGTTACAGATGTCATATTCTTCTTGTAACAAGTATAGCTTTCACCAGTTGTTCGAGATAAACAGAAACAAATAAGTCTATAGGATCGTGTTCCTATTTTTCCTGAAAGGAAATAGAAGTATATTCATATTCTCTCTCTCTCTCTTATTTCGTTAGAACTACTTTTGTATTCTATATGGCTGCCAATTTTAAAATTTCAACTTCATTTAAAAGTATACTATATTATTTTTTCCACATTAAAAGGAACACTACTACGTCTTAAAGAAGGGAACAACATACCAGCACATATGAACGCAGACCACCAAACAGATCTAATTACCCCGGAATATTACTACCTCCAAAAAAGGGCTATCTATCCATATCAACATCAGGAGCAGAACCGGCGCTAGGGTCTTTGCCGCCCGCATGCAATTTCTATCTAAGCGCCCCTGTAACTATCCGGGCGTGTGTGGTTCTTTAACGATAATAAAAATTTAAATTATCTGAAATTTCTTAAATAAATTTTGACAGAACAGCCACACGTAGGTTCGCTAAATGTAACGAACCGGGGATGTTGACTAGGCAGGATAATCGTCAAAAACCCGAATATTCAAAAAATTCTCAAAAGTTAAAGCAAATTTTGATAAAGCCACTTCACTTTAATCGTTGAATATAATGATACAGGGATTATAGCCTTCTCACCGACCCGAATCGCTAACAAAATTAAAATGAATTTAAATTAAAGTTAAAATTTATTTGAACTAAAGTATAAAAAATTCTTGCATTTTACAAGTTACTAAATTCTTAGTAACTTGTAAAAAATTTTTAATAATTTTTATAAGTGGAACTATCTTTTAGCAAAATGAAAGAAACTCAAAATAGATGAGAAAATAAGAAAAGAATAAATAATTAGAACATTTATTCAAAAAATAACATCTTTACAGAATAATAGAAAATAAATTAAATTACATCATAAATATACTTGAAATTTTTTTATTAAAATTTTAGGGTTTTTGATTTCATATTCACAAAATTAGAAATAATGGTCATAACGTTTAATTCCGCACATACATCATTTTCAATAGCTATTAACACCAAACTAACAAGCCTTTTTTGTGACATACTTGTTCTTAAGTAAGTTTTAATCAATTTCAACTTGGTAAGGTTAATAGTATTCTTAAAGCAATTGAAAAGTTAGGGAAAGATAAATTATTGAACACAGGTAAATTAAGAATATCGAAAGGGTTTTGAATATTTAAATTATCCTTCCGAAAAATATCCCGGAAAGTACATAACTCGTCATATAGTTGTATTGCATTTACGTCTTTATTGTCGCCGTCCTTCAAGAGAATCTCTAAATCGTCACAATTTTTCGTAACTCTTCGTTATTAATTTGTAGTAATCTATACAAGAAATTGAAATTATCATAATATGTTTTTAGCTGTTCAAAACGTTCTATTAACGAACACATTGCAACGTCTAGAAGTGTATAAAATACATCCACTCTAAATTTATCTTCTGGCGATTGTGGCGTTTCGTCGTGATGCTCGTAGTCAAATTGTCGTGTCTTCTTTCGTCGTCGAACTTCCGTACCAGTTTTAAATTCTTGTTCTCTATCCACCTCTTCACTCAGTTCTTTTGCCGTTTTTAGAACTTCTTTAAAATTTGTATCTGATCGATACTCTTGTAAGAATATTTTTAAGTTTTCGATAG
This sequence comes from Typopeltis vanoorti, assembly GCF_054136105.1. Classification (NCBI taxonomy): domain Eukaryota; kingdom Metazoa; phylum Arthropoda; class Arachnida; order Uropygi; family Thelyphonidae; genus Typopeltis; species Typopeltis vanoorti. Next base: position 40,134,238 of record NC_143550.1, read on the forward strand.
ATTCTAAAGCAAGTGTAATGTTCATATTTTTGTCTTGAAGCATTTTACTCACAGGGTTTATTCTGTTAAGTAAATCATGCCAAGTTATAAGAGAGCAAATAAATTTGTAGTCCTTTATTTTAGCACATAATGTTTGTGCTCCATGCTGAGTTTCTTTATTAAAATTTTCATTATTTAAAATTTCAAAAAGTGCATCGTAAATTTCTCCCAACTGATATCGTAGAAGGCAGATTGCATTAATTTTACTTTCCCATCGCGTTTCTGATGGCTGTTTCAATGTTAAATTTTTTACGAACTTTAAAAGGATTGCCCAACGTTTGTAAGAGAATGAAAAGAAATTGTACATTTCTTGAATAATTGCAAAGAAACTAATTGTATCTACATTTACTTTGGCTGCATCGTTAATGATTAAATTTAGAATATGAGCAGCACATGGCATGTAAAAATCCACGATTTTTACGTGCCATGTGCTCGAGGATTTTTGTTCAAAAGCAAATTTTGGAGCCCATATTTTCCCCCTTTCATATTTGCCCTATTGTCATACCCTTGACCTCACATGTCTTCAACTGGAATGTTTCATTTTTCCAGTTGTTCGATTATTGTTGCACATAAACCACGTCCTGTGGAATGTGATATATCTGCAAAACCTAAAACGTTTTCCCTGATCTTGACAATTCCATTGTCACAGGAAACAAAGCGAATAATAATGGCCATTTGTTCTGTTTTACTTGCATCAGGTGTGCAGTCTAAAATTATGGAATAATATTTAGATTTTCGAATTGATAATGAAATTGTATCCCTGATTGCGCTACCTAAAGTTTCCAATATTTCGTTTTGACTGTTTTTACTCAAATAGTGTACTCTATTGTTTCCCTGTAGGGCCCTTTCAACATGATTTTCCATAACGGGATCAAACTTCGCAAACATTTCGACTAATTTTAAAAAATTGCCGTTATTCCTTTCATATAATTTATCAGATGATCCGCGAAAAGCTAAATTTTGGCTACCAAGCAATTTTATAATTTAAATCAAGCGTTCTAACACACTCGTCCAGTATTTCTTTTCCATTTCATACATGCTTTGAGTCTGGCAATCAATAGTAGTTTTTGGTTTTTTAATTTTTATCAAGTTCCTTCCATTTTAAGAAATTTTTCATGTGAGTTAAACTAGTCTCATGCCTATGCAAATTTGTACTTACATTTCTCCAATCGTTCTAACCTTCTACAAGACTACTTGATTCAGTAGGTGAGAAAAGTTTGCAACAAAAACAAAAGATAGAATTTAAAGTTTCGGAATAAATGAGCCATGTTCCTTGCACGAGCTCCCCCTTTTCCCATTTTTCTATTACAATAAGTGTCGCCAAATTTACGACTATATGCATCTCTGGGATATATTATATTTTTCTTTTGAACAGGCCCCATTTCAATTAAATCAACTCAAATCATGCGTCTTGTTATCTTGTCCAATAGTTGCAATAGTACTTTCATGGAAACTGGATGATGTGCACGGTTCTTCAACTCTGATTTCTGATGTATCGAGTTGGTTACAATCTGCATCAGAATATTTTAATATTTTAACAAATTTATTAAGAGTCCCAGTTTGTTTCTTAATATCTGTTTCTTTTGCAGCATGACGCTTACGATTTTGCACATCGGATAACGTTTTTAAATTTTTGATTCCATTTCTATTTTATATCCACAAGAAATTATTACACAACGCGACACAGAGACGAAATAATAGTCCGCACTGCCCTACTGTCCGTAGCCTACTGAGATGCGTACCATATGACTGGTTAACTAGCAACAAATGTTTTGTACGAAAATTCGAAAAGACTGCAGTAGACACAACATTCTGCAGGCAAGCATTTAGCCTGCTATCGCTGCAAAATTATAAACAGCCGGCTGATCAAAGAGGCAGCAATGTACATTTTTTTTAAATTTTTATTCGGTATCCGGTCTTATTTATTTTAATGTGATCATTTTAAGAATTTTTTGTTTTTATGATAAAAATTTTTTCTCAAAAGTGAACTTATGAACCGTGTCCCTGCGGCGGCGCCCCCTTCGTAGCGGCGCCAGCATGCCCACTTCCGCCGGCCCTGATCAGTAGCATTCAAAATTACTGGCTGATCCTGCAAGCTTATCTGAAGGGAGATATAGACAACACAGATATTTTAGTATTAACAGAAGTATCTACAACAAACGAAGAGGTAACCAGTCACCAAATGCCAAACTTTCAACGAGATAAACACTACATACAAACTAAACGAGACGATGCTATAATACTATTTAGCAAACATAAATTAGAAGGAATAGAAATAAACTATAAATTAGAATATGCGGAAAATATATGTATCGAAGTTTAAAACATCAAACAAGAGAACTCTTTTTATATTAAACGCAATCTACAAATCCACAAATCTACAATCCACAAAATTTCTCGATGAATTTAACAGCTGGCTTTCTACCAAAGAAAAGGTGCTTCGGAATACTTGATAATAATAGTTGACGTAAATATTATTATCAGGTATTATTATCAGATAATAATAGTTGACGTAAATATTATTATCAGGTATTATTATCAGATAATAATAGTTGACGTAAATATAGACATTATGAACATAAATAACAGCACAGCACAATACCTAGGCCTCTTTTCAGAGTATAACATAATCCTCCATCATGCAACTGTAAGGATCAGTCACCTCATCCTGTATTGACCACATAATATACGCGCCCTTCCACACAGCTATACAGCAACCGTCAAAACATGTAAACTGTCAGACCATTATGCCACTCTAAATCATCCCAAAAAATAAAGGGACAGCAACACCCCCCAGAAGATTTAACAGTAATAAACGCTGCGTTAGATAAAAACATAATAATATCAATTGTTTTTATTGACCTAACGCAAGCGTTTGACACACTGACACACAAAACCTTGTTGAACAAACTAACACATATCGGAATCGGAAGTCGTCTATTCCAGTGGTTCAAAGCATACATGAAAAACAGAAAGCACACCACACGTATAGGATCAGCGTACAGCAAAGAACTACCGGTAGCCTGTGGAGTATCTAGAAGCTGTTCTTTTCCCCATTCAGTTCAACATATATATATATATACACACACACACACACGATATTAGTCAACTACCCCTAAAAAGTAAGATCTTCCAATACTCAGATAACACAGCCATAGTATCCATTCACAAAACGCAAACATTGCTTACACAAATATGCAACATGACACCAATCTGATCGCTAATTGAAAATGGCATATCTATAGACTCTGCAAAATCAAAGCTAATGATATTCAAAAACCCCAGAGCCAACCCATAGAAACTAAATATCTCACTATCTGACATCCATCCTTCTATACACAAAGCGCTGATCCTAAAACCACAACCATTACAAAGGTGAAAACAACACGCTCTCTTGGACTTCACTTCGATGCTGATCAAAATTGGAATAGCCATATAAACTACCTACACAACAAACTCAGGATGATAGCAAGCAAACTATATCGATTAAAAGACATTCCCTCGACATACATAAAAATACTAATCTATAAAGCATTATGTGAAAACACAATCGCATATAAAATATTTTAAAATATGCAATTACATAATACACATTCTATGCAGACTCCAAACTTAACAGATTACAATCGTTGGAAAATATAATGGCAAAACTGGTATTCTGGGAATAAATGGAAGAGCCCACACTCATACGGATAGCAATGACAGAACACAAAATATTTAAGGTGAAACACTTATGCCACTATACAGTCATGTTAAAACATTACTTCAGTCCAACCTATAGAGTAACCAGAACATCATATCAGATAACAAGACCACAGTCAACAAACTACATAACATATAAGTACAACAATCACTACGGCAAAGCCACTGAAACTTCTACGTACCTGACATGATAAGCAAACTGCCGTTCGACGACACCTAGGGACCTACAGAGAGCTGAAACAGTTGCTAATTAGATATTATAGCGAGATTGAAAATTAGAAGGAAATATACATACAAATATTGAAATAAAAATACAAATGACAAAATACAGAAAAAGTATGCATATTTATATAAAATAATTCCATTATTATTATTATTATTGAGTTATGTGTTGTATTACTGCATTGTATAGTGAATTTTATGCACATTCGTGCCAATCCATATGTAAATACGATAGATAAATATTTAGCTAGTTTAAAAAATGTATATTTATAAAAATATAAGTACTCTGCATTTTGTACACTGTACAGAAAATATAAGTTTCACTGTATTTATATGTAAATACTCTGTGTGATAATAAACCTTAGCATTGTGAAACAATTATTATTATTATTATTCCATTTAAATTATATACGCAGTCGTATAATTTCCCTATTATTAATAGATTCTGAAATATTTAATATATTTTAAATTCATTTTATGATTGTTATACTACTAAAATTTACAATAATTTTTTGCATTGCTGTCAGTGATTCATTGCCCTTTTTTAAACCGTGTTTGATATTCATGCTAGCATGGTACGTAAACGAAACTCAAAACAATTAATCGCAACAATGCATTTCCTTCTATGATAAGCGTGCTTTTAGAGACACATAAATCCCAAACTGATCAAACTATAGCAAAAAAAGAACACGTGTTGGATTCTCTTTTTGCTTACACAGACAAACATGCATTTACCACAGTTCAAAGCAGTAAAAATGAAAATAAAAAAAGTGGTGATTATTTGAGGTATTTTTGTAAGACTCTCACAATCCATTTGTCGCACCTAGCTGATATTAAGTTTCGACAACTTATAAAAAGAACATGCGTACTTTTTTAGAGAGAAAAAATAATTTCATTTATTCACAATACAATCGTAAGGACATTTCAAAATGTCACAAAAACACGCAAAGTTAATGCACATTGGATGTCACTGTCTAGTATTATTACTCTCAAATTGATAGTCAAAACACAGAAAGAATAAGGACAAAATGTGTGAGATTCCATTTATAAAAATGGTAACTTAATAAAAGATTTAGGCTTTTCACGTCACAATGTACGATTTAAATATTTCACGCAGTTATTTTTGACAAGTGTATCACGTGCAGCACGTAATAGTCAAATAACGTCTGCTTGGCTTTTTTTTTTATATACAGATTACAATGGCTAACTCTACTTGTATGAAGGATGGCATTCTGTGTGAAGAACAGGCAAGAATCTTCATGGATCGTCCGCAAGATATGCTGGATCCACATGTCATTAATCCTACATTTGTTCCCATCATTTTGACACACGCTGTGACATTCCTCATTGGTGTCGTAGGTAACAGTGTCGTTATTGCAACGTGGGCAGGCTCGAGACCTTCGCGTTCTCCTACATGTACGTTCCTCGTGAGCTTAGCTGTTGCTGACCTACTCTTGTTGGTAATATATGTGCCGCTGGAGACACTTGAGTATTTTGTTATTACCTGGGATGCTGGTGGTGCCACCTGTAAACTTAGTTCCTATGTTGAGATGCTCTCAGGGATGGCATCCGTTTTAAATTTGACAGCTGTGAGCTTCGAAAGGTAAGTTTTGAGAAACTTTATTTTATTTTCATTCTTATTGTAATTTTAGTTTAATATGTGTTACTAATTTCAGGAAGTGTGTGTGCACCTTGTTAAAGTTGGACCAAATAGAGAACATCTTTATATCTTTTGAGGTGTAGCTCTATTGACATTATTATTTGAGAATAAAATAGTTTCTTTCTTTGTTTCTCAAGTAATGTTGTCATGGTTACTTTTCATGTTTAAAGCACGTGTGTTTACCTTGAAGTACCAACCAGTTTTTTTTTTTTTTTAATGTTTATTATTTTCTTATTATTTGAATTCTTTAAACTCGACTTATTCTTACTGAGGCCATTTAAGAAACTTCCTCCTAATTTTGTGTTTCGCCATTCTAAATACGTAGTGAAACAATCCCTTTTTATCCGAACAAAATATAACTCCAACTATCATGACATTTTTTTTTTTCTAAATTTCAATGTTTAAGTACGTCAAAGTATTTCTCAATTTTAAAATCGACATGAATACCGGCTTATGAATAAAAATTAAGATTTGTTATTGGTGTTATAAATTATTATATTCTAAAAAAATTGTTTAATATCCTATTTGTTGTAGTATATCCCCTTTTAACCAGCAGTTAACATGATTAATAGACTAACATCATAGCATCAGTTGCTTTGCTCGTTAATTTATTCATCTCATCATCATTTTTCTGTATTGTTATATTCTTTCTTGGCTGAAGGAGGATTTGGATGTTGCATCTCTATCTGTCTCTCTTTCCCTTCTAACACACACACACACACACACACACACACACACACACACACACACACACACACACACACACACACACACACACACACACACACACACACACACACACACACACACACACACACACACAGTACCGTCGACAGGATGTAGCATAGAGGCAGCTTGTCTCACGGCGCGGCTTAATAAGGGCGCTCGTTCAGCCATATTGAGGTTGGCAATATGTCTAAACAATTCCTGTTAGCGTAGCAAGTGTGGAAAGAAGTTTTTCCAAGCTTAAACTGATTAAAAATTATTTGCGAACAGCAATAACCCAACAAAGATTGGTTGGTCTAGCATCTATATCGATACAGGTGGACATAGCTTATAATTTAAATTTAGAAGAGCTTATAAACAGTTTTAATGTGCGATATCCCCGTAGAGCAAACATTTAATTAACATTATTATGTAATCGTTTTGCATTAATGTTTCTCTTGTAATAAAAACAAAATAGCAAGTGGAGATTTTCTTATATCTTTGTCTTATAATCCATCAGAGGCGATATTTAATTGTTTGCCTCATGGCGCGATCTAATCTGGCGACGGCCCTGCACACACACACACACACACACACACACACACACACACACACACACACACACACCGATCTGTTTTTGTGTTGAGCTGTAATAGGCTTTGACAAGTTTATCCCGAAACTTTACAACTGACTTTAACCTGGCAGACACCGGTTAACACCACGATTGACTTGTCGAAATCTTTAACGGGCTTTATAAGGATTTAACGCCTTCTATTTTAGTCTACTGAAATAGAAGCCAAAGAGATCGATGGTGGGATAACTTTGGCTTCTTTCCTTTTAAACATTATTCTTAACCGAATTTTTTATCTTCTTTGCTTTTTCATGCTGTTCATGAAAAGAAAGTTTATTAAATATCGATGAATAAAATAAATAAATAAAAATAAAAATATTAATTTGCATATAAGGAGATAAATTGCCAACTAACCCACCGCTCTGTTATACTTTCGACTGTATTATCATATGACAATATTTTATCACGGTTGATAATAGCAAAGATCAATCGCCTATTTACTATTGGATACATTTCCAACACAATTTAATTATTGTTGGTACTAATCAGTACTTAAGAGTATTCATTATTTACAATATTTCTAATTACACCCATTGGTCGTTATTATTAATATCTCTCTCCTAAATTTAAAATAGGAAATAATTAACAAATTATGTTTAACGAATACAGATTATCGTTTCAACTCATACTTGTTCTGTTAATACCTTTATAAACTTTGGCGAGTTCTATCTACTTTATTCCGGACAATTATAATAACAGACGTCAAATCGTAACCTCGGTCCGTATAATCCATGGTTATAAGGCGCGGGTTTCCAGCTGATATATATATTTTTCACGAGCAGATCATTATACTGCATATCCCATCTATTTTAAGTTAAAGTTAGATGTGCTATTAATATAAATGGTTGGGGCTAATACTTCAGCCGGCAAAGATTTCTCTTGGGAAAGTTTAATCTTTTATAAATTGACAGCGGATATTTCAAAGCAGTACTTTGTAAACTTTTTTCAAGGTCAGTATTTTTAGTATTTTTTTTTTTTCATTTTAGTGTAGTGCTTTAACACACACACACACACACACACATACACATTTGAACAGTTTAAAAAATGTTTGAAAATCCTCCAAAATAACGAATGACGTGAGTCAGATATATGGAAAAAAAAAATAGGAACAGCTATAAAATTCCAGGGTAATGACGTAACGATAAGAGACTTATCAGAGTTTCAAATATATTTATTTGTCGTATGCCTACATCAATAATATCCGATCAGTGGCAGCTCGTGGCTTGAAATCGTGAAGGTGTTGCAACTTTCGAAATATACATACACATTGTAAGTACAGTGTATATGTGTTTGTATAAAATATCAAAATTTTCGTAAAATTAAAAAAAAAAATTAAACATTAAAAAATATTGTTTATTATCGATAAAATTATACAGTTTAGTATAATTCAAAATTACTTAAAAATAAAATCCATTATCATAACCCCAATAACGTTCTAAAATAAAAACTATAACAAATGTTATGTCTTTAATTGTAATGTCCAAATATTTAAAGAGACGGAGTAAACACGATAAGCACTACGAACACTCTCCTACTGGCGCAAACTGCATATAAACAACAGTCGAACTGCTCGATGGACAGTGCCGCATTACGCTAATATCACGCATCACACTATGATGTGCATATGCTTGGCGCGTTGCAATATGACACTGTGGTAAACACAATGCCGCTAGCGTCCTTCGCCCTTCTAAGTGCTACAAGATGGATTTTTATTATTTTTCATACAAAATAAGAAAACCGTATAGGATTGTTGGTGATAAAATTAAATATTACAAGCAAATATAAATAAATTAATAAATATATTTATATATCGATAAACATTGGGGGGTGTTGCAGTTCCGCAGTTCCTATGCACGAGCCACCCCTGTATCCGATACTCTTAGATGCTCAGTTAGTGTTCAGGAGGGAAGGATGGAATAGCCTTTCGACAAGACTTAACAAATAACAAGAATCCAATAAAGAAATGTATCAGAACGTTTCTGGCAGAGGCTGATCTAATTTGCAAGGGAGATTGCTCCAAGAATTATCCTCAACTATCTCAGGATGATAAGACATGAGTAATTATAAATGGTAAAATGTTTGTCTTGGTAGCTATTTAGAAATAATTCGAGTTTGGGTTAGAATAAAAATCAAGGACATCGATACAGCTCTTGTAAACCTAAAAGCATTTTTTTTTTTTTAATTCTTAATGCCGCATTTGGAATCATGACATCTTCGTAGAAGTGACAGAGTAATTCACTGAGACTACAAAAAATGGCTCAAGTTAATAACAGGAAGGACGTTCCGAGTAAAGCTCTTCAAATAATATATGCAATAATACAAGTCGATGTTAGAAGTGCTACGCATCTAATTAAACTGAAATAATATATACGAGTATATATTAAACTTTGAGTAGTTTTTTTTTTTTTTTTTTTTAATGACCGAATAAAAAGCACATCAGAAAGCAAGCATTGCTAAAACAAATGACGTAACCTACTTACTTTTTTATCATATTTTTATATTCACAAACTCAGAAAAAATGACATAATTACACTGAAATCTTTTATATTAAGACTCTTTCTCCTTTTCTTCTTGTTTTGATATTAATTTTCTTTTCTAACTTGCGAAATTAAAAACGCCTTGTAATGATAGTTCCTTTAAAGTTCTATGTGTTTCAAGAAATCTGAAATTTAATAAGTTAATGTCGGTATTTCGGAAAGTTTGTTGCGTTTTAATTCTAGAAGATCATTAAAATTAATAGATAGTTGCAAACAAACAAATTCAACTGTAATATCGCAAATAGCGATATTACAGTTGAATTTTTCATTAATTTTTCTCTTCTATCTCAGGATATTAAGAATGATAAATAAACAATTGTCTTTCGGATGTGAAGCATACGTAGCATTTTAAGTTTATTTAACACAACTTAAATTTTAAATATTCTAGTCAGTATATTATGTTACGATAATGTTCGTCTGTCCATTATACACAATAATTGCAATTAAGGAATTTCAGAATTTCTTATGAAAATATTATGGCGAAATATGTTTACATTACGCCTGAATAACGCCAACTAATGCTTATTAGCTTGTTTTGTCTTCTGCGATAATTTCAAAATTAGCAAAGAATTATATACAAATCTGTTAAAAATGTGAATTACATATTTTCGAAAAGATTTTCACATTATAATGTACATTTGGATAATATTTATTATATAATATATTTGAAAGTCTAAACATTATTTAAATAAATGAAATTTTTGGAATGGAATATAGATATATTTGTATTTCTAAATAATTAAACATTTAATTTAAACACCATTCGTTTATTAACATTTATTAATTTTATCAATCATGACCATTTGGTATTCTTATTGCGTGTCACTATAAAATTCTTACGGAATTTTATTACAGTATTTACTTTCATATGAATCATGATCATTTAATAATCTTACAGTATTTTATTATTAAAATCTAATGGAATTTTTGCAAAATGTTATATCTTAGAATAAGATCAGAGAATAAACTTGCATTTGCTAGATCAGTGCTTCCCAAACTTCTGGATGTCAGGGCCCCCTTTGGAAAAATTAAAATATTTAACGGCCCCTTCAAAAAAAAATCGTAATATAGAGATATATTATTATAATATTTATTGTATTTATATTCAATACAAAACATACATAGCGAATATTGCAAAAATCAAATGCAAATATTACATTTTTAGCATCTTACATACACATTTCACATGACACATTATCTCATATTTTTATATAGATAGATAGACAGATATATTGTTATTGTACATTTGCAGTAGAAGCACATGAAACGTAAAACGATTAGTAATAAAGAAAGAAAGAATTAAAAACATAAAAGAAGTTTAATAACAATATAATGTGATGGATGTGTTTCAGTACTGCTACACCAATATCAGGTGAAATATTTGAAACTGCAATTCTTAGATTTCTGCTTTGAAATGAAACTTATTTGAATAAGCATATATTTACTAATATTTATTAAGCGCCGAAATACGCAGGAAGCAAAATTTGTGAACCAGTGTGTGATTTCCCCCCCCCCCCATTAATATATAAAAAGTAACAAAAAAAAAGAAATAATAAAAATTAAATACGTTTCTTTTAAGATAAAAAAATCGACTTAGTCTTAAAACATTTTCAATTTGTTTTCATTATTTCACAGTCCCCCCCCCCCCTCAACAAAACCTAGGCCCCCAAGGGGATCGCTGCCCACAGTTTGGGAAACGCTGTGCTAAATGGTGTTGTTTTAAACGAGGAATTTTTGAAAGAAAACTTTTTTTTTCCAATATCGAATAGGATGTGATAATGCCACTAATGAAATACAGATGGTAACTTACTAAAAGTATTACAGTAATCCCTCGATTAATGCGCCCCCGATTAGTATGTCCTTTTTTTTTCGATACCCAAATTCTATTAGTGCGCCTATATACACCTTAAAAATAAATGTTACACATTTAAAAATTTTCTATTTATACATTTTTATGGCTAACTATTTTAAAAAATCACTCACCAGAATGAAATAATTCAGTTACCGATTTAAAACATTTTACAAAGTTATTTTTAATGGCATACTACACTACTTCCATGTACACTTGTACAATTTTCCAAATTTTTACCGCCAGAATTTATGTCGTGGGCGTACTATAGCAGACGTACGAATTGTCACAAAAAGGAGAATCCATTCCGATAACAGGGTAATCAATCTGTCTTCTGGGATGAGTTGTTTATTATTACACGTCGGAAAATTAACTTCTCTTTTATGATGATTGTAGTTTTTAAAGTGGGAACTATTTTGCTTGTATAACAGTTGGGAAATTTTAACTATAAAGCAGCACGTGATTTCGCGTGTTGGCAACCAATTCGTACGTCCTTCATTTCTCTCTCCTCTTTAGCAAGCCAAGCGAAGCTCTACAAAGCGTGGAACGAATTATACTTTTTCCCATAGATTATTATATTCGATTAGTGCATTTTCTATTAATGCTCCTGTTTTAAAGAACGCATTAATCGAGGGATTGCTGTACTATTCAAGAGGCTTCAGCCATCATTAGCCACACACACACACACACACACACACACACACACACACACACACACACACACACACACACACACACACACACACACACACACACACACACACACACACATCAAAGGGGAAAATCTGCATTGACTAAGAAATAAGGAGAAAAAAATCTTAATGGACTTTGTATCTCATGTCTTCAGGTTCCTGGTGATTGCCTTTCCCATCATGGCCAGAAGGTTCTGTACAATAAGCACATGCCGAAGAGGGCTGGTAGCAGTTTGGCTGTTAGCATTACTTCTAGCTGCTCCCGTCCTAGTCACCAAGGTAAGTGCATTTAATAGTCACTTCCGTAGCCATCGATCATGTTTTCTGTAGTAGCACAAACACACACACACGCACGCACGCACGCACACTCAGAAAGGATAAACAAGCAACAGCACCTCACACAGAAAGTTGTATATTTGGTTTCGCTTTGTTGGAGTTTAAAAAATGTCAACCAAGCGACCTTGGAAATAATGTTTTGTAGCAGGCATAAAAATTTTTACTGTATTTTTTAATGTTTACTTGGATTACAAATATTAAAATCCGTCCTAAAAGCGAATGCATATAATATTTCAATAATTAAGCTTTAATTATTATTAATGTACTAATTAATAATATATAAACTATAATTAATAGTTATTTACTAAAATAAAGAGCCAAAAGGCTTCATTTCGGCGATGCAAAATCATATAAATCAAGTGAGTATTAAATCCAGCATTATTTCAAAGCCGAATGCAGAAACTATGAAAGTTTCGTATGAAAATTGACCAGAGAGCTTACGGGAATACACTCGCCGGCATTTACGAGTTGCCCTAGCGCGGACCTTATTGGAGACATGATCGCTAGCCCAAGCGTCCTTCTAGTTTTCTGCATTCGGCTTTGAAATAATGCTGGATTTAATATCCACTTGATTTCTGTAACTATAATTATTAGTTTTAATAATTATGTTTCACGTTTTCTTTATTATCAGTTTTAAGCAATTAATAATCAATCTCGGTTAAAATGGATTTTTTTTTTAATCCTTGTTGCAGTGTTGAGGGAGTTTTTAGATTTCAGCTAACGCTTTGAACGCTCATGAATAAAAAAGTATGTGGATTATCTTAGTTTGTCCTCTTATCACTGAAGCCTACGTAATGAAATTATTTTAGGATCCTTGAACCGATAAAGTCAACTGCCATATTTGTATTTGCCTCATCTGAGAAAAAAAAAAAAAAAGGAGAAACCTCAAGAAGTGTGGCATCATGAAAGACATGCCTTCATAACATGAGGAGATCATGCATTATTAGTTCCTGCTTTTTTTTTTTTTTTTTTTTTTTTTGTAGAAGCAACGGTCAATGGTGAATATTACCTTTTAAGTTTTCAGAATGTCCTCAATCCTGAACTTCGACGGTTAAATCTTTAAGATAGCACCTTCATTTGGCAAGATGGCGCACCCTAACACTGTATTTAGGTTGTGTGAAAGTTTCTGAATATTGAATGACGTCTTTTCAGGCGTGCACACTAGAGCTGGGATCAGGATCACAGAAGCAACCTTTGAAATAATTGATCAGCAACTGCAGAAGAGTTCAACGAATTAGCAAATAGGTTTGCACAATGCATCGCAAAAGATAGTGATTGTGCTGAAGGTTAAAAATTAATGCCTTACAGTACTGCAACAAACTGATCATTAAGATTTTATATGCCATTTATAGATATTTCTAACAGGTGTACTTGCAAAATTGCACCAGAACTCTATAATCACCATATTCATCTTTTATCTATTTAAAAAGGAAAAGGCCAGCGAAAATGCGATTTTATTTTATATAACACAAAGAAATGTTAAAAGAGTAATAACTTCTTAAAGTTTTATCAGTTTATCGGAAACTTTCATGATGGTATGTAATAATATGCGTAGGCACTTATAAGTAAGTCACACCGCAAAGAAAAATTTCTTTGCAAAGATATGTAATATTCATATTACGCAGAACGTTATTTCCGCAGTTCAATTTTTGGTTTCTTCATCGTGGCTATCCCAGGAATAAATATAGTCGGGTGACCTTCACACCATAGTATAAAAAATTCTCTCAAACTTTGCATCGGCACGTTAACTTGCCGATCTTCTATAGGATACAGAAGATACACAATTTTCTTCCTTCAATTTTTCTAAAAGTGGAGACACGTTCAGAAAAGAATTTTGTTCTAAGATTACCTTATCAGCTGTCTGAAGCTGCTGCCTCTTGATATCGGATGAAAAGAGGTAATCAGTAGTGTCAACAATGAGCTACCTGGAAACAATCGGAAGGAAAATTCAATGTAGGAGGAGAACAAAGACAATAGCTTTACAAAACCCCGACACCAGTCTGCAAGTGTCATCAAAGGCTCTTGGTTCACCTATTTTTCTTCATCGTTGATAAATGTTTTTATTTAAATATCATACCTGTAAATTAGCTGCATCAAAACATGTTACGAGAATTTGTTTCAAACAAATGCAGTACTTCTACCAGATAACCATAAGGAAAAATATGAATCCTGTATACTCCTTAATTTTTATTACATGTAAGTAATCTTAAATACGCCTTAATTTTTAATGATATCTAATCCCAAATACTTCTCAATCCTTAATATTTAATCTCTAAATAATCCTTAAGTAGTATTTAGTAGTATTCCACATTTCTCTTCAGCCTTGTGGCTGGTGGGAGATAGTGATACGCCATTATACTTGGGAGATCATTACAAGGCAAGGTGGTATCCCGTTGCCTTCTTTGCCGCAAGTAATTATGACTACAACCGTGTGTGTGTTCACGTGACCGGTTTGCCTGTTTCGAGGGATGAAAAACCCAAGTTACCAGGAGAAAACCCTCCACCTCCGTATGAGACCGACTAAGTCACCTTTAGTCGAAAGAGACCAGATAAAAGTTCCTCACGTCACTGACGGGAATCGAAGCCCTTTCTAGTCAAAGGTTTCGTCTATACTGACTGAGCTACGGAGGCTCAGTATTTAGTAGTATTTAATCCCAAATCCTTAATCCTTAAATAGTATTTAATCCTTAATCTTTAAGTAGCATTTAATCGTTAATCCTTAAGTAGCATTTAGTAGTATTTAATCCTTAACCTGAAGGATTTAATCCTTAAGTAGTATTTCATCCTAAATCCTCCTTAAGTAGTGTTTAATCCTTAATCCTTAATCAGTATTTAATACTAAATACAATTTTAAATACTTCTTAATTCTTGTGGAGTGAATCTACCATCAATATGTCTGAAGTGATCAAATTAGAGACAAAACCTTCCCAAGACTCTTATTCAACAACTATTGACTGTTAAATCCCTGAACTATTTTTTCCCCCAATATCATATCACAAAGCTCCGTTTGTTGTACTGTTTGCTTTAGTTACTGTACGAAGTAAAGTGTAAATAACATGTAAGTTCGAACTTTACTTTCCTATGAAATATTTTTATCTATTAGTGTCTGTTATGTAATTAAAATCGACATGAATATTATATTTTAATCTTCTTCTTTCAGAGGGTGTATCCAATAACGTATTACAACAATTTCACCAGCATTACGGCATATTACTGTTGGGATTCTAACGATAATTTGGCCTTCTCTGTAGCCATTTATCAATTAGTTGCGATGTTCGCACTCCCTGCTGTTCTCATGTCTGTTTGTTACTTCTGGGTTATCAGAGAATTATGGAGTAGTACCAAAACCATAGCAGCAATGACCAGGCCTTACAGGTAAGTGGTTTCAATCAATTGTTTCATTTAAAGCTGATTTAAAGGTGTAATTAGAATGATATTAAATTAGATTTCGGTCGAGGATTTCGCATTATATCCTATGGGGTTATAGCAATGGGTTGGTTAGCAATCGTTTTCGTCACGAAATAGGGACTTCCCAAACATCATATTGTTGTCTGCCATTTGGTAATCCCTGGTTCCACAGACAGATTTTTTTTCTCTAGTTAAATGATTAGTGATACCGAAATGACAACAATGTCGGATATTCGGACACATTCTCTGACGCCCCCTACCGGAAAATAAAGAAGTAGCCAGATTCCGTCTTGAATGAGCTGATTTGAAGTGCAAACGCATTATCCTTCCATCGAATTATGAAATGGAGTGTTGAAAAATAACTGTGTCAACATCGTAAGTTCTGCTTCAAAAGAATAAAAGCTATGTCAGAAAACTTGGAGACGTTAGAATTTGATTCGTGTGAACAAATAAGAAGTAGACCTGAAACCCTTTATTGGCTTTTCCAAGTCAAAAGTGTAGTCACGTTCGATGTAGCTAAATGCTGAGGGTCTGTCGACGATCAAAAAAAGAAGTCACCTGTGAACAAACATTTCTATTCAAATGATTGGAAGTGTCCACAGGAATATGTTTGAATTCCTGGGTTGTTCGAATTTCGTCTAGGACGCGGAGACTTTAAGGATTTTCATCAAGTGAAAGTGAGTTACAGGTCTCCGTCGGAAGTTGAAAGATTGTCCTTCTGAAATTTGCTTTTTTTTTAATCCATCTAACAGAAAAATCGGTGGGAAAAGACGCAATTATGATTATGAGACACAGACAATATATCGGCTTCATAGACCTAATTGAAGTAGTCGAACTAAATCGAATCAACACTTTCAGATATACAGACAGAATTTATTCAATATCTTACTTATTTTCAATTCTTTCCAAAACGAATTCAACACGTTGGGGTAATAATGAATTCATCACACAATGGATTCAGGCCATTTCCAAATAAGCTTACAAAAATGGCAAGAAAAGTGGAAGAATCACTGTATATCATCAGGAGAAGCTCCTTAGCAACTTTAATTTTCCTTCTTAAAAAAACGTCTATTCTAATTACTCATTACGCACTTTTAACGGTAGACGCATCATACTCACCGAACAATGTAACTTATGTCATTTATTAAGTTACTTATATTTCACTGGATTCGAATAAGTAATTAACTCAAAGTACAAAAGCACTTTAATGGGAAAACAAGGCATCACAATTAAGTGATCAATAGAAATAATTCACAATTGTAACGAAGAAAGAGCGAACTCAAATCGCAGAATGAGTGCCTTAGTTCGTGGCTCTCATGTCATAAGTGATAATATTTTTTGCGTTTCGAAGTTGCTGGTTTAAATCCAGAGAAAAGTCGTCTGCTTTATAATTTACATAAAATATTTAATGAATAATCTCACATTATTTGAGCCCCTCTATTCTAATCACTGTTAACATTATTAACTCTCAAAGTACAAATAACTGGTGTTCAATGAACTAATGAATAATTAAACTACCTGTTCTCATTATTAATCAACCATCCCTAATTACCTACTTTTGTCAACTATCAAAGAACACTCAACTGTAAATCAAACCCTATATTTTAAATGCAGTTAATGTTTGAAAAGAAGAAATCGTTAGCGACATATCTGTTCTTAAAAATTATTTGCGTACAAAAGATGAATTTATCTCTTTGCATTATTAGTTTTTTTAGCATGTAAAATCAAATAAATTATTATTTTTAATAAAAACCCAAACATCTATGCTTAAGTATCTTCATTTTAAAGTCAAGTGTTTACGACGAAAAACATTATACGTCAAAGTTCCCTTATTAACCAGTTCAGAAACTGTAAGACCTTTACGAGTTCACTGGAGGTATTCCGGTGTGTATAAATTTTGCTGCTCTCGTATCAAGGCATATATCAGTGATGAGAGTGGAAGATTGGAGTATCAGGAAGAGTGAAAACTGCCTTGATGCCGCTCTCCAGCAAAAGATATTGAAACAATATTATTTTTTTCAGATAACTGAACAAGATTATTCTCGGTCACGTGATATAACAATCTTCATTGTCACTGCTGAATATACGCATCATACTCATCATATTAAATTAGTTTTTTTTTTCGCTGTAAGGATTTGCAAGCATAGTCTTCTTATCACTATTGATATGGTACCGATTTAAAATCACTTGTCAGTAGTATTATTGCCGTTATGACCACTGAAAAGTAGTCACATCAACAATGAAGGGCTTTATCAATTATACCTTGGCTAGTCGTATCATTTATCATATCATTCATAAAGTGAGATTAATTTATCTTAGAGAGAGAGAGAGAGAGAGAGGGGGGGGTAGAGTTAATACAACGAATACAACAGTTCATACTTAAAACAATCCGCTTATTTGTCATTGTTCTTACTTAAATGGACTCTATCACGATGAGGACCTTCTCTTGTCCATCTCTACAATAAGAGGATGAAGATTATCGCTTTTGCGAAAGCAAAACTTTCCTTCTCTTGTTGTAGCGAATATGGCCGACATAAAAGCATCTGTATGTATATGTGTTGACCATTAATTGAGGGATTTCATCTGACAGATGCTTTAGCCTTTAGTGCCTTCTCTCATAATTCAGCTAATCCATAAATGTGCTCATATTTTGTATAGCACAACGCGCATTAGGCATACAGAGAAGCCACACAGCCACTTTGAAATACCACTAAGTATTACGTTTATGATCTCCTCTCAGCTTTTAACTCTCGGTAATAAATAATAATAATAATAATAATAATAATAATAATAATAATAAAACAGCTTCTCGATGTATTTATTGACCATATAAAGCTGCTACTCATTAACTCAACAACGCTTTTGTTTTAACAATTATTTGTTATCTGATTTTCCGATACCATCATGAGTTCATTAAAGCGATATATCCATCATCCAAATCTCCTCTCAATAATGTAATAATATCATTGAATAGAACGATATTTTGTTTCGTATGAAATATCTTTTAATACATTTAGCAGCCTAGGAATTAGGATAGAATTAATTCAATCATGGCAGAAAAATATTGTTGAATTATGGATGGTCCTGCTGAGTGTAATAATGTGATGCCCTCGGTTGATATGGAGAAGAAAGAAAGCTGCCATATACATCTTTGTACCTCATATTTCACACTTATAAAAGGAGTCAACATAGTAGTTGTGGTAGACACTTTTTCTTGTTACAATAAGATTGGCATTGAGCGATTGCCACGGAATGCAAGCACTACGAGAGACTTTTCAGCGTGCTGGGAACGGCGCACCTTCCAAAAACAAACGAAGTGTGACAGCAAGTCCATAAATCGATGTGCACTTCTTCCTATAACGGAAAACCTTTGCAGTCTTTGCCTCTTCTTAATTGCTACTTTTCGTTGTACAATACTTTTCCCTTGTGGTTTTCGGTGTGTCTAAAATCATTTATTTTTAACAGTTCGATCCAGTTCTTTATGAAGAGAAAAACCTTGAAAATAATTTTACTAGGATATCTATTAAATTAGTTTTTTTAGTTGTAAGGATTTGCATGCATAGTCCAATAATCATCAAAATGAACTACATAATGACGTTTGCAACGCACTTTTCAAAATCTTTATTGAATCTTATTATAAAATTTAATTACTGTAGTTATATATTTATGCAATTTAAGGTAAATATAAGAGATAGTTATTGCTAATATTAAAATATAATATTTAATTAATATTGCTACTATTTTTATTAGAAGAATCAAATAATAATGAAAAGATAAAAATAAAAAATAGATTATCCTATTTCATTCTATGTGTTGTGAATGTTTAAAATGATGTATTGGGTATTGAAAGTAAATAGATATGTTAACAGCGATATTTCAATTTTTTTTTAGTGAAACACTGGATACACCTTGCTGTCGGCAACCAGATATTATACGCTTCGCTACAAATCGTCAGCAAAGAACTACACCGAAACGTATTTGTAGTATTCATCGTCAATGTTTGGAAGTGCAACAAGCACGAAAACAGGTATGGATGAAGCATTTGTATTTTTTTCATTCGATTTTTTAGTCACGTCTTTTTATTATATACGTTAATACAAAGATTAACGCATATGTTGAAAATTGTATCTACTTACATCTATTTATAAAATTGGAATTAAAAAAAAAAAAAAGATAAAATAAAAACACGGAAAGAGTTGGGATTTGCATTGGCACGTGAGCAAGCAATTTGCATCAAAAAATTGTTGAAAGACCCGTAAAGCAAAGTATTGTTTTAAACATATAAAAGTATTTTAGTCAACCGTGATGTTATAAACAAGAAGACCTTTGATCGGAAAGACCTGGGTTCGATTCCCGTCAGTGATGTGAGGAACCTTTATCTGGTCTCTTTCGACTAAAGGTGAGTTAGCAGGTCACATACTGAGGTAGAGGGTTTTTTCACCCGGAAACTCGGTCTTTCATTCCACAAAACAGACAAATCGGCCAGTAGAACACGCGCAATTTACAGACAAGAATACTTAGAAGCATAGGGGTAACTGCCTTATATCATTCTCATATCTAGCTCCAGATACAGAAGAACAGAACTCATTGCTGTATTTCGAAACTGGAACCAAATAAAAAATATTTGTTTTTCTTTCACAATCTTCACTTGTTATGCTTTATATCGTTATATACAAATAAAGTGGTTATAAAAATGTTGTTAGTTTATAATAGCTTTTAGAATGAAAAGTACGGATCTGAAAAATATTTCCTGCACTGCATGAATAGCAGTATCATAGAATATTGTAAATAAATTACTTTATGTAACTTGATTGTACTATAAAAGGCATAAGTTTAGTTGGTTCGTTTGGAATTACAGCCAGCGCAACTGAGGCTGTGAAGTCAGTGTATTATAACCACTGTGTATTTCGGCACTTGATAACCCACCTTCAGTTGAAAAGACTCAAAGGGATACTTGATTATTCAGTATTACTTTAATCTGTTCATAGGAGCACGTTTTATAAGGAATGACGATTTTATCTACTAGACAACCGGTTATCGGTATCTCGGTTTTCGATCCTGCAAAACAAGCAACCAGCCAAAGAACACACATTAACAGACATAATACACTGTGTCATAGCCTTTGTTGCTTTAGCCGCATTTCCATACAACAATCCAGGCACAGGACAAGTATGAAACTACATCTGAAAGTTGACTCAAAAATTAAGGACTTTCTATAATCGAGTGATTGCCTCTCTCATCACGTGAAATATCAACACGTCCACTAACCTATCACAAATCATATAGTAGGAGAGTTGTCTAAAGTTATTGGCCTAACAATGAAAAAATGAATTTATAATTTCAAATTTTTTCCCGCCATAATCTCCCTTAAGACTATTACATTTATTTGCTCCAGCGCCATTATCCCGTCCTTGTAGTGGCTCTCAGTAAGATCTGCAACATACCCCTTTACAGCTGCAATCACCTCTTGATTCGAAGAAAAACGCTCACCAGCGAGGAAGAGTTTTAGTTTTGAGAAAAAACAGAAGTTAGAGGGAGCCAAATCTGGGGAATAGAGTGGATATTCAACAATTCATAGTGCAGATCCCTCAATTTTCGCATTGCCAAAACACTTTTGTAGGCAGGTATATTGTCCTGATGAAAGATGGTTTTTTTCTTCTGCAAACCTTTGGGTCTTTTCTCACGAATATTTCGTCTAGTCTGGTTAAAAGATCGAAATAATATTCCCCGGTTATTGTTTTACCCTTTTCAAGAAAATTAATAAGCAAAATGTCTTTAGCATCCCAAACCACCAATGCCATGACCTTTCCTGCTGATGGAACCGACTTTTTCTTCTTTGGCGTTGAACAGTCGGTTTCTGTCCACTGTTTTGACTGTTGTTTGGATTCGGGTGTGTAATGGTGAATCGAAGTCTCATCCATAGTAATAAATCGACGTACAAAATCAGTTTTATTCTTGTTAAAACACTCCAAGTATTGTTCAGAGATTTTCATGCGAGTGCGTTTTTGATCTGCTGTGAGCAAGCGCGGCACCCATCTTGCGCAAAGCTTTTTCATTTGCAATTCTTAGTGCAAAATATATCCTACACGTTCTTTTGAAATGCCTATAGTTTCAGCAATTTCACGCACTTTGACTCGCTGGTCATACAATACCATATCGTGCACTTGATCAATGATTTCTGGTGTTGTTACACTTTTTGGACGTCCTTCACATGGATCATCTTCAAGGCTTGTACGGCCACGTTTAAACTCGGCAGCCCATTTCTTAATTGTCGCAAACGGAGGAGAATGCCCATAAAGGTTTATGAACTTTGAATGAATTTCTTTTACAAAGAATTTTATAACCGCACGATACTCAATTTTATCCATTTCAAGGCATGCAGACAACACTTTGGCTTCCCACAGCTGCATAAAAAAACTACTTGATAGAATGACTTACAATTTCACATGGATGCGTATGACAGATATACTAACTTGGAAAAAAATCTTCCCGATAGTGTTGCTATTTATTGTCGAGGGCGAGAACTTTTCAAACCACTCACGTATCTGTAATACGAGGGTGGTCTGAAAAGTTCTCGGCTTCGGCCATAGAGGGCAACACTATCGGCAATATTTTTCCCTCTAAGTTGGTACGTTTGTCATAAGCATCCGTGTGCAGTACTTTATGAACTGAAATTCATCAGTCGGAGACAACCCAGAGTGATACTATATATAATCCTTAAAAGGGCTGGTTTAAAGGGGGCGAAGCAAGAATGCTTTTCATATTCCCCGTTATCTGTAGGGAACAGTGTAGGAACAATGTGTTATTGAGCTATTAAAGCTCTGATCATGGCAGGAGGGTAACAGCAATGGCCTTAGTTAGAACTTCATTGGCTACAGCATTGCTATATGTAAAGGTAAAGCCGTCTCTAAAAATTCGGACGATCCCTAGACCACTCATTCGTGGGCGAAAGACATCCATCTCAGCGGTGGCTCCACTCAGTGATGGCCTTCCACCTACCACCACCGAGCAGAACCGCTCAAATTCCGAAGAAAAGCATTGACCGACAAAGCCCCTCACCGGGCTGTGCTGGAGAACACTTTTCCCGGAGACTCAAATGGCTTCCTTAAGGAAGTCCTTATAAGGACTGGCTTAAAGGGGCGAAGCAAGAATGCTTTTTTCATCTTCCCCGTTATCTGTAGAGGACACTGTAGGGATAAGGTGTTATTGAGCCATTAAATCTCTAATCATGGCAGGAGGGTAACAGCAATAGTCGAGTCTCAGTTAGACCTTCATTAGCTACAGCATTGCCATCCATTTCCCTCCAAGGGTATTGGATTGAATGAATCAATCACCGCATCTCACGGTCGATTGATTCATCACTTCTTCTTCTGTTATCCTGGAAGTTGAAGTAATGCAGAAGTCATATTTGTATATACGAATATCTAAAAGGTATCGGAATTTATTTTTAAAATACTCTGGTTTAGAAAGAGTTTTTGGAAGCTTTTTCATTGAATTTAGTTTAATTTAAAGATACGAAGATATCATATACTTAATTTAATCCTATATTCAATTTAATAATAATTTTAATACCTTTTGGCTACTCCTATATGAAAATATGATTTCTGATTACTTCAACTTTAGTATCACCTCTGAATTTCTTTTGACGTTAAACCTTCTTTTACAAAGAATTTTATAACTCACGATACACGATTGTATTCATTTCAAGGAATGCAGACAACACTTTTGTTTCAGACAGCTGTATAAAAAAAAAACTACTCGATAGAATGACTTACAGTTTCACATGGATGCTTATGACTGATGTACCAACTTAGAAAAAAAATCTTGCCGATAGTGTTGCCTAATTGTACCTTCTATAACATGCTGCAGATATGGATTCAAATTGTAGGATTATTTTGTGAATGTCATTAGGTGGAAAATTCTCCAGGCATGTTGATACACGTCCATCAGACTGGACGAGTGTGCAATGTGAGTCGTTACCCAATAGGATACAACTTCATCACTGTGAAATCTCTGTTCTGTATACCCAGCCATTGTTAACAATAAAACAAAGACCACAAGCCTTTGTTTACAAATAAAGTTCATCAAGGACATGGGCTTGTAGCTCTTCTGTGAAAATTGGTGACATAACTCGGGCAGCAGAAACACAAAGACTGTTGATATCTATCACATTTCCAAACAGATTTTTTTGCTGTCTGAATGTGACCTGGAGTATCCATCTTTCTCAAGAGCATCAGCTCCTATCAATTAGTGTTTTCATCTGAACTGGTCATATCTGGAATTTAGTGGACTTTTGTCTGGTCAGCGTACAGCTAACTCTGGACTTAATCATATTTAACTGTGGGATGGCATATGGAGATATTTTCTGTAAATATGTTTTGTTAAAATTGCGTACATATTTTAAACCAAATGACCAATAATAAATGTTATTTATTATTGGTCAGTTGGTTTAATTTGAAATAAATCAGTTTTGTTATAATATTTTTATTATTTTATAAGAAAATAATTTAGTTTATTAAGTTCGAAGGCTAAAAATGTCTGAGAAAACTTTCTTCTAAAATATTCTTATGCTAAGAATATTTCAACAAGCAAACCATATCTGCTGAAGAGAATTGTTTAGCGAACGATCAGTCAGTGAACTACTCAAAAGTAATTGCAGTAAAGTATGTTTGCATATATTTTTACCATATAAAATCTTTTAAAAAATTAAAAATTTAAATAGATAATGGATGGTAATGGGTAATGGATGGCAATGCTGTAGTCAATGAAGTTCTAATTGAGGCTCGGCTATTGCTGTTACCCTCCTGCCATCATCAGAGCTTCATGATCAGAGCTTTATATAGCTCAATAATACCCTATCCTTACATTGTCCTCTACAGATAACGGGAAATATGAAAAGCATTCTTGCTTCGCCCATCTAGCCAGTCCTTTTTAGGACATCATTTTATTGCAGCAGGTGTTTTCTAGGGTAACGGATGGCAATGCTGTAGCCAATGAAGTATTAACTGAGGCTCGGCTATTGCCGGTGCCCAGTCATGACTAGAGCTTTTAGCTCAATAACACCCCATCCACACAGATTTTCTCCAGTCAGATGAAGGGATGAAGAGTCAAGGACTCAGTCCATCTTCCCAAAAAAAAAAAAAAAAAAAAAAAAAAAATCATAATTTTATAATTTGTTGATATTTGTATATACATATATATATATATATTTTTTTTTTTTCCCGTATTGTTGATATTTGTATATTAAAAAATTATAATTTGCTGATATTCGTATATTTATTATTATTATTTATTTATTTATTTTATTTTTTATATTTTATTTTTTCTGTATTTTGATACAGGTCATAAAAATGCTGATTCTGGTCATCATGTTATTTTTGGTCTGCTGGGGACCTCGTCTTATAATGAACGTTGCTATCAAGCACGGTCTGCACAACTTCACCTATTCAGCGTACACAGCACGTATTTCGTTCTACTTACTCTCCTTCATCCATTCTGCCCTCAATCCGTTTGTGTACGGCTTCATGTCGTCCAACTTTAGACGGATGATGTTGCAGTCGTGTTCAGAAGACGTGGTGAACGTCATAACTTGCGGACGTTCCACGCGCTCGCAGACGAGAAGGCAGTTCTCGGACTCGTACGAATTCAGCACCTGTGCCACGAGCGTCCGTCGCTCTCGAATAGCGAATTCCGTGGAAACGGACGAAAAACGGTACCGAAAAAACGAGAGTGAATGGACCCCAGTTTAAAGTGAAAAAAAAAAAAAAAAGGCCAAAATTCATACGTGTCGTACCTTTGTTTGTGAACAATAAAAGTCGTTATTTCAATAAATACTGGTAATTTATTGGTGACCCCTGGTGGCAAAAATGTGAAATAAATGTTTTGCTTATTGTTCTGGTATTGATGAATAACTTTGAAGTATTTAACTTATTTGTCTATGTTAGAAGATTTTTTGATTTTTTTTTCAAGAATATATATTATAAAATGTCATATTCTTAAATTCCGTTTCAGTAATTTTAAGAATATGAATTTGAAAAAATTCGGTAATTGCAATACCCATTTACAAAAAAAAAAAGTATGTCTAAATAGTGTTTATATAATTTACTGATTGTTCAACATGTATTTTTTGCATAACAGTTAACTTGCTAATTCACTGAACTCAATGTTCATCTGGAAATAAAAAAAAATCAATGGTTTTTTTAAAACATATAAGATAGATTTATTACCTGGTTTATACCAAAATTTGTGTTTATTAGGGGGAGCAAGAAGAGGTTGGTGTAAATAAGAAAATACATAACCAGATTGTTTATCTAGGTTTAAAATATTCTTTTATATTTTAATACAAGTATCGAAACGTTCAAATCTTTTTGATCAAAATATTCTCAAAGTACATGGAGGTTGACTATATCTCACTCTTTTTGTCATATCGCTTAACGTTGGATTCAAAATACACGTGAAAAATAATGTGTGTCCTTTCACCAAAAAAAATATTTTCTTTGTTAGGGTCTTTACAAAACTCAGTTACTTAACAATTTCTCATTGCAAGAGTTGAAGAGCTCGTGAGTAATACCGACAGCTTCATCCCTAAGCTAGCCGATCACCCGATCTATAATAACTGTTGTTTATTTTCAATCAAGCTATCATGTTCTAACTTGTCAATGGGAATTTGATAAAAGATTATGAAAATCGTGTTTGATGACTAGTAAAAACATTTATCGAGGAAAAGCGTGTGGAGAACTATTCTGTATCTCATATATCAAAGCCAAACAAACCGACACTGGGATCGTTTCTTTTGTTAGATTTTGTGCAAATCTAGAACGCACTTGGATTGATTAAGTTTATACTGTTATTGACAAAACTAGCTCCAAATCTTATTTTTCAACAATTGATGTTGAAAGTTTATTTTGCACTTGGTTAGACTATAATAAATTTAGTTTAATCCTTTATCCAAACTTTATCCGAACAAAACAATTGATCTTATGAAATGCGAATGAAAAAAGATTTGAATGTCAAATGTAATTTAATACAGCTTTATTTACAGCGTATACACTATTTAACCGAAGGGAAAAAAAAAGAATGGCATTATTTTACCTGTTCTATTGTCGAAAACATTCTGTCATTTTGTAATGAACCCATATTGAAATCAAGTTGAGAAGGCTGCGCAGTCTGTGATTATTTAAAAAGATAATGAAAACAAAAATCAAATAATGCATAACTATTTATTAAATTTAGCTTCAGTTGAATAAAATAAACAGCTCAGGTGATTTTTTAGCAAATTAATTGCAAGACGCTACCCATTTCATAACATCTTATTATACAACATTCGACACCACATGATGTGTAAGATATTATAGAGAACATCGTATTATTGTGTTATTTCGTCTTCTCTCTTTTTTTCCCCTCAAGCTTTCAATTGTTAAGGATCTCATATAAAAAAGACATATATATCGGATAAAATTAAGTGAATGTGCAAAACGTCTCGCCAGTAATATAAATCTTAATGTGTGTTTGAAAACATTTTAAAAATGTTTTAGTTTTGATGCTGTCCAATTTGAATTGTCAAAATTACTTTATAACCTGTTTTTTTTTTACTGTTACATTTTTATATAAACATACAAGCATACCTTCACTGTTGTTATACTATCGTGTGTGTTTTCTTTAAGTATTTGTCAGTTAGGACTACTTTTATATCATAATTACAGGCTCTAGTTTCTTGAATTAGTCTTTCGTGCTTGTAGTAGGCTGACAGCAATCGTTGCGAGTGAGTATGTCACGTGCTTCTTCCCACTACAAGTTTTAATAGATTTAGTAACCGTACCAGTACGCCTACGCACTCGACATTGAATGGTCAAACAAAGTAGACACGATCAATAAACTTTGGTAAACTCAAACCAACAATTTATTTTTCTTAGAGCGTTGAGCCAAGGTTGATGTTTGGAAATGCTCCGCAAACTGTTCAGAGAATTCCGAAAGGAGCAGTGACCCTACAGTCAGCTCTTGTAGGATTTCCACAAAAGATTGTTATAGTAAATAAAATACCTTTCTTGAAAACGATTTCTGAATAAATCAATACGTCTGGTGGAAAAATCTTGGACAAATCTTAGTTTTCTAAGGAAATATTAGTTTTCTTTACTTGGAATCAGAACTTTGCTTTCAAGTTCTGAGTAGTAATAAGATATTACTTATTTTTGTTATTTATTTAATGAAAAAAAAACATATTTTGTTTTTCACTGCAAGGCTTTAAGTTTAAGAGAATATTTATCTCTTTGGAGGATTAATATGGACTTAATCCTTTTATGTTTTGATAGTCGGTCTCTTTGCTTTTGAAATATTTCTCTTGAGGTTATGAATGCCGTAAGGCGGCTACTTCAGAAAATGAATTTCATTTTTTTTAACCCATAAAAATTTCAAAGCTTTCATCAGCTTTGGTTACTCATGTCTATTTTTGAAAGATCGAGTTTGGATTTTGACTCTCTCTCTCTCTCTCTCTCTCTCTTTAATATATCATTAATTGATTCAATCATTAATGAAATATAATTGTACCATTAGTAATGGTACAATTATATTTCATTTCAATTACATTTAAATACATTGCATGTAAAGATTTTTTTTTTATTTAACAGAATATGCAACTGCGTAACCTGACATATACAAAACTATGGTCTTATGTTTTTTTTTAATGTAAATATTAAGTGTAAACAAGAACATTTTTTGTTCTTTGCATTGGCTTGCAACGTTAAGTTTGAGATAACTTCTCTCTCTGACAATGCTGTCTTTCTCTCACCGAGGTATGAAATCAATCACAGCTGACGTGCCTCGTGAAAATGTTAACGCAGATCCAAATAGAAACTTCTCGCTCACGCATCGATTTTAGTTTACTACGTAAATAGCAACGTTACGTACGTTATTTCTTCCAAATATATAATGGCAGATAGAACTCACACACATTTTTTGATATCAATCAACATAACACTATGGAATATGGTATAACATATATATATATATATATATATATATATATATATATATATATATATATATATATATATATATATATATATATATATATATATATATACATAACACACCATACATTAGACGAACTTTTTTTTTTTGCCTTCCATTATCCTCCCCGAGTAACCATTTTAGTCGCCTTGTACGACATTCATGGGCTACAGTAAAGCTTTTATTATTCCGGCCACCACACGGAGATTAGACGAACTTTTTTTTTTTTGCCTAGATGGGTGAAGCACGAATGCTTTTCATATTCCCGTTATCTGTAAAAGAAACTGTATGGATGGGGTAATATAGGGCTATAAGCTCTGATCATGGCAGGAGAGTAACAGCAATAGCCGAGCCTCAGAACTTTATTGTCTACAGCATCGCCATCCATCACCCTCCCCATTTTAGTCGCCTCGTACGATATGCATGGGCTACTGTGGGGCTATTCTTATCCCTGCTACCACACGGGGTTTAGACGAACTTGAATTCATATAAAACTTTAAAAAAGTAAAAATATAATAATAAGAAAGGTGCCTAAATATCAATTAGGAATAATTTAAAGTATTCAAAAATATACATATAAATATAAATGTAAAGTTGATTTTTATTATACGAACTTCTTTTTTTTTCTTTTTTTTTGGCAAGAAGTGTGAAGCAAGAATGCTTTGCATACTCCCCGTTATCTGTAGAAGAAAATGTATGGATGGGGTAATATAGGCTATAAGCTCTGATCATGGCAGTAGAGTAAGAGCAATAGCCCACCCTCAGTTAACCCTGCGGAGGTCACGGCTGATCTGACAGATACAAACAAATTGTTTATTATAAATATTCTTACACATATCCAGTGTATAATTTGGAGGTCATGAGTAGTTGCACATGCATATATTACGAGTGATATTCCACACTGTTTATGTCAGGGGTCTTCAGCCTTTCAGACAGTGCGGGCAGCATTAAAAATTTCAATGAAGCCCACGGACCACTAAGCTATACTGCGGTATTCAGAATTGTAAGATGCTTTACAGATCCACAAGGAACGCTGTGCATGTGATACTTTACATAAAATCCTATAAAAATAAATAAACTCAGCTTTAAGAGCGTAGGAGTCGGGTTCACGATAAGTAAATACAATCAATACTTGAAAAAAGATAATTTAATGAAGAAAACATTCATTTTTTACAATGTCAATGGGCGACATGGCAATGTTTTTCCTTGACCAGCTTGTCGATGTTGGTATTAATTTTGGAAATAGCTTTGCGCAAAGTATTCTCGAGATGTTGGTCCGTAATCTGAGTTCTTATCTTGAACTTCACATGCTTCATTCTGGAGAAGAACTGCTCACATAAGTATGTGCTTCCTAACAAAGCGCACATCGTCGAAGCATGACGGCGAAGATTAGGGAATGCGTCCTCAGAAATGTAGTCTTTGTAAAATGTAAGCAAGGGCACATTGAATACTTTTTCTCTCAAAGAAGAATTGTTTTGGAGTTCAAGCAACTCCATTTGTACTGAGCCTGGCATTTCGGCAGCATTGACACTGAATGGCATTGAAAATAAATCTAAAGAAGACTGTTGGTTACGAAAATCACTAAATCTCTCTTCGAATTCACTTCGTAACACGGCTCATTTTGTAGCGTATTCATCAAGAGACGAACAGTTGGACTCAGCGAGAAGCTGAAAATGATGTCTTTTTTTTTCTGCGAGTTGTGCCTCCCAAAGTTTGAGCTTGGCCACAAAAGCTTTGATGTCATCAAACAGAATCTGCACGAGTTGATCTTTGGATTGTAGCCGCGTATTTATAGTCATTCATATGCAACGAGATGCGGTCACAAAAGCAAAGTCTGTCATCCACTTCGGATCGTTGAATTCCGCAATAGGCTTCCCCTTGGTTTGCATGAACTGCTGTATTTCGCTCGTTAAGTCAAAGACTCTTTCAAGAACCTTCCCTCTGCTCAACCAACGCACATCACTATAATAAACCACATCGCCGTGATCCGCTTCGCACTCTTGGGCCAAAAACTCTTGGGATTGGAGATGATTAAATCCTCTTGCCCTAATAATGTTGACGACAGTCACAATAACTTTCATGCCATTCTCAAATCCAGTAGTTTTCGCGCACAAATTCTTCTGGTGAATTAAACATTGTTAATGGACTAAATCTTTTCCTTCTAGTTCCGGTTCTTTCCCTAGCAGCGCAACAAACCCTTCGTTCTTTCCTACCATAGCAGGGGCACCATCAGTTACCACACCCTCGAGGTCGGTTAAGCTGAGGTCGAAATGCTGGAGCTTTTTCTTGGCGGCTTCAAGAATATCAGTACCATTCGTCGTTCCCTTCACAAAGATAGCAAGTTGTGCTCTATCCTTCACATCTGTGCTCTCATCTAAAGCAAGTGAATATGACGTAAATTCGGACGACCGTTTTTTTACAGTTCCTTCAATGTCACTGGCAAGTTCTTCGACGCATCGTGCTACAGTTACCCACACAAACTCGGTTTTTTAAGCACTTCCTTATTATTTGGACACAGAATTTCTCCCCCAGCAGCGATGAGACACTCTTTCACAAACTTGCTGTTCAAGAAGGATTTTCATTTTTTAGTAATTCTTTCAGCTATTACATAACTTACTTTGATCAATGCACGCTTCGCTCTCTTCCCTCTGTCTTTTAAACGTAACCTGCTGGCATTTTAAATCAATTTGGAGACGGTTCACTTTGTCCACAAGAAGCTGACCTTGAAGGTGATTGAAATTGGACGCATGCTTTGTCTCATAGTGTCGATTTATATTGTATTCTCTTGATACTGACACTGATTCCCGACAAATTAAACACACTGACTTATCTTCAATTGGCACAAAAAAGTACAAATTGGTCCACTTTTCATCAAAAACCCGACAAGAATCACTTGATTTACGCTTTTTACTCGTAGACGCCATAGTGATGGAAGGTAAACTTCAAAAATGATCCAAAATGGCCGTGTAACGGTTATTATCCACTGAATATGTCTCACGCTAATGAAAAAAGTCTGGCAATATAAAACCACAATAGCTATGGCTGACACGACGAACCTGCGTGCGCTTATACACGAATATCACACTGTTCACGACTGACTGACTGTGGATGAGATCCTCTTGTATTTATATGAAAATAACGAAGTATCTCGAGAACCTTCGAGATGTATCTGGAAGGCACTAGACAGCGCACTCGAACGAACTACTGCTTCAGCCATCTACCTGCGACGTTAGTACTAGTACTTAAGTACCGCTAGGCGCTGGTAGATGGCTTAAGAAGCATATCTATTTAATATTTATTTTTATAGGATTTTATGTAAAGTATCAAATGCACAGCGTTCCTTGTGAATCTGGAAAGCATCTTACAATTCTAAATACCGCAGTATAGCTTAGTGGCCCGCGGGCTTCACTGAAATTATTCTTTAGTTAATCGCGTTTTAATGTTAAGTAGTTATTTTTTCAAAATGGCCGGCTGGCCATAGGTAGAAGACCCCTGATTCCCGACCCCTGAGACCCCTGGTTTATGCGGTCAGTTTTGATTTATCACGTGTTATGTAAAGATGTGTGATATTTCATAGTAAATTGTATCTGAGAGACACCGCGAACTCCGATGTCAGTATAGTATTGGTTTAGTTTTTGTTTTTTCTTTGTCCAATAATTTCTAGATTGTAATTGAAAATAAATAAACCATCATGTATTATATTTGCAGTGTTTTTTTAAGCTTTATCGCATTTAAGTACAATAATAATGAATGTATCTCTCAGATACACGCGACCTACGCTGAACTTTTTTCGACCGCAACCTCCGCAGGTTTAAAACTTCATTGGCTGCAGCATTGCCATCCATTAACCTCCCTGGGTACCCATTTTAGTCGCCTCGTACGACATTCATTGGGCTATTCTTATCCCGGCCACCAATTGACAATTGACATTAATGTCTTTAGGGATGAAGCGAGATGCTTTTCATAATCCCAGCTATCTGTTGCGGCTACAGTAAGGGTAGAATTTATGAGCAGTTTGCTCGATGGGCAAGGAGATTATGCATCGCTACAGGAAGTTAAAATGGCTTTTGGTCTTCTATATTTGAATATATTCTTTACCTCGTATGCTACAGCTTGCTGAACTAGATCATTGGGATGTATGGACGTCTTTAGGAAGAACTTAGTTGCTAAGGATTGTAGGAAAGAGAAGATGTAAAGAATATTTGTATCTCGATGAAGTTGATTGCTTCTAACATACCATGGGGCGTTCAGAATCATTCTCAAGCACTTGTCTTGTACACGTTGTAGTTGGAGAATGTTGGTATTAGAGGTGTGGCTCCAGGCTGGAGAGGCGTAGGTGATTGTAGGACGAATCGTCATCTGGTATAACTGCAATTTGATTCTGTTGCTTAGCTTGCTGTTTCTATTAATTAGCGGATAGATCTGGGCGATGTATACGCATTATTCAGTGTTCTTTAAACAATAATCTTGTCGATATAAAACTGTTATTGCACATCGGACATAATATAACGGAAGCAGCGTGTTTAGATGGATAAACTATTCGTGAGACAAACTTTATCTATTTAGCAATGAAAGCATAATAGCATACATCCATTCGGGAGCGTATACCAGATTGTTGATACCACGATAGATTCCATTTCAATCCATATGATGTTATGCAAAGGCTTTCTAGATCCCAAGTATTGTTGAACATGTGCACGTGGACATGCTCTCGCGTACGCCAAAGTTGGATGACTGAGGAGTAATTGAAGATAGAATATAGCATAGGTTAGTATGAAGATGGACCGGAGTGAGGTTAATTTCTGTCGAAATTATAGCTTCTAAAAACAGAATAAACGTTGTAGTATATATAGCATATATTTCAAGTAATTTTCAATAATGCAATATATTTTATTTCAATAATCGCTTAATTGTTTACATCTCATTAATTTGAAATCTGTGCTATTGTGAGATTTTAAAGCATGATTTAGTTTCCTTTGAAAGCTAATCTAGAGAAAGAAAACAAAATGTTGCTGATCGATCACAATTGAAACTCTGTTCCTTTTCTTAACCAAAATAATAGCATTCATTTAATTCTATTTCTTTAGTTAAAAAAAAAACGAGCAAAAAAAAAACAGGTCGCTTTTAACACTGTTGCAATTTCCCAATGGATTTTTAACGCCATTAACTATGATAAAAATAAAATATGAATAAACAGCAATCCTTAAGCCGAGGACATTGTTTCAATATAAATCTATCTTTTTGTAAATACAATAAATTGCTGACGACAGCTAAAAATGGCATTTTAATGGCTGTATTTTTCTTTAATTGATCTATGTCGATCTCTAGATATTTTTCATTT
Source organism: Typopeltis vanoorti (assembly GCF_054136105.1). NCBI lineage: Eukaryota > Metazoa > Arthropoda > Arachnida > Uropygi > Thelyphonidae > Typopeltis > Typopeltis vanoorti. The sequence continues at coordinate 40,168,365 of NC_143550.1, forward strand.
AGTTCTCTTTCATTTTAATAGTGAATTACTGTTTTTTTGTATGTTCCATTAAGGATTTATTTAAGAAATATTCGCAACTTCCCATTAAAATGTTAGATTAAGTTTATTTTTACATGAAATAATCCAAACTTATTAGCGGAAAGAATCAATGATTATGACTACTGTTATCGTATATTAACCAGCTAATTCATTGCGGGATAAATAAAGCAGAAACATTTTGGAACGTGTAGAAAAGATTACATTTTTAATCTTCTCTACACGTTCTGATGCTATTTTTAACGTATTAAGATACATCCGAAGATTGATGAAAAAAAAAGTGGAGTAAATACTGTTGTTAATCACAGACATTCACAATTATAAACCACCACGAATTCAGTATTTTAGGCAATACGTAGAATTTATTGCCTAAAATAGAAAATTATTTAGCAAACGCGCAATTTAAACAATAGGCACAATTTAAACAATAGGTAAATATACACTATGTTGACAAAAGTATTTGTACACCTTACGTGCCGTACAAATTTCGGATCCCACCACATGAAAATATTCAAGAAATGTCTGCGTAAGTGTGATAATAAAAGGTGGGACGTGCTGCATCTTTTGCACTGTACTGGATGATAAGATGGCACGTTCAGATGAACTCACAGACTTCCAATGCGGGATGGTAGTTGAATGTCACAACAGTGGTTTTTCTATATGCGACATTGTTACTCGTTTCATCCACCATTTCTTATGTCACTCGTAGATGGAAACGTGATGGTACTATCAGAGTATGAGGCCACCGATACTCACTGACCGAGATCGTCGAGCTCTGTCTAGGAATGCATGAACAACCTACACGTCATCAGACCTTGCAATCAACCTGGAAAATGCTGCAAAGATATCTGTCAGTTCTAGAACTGTCCGCAGAGAGGTGCATAACTTAGGTTACCACGGCAAAGCTGCTGTTGCGAACAAGCGACACATCACCCCCAGCCCGATCACCAGACGTTCGGACTGATGTCTTTCACACCATTCCTGGACAGTTAATAATTGAAAAGAGTTCTGTGGAGCGACGAATCACGCTTCCAAAGTTTTCACGATGATGGTCGAGTTTGGATCTGGAGATTACCCAGAAATGGTTCCGACAGGACTGCATAATTCTAACTGTCAAGTTGGTGAAGGCTCGGTAATGGTATGGGATGTTTCAGTTGGATGGAGCTTGGTCCATGGGTGGACCTACCAAAACCATGATATCTTGGACATTCTAGACAACTTCATGCTTCCTACGCTGTGGAAGTACTTCGGCAGTGCTCTTGCATGTTTCATCACGACAATGCTCCATGCCATTCTGCTCTGTATGTCCGAGACTGATTTCCACAAAACAGCGTTGACGTGTTGGACTAACCGGTAATTCGAGTCCAGACCTCAACCTCCCCATCGAACATGTTTGGGTCGAATTACAACTCCGAATTTGCTCCAGACCGCAGCGGGGGTCATCATCATCATAAGCAGTGGGGATAGCTTTGCGCGAGGAGTGGAAGAATATTCTTGTTGCGACGTATCAGAAGTTGTTTGGAAGCATGCCCCAAAGGGTGCTGCTATCATTCAGATCAAAGATAGTTCCACTCGGTAATAAAAATGTAATTGAAACACATTTTTTACCACAATTATGTATCCAAATACTTTTGTCAACATAGTGTATATAGATGACAACGCAATGATGTAATAGAGTTCTAGGAAAATACTACTCAGTAAGCATATTGTTCAATATGAACAGAAGTTGCTCGCAGATCAGGTTTTGTTCAGGAAGGTTGGCAAAATGTCGGATGCCAATCTGCAGAGATGAACATAAGATAGATTTGTAAGACAATCGTAAAAGAACATTGTAAGAAAATTGGAGGTTATAGAAAATGTCCAAGAAACTTAGGCTCTGAAAAGATCTGAGGAACAATCCCACAAGAAAAACTAAAGCAGCGTAATCAGGGGATCTTAGATCATCCAGTAGTGAGTTTAGTATCCGAACAGTGCGTTAAATTTCAGTGGAAGAGCTGTCTGTCACAAGCTGATTTAGCAGCGGTTGAATCGCGTTTCAGTCTTTTTCCATCTGATGGAACAATCTGATAGAAAGGTAGCTTGGCGAATGCTATGAGAAAGACTGAGTGGGATGATTTTCGTAGTACAGAATTACTTCATTGATTTTGAACACTAACATGAACGGAGAAGTCTATCCGGACTACGTCACTTTTTTCCCAAAAGCCATTAAATGTTTCTTGTACCCTGGAATGGGTCGGGCCTTCCTAGATATTCCCAACCAAACGGCAGATGTAGCGGAGTTCTCCTTTCAGTTATGGAGGCTCTATGTCTCAGCAAGGCACATAACCACTCCCATAACGCCTTTGCACAACACAGTATGTGCTTTTATTATAGAATTCAATTTCGGTTGGAAAATTTACTTGGAAAAATAACCACATATAGTAAATGCTGTGGGTTAGTTTATGATCAAGTTTTGTGTAAAACTTTTGCACACACACATTAGGCATAATTACGACCCTCTGCAAGGAATCGTTGTATGGAATTATCACCCAATGGAGGAAAGTCTTTCACTTATCATAATGTCTGAACTGCAAAGACATTTTCTTTTCGGTATCTTCGAGTTTTGGGTCAATGTCTCTCTATATCAATATTGATGTGAATAGATGTCCTTCAATGAAAGTCCTTCAAAATAATCTTCACTCCAACTGCGCAAAAATCTTTCGATGAAAAATGTATTTTATGGAAATACAATTTCATCAATGCCTCAAGTTGTTTTATCTAAATTAAGGTAACGTTTGAAATTTTGTGTTTGGATATGCGTAGAAATTAACTATCCTTACGATGGAGGTTATTCTTCTCACTAAATCGCAGCAAAGATCGGCCAGCTGTACTTTTTCTTCTTCGGTACACTACATTATCAGTTTGAAATGCGATAAAAAAAAGGTTCCACAATTGCCACTAAGAAGACGATAAACATCATATTCTTTGCTGTTTTCTCATTCTGGAAGAGGTTTAGGAGAAAAGGATTAGAGCTTTTTTTTAAGAATAAAAAAACGAATGGCTGCTCAAGAACATTGATACTATTTCATGGATAATTAACAATTTTAAATGCTATAAAATAGACATTAATTTACGAGACAGAAAAGAGAGAGCTCAGCACCTATTAATGTGTTCAATGTTTTCAATGTTGAACAGATAACCTAAATGTACGAGATCGAACTGCATTTTTTGCCATTTTTTACATGTCCTCTATCCTTGGAAGTTATTTATCCCCAGAGCGAGTAGAAAGAGTTCTTTCAACTCTAACATTTCTGAAATACGATGATCACAGCCAGTCTTTGCCTTAAAAGCACTGAAATCTGAGTTCGAGGCTATCAATGAATCGTGTCTTTCAGGATAGAGATTAGTATGATAAGTACCGCCATCTAGTAGAGCTAAATATAGCATTTATATATGTATGAAACAGTGTGGGATCTACAGTCGATTTTTTTTTTTTTTTAATTTTGAAGAATGAAAAGCTCGAGTTTCCAGGAGGGAAACCCTTCTTACCTATCCCAAAATTAATCAACTCGATAATCAGCCATAGAAAGACCCAGAAATACTTTTTCAGTCATCCTATAATCGAATATATAACGGTCTTTCTTCGGACTGTCTATCTGTTTTATTACTTAGAATAAGAAATGTAAAAGAAATATTACTCCTGCAAATATACTGGTTTGAAATCTGACCTTTCTTCTATTTTTTAATTTTTAATGATTTCTATTTTATTTTATATATTTATTTTGCATTCCTTATTTCTGTAATTCTCATAATTTCCAATATATTAGATAAGCAAAAAAAAAAAAAAGAGTCTAAAATTAAATATCTCTGTAAACATCTTTTATATACTATTAATTATAAAGTATAACTTCTATGAAATATCACATAATGCATCATTCTCTCTCTCTGCTTCATCCTCTCACGACTCCAAACCTCAGTAAATGACCTAAACATCCTCCCTAAAGAACAGTTTGGTTTTCGGCAACACCATAGTGCTACTCAGCAAATCTACAGAATTCTCGAATACATCACCACCAACTATAGCTTACAACTGGCGCCAGTGTGCAGGGGCTGTTTTCCTAGACCTATCCAAAGCATTTGACAAAATCTAGCTTTTTGAACTCCTGCACAAACTTATCTCAGCCAGTACTTCACTAAAAATGGTTCATCTAATCCACTCATATCTTCAGAATAGATCAATGCAAGTTAAAATCAACAGTTCTACATCGTCCCAGCGCCATATCTTTGCTGGAGTGCCGCAGGGATCTCCACTGGCTCCATTGCTGTTTTCCGTATACATGTCGCACATCCCGCACAATCCGATGACTTCCATTTTGGAACGGACGATACGGCAATACTAACCAGATCTCTCCAACCTCATTTTTATTACCAGAAAGCTTCAAGAAAACCTTCTAAAGCTGGAGGGTTGGTTCTCTAAATGGAGATTGGAAGTCAGTCCCCTAAAAAAGCTCAGCTATTCTTTTCTCGAAAAGGCCAATATCTCCCCCAGGAGATGTGTTACTATTCAATACTAAAATTCCCTGGCAGACAGAAACCAAATACCTGGGTGTAATTCTCGATAAAAAGCTAGCTTTCAACCAACACATCAAGTCTACGTGCGCAAAGGCATCTAAAGTCATAGCTCAGGTCTATCCGCTAATCAACAGAAATAGCAAGCTCAGCAACAGAATCAAATTGCAGCTATACCAGATGACGATCCGTCCTATAATCACCTATGCCTCTCCAGCCTGGAGCCACACCTCTAATACTAACATTATCCAAATACAATGAGTACAGAAAAAGTGCTTGAGAATGATTCTGAACGCCCCGTGGTATGTTAGAAACAATCAACTACATAGAGATACAAATATTCCCTATATTTTGTCTTTTCTCAATCCTTAGCTTCCAAGTTTTTCCTAAAGACGTCCACACACCCGAACGATTTGGATCAGCAAGCTGCAGCATACGAGACAACGGACATATTCAAATATAGAAGACCAAAAGCTATATTAGCCTCCTATAGCGATGCATAATCTCCATGCCCATTCAGGGCGAGCAAACTGCTCATAAATTTTACCCTCACTGTAACCACAACAGATAGCGGAGAATACGTAAAGCATCTTGCTTCACCCCTAAAGACATAAATGTCAATTGTCAATTCTCTCTGCTCAATTGGTTAATCGACCGTGAGATGCAGTGATTAATACCCGTGGAGGTAATGGATGGCAATGCTGTAGCCAATGAAGTTTAACTGAGGCCCGGCTATTGCTGTTACCCTCCTGCCATGATCAGAGCTTTAATAGCTCAATAACACCTTATCCCTACACTGTCCTCTCAGATAAAGGGGAAGATGAAAAGCATTCTTGCTTCGCCCCTTTAAGTTAGTCCTTATAAGTATAAGGACTATTCTCTCTGCTCAGAAAGTATCCACACTAAAAGCAACAGAACACATTTATTTCATCCACTGACATGTACACATTTTTCATATATACACACGATACTTTCGAGTACTTGAATATTTTATAAGTTACAATCGTAGTATTAATAATGCAACAACTATAAAAATTCGCTTTACGTTTTGCCACTTTCTTGCGTGGTATTTTTAATCAGAAGTTCCAAACTTCTTTTTTTATTACTAAATATAATCGAGCTACTTAATATAACCCTTAGTCAGCAGTGTGGTTTTCTAAAAGAAGTAGATTCTTATAAGTTGGCGCTTTTGATTCACGCTTTTAACAGAAAACGTCCATTTTAAGAACCGCTGTTTTAAATTAATAATTTAAGTAACTATGTGGAATAACTTTTGTCTGGTAAATAATTTATGTGTTATCCCCTAAAATATGTTACGTGCTGACATACATTAAACTTATCTACTGTAGAAAAGATAATGGATTCTAGATAAAAGGATTCTCATTATGTACATTCCATTTTTTTTTCTTATTTCTTGTTTACTTTTCTATCTTATCGCTAAAGTTTATATTTCTTTCCTGCAGGGTTTTTTTCCTTTAAAAGACTCTTAGCGTACATTTTTAAGGAGCTCTTCCTATGAAGTTGCACCATCCATAGTGGATTACACGTTTAGAAGACAAAAATCACTCATTTACATTTCTATTACAAAACTCCACTTCGTGCTGAAGAAAGAAAACTAATCGAAAGAGCACATGCGCAGACAAAGGGGGGGGGGAGGAGAAAATCTATGTGGTGAATTTTACGTTTATTATTCTTTACAGGTGCGTAGTTCACGGTTTCTATTTTAACAGGTTTGAACAAAAACAGAGCAAATCTGCACAGCAAATAAATTAAAATGTAACTATAGAAAATGCTTCAAGAATCAGAAGACTAGTGAAACAATAGAAAGAGTAAAATTGAGTGAAACAGCTAGTAAAAACTGTTTTATTTAATTTTTTTATTGACACTGCATATGTTTATAGATTCTGTGCAGAGTTCTGAAGATTTGCTATATCAGCAAATAAAAGTTTCTTTGATCGCATTGGTAAATATGAGAATTTTACTCAACGCGACTTTACAATTTTAGATTTGTTCACAAAAATTTAACTGTTTACGCATCATACAACCGATCAATTCAGTTCTGATAAGTTTGTAGTCAATTTTATCTTTTTGCAAAGCACTCCGTCTCGAATGACTTAGTCACAAAAATGTTGCTATCAAGGAGATTTACTTAAACAGTAATACAAAGAGACATCGCACAGTGGAAGAATTTTTTTTTAAATATATATTTATTTATTTATGAAGAATAGAATGAGGTTCAAAGCTCAGGGAAATTTACTAGATTTTATAAGCTACCATCACAATGATGACTGAGAATTTCTTATCTATAGATACGATTCTTGTATATAATCTTTTATATTTCATAGTCTGCATCTGATTGTATTTCCGAGTTATTTGAACTTATCTATTGTTTTCTTCTGTATAATTAACTTTAAAGTTCTCATATTATCATTCTGTGTTCATTTTTGTTCTTTGTTCTTCTAATCTTTTATTATTTTTAAAATAAATAATTTGATTTCCTTTTATATCAATAAAAGTCCTAAAAATAAATTGTCTTTTATTCTTCCCAAAACGAGAAGGCAAAACTCCTTTAACGCTAAACTACCTTTTTGAAGAGAGAAGGGCAGCCAGGTTCCATTCTTTATTGAAAGTGAGCCCAAGCTATTAATGAATCCAAACTTGTCCAGCTGAGAGTACGGAAGATTACTTCTGCCATCATGTGGCTTTAAATCCTAAAAGTCGCATTAACTTATTTGTAATTGAATGCGTTCTTCCTTCAAGTTTTCAGATTCAGGGATAAAAACTAGAATTTTCGGATTTTTAACTCTGTCTTTATCTATAAAAGAAGTAACCACAGTTCCTTCCCAGAGGGAAGACCCTAGTTGCTATGGTACTAGGGCCTTCACTCATTTGGGCATCCGCAGAAGAAAGGCTTAGAATTAGTTAATCTATTCGGTGACTAGAACGGAAACAAACTGAATTTTACCATTTAAATTAATAAGACATATTTCGTTTGGTTTTAGCATCATTGAGCCATTACAGCTATTTTGGCCTATCTGATGATGTTATTCAGCCTATAAATCCCTACTGCTGTATATAGTCTCCTCCCTAATGGGGAAAGCTTTGTTATACTTCTCCTATAGTCTTCGCCAGATACGCTGAGCGGGGGAACAGAAGTAGAAGAAATGGCCCACCGTTTAAACGTTCTGGCAAACGTCACAGAACGGATCGCACTGTCTGGGTCTGTATCGCGACTTCACTTGGAAGATGCCCATAGGCTATCCTCCAGGCCAAGTTCCGGTGAAATGGTTTGATCTTGTTTGATATTTTTGATATTGTTAAATAATACCTCCGTATTTGTTCGCAGATGTGGAGTGTCGTATTTAGAAAGCCGAAAAAAAATTTCCAGTATAACTTTTTGCGATTTTAATTGAAGAATATTTATACCATCTGTCGTAAACTTTTTATTATGTGATTACATAGTGGATAATACCACACAGGCACAACCACTGCGCGAGGACCAGCATGATCCGTGGTCCCAAAGTAGGGAAAACAATGTCCAAGAAGTATTTGATAAAAGTTCCAGATTCGTGCTTCGACTTATGGCCTTCCGTATGGTTTTAAATGTGGTCACACAGTTTAGGTATTTTAGCTCAGGAAGCGAAAATCTTCCTTTCGCTTCCTAAGCTAAAAGGAAAAAAAATAAAGTTGATTTTCTTGAATTCCTGTTATGCCAGTTACGTTAATCGTATGCATGAGCATTGAGGTGATGATTGTGTTTAATACTATAGCTCTACCTTAAAATGACAAATAACTGGGCTCTAATTTTCCGCTATAGGCGTCCTGTAGTTTTCAGAGGGGCTTTATAGCTACGTGGGTGGAGGTCTCTCAGTAAATATTTTTGATTGTTTTGCGCACCCCAATTTTTTGAAGGGCGTGACGTAAGTAACTGTGCCTACTATCAAACGATTTTTCTAGATCTACGGAGAGAAATGCAAGTGGATATCCTTGTTTTTGGCGAGACGGATGAGATCCCGGAGGAAAAAGAGATTTAGTTCCATTGATCTACCCAGAACGCCATAAACTTGCGAGCTAGTTATGACATTTTGGATGCCTAATTTAATGCGGGCGCAGATAATTTTTGTGAAAATTTTATAGTCCGTGTTGGTCGCCAGCTATTTACTAAAGTGCAACCTCGGTCGTTTTTTTGGAATAAAAATTGTGTAGCACGTCACGAAATCCACGGGAATATTTCCCGATGTGAGGAAATCGTTAACGATTGTCACTAAAATGGGTAAAACAAAGTTCCATATAGATCGATATAACTCAAATCCTTAACGCATCTAAGGCAGAAGTTTTCCTTGCCTTCATTTTTTTGCACGCTACTTTCATTTCTTCGCGAGATATCGGCCTGTCATGCAAAGCGCTAAGATGATTAGGAAGACATGTGATGTCCCAGTCGCTGAAGTCATCTGCGCCTTGCTGATCAGAAAAAGCGCCCAGGTAATGTTGATAAAAATGTCGTAGGATTTCCTGAGACGATTGCAACATTTCACCGTTCTCTTGGATCCAGTACACTGTTCAGTCTTCACATGCTGCCGCCCGCTGCAGAAGGCATTTCTGTGTATCTCAGAAAAAGTCTCGCTCGAAAATCGAGGTCATCAAACCTTTTCTGTCGCTGTCTCTGTAATTCTATCTCTATTTGTCGGATGAGATTACTATAAAGGATTCCGCTCCTCTCATTTGCGCAATACCATCCCAGTTCTCTGTAGAGATCCCTCACATGTTTTTTCTGTTGGTGCGCTTTTTCGGGCCCTCACCTTTGAAAGAGTTCCTTAGCCTATATTTTGAAGTTTAACCTCAGTCCCAGCTGTTGTCTTTTCATCTATCGCATAGGATCTGTAGATAATTGCTAAAAAGACTGGGGAAGTGGGAGGGAGCTTCCAAGGACCTCTGGTGGTTTCCATGAGTTCTGGGAGTCGAACTTTCATCAGAACCATTTTGTGGTCCGTTAATAGACCGGTTACTGCATATCCAATACCTAAAGTATTGGATATGTAGAAACGGTCCAGCCTTGTTGATATTCTTCCACGGCACCACGTCATTCCGACTTTGAAAGGGTTCTGTAGTCTCCAAATATCAACAAGGTCGAAATTATCAAGAGCTGCGAAACCGCCAGTTCCCTTGTGATCATTTCCATCTATCTTATCATAGCGAGTGTCTTCTATACAGTTCCAATCACTCGCTATGATTAGCTGTTGCACCCTCAATAGATACTGTTCTAAAGAGTGAAAAAAAAAACATTTCTCTGGTGAGGAATATTGGGAGCATACACTGTGAGAAACCGAGTTTTTCGATCCCCGTACTTCCAGTCAATGGACACTAGACGTCCAATAGCATCCTTTTGGATGTTAAAAAAACCTCCTAGATTAACATTATACATTAAAATTAGTCTCCAAACAGCGCTTTTCGCAAGAGGATTGCGAAATCCGCTAACATTAAGAGTGGCAACTCGGAAGTCTAGTTGGTTATTCATGGTTTAGAAAAAAGATAAGATGTTGCCCTTTGCTAACTGAGTTAATGCGCTATGTAGGACTAATATTTCCTGTTCACTCAGGTTTGGGACTACATTTGAAAATTCCTTAAACTGTTCAAGAGAAGACTTTCATTTCTTCGCGAGATATCGGCCTGTCATGCAAAGCGCTAAGATGATTAGGAAGACATGTGATGTCCCAGTCGCTGAAGTCATCTGCGCCTTGCTGATCAGAAAAAGCGCCCAGGTAATGTTGATAAAAATGTCGTAGGATTTCCTGAGACGATTGCAACATTTCACCGTTCTCTTGGATCCAGTACACTGTTCAGTCTTCACATGCTGCCGCCCGCTGCAGAAGGCATTTCTGTGTATCTCAGAAAAAGTCTCGCTCGAAAATCGAGGTCATCAAACCTTTTCTGTCGCTGTCTCTGTAATTCTATCTCTATTTGTCGGATGAGATTACTATAAAGGATTCCGCTCCTCTCATTTGCGCAATACCATCCCAGTTCTCTGTAGAGATCCCTCACATGTTTTTTCTGTTGGTGCGCTTTTTCGGGCCCTCACCTTTGAAAGAGTTCCTTAGCCTATATTTTGAAGTTTAACCTCAGTCCCAGCTGTTGTCTTTTCATCTATCGCATAGGATCTGTAGATAATTGCTAAAAAGACTGGGGAAGTGGGAGGGAGCTTCCAAGGACCTCTGGTGGTTTCCATGAGTTCTGGGAGTCGAACTTTCATCAGAACCATTTTGTGGTCCGTTAATAGACCGGTTACTGCATATCCAATACCTAAAGTATTGGATATGTAGAAACGGTCCAGCCTTGTTGATATTCTTCCACGGCACCACGTCATTCCGACTTTGAAAGGGTTCTGTAGTCTCCAAATATCAACAAGGTCGAAATTATCAAGAGCTGCGAAACCGCCAGTTCCCTTGTGATCATTTCCATCTATCTTATCATAGCGAGTGTCTTCTATACAGTTCCAATCACTCGCTATGATTAGCTGTTGCACCCTCAATAGATACTGTTCTAAAGAGTGAAAAAAAAAACATTTCTCTGGTGAGGAATATTGGGAGCATACACTGTGAGAAACCGAGTTTTTCGATCCCCGTACTTCCAGTCAATGGACACTAGACGTCCAATAGCATCCTTTTGGATGTTAAAAAAACCTCCTAGATTAACATTATACATTAAAATTAGTCTCCAAACAGCGCTTTTCGCAAGAGGATTGCGAAATCCGCTAACATTAAGAGTGGCAACTCGGAAGTCTAGTTGGTTATTCATGGTTTAGAAAAAAGATAAGATGTTGCCCTTTGCTAACTGAGTTAATGCGCTATGTAGGACTAATATTTCCTGTTCACTCAGGTTTGGGACTACATTTGAAAATTCCTTAAACTGTTCAAGAGAAGAGTGGCTGGAAGAGTTGTTGTTAGAATTTTTTCTAGTCCCTGAAGACCCATTAAACGATCTAATGACGATTGCTCCACCTTTAACGTGCTTGGTAGAGCTACTCTTTTCTTCTTCAGAAACTTCTGATGATGTTGAGTTAATTTTCTCTTCTTCTTCTTGGTACAGGTTTCGATTTCTTTGTATCTTCCCTTTCATTTTCCCTTGCCTCTTTGTTGTGACACTTGTGATTTCCATGTCTTTTTTTATTCTATTTTCTACAGTTTTTTCTGCTGATAAAAGCTTCTTTGTTTGTGTTACGCTTCTTCTTCTTAATCTTTTCCAATGATGTTTTCGTGAAGGTGGCGTGGCTTTCTGCTGCTGTCACTTTGCATGGTGGTGCCTGAAGAACTGGAAAATCTTGCTTTTTCTGTGGTTTTGTTGTCACCGAATTTTCCGTTGCTGTGGATATAAGAGGCTTGATAGCACCGCCCATCCTTCCAGAATGGGTTCTGTGTGAGCAGACGTCCACTTTATGTTCCTTTTTACCACATTTAAAGCAGAACGATGAACACTGTTCCAGTGCATGACCTGTTGCCATGCAGTTTCTGCATTTAGTTTTCGGATAATTTGTAGATAGATGTTCATATGACCCACATCTAAAGCACTGTCTTTTGACTCCAGAATAATTAACCATTACTCTGGCAGAACCTTTTGATTGTAAATATTACTTCACCCAATTTCCAGTCAGGGTTCTCGATGTCATTTGCAGACGACACTCCACATCGAAAATACCTTGCGAATAAATTAGTCACTATTTTCAATATATTCAAGTGGTATCTGTCAATGTTTACTGTCCTAAGTATACTGCCTATCATTACGGGAAAGAGTTTTTCACTACTACATTCAAATGCTTCTAGAAGTTTATCTCTAGTTTGGAAATCCTTAACTACAATTTGATATCTTTCTCTGCCGTACGGAGTGAAACCATATATACTTTGAGAGCCTACTCTTCTTACTAAAGCTTTCACGAACGAACGTTTTTCCATCTTGGCATCGACTTCAAAACCGAGCGTTCTAAATTCTCGGCAGAAGAGATGCCATGATTTAACTTCGAAAACTAAAAAGATAAACGTTTCAGAAAAGTTACGCGTTTTCCCTCGACCGGGGAAAATTCAGACAAATCCCGTAGACATATCATACCAGCAGAAAGAAAAAAAAATCCAGACCTACCTAAATGCGGGATTTGTTTTCTGCACCAGTAAAGAGAAGCAAATATGAGATCCTTCCAACCGCCAAGCGTTCCCCATCAGCAAAAATCTCCCACGAGAGGCGGAAGACCGACAAACAGACACAAGGCGCGGAAATTAAAACTAAGATAATGCAAAGCAAACAGTCTCATCAAACTAAGCTGGTGACTGTTTTGCAGGAAGACTTGACTTCGAACAAATACTGCAATCTTATCATATCATACCATACCAAGCTCTAGACTTTTTAAACTGGATTCTCCGACAGATACTACACTTTAATTACAAGTATCACTCGAATAATGAAACTCGATATTACATACGCGTTCCTTATAAGGACTGGCTTAAAGGGGCGAAGCAAGAATGCTTTTCATATTCCCCGTTATCTGTAGAGGACAGTGTAGGGATAAGGTGTTATTGAGCTATTAAAGCTCTGATCATGGCAGGAGGGTAACAGCAATAGCCGAGCCTCAGTTAGAACTTCACTGGCTACAGCATTGCCATCCATTACCCTCCCTACATACGCGTTACCCTATGACTCAATACTTATCTATTTTACTTTTATAAAAATAAATGGTGTTTTCTTAATTTCTTCTGAATAAAATTTATATAAATCTTTAATAGAAATTTTTTTTAATATTTTTATTTATTATTATATTTTCTAAATAATTCATTTCTTTTTTTTCTATTAATATTTAATTTTTAGCGATTCATTAGAACATATGTTTCACAATCTATAGTAACTACGCTAGGTGTGACTTTATCCTTGTTTGACATTATGCTTTCTTCGTTCGTAACAGTTGACTTTTTTTATTATGCATGTATAATATGTTTTGTCTTTATGTCTTAAATATTATTTTTTATGATTTTATAATTTAATTGAAACCAATTCTATTATATCTAACAAGAGAAGAACCTTTAAAAGGACTTCACAACTTCCGCAAGCAAATGGCCTAAAGAACACATGAAATAAACAGACAGAATTTACTGACGTGGTAGCCTTAGATACATCGGAAGTAATTCAAACAAACTAAACCAATCTGTAGATGTACCAAGAAATCATAACAACAGTCATTTGTATACTGTTTAATCATATCAATGTCAGACACAATGTGCTAGATATGTGATCCATATCCTTAATAATTAACATCTGTTCATATTGCATTGGCCATTTATTTATAATTTATTATTTTTTTATTTCCATTATAAACAGTTCTTCCCGTATCTTTTTTTCTTGTAAACTTTCTTTGTTTCTATACTACACCCTCTGTCCAAAAAAAAGGAACCGAACTTTTCGATAATATAAGAAACTAGTGGCGCCACCTGTTGTATCTTTTTGTTGTCGAAAGCGGCAACCTTCATTAGTGTTGTGTCAACTGTTTATGACATTTGTTTCATTAGAAGCCGAGTTATAGTGCCAAGAATGACAGTGTGTTTTGACGAACGGCCGGTCGTCATGATATTCATGCCTTACGCGACGAATTCTCGATATCAATCGCTTCAAAACTTCGAGTTAAAACTCACCATTGACCGTTTGGTCAGGCCGAACGAATTCTTTGTGGATAATACCCTTGGAATCGTAGAAACAAATCAGCATTGTCTTTACCTTTGACTTCTCCAAGGGGCCTTTTTTTTCGGATGCCCCTCGTCTGGTGGTCTACACTCAGCACTCTGTTTCCGGCTAATACTCAAAACACCACGTTTCGTCACCAGTAACGGTCGTTTCAAGGAAGTTTGAGTCCTTTCGAGCGGTTTCAATGAGGTCCTTGCAGTGTTCAATTCGATACATTTTTTGGTCATCGGTCAACTTGTGGGGAACAAATCGCTACTTCAATTTACGAAGGCCCAAACTGTTGGTCAAAATGTTGTACACAGTTGATTTTGGAATTCCCACCCATCTTCAATCAATCTCACGGACGATTTCGGGTTTTTTTGATGAAATCACGCACTTTTTGGATCTTAACTTCACGCAGTCCAGTTTTTGGACGACCCCGGCTTTTCGTCGTGGAAGACTATCCTTGTGTGACGTATCAGAAATTTGTTGAAAGCATGCCCGGTAGGGCAGTTGCTGTCATCCAGAGGTGGTTCCACTCAGTACTAGAAATGTAAATAAAACGCTTTTGTATTACCACAACTAGATAGGTGTCCAAATACTTTTATCAACATAGTGTATGTTATAATTCTGTACTTTTTTCTTCCATTTTCCGGGAGTCTTACTGAACTAAAATTTCAGATACGAAATCAACTACATTTTTGTATTCAGATGAATTCATTTATAAATGAAAAGCGTACATTTTAGTACAGGTCTTCATACCTAATCAACACGATGAATCTTTCAGGATTCTAACCAGCCTTTTACTTTCAATGTATTATCAAATAGAAAATTGGATCAAATTATTCTTCAATGCTTAATATAAACCTTTTATGGGAATAAAAGTCATTTAGACATAGAAATATTTATTTAAATTCATTTAAAAACCTTGACGCATTTCATTCTATAGATTTGAATGTCACTTTTGACTTCATAATTTATTCCTTTGAAAACTTTCCGGTTAATATTATAGTTTCGTCTAGAAATGAAGAGAAAACAATTAGAGCAGTGCGCCACACTTTACTTATTAACCCTAGTCGCAAATGAATACATTCTTCTAATGAATTCATTTTTAAAGTTAAAATAGCCTCTAATGAATGCATCTAAGTGAAATACAGATGACATTTTTTATTGTAGATAGTAGCATTCAAAACATCTGCTGCAGTTCCCATGAACTCGCCGTAAAAGGCTCTAATGTAAAGCTTCCTTAGTTGGCACACGTGCAGCCCAAGTGTGCATATATTTGTATATTCAGTTGACTAATTAATTTACTAATTACATAATTTCCGAGTGAATTATTATACTGCACAGCTCTCAAATACAAAAGGTTTCTGTTAGCGTGAATGAATAATATACACAAGCGTTTTTTGTGTCTCGTAAGTGGTAGAAAACTTATATCAAAATCTTTTTATGACATTTCAGTCATTAATTAAATTGGGTGGTATTAAAGAATATAAGATATCAGAAAAAGTTAGCCAATAACTGTTATGATAAGCGCATCATTTGTATAGCGCTTCGAAAAGAAAAATGTCATCTTTTTTTGTCTATAAGTTTTTTTCTTGCTTTATATAACATAAGAATGCCTTTAATTTTAAATGAATGTGCTTGGATAATCCAAATGAATAGGGTGAAAATGCGAAGTGAATACAAAAGCGTAAGTTATCATCAACATCTGGTTTTGTTTTTAGAATACCTATTTTAATTAACATACATTGTTCTAATAACAAACAGATAAACTTTAACGTAGAAAAACAAAACTAATCAGGTTTAAAATGATTCAAAGATTATTTATTTCTTATTGTTTTAAAACTAAATGGTTATTACGTTTTTTTCCAACAATACGATAATTTTATACCCGGATGTTCATTGTAATGTAGATATTGTTACGAAAATATATGATCAATCGATAAAATTTAATTCACAGTAAAGAAGGTTACGCAACAATGCGAAAATAAAAATAAAAAGTAGTAAAAAGTAAAAAGTAAAATTTAAAAAAAAAATAAAAAAGTAGCTTTGATTTGGAGATACGAAGTAACTGTGTTAAGTGCACAGTGATGAAGTCATGGAGAGTTCCAAATGTGCTGGTCATATTAAGTAGGCATTCTCTAAACCAGCGTTTCCCAAACTATGTTCCGCGGAAAGTGAATAAGTCTTCCGTGAAAAATTATCAAAATTAATATTAGCCTGGAATGGTTTTAAATGCTGCAACAAGTTCAAACATGTTTGAAAATCAGGCGCTTCTCCTTTGCGTGTGGATTGTGCTATTAAGACCAGCGCGCGCTGGCCTTGGCTCATCCGCCCGCTGTTGTTGACATCTCCGAGCCCGAGTGAAGTACGGAGGTATCTAGTCTAGGAAACGTGCGGTCACAAGCAAGGTCAGTGCGATGAGATGCGGCCCGGCTGCCTTTAATGTGCGCTGTCGCATTTTTTCGATGCGATACAGCCTGCTTCGGCGATAGTATGCGCTCAGCTTTACATTGAATACGAGTCCGATGATATTCGACTCTAACCAAGCTGTTCCGTTAAAATTTCAGGATTTTTGAAGTGTTCCGTCGTAGGAAAAGTATGAGAAACGCTGCTCTAAACTGTTGATTAACTACGATACGGGCCATCCATACCGTGCGTTTTTCATTTTATACGATAGTAGCACACATTCAATTAAACATCTAGTATGCTCTATCACTTAACGTATATTTTCCATTTCACAATGAAAGAATTAAAAAAAAAATCAGTATTTTCCATTATTATTCAATTGACTGATCATATAGTAATCATGGTGATTGGAGAGTCTTCCCCCCCCCCCCAATGTTCTCTTCTGTATCAAGACCATAGAGTACCAAGATACTCAAACAATATAAAATTTCCAAGTATGATGCCGGCCTGGTTGGCCGAGTGGTTAGCGTATCTGCTCTCCAGCCAAAAGGCTGCGGGTTCGAATCCCGCCCTAGGCATGGATGTTTGTGATTGTCTGTGAAAATACTAGTGGTGGTGGTCGACGGTAGATGGCGTTGGTGTAGATGATGAAGGAAGTTGCGGTTGATGGAGTGGTGGAGAGGGAGAGTTGTAAAGTAGGTACCCTCCCTCGATGAGTCTTTGGACTCCCTGGAGGTGTTAAGTAATAATAATAAAGCTTATATACTCTGCAGGGCATATATTTAGAATATGCATACAGTGGTGATAAGTTTTTCTACCCTCAACCAGGAACGAGGCAAGCACGCCAGGAGAACACACGCACAGTTTGTGCATGAAATATATATTTAGATATAAGACTAACTCTATTATCCTAAAAATATGATTACGAAAGCCAACCTGTGTAGATCGTAAATCATATAAAAGCCTGTAAATATCGGATAATTATTATCATTGTTGTTAAGTGCAATGATGAGATGTATGCCAATACTGCCGTAATAGTTGATATCATGTATTACTCTAAACCACACAAATTAACATAAAAAATAATGATAAATAAAAACTAACCCTATATACTCATATCTCTAAATAATAATTCCTATTATCTCATATCCTGTTTAATGTCTTAAATTAAAAACTCCAGCTTCTCATCCAGCTTATAGTACATAGCTAGAACCTGTATTAAGTTTTCAACAATTCCCAAGCAGAGTTTGTAAGAATGAAATGCAATAAACTCATCCCCTGCTCAAATGGTAGCCAAGCCATCTTGTCCCTTGCTAAAGCTGTTGGGCGTAACTTCTGTCATGTTGCCACCTCTCTTGCATTCCGATGGCCCTATGATAACCTCACCTAAGGAAAAGGCGGACCTCTAGGCATCACTTTTTCCTCCAGCTCCTGCCTGGACCAACAAAGCAAGTCGCCTCCCATACTTCCATAAACTGCCTACTGTATGCCTCCTAGGAACCTTCGCCAAAAGGATATCAGAAAACCCTCATCAATCTTGACACTAATAAGACTCCTGGTCCAGACCGTATTCCTCAGGCTGTGTTCAAGACTGTGCTCCAGAATTGACATCCATCCAGTGTCATCTATATCAACTTGCATATTCTACTGGCATCTACCCCGACAATACGGAAGCAATCCCATATCCAGATTTTACCCAAAAAGAGAGACAAAAGTCAGCCATATACCTATCGTCCCATCGCTCTCATCTCAGTACTTTCAAAAGTGATGAAGAAGGCTATCAACAATTAGCTTCTTCATTACCCGGAGAATCATCAATTAATTAGCGATCACCAATATGGATTCCGCCATTCTTGTTAAACAGCCGGCCGTCTAGCTAATCTCAGACTATGGAAAGATTTGGAGAAACTCATGTTAACGCTCTCGATATTTCTGAGGCATTTGATTGTGTCTTGCACGGTGGCCTCCTGCAGGGTTATATTTAGAATATGCACACAAACTGCCATCTTATGGCTTCCCTTCACCACTCAGTGATTGGATTATCAGCTTCCTCACTGGTCGTTCACTGTGGATCGCTTCCTCTCCTCAGATTTCCCATCAGTGCTGGAGTACCTCAGGGTTCTGTGCTTTCATCCATATTCTTCCTCCTCCTTTACACCAATGACCTCCTTTCTCTGACTCCGATGACAGTATTTTGTATTTCTCTTCCTCATTTGATAAACCCTGAAGTACCCTAATATTATATGTCTCAAGATCCATAAGCAGTAACATGAATACTGACCTCCTTAACATCCTGAAATGGAATGTTAAAATAATTTTGTAAATTTCAATATTAAAAAAAAAACCTCAAGCCTGCCTTATTACCACAAGAAACATCCTACTTCATCCCATCTCATTTTTCATAATGTTCCAGTTTTCTTTCAAGATCGACTTTCTCTTAATGGATTGACAGTCACATCCGGCTTATCTTGGAACAGACATATTACTCACCTAGCCTCCTTAGAACTGTTTTTTTTACCTTTCCAAACATTGGTTCTCTTCCTTTCAACTCCTAACACTTTATAAGTCTCAGATCCATCCAATTTTGGAGTACTGTTTCCACATTTCGGATGGAGTACCCGAGACCTCTAAGAATTCTTGATAATATTCAGAAGATGGAAATCTGTTTAATCGACGACCCTTCTCTCAGAGACTCTCTTCAGTTACGTTATCATAAGAGCTAGGTTTCAGTACTGTGCTTTTTCTATAGGTACTTTCATGAGCTTGTTCCTCTGAATCGGCTGCTACCATTCCTCCACTTCCTTCTAACCATATAAGAACTAGAACTGACACCTACCGACACCCATACACTGCCCAGCTTCGAACACACAGAAATAACTTCTCATCAGCTTCCTTCATTCCATCCATCTCTATTCTTTGAAACAATCTTCCTATACTGTTTTTTCCCATTAAGTACAACCTTCCACTCTTTAAGAAACACATCAACAGGCCACAGTTTTTTCCTTAAAGTTTTTTCCTTCATAAAAAATCAATGATTAATCAAAAAATAAACCAATCGTTACATTAATATTACTTCACCTGAGTGTTAATGTAACACTCAGGTGAAGAATTTAGAGGACAAATGTCTGCGGTCCTATTTTTGCGATGCGAATCAGCCACCTGCTTTATGTAAACAAGAATAGTATTACATAACCAATCGTCTACTTGAAGCTATTCTCATTTTTCAAGAAAAACGTTTGCAGCTCAACTTTTATTACTGTTTTTGATGCTCTCTGAGATAAAGATGGTTTTAGCATAAAATGTATAAAAACAAAATCTTCCTGCAGTGCACAAAATTGCACTTAAACTATAAATTCACTGAATAGTCCTTCAGATAAGAATGATTTTTTGAAGAAAGCGGCATTGAAACAGTTGTTTGTTTCGCTTTCTCGAATTTAAAACCGAATGTTGTACTTTGGTATTTCCTCCGGTAGTTCTTACTTCCAAATGCCTAATAGTGGCAAATTCTATTTCGAAGAAAGATCTCTGGAGTGCACTACCAGATGTGATTCACTTTACTGGCTGTTCGCTCAACCCTTTTGTCTTGTGTCTACAGCAAAGAGTAGCACTTTATCTAAATCGCGAAGTCTTAAAAGCTCCTTTTTTCTATCGAATCCTTGTAGCAGTTCTCCGAGCACCCAAATCAATAGATACAGCGTTTTCATTAGATGTCTCTGTTGTCATATGTAGAGCCCAGTGACTTGCCTTACGGCAAAAGTAAAAGGTATCTTTAGGATATCTTTTCTTCTGGCACAAAATAAACTCAAAGCCTGAATGTGTCATCTCTGCTTTCTGCCATAACACGATTTGTGAACCGTGTTCTTTTCACTTTTACATTCTGGTTAATTATTCCCTTCTCTTATATATATCGCACCGATTGTGAGAATTTTTCAAATATTATTTATTTTATTATTTAAATTAACCGTTAGTGACATTAAAGCTTGTTGTAGAGTAGAAAAATCTATTGAACTTTAACAACGAACTTATGCATTTAACATATCAATAAAAAGGCTGCAGTGTATATGTATTTAATCATATCATCATCATCACATAAAAAGGCTACAGTATATATGCATACATATCACCATCATCATACAAAAAGGCATCATATGCGTATAATCATATCAGCATCACATTAAAGGCTACAGTGCATATGAATATTATCATCATATGAAAAGGCAGTACATATGCATATAATCATATCATCATCACATTAAAGGCTACAGTGCATATGAATATCATCATCCTATGAAAAGACAATACATGTGCATATAATCGTGTTATCATCACATAAAAAGGCTTCTGAGATATGAATATTATCATCATATGAAAAGGCAGTACATATGCATATAATCATATCATCATCACATTAAAGGCTACAGTGCATATGAATATTATCATCATATAAAAAGGCAGTACATATGCATATAATCATATCATCATCACATTAAAGGCTACAGTGCATATGAATATCATCATCCTATGAAAAGACAATACATGTGCATATAACGTATTATCATCACATAAAAAGGCTTCTGAGATATGAATATTATCATCATATGAAAAGGCAGTACATATGCATATAATCATATCATCATCACATTAAAGGCTACAGTGCATATGAATATTATCATCATATGAAAAGGCAGTACATATGAATATAATCATATCATCATCACATTAAAGGCTACAGTGCATATACATATGTCATCGTCGCATAAAAGTTACGGATTTACCGTTCACAAATTCACTTCAGCAACACTCTTCCTCAACCTTAGCTTTCCCTTTTCTATAAAGAAACCCTTACTTCAAACCCCTTCTAGGACACAGGGGATCATTGTAACGATTTTTCATCTTAAGCCAGTATCAAAGGAGGCGGAAGTGTATATGTCACTTTTACAGCATGGAAACTAATTTCAGAACATATGCATAACAATCAATTAACAGATATAAAAACATTAAAAAAATCCAACCTTAGTTGGTTCATCTATATTTCTAACCGACTCTAACACTCTAATTCATAGGTGAACTAAAAGATACAAAAATTCGTATGTGAACAGACATTAAACGTTTATCATCTTAACATGGCAGTTAGGTAGCATATGTTCTCTCCAACCTGTAGCTGCTGGTTTAAATTCTAACTTTGGCATGGGTGCTGTGATTGTCTTTAGGTTGGAGATGATTTTATCGTCCATTGTCTGAGACTATTAACTTGTTTAGTGGAGGCTTGAAATTGGTTTGAGAAATTTATTTTTTGGCTATAGAACATGATTGCCGCATTATGTAACCCTTGACTCACTCGTTGATATTAAATGAGCCATTGATTACAACCTTCGTAGGTGATATTGTCATGAAACGTCCTGGAACAAGTGTTTCATAATAAATAACAGTACAAATGCAGGTGACACTGTTTGTTTAAAAGCGTCACTTGCGCATGAAATAAGTGCTGCACAGATGGCACCTTAAAACAAAAGCCCATAACATATACCAGCAACAATCTGTAAAATCATACATGCAATGGATCATAAAAAATCTACGTTCGACAATATCCTTCAAATTGCAGATAGCATAGAAACATCAACCTGAAAATTATAACAAATATTTATAACG
The DNA here is from genome assembly GCF_054136105.1 of Typopeltis vanoorti. NCBI lineage: Eukaryota > Metazoa > Arthropoda > Arachnida > Uropygi > Thelyphonidae > Typopeltis > Typopeltis vanoorti. The sequence continues at coordinate 40,190,703 of NC_143550.1, forward strand.
TTTTCACATAAACTGCGAATCTTTGTCATAGACGTCTGTTAAACAAAAACATTAACTGAAAATAATATCTGGGAATATTAATGAAATAAAAAATATGTCCTTTACAGTCACATATGTTGGAAGACATCAAACTCTCGATTAACGATAGAAGTTATATTCCATCTTAACTAGATGAGAAATCTAGTTGAAATGTAGTGATGTTGTTTATTAAGAAAACTTAATTAACATCCAAATAAATAGAGGAAAAGCTATTCATGAGATAACTTTTAGCAGGCTATTCCAGTTTATATTAGCATTTAAAAATGCTATCCATAGTTGTTTTCAGTAAAGTCTGCTAGATGGCAGCACCATTTCTTAATCATTAAGAAATGATTCATCATTAAGACTTAATGAATAAAGTGAACCATTTTAATAACCTTGAACCCGTCCTCTTTAATTTTTGGCTTCTACTTAAATATAACAGTTACGCCATTATCGAAAATACTAATAATTGTCCAGCAGAGCATTTATTTCTATTTTTATCACGAAGATACGAGAACTCAGTATGACTCAAAATGTCGGGCATCTGTAAATGAGTCCTCAAACACTTATTTTTTTTAAACAGCCACTTATTCCCCCCCCCCCCCCCCGAGACTTTCATTTTCAAAGCTCAGACTAAAATGTCAGGATATCAGCTTTTCAAAAAATAGATTCTCATTAAATTTCACGCTATTCTAATGACATCGGGTCTTTTGAAATGTCCAAGGATAGTTAGCGGTTTTGCATGGCATCGCACAAACTTCATGAATCAAACGTGTTTTTTGCCTTTTATATTAAACACATTATACTGTCAATTTATGTTCTTCATCCATTCATGTTCCTTATTCTAAAATTCCAGTTATAAATTTTTACACACGATATACTCCAATCGCCTGCGCGCACGTATTTTAAGGAGTTGAAGTGGATTTTTAAGCTTATAGGTCAATTTTCGTAACTTATTGCAATTCCTTATAATTACTATACCCCCTATCGTTTTTTTTTGCTACTACTGAGCATAATGTTGAAATATGTTACTAAAATCGCGTAATGAAACTTAACAATGATTTCAGCGAAACAATGAAACCTATTTGATATATATATATATATATATATATATATTTGTAGCTTGAAATTTGTAGCGCAGGTTGCACTTATGTGCAACCTGCGCTACAAATTTCAAGCGAGTTTGACCATATGATTGCATTTTTATCGATGTGGTTACAATTAACTGTAGGATAACTTTGAATATTTCAATTTATCAATTAATTGTAACCACATCTGCGCACAGTGGGGGACAAAGTTCTTGTTTTAAGATATATAAATTTATGGAAAATTATATATTTTAAACACTTGTCTATATCATGTATAAAAACTTGTCAACCACGTCAGTTTACACTTCACGCACGCAAAAAAGATGAAACTTAGAAAACAAAAACAGCTACTCATGACAAATGACAACGTTCAATTGGATTGGTTGACACAATAACCAATCACAGCGTTTAGGTGCTATTGTCTCAGAGCTCACCTTGCCTCGCCTTCTCAGCGGTTTAAAACTACTAGAACGCTAAGAATTTGACCTGCTGAGCCATCTGAACATGTTTTCAATGAGCTGAAAGATGTATGTATTTTGAATGCCCACCTGGGCTATTCACGTGAATGTGATGCAATGTTTACGTGTCGAATGTGTCCTCTATTGTGTTTATTTTTAACAATCCCACGAAGTCTGGAAACAATTACAGGAGTCTTTAACGGGAATAAATGCAAAAATATTAATAGCGGTGATATTGCTATTCGGCGGATGAGCAGCGCACACCTAGCACACGCGGGGGGTCACAAGATTGGATCGCGCCCTTAGGCAAACAATTAAATATCGCCTCTGATGAAACAAAAATATAACAAAATCGCCAATTACTATTTTGTTTTTATTACAAGAGAAACATTAATGCAAAACGATTACATAATAATATTAATTAAATGTTTGCTCTACGGGATATCGCACAATAAAACTGTTTTTAAGTTCTTCTAAATTTAAATTATAAGCTATGTCCGCCTCTATCAATTTAGTTGCTAGACCAACCAATCTTTCTTGGGTCATTGCTGTTCGCAAATAATTTTTAATCAGTTTAAGCTTAGAAAAATTGCTTTCCGCATTTGCTACGCTAACAGGAATTGTTAGCGTACCATACGGGTAACATACGTTCAGCCATATTGCTACCGCAATATGGCTGAACGAGCGCCCTTATTAAGCCGCACCGTGAGGCAAGCTGCCTCTATACATCCTGTGGACGGTACTCACTGTATTCGTCATCACAAGAATGCCCTATAACTACTATTGTTATCCCTTCCACTCCCCCCCCTTTGAAGTAGTTTAAATGCTATTAAATTTTATTTTTTTCCGTTAACACTTTAAATTTGAAAGGAAAAAAAACATCATTTTCAAGATAGTAGACTGAACTGGGGCAGTATATAAATCATGATACACGTGCATGTAAAAAAGACAACACTATTCTGTTATTATTTAAGTTAGAGAGTTTCAAGAAACGACAGCGTGGAATCATCCGTTTATTCTTTTTATCAATTGTTGAAATAAAACATCCACGATTTATGTCATCGTTTATCCCATTTGAACGAACACATAGGAATGAAGTTTTTGCTTTAAACGTAATTATTACATCTTAGAATGTATGATTTTCAAGGAGAAAGATGTCCATAACGCCACTACAAATACAAGATGTTCGTATATTGTCATAAGCCTTTCATCTCCTCATAGTAACAATAACAAACTAGTTATTTATTCTTTAGTATTGCTGTATGACGTAAATAACATAATTTTCGATGGCGGCTGAGTTTCGTGGTTAGAATAGACAATGATGTAGTGGGTAGTTGGTTCTGTGTGACAAGATCTCGTCATCCAGTCTTTCCCTTTACCAAGTCAAACAAGCAAATGTCGATTTTCGCTTTGTGGCGGTTTGCTATGCGCTTCACTTAATACAGAACACACACACGCACACACGCACGCACACACGCACGCGCACGCACACACACACACACACACACACACACACACACACACACACACACACACACACACACACACACACACACACACACACACACACACACACACACACACACACACACACAAATCGGCTTCTATTTTTAGATCACAACTTGAGAAGAAGCAGTTTGCACACTTTATACAGTCGACTACGCTTTCTATATCACTTACAATCTAAGAGTTGGAAACTTTTGAATTGCAGAATGTTTCAGAAACAGTTAAACAGTTTGTTTTAGTTTACAGTAGATTTATCTGGACATTTAGCGATTTTTTTTTTTGAACATGGATAGAATACTGTAGCATTCTCACAACGAAAGGAGATACACTCATATTAAAAGATGCTACAAGAAATACGTTTGCCCAGTGTTCTAACAATGTCTACGTCCATTTATTTGAGCAAGCACGACAAATAGAGAATGCTTATTAAGTGTTGTCCTTCCTCAGATAAGTTTGTCCAAATTTATTAGTTGCAGCGTTACAGTAATATATAACTGAAGTGGACAAGCGTGATAATAATGAGTTGTGCAGATAACAGCAAACGTGATATTTATAGTGTCCTAATGAACGAAAGACACTCTATAAATAGCATTTACAAAGGAGAAAAACTAATTGTGAGTATTCATATAGATATTATATCATAAGTGAAAGAAGATCACCTTATTTATAAAGACAAACGATAGCTTGTTTGTCTGCCTAGTATACAGTATCGCATTGTTGGACTAACAGCCAACAAACTTTATGCATGTCTCCTCATTTCGCTACGGAATGATAGATCATAGGATATGTTTGGATCCAATCTGTTTTTTTTTCTGCTAGAATACTTGGTGTTTTATGCGGGTGGTTTACTCTTGTATCCATGTGGTGTAAACTGTATCTTCAAAACTCTTTGGAAACGAAATACTGTCTACTGTAGGACCAGTAACGTGTGTTATTTCCGAAATCTTCGATGGCTTTCTCGTTTGACCAGATAAGGACACAAAGTTATACTCAAAATCTTAACCTGAGAATTTGACCTTACCAAGAGCTATATTTATATTCAAAAATTTTGACCTTCATATTGAGTAGTTCAGAAATTTGAATCCAAATATGACTTTCGGGAGTCAAACATTTTATCTTGTCAAAAAATTCATAGACTTATTGCGACCAAATTAATTTACTTTATTTGATCAGAGAAATGTGAGGTTGGTTCTCGGCTTTTTCGGAACATTTTTATTTCATTTTTTACTTATATCATAAGAACCTTTCCGTCACCAATAAATTATTCGTACATCCTCATAGATTCTCAGGGGCTAGATCCTCATAGATCCACCCTAGTACTCACTTTAGTGAGTACTAGGGTGGCAAACCCGAGGTATCTGATGCTGGGCCATGCCTTACTTCATGTAATATACATCTGTTATATTATCTGTAGACTGGTCCCTCCTCTTCCTTCCTTGCTTCTTTCTTCTCTTCTTGCCCCCAAATGCTATTAGAATATTCGAGGGCTACGGGTGAATATTTCCTATTTTGCTGTGTCATTTCATCTTATGCACTATTGTGAGGCACCAAACCCATCTAGCCAGCGTAGTGCTATAAGGTCAAATACCTCCCCATGAGGACAATGCAAATGGATGGGGGAGACATTTGTCCGGTAGACAGAATCAAGAGGTTGATGAAGAAGAAGACATCCTCATAGATGTACGAAAGACCATATATTTTATACTACTTGTTTGTTTTTTCCTATGTAAATGACACTCACGAAAATTTTAAATCGATCGATATTCGATATTTATTAACTTGTGTAATCTGCTTCTACAGACCAAACAAGTTTTTCAAATCACTGTAGAAGGACAAGAATCAATTCTATGCCAACTCGAGCTTGTACGACTCGGGGAAGAAGTGATGACAAGAACTACAGAACAGGCTTTCAGAATATTGAAACTTTGGCTGATGTTGCACAATATTGTTATTGCACACATGGAGTACGCCAGACACAATGTAATACTCGTGGAAAGGCTTAGACGTTGGTTATGCATTTTTTACTAAATAATTTAAGGAAATTACAACGTCAACTAGGATATACATTAAAATAAATTTTTATATACTTCAATATTTCGGCAACTTCACGTTGCCATTTTCAAGAAACTTAAGAACAAGATATGTGCACGCAGGCGCAACAAACAGTAATTGAGGAAGAAGCAGGAAGCTATTATTTCTCCTAAACTCCTGATGGTTCCCCCTAGCGGGCAATGTTGGTATTCTTGGGCGATTGGGCTGAAGGTCTTCTGATGTAGGTTTCCCAAATTTGAGGCAGTCTCATGCAGCCAAATTAGTTGAGGTTTGGATTATTTCTTAGAGCTGAAGCTGATTCCATGAAAAGCCTTTCATATTTGTATTTACTACGGTGTATTATCGTGGCTTTTTTCCACCATATTCTATGGCAAGTATCCAGAGCATGGTCAGCAAGACCAGAGTGGCTGTATTCGTGATACCGGATGTTTCGCACGTAAAGCACGCCATTACGGTAAAATGAAATTAAAGCTATCAAGACAACTGAATCGTCTCGCCTTCCTAAAACGCTGCCAGGATTTCCAGGTAATTCCTAACTGTGTGAAATTCAAGCATCGTTTCTCTTCGCAAAAGACTCTTCGTATTTATAACCGTGCCAGCCAAGCCTTACTCAGGGAACAAATCGCCGCGACTCACCGTTTCCTGAATGCTGCTAACTTAGCTGTCCAGGCACTCGAAGAAGACCTTTCAAGCACCTTGAGCCACGAAATTTGGTCAATTTTATACGACATCTCGTGCACTGCAGCGGAGAAAGAATTTTAAAAAGTACGAGATTGACACATTAAAATATTTGAAAATTTAAAAAAGAACTCGATCTCGAAACCACAAATTCCTACCCAAACAGTAGTCAACCTTTCGTCATTTAGTGTGAAACCTGAAGCACTCGACGCCCTCACGTTGCCACAACTTCGCCATTGCGCCCAGAATACGACATATACGGGATACGACACCTTCCAAACCACGTCGCCAACGATATTAGACTGGATGTGGCTTGTGTTCTGACCAAAGCTAAACCACCAAAAGCCAACATGCCCAGTAAGGAAATTAAATCTCTACTAGAATTAAAGAAAAACAAGAAAATAATAATCACCAAAGCTGATAAAGGGAATCCCACAGTATTGCTTAACCAAAAGGATTACACAGGTACGCTGAAAGCTCTATTGTTAGATCGGGCTACTTACCTCCCTATCGAGTACAATTCCACCAAATCACAAATTAGAAAACTCCACAGGCTCCTTAAGAAGGTCACTTCTTGGCCTGTGGAAATCACTAACAAATTAAAACCATTTAACTCCATACCCCCCTCCCCCGTATTTATGGACTCCCAAAAATACATACGGAAAATGTGCCATTACGTCCCATAGTGGATGGCATTGATTCCCCCACATACAAACTAGCTAGACATTTGACCAAAGCTCTCTCACACTTACTGGCAACACACCTTCACACATAAAAAACTCAGCCCACTTCAAAGCCTGCATAGAAAACCTTACACTCAAACACACTGGCATAATTGTCAGTTTTGATGTCTCCTCCTTATTCAAATATCCCACTCAAAGAATCTTTAGTGCTAATCCAAGCTAAATTTCTTCCCGATATCACAGCCCTATTTCAGTTCACAATGAACGCAGGCTATTTTGTTTGGCAAGGAAAATTCTACAAACAAATAGAGGGGACAGTCATGGGTTCTCTCCTCTCCCCACACTTGGCCAACTTTTATATGGAGACTTTTGAAGAGACCTTAAACTCTGCCCCTTTGGCTTCGCTATGTTGATGATGTGCTCGCTTGGCCACATGGCTCCGATGCACTCCTCTCCTTCCTAACACACTTAAACAGCCAACACCCCAGAATCAAATTCACCCTGGAAGAAGAAAAAAAACAACTTCCTTCCTTTCTTAGACACACTAGTCACCCGCCAGCCTGATGGAACCTTGGTTTTCAAAGTCTATAGAAAACACACCCATACAGGCAGATACATTCACCAACAATCCCACTACCCCTCCTCGCAACAATATGGAGTCATTAAGACACTACACAACAGGGCCAAACTTATCTGTTCAAATGACAATGCCCTAACCACAGAACTAAACCACATTCTCAACACTTTCTCAGTCAATGGCTACCCCCCAAAAAATCCAAAAATTATTGAAAACAGTAAACCACAACCCATCCACCCCTTCCCCCTAACAACAAAGCTTACTCTAAATCCATCACCATACCCAATATCCGAGGCACCTCGGAAAAAATTACAAAAATCCTAAAAAAACATGACTTAACTTATTGTTACAGACCATATAAAAAAATTGGCATCCATTATCCGCTCTACTAAAGACCAACTTCCCCCTTTGACTTACCTGGTGTATATCAGGTCCCTTGCAGCTGTAAGCTGTCCTACTTTGGCCAAACAGGCAGGACAGCAAATATCAGAATTTCAGAACACAAGGACTACACCCGGTTTCACCAGTACAGCCACTTTGGTCTTGCTGACCATGCGCTGGATACTTGCCATAGAATACGGTGGAAAAAAGCCACGATAATACACCGTAGTAAATACAAATATGAAAGGCTTTTCATGGAATCAGCTTCAGCCCTAAGAAATAATCCAAACCTCAACTAATTTGGCTGCATGAGACTACCTCAAATTTGGGAAACCTACATCAGAAGACTTTCAGCCCAATCGCCCAAGAATACCAACATTGCCCGCTAGGGGGAACCATCAGGACTTTAGGAGAAATAATAGCTTCCTGCTTCTTCCTCACTTACTGTTTGTTGTGCCTGCGTGCACGTGTCTTGTTCTTAAGTTTATTGAAAATGGCAACGTGACGTTGCCGAAACATTGAAGTATATAAAAATTTATTTTAATGTATATCCTAGTTGACGTTGTCATTTCCTTAAATTATTTAGTAAAAAACACAATGAAATAGTGGGAGTTACAGGGAATAGGTTGAAGAACAAAAGTTAGATAGCAGTGGACCCCCAACTATAAGATTAACATTGGATTGAGGACTTTGTAGTAAATGGGGGGAGGGAGGAATTAGTCGTATTAAAAATTGTGGGTGGTGGACGACCGCTTACTCCGCTTCATCATGAGAAATCTGCTTACGGTGTGATAACCAAGACTTGGTGCGAATACCTCAGGAAGAACACCACATCATATCAAAATTTACTACTACAACTATATCCTTTAAATGTGTATGGCGTCAACAGAGATGGACTTACTACGCTTTGGACTATCTAGGACTGATTTCAAGATACACTCTTTGCGTGTCATGCAGGCGACACTGGCAGCATGGAGGACTTATCAGAGAATAATTTCTCGAATCTCCAGGGGTGGAGTTTAATAGCAGAGGATATTGTCGAGGTCTTAGGCCTTTTGTAGTCCTACATGTGAGGCCATAGTGTGTAGCATTGTTTTTAGTGCGAAGTTAGGAAAATAAAAATATTTAGTGAATGAAATGATATCACATCGGCCGAACTGAATCTACCAATTAAGTACATTCATTAAAACTTCCGCAATGGGATTTGAACCCACAGAATGTTGATTGAGGAAGCAGAAGCGTTATGCACTCGGCCAACCTGGCCGCTGAAGTGTTAGTCCAATATCTTAATTTTAATTAGATCGTGCATCTACTTGCTCATATTAATATTTTTTGGGGTATCACGAAATATGTTTATGGTAGAGGTATTGTTTTTTTTTTCTTTGAAAGATGCTGCAAGAAATATGTTTGTAGAGTGTTCTTCTTGGTTTTTTTTCGAATTTTCATCTATTTTTCATTTAATTGTTTTGCTATCTATGAAGAATATATAAAAAATAACTTTCGTGAGTGGAAGCAAATCTTAAATGGAAAAATTTTTTTTTTAATCTTGAAAATGTGATTTAAGATGAATAACTTGTAGATAAGTTTTAACTGAAACTTGTTACATTTACTGGTTTATGGAATCCGAATAAACACTTCAAAAGTAAGCATTTATTTAAAAACAATTGATATGATTGATATTGGTAAATTGATTAAAAATGAATATAAATGAAATAAACAAGCATCTCAGCAAATTTCTCATATTAGAATAGTAATCATGTAACATACATAATACATGTAATTTAATGTATTTCAATGCTGGTTAACACCTTAACAAGATCTTTAACTCCACAACATTTTTCTTCTATCTTGATTTGTGTAAATAAATTTACACGCTAAAAAGGTATTCCTTGTTTGTTGTCGTCAGAAAATATCTTGTAAATATCGAAGGTCAGGACAGATATACTTAATAAAAGAGCACTGGTGAATTTTAACGTGGTTTAGGGAGATACGCATCGCTTAGATTCGACTCCAGCCGTGCACGAAGTAAATGAATTGAGTCATCGACTTAAAGAGACCAAGCACAAGTGTTCATTCAGGAGACATAGCGAAGCCTTGAAGGATTAATACCGCATAATGACAGCGTCCCATCCCAAAGTAAACAGCCCTTGAGACGGAAATGAGGCTTCTGATATTTCGACAGAGATTAAGTAAGAGTTAATGAACTTGGAAGCTTCTTAACCTAAAATCTTACGAACTCTTACGGAAGTATTAAATTTTGTCTTTTTCGTTCCTTTAAAAGGCGAAGTAAAGACTGCTGACTCTAGAATTTATTTCGTAGGCACCTAGAAACACAAAAGCATCTTACTTTATCCGTGCAGGTATTATGCTTATTTGAAAGAAAGCCAGGAGTTAATACTTTGTTCGAGTAAACACCTTTTAATTCATTCTCTCTCTCTCTCTCTCTCTCTCTCTCTCTCTCTCTCACACACACACACACACACGAGGGCACGCTCGCGAGTATTAATTAAATAACTAAATTGCATATTAATTCAGTCGTTCTAATTAAATATCTAGATACAGTTTTGATCGGTACGTCGTAATCATTTGGCCTTGTTAGTGGTTGTGAATGATGTCTTTAAGCCTTTTCGCAATTCAAAGGAAAGCGGTTAAAATTATCGTAAGGTGAGAAATTTTGTTTCCCATCTGAGTTTTAATTAAAATCAACAGAGGTAAAAAAGAAGTCGTTATTTCCCGATGCGTAATATTTATTCGAATAAAATATTCATATTTATGCACATGTCACACTGATGATTATCATGTTTCAAAATAATCACGAGAAAGATAGATAGATAAAGAGAGAGAGAGAGAGAGAGAGAGAGAGAGAAAGAAAGAAATGACGAATATTATAACAGATTGTTCTGTTCTTTAGTAGCTTCCTGTATTAAAGAATTGTATTATTATTACAATGCCAATCGCTCTCTTTTAAAATACTCATTTTGTTCAATGTGATCCAAAAAACTACTATTTAAAAGATATATTTTGATACGTTCTTGAGAAACTTCCTTTCCTTCTTAAATTTTCCTCGCTTCCAAAGTACTTTTATTAAACACATTTACTCTCCACCCTTCTTGCTCATGATGTGTACGGTTTTCCAACTCAGCAATCACCTTATTTTTTTTGGAAGTTTTGTTATTGATTTCGAACAATTTGATGCAATAGTTTGACTATGAGTTTAAAAATTAACACCTTTGAATAAGAAAATATTACGTGTTAAGTATGAAACAAAATTAATTCTCCATATTTCTTTGCATCTCTGTCACCAAGATGGAAGAGACAGGATTCTTTCTATCCTAAAATAACTTACTATAATCTTAGTTTTGTTAGAGTTTTTTCTTCCTTAAACTCCTCGGATAATGTTCACTACTCAGAGACATAAGTAGACAATGACAGCTCGTGTTCATGGTTGGTTTGGTGTTATCATCCTGATTACACTCCATACTGTTTCTCCACCGGAAACTCAACCAAAAGAGGTGAGTTAATGGCCAACCGATTCACTGTACTTTTTTTTACAAAGAGAATTCGATGTCTACTGCATGTATTTTTTCACAGACATTTCCGTGATCATAGATCTCTTATTGTCTCACATCCTCTTCGAATCTTTTAAGATACGTGAGTGGCCAATTGCCACTGTTTAATATTTTTTAATATTTTTTACCTAAATGAAATAATAATAAAATGGACAAAAAATTACATCAAGGTAAACTGTCTTCTAGTGTGAACGTAAACACTCTCCTTTTTGCCGATGACCAAATAATAATTACAAATTCTGAAGATAACTTACAGAAATATATTTTAAATCTGAATGAGATATCCAAAGATTATGGTAGGATAATATCAACAGAAAAATCAAAAACTATGGCCTTTAGAGGTCAAGATCCTGCAAGAACTAAGATAGTAATATATAACATGATCTTGGAACAGATGAATTCATTTAACTACCTAAGATGTATGATCACACATGAAAATGAAAACGATATAAACGTAGAAATTGCAAAATATTTAAAAATAACAGGTGTAATTAACTCTGTATTTAAACCAAACCTAGTTCAAAACCAAACCAGGCTAAAAGTATACAATACATTAGCCCTACCGGTCTTAATGTATGGAAGTGAAATCTGGACAATAAAAAAAAAAGACAAACAAAGATTGACAACAGCAGAAATTAAGTTTATGAGAAAAACTGCAAAGTATACTCTATTTGATCACAAAAGAAATTATGAAAGAATTAAACCAGGAATCAGTAATAGAAAAAATTTAAAAAACAATAAACATAAATGGATGGAACACGTTGAAAGAATGAAAACAGAAAGATTACCAAAACAAGCTTTAAAATATAAGCTATTAGGTAAAAGAAAATCAGGACGTCCTCATAAGAGATTCAACGATGACTTCTAAGGCATGATGATGATGAGTGGATAATTGCCATTGCTCATACTTAAAACCCAAATTCACAGTACATATTTTTCAGTCTTCCTTTATTTCCTGTACTGCTGGCTATCATGTGGAGCAGCCCTGTTTCTTATACATTTCTTAAAGAAATTCTCGTGTTTGAGATCACCATAAGATTTCTTTTTAGTACAGTAGTACTTAAAAATATTTTATGTGCCACCCACACTTAAATTTGGAAGTTATTTGAGCAATCTTTGCATTTCAAAATAAACGAAGTTTGGTAAAGTAGAGTTTTTTACACGTAAGGTGAACTACAATACGTTTTATTCTTTTCATATAAATAATTGAACACAGCTTTTGCGGAAGTGAAAGAAACTCAGTCGCACTCATAACTATTTCAAACTGATTCTTTCTATCGCTTTCCTTGACACCAAATCCATAAGTCAGGTCATCCGAATCTTTCTTTACTGTATTGAAGTTACACATCATGTGATACATTTTTTAGGTTTAGGGAAAATCGACTTTTTGATTAAGGTATGTCGTCGTCACCATGGCAACTATATAAAAAAGAGAGAAATAACTCTGTATCTGTTCAAGTTCGGAAGAAAACGAAAAGTGTCTATCACTTATGTCATTTTGGCAATGCCTGAATATATTTGCTATGTTTCTAGTAAAACTAGTAGAAAAATTCATTGGAATGGACTGGACAATTTTATGAATCCTGCTGTTTTAAATGACCATCTAGCTGTCATGAATTAAAGAAAGTACAAAATATTACAAGAAATTAATTTGCACAAATACTATTTAACAACATACCTGTACATTTTTTTGAAGTTCATAGTATAAACGTTCCAGTAAAACACACGCATCAACAGACTATAGATTAGATTAACTTTCTTCCAACTATTACTTTGTGAGCTGCTACTTAAAATGCTCCGAGAGTGATATGCTGTGTGACGTTCTTATGAGATGTTACATATTCATATAAAATGAATTTCCAGATGCAGTTTGATTTCAGGATACAATTTGATACAAATTAAACAATTTATGTTTAATTATAATTATCAAAAATTGATTATTGAAATTGGCAATCAGAAATCGATTGTTCAAATTAACAATCCAAACTAGATTTTGGTTAGATTTTGATTCAACAATTACGTTTTAACTCTCAGTTTTATTTCGCCAATGAAATTTTCAATTACTTTTTCATTTCAACAACGAAATTGACATCCTATTGTTTTGTAGCAACAATGAATGTTTCATTCCTAGCACGTTTGTTTCAGTAATGAATGTTTCGCTCATAGCGCTATTGTTTCAACAATTAATTTTTCAATTGTTACATAAATGAATTTTCTACTCATAATCCAAACTAATTATCAAAATTGGAAATCAAAAACCGATTATTGAAATTAACAATCAAAAATCGATTGTTCAAATTAGCAACCAAAAATCTTGATTTTGGTTGGATTTTAATTCAACAGTGACTTTTTCACTCATACTGTTTCATTTTTCCAATAAAATTTTATTTTCATTTATTATTTTTTCAGCAACGAACTTGTCATTCATATTGCTTCACTGCAAAAATGAATTTTTCACTTATAACACGTTTGTTTCAACAATGAATTTTTCATCGAGAGATGTTTTTTCAACAATTAGTTTTTCATTCGTAACACGCTTGTTTCAAAAATGAATTTTTCACTTATAATCTTTTATTTCTGCAATAAATGTTTCATTTTTTTTTTTGGAAAAAACCAAACTGATTATTGAAATTGGCAATCAAAAATCCATTATTCAAAATAGCAACCAAAAATCGATTGTTCAAATTAGCAACCAAAAATCTTGATTTTGGCTGGATTTTGATTCAACACTGAATTTTTCACTCATAAGGTTTCATTTCGACAAATAAATGTTTCACTTTTTTTTGGAATCAACCAGTTCGATAATTAATTTACAATATGAGAAATGTACGGAATTATACGTTTGCTGCATATCCAGCTAAACACATTATGTAAACCTCACATTGAATAAAATGTCCTCTCTGTGTGTGTTATAGCACTTTTTCTTCCATTGTATTTTCATATTGCAGTCCGTTTTGCCTTCTTCTCATGTCACGTAGTAAGATCGATTATTTTGTACTTTCTAAGCGATCACACGTCTTTGTCAATAGAGATCTGATTTATGGCACTCAAGTTACGATAACCTCGACCTAAAGCCAATATTTCTTCATCTTGGATTTATCGACCCAAAATTCCTGGTAGAAACCATTGAGTTGGGAATTTCCTTGACACTTTACCGAATTTAATTAATATCCTCGTGCTGTAGCCCACACGCTTTGTTAGGTAGCAGAGTTGGTGTGAATATTACTTTCTTAATGGTGTCTGTAATCATTAGTTTCGGAGAACTTACACCACCAGACGGCGATCTCTTTTGATTTTTCTTAAAGACAACACCCACGCAGTGTACCAAAGCTTTTGTTAACCTTGAAGGCTTTTATCGGTGTTTTACTCTGGTTGAAAACACGCTTAGTTCAGAAGTTGAAACTGTTTTTCCTGTGGTATAGAAAGAAAGCGCTGAAAACGAGAGTTTCTTTCATTCTTTTCTGTTTTTCCCGCTTTCCACCTTATCGTGTTGTCGGTATTTCATGAAGCGTTATGTACTTAGTTAATTGCTTTCTTTTGTCACAAAACTTGAACACACGCAGTCAGTGGTTTGTGTTCATCGGATAGAAAATAAATGATTTCTCTTTCTGTTTCTCTATATTTAATTTTTTTTTGTCTCGAAATATACTACTTTAAATTTACAGGTTAAATTTGCTTGCATAAAAATAAATCAAACAGAAGAAGAAAAAAAGAAACAAAAAATACAGAGAAAAGGATCAAGAAAAAATCAAGGAGATTCTGAATATTTCAAAAACGTCTACACACTTCACGTGCACTCGTTCACTCACGCATACATATTTTCAAGCAATATGATATAAACTTAACGGACAACAATCGATTCACCAGTGCAAAATAAGTCAGCTACAAAATCTTAAAAACCTTTTGGCCTGTATTGAACTGGTATTATGATTGCAAACATAATGCAATCATAATACCACATCGGCAATGGATGGAATTTCCATTATGGCTGGAAATGGAGATTCCAAGAATGGTAAATGGCTTCGCATTTATAACAATAACAAGAAAATTATTTTCTTTAAAAGATTTCGCCCTTACGTATAAGCAACAAGTTATTTTTCACAACGATTTTGAAATACATTACTTTCTTTCTATCTGTAATGTGTTGTAGAGAAACGCTGGTTAAACATAGATCTATTCAGAGATTTTGCATTGACGTCTACAGATTCTATTACGTAGGGTTTCCTTTTATTCGGAAGATAGCTTACAACGCTTTGTAAGATCACCTGGCACTTACCTAAAACATTCAAGGATTCAAAGCTATTGACCTCCTTCGGGTGCATTAATCTGACCACAGTCCATTCGTCTTATAATAGTCTTTTGTATAAGTTTTTAAGCATTCTCTGACTTTTTTAGACAACTTTTGAAAGTATATTGTGTTAGAAACATGGATAGGGTTAAAACAAAGTAAAAGGAGAAATAAATCGATGCGAGAAAGGCGAAACACTTCATTCTCTCCATGTCACCTGTTTTCGTAAGAGAAGTAATAATATTGAACGACAGTAATGACCTGTTAG
This sequence comes from Typopeltis vanoorti, assembly GCF_054136105.1. Classification (NCBI taxonomy): domain Eukaryota; kingdom Metazoa; phylum Arthropoda; class Arachnida; order Uropygi; family Thelyphonidae; genus Typopeltis; species Typopeltis vanoorti. The sequence continues at coordinate 40,206,272 of NC_143550.1, forward strand.
GGTTTTGTTAATCTATTGTTTATCCTATAAGGCATCCAGTTCTATCTCCATAGTTTGCTATGTCTAGCATTGTGTTTATTCTAAGACTTGCTTGCCTGCTTGTTTTTGAAAGAAATAAGCCATCCAAGTTTCCGAAAACATATTTTAACCACCGCCATAATCAACAGCTACCTCACTTACACACTTAAATGGCCCTAAGAAGGTTTTTTGTATCTTAGACAGGGCCGAATCCGGGTTTTTATCAATGAATATGCAAGCAGTCGTTCTGACTTTGCGAGAAGCTTCACGAAATTCGTCTTCTACATAAAGGTTTTTACAAGAATCATAGCAGTAATTTAAATCCAGTTCTGGAGGGATGTTTTCGGTGGACACTAGTAGAGTGGTATTTCTTAATCTTCTTTCGAAGTATTCGATCCACGTAGTGTGGAATTCATTAAATAATTCTTCACACGGTTTTAATTGAAAAATACTCAGTTATAAGAGAGCTGTCAGTCAATAAAATGTAAGCTAAATAATTTTGTTCCGTGACCTAGTTTGATCTCTCTGCAAATAGTTCGATACCTTTGCGATATTAGGTTTAGTCTTTAGATGAAAAAATCGACATCCTTAAGACTAATGAAACTTTTTCCGAGCTGGAAGTCAGCCATTGATCAGAATGGGTAGTAATTAGATAGGAGAAGTGTGGACTGTTTGCTAGGTGAAAAAGAAGGTTCATCTTTCTTTTAGCTTCACTTAGGTACACTTTCTTTGGAGTTGCTTATGAGGAGTAGTCACTTTGGAATTTGGAAGGACAAGTGCTGAAAGAGCTGACGCAGAACAAGTAGGCATCATACTAGTTGTTGAAAATAGAGGTTGGCTTTAGTAGTGCTCCCTTCATCTCAACGCATACTGCGCAGTTTCATCCAATATATAACAATGCATGTTCCTGAAATGCTCACTTACAGGAAGTGCTGATTCATTCGGGTTGCTACGCTGCATTCTTTCTTTCTTTCTTTTTTTCCGTTTATATTACTGAAGTGTACTTGCAATAATCGCTCAATGCAACGTTTTCCCTGGCGACAGGCAAACATATTCTCCATATATTATATACATGGAACTGATGCTAAGTTCTTCTTATGTTGTTAAGTCATGTGGACAACCTTACGCTGACTTGTCGAGCTGGTGAAGATGAGATGGCACAGTTTTGGAGCACCGATTTGCTGGTCTGAAAATATTTTGAATCAATCAAATGAAATAAATAAAAATTAATAATCATCTAACACTTTTTATTCCCAAATGGAGTAGGCAGAGCTACTAGTTGTTTTTGAAAATAGATGAAAAGTCAATCTCCATCCTTCAGGAATTCATGAGTACGAGTCTATGCTATCAATTAATGAAGGGTTTTTAGAAGCGTAAGCATGGCAGCTGCTGCTGCCATCTTGTGACCTTAAACCCTAGTACTCAATGTCTGTAATTGTGCGTGTTCTAAGGTTTTGAGAGGCAGGGTTATAAACAGTGTCTGGGCGAAAAAAAAAACTCTACTTGCCAGTGACAAGGATCGCTAACTCGGGAACTGACCGATCAAGCACTTAGAAAAAGCAAAACAAAAATTATGAAGATCAAAACTCATTGAGGGAAAAAACATTAAAAAACCAACCTTGATAAACTACAGTCATCCAAAAGTCACTAAAACCATCTGAGTAAATCTAATTAAAACAAGTAAAATAAAATAAAATTTCATCCCTCTTAACTCATCGGTAGTGAGGATAATGTCATTATTAATTTCTATAAATAAATATCTTCTTTAATTTAAAAATATATATCTTAAAGCAGTCACCAAACTGTTAAACAACGAAATTAGATTTCTAACTTAACAACCCTTTCGAACATCAGAACGAATAAATAACTCAGAAATTTTATTTCAAAGGTGAACTTTGAAGAATAAAAATATACAGTAGATAGAGATCAATAAGTCGAATGACATATCAGATTAAACTAAGCGTAGAACTGTTCCCACAATAGTATTGATGTTGAGTTTCATACAACAATTCCAGGTGCACAAAGTTATTACTTGCATTTGGAATGATTACAAAATCCATATTTTACTGACTCCACGAGGCAAAAATCTGATAACCCAAAGTAGCAAATATTGGTGTTGGTAATTTATTTTTCTGAGAAGAAAAGCACCTTCAGATTTTATACCGTCACTAACAGGACTCTAAAGCCATAAATAATAGGATAGGAGTCATTTCTTATCCCATGGGGAAAAAGTGGGGGGGGGGAGGATTTGCACTTCCTTCAATAACATTCCTTTCGCTGAAATATGGGTTTAGCTAAGTAATGGTATATTGTACTGTTCACTATCTATACAGTAGCACAGTAAGTTCTATCTTTAAGTTAGAAACTTTTGTATTCTTTGGAAATACAACATAATAGGAAGAATGCTCTAACTTAGCTAGTGCGTGGTCTGGGAAAGCAGTGGAGTATTTTGAGTCTTCCTAAAACTGCAAGGTACATTGATACATCTTCCGACCGTACAATAAGTATCCCCTGCTGAAGATTTCTTTCTATTCATAACGAAATATCTTATTAGAATATTCATTAGGATGGCCAACGAGGCATATAATTATGTGGACAAGAGACGAAGTTGTCAGAAAGAGCATCTGATTCAAAACTAACTTCTTTAGATATTAATATTCTTTTAGATGACGAATTATTTTATCTTCAGGTTGAGACTTCGTATACCAACGATTTTGGAACGTTACATGACTAGCATTTGGTTATTCATATTAATCAATTTATTGAGCTACGTAGCTCAGTCGGTATAGACGAAGCCCTTTGGTTAGAAAAACGCGGGTTCGCTTCTCATCCAATAACGTGAAGAACCTTTATCTGGTCTCTTTCGACGAAAGCTGAGTTAGCCGGTCTCGTTCGGAGGTATGGGTTTTTTTTTCACTCGGAAACTCCGGTTTTTTGTCCCTCGAAACCGGCCCGTGAACACACACACGGATCTACAGTCGTAAAATCCATACTTAATATATCAAAGAAATTTTGAATGCAATTTCTTAACACGTGAATGATACCACTTCCTTATTTCTTTAAAGCCCTCATTAGGAGAGCTCAAGCAGTCCTGAGGGGCGGTTGTGGAAAGGGAAGAACCTCCTCACGAAATAAATACATTTATTAACGTTTTTAATATTTGTGATACAAGTAATATACTTAATGAAGTATTTCTTATAATTTCAAAGTTATTTTAATAAACAACCCCTGTTTGATTTTGATGTTAAATTGAAGTAGAAAAGAGAAAAATTAAAATAACGTTAAGGCGCTGTCTAGACAATCTCCTCGTGTTGTTGTTTCATTAACCATGATTATTAACGAGACACCAAAATCTCGTTGTCACTTTGAAAATGAGATGTTGACATCCCCTCCCGAATCCCCTTTCATGGGCGAGATTGTTAAAAATTGAGATTGTATTAACAAAGGATTTCTTCTTTTGAAGTCTTCAATAAGGGATCGTTTATTAACAAGTTTAATATTTTGAATAGTTTACTTGACGAACGATGCGAATTTGTTCATAGATTAGTTTGATTGAATATCAGCAAAAGTCCTTTAAATCGACGAGCACATTTTATAAATCATTGCATTAATAACTTGCGTAAGGAATTGTCGATTTCTCCAACTATTCTTTTATTATTATTTCGAAAGGCATTCGAAAGATTTTTGCGTAGAAACTTATCTGAAAAATCATATGATAATTATCCTGACAGCTTGCAATCTTAATGAAGAATTCCGATAACCAACTCATAATAGCATTAAAGGCCAGTCAGCAAAATGACAAGTGACTTTGCCATTCTGCCTAACACATGACATTTTGTTCCACGCCCTAACTGAGGCTAAGAAAAGATTCTTTGATATTAGTTACTGTCGGTTCTCATTTGCTGGAAATTAAACTGTCTGTCGTACCGTGAAGAGGCATTTCGTATCTTAAATAATGCGTCATCAGACTGTGAACTTCTAGTAAAATAAGAGCACGAAGTACGCGTGAAGCCTTCGTCGTGATAAAATTATTCTACTTTGTAATTTCCCTTCGACAACTCGTGCAATAAAGTAAAGATTTATTAATTTGTCATCCGAGCACGTGACATGCTGAGCTGGCTTAGTGTTGTAGAAGTTCTAGTGCATTTTGTTAAACAAAGTTATCGCTTCAAATGACCTTTTTCACGAAATAAAAATAAGTCTAATACAATAAAGAGTACCAAAATTGTTATAGAAGGGTGATGTCAATATATTCATTATTTTAATTGAAATGGCTAATAAATCATCTTTCTTGACAGAACTGAGAAAGAAAAACTCCGAATTAGAAAAATTACCCTTCTTTTATTCTTCAACATGTTCTCAAGGAAATATTATAAGATAAATTACGCGTTCTCCTTAATTAAACCTCCACTCTTTAATTATATCCCCTCAATCGAATGAACTTAAAATTTAATTACCATAAATGGAAAGATTTTTCCAAACAGGAAACATCTGTCATGGGAAATAAGGAAGTGACATCATTCACGTGTTAAGAGATAGCCATTCAAAATCTCTTTGATTTTTTTAAATTTAAAATCACAGAAATACTGACATCTATCAACTTACAATTAAATTGTTAAAACTATTATCAGCTTCCCATTGAAAAGTGAACGAGTTTTAATAGTTTTATATTTATAAATATTTGTTCAATTATGCATTAAAACAATTGGGTTCTCTACGAATTTATTTTTTAAAAAGTTTGCCATTATTTTTTAATTTTTTTATTATTTTACTATAAAACTATTTTTAAACAATTTTGATTAAATAGTTTTCAAAGAATTATAAAAAGAATAACTAAAATTCATTTAGTATAACGAGAAATAACATTACACCATTCAGAAAATAGCATAAAAGATCTTAAATAATATTCCCAATGCTATTAAAATTGAAGAAAATGTACGATCATAGTTTATAATGGAGTGATAATCTTCTGTGCTTTCATAAACAGTGGCCATTTGTCAACTGTACTCCCAAAAAAAACTCGATATTTTCAGACAAAAGTTTTAATTAAATACTTCAATGTGCTACAAATCCAAAATTTCCCTGTAAAAGCTTATACTTGCTTTAATAGACAATTTCTCTTCGATGACGCTCTTAAAATGAAGGGTCGTTTAATAGCAGGGTCATTTTTCATTCTTAAAGTCAGCTTTTCCGAAGTCATTTCGTTTTTTAAATTAATCGACGTTACAAAACGTATAAAGAATTTTCTTTTTATAGGAAGATCTAAAGGAAACTTAAGCTATAGTTAATAAAAAACCAAACGATAGTTTATATTTCCTTCTTTTGCAATTTGAAATTGTAGGAAATTGGTTAACATCATTTTCAAAAACCTTGGAGAGCAGATGAAACGTGTTTTTTTTGGGTTTTTTTATTACCTTTTTAAATTTAAGTCGCAGTATTTTCAGGCATTGAAGTGGTTTTCTTTCCGCTTGTTGAGATATTACTCTGAAGGGACATTCAAAAATCCTCTAGTTTATCAAAACCTTGAAGACAACAATTTATCTCACGCGAACGGCCTGTGTATTAATTTTCGATATGTATGGAACAAACATGAAATTCTACCACTAAAGCAACAGTAAATTCTGGATATATGTATGAAACCACGATAAGTAAGATAATTAGTATTCTATATACTAAACAGAAAAACATTCACAAAGGAAACGTATTGAAATAATCCGATATTGATTATCGAAACAGCATTATACAAAACTGTTACTACAATCATTTACATTTTGTTTTGTATGATGACTCTACATTAGTAAAATAACCAAATCTGGAGAAATATTTATCTTATATACTGTAAATAATTTATTTGTTGTCATCTATAACATATACATTGAACTGAAATAAGTTTTGGAGCAGCCCGTCGTTTAGGATGAAATATATTCAATGTATATTTTCATTGTTATGTGTTGGCCAATATAGTTGTACAGAGGAACATTAGAATCGACTGTAGATCTATATAAATTAATGGCAGATGACCTAAGGGACTTCAAAAGAAGTGTTATCGTATGATATCATATCCACTTTTGATACTGCTATATCGCTCACAATTAGCTGTGAACTGTCAATTGCAAAATCAGCAGATGGAAATATTAGGATGACAACTCGGAGAGCTAATATTAAAAGATCAAAAGGTTGAAAACGTCGTCAGCCCATGTGAAGAAAGATCGACCAGGAGTTTCAAAGAATTCACAGTAATTTAGATAAGTAGTAGTATTACGTAAAATTGACATCACAGCTTCAGTTTTTCAACGAAATTGGTATTGCACATAACTTATACGTCAATGAAAAGCACTCAGACCACAATATGATGTAAAAAAAAACATCTTGACTGGTCAGTCCATTGAAAGTCAGTGACATGAAACGACGCTTGTTACGTCATTTTTTCCATCAGATCAGTGCGTGCATGGCGGATACCTGGAGGACGTCTTGTCAAAATGCATTCTCCGAACTTGCAGATTTTTCTGGAGGCATTGTGATGGTCTGGAGTTATTTCTCGTGGTATAGAATATCTTACAAAGGCCTTCTGGCCTCTTCAAGATACCTCTAAAGACATTCAATGCTTCTGAATAAAATACCTATACATTGTGACAATCTTATGGAGCAGACTCTTTTCTCTTTCAAAACTACAACGTCATGTCATAATGCAGATGCTATTTCAAAATGCTTTGAGGGAAAACAAAATGATGTGAAAAAAAATTGTTGACCTGCACTGAGTCATAATCTCGATTCTAGAAAAACAGAACACAACACTCGCTTCGGACGAAATGTAACCCAGAGTTGTAGCGAGTGTAGCAGCTATGCAGACAGTTTTATGTCAATAAAAATTCAAATCATGAATAAACCCAATTCTATATACAAGGTAGTGGTGGTTTGTCCCTTCAGTCGTTTCCGATCCTAGATGACTTTGTAGGCTTACCCACAAAGTGTTCCTGGTGATATTTTTACAGGGTAGATCACCACTTCCCCCCCTCCTCCAATTTTATCCGGGCTCAGGACCGACATATGACTGGGACATATTCATGACTATAATCACGGGGCACGTTTGCTTGTTCTGGGGGACTAAAAACCGATTTTCCGGGTGAAAGAAAATCCGTACCTCACTATGAGAATGGCTAACTCACCTTTCGTCGAAAGAGACCAGATAAAGGTTGCTCACGTTACTGACAGGAATCGAACCCAGGTGTTTTTGGAACAAAGGGCTTCATCTATACTGACTGAGCTACAGAGGCTCCTATATTCAAGGTATTGGGCTTTTTATCAGGAGTCTTCTCACACAGGTTGATGAAATCCGTAGCACGTAGTAGGGGTCCAAAATGCCTACACTCACGCTATTATAAACTGGAGAAAAGGATACTAGAAGAGGAAAAAAACATACTATTAAGGTGTTCTGAAATTTAAATTTTTATTTAAAATAATATAGTGATGTCCCACGATTTCAGCCAAGTTCCGTAAATGCCACTCCTTAAACGTCGGTGACAATCTACTCTATTCATTTCCATCAAACTCGTTTCAGCATTATTTCTCACAAAAGAAAAATACATTCCACTAAATCTTATATTTCTTTTCCATTAGATTAACTTAGGTTACGCATATTCTCGAGAATGAAATCAAGTGATAAATTGCTGATTGGTCTATAGATGGCATTTTATCAGTGGACACGATTTTTGTTTTACGAAAAAATCATTCCCAACTTATCTCATCATTATTTATTTGATTAATTAACAATAAATAGTCTGATTAATACGGTGTTTAATCCTATTTTTTTCGCAATTTAATAATGTCTGTCAATGCATGTTTTTTCTAGTTGCTGTGTCTGTTTTGAAGGATTGAAAATTTTTTCCCTTCATTTCCAGGAAGATGAATCATTCAGCCACTGCATGTAATAGACCAGCTGACTCGCAATCAGTTGAAAACCTTTATGAACATCCTTCTCTATCTATCTATCTATCTATTATCTAGATTTCTTTATCGAACTGAGCTATGGAAGCTTTGGCGTACTCTTTTCATTTCTCAAACATATTAGTTCATGTGTGAAATTTATGTTTGAGAATAATGTACTGCCTACAGTTGTAACATTATTTCATCACGACACATAATAATAAGATGAATGCTATTTTTTCGTATCAGACCAATTTTAAAGTTACGGATATTTCAATACGCTTCTGCTTGCATTGGTTTCATAAACGAGATTTTTTTTGTGTGTATGCATTTAGAATAGAAATGCATTTTAAAAAATATATGATATATTAAATAGGAAATGATATTTAAAATGAATGAGTTCTGATATGAATTTTGTACAAGGAATTCAAAAGAAAGTTTGTACTGCGAAACTAATATTTCTAACGTCACTGAAAAGTTAAGTTTACTATTCCGTAACTTGAATTGCAATTTTTCCTGTTTCAGTCACTTGTTTACTTAGTGTTATTAGTGATAATTATCTTTGGAATTATAAGAAGAGGCATAAAGTGTTCGTATTATTAGTGCTTCTATTACTGGTCGTCATGCGAAAGGAGCGTGCGATAGGCTCGTGTCAGTAATGATCAAATAATGATCATCTAATGACTGATAATAGCTCTTACTGACCAAATATTGACCACTTAATGGTAATTTGTAAACGCTTCACCATCAGTGAAGCGTTCACATTCAGTTAATATTTGTACACATATCATTTGTAAACGCTTCACCATCAGTGAAGCGTTTACAAATGGTATGTGTACAAATATTAACTGAATATTTGTCAAAATATGTAATTGTGATTGTGTTGTTTTTTTTCTAGAACATACATTCTCTGATCTTTAAGTGGTAAACTTTATCAGATTTTCATTATTCTTCTTATTTTTTTTCTTTTAAATTTTCTTATTTTTATTCGACTTTCATGAAATAAAGTTCACGAATTGTAGTTTAATTGTTACTTGGTTTTACTATGAAATAAAAAACCTCATTAGCCTGAAAGTCTTAATTTGTGAATCGTTTTGAGCTCATCTGTCGGTGATGGCTGAAGAATTGAAATCAGTTGCCCACGTATAATCGAAAAGTTAGGAGTAAAACACCCCGCCTTCCTGCTCTGTGAATAAATGGTGTTAAAGTAGTTTTATTTAAATTGAAAAATTCTTCTGTGCTTCTGTATAACGTTCGAATTATGATGAACATTATATTTCGAGATAAAGTTCCACATGTAGAGAATTAGCTGGGAAGTTTATGTCATTTAAGTTTAACGTCTTTCGACATGAAAAGCATCACTATTTAAGTTCGTGGTGTATCTTCCTTGTTAACTGTCCATAATTCATTAGTAAATTCGCCGAAAGAATGATATTATATCGTCCTTTCATTTTACTTTAGTTAACTGTTCATACTCAAAAATAAACGAAGACCTGAGTTCAATTAGGCCGTAACAATACGAAAGAAATGCCATAAACTAATATTTAGCACGATTTCTTTGAGTAGGAAGGAGGAAAGAATAGATTCTATTGAATGAAGGAAAATGGAAATTATTTGTTTAATACTTTACCTACAATAGAATATACAAGAGAAATTTCTTTTATTTTCAAAGGAATGTTATCAGATCTTTAAAGCAACGATTTATCACGTAAGCGGACTTCTTACATGCCATCACTAGATACTTTCTCCACTACGTGTTGACAGGCCGTGTCATAATTAATAGACTTTTTTTAACGAACATTTATCTGTTACTAAACGTGCATGAAGAGAATCATTTATCAACTCCGTCGGTATTTATCAACACTGCTCTACCAGCGTCGGTAGCTCAGCTGGCAGACCAGTGGACTATAGTTAATAGTTCAGTTATCCATAAGTCGGGGGGGGGGATTCATTTTTTTTTTTTTTTTGGAAACATAATACGAGTATTTTGCATTATTTATTTTTACTTCAATTATGTGAGAAAAATACTTTCTTGAAACTTCAAAGAGGAAGTTACGTCTTTACAGGTGCAATAGAATTCAAATTACTTCTAAAATAGTAATCCTTTCGAGATTTGCACATTCTATAATAACTTAATAAATAATAAAAAAAGGCTCTTGAAATGTTTCTTATTCCCTCTTCTGTCACTCCTTATTTCTTAAATCTCTAGTGAAAATCGAATCATTTAAATCGTGATTAGTTGCAAGTTAAGAGGGAAATGGACAAAACCGTTGCCATTAGTTCTACCTAGAGTACCATCTAGCGGCCGTTTTCGGAATAACCATTTTAAAGTTATATCCTCGAAAAGAAGAAATGTTGGGTCTTTCATGTCTGTCATAATTCTGTTATTCTATCAGTGTTTTAGACAACATAAACATGAAAAAAATTTCAGTTATCCCAGTAAGAATGTCTTCAGCCCTCTTTGAAATCCTTCGGTTTGATATACACCTGCTCGAATCTCGGGTGAAATACGAGACGCATTTAGAATGTTTTTTTCAGTTGAAGATGAGCTTGTCATGCTGAGGGGTCGTAGGACTCACTTCCAGAGTACTTAGGTGTTTCTTCCTGTTTAAAATACTGGCTAGATACGTAATTCACACATTGGGAAACACATGAACGAAGATAGAATTAACTATCCCTATCATCGCCAAACTTAGGTTTATAAGAAGACAAGTTAGTTGACCATAACAGGGACCGGTTTGCTAATAAGTAGAAGAAGACACAAACAGAATATGATGCGAAATTGATGTGAACACCCAGTTTTTCCAATACGACATCTAGCGGCAAAGCAGTGATATAACAAGGTAGAAATCTAAGTGTCATTCATAACCATGCTTGGATTCGACTTGCGAGAACTCTTCAGGATTAGATAGTGATATGGAGTGACGACTCTCTCTCTCTCTCTCTCTCTCTCTCTATCACACACACACACACACACACACACACACACACACACACACACACACACACACACACACACACACACACACACACACACACACACACACACACACACACACACACACACACACACACACTGTAATGCATCATTACAATACGTGTTAATAATATTTCATTTACTTGTTTGTCGATTAACAGAGGTTACATAAGATACTGAAGGGAAAGTGGGTTCTGTTTGCAACGTGTATTCAGTGGAGATTGCTTTTGTTATCCAAAAGACAACGTCAAAAATCGCATGTATGGGAAGGACTTGTTTAGCTACTTCCCATTAGAAGTGTTTTTATTTGCAAGTAAATAAAATAACTAATTTTATGCTACTGGATGATATGGAATATTAAAACTATGCCCTTTCAATACGAGAATCCTTTCTCCTGTTTTTAGTGAGCATACCTCTGTGAGTTGGTAAAGAAGTAATTCTTTACCAACTCACAGAGTTGGTAAAGAATGAGTGGCAAATGAAGGACTTGAAATGTAATACAAAAGCAAGCATACAGAAACAGAAACAATTCTTTGTGTAAAAGACTTTACAGAAATACCGCCTCTCATGGGTAATTTTTTCTCTTACAGTGGAAGAACAAGGTAATAGCAAACCTTCCTCTCTGCCGAACAAAAGATTTGCTAACCGTGACAGCTAAATTGCGAGGTACAAATGTTTTCTGTAACAAAAAGGGCCATGTACAGTTTTGGTTTCTTCCTTAGTTTCAAAGTTTTTTTTTTTTTTTTTTTTTTAAGATTAACCTTAATGTCACCGTTCATCGCACTTCAAATCTTCTTTCTGTTTTGGTGTCATTATCTAGGATATTTTCTCTCTTTTTATTTCTTTTCTTTTTATGCTTTTAACAGGAAACGTTTCAGATGTCTGTAATCGTCAATGGTTGAATGTTCTTCCCTTAAAATCCCACACTTTGATATTTTCCTTACCATTATGTTTTCGTTCTACCCTCATCTTGAAGCGCCTACAGTGTTTTAGAGTAAACTGCGTTTATCACTTCCTTTATTCTTTCTTCTTCTCTTGTTATTTCTCATTTATTTCTTTAGCAATTATTATTCGTAATAAAAAAACTACAAATCCAATTTCATTTTAAACTAATTTTTATGTCGCTACAGCCTGAAAAAGATTGATGAAAATCTATATTACAACTGTGTTAGTGAGCTAAGAGTGTGATAAGCTATAAACTCTGCTGTGTACCAGTTTATTGTGCCACTTCCAATAAGTGGGGCAGTGACTTTAATATCAAGTCTATACAATCTACAATCTACTATACAATCTACTAAAAATATACATTTATTTTTATAATTTTCATTGAATAGATAATCTTCATCTATCTTCATCTGTTTCTCAGGATAAAAACCCGTTTCAGTACGATAAGCTCTTCCACCTCTGTATGAGGTCACTTTCAACTGAAAAGTCCATGTAAATGCTAAACGTCCTAGACGGAATTTAAACTCATGTCTTTCCAAAAGTACAAATATTACTCATACGTCATCTTCCTAACTGTGATATCAAAGAGCACCGTTGAAATATGAAATAAACAATCTATAATTCAACCTAAAACAGAATTATCATTTCTCTATATTAACAAACATATTACAGATGACTTATTTGATCCCATATCTGCATAGATGGTTCTCGTATTTATCCGAATATTTCACAAATATCATTTTTTTTTCTTTAGCCACAAGCTTCCTTAAACATCGAGAAAAATAATAAGGGGCAAGAAAATTGCTTAACATTAGATTCGCAGTTCAAATTGTTAGTTGTCGTTACCACCTTTAATATTGGCGATTCGGATACAAATTCGACCTTGAAAAGAGATCGTTTACAAACATTCTTTATGTAAATATGCATTTCTGACTCGTACATCCAAATTATACGTGTTTCTGCTTTATTGTCATGGGACTTACAAATAAATGAGACTGCGGTCATTTGATAGCCAGTATCCTATTACAATATACAGTTTACGATATTACTGCATTTCGTGCTACATACTCGGTCGTTATTGGCTGCATTTCTATTCTCCTGAAACGCATAATTTTCGTATAAACGCAAATGCGAATACAAACTTCCACGAAGTTTCATCATAACTGTTATCAGCAAACTTTAGATAGATCAATGAAAGCCACACGCTAGGCACATACATGCATGTTTAGAGATTGGACAGACTTACAAGTCACGTTTCCGACTCAATACTATCCTATTCTATGATGAGCTTGGATGCATTTAATATTGTAATGATGTAGACAAATTGCATCTATATCGATAAAGCAATAATAATACCGATTCTAACCAAAAGTCGTTAATCAGAAGTCAGTGAAGTAAATGCAGCTAAACTAATAAGATAAAATGTGGAGCGATTATTATTTTCAATGGTAAATTAATCCATAAAAAAACTGTGAGTTATTTCTAGACCATTCTCATAATTACTTTTTCAATATGATTTTTTAATTATTATTATTGTACTTTCTCTAGAAGAGAATGAATCTTGTGATTAAGTGGATGTGGTAGGCTTATGCTTCTATTCAATTTATACTGATAGCATCTGACTTCAGTTTCATCGTATTTCACTTGTCTCCATATGTAATTAACAAGTTATAAACACACAGCTGCTCTACAAGAATGTTAATTTTATTAGCTTAATATTTATCAATTTTTCTATTTTCGAAAAAAAATCAACAGAAGAGAGATAAATTGGCATCATCATCATCATCATCATCAAATTCCTGCCATGTACCCTCAAGGGGTGTACAGGATATGATAGTACTACATGAAAAAAATTACATCATTATTAATTTCCTATCTACAATTTTCCTCCAAATCAGTCTGTTACTTGTCAAGACTCCAACATTATCAGATCTTATATTTCTATCGTCTAAGGCGCATTGTACTGTATCAATCCACCTATATCTTGGTCTTCCTCTGGGTCGTTTTCCTGCCAACCTGGCAGAGAACACTTGTTTTGCTAATCTTTCCTCTCCCATTCTGTTTAAGTAACCATACCACCTGAGATTAGCTCTGCTAACACATTCCTGGATGCTGACAATGTCAAGTTCTTTCCTAATATCCTCATTTTTAATATGATATTGCCATTGATGCCATCTGTTCACGCCTCTAATCTTTCTCAGGACTCTCATATTCTGCGGTCTCTAGTCTTTGGTCAAGTGTTTTACTTCTGACCCAGCTCTCAGATCCATAAGTTAAAACTGGTTTGAACACTGTCTTGTATACAGCTAATTTAGTGTTCCGACTAATTTCTCTCTTATTTCATATGAATTTATTCAATTGACTTCCCACCATACCAGTTTTGCTGATTCTGTTGTCTATTTCTATATTTAATTTGCCATCTTCACTAAATATCGTGCCTAAGTAGCTGAAATGTTTTACTTGTTCCACAGGTTCTCCATTCACAACACAGTTGACATTTTCAATGATTCTGCCTATTTTCATTGTCTTTGTCATTTTATTGCTGACCTTCATACCATATCTATTACAACAGCTATTCAATTTAGTCAGAGAATCATGCAGACTTGTAGCGGATTTATTTAGAAGTATAACATCATCCGCATAAAGCAAAGAACTGACATTAACATCTCCAATTTTGATATCATGTTTAATACCACTTTCCTTCATAATGTGATCCATATAGATAATGAATAACAGAGGGGATAATGTACATCCTTGTCTCACACCAGATTTAACATTAAACCATCTTCCTGTACTTCCTTCAATTCTAACTGCTGACTTACAACTCAAATAAAGACTAAGTATTGCTTGATATAATGCCCCATTGACACCATATAACTGAAGCGTATTGAATAGCTTCTCTCTTGGCACCTTGTCATATGCCTTTTCCAAATCGACAAAACTTAAATACAAATCTTTTATATTCCCATGCTTTCTCGACTATTTGTCGTAAAGTGAAGATCTGATCCTGACAGCCTCTATTTGGCCTGAATCCAGCCACCAAGCTTTTCTTCCACAATTCCTCTCAACCGTTTCTCAAGTATACTTGCATAGATCTTGCCAGGAACACTCAGTAGGGAAATACCTCTGTAATTCTCACATTCAGTTTTATTTCCCTTTTTATATATGAGTACTATGAGAGCTCTACTCAAATCATCGGGAATTCTTCCCTCTGTCCAGGCTTTCTTACAGTCTTCTTAAAATCCGATGGAAATGTTAGTTACCAGTGATAACTTGAAATGCACAGTAAAGTCTCCATAATGTACGAATGCCTATACGGCGAAGTGTGTGGGTCTACATGTGGGCGTAAATCAGGATATTTAATTCATGCCTGCTTTATGCTTCTCCATATCAAATCCCAAATACAAAGAAAGTAGCTTTACTGATGAAGAAAAGAACTTTATATACCTTAGATCGAGGTCTTTCAGTCAACTGTGCAATATGGCGACTGATATTGTCTTTAATATTAATGAGGGATTCTGTAATGCCACAATAGACTGCACTTTCTACTATATTATGGTATCTGCTGCACGCACTCAACGTTAAAGGAAGTAAACATCTTCACTAATTAGAAGTATTAAAGACAATGCACAAAGGTTGAGATTACTTGACATCAGAATAATGTAAACAATGACAATCATGGAGGAGTGCACACATTTAATGAAAACTTACACAGCAACCTTAGATTAATTCGGAGAAGTGGCTAAGAAATGAATTTAACGTCTCTTTTATGCTTACTAGGAGTATCATATTTTGTTGTTTTGCAATATTTGCATAATGCTTTAGGGGTAAACAGCTTACAGTCAGCTGTACATCTGCTGAATAATTAATAAAGAGAGTTCCTCTCTTGTTGACATTTTCTATATTTTAATTTTCCTCGAAAACTTTAAACGCTTTGGTAAGAGAAAATTCTTTAAACAAGGGACTTATTAGGTCCAGTCTCTCAGTCACATTTTCACTTGTGTACTCTATTGTTGTAAAAGACATTTTGGATGTCCCAGATGTTGCTAAACCACTAATCACATATCCCCCCCCGCACATTTCTTAACTTCTGATGTGCTATGTGTGTCGTTTGTGTATTATTTTATAGAAGTGAATATTCCTTAAATTGTTTTGCTGTTTTGCGAATGTTGGATTAGAAAGAATCACGTGCGCGTATGACATACTGTAAGAATGCCATTGCTATTTGTTTCTAAGGAAAACTAACAAAATCACAGCAGAGAATTATTAGAAAATAATTATGAATGTTTCAAAGAAACCAGTATTGAATTCAACAACAATCAGAGTCAAAATTTAATGTTAATGCCAAGGCAACGAAAGATTTGGGAGGAACTTAAATTTATACAGTTATAAATTACTATACGCTCACAGATGCGAGACCCTTATACACTTCTGCGCATGTCAAAAAAAAGGAGAATCCATTCCGATAATAGGGTAACCAATCCGTCTTGTGGGATGAGTTGTTTATTATTACACGTCGGAAAATTAACTTTTCTTTTAGGAACAATGCAATTTTTAAAGTGGTAACTATTTTGCTATATAACAGTTGGAAAATTTTACGTATAAAGCACGTGATTTCCCGTGTTGGTGACCAATTCGTACGTCCTTCATTTCTTTCTCCCCCTTCAACATGAATTGACTCTTCTTGGAAATCTGTCAGTCCCGGTTCCATGAACTGTGGGCGTGCTTTGTACAGAATTATAGAGTTTTCCCTTCCTGGAAACTTAGGTTTTAATCAAACATCAACAAAAATATAGACAGAAGAATGCAAGCTATATCAACTAATACGTTTTTGCTGCTTCAGCCAAATTTCCAACTAATACCAACTGGTAGCATGTGTTTCTCATCCAACCTCGGTGTTGTTGACAATTTTTGGATCCAGTTATATCCTTCGGTAGTGATTTTCTTGATGAAATCTCCACAGACATTTTATTCTAAACGATTTTACAAATTTCCGCAGTACTTTCTACAAACTAAAATGATAGTTTTCCTTCTTTCATATATATTAATTTGAAATGAAGGCAATGTAAAACTTCAACGTGGACCGAAACATCTCCTTATATAACTACTTATACTTTTAAGTCGTTTAATGAAAAAAAAGAAGTTCAATTTAAGAGCTTTCAAGAACTTATTTCATCTAAAGAATAAGAAGAGAGAAAAAAATCAGATCTTCAGGTGTTGATAAAAGTAAAATTTTCCTTAAAGAAGATGGTGAAAAACACGTAATTACAATGTTAACTTTGGAGTAAGGAATGAAAGAAACAAACTCAAAGTTCTATTTACTTAGTAACGTAGCAGACAGCATTATGAATGGTCTCGTTCACATACGTACGTAAAAAAAGAAAGAAAGAAATGAAAGATAAACTTCGAGGAAATGAATTTCTGGTGATCAAAAGACCATGAAGAATAAAACCCGGAAAAAATTGGAAGAAAAACAAGTAAAATGAGAAAATGAGTGACGTTAGGGAAATACTAGAAATTTTTTTAACGAAATGAAACCAAACAATAAGTGTGTATACCAAGGAAAAAAAGTTCTGGTAAAAGTTGATAATAAAAATGGAGCGTGCTTCACTTTGTCATCCTCAGTTTCCCTTTGCGTGTGTACTTCACTGTGTGTTTCACTTTGTGATCCAATATCATGGACTTAAAATTCCATGTTCGAGGTATTTTAAAAAAAGAAGTCATCAAAATCGTTACCATAGCAACAACAACAATGAAATTAATTGCGACGAATGCGCATGATTCAAACAAAACAAATGATTTGTTCTACCATTAAGAATCAGAGAACTTTTAAAATTCAAGATATTAATTATAAACATAAATGTTTGCTATTATGCTAGTTATTAAGACAAATAATGAGTCTTTAATTAGAAAGTTTTGAATTCTTTGTAGCAACAGCAGTTGCATCATTAATAGAAGCTAAACGAAGAACAAATAAGCACAGATACAGATTCTCTCTCTCTCTCTCTCTCTCTCTCTCTCGTGTGTGTGTGTGTGTGTGTGTGTGTGTGTGTGTGTGTGTGTGTGTGTGTGTGTGTGTGTGTGTGTGTGTGTGTGTGTGTGTGTGTGTGTGTGTGTGTGTGTGTGTGTGTGTGTGTGTGTGTTTCCTTAAAAGCCCGTATATCATCACAAAGAAGTACGTTTAGAAAACCAAAGTTGCTGAATGAACTCCCCAGCTAATAAAATGGTATGAACCAAAGTAGTAAAACTCCCTTATTATTAATCACTTTTCCACATTACTTTCTGAACGAGAAAGATTCATCACAGCTTCTCTAGGATTAATGTTAGCAAGATGTAAAAGCTATAGCGGCAGTTGACCCACAAGAATAATTTATCACACTGCAAAAGTCAATCTAATCCTACGCCTAGCATGAAAGTAATGAATAAAATGAAATAGAAGGTCGTGTTATTAGCCCATTGGTTGTACGTATGAGAAGTTACTGTTCTCATGAACAGAATAATTGAAATTTTTATGGACTTTGCGCTTATATCTTATATAATATCCTTAATTATTATCCTACTTTTAATATCCTTAATTGTTTTATTGCATTATAGAAAGACACGCTAATAATTGCACATTACTAAAACCCTAACCGAATATCAGATAGCAAAAATTAGAAGGAATCTGTAACAAAATATAAGATGCCAAATTATAAAAATCACGTAGATATTAGATCCAGCATTATTTCAAAGCCAGAGGTAGAAACTATGAAAGTTTCGTAAAAATAAGTTGACCAGAGAGCCTACGGAGAATACATCCACCAGCATTTACGAGCTGCCCTAGCGCGGACCATTTAGAAAACATGAACAGTGCCCAGGCGTCCATATATTCGCTTTCTAATTTGGTCCATTTTTGATAATAAGGATAAATGGGTAAGCGGCAGATAAATCTAGATTCTGTGAAGCACGTAGATAGCAAGGTACACTGACAGATTTTAGGAATTTACATGTAAATAATTATATTTAAGAACCTCTCGTCCTGATAACAAAGGTGAATATTTCTCGTTAAAGATGGATAATATTCTATTAGAATCTTGAGAAATTTCAAATTAATTGAAATACAATTATGAATAAAGTGAACGATATTGCATATTCAGTTACAAATGTGTAAATTGGAAAGCGAATTAAACTATTTTCTCTCTCTGTCTGGTGAGTTATTGTCAATGAATTCAATCTCACGCAGGCTTCGTTATCGTTAATAATCTATTACTTAACACATTATGTAATAATTTATGCATATTCCATTCACATAATTCATTAAGAAATTATTCACAAATTTAAAGTCATAAATATATCAAATAATCCCATTAATTATATAAACTGCTGACTTAAATAATAAATGATTATAGCACGCAATTCGCTTTTTGTTAAATGTAATTTATGTTAATTTGCTATAAGCTGTATTATTACGTGCATTTGCAACGTAAGATTGTAATCAGCAGAAATCGATTGTTTATAACCAAAAGACAGCTTAAATTACTAATTTCAGCGACAATTAATAAAAAAACATGATTCTATTCTGATCTGTTTGATGTATTATTGAAATTTGTGTTAAGGATCGTAACAATGCAAGTTATATTTATTAAACTCCGCATGCGCGGTAATATGCGTGTGTTGCGTTATTGTTCTTCCGAAATGAATCTTAACTTCTACGTATTGAAATATGCAATTAACAATGACATAAAAAAGCAAAGTCATAAGAGAACTTCGGTTATAAAAATATACTATCATTTTTTTAATATTGTAGCTATTTCCTTCATTAAGCAGGTGGTGGATTTTTCAAGTTAAAATGCAAATTCGAAACTGTTAATTAATCAACTCTGATGTATCTTCTGTATTGATTAGTAATTATGGTCTTCCTTGATGCGGTGTTTAGAATTTGATTACTAAAATGAGAGAATGAGATCGAAGAGCTTTTGTTAGACTGATCATGAAATACAATATTGGATTTAGCTAATTTCTAGTTTATTTCAATTTTCGTGTTTTTTTTAAATTTTTTTTAAGAGTAACACAATAAAATTAATCACCAAACTTTCTTAATTGAATGTTCATAGAAGTGCATTACATTCAGCTTTAGCAAAAAATTTGATTGACCCACCACGAATGAGTTCTGCCAATTTTTTTAAAAGTCAAATTTTGAAGAATTAGGTTCATAAATTTGCAAGATTCTTTAAAAAAATTTAAAACGAAATTAAAGAAAGAAATTAAAAAGCTAATTATCATGGATGGTATTATCATGCACACAAAGCCATAATTGAAATGAAAAGAATCATTGGGAAAATTGAGATAAGTAAAATTTCTATATTAATTTAATATTTATTCAAGTAAGTTACACGACTTACACACGTAACAAATATTACATAGAATTTATTCAAAAACATTAATATATATCATTCACCTGACGTCGACATCTTCAGTAGAAAGAACTAAATTTATAAAATGTATTATATAATAAATGTATATATTATAAATTTAAATAAATAAATTGATTATGGTATATATAATAATATAAATAAGAGCTAAATTAATAAATAAACTTTGCAAGTTCCGAAGCTGAGTAGAGAGTGATGGTGCCAAGTGAAGATGCCATCTCAATCCATTGAAAGAACCTCAGTTAGAATTTAGTCCAGAACATGAGCATTTTATAAGAGCTGTTCAATTGAGAGTGGGTATAGAACAACCCTTATTCCCGTAAAGCGCACCAATCAGTCTACGATCATATGCAGTTCGTTGCAAGTTGAGTTAGGACTACGATAAAAGGCCAGCCTCATGTAGTCTACCATAGTCGGTAAGTGCAATTCCTATCCCCAATGGTGAAATCTCGTTCAAATGACAGCAATCAAGCATTGCAGAGTGTTAGTCCTTATATCCTTATAAGGACTGGCTTAAAGGGGCGAAGCAAGAATGCTTTTCATCTTCCCCGTTATCTGTAGAGGACAGTGTACGGATAAGGTGTTATTGAACTATTAAAGCTCTGATCGTGGCAAGAGGGTAACAGCAATAGACGAGCCTCAGTTAGAACTTCATTGGCTACAGCATTGCCATCCATTACCCTCCAAGGGTATTAATCACCGCATCTCGCAGTGTTAGGATAAGTTCCGGATTTAAAAGTACACACGATATTCAGGACAAGAATGACTGTGTAATCAGAAATAATTTTAATACTAGATAAACATCAACTAACAATTATTATAGCATTATATAAGTAAAGTGGGGCATGGGTCCCATGCTACCAAGCGCGTCCCCGGGTTGCGGATAGGGGAATGGCCTCTGGATACAAAGGTTAGCTGCGAATAAACAGGGAAACCAGTGAATAAGCAGTCGTGGACAATGGGACGGCATCTACCAACAGGAAGTGGTGAGATGGACAGTGGCATGGTTATCTCTATAAAAAGCCACACATTTCCACTGACGGGGATGCGACATGCGAGATGTAACCGCCATTAAATAAGTTACAGCCCGCTGAAAGCAGCAACAACTTTCATCCTGATCAGCGGAAGATCACCATAAGTGACAACGATGTGAAGGATACTGTGGTAGGCGGATAATCATGAGGAATAAGAAACGGCTAGCACACTGAACCTCTCTAGAAGGCTATTGTTGGAGAAGGAAGGCAAGGGGATACCACCTTGTTATATTTTTCCCTAGTAAGATATAAGTATGGATGGACATTCTAAAAGATAGTAAAGCGCACAATGGCCCAATACTTGTGCACGGCAGGGGAAGAAGCAAGGCTTCCCAGGTCGTAAACCAGTGAAATCCTTGTACATTCATTGGGACGTGGAATGTAAGAACCCTCCTGCAAATTGGAAACTTTGAAGAGAGAAATGGATAGATTAAAAATAGCCATATTGGGAATTAGTGAAATGAGATGGACTGGAACTGGAAACTTTTGGAGTGGTGATTACAGAATCGTTTATTCAGGTGATGAGACAGCAAAAAATGGAGTCGCGGTGGTTCTCAATAAGGAATGGGGAAGAAGAGTAATGAACTTAGTGAAATGTAGTAGCAGATTGATAATGGTAAAACTAGAAGCAAAACCAATCAATATTATAATAATACAAGCTTACATGCCTACTAACGACCACAGTGATAATGAAGTTGAGAGAGTATATGTAGATATTGAGAATCTAATCAAACTGACCAAGAAGGAAGATAATCTTATTGTCATGGGGGATTGGACTGCAGTCATTGGTGAAGGCAAAGATGGTAGAGAGGTGGGAAAGTATGGACTTGGATGCCGAAATGAAAGAGGAGATAGACTTGTGGAGTTCTGCAACCAATTCAATCTGATCATTAATAATACCTGGTATGAGGTACCAAAAAGAAGAAGGCATACTTGGAAAATGCCAGGGGATATAGGGAGGTACCAAATAGATTATATTATGACTAGAAATAGATTTAAAAATCAAGTAAAATCATGCAAAAGTTACCCGGGAGCTGATGTTGATAGTGACCACAATTTGGTTTCATTGAAATGTAATCTGAAATTTAAAAAGTTGTCACAACGAAGGAAAAGGCCCAAATGGAACATAATTAACCTAAAAACAGAGGAAAACCATAGAAACTATAAACAGCAAACTGGTTAAAGCATTAAAACTGGAGAGAGGGAAAAGAAAAATACAGGAAAAATGGACTCATTTGAAGGATACAATCGTCAAAGCAGCCAATGGCGGCATAGGATTAAGGAAGAAGCAAATAAAATCACCATGGATCACGCAGGACATTCTAGATCTAATAGATGAAAGAAGAATATACAAAACCTCCCTAAAGGAAGAAAGCAAAGACAAATATAAACATATAAAAAATATGATAAATAGAAAGGGTAAAGAAGAAAAAGAACAATGGTTTGCAGAGAAATGTAAGGAAATAGAAGATCTAACAAAGACTGGAAGAATCGATAAAGCTTATAACATTATAAAAGGAATAAGCCAGCAAAACAAGACACAAAGTACAATTATCAAAAATAAACAGGGGAACATACTTATAGATAAGGAAGATATTTCGGAATGATGGAAGGTGTACTTAAAAGATCTATATAGTGGAAAAGATCTAGATGCCAAGGCTATAGAAGATGAAATAAGACTTGATATGGAAGAAATTGGTCAAACTATATTAAAATATGAATTTGAATGGGCACTGAATGAATTGTCAGCCAACAAGGCACCAGGCACTGATAACATCCCCTCAGAATTAATAAAATACTCAGGAAACATAACCAAGTCATACCTTTTCAAGATCATAAAGGATATTTATGAAACAGGGATCATCCCCAAAGATTACACAATGCTCTACCATACCCATTCCTAAAGTAAATAATGCAAACAAGTGTGAAAATCATCGAACAATAAGCTTAATATCACATGCTTCAAAAATACTACTCAAAATTATACAAAAAAGACTAACAAAGAAGGTTAAAGAATATGTTGGCAATGACCAGTTTGGATTCAGGAAACAGCACGGGACAAGAGAAGCAATCCTAGCTCTAAGAACAGTTATTGAAAGAAGATTGGAGAAGAATCAAAATACTCTGATAGTCTTTCTTGACTTGGAGAAAGCCTTCGATAGTATTGACTGGAATCAAATGTTTCACCTCCTAAAAGCAATAAAGGTAGATTGGAGAGATAGAAGGCTCATATTTAATCTTTACAAGCATCAAGAAGCCCTAATAGAAGCAGCCAGAAATACAACAAAAACCGCAATAGCAAAAATACGTAGAGGTGTAAGACAGGAGTGCTCTGTACATTAAAGATGCAATAAATAAACTGAAAGAACTAATAGAAACCAGAACTAAGATAAATGGAATTGAAATTAACTGGCTACGGTTTGCGGATGATATGGCAGTTTTAGCTAATAACGAAAACAAACTGAAAGCCACTCTAACAAAGATGGAAGAAATCTTAACACAGTACTAGAAATATAATTAATTTTTAGTAGCCTAAAAATTAATTATAAGAAAACAAAATTATTAATTACAAGTAAAGCAAATCCAATGAAAATAAACCTGGAAATAAATAATAACCTACTACAACAGATATCTCTTTTAAATATCTTGGAAGTCTTATCACAGAAGATGGAAGAAACCAATCAGATATTAAAGCACGAATAATCCTAGCCAAAAAAAGCATTCTATAACAGAAGAAACATTTTTACCAGTAAAGGACTTAGCATCCAGCTCAAAAAAAGGCTAGTGAAAACATACATATGGAGCATTGCATTATATGGTTGTGAGGCCTGGACTCTAACAAAACAAGACACGAAAAAGTTGGAGGCATTTGAAATTTGGTGATGGAGAAAGATGATGAAAATTAGTTGGACAGAAAAGAAAAATAATGAAGAAGTTCTCAATATAGTTCATGAGGAGCTGTCATTAATGAAACACATCAAAAAGAGAAGAAAAAGCCTAATTGGACACCATTTGAGGCATGGGGGACTGATTACAGAAATAATGGAAGGGACTGTAGAAGGAAAGAGGCCACGAGGCAGACCAAGAATTTCATATATAAATGACATAATGATGCTAACTGGTGCTAAGAGTTATGAAGAGATAAAAAGGAAGTCACAAGACAAGATGTTGTGATGTGCTGCTATATTTACCAATTTTCGGATTGATGCACCAAAGAAGAAGAAGAAGTGAAGTGGATATTAGATCCATTAATTTTTGAAATAAAAGCATTATTTCAAAGCCGAATATAGAAATGATGAAAGTTTCGTAAAAATAAGTTAACCAGAGAGCTTGCGGAGAATACACCCGCCGGCATTCACGAGTTGCCTTAGCTCGGACCACTTAGAAAACATAGACACTGCCCAAGCGTCTATATATTTGCTTTCTCTTAGAACCAACCAATTCGAAAAGGGTGAGATTTTATTCTGTGAGAAAGGAAACGAATTATAATATATACTTAGCTGATTTATTCGTTTATGGTATTGTAAATCACAGTCATTTCAAACCCCAGTTTGAAATGACTATGATCATAATTATAACAATAATGCTATAAGACGTCCAATAACTTTCTATGCAATTTCACAAACTGCTAGATGAGTAGGAAAGCAAAAATGAACCTTATGAGGTTAGAGGTGCGCCCATTAAACACTACACTAACACATATAAAAGACAAAAGCAGAGATTCAATTGCTCCTGAAATATCAGAATGCACAGTTCAAAAAATTTATTATAAAGTTAAATGTAAGCCAAGCTACATGAACTCATTGAAATAACTGAATGCCCTTTATGATATTTGTTACAATATATTTTAATATCTGAATAAATATTTGCATTTCAAATATTATATTTTTAATGTTTTATTTTATTTGTTTGATAATCTCAACCGTGAAATGTAAACTTTTATGAACAACACTAGATATGTACCAAATAATTATATCTTTATTATTAAATTATTAATAATAAAATTCAAATATTATTTATTTTCTAAATGACTGTCCCGTTTTCTGGGACTTTGCCTTTTTGGTGACCTAACAAACGTAAATAAATCTGCTATGATATTTTTAAGCTAAAGAAGTTTAAAAGCTATTTTTATTTTTAAAGAAAACGTTTACGAAATCCCATTAGATCCTTTTCCAATCCAAGATTCCAAAAAGATTGTTTATTTGTTTGCTCATCTTCGATATTTGCTTTCTTTGTTCCTCCGAATATCCTTGATTTCCCAAAACTTAAATAATATTAATTCAGATAATATTGTTAGTTTTATGATCTTCTGAATAAATGTGTCTGAAATTGCGTATCCCTTTATGGAATGAAAAGCCTGATTTTGTTGATGTTAGGCTTAATGCAGTATAATAATATCTGCTGGCCACTGAGCCTTTTTAAACCCGTTCTCTCGAAAATTAATTTTATAGGGACTATCGTAACTAACTGTTACACTCAAGAACTTCTTAAATTTAGTATTTTTATTCCTCAGGTTCACTATTTTAGTGAACAGTAATAACGTATTCATAATGTACACTGCAACTGAACTGTACATAAAATTTATTCAGGTTGCATATATTTTAAATTAGGTAGGAATTAAAAAGGAAGATTGAAAAAAATATTCCGTCGAGGCGGATTTGAACCACCGACCTATGGATTACTGAATTATTAACTACAGTCCACCGCTCTGCCAACTGAGCTATCGACGGATTCTTCTAGCTGTTTTCCTGAAGCTTACATAACCAGAAACGAAATCTTATCTTAAATAGGTCACTTCACTAGTTAAGCAACAAGTTATCGAGTCTGGTAATATGCCTAAACTGGGGCGGTGTTATTTGCTGTAACCAATGAAAATAAACTCTCATATCAAGTATGATGTAATATAGAAAATAATCATCAAATGAGATAGTTTGGGAAAGTATTTTTAAAAATTGTATCCGCAAAAATTATCTACTTCTATGGAACTTCTATAAAGGTTTCAAAAATATGGTAATTATGATTCCTTATTTATTTTTTTTTTTACAGTTAGGATGGGATATGAGTGAGTGAGAGAAAGAATTTGAAGCGCTGCGTTGAAATAGAGAACCGGGAGGGAAGAGGATCATCCTTTAGGTGAGATAATCCTAACATATCCTACAGAACAAAACCAGTTCTAGAGGTCAAAGAGGATTTTGTGGGACAGGTAGGATGGGATGGGATGTAGAATGGGATATGACTCGAGTCCCGTGGTGGTCTTAACATGCGATAAATACGATTTACCACCCAAAAACTAAATGTATAATTTAATTTATAATTAAATTGAATTCAATTCCGTTTCTATACAAAGAGCAAAGATGCCCGGTGGTTCAAAAGACCTGGGTTTGAATTCAATCAAGGGCATAAAAATATTTTATAAGAGCTCTTCAACTCAGCTGGGAGATTCACTTTTAAAGCTTACAAAGCAGAGTATTGAATAACCGTTAGTAGCTCAGTTGGCAGAGGTCGGCTGGAGTTGGTACTTTGGTTACGCATGCAAAATTGGTTCAAATCCGCTTCCACAAAATTAAGGACTTAATTAATTAATTTTTTTACGGAGAGTAGGTACTGTATTTTTATTTGCTAAATTAACACATTTTTTAATATATGAAAGAACGATTAAACGTGCGTAAAGAACACAATCATATGACAGGGTAGCAGGCAAATTATTTCCGGGAGTTAACAAAGATGTTTGCATTAATCAACTCCTAATTATTATAGTTTGACTCCATCTACAAAGAAAAACCAAATCTAGATTTTAAAAATGATCATGTGCTTTGAGAAAAAGCACATGATCATTTTTTTTTAAAATCCGGATTTGGTTTTTCTTGTGCAAAGATGTCATTTGGTTTTTGTTGTTTAGTTTTTTTTTAATGCAAAGGTGTCTTTTGTCTTCAATACTGTTTCGGGTTTTGGATTGCCTTACTTGCTTCGGTCGTAATCCAAAACCCGAAACAGTATTGAAGATTCTGTCTGTTAATGTGTGAGCTCTTCTTGTCAATCTGTTTATCTGTCTTATGCTTTGAAAAACGTGATTTTCGTGAAGAAAATGTGAAATCAACTAATTCACCTGTGAGTGAAAAACCTTATACAAGTTCTTTGTATTTGTATCCTGTATGGGATTTGAATCCACTATTGTGAAAGTTGTTTACGAATATGATTTTAAAATAGTGATTAAAATGTGGCATGAAGGATTCTATATAGGTTTAAAAAATTAATAATGAATCTGT
This sequence comes from Typopeltis vanoorti, assembly GCF_054136105.1. Lineage (NCBI taxonomy): Eukaryota > Metazoa > Arthropoda > Arachnida > Uropygi > Thelyphonidae > Typopeltis > Typopeltis vanoorti. Next base: position 40,233,846 of record NC_143550.1, read on the forward strand.
TTCCCACCTCTTGAAAGTTTGTTCCTTTCTTCAGAGCAATAATCACAGCTGAATTCCTTAATATGAATCTAAGATATTTAGCTAAGATAGATGAGAGTCAAAATATATGTAACTGAGAAAAGTGAGAAAAGTTTCGGTTGAAGAGAATATGTGTTAGGAAAAATTTGATTGGTAAATTTGGGTTGACAAGACCTCAAAAAGAAGGAAAAAATCCTGTACTTGACTTTTTTCTTCTTGTTTGTTTAGCAGTTTTAAATTGGAAGATCACGGAATATGCGATGTAATGGAAGCAACCCAAAAGCGTCGCTTCAACAATGCTCCTACCATATACAGTAATCCCTCGATTAATGGGCCTAAATGCGTTCTTTAAAACAGGCGCATTAATCGAAAACGCACTAATCGAATACAATAATAACCAATGGGGAAATGTATAATTCGTTCCTCAGATTTCTTTTGTGAGCCTTAATTTTTTTTTTTTTATAAAAGAATTAGGGTATGTCTCAGGGCTTAAAGGAAAACCAGGAAGCTGAAAGACAATAAAACATATTCAGAATATAAATTTATTATTCTGCTTCCTAACAAAGAAATAACGTAGTTTGGCGGGCATTTTGTTTATTTTTTTCATACAACCGACGGTATGGCCCTATTGCCTCTTCTACTCTTCTGCAAATTTTATTGCTTCTCTTCAGGGTCAGCCTCTAAGCATTGCTGTTTAAAAACTTCGATTGTACGAAAAATATTTTCAAATTGTTTCTGTGAAACCTCTTTGGGGTTGTCAGTGATTAAATGTTTTTCATATTCTTCAGGATCTTCCCGCTGTGCATCTAAATTTAGCAGGTCGGAATCACTCAACTTCTCAGAATGAGATTTAATTAACTTAGATTCATTTGAAAAGCTTCTAAAATCATTTGCACAATGTGGAAGAATGTGCTTTCAAGCGGCTCGCATATTGCTGGCAGTAATTTCTTTCGACTTTGCGACTTTATAACTAGGCTGAGATTTCTTTGATTTGGCTAGAAAAGTCCTAGAAGGCATTCGCTTCCAATAAAAAAGGCCGGTTTCATCGACATGAAATATTTGTTGATCGTAATAGTCCCCTTCTTACACAATTTTCTTTAAAATCTCTGGATATCTCCTTATCTGCAATTGCAGCTTTTCCTGTGATTAGAACATTATGTAGGCTATTTCTCCTTTTGAAATGCTCAAATCACCCAGCACTAACGTGCAATTTTCTCCTTTACCATCATTGATAGCCCTTTCTTTCCAGGTTACAAAGAGAAAATGCTTTTGATTTAATAAGGCCAGTGTTTAGCAGGATCCATTTTTGGTTACAATCTTCGATCCACATAAAATGACGTCTCTCTAATTCAAGCATTATAATACTTCGATTTCTAGTGCATACATGATGAATTTGAAGCAGACTTGCCCTTCTCTTTGTATTCGGCAGTTGATTCGCCCACTTCTGGTCCTATTGGTCAAGTTTTTCTTCTAATCAGATTACTTTTCGAATCATTTTCACACTTCTATGTTTTGCTCACTAATTCTTTTACTTATGATTAAAGGTTAGGAAAATAATTTAAAATAAAAAAGTAAGGAAAACAATTGCACGAGATATGATCAGCAAAATGCTATGTAAAACAGATGACATAAATTTTGGCATTAAATTTGGAACATAGTATACATAGTGTACATGGAAATAGTGTAGTATGCCATTAAAAAAACTGTGAAGTGTTTCAAATTGGTAACTAAATTATTTCATTCTGGTGAGTAATTTTTTAAAATAGTTAGCCATAAAAAATGTATACACCGAAAACTTTTAAAATCTGTAACATTTATTTTTATGATGTATATAAGCGCACTAATCGAATTTGAGTATCAAAAAAAAATGATGCACGAATCGAAAACGCACTAATCGGGGCGCATTAATCGAAAGATTGCTGTATTATAGAATCTAGGCCACCTTTCTGGATTCTTCTCAATGTTAACAACTTTTGTTCAGTATAATATTGCTACTTACTGGGCTATGACTATTTTAAAGCCGTTCCATTGAAAATAATTTGTAAATCTAAAAATATTTTCTATATTTACACGCGCACTAATTTGATAAAGTAGTTCTCATAAAAGAATATATATATCAATAGATTTTTTTTCAAGGTCAGTATTTTATTGAACAATGATTATATATTAAAAATGCACTTAGTAATATACCAGAACACTAGTAATATCTTTAATAAATGAAATTTATTAAAGATATTACTAGTGTTATATCTTTAATAAATTTAAAGTAATTTTAAAATAATAATAATAAATAATATTATTTATTATTATTTATTATTATTATATAATAAACTCATTTATTTATTATTATTATATAATAAACTCATTCCGTCAAGGCACATATGGACCAGAGACCTGTGGATAACTGAATTATTACGTACAGTCCAATACTTTGTAAAAGAGCTGTGATCTAACAAAAGTATTGTTTGATCACGTGCTTAAATTGTTGCAATGATTTAGTTTTCATAACAGACGAAAATAAATTCATCATAAAGTAGGATATCATAATGATTTAAATTATAATTGAGTTTTTTCGAAAGTATTATTTATGTGTTTCAATTTTATAGAATAGAATTTTATTTATGCACTTAAGCAAAATGTATTTATGTCATTTATTAGCTTATATAATTTTAAAAAAATCTGTTGGACGGAAATGTCGTTAAGTGATACAGAATTATTAATAAAAATAATATTTTTACCGATCAAAGGATCACTAATAGCAATCCTCTCCAAGATTCTTTGTACTTGAATGTAATACTTATAGCTTATACCATCCTTACTTTCTAATGATGATAATGATGATGCTTTCCAAGAACGGCCGCATCGCTATTTATCCTATGTCCTTTAGTTTTGTTGTTGTTGTATACTTTGTTCTGTAAAATATCTCTGTTATTTTGTTTACTTTGTTTTTTTCGTTCTATTTCTTTTTTCTTTTGCCAATTCTGTCTTTCTTTTGTCTCTTCTGTTCTTCTTCTTCTTCTTGTTCTTCAATCTTTCCCAAGCCGATGTTTTCCAAAGACCTGAAAGACATTGTCATATCTTATCTTTGATAGGCTACTGCATGACCTGCCAAGCATCCTTGGCTTCAAAATCCTTAAATAATGTTAAATAGGATCAGAAAGTTTAATGAACGTAGAAAACACTCATAAAACTAGTTATCTTATCTAGTTTGCAAGCGAGCATTTTTGTTTATAAAAAGCACGTGTTTTTCTGACGATTTCCTCCATTATGATACAGCCCTAATCACCTTCTGTCGTCGGTGAGAGAAATCTCTCATGGAGACATCATTCAGAAAAAGAAAAATATAATTTATTGGTTAAGGTAGTTAAGAAAAAAAATTTAATTTGTTAAGTGCTCATGAATTAAAAATAATCTGTTGGATCATACAAAACAGGAATCTGTTGGTGGGCCAACTGCACCAATCAGTTGTGTGGGCCACTTGATTCGAAGAAAATATTGTGGGGAAAACTGTTACAAGGAACAGAATAGATAGAATGAAAAAGGAAAATGAGAAGATGGACTCTGAATATGTATTGATCAGCAATTTCTGTGCTTTCTATAGGTATTGAAGAAAGCGAGGATACCACTCAAGCCTTTTACTCTATTATTTGCTCAAACAAAATAACTGCGTGTACGATATCAAGAAAATATTTTCGATATGTTGAAGAACTTCTATAAATTTCTTAGGAGTATCATTTATAAGAAGGTTCAAAGAATAAACGATTTAGTGATGTGTGTACAATTAATAATCACAGAGACAAAATAAAGTCCGAAAAGAAAACTAATTTTGGGATACCAAGAAGTCAATGCTTTTTATATATTTATGCCAAAAGAAATAGGGATTATTTCAAGAAAAAGATTCTCTTTCCTACATACGCATTCTGATCAAAAATATTCGGACACACCCTTCGTAGTAGCCGATTCGACTCACGACATTAGACCAATGTCGTATATAAAATATAGCCCGCGGTCTTTCAATCTCCATAGACAAACATTAACAGTCAAATTGGCCGTACTGAAGAAGAGCTAAATGACTTTCAACGTAGCACTATAATAGGATGCCATCTTTGTAACTCAGTTCGGAAGTTGCTTTGCTACAGGTGTACTGGCCAACTGTAAGTGAATGTTCTTATGAAGTTACCTAGTAGGACACATCAAATCATAAAGAGAGACCGTCGAGTACTGAAACGCGTGGAGCAAAATTTCACATATTCTCTCCTGAAACACTTGCTATCGACTTCCGAAATGCCATCGCAAGTAACGAGAGCATCAGTACTATTTATCAGGAGCTGAAGAAGATGAGTTTCCATGACCGCACAGCCGCACACAAGACTAACATCTGCAAGAGAAACGCCATGCGTTTCTCTTGCAGATGTTAGTCTTCACTATCTGGCATTATGATGTCAGATAGTGAATATATATCCGCCAAATGCAGATGGAATTATTCTTCACTATCTGGCAGTCCAAAGGACTGCCAGATAGTGAAGAATAATTCCATCTGCATTTGGCGGATGCCCGGAAAACCATACCTTCTCCGAATGTCTTCAATTCAACTGTGAAGTTTGCAGGAAGAGGTATCATGTCTGGGGATGTTTTTCATTGTTCGGACTAGGGTCTTAGTTTCAGTGACGGAGAATCTTAACGCTGTGGTCTATAATGATGCTACACAATTTCACTGCAACAGTTTGGTGCCATTTCCTGTATCAACACAAGCTCCGGTACACAAACAATGGCTGTGCAGGAATGGTGTGATGAGATGGGTGTTGAAGAACTTCGATGCCCTACAGAGAGCCTGATCTGATCTTACCTTACTCCACGCCCTCCTATCGAACACCTGTAATAAAACGGAATGCAACTGTGATTCAGACCGAATCATCCGATATCGCTGATCCACCTCACTATAACTTTTCTGGGAAAATGGAAGGGAATTACTTCAGCAAAGTACCAAAATTTAGTCGAAAGCTTTCCCAAACGTCCAAACGTTTGAAGGCTTTTATAGCAGTAAAGAATGGATCAACACCATATTAATGTAATTCATATTAGAGTGCGAGTTGGGATGAGCAGGTGTCTATATATTTTTGATCAGAGAATGTATGTAGGTGTTTCTTCTCTTGGTCAATAGTTGCGGAATCCGTACTAGCGATCATTTATTGTTTGGGAAGGCTCCTCGGAGCCCCTCCTGCAGTGGAAGAGACCTTCATCCTGTAGTGGGTTGAAACGATACGTTGATCATTCTTCCTCTTCTTTCTGTGATTCAATTTTAGTGAACAATAATAAAGCATTTTTAAAATGTATAACATAAATTAACCATACTTGAAATTTATCCAAATTACATTCGTTATAAATTAAACAGAATATTAATTTAATAGGAAAAAGAAATAAACTTTCCGTCGAGGCGGATTTGAAACACCGATCTATGGATAACTGAATAATTAACTACAGTCCACCGCTCTGCCAACAGAGCTATCGACGGATATAAACAACAATTTTCTTAAAGCTTTAAAACTAGAAATGAAATCACATTCTAAGTAGGTCACATTACCGGTTATGCAACAAGTTATCAAGTCTGATAATGTTCCTAAATTGCAGCGAGGTAACTCGCTGTATCTGATGAAAACAAACTCATCGCAATGTTTGATATGAAATGACATGCGTACAGTTTTCAAAATTATTTAAAAATTTAAATAGCTATTTTAAAACTTCAAAGTCAAAAAGTAAATTTATAAAGAAATTAACTTTACAGTGGTAGAAAATATGGAATCTAGGTTTCCGTATTTTTTTTTTTTTAAACTATAGTTCCAAGTGGGGCAAACACTAAAGTTCTAAAACATAATTATTCAACATACCCCCCCCACACACACACACACAAAGTAAATACTTACATACAGTGAATATTTACATTTAAAATACTGTATGTTGTTATTTTTAAATTTTAGGATTTAATGATAATCTCACTCTTGAAATGTTCTAAACTTATAACACATGGGTACAATAAATCGCTATGGGTGAGATCCGGGAAATCTCTCCTATCCTACAAACAAAGCCATTTCTGGCTTTCCTTTTTCTGACTTTCAAAAGGAGGCTTTGTTGAATAATAATAGTAGTTGCGCGGCCTTCAATAACAGGCCGCGCAACTACAATAACTACAACTACCGCGCCTGCAATAGCAGGCCGTATCTGCCGTATCAAGAGGCTGCCTGCAATAGCAGGCCGCTCTTGATACTGAATATTTACCACCTAACAATTAAATTAAGTATACTTAGCCACTTCAGTAGCGCAGTGGATAGCTGGTTTCGAAAAAAAAATTTAAAAACTTTAAAAGAAATATTTAAAATAGTGATATGTCAAATAACAATTATAGTATTTGTTATTCAATTATTATTAATAAAATACGAATAATAATTAGTTTCTTTATATTGTTATCTGTTTTTCTATGACCTTGCAAATTTGGTGACCTCATGGAATTCATGATTTCATTCAGAGGTTGCAATGATATTCATATAAGATGCTTTTTATTTTCTTCCCACAGCACAGCTATTGTTTTTCTTGGAATCTTGCACACCAGTTTTCTCAGTGTCATTTATTCTAATCTATTCTGAAGAAAATAATTCCTTTAGTTTCTTTAGCTGTCGATCTATTCTGTTATTTTTCATTGATATTTGTGGAACATTAACACATCATTTACATAGGTTTTTAGGTTAAGGTGATTGGCTTTATGACCATGGGCAGTGGTTTTATCTGTAATTGTACGTGTTCCTCCGACTGCCTTGCGGTCAGAGGAACACCTACTTGCACCTTAAGACGAACCACCATACGGTTGAAAAGCCGTTTTGAAGGCTTTTCAACCGTAGGTGGTTCGTTCTACTTTTCTTTTGAAGGTTTTTCCTTTACTTCGTTCTACTGACTGCATTTAAACCGAAGTTTTCCAAGCCAAACACATCATTGTTCTTACCGACTCAATTAAAAGCTCCATAAACGCTTCAGTTCTGTTGTAAATTAATCTTAATTACTTAAATAATCAATTAACTTGAAAGATAAAATATATATATATAAAATTTAAAAAATCAAAAGAAAATAAAAATAACACGAAAGTTTCAGAAACTGTGTGAGTACTTAATGGACAATAACCGAAAGGAATAAATGTATTAGGTTAAGTGCTTACGATGTGAAAAAGGAATTTATCGATGGATCTTTTCAGCAGATCGAATGTTGTAGTCTCTGCAGAATCATTCTGAGAAAGGCTATTACTAGTAGCAAAATAGATAGGATAAAAAAAGGAAACTTTATAACTACCAAGCCAACTTTTTATTGACATCGAAGAAAGTAAAGATATGACCAAAGTCAATTCAGAAAAACAATCTTGCTCAAACCATATAATTATGTGTATAATGGCTTTTATTTTTTCTTTTAAAAAACAAAGGCATGGCTCAAAAAACTAATTTTCGCCTCATTTATTATTCTCTAACATGAAAAATACATTTATTAAATTCATTAAAGAATTTGGGGAACCTACTTTTTAGGAGGAATAAGGGTGCTGATACTCGACGCTTATAAAAAAAAATAAATCCAGATCGATATCGGTAAGTCAAGTCACCCAGTTGGGTAAAATGAGGAATTATTCAAATACTAAAGCATTGGGACACTTTTATTATTTGCAAACATCTATCTGGTTTTGGCAAAATTGATATATTTTTTATTAATATTCCAAAGAACCACAAAACATGTATAATATACACAATCGTATGACATCGTAAAAAGCAAATTATCATGAAAAGTTATGGAAAATACTAACAACAGTCAATTGCTGTTTCTGATAGAAAGAAAAGCTAAAGTAAAAATTGATTACGCGCGCTCGCGTGTGTGTGTGTGTGTGTGTGTGTGTGTGTGTGTACAGAGAGAGAGAGAAAGAGTAAAGGTTGGATATAGAAAGTATGTTTTTTTACCACCAACATAGTTAAGTTGTTGAATTACAGCCGGAGTAAGTAAAACAAAGAGACCTCCAATTTTCTCAAGAGGTTCTTATACAAATCCTGTATAGATTCTCCTATGTGGAATTCGAACCCTGTTTCAAATCTATCCTAGCTCAATGACTATAACAGGCCTTAAAGGTCCACATCCTATCCAAAGTACGTGGATAGGATGCCCCCCCCCATGACTCTAAGTATTCCTGGCTGTATCCCTGTGTGTTCACGGGGCGGTTTGCCTGCTTGCGAGATGAAAAATCTCAGATAAACTGGTGGAAAAACCCTGCTGTCCAAGCCCAAGACCAGCTAATGTAGCTATAGCTGAGGAAGGTCGTTTAGATCCTCACGTCGGCGACGGGTATCAAAACTACGACAGTAATTCGCCAGGCCTATGGTTGCCACTAGGTTAATCGCGCGGTGCTGTTTCAAATGATTCAGGAATATATTCCTAAATGGCGTAAAATGTGATATGAAAGAGTCTGTGTGGGTTCCAAAAGAGAGATAAATAATCTATTATCTACTGAAGATTATTAGAACATTATTCAAAACATGAATGGATTTGTGATATATCTGGAAACTTAATAGTCGTCTATGGACAAAATAAGGCCAGGACCAGCAATCTGGAAATCTAAGTTTTGGGTTCTGAGGAGTCAATACTTCTGATAATGCATTTTCAGCGAAAACATTATGCTCATCTTCTTGGTAGCGTGATAGATCTCCTTTAGGCAAGTTAACCGCTTGCACCCGTATTAATATTGACTGCACGGAAGGTGTCCTGTGTATTCTAGGCTAACGAGACTGAATACATCCCGGAAATTAGCGACAGAATATCTGGAATCACAAGAGTCGAATGGCAAATGCTGAGTTCCAGATGATTATATCCACATATATATAGTTCGCCCACCGATTAGAGGTCCTTTGACACTTCTGCGCATGTCAGAAAAAGGAAAATCCATTCCGATAATAAGGTAATCAGTCCGTATTGTAGGATGAATTGTTTATTATTACAGGTCGGAAAATTAACTTCTCTTTTATGATCATTTTAGTTAACTATGTTAATTGTATAACAGTTGAAAAATTTTACCTATAAAACACGTGATTTCGCATGTTGGCGACCAATTCGTATACGTCTTTCATTTCTTTCTCCCCTTTAGCATGAATCGATTATAGAACAGAATATCTAAATTAATTATTATTTTTTTGGCTCAGTATTTTGCGAACAGTGATTATGTATTTAAGTACCTAATAATATAACTGAACTGGGAAAAAACAATCCAAGTATTTTAATTTATGCAGAAACTGATTGAAAAAAATCAAAAATTCCTCCGTCGAGGCGGTTTTGAACCACCGACCTATGGATTGCTGAATATTTAACTACAGTCCACCGCTCTGCCAGCTGAGCTACCGACGGATATATAAATAAGATTTTATTAAAGATTTAATGACTTGTAACAAAATCTGTAAAAGGTCACTGCAATTATTAGTGACGTAACAAATGATGCAAAAAGTTCTCGTCTGATAGGCTTAAATTGAAGCCATGGAACTGTCGCTGTGTTCGACTAAACTAAACTCCTTAGACAGTTTGATATGAAACAGTTTAGAGATTTCTGTGGTATTTAAAAAGTAATTTTTACGTGTTTTAAATTTTATATAATTAGAATTTTGTTAATCCAATTATTGCATTAACAAAATTGATTTTATTTATTTATTATTATTTTTTTGGCTCAGTATTTTGCGAACAGTGATTATGTATTTAAGTACCTAATAATATAACTGAACTGTGAACAAAATCAATCCAAGTATTTTAATTTATGTAGGAACTGATTGAAAAAAATCAAAAATTTCTCCGTCGAGGTGGATTTGAACCACAGACCTATGAATTACTGAATATTTGTTTAGTTATTGTTTATTTGTTTATTTATTAACTTTTTTAATTAAAAAGATGAAAAATGTATCGCACAACAGTGTCATTAAAAAGTCACTCATAATTATTAATAAAATTAATACTTCTCATGAATTAATTGATTTTTGTCAATCTAAGCCTTATTAATAGGAATCTTCTCTAAGGTTCATTACAAGCGAATGTGATGATACTTATAGAATTTTTAAATGATATAACATCGCCTTTGATAAGGTGACGTGAAATGTGACACTGCGAAATGGAGGGGGGGGGTATCTACATGATAAGCATGTCTCTATTTTATTATTATTATTATTATTATTTTAAGTTACGACGCGCATTACATGAGTGTGAGGCAGAGTTTAAAGTGCAGTGGCCAATATATCGTAGAAGGTTTAATAATCCCCAAAAAGTGAAATTTACTCTTCACATTTTTCCAGTCTTTTCATAAATCAGATAGATACAGAGTAGATGTATCCGATGTACATACATAGCTCATCAAACCCATTCAGTGCGCTACACAATATCGTTACTGCTATATTGTTTAATACATATAAATATATAGTTCAAGTATATATTTTATATAACTACATACTTAAGGTATGTCTCAGGGCCTAGTTAAAGGAAAACCATGAAGCTGAAAGACAATAAAACATATTCAGAATATAAATTTATTATTCTGCTTCTTAACAGAGAATTGAACTAACGTAGTTCGGCGGGCATTCTGTTTCTTTTTTTCATACAACCGACGTTATGGCCCTATTGCCTGTTCTACTCTTCTGCAAATTTTACTGCTTCTCTCTCTCCACCAGGATCAGCCTCCATGCATTACTGCTTAAAACTTCGATTGTACGAAAACCATTTTCAATTTGTTTCTGTGAAACCTCTTTGGGCTTGTCAGTGATTAAATGTTTTTCATATTCTTCAGTATCTTTCTGCTGTGCATCTAAATTTAGCAGTTCGGAATCACTCAACTTCTCAGAATGAGATTTAATTAACTTAGATTCATTTGAAAAGCTTCTTCTAAAATCGTTTGCACAATGTGGAAGAATGTGCTTCCAAGCGGCTCGCATATTGCTGGCAGTAATTTCTTTCGACTTTGCGACTTTATAACCAGGCTGAGATTTCTCTGATTTGGCTAGAAAAGTCTTGGAAGGCATTCGCTTCCAATAAAAAAGGCCGGTTTCATCGACATGAAATATTTGTTGATCGTAATAGTCCCCTTCTTACACAATTTTCTTTAAAATCTCTGGATATCTCCTTATCTGCAATTGCAGCTTTTCCTGTGATTAGAACATTATGTAGGCTATTTCTCCTTTTGAAATGCTCAAATCACCCACCACTAACGTGAAATTTTCTCCTTTACCATCATTGATAGCCCTTTCTTTCCAGGTTACAAAGAGAAAATGATTTTGATTTAATAAGGTCAGTGTTTAGCAGGATCCATGTTTGGTTACAATCTTCGATCCATGTAAAAAGAAGTCTCTCTAATTCAAGCATTACAATACTTTGATTTCGAGTGCATGCATGATGAATTTGAAGCAGCCTTACCCTTCTCTTTGTATTCAGCAGTTGATTCACCCACTTATGTGTTCTTGTCCTATGTTTGCTCTGGACGACCCGCCTTCTTTATATTTCTTTATTATTTCAAGTTTTTCTTCCAATCAGATTACTTTTCGAATCATTTTCACACTTCTATTTTTTGCTCACTAATTCTTTTACTCATGACTAAAGGTTAGGAAAATAATTTAAAATAAAAAAAAGTAAGGAAAACAATTACACGAGATATGATCAGCATAATGCTATGTAAAGCAGATGATATAAATTTTGGCATTAAATTTGGAACATAATGTACATGGAAATAGTGAAGTATGCCATTAAAAAATAACTTTGTAAAATGTTTCAAATCGGTACCTAAATTATTTCATTCTGATGAGTGATTTTTTAAAATAGTTAGTCATAAAAAATGCATACATCGAAAACTTTTAAAATCTGTAACATTTATTTTTAAGATGTATATAAGCGCACTAATCGAATTTGGGATTCGGAAAAAAAAATGACGCACGAATCGAAAACGCACTAATAAGGGACGCATTAATCGAGAGATTGCTGTATTATAGAATCTAGGCCACCTTTCTGGATTCTTCTCAATGTTAACAAGTTTTGTTTAGTATAATATTGCTACTTACTGGGCTATGACTATTTTAAAGCGGTTCCATTGTAAATAATTTGCATAAACCTAAAAATATTTTCTATATTTACACGCGCACTAATTTGATAAAGTAGCTCTCATAAAAGAATCTGTTGGACGGAAATGTCGTTAAAAGTTACAGAATTATTAATAAAAATAAAAATATATATATCAATAGATTTTTTTTCAAGGTCAGTATTTTATTGAACAATGATTATATATTAAAAATGCACTTAGTAATATACCAGAACACTAGTAATGTCTTTAATAAATGAAATTCATTAAAGATTATGTATTTTAAATTAGATAGGAATTGTTAAAATGATAAACTCCTTCCGTCAAGGAACATATGGACCAGAGACTTATGGATAAATGAATTAGTAAGTACAGTCCACTACTTTGCAAAAGAACTGTGATCTAACAAAAGTATTGTTTGATCACGTGCTTAAATTGTTGCAATGATTTAGTTTTCATAACAGACGAAAATAAATTCATCATAAAGTAGAATATCATAATAATGATTTAAATTATAATTGAGTTTTTTCGAAAGTATTAGTTATTGTATTTATGATATTTATTAGCTTATATAATTTAAAAAAATCTGTTGGACGGAAATGTCGTTAAAAGTTACAGAATTATTAATAAAAATAAAATTTTTACCGATCAAAGGATCACTAATAGCAATCCTCTCCAAGATTCTTTGTACTTGAATGTAATACTTATAGCTTATACCATCCTTACTTTCTAATGATGATAATGATGATGCTTTCCAAGAATGGCCGCATCGCTATTTATCCCATGTCCTTTAGTCTTGTTGCTGCTGTATATTTTTGTTCTGTAAAATATCTCTGTTATTTTATTTACTTTGTTTTTTCTGTTCTATTTCTTTTTTCTTTTGCCAATTCTGTCTTTCGTTTGTCTCTTCTGTTCTTCCTCTTCTTCTTGTTCTTCAATCTTTCCCAAGCCGATGTTTCCCAAAGAAACTTAAAGACATTGTCATATCTTTGATAGGCTACTGCATGACCTGTCAAGTATCCTTGGCCTCGAAATCCTTAAATAATATTAAATAGGATAAGAAAGTTTAATGAACGTAGGAAACACTCATAAAGCTAGTTATCTTATCTAGTTTGCAAACGAGCATTTTTGTTTATAAAAAGCACGTGTTTTTCTGACGATTTCCTCCATTATGATACAGCCCTAATCAGCTTCTGTCGTCGGTGACAGAAACCTCTCGTGGAGATATCATTCAGAAAAAGAAAAATATAATTAAATGGTTAAGGTAGTTAAGAAAAAAAAATTCAACTCGTTAAGTGCTCATGCATTAAAAATAATCTGTTGGGTCATACAAAACAGGAATCTGTTGGTGGGCCAACTGCACGAATCAGTTGCGTGGGCCAATTGATTCGAAGGCCATATTGTGGAGAAAACTGTAACAAGGAACAGAATAGATAGAATGAAAAAGAAAATGAGAAGATGAACTCTGAATATGTATTGTTCAGCAATTGCTGTGCTTTCTATAGGTATTGAAGAAAGCGAGGATACCACTCAAGCCTTTTACTCCGTTATTTGCTCAAACTAAATAACTGCGTGTACGATATCAAGAAAACATTTTTGATATGTTGAAGAACTTCTATAAATTTCTTAGGAGTATCATTTATAAGAAGGTTCAAAGAATAAATGATTTAGTGATGTGTGTGCAGTTAATAAACACAGAGGCAAAATAAAGTCCGAAGGAAACCTAATTTTGGGATACCGTGAAGTCAATGCTTTTTATATATTTATGCCAAAAGAAATAGGGATTATTGCAAGAAAAAGATTCTCTTTCCTACATACGCATTCTGATCAAAAATATTCGGACACCCCCTTCGTAGTAGATGATTCGACTCACGACATTAGACCAATGTCGGATAAAAAACATGGCACGCGGTCTTTCAATCTCCATAGACTAACATTAACAGTCAAATTGGCCGTATTGAAGAAGAGCTAAATGACTTTCAACGTAGCACTATAATAGGATGCCATCTTTGTAACTCAGTTCGGAAGTTGCTTTGCTACAGGTGTACTGACCAACTGCAAGTCAATGTTCTTGTGAAGTTACCTGGTAGGACACATCAAATCATAAAGAGAGACCGTCGAGTACTGAAACGCCTGGAGCAACATTTCGCATATTCTCTACTGAAACACTTGCTATCGACTTCCGAAATGCCATCGCAAGTAACGAGAGCATCAGTACTATTTATCAGGAGCTGAAGAAGATGAGTTTCCATGACCGCACAGCCGCACACAAGACTAACATCTGCTAGAGAAACGCCAAGCGTCGGGTGAAAGGGTTTTAAGCTCTCCGCCATTGGATTCTGGAAAAGTGAAACGCATTCTCTGGAGTGGTGAATTATGCTCCTCTACCTGGCAGTCCAAAGGACTGCCAGATAGTGAAGAATAATTCCATCTACGTTTGACGGATGCCAGGGGAACCATACCTTCTCCGAATGTCTTCAATTCAACTGTGAAGTTTGCAGGAAGAGGTATCATGTCTGGGGATGTTTTTCATCGTTCGGACTAGGGTCTTAGTTTCAGTGACGGAGAATCTTAACGCTGTGGTCTATAATGATGCTACACAATTTCACTGCAACAGTGTGGTGCCATTTCCTGTATCAACACAAGCTCCGGTACACAAACAATGTCTGTGCAGGAATAATGTGATGAGATGGGTGTTGAAGAACTTCGATGCCCTGCAGAGAGCCTGATCTGATCTTACCTTACTCCACGCCCTCCTATCGAACACCTGTAATAAAACGGAATGCAACTGTGATTCAGACCGAATCATCCGATATCGCTGATCCACCTCACTATAACTTTTCTGGGAAAATGGAAGGGAATTACTTCAGCAAAGTACCAAAATTTAGTCGAAAGCTTTCCCAAACGTCCAAACGTTTGAAGGCTTTTATAGCAGTAAAGAATGGATCAACACCATATTAATGTAATTCATATTAGAGTGCGAGTTGGGATGAGCAGGTGTCTATATATTTTTGATCAGAGAATGTATGTAGGTGTTTCTTCTCTTGGTCAATAGTTGCGGAATCCGTACTAGCGATCATTTATTGTTTGGGAAGGCTCCTCGGAGCCCCTCCTGCAGTGGAAGAGACCTTCATCCTGTAGTGGGTTGAAACGATACGTTGATCATTCTTCCTCTTCTTTCTGTGATGCAATTTTAGTGAACAGTAATAAAGCATTTTTAAAATGTATAACATAAATTAACCATACCTGAAATCTATCCAAATTACATTCGTTATAAAGTAAACAGCATATTCATTTAATACGAAAAAGAAATAAACTTTCCGTCGAGGCGGATTTGAACCACCGACCTATGGATAACTGAATAATCAACTACAGTCCACCGCTCTGCCAACTGAGCTTTTTTTTTTTTTTTTTTTTTTTTTTTTTTTTTTTTTAAAACTTTATTATAAACTTTTGCAATTATTTACATCATAATGAATTCTATATACAATATATACATTTGTTATACCATTACTTCAATAGAAGTTTCATTTTATATTATATCATCATGTTATAATGTAGTTGTTACATTACTGTTCTCTTAAAATGCCTTAACTTCATTTACTTATAAACAGGGAATCTCATCTTTTAGTTACAGACACATTATTTTCTCTATTACATCAATTGAGGTATAATTCAGCTTTTTTTTTTTTTTTTAAATATACAGTTAATTCTATTTACATACCATATATAATTATATATCACACTTATTATATATTTACCAATCTATATATTCTACAAGATAAATCATATATACATCTGTACAGCGAAATAACATTTGCATGCAATGAAGTAGGAGAGCACTTTTTTTTTCCCTGCGGTAGGAGATCTGTTCCAAGTGTCTGTTCCAAGTGACTCAGGTGCTGTTTCCTCTGGTGGAAGTGGAGAGTTAGTATCCTTCCGAATTTACTTCCAATTTGCCCCATTTCCACTAGGAGTGATGAAGGTGTCGTTCTGTTGTTGGTTGGAGGGTTCATCTGATGTAAGGTTGGAGGTTAAGTGTGTCCATTCTTCTGTAGTCATTCTTCTGGACTGGATCGAATTGGTGATCTCCTCCTGGATGTAGTGATGTAATTTCGATATTGTTCCGGGACTGTCTTCCCTTCCATACGCTTGGTCGCATCTGTGAGCCCAAATTGCGTACATCGTTAGGATTAGAACAATTGTTTGCACCCTGTTTATATGTTTTCCTTTTAGCCAGAATAACATTTCTTCATTGATTACTTTGATTTCTGGAAGCCATCTTTTAACGGCTTTCCAAGTTACTTCTGCTTCCTTGCAATATAACATTAGGTGGTATAGTGTCTCCGGTTCCTGGCAAAACTGACATGTTGCATGCCCTTCAAGGGGTATACCTTTAGCCACTATCCACATCTTGGTTGGTAGGCAGGCATGGTGTACTTTAAAGAAGAAGGTTTTATACTTTGGATGTATTGGGAGCTTGAAGATATTGTTTAATACCGGACTGAGTGTGATTTGTCCTCTTCTTAATTCTCTATGTTGTGGTATGGGAATGGTTGTTCTGCTTAGTTTGTAGTATGTTGCTTTTGTTTTTTGACTTATTAAGGTTTCAGTGTTGATGCGATCTGTTACAAATACGTATCCCTCCGCCATCTCTGTAAACATTCTGGGAACTCTTCCGTGAATCTCTGGCATTGTGCTGATTATTCTGTGTGGAAGGCATTTCTGTAGAAATGCTATTGCATATCCGTGGTATGACTTGGTGTTTGCTGTTTCTGCCGTCTTCGCTCTGTTGATAACTGTTTTTAAGTGGATATTAATTAGACCTAGACCTCCTGCTTCTAATTCGTGAAAGAGCGTTGTTCTCCTCATCGGTTCGTACCGAGAGCCCCAGATGTAGGTGGCGCACAGCCTGTGGATCTTGTCTGCCCATTGCCCATGGTACGGGATGTTGTTCACTTTGTACCAGATGCGAGAGGATAAATATATATTACATATTCGCGCTTTTCCTCTTACAGATAGTTGTCTTGGGCGCATAGTATTTATTTTCCACGCAACAGCTGCGTGGAGTTCTTTCCACTGTTTTTCATACGTTTCTGGGCCGCCTATTTTAACTCCCAGAACCGGTAAGTATTCCTGAGTTCTTATGCCTTGAGGAATCTCAGGGTTCTTTTCCCATTTTCCTATTAGCATGCAATGAGATTTATTCAGGTTTACTTTCAGGGCAGAAGCTCTTGCAAAGGCGTCTAGTAATTTCATTGACTCTTCAATGGATGTTTCCGTCTCTAGGGTTAATGTGATGTCGTCAGCATATGCCAATATTTTTGCTTGGCTCTCCCCGTGAATGTTTGTTCCCTTGATTTCTTTGTTGGAGTTGATCGCTCTGATGACTGGTTCTAGTGCAAGGACAAAGAGGGCCATAGATAGGGGGTCTCCCTGTCAACTGAGCTATCGACGGATATAAACAACACTTTTCTAAAAGCATTAAAACTAGATATGAAATCACATTCTAAGTAGGTCACATTACCGGTTATGCAACAAATTATCAAATCTGATAATGTTCCTAAATTGCAGCGAGGTAACTCGCTGTATCTGATGAAAACAAACTCATCGCAATGTTTGATATGAAATGACATGCGTACAGTTTTCAAAATTATTTTAAAAATTGAAATAGCTATTTTAAAACTTCAAAGTCAAAAAGTAAATTTATAAAGAAATTAACTTTACAGTGGTAGAAAATATGGAATCTAGGTTTCCGTATTTTTTTTTTTTTAAAACTATAGTTCGAAGTGGGGCAAACACTAAAGTTCTAAAAAATAATTATTCAAGATACCCCCCCCCCCACACACACACACAGTAAATACTTACATACAGTGAATATTTACATTTAAAATACTGTATGTTGTTACTTTTTAATTTTATGATTTAATGATAATCTCACCCTTGAAATGTTGTAAACTTATAACACATGGGTACAATAAATCGCTATGGGTGAGATCCGGGAAATCTCTCCTATCCTACAAACAAAGCCATTTCTGGCTTTCCTTTTTCTGACTTTCAAAAGGAGGCTTTGTTGAATAATAATAGTAGTTGCACGGCCTTCAATAGCAGGCCGCGCAACTACAATAACTACAACTACCGCGCCTGCAATAGCAGGCCGTATCTGCAGTATCAAGAGTCGGCCTGCTATTTGCAGGCCGCCTCGTGATACTGAAGATTTACCACCTAACAATTAAATTAAGTATACTTAGCCACTTCAGTAGCGCAGTGGATAGCTGGTTTCGAAAAAAAAATTTAAAAACTTTAAAAGAAATATTTAAAATAGTAGATATGTCAAATAACAATTATAGTATTTGTTATTCAATTATTATTAATAAAATACGAATAATAATTAGTTTCTTTATATTGTTATCTGTTTTTCTATGACCTTGCAAATTTGGTGACCTCATGGAATTTCTGATTTCATTCAGAGGTTGCAATGATATTCATATAAGATGCTTTTTATCTTCTTCCCACAGCACAGCTATTGTTTTTCTTGGAATCTTGCACACCAGTTTTCTCAGTGTCATTTATTCTAATCTATTCTGAAGAAAATAATTCCTTTAGTTTCTTTAGCTGTCGATCTATTCTGTTATTTTTCTTTGATATTTGTGGAACATTAACACATCATTTACATAGGTTTTTAGGTTAAGATGATTGGCTTTATGACCATGGGCAGTGGTTTTATCTGTAATTGTACGTGTTCCTCCGACTGCTTTGCGGTCAGAGGAACACCTACTTGCACCTTAAGACGAACCACCATACGGTTGAAAAGCCGTTTTGAAGGCTTTTCAACCGTAGGTGGTTCGTTCTACTTTTCTTTTGAAGGTTTTTCCTTTACTTCGTTCTACTGACTGCATTTAAACCGAAGTTTTCCAAGCCAAACACATCATTGTTCTTACCGACTCAATTAAAAGCTCCATAAACGCTTCAGTTCTGTTGTAAATTAATCTTAATTACTTAAATAATCAATTAACTTGAAAGATAAAATATATATATATAAAATTTAAAAAATCAAAAGAAAATAAAAATAACACGAAAGTTTCAGAAACTGTGTGAGTACTTAATGGACAATAACCGAAAGGAATAAATGTATTAGGTTAAGTGCTTACGATGTGAAAAAGGAATTTATCGATGGATCTTTTCAGCAGATCGAATGTTGTAGTCTCTGCAGAATCATTCTGAGAAAGGCTATTACTAGTAGCAAAATAGATAGGATAAAAAAAGGAAACTTTATAACTACCAAGCCAACTTTTTATTGACATCGAAGAAAGTAAAGATATGACCAAAGTCAATTCAGAAAAACAATCTTGCTCAAACCATATAATTATGTGTATAATGGCTTTTATTTTTTCTTTTAAAAAACAAAGGCATGGCTCAAAAAACTAATTTTCGCCTCATTTATTATTGTCTAACATGAAAAATACATTTATTAAATTCATTAAAGAATTTGGGGAACCTACTTTTTAGGAGGAATAAGGGTGCTGATACTCGACGCTTATAAAAAAAAATAAATCCAGATCGATATCGGTAAGTCAAGTCACCCAGTTGGGTAAAATGAGGAATTATTCAAATACTAAAGCATTGGGACACTTTTATTATTTGCAAACATCTATCTGGTTTTGGCAAAATTGATATATTTTTTATTAATATTCCAAAGAACCACAAAACATGTATAATATACACAATCGTATGACATCGTAAAAAGCAAATTATCATGAAAAGTTATGGAAAATACTAACAACAGTCAATTGCTGTTTCTGATAGAAAGAAAAGCTAAAGTAAAAATTGATTACGCGCGCTCGCGTGTGTGTGTGTGTGTGTGTGTGTGTGTACAGAGAGAGAGAGAAAGAGTAAAGGTTGGATATAGAAAGTATGTTTTTTTACCACCAACATAGTTAAGTTGTTGAATTACAGCCGGAGTAAGTAAAACAAAGAGACCTCCAATTTTCTCAAGAGGTTCTTATACAAATCCTGTATAGATTCTCCTATGTGGAATTCGAACCCTGTTTCAAATCTATCCTAGCTCAATGACTATAACAGGCCTTAAAGGTCCACATCCTATCCAAAGTACGTGGATAGGATGCCCCCCCCATGACTCTAAGTATTCCTGGCTGTATCCCTGTGTGTTCACGGGGCGGTTTGCCTGCTTGCGAGATGAAAAATCTCAGATAAACTGGTGGAAAAACCCTGCTGTCCAAGCCCAAGACCAGCTAATGTAGCTATAGCTGAGGAAGGTCGTTTAGATCCTCACGTCGGCGACGGGTATCAAAACTACGACAGTAATTCGCCAGGCCTATGGTTGCCACTAGGTTAATCGCGCGGTGCTGTTTCAAATGATTCAGGAATATATTCCTAAATGGCGTAAAATGTGATATGAAAGAGTCTGTGTGGGTTCCAAAAGAGAGATAAATAATCTATTATCTACTGAAGATTATTAGAACATTATTCAAAACATGAATGGATTTGTGATATATCTGGAAACTTAATAGTCGTCTATGGACAAAATAAGGCCAGGACCAGCAATCTGGAAATCTAAGTTTTGGGTTCTGAGGAGTCAATACTTCTGATAATGCATTTTCAGCGAAAACATTATGCTCATCTTCTTGGTAGCGTGATAGATCTCCTTTAGGCAAGTTAACCGCTTGCACCCGTATTAATATTGACTGCACGGAAGGTGTCCTGTGTATTCTAGGCTAACGAGACTGAATACATCCCGGAAATTAGCGACAGAATATCTGGAATCACAAGAGTCGAATGGCAAATGCTGAGTTCCAGATGATTATATCCACATATATATAGTTCGCCCACCGATTAGAGGTCCTTTGACACTTCTGCGCATGTCAGAAAAAGGAAAATCCATTCCGATAATAAGGTAATCAGTCCGTATTGTAGGATGAATTGTTTATTATTACAGGTCGGAAAATTAACTTCTCTTTTATGATCATTTTAGTTAACTATGTTAATTGTATAACAGTTGAAAAATTTTACCTATAAAACACGTGATTTCGCATGTTGGCGACCAATTCGTATACGTCTTTCATTTCTTTCTCCCCTTTAGCATGAATCGATTATAGAACAGAATATCTAAATTAATTATTATTTTTTTGGCTCAGTATTTTGCGAACAGTGATTATGTATTTAAGTACCTAATAATATAACTGAACTGGGAAAAAACAATCCAAGTATTTTAATTTATGCAGAAACTGATTGAAAAAAATCAAAAATTCCTCCGTCGAGGCGGTTTTGAACCACCGACCTATGGATTGCTGAATATTTAACTACAGTCCACCGCTCTGCCAGCTGAGCTACCGACGGATATATAAATAAGATTTTATTAAAGATTTAATGACTTGTAACAAAATCTGTAAAAGGTCACTGCAATTATTAGTGACGTAACAAATGATGCAAAAAGTTCTCGTCTGATAGGCTTAAATTGAAGCCATGGAACTGTCGCTGTGTTCGACTAAACTAAACTCCTTAGACAGTTTGATATGAAACAGTTTAGAGATTTCTGTGGTATTTAAAAAGTAATTTTTACGTGTTTTAAATTTTATATAATTAGAATTTTGTTAATCCAATTATTGCATTAACAAAATTGATTTTATTTATTTATTATTATTTTTTTGGCTCAGTATTTTGCGAACAGTGATTATGTATTTAAGTACCTAATAATATAACTGAACTGTGAACAAAATCAATCCAAGTATTTTAATTTATGTAGGAACTGATTGAAAAAAATCAAAAATTTCTCCGTCGAGGTGGATTTGAACCACAGACCTATGAATTACTGAATATTTGTTTAGTTATTGTTTATTTGTTTATTTATTAACTTTTTTAATTAAAAAGATGAAAAATGTATCGCACAACAGTGTCATTAAAAAGTCACTCATAATTATTAATAAAATTAATACTTCTCATGAATTAATTGATTTTTGTCAATCTAAGCCTTATTAATAGGAATCTTCTCTAAGGTTCATTACAAGCGAATGTGATGATACTTATAGAATTTTTAAATGATATAACATCGCCTTTGATAAGGTGACGTGAAATGTGACACTGCGAAATGGAGGGGGGGGGTATCTACATGATAAGCATGTCTCTATTTTATTATTATTATTATTATTATTTTAAGTTACGACGCGCATTACATGAGTGTGAGGCAGAGTTTAAAGTGCAGTGGCCAATATATCGTAGAAGGTTTAATAATCCCCAAAAAGTGAAATTTACTCTTCACATTTTTCCAGTCTTTTCATAAATCAGATAGATACAGAGTAGATGTATCCGATGTACATACATAGCTCATCAAACCCATTCAGTGCGCTACACAATATCGTTACTGCTATATTGTTTAATACATATAAATATATAGTTCAAGTATATATTTTATATAACTACATACTTAAGGTATGTCTCAGGGCCTAGTTAAAGGAAAACCATGAAGCTGAAAGACAATAAAACATATTCAGAATATAAATTTATTATTCTGCTTCTTAACAGAGAATTGAACTAACGTAGTTCGGCGGGCATTCTGTTTCTTTTTTTCATACAACCGACGTTATGGCCCTATTGCCTGTTCTACTCTTCTGCAAATTTTACTGCTTCTCTCTCTCCACCAGGATCAGCCTCCATGCATTACTGCTTAAAACTTCGATTGTACGAAAACCATTTTCAATTTGTTTCTGTGAAACCTCTTTGGGCTTGTCAGTGATTAAATGTTTTTCATATTCTTCAGTATCTTTCTGCTGTGCATCTAAATTTAGCAGTTCGGAATCACTCAACTTCTCAGAATGAGATTTAATTAACTTAGATTCATTTGAAAAGCTTCTTCTAAAATCGTTTGCACAATGTGGAAGAATGTGCTTCCAAGCGGCTCGCATATTGCTGGCAGTAATTTCTTTCGACTTTGCGACTTTATAACCAGGCTGAGATTTCTCTGATTTGGCTAGAAAAGTCTTGGAAGGCATTCGCTTCCAATAAAAAAGGCCGGTTTCATCGACATGAAATATTTGTTGATCGTAATAGTCCCCTTCTTACACAATTTTCTTTAAAATCTCTGGATATCTCCTTATCTGCAATTGCAGCTTTTCCTGTGATTAGAACATTATGTAGGCTATTTCTCCTTTTGAAATGCTCAAATCACCCACCACTAACGTGAAATTTTCTCCTTTACCATCATTGATAGCCCTTTCTTTCCAGGTTACAAAGAGAAAATGATTTTGATTTAATAAGGTCAGTGTTTAGCAGGATCCATGTTTGGTTACAATCTTCGATCCATGTAAAAAGAAGTCTCTCTAATTCAAGCATTACAATACTTTGATTTCGAGTGCATGCATGATGAATTTGAAGCAGCCTTACCCTTCTCTTTGTATTCAGCAGTTGATTCACCCACTTATGTGTTCTTGTCCTATGTTTGCTCTGGACGACCCGCCTTCTTTATATTTCTTTATTATTTCAAGTTTTTCTTCCAATCAGATTACTTTTCGAATCATTTTCACACTTCTATTTTTTGCTCACTAATTCTTTTACTCATGACTAAAGGTTAGGAAAATAATTTAAAATAAAAAAAAGTAAGGAAAACAATTACACGAGATATGATCAGCATAATGCTATGTAAAGCAGATGATATAAATTTTGGCATTAAATTTGGAACATAATGTACATGGAAATAGTGAAGTATGCCATTAAAAAATAACTTTGTAAAATGTTTCAAATCGGTACCTAAATTATTTCATTCTGATGAGTGATTTTTTAAAATAGTTAGTCATAAAAAATGCATACATCGAAAACTTTTAAAATCTGTAACATTTATTTTTAAGATGTATATAAGCGCACTAATCGAATTTGGGATTCGGAAAAAAAAATGACGCACGAAT
Source organism: Typopeltis vanoorti (assembly GCF_054136105.1). NCBI lineage: Eukaryota > Metazoa > Arthropoda > Arachnida > Uropygi > Thelyphonidae > Typopeltis > Typopeltis vanoorti. Next base: position 40,257,888 of record NC_143550.1, read on the forward strand.
CGAAAACGCACTAATAAGGGACGCATTAATCGAGAGATTGCTGTATTATAGAATCTAGGCCACCTTTCTGGATTCTTCTCAATGTTAACAAGTTTTGTTTAGTATAATATTGCTACTTACTGGGCTATGACTATTTTAAAGCGGTTCCATTGTAAATAATTTGCATAAACCTAAAAATATTTTCTATATTTACACGCGCACTAATTTGATAAAGTAGCTCTCATAAAAGAATCTGTTGGACGGAAATGTCGTTAAAAGTTACAGAATTATTAATAAAAATAAAAATATATATATCAATAGATTTTTTTTCAAGGTCAGTATTTTATTGAACAATGATTATATATTAAAAATGCACTTAGTAATATACCAGAACACTAGTAATGTCTTTAATAAATGAAATTCATTAAAGATTATGTATTTTAAATTAGATAGGAATTGTTAAAATGATAAACTCCTTCCGTCAAGGAACATATGGACCAGAGACTTATGGATAAATGAATTAGTAAGTACAGTCCACTACTTTGCAAAAGAACTGTGATCTAACAAAAGTATTGTTTGATCACGTGCTTAAATTGTTGCAATGATTTAGTTTTCATAACAGACGAAAATAAATTCATCATAAAGTAGAATATCATAATAATGATTTAAATTATAATTGAGTTTTTTCGAAAGTATTAGTTATTGTATTTATGATATTTATTAGCTTATATAATTTAAAAAAATCTGTTGGACGGAAATGTCGTTAAAAGTTACAGAATTATTAATAAAAATAAAATTTTTACCGATCAAAGGATCACTAATAGCAATCCTCTCCAAGATTCTTTGTACTTGAATGTAATACTTATAGCTTATACCATCCTTACTTTCTAATGATGATAATGATGATGCTTTCCAAGAATGGCCGCATCGCTATTTATCCCATGTCCTTTAGTCTTGTTGTTGCTGTATACTTTGTTCTGTAAAATATCTCTGTTATTTTGTTTACTTTGTTTTTTCTGTTCTATTTCTTTTTTCTTTTGCCAATTCTGTCTTTCTTTTGTCTCTTCTGTTGTTCTTCTTCTTCTTGTTCTTCAATCTTTCCCAAGCCGATATTTTCCAAAGAAGCGTAAAGACATTGTCATATCTTTGATAGGCTACTGCATGACCTGCCAAGTATCCTTGGCCTCGAAATCCTTAAATAATATTAAATAGAATAAGAAAGTTTAATGAACGTAGGAAACACTCATAAAACTAGTTATCTTATCTAGTTTGCAAGCGAGCATTTTTGTTTATAAAAAGCACGTGTTTTTCTGACGATTTCCTCCATTATGATACAGCCGTAATCATCTTCTGTCGTCGGTGACAGAATCCTCTCGTGGAGATATCATTCAGAAAAAGAAAAATATAATTAACTGGTTAAGGTAGTTAAGAAAAAAAATTTCAACGCGTTAAGTGCTCATGCATTAAAATAACCTGTTGGGTCATACAAAACAGGAAACTGTTGGGTCATACAAAACAGGAAACTGTTGGGTCATACAAAACAGGAATCTGTTGGTTGGCCAACTGCATGAATCAGTTGTGTGGGCCAACTGATTCGAAGACCATATTGTGGAGAAACACCGTAACAAGGAACAGAATAGATAGAATGAAAAAGAAAATGAGAAGATGAACTCTGAATATGTATTGATCAGCAATTGCTGTGCTTTCTACAGGTATTGAAGAAAGCGACGATACCACTGAAATATTTTACTCTATTATTTGCTCAAACTAAATAACTGCGTGTACGATATCAAGAAAATATTTTTGATATGTTGAAGAACTTCTATAAATTTCTTAGGAGTATCATTTATAAGAAGGTTCAAAGAATAAATGATTTAGTGATGTGTGTACAGTTAATAAACACAGAGGCAAAATAAAGTCCGAAAAAAAACTAATTTTGGGATACCGAGAAGTCAATGCTTTTTATATATTTATGCCAAAAGAAATAGGGATTATTTCAAGAAAAAATTTCTCTTTCCTACATACGCATTCTGATCAAAAATATTCGGAAACCCCCTTCGTAGTAGATGATTCGACTCACGACATTAGCCCAATGTCGGATATAAAAACATAGCACGCGGTCTTTCAATCTCCATAGACAAATATTAACAGTCAAATTGGCCGTACTGAAGAACTAAATGACTTTCAACGTAGCACTATAATAGGATGCCATCTTTGTAACTCAGTTCGGAAGTTGCTTTACTACAGGTGTACTGACCAACTGTAAGTGAATGTTCTTGTGAAGTTACCTGGTAGGACACATCAAATCATAAAGAGAGACCGTCGAGTACTGAAACGCATGGCGCAACATTTCGCATATTCTCTCCTGAAACACTTGCTATCAACTTCCGAAATGCCATCGCAAGTAACGAGAGCATCAGTACTATTTATCAGGAGCTGAAAAAGATGAGTTTCCATGACCGCACAGCCGCACACAAGACTAACATCTGCAAGAGAAACGCCAAGCGTCGGGTTAAAGGGTTTTAAGCACTCCGTCATTGGATTCTGGAAAAGTGAAACGCATTCTCTGGAGTGTTGAATTATGCTCCCCTATATGGCAGTCCTTTGGACTGCCAGATAGGGGAGCATAATTCAGAATAATTCCATCTACGTTTGGCGGATGCCAGGGGAACCATACCCTCTCCGAATGTCTTCAATTCAACTGTGAAGTTTGCAGGAAGAGGTATCATGTCTGGGAATGTTTTTCATCGTTCTGACTAGGGTCTTAGTTTCAATGACGGAGAAGCTTAACGCTGTGGTCTATAATGATGCTACACAATTTCACTGCAACAGTTTGGTGCCATTTCCAATATCAACACAAGCTCCGGTACACAATCAATGTCTGTGCAGGAATAATGTGATGAGATGGGTGTTGAAGAACTTCGGTGCCCTGCAGACAGCCTGATCTGATCTTACCTTACTCCACGCCCTCCTATCGAACACCTGTAATAAAACGGAATGCAACTGTGATTCAGACCGAATCATCCGATATCGCTGATCCACCTCACTATAACTTTTCTGGGAAAATGGAAGCGAATTACTTCAGCAAAGTACCAAAATTTAGTCGAAAGCTTTCCCAAACGTCCAAACGTTTGAAGGCTTTTATAGCAGTAAAGAATGGATCAACACCATATTAATGTAATTCATATTAGAGTGAGAGTTGGGATGAGCAGGTGTCTATATATTTTTGATCAGAGAATGTATGTAGGTGTTTCTTCTCTTGGTAAATAGTTGCGGAATCCGTACTAGCGATCATTTATTATTTGGGAAGGCTCCTCGGAGCCCTTCCTGCAATGGGAGAGGTCTTCATCCTATAGTGGGTTGAAACGATACGTTGATCACTCTTCCTCTTCTTTCCGTGATGCAATTTTAATGAACAGTAATAAAGCATTTTTAAAATGTATAACATAAATTAACCATACTTGATATTTATCCAAATTACATTCGTTATAAATTAAACAGCATATTAATTTAATAGGAAAAAAAAAATAAACTTTCCGTCGAGGCGGATTTGAACCACCGACCTATGGATAACTGAATAATCAACTACAGTCCACCGCTCTGCCAACTGAGCTACCGACGGATATAAACACGAGTTTTCTTAAAGCTTTAAAACTAGAAATGAAATCACATTCTAAGTAGGTCACATTACAGGTTATGCAACAAGTTATCAAGTCTGATAATGTTCCTAAATTGCAGCGAGGTAACTCGCTGTATCTGATGAAAACAAACTCATCGCAAAGTTTGATATGAAATGACATGCGTACATATTTCAAAATTATTTTAAAAATTTAAATAGCTATTTTAAAACTTCAAAGTCAAAAAGTAAATTTATAAAGAAATTAACTTTACAGTGGTAGAAAATATGGAATCTAGGTTTCCGTATTTTTTTTTTAATTCTGATGTAATATAAGAGAAGTGAGAGTTAGAGTCTGTACTACTGTGATAAACTATAGTTCGAATTGGGGCAAACACAAAAGTTCTAAAAAATAATTATTCAAGATACCCCCCCCCACACACATACATACATTAAATATTTACATTTAAAATACTGTATATTGTTATTTTTATATTTTATGATTTAATGATAATCTCACCCTTGAAATGCTGTAAACTTATAACACATGGGTACAGTAAATCGCTATGGGTGAGATCCGGTAAATCTCTCCTATCCTACAAACAAAGCCATTTCTGGCTTTCCTTTTTCTGACTTTTAAAAGGAGGCTTTGTTGAATAATAACAGTAGTTGCGCGGCCTGCTATTGCAGGCCGCCTCTTGATACTGAAGATTTACCACCTAACAATTAAATTAAGTATACTTAGCCACTTCAGTAGTGCAGTGGATAGCTGGATTCAAAAAAAAAAAAATTAAAAACTTTAAAAGAAATATTTAAAATAGTAGATATGTCAAATAACAATTATAGCATTTGTTATTAAATTATTATTAATAAAATACGCATTATAATTAGTTTCTTTATATTGTTATCTGTTTTTCTATGACCTTGCAAAGTTGCAAGGTCATAGAAAAACAGAATAACCTTGCAAATACTTATCTTCTTCCCACAGCACAGCCATTGTTTTTCTTGGAATCTTGCACACCAGTTTCCTCAGTGTCATTTATTCTAATCTATTCTGAAGAAAATAATTTTTTTAGTTTCTTTAGCTGCCTGTCTATTATATTATTTTTCTTTGATATTTGTGGAACATTAACACATCATTTACATAGGTTTTTAGGTTAAGATGATTGGCTTTATGACAGTGGGAAGTTGTTTTATCTGTAATTGTACGTGTTCCTCTGACTGCTTTGCGGTCAGAGGAACAAGTACTTGCACCTTAAGACGAACCACCTACGGTTGAAAAGCCGTTTTGAAGGTTCTTTTCTTCGTTTTACTTACTGGATTTTAACCGAAGTTTTCCAAGCCAAAAACATCATTGTTCTTACCGACTCAATTAAAAGCTCCATTAACGCTTCAGTTCTGTTTGTAAATTAATCTTAATTACTTAAATCATTAATTAACTTGAAATTAAAAAATATATATATAAAATTTAAAAAATCAAAAGAAAATAAAAATAACACGAAAGTTTCAGAAACTCTGTGAGCACATAATGGACAAGAACCGAAAGGAATAAATCTATTAGGTTAAGTGCTTACGATGTAAAAAAGGAATTTATTGATGGCTCTTTTCAGCAGATCGAATGTTGTAGTCTCTGCAGAATCATTCTGAGAAAGGCTATTACAAGTAGCAAAATAGATAGGATAAAAAAAGGAAACTTTATAACTACCAAGCCAACTTTTTATTGACATCGAAGAAAGTAAAGATATGACCAAAGTCAATTCAGAAAAACAATCTTGCTCAAACCATATAATTATGTGTATAATGGCTTTGATTTTTTCTTTTAAAAAACAAAGGCATGGCTCAAAAAACTAATTTTCGCCTCATTTATTATTCTCTAACATGAAAAATACATTTATTAAATTCATTAAAGAATTGGGGGAACCTACTTTTAAGGAGGAATAAGGGTGCCGATACTCGACGCTTAAAAAAAAAAAATAAATCCAGATCGATAATTGTAATTCAAGTCACCCAGTTGGGTAAAATGAGGAATTATTCAAATACTAAAGCATTGGGACACTTTTATTGTTTGCAAACATCTATCTGGTTTTGGCAAAATTGATATATTTTTTATTAATATTCCAAAGAACCACACAACATATATAATATACACAATCGTATGACATCGTAAAAAGGAAATTATCATGAAAAGTTATGGAAAATACTAGCGAGAGTCAATTACTGTTTATGATAGAAAGAAAAGCTAAAGTAAAAATTGATTACGCGCGCGCGCTCATGTGTGTGTGTGTGTGTGTGTGTACAGAGAAAGAGAAAGAGTAAAGGTTGGATACAGCAAGTATGTTTTTTTATCACCAACATATTAAGTTGTTGAATTACAGCCGGAGTAAGTAAAACAAAGAGCCCTTCAATTTTCTTAAGAGGTTCTTATAGAAATCCTATATAGATTCTTCTATGTGGAATTCGAACCCTGTTTCAAATCTATCCTAGCTCAATGACTATAACAGGCCTTTAAGGCCAACAAACTTCCAAGCATACTTGGAAGTTTGTGGGCCTTAAAGGTCCACATCCTATCCAAAGTACGTGGAAAGGATGCCCCCCCCCCCATGACTCTAAGTATTCCTGGCTGTATCCCTGTGTGTTTACGGGGTGGTTTGCCTGCTTGCGAGATGAAAAATCTCAGATAAACTGGTTGAAAAACCCTGCTGTCCATGCCCAAGACCGTCTAACGTAACTATGGCTGAGGAAGATCGTTTAGATCCTCACGTCGGCGACGGGAATCGAATGTACGACACTCCTTCGCCAGGCATATAGTTGCCGCTAGGCTTACCGCGCGGAGCTGTTTCAAATGATTCAGGAATATATTTCTAAAAGGGCGTAAAATGCGATATGAAGGAGTCTGTGGGGGTTCCCGAAGAGAGATAAATAATCTATTATCTACTGAAGATTATAAGAACATTATTCAAAGCATGAATGGATTTGTGATATCTGGAAACTTAATAGTCGTCTATGGACAAAATAAGGCCAGGACCAGCAATCTGGAAATCTAAGTTTTGGGTTCTGAGGAGTCAATACTTCTGATAATGCATTTTCAGCGAAAACATTATGCTCATCTTCTTGGTAGCGTGATAGATCTCGTTTAGGCAAGTTAACCGCTTGCACCCGTATTAATATTGACTGCACGGAAGGTGTCCTGTGTATTCTAGGCCAACGAGACTGAATACATCCCGGAAATTAGCGACCGAATATCTGGAGTCACAAGGGTCGAATGGCAAATGCTGAGTTCCAGATGATTATATCCATATATATATATAGTTCGCCCACCGATTAGAGGTCCTTCGACACTTCTGCGCATGTCAGAAAAAGGATAATCCATTCCGATAATAAGGTAATCAGTCCGTATTGTGGGATGAGTTATTTATTATTACAGGTCGGAAAATTAACTTCTCTTTTATGATCATTATAGTTAACTATGTTAATTGTATAACAGTTGAAAAATCTTACCTATAAAACACGTGATTTCGCGTGTTGGCAACCAATTCGTACGTCTTTCATTTCTTTCTCCCCTTTAGCATGAATCGATTATAGAACAGAATATCTAAATTATCTGTAGTTTATTTATTGATTTTATTTATTTATTTTTTTTTTTTTTGGCTCAGTATTTTGCGAACAGTGATTATGTATTTAAGTACCTAATAATATAACTGAACTGTGAACAAAATCAATCCAAGTATTTTAATTTATTCAGGAAATGATTGAAAAAAATCAAAAATTTCTCCGTCGAGGCGGATTTGTACCACCGACCTATGGATTGCTGAATATTTAACTACAGTCCACCGCTCTGCCAGCTGAGCTACCGACGGATATATAAACAAAATTTTCTTAGCGATTTAATGACTTGTAACGAAATCTGTAAATAGGTCACTTCACTTATTAGTGACGTAACAAATGATGCAACAAGTTCTCGTCTGATAGGCTTAAATTGAAGCCATTGAACTTCGCTGTGTTCGACTAAACTAAACTCCTCAGACAGTTTGATATGAAAGGGTTTAGAGATTCTGTGGTATTTAAAAAGTAATTTTTACGTGTTTTAAGTTTTATATAACTAAAATTTTGTTAATGCAATTATTTATTTGTTTATTTATTAACTTGTTTAATTAAAAAGATGAAAAATATATCGCACAACAGTGTCATTAAAGTCACTCATAATTATTAATAAAATTAATACTTCTCATGAATTAGTTGATTTTTGTCAATCTAAGCCTTATTAATAGGAATCTTCTCTAAGATTCATTACAAACGAATGTGATGATACTTATAGAATTTTTAAATGATATAACATCGTATTTGATAAGGTGACGTGAAATGTGACACTGCGAAATGGAGGGGGGGGGTGTATCTAGACGATAAGCATCTCTCTATTTTTTTTTTTTTAATTATTATTATTTTAAGTTACGACGCGCATTAGATGAGTGTGAGGCAGAGTTTAAAGTGCCGTAGCCAATATATCGTAGAAGTAGAAGGTTTAATAATCCCCCAAAAGTGTAATTTACTCTTCAAATTTTTTCAGTCTTTTCATAAATCAGATAGATACAAGGTAGATGTATCCGATGTACATACATAGCTCATCAAACCCATTCAGTGCCGTACACAATATCGTTACTGCTATATTGTTCAATAAATAGAAATATATAGTTCAAGTATATATTTTATTTTTTTAATTTTATTTAAAATGTCTAGATAGGGCACTAGGGGCGTTACAAATGGTTGGTCAAATCTCATCGAAATATCCGGAAACAGTATATGAGCTATTGGAGCCCTACAGGTGCTACGACTTATCCTACTTTTAATATATGTAAATAATCTGTGTGAGTGCAAACTTTTTTTGTAAAATGGTCTCGTCTGCTGTTACTAACAAAGAAATTTTTCACAAATCTTGTGAGCACTTAGCGATAAACAGCTACAATAAACTGCTGATAAAAATAAAGTCTGTAACATCAGGATACTCTTTTAGAAAAGATTTAGAGACTACCTCAGGGGACTAAATGATGTTGACTTTTATTTTAAACGCATATTGTAGAAAATTATTCTAAATGCTAAATATTGTGTCACAATTATATGAAGCATGTATATATGTGCCCGCATAGCCTTATTTTAAATTATTAGTGAGTGTATCATCTACATTTGTATTTTTATAGTAACCAGTATGGCTACGAACTTGGTTACACACATTTTACTGTTCCTTCTACTATATTTCCATGTTATGTTCTTTATTTCCTGTTATCTATTGTATTATATTTTTATTTGTACTACTTCCGTGTTCATAAATTTCAATATAAATCAATTTTATGTTTTATTTGTTTAATAATCTCATCCACGAAATGTAAATTTATAACACATGAGTAACGTGATTGGGATTTCGAGTGGACTCAGGGAAGATAATCCCTGAGTCCGCTCCTAAGCAGCAAACATGGTACTTTTCAAAGCCACTTCTGAACATCAGTATACAAGGTAGTGGCATCACACGAGATGATAAATATCGCTTATCACTTAAGAACTGCCTTTATAATGAAATTAATTATACTGAGAAGCTTCCGTAGGTCAGTTGATAGCGACAGTCCCTGGAGGTTGGAAACAAATCATTTCAAATCCGCCATCTATTCATGGCCGCACTCAATAAGTTCTTGACTCAGATAGTAACAATAATAATACCTGTACTAGTATACCCTTTCTAAAAGTTACAAACCATCTTACGTACATAATTGTCATTAACATAATTGGCAGAAGGTAGTTAGTAGTTCAGTTATTCACCTGTCCATAATTCATATACAACTGGAAGATCTACTTTTTTATCACTTTTTATGATGCATTTTTTCATTGAATCAAAATTACAAAGAATCTCGTTATTTAAATTCTACGAAGTAACTCTCTTTCTTAAAGCTCTCAAGAAACAAATCATTGTGTCCTATTTTGAGAAGCATAACTGGATTCCTGTTCTCGTTCTTAAAGTTGGAAATCAACTTACGTACATAGCCGTCGTTAGCTCAGTTAGCAGAGCAAGATAGCGAAGGTGTCTACTTATAACAGATCAACTTAGTAGCGCGTGATTATTGAGCAAAAAATCTAGAGCACTTTATTCAAAACTTACCAAAGCTATGCTCCCCATTCTTCCTACAAGCTCTCCACATCACCTTAACTATTACTTAACGTAATTTCACATCATCAGCAAACAACTGGATATTTCCTTGTAGGTTATTTCCTATTTAATTTGTGTACAAATTAAATAGTGGTTCCAGCACTGTCTTCATTCTGTTTCTCTATAATAGCACTCTTTGATATCTGTCCAGCAGCCACCCTCTTATCCACATAACCAATGTCATTATATCATCCCCATTTGTTGTAATTTGCATAACAGAGGTTCTTGTGATATTCTCTCAAATGCCTTGGCAAAATTTAGCAGAATCATCATGCAGCCATTTCCTTCATTCAACTCAGTTGTTACTCTATTGTAGAAAGTTAGTACATTACTATGACGTGACCGACCCTTCACAGAGTCATGTTGCTTCTGATGCAGTATTATTCTTATCCACCCATTCTTGAATTTCCTTTTTTTTACCAATTTTTCTAGTAATTTTCCACTACGCCTGAGATACTGATTAGTCTATACTTGGCTACTGCAGTCTTAGAACCTCCCTTATGCAAGGGAATTAGTTACTCTCTTGAAACTCTCTCAGAGCTGAGCCGTAGCCCGGTACCGGGCCTTGGCGTCAATTATACCGAGCCACGAGAAGTTCTCTTATAATTTGTCATTTTAGTTTTCTAAGCATTTTCATTATTAAATATTTTATAGTAGAAATATTCTAAGGAGAATAATATTCGTGAATGTGTCGAAAAGCTCAGACCCAGAACGCCTAAAATCTGTGTAGCAAATGTTAGTGACCAAGCCGCGTATTTTTAAACATTGAAATATTCAGGAATTATCGTTAATTTTCACACATCGAAACCTTTCAACATTTGGGAAAGGGAATACCGCTGTTTATGACCAGTCATAGAAATTGCTTGCAAGCCGATTACAATAATGGGCGACGTATCCTCTGTTCTCAAAACTGAACGAAATAACATCTGTATTGCAAATGTCAGTGATTAATCAAAAAGGCAGTACAGAGAAAATTTTTTCACTGTATCTGGTTCTCAAATCTAGTAATGCTGAATGCTTTCTTCACAAGTTCGTATTGTAGTGTGTAAGTGCTTGTTTCGAAACCGGAGTGCCGTAATTTTTTAAAAGTAACAGCCCTACAGATTTAAATTTTAATATGAATAAGAGACACGGGACTTTGTTTAATTTTGGTGTTAAGAAATCTTGTATTGAAAATGTTTGTAACGCAACAAATAGTGATTCATCCACCTCAAGCCTACAGAGCCATCTCCAGGATGCACAAAAAAGGAGGGGAAAACTACCAGCACACAGAAGAAAAAGTCTTTATTCACTCGTAAGTACATGATAGTTATTTAAAATTTGGTTTCATACAATTCCAAGATTTTAGGGGCCCCACCCCATATGTGGAAGCAGTATTCAATAGTTGGGCGGATTTCTGATTTGTATAATGTTAACAGCTGTTCAGGGGTGAAGTAACGTCATGATCGAAAGAGAAACCCTAGCTTTTTTTTTTTTTTTTGAAGATGAGGATGCAATGGTTGTGATATGTTTATGCCAGGAGAGGTTTGATGTTAGGGTAATTCCAAGAAGAGGAATCTCAAATTATCTGAAAATTTGGGTATCGTGAAAAAGAATACTGGGAAAAGATGGGTCATTTTTATGAGAAATAGGACAGAACTAGGTTTTATTAGCATTGCAACTGATGAGGTTATCTCAATTGGAAGAGGAAAGCCAGTTGGTGTTGTGGACATTAAAATCTCCTAGGAGGATAATTTTGCTGTTGGGAAAGAGGGACTGGAAAAAATCAATTTTTAAGGAGAAGAAATTAAAGAGCTCAGGGTGATTGGTGGCATCAGGGAGCGATAGAAACAGCAAATGAATGTGACTGATTGGGGAAGGGACATTTTCAACTAAAGAAGATCAAAGTTGGGCCAATCTAGGTTGGGTGTTTTCTGGCAAGGTATGTCAGAGCTGATGTATGGGCGGATGCCACCCTTGGGTCGAAAGAAGTTAAATAGTGCATAGTTTGGCAGGATGAGATGAATAGTGCTGGGGGAAGGTTAGATTTGAGTTTCTGTCAAAAAGAGTAGGTGGGGTTTGGAAGACTGAAGATGGTAGTGGACACTATTAAGATTGACGTTTAGGCCACGGATGTTGGCGAAGTGGATATGCAAGGTTCTGTGAGGCATATATTTGACCGCAAGGGTCTTGCACATTTCCTATGCAGTGCCTGCATACTGGTTTCCATGGTGACTACTAGTGGCGTCACTTGGTTTTTGTACCAATTTAACTTGTTTGTAGTCGATGGTCCAACTGTACTCACCCTTTTCACGTTTTTCTTCAAGTTCTCTTCGAAGCTCTGTGCAAAATCTGGTCGAGCACATATGCGCGACTGGGGGCAAGTGCCTTTGAACTTGTTGTTGATCGCTCATATTAATTTAGCTGTGTTTGTCGGAGTGTCACAAGTCACTTTTACAAGGCGTGGAAAGTCCATTCCGTCCTTTCTTTTATTTATAGGCCCGAAACGATAGCACCTGATGATATTTTTGGAATCGATGTTGCATTCCTCAGCTTGTTGATGTCCTCTTTTAATGATTTTCCGTTTTCCTTCGGAAAGTTCAAAAATAACGGAGTTGAATTTTTTGTTTTTGGCCTCCAATCAAGTCGTTTACTGTTGATGTGAATAGATCGCGGAGTTCATTCTCGGGAAAAGGTGAGCTTGCGTTGCGCTGGTTGTCAATTTGTTCAGTTCAAGCTTAGCTTTCACAGTACGTATTTTGGATGTAAAAGTTTCATTCAAAGCATTGACGTGTTGCCATCCTTCTGCTGCTTCCCCTGCTCAGCTGACTTCTATGGTGAGTTAAAATGCATAAACATTTTTCTCACTACCGTTTGCTTTTTAAACCAATATTATTAAAATAAATTTAATAATACAATAATTAATTTTACACTGAATAATATTATAACTTTTTGGCTATCAGAATGGTATATGTCAATGAAAATCAGCACAAACTAATTTAATGTTGGCTTGAGGAAACTACAATAGGCTACAAGATTTCATTAGTCCGGTGACTGATAACTAATATAAATGTAATTTTATATTTGTCAACATGCCACATCGTATACAAAATATGTAATACTCTTTATGATCATGAGATAATTAATTATTAATACTTATGCTAGTTTAATGTATGAACTTTAAAAAAAATGGAAGGCTATTTACGAGTAAATTTGTTGGGAGTGGGTCCTCGTCTTATAAAAAAAGAATTTACCTGGCCGCGGTCTCACAAAGATTGAGAACCACTGGTTTACACTTCGACCGACTTCAAAACGTAAGTGACAACCTTAGAAAAGGTAATTTCTGTATGCATTTCATATCAAAGGGTAAAGGGATATGTTATTGTGAAATATGAGGATATGGGCGGACTATATCAATCCTACTCAAAGAGCAGCATTTTATATCTTTATGTCAATTCCTCCCATCCAACTACCCATATTTAACATGTTATGATAAGTTTACATGTAACGATAGGTTGTAGTACAGTGAATGAAGTAAGGGTTAGATGATCATGACACCATGCTCTTGAAACCAAATATGGTACTTAACAGAAGTTTCTTCAAGCCTTCAATAAGGGGATATCTCAGATCCGGGCAATAAATATTATCTAATTGCTTCAAGTATTGTGAAGTTTCTTATTTGTGCATAAAATACCTAAAAACAGTCAAGAGTTTACTCAGATAATTCATAATAGTCGCAAATATGTAATATTCCCTACATTTTTTATCACTCAAATTCTGGTATATTACTTCCGTTGAAGCTAAAACAATATTTGCATAATCGGAATATTTTCAGTAAATACAGAAAATATTAATTTATTGAAACGTATAAAAAAGAAGTGGATCTAATTTTATAATACAAGTTTTTTATTATATAAAATCAATATCGAGAAAAACCATGAATTTTGGAAGTTATTACTAATATACCTATAAAATTCTAGTAAAATGATATTATAAATAATAATAGTGTTATAGGTTGTGATTACGAAAGACATCCAGAACCATAGCCCAACTCTATCCCCTGATCAATCGCAACAGCAAATTGGATAAACGCAACAAGCTGTTATTATATAAGATGGTAATTCGACCAGTAATCACATATGCATCCCCGGCATGGAGTCACACATCCAAATCTAACATCCAGAAACTACAGAGGATACAAAACAAATGCCTGCGGATGATCTTAGATGCCCCATGGTTCGTCAGAAACACGCAGATCCACAGAGAAACCGGAACCCCTGACATCCGTTCTCTCCTTCATGACCATGCCGAAAAGTTCTTCAGCAAGGCACATTCTCATCCTAATCCACTAATCAGACAAGCTTCCAGTTATAGTGAACATGACTATCAAAAACACAAAAGACCCAAGGCAATCCTGCTTTCAGCAGAACAGAGCTAACTCCATATTGACAAAGTGCGAGCATAAGTCTCACAACCTCCCCCATCAAGCTTCTCCACACAGATAAAGGGGAAAATAAAAAGCATTTTATGCTTCACCCAGCAAGCCAGTAACGCTGTTGTTGTTGTTGTGATTACGAAACCATTAGCTTCAGGTTAAGCCATTCACTTAAGATACGCTCTGCAATTGATTTCGAAGTTGTATAGTTGCCGTTTATTGCTATTTTATACGAATTTAATATAAACGTGATTGTTGAACAATAAACCAGCTTAAAAGAAAAATTCCGGTCTTGAGACCACATGTTTATTGCAATAAAGGTAAACAAAACCCGACAAATTTCGTATGTCATTTGACTTACTCCTTCAGCGGTTAAAGATAATTAAACCTTTAATTACGATAAATGAGAAAATTACTCAAAACAGTCCATTAGATGTTGCTATGGCCGCCTAACTGTTCATTAAATTAAAAAATCCGAATGCAGAATCGATACATACGTTCACGCATGCTATGATTGAACAATGCTGGATGTTGTCACGTTCTGTTGTTCACGTTCACACTGTCCAAGGTCTGACTTAGGTATATTTTTTATGAATGCTGACCAAAGATTGTGTAGGATTAGGCCCTGATTGGTTTTTGTTGCGTTGCGTTGGAATTCTAAGCATATTTGCAACTTCCTTAAATTTCCTTGTGAAACAATTTTTTCAATATAAGACATGTTCGTTTTATGCAAAGTACATTATGGCCAGTGGACGTTATGCGATATGCTAGGCCTGATTTATGTTCTCTCCTTTTATGTACGTCTTTTTGATGTTCGTTCATACGAATTTCTCCCGATCTTACGTAGGCGAGACTGGAAGATCGGGAGAAATTCGTATGAACGAACATCAAAATACCTGAAGAAGTAAGTCAAACGACATACGAAACTTGTCGGGTTTTGTTTATCTTTATCGCAATAAACATGTGATCTTAATACTTCTTCTTTTGAACTGCTAGACCACAGAAGCGTACGCCTACAATAAACTAGCTGTCTATATAAATGCTTTTAAGGAAGTTGAATAAAACATTAGTGATCCATTAGTATCAGTAACACGTTTTTTTCTTTTTTTTTTAATATGGACAAAAATGCCTTTAATATGTAAATATAAAATTACGTATGCCATTACTGTATGTGAAGCAATTAAATTGATAATAAGTTATCAATGTATGTTTTGATAATATGTTTTGAATATAACGAAACTGTTTCTAGCATAATTCAACATAATCAAATTATTTTGAATATAATTTTATTTTGCACATAATTTTTGATTTAATTTATGTTTTGAACAAACATCTCTTTTAATCGTTTCCCTGAAAGAAATTTTTAAATCTGGAATTTCCTGCTTCAATCCGAATTACTCAAACAGAACTTTGCTCAACGTTTAACTTCTTTATTATATTATTTTTTTTAAGGTTTGGATAAAGTCATTGATGAAAAATCGTATAGAGATTGATAATATATTTTACTAAGGAGAGTGATAGGAAGAACAATTGCCCTGGAGGTGTATAAAACCACCGACGTCTACCTAACTGTACTCTAAATACAATTCATTCTGCCAACCCAGCTACACATGGATACGTGACTACTGCTTTTTAACTCTTGATCACTGACAGGCTTTGATCAATCTTGGAGATCGTCAATTTTAAAGGTTTGGATCTTTAATTTTAAACGTTTTCTATTCAGTTAATCATCAGAAAATAACATTTTTTTCGTTTACAGACTGGCTGAGATATTTAACTATAAAACTTGAAATTAAAAAAAAAAACAGAAAAAAAAACGAAGTGGCTTGAAAAAAAATTCCCGAATGAATTAAATTACTGCAGTGTTTCTCAACCTGTGGTCCGCGACGATGGTACAGGTGGTTTGCAGGCAGACTTAAATTAATTAAATAAATATATATTTTTTAATTATCTAAACAAATTAAAATTGAATAAGTAAGTGAAAATTATTGAAATCAAATGGAGTCTTCAAAAAAACAACAACAAATATCGTCACCCTTTTTATTATTCTTCAATCTGCCGCTAAATTTGTAGTGGCAGAATGATGAATAATAAAGGAGGAGTGAAGTGAACAACAATATAGTTTTATTGCTTCTGCCCTCCCTTGCTGTTTTGTCAGATTTGATGTGAGCATGTGTTATCCACATTTCAACCAATGGCTTGTTGTTTATTGATTTTTATTATTGAAGGTTTTCCTCCTTCAAGCAAGGCTCAGTATATCTTGAGAAGTGCTAAGTGATACTTGGACAAAGTGTGTCCTGAGTTAACCCCAGTATTATATATTTATATATTATTCAGAAACGTTTTTTTTTAATAATGGAAAAGTGGCTTAGAACTAGGGCTTTGAAAAGAAGAGCAAATGAAACAGGTGATGCTAACCCTGATTGTGATGCACATGTTGTAACAGCGAGTAAATCTGATACTATTAAAGAAGAGGAAACAAGCAGTTGAAAGAAAAACTGCAGTAGAAAATATAACAGTTCTTATTTGGAATTCAGGTTTACTTGGTGTGGAGATGAAAGTGAACAGAAACCTCAAGGTATTTTGTGTTATGAAGTGTTGTCTAACGAGTGCATGAAACCTGGGAAACTCCGACGACATTCAGAAACTAAACATTGTGATGTGAAAAATAAGCCAATTGAACGTTTTCAATTGGCTGATAGGGACATTAAACCATGGGAAAGATGTAGTTTCGGCCATGGGTTACGTTAATAGCAAGGCACTGGAAGCATCCTATCTCTTATGTTTGCGCATAGCGAAAACAGGGAAACCTCATTCTATCGTGGAAAATTTGCTACTTCCAGTTATAAAAGATGTAAGAACTATGTTTGGCAACAGGTTACTAAAAGATGTTGATTTGATTCCTCTTTCAAATGACACTGTCGGTCGCAGAATTAATGATATGGCAGGTGACGTAGAATCTCAGTTAATCGAAAGAGTTAAGAAGGGCACTTGTTATACGTTACAAATAGACGAGACTACCGATGTTACAAGTGATGCGCAGTTAATATGCTACGTAAGATATGCGCATGATAACAACATTCATGATGATATTCTGTTTTGTAGAAGTTTGCCATCCCGAACAACTGTAGAAGAAATATTTCACACTCTCAATAATTACATAATACACAAAGGGATCCATTGGGAAAAATGTATGGGCTTCTGTTCAGATGGAGCTCACGCCTTTACAGGCACGGATATTGGTTGTTTCTATGGTCAAGGAAGTAGCTCCGGATATGAATTGGGTACATTGTTTCATTACATTGATGAATTGTTGCCTTCGTTGATATTCTCCTTATTTTCATCTTTGCATTTGTCATACTCTTCTGTGTTTTACACATCTTCTTCTTCGCCTTGCGTGTCTGGATATTCTTCGTTTTGCCTCAGTATGGATGCGTATTTGCTACCTTTGCATTAATCTGCTGGATGACCTATGAGGCCAGTCGTTATTCTTTTGAGTGTTGAGATGTTTTCTAGAAATACTGTTTTTCCGAATAAAGTGGAGAGCAACCAAGTAATTTGGAACGTGGGGTGGCATTTCCACACTGGATGTTCCCCATGCTGGCAAATCGTTCTTTAACCGTCAGTTGTTTGAACGAAAGTAAGAATACATAATTATATTTTTGATGCCCTAAATGGCACACATCACTTCGTTTAACTTAGCTATCCAGGCTTTTAATAATATCCTCCTCAGTGTAAGGACGTCAGTTTGGATCACATTTGAGAATTACAGTTTCAGACCAGTCGTAGATTCAGGGATTTTAATAGGTCATGCGAGTTAACAACTTCAGAACGATTTACTTGTTCATTATAGAATTTATGTTTCGCACAGCTACTTTTATTCATAATAGTATTTTTATTACGCATAACACGAGAGGGCTGAAACAAAGAGTACTTACAGTTCCTGCTTGGTTAACCTTCGCAGTAGTTTATTTTCATTGGATTCAGCGAGTTACAACGTAGCTTTTTAGGTCTCCTTTCAGACTAGATAATTTGTTGCGTAACAGATAATTTAAGTGACCTATTTAGACTCTGATTTGGTTTCCTGTTATGAATGCTTCAAGGAAAACTGTAGTTGTGTCCGTCGATAGCTCAGTTGGCAGAGCGGTGGACTGTAGTTAATAATTCAGTTATCCATAGGTCGGTGGTTCAAATCCGCCTCGACGGAAATTTGGTTTATTATTATTTTGTAAATAAACTTTTTTTAAAATTTTATTCTACTAATTTTCTACTAATAAAATATGTTTAGCATAATATTTTTCTAAAGAAAATAGGCTGACCAGATCATATAAACAAAGCGTGATCACTGTGAATCAATGTATATACTTTCCCAGGGTCTAACTACTTTCCCAGGGTCTAACAATTTTGTAACTCATGTTTGATGCTCAGCTTATGAGCTTTATTACTTGAAATATTCTGTTTGTATTTTTCCAGATAAAAACAGGATATAGCTGGAATTCTGAGCCGGTTTTTTTTTTTATTTTCCAAAGAATAAACTTTTGGAAACAAGAACATGTCATTGATGTAGGCTGATTTAACTTTAATTCGCTGGCTTGCAAATTATGTTTAAATCACTGCTTTAAATGAATATTTTTCGACCAATTTTTTTTATTTATTCTTTTGGAGTCTGTCTTAATTGTCTTATTTCAATTTTATTTTTATACAGATGCAGCTTATCTGAGCAATAAATTGCTATTGTTTAGCAAAATTATCAGACTCGGGTAATAACAATAACCTTAATAACAATACTTATCTAAACATTCTAATTCATGATGGAGAATGCTATGTCAATTTCTCATGCACGTGTGCATGAGCGTGGGTGGAAGTTCAAATCCCAACTATATAGAACATATAGAACGTGAGAATTAGCGCCGTTACATTGGTTACGGATTAAATAATTGAGTAATCCAGCGTTTCTCAACCTTTCTAAGGCTAAGGATCAGTAAAATGTTGAAAACGAGTCTACGGACCACTAAGTTACAGACGCGTAGCTGGAGGGGAGGGGGATTGCCCCGGGCGACACTTTTTTATCCCCGGACGACACTTTTTTGACGTTTAAGAAAGCTTGCCTTACTGTCTACAAAACAGCAACTGAGTGATGAAATAAACAATGTCATCGACGATTTTGCTAACAGAAAAGCAAGAAAAATAACATTTTAGAATGCTGGAATTAAAGTTTTACTTCAAAAATAAACATAGTGTTTTTAATTTATTTCTCTATACGTCATTTTGACTTTTCGTAATTTTTTTTTAAAAACCTATGTATTAATTACCAACATTTCGGAAAACCTGTGCTATTTATAAAATAATAAATCTAAAATCATGTTTTTAATACATATGGAAACATAATTAATTAAATTGGAAGTAAACGATTATGTATCATCATTGAACAAAGTTTTAATTTTTATTAAACAAATAAATAATATGATCTAATTATGTTACTACTTACTTTTAATGAGATGGATGAGCTTCTCGGCCTTGCAGAGTTGCTGGATATCTGGCACAATATTGGTCAAATTCAGTCGAAGATTGGCACACACACTAAGACGATTTCTGTATTTTGTTTTTATTTGAAGGAACGATGAAAATCCTTCCTTACAAAGGTAGATTGTAGAGAACTGCATGACTATTTTCAATGCTTCTTCAGATAATTCGGGAAATTCACTTCTCACTGAAGGCGAGATCCAAAATCGAGCCAAACCAAGATCACGGAATTGCATTTTAAGTCCACTGTCATTTGAAAGCTCAGTTAACTGTTATTTTTTCGATAACGAAAGGTCGTTCTCATGATTGCAAGCCTGACATGGATCGTGAACTCACAGAAATTTCTTGTAAAATTTATTCTGAAAATATGTTTCAAAATTAGGTTTCAGATTTTGGAGGTGGTTACAAACCCTTTCCAGAAACTCAGAATCAATAAAAATATCATTTTCCATTAAAAAGGGTTTTAGTGGAAAACCAGTTTTTTCTCAAATGCCTTTATTTTGTCGTAGGCTTCAAGAACAGTTAAAGAATTTGCCTAAAGGAAGAGACTTATTTCATTTAATTTCAAAAAAAATGTTACAAGTACATTAATTTACAAATAATAAAACTTCGTGCCTTAATTGAAACTACCTTATTATTACTTTACCCCTGAAAAGTGCGAATTTCAGAATGAAGCCAAAGTTGTATTTATTCACTGCCCATTTCAATGCAGAGTTCTGAATATAACCTGTTATTTAACGGTCGAGCTTTAATAAAATTAACTGGCTTTACAGCGTTGTATAGCACAGTTTTAAATTCTGGTGGTATTCCTTTGGAGGCTAACGCTTCCAACCTATCACTCCTTGTTGTACTAAAAATGTACTTGTAACATTTTTTTTGAAATTAAATGAAATAAGTCTCTTCCTTTAGGCAAATTCTTTAACTGTTCTTGAAGCCTACGACAAAATAAAGGCATTTGAGAAAAAACTGGTTTTATGGATTAATTATGTAAAAGACGGACAATTTGCATCTTTTCCAAAATTGAAATCCTTTTTAGTGGAAAATGATATTTTTATTGATTCTGAGTTTCTGGAAAGGGTTTGTAACCACCTCCAAAATCTGAAACCTGATTTTGAAACATATTTTCAGAATAAATTTTATAAGAAATTTCTGTGAGTTCGCGATCCATGTCAGGCTTGCAATCATGAGAACGACCTTTCGTTATCGAAAAAATAACAGTTAACTGAGCTTTCAAGTGACAGTGGACTTAAAATGCAATTCCGTGATCTTGGTTTGGCTCGATTTTGGATCTCGCCTTCAGTGAGAAGTGAATTTCCCGAATTATCTGAAGAAGCATTGAAAATAGTCATGCAGTTCTCTACAACCTACCTTTGTAAGGAAGGATTTTCATCGCTCCTTCAAATAAAAACAAAATACAGAAATCGTCTTAGTGTGTGTGCCAATCTTCGACTGAATTTGACCAATATTGAGCCAGATATCCAGCAACTCTGCAAGGCCGAGAAGCTCATCCATCTCATTAAAAGTAAGTAGTAACATAATTAGATCATATTATTTATTTGTTTAATAAAAATTAAAACTTTGTTCAATGATGATACATAATCGTTTACTTCCAATTTAATTAATTATGTTTCCATATGTATTAAAAACATGATTTTAGATTTATTATGTTATAAATAGCACAGGTTTTCCGAAATGTTGGTAATTCCTACATAGGTTTTTAAAAAAAAATTACGATTTTTATTTTAATTACGATTTTTATTTTATTGAAGTAAAACTTTAATTCCAGCATTCTAAAATGTTATTTTTCTTGCTTTTCTGTTCGCAAAATCGTCGATGACATTGTTTATTTCATCACTCAGTTGCTGTTTTGTAGACAGTAAGGCAAGATTTCTTAAACGTGAAAAAAGTGTCGCCCGGGGCAATTCCCCTCCTCCTCCAGCTACGCGTCTGTAACTTAGTGGTCCGTAGACTCGTTTTCAACATTTTACTGATCCTTAGCCTTAGAAAGGTTGAGAAACGCTGGATTACTCAATTATTTAATCCGTAACCAATGTAACGGCGCTAATTCTCACGTTCTATATGTTCTATATAGTTGGGATTTGAACTTCCACCCACGCTCATGCACACATGCATGAGAAATTGACATAGCATTCTCCATCATGAATTAGAATGTTTAGATAAGTATTGTTATTAAGGTTATTGTTATTACTCGAGTCTGATAATTTTGCTAAACAATAGCAATTTATTGCTCAGATAAGCTGCATCTGTATAAAAAAAAATTGAAATAAGACAATTAAGACAGACTCCAAAAGAATAAATAAAAAAATTGGTCGAAAAATATTCATTTAAAGCAGTGATTTAAACATAATTTGCCAGCTAGCGAATTAAAGTTAAATCAGCCTGCATCAATGACATGTTCTTGTTTCCAAAATTTTATTCTTTGGGAAAAAAAAACCGGCTCAGAACTCCAGCTATAGTCCTGTTTTTATCTGGAAAAATACAAACAGAATATTTCAAGTAATAAAGCTCATAAGCTGAGCGTCAAACTTGAGTTACAAAATTGTTAGACCCTGGGAAAGTATATACATTGATTCACAGTGATCACACTTTGTTTATATGATCTGGTCAGCCTATTTTCTTTAGAAAAAAATTATGCTAAACATATTTTATTAGTAGAAAATTAGTAGAATAAAATCTTAAAAATAGTTTATTTACAAAATAATAATAAAAAAAATTTCCGTCGAGGCGGATTTGAACCACCGACCTATGGATAACTGAATGATTAACTACAGTCCACCGCTCTGCCAACTGAGCTATCGACGGACACAAGTACAGTTTTCCTTGAAGCATTCATAACAGGAAACTAAATCAGAGTCTAAATAGGTCACTTAAATTATCTGTTACGCAACAAATTATCTAGTCTGAAAGCAGACTTAAAAAGCGGCGTTGTAAGTCGCTGAATCCAATGAAAATAAACTACTGCGAAGGTTAACCAAGCAGGAACTATAAGTACCTCTTTGTTTCAGCCCTCTCGTGTTATGCGTAATAAAAATACTATTATGAATAAAAGTAGCTGTGCGAAACATAAATTCTATAATGAACAAGTAAATCGTTCTGAAGTTGTTAACTCGCATGACCTATTAAAATCCCTAAATCTACGACTGGTCTGAAACTGTAATTCTCAAATGTGATCCAAACTGACGTCCTTACACTGAGGAGGATATTATTATTAAAAGCCTGGATAGCTAAGTTAAACGAAGTGATGTGTGCCATTTAGGGCCTCAAAAATATAATTATGTATTCTTACTTTCGTTCAAACAACTGACGGTTAAAGAACGATTTGCCAGCATGGGGAACATCCAGTGAGGAAATATGCCACCCCACGTTCCAAATCACTTGGTTCCTCTCCACTTTATTCTGAAAAACAGTATTTCTAGAAAACATCTCAACACTCCAAAGAATAACGACTGGCCTCATAGGTCATCCAGCAGATTAATGCAAAGGTAGCAAGTATGCATCCATACTGAGGCAAAACGAAGAATATCCAGACACGGAAGGCGAAGAAGAGGATGTGTAAAACACAGAAGAGTATGACAAATGCAAATACGAAAATAAGGAGAATATCAACGAAGGCAACAATTCATCAACAGACAACATGAAAAAGGAAGAAAATAATGACTTCGTGTTACAAAAAGGCACCCAAACCGGTGGTCCCTAAATGTCTATATCAAACGATAACATGGAGGAGGAGAAGAAGCAGCGAAAAAAAAAAACTCCAGAAAGTCGCCCTGAGCATTAGCTGTATCACCAGAACAGAGTAATGAAAAGAATTGTACAGATAAAAAACGGGAAACCCAAATGAGTCACCAATGCCGGCCTGGTTGGCCGAGTGGTTAGCGTATGTATCCGTACTCCACCCAAAAGGCTGTGGGTTCGAATCCCGCCTTGGGCATGGATGTTTGTGATTGTCTGTGATACTAGTGGTGGTGGTCGGCGATAGATAGCGTTGGTGTAGATGATGAAGGTAGTTGCGGTTGGTGAAGACGAAGAGTTGTAGAGTATATGCCCTCCCTCGATGAGTCTTTGGACTCCCTGGAGGTGTAATATAATAATAATAATAATAATAATAATAATAATAATAATAATGGCCAAACTTAAATTCCATGGGGAAACAACTAACAAATCGCCAGCGATACTAAACACAGCGAATTGGTCGTGCACAAAGTTTGATTGACGGAGTAAGTGACAGTACATTTTATTTTACCGTCCATCAGTGCTTAAGGATATATTGTTCGAATTTTTGAATGATCCAGGATTTAAAAAACATGTGGTATGAAATTAAGGAGGATTTATATATATGTGAGAAATTTATGCTTATTGAAGAGATGATACATGAAAACAAAAGGCAAAATATGCATGAAAGTGAAAATGATTCTGGGATGAGTCAAGAGTGGAAGTGTGGAACCGAGATTTTAAAGAGATTTGGGGCGCTCCGGAGCTGACTGTACACAGAGTGAGATTCGGGGTTTGGATCTTTGGGGACTCGAAATAGAAAGAATGAATTTGGTAGAGATAGACAGGCAGGAGAGGGACAAGTTAAGAAAATAATACTAGGGCACTCGATGATTCATAGAGTAAAAAAGCGGGGCTGTTTTTAAATAATGTTTGACCGGAGGTACTTTAGAGTGTGTGATTAGAACCATAAAGAGAGGGGAGAATGTTGATAAAATGTTTTTAATAGCTGGGACGAATAATTTGAGAAGCAGCGTAAATCGTGCGAAAAGGGATTTGAGGAAGATGTTGGAGACTCCTAGATTTAAGAGTGCTGGGATAGTCAGTGTGCTGCCTAGATATGACGAGAATTGAGAAGAAGGGCATTGATGACGAATCAAATCATAGCTAGAATGTGTACGAAGAGAGTATTTGAATATGTGGATGTATGGGATGAATTTGATGGGATAAAGGAATTATGAGATACGAGAGTTATTAGGATGGAAAGGAATGAGAGGAGTGGCTCATAGAAATAACATGACAAGGAGGCGTAAAAGAGAAGTAACGATCAGAAGAGTTTATAGCATTGGTTATTACAGTCGAGCTTCTGATAATAGGTATCGGAAACGTGGTTGACCGTAAGATATCTTGACTGGCATTGAAGTTGATGGATATAATATATTTAGAGAAGACAGAAATTATAAAAAAGGAGCGAGTGTATTACTGATGATAGCAAATGAATTGTGTCCATGTAAATCTGAGAAAATAGTGAGAGTTATTTTGAAAGTGTCTGTGTGAAATAAATAATACTCGAGAGAAATATTTAGTTGGTGTGTGTGAGTGTTACAGACCTGGGTACAATGAACGAGATGAGAAAGAAATGTATAGGCAAATTAATTAAGCTAGTGAAAAGAAAAAGTTATAATAATGGGGGATTTCAATTTTCGAAATATAAATAGGAAAGAAAAAATGAATTTCTAATGATGGCTTACATCTTATATTTTTTATCAACCCCTGATCCCGAATCTACCCCTAACAATGTTATATCGACCCCTGAGGGTCGATATCGACCACTTTGGAGTTCTTGAGGGATTATTATCTCATACCGTTGGTGATGGAAGGAACTTGTGAGCAAAATGTACTGGATTTAGTAATAACTTCGTATAACATAATTGTCAACAGCATATGAACATTGCCACCAGTTGGTGACAGAGACATGTAGTGAAAGCATGCCGAGGCATTCAGAGTAAAAGGATACGTGTGGAACTACAGGACTCAGAAAACAGCTTGGAGTTCCATGGGAAAAAATAACTTGAAGAAAAAGGTGTGGGTCGTATTGAAAAGTATTTCGTGATGATAATAATAGACTGTGCCTAAATCAAAAAGAATTTAATAAAATATGTGTTAAATGAATGAATAGAAAATTAAGCAGGAAGTGCAGGAAAGAAGAGTGACAAGTATAACAAGAAAGGCGAATTTGATTATGAGAGGAGACTAGCGAAACAGGCTAAGAAAAATCCCAGAGAGGTTTTCTGTTATGCAGCTAGCAATGGAAAGAATGATTACAGAAGATAATTCTGCTGGATAGAGATGGCGCAAGAGTAATCAGGGAAGAAGTTATTGTGGAGTTGTTCAATGAACGTTTTGCTAAGATTTTTCATACGGATGGTAATGATACTTTTCGAAGGAAACAGGAAGTTAAGGAATCAATACTTCAACTCAGTTCCTTGAAGGAGGTGAATGAGGTAGAAGTCTGTGATTGCTTAAGTCATCTTGATGTGAATAAGACTATTGGACTAGATGGAATTTGACCATGTGTTATGAAAGAATGCACTAAGAAACTGACTCGGTTTCTTAATTTCTAAATTCAGTTGACTCGGTTGTTTAATGAGAGTCTAGTGTTCTCAACAATCCCTAATGAGTGGAAAGAGGACAACATTGTTATCCACTACATAAAGGTAGAAGCAAAATGGATGTTTCAATTTAACAGACCAGTTTGCATTTCTTGAGTGGATGTTAAGATCTTGGAGAGATTTGCTTTTTTTTATTGATTGAAGGAATAGAATAGAATACAGGTGTAGAAAAGGAAAGGATTCTATATAGAGATCAAGATGAGTTTGTTAAAGGGAGGTCTTGTTTTACAAATTTACTTGCATTTTATAATAAGTTGACTACAGTTCTGGATAGGGGTGATTCCTATACAGCGATAATTCTGGATTTTACAAAGGCATTTGACAGGCTATCACATAATAAACTGGTATATAAGTTAAGGGAAATGGGATTGGAAAATCAGTTGGTTGTTTGGATAGCAGACTGGCTTTCTAATCGATGTCAAAAAGTTGTGTATAGAGGTGCCACGTTTCTCAGGAGGAGAGTTATTGCTCTCCTCCAGAAACCCTTGCTGACCACTTGCCATACACATTAAACAGCAGCTGTTTGTGGATGATACTAAGCTGGGAAAAGTTATTAGGAATGATGCAGATGTACTGGTACTTCAGAGCGATTTCAATAAAGTGACTGTGTGGGCAGACAAGTGGGATATGAATTTAACACCAGTAAATGTAAGGTTTTGCGGTTTGGATCTCAAAACGTAAAGCTGTGTATCATATTGGAGAGGTTGTATTACAGGAAATGGAAGAAGCGTGTGATCTTGGGATATTGGTGTATAAAGAATTGAAGTTCAAGGGACATATTGCAAAAATAATAAAAACAGCACAAAGAAATGTCAGTATACTAAGAAGAACACTGACAAGTAGAGATAAGGATGTGGTCATTCCGCTGTATACAAGGCTTTGATTAGACCGCATTCGGACTACTGCGCATCGATTTGGTCACGGGCGTTCCTAAGTGAGAAGCAAGCTCTGAAAAAAAGTTCATATGCAAATCATAAAAGCAATATCGCGATTGTGGTATACTGACTATGAAGGCAGGTTGAGAGAATGTAAATTACAGACTAGTCAATAGGTGGAAGAGGGGCGATATGATTGAGACATCAGTTGTTAAGGAGTGCTTATGAAATAGATACCGAGGATATTTTTCAAGGGGTTGAAGGAAGAAGGGAATAAAGACAAGAGGTCATTCTTGGAAGTTGTATAATGGTGTGTGCATAATAGAGTGAGGGAGGCATGACTTTTTTTGAATGGAGAGTGGTTGGTGAGTGGAATTGATTGCCATACGAGGTGGTGAGTGCGCAAACATTGAATCGATTTCAGATGAGGTATGATAAATATTATCTCTGTTAGAATGCGCTTTGTTGTTGCCTCCTTTGATGTGTCTTCACTCCAGGAGCTGTTTGCATAATAATAAATAAAAATAATAATAATATTTATAGTCACGATGAATATTACCCGATCCAGAAGCAAAACAGAAAAAGACAAAATGATAGAGAAATAGAATTCGAGCAATTGTAACACAGAACAAATCTGAACCAAAATGAAGCTAATGAGCCTAAACTATAACGGGCTAACCAGTAAAGAATTCCAAAACCTGCTAATCAACGAAATTTACAAAATATTGCCGTACATCGTAATGCTACAGAATTCACGCTTCACAGCTAGAAACACGGCTAGGAAAAAAAAAAAAAAACTCGCCAAGCACTACATCCTAATAAACGAACCTGCCAGCAGTAGTTCCAGCAGATGCGTAGCTACGCTCATTAACCACCTCACCGGACATTATGGATCAATTACGGATACGCATACGCTTCGTATCCATCACATATTTCAATGTAATATCAATGGTATTAAAATTTTAATATGCACTTCGCATCCATAATAAACTCGACGTCTATAGACGTCTTGGCCGGTAGCGTGGTTAAAAGAACACTACTCATGCAACTGCTGTCCAACGAGGTCTCTGTAAGTTTTGAGAATAAAGTACTAACGTCAATGAATGCGCACGGCCCAACACAGGGTGAAGCAAAAGCGATATTTTGTCAGATAAAGAAACTCTGCAACAGAAGGTCATGGCAATAGTTGCAGGCGACATGAATTTCGTTGAACAGGCCTCCATTGATCAGGAGAAAAGGTCACAAGTGGCACAGAAATGATGCACCAAGACTTTTGTAGACTATGTGCCAACGGACATCTTCAGATTCCTGCATCCCAGAAAAAAGTAATTTACACAATTCGCATTTGGGCACGCCTCAAGAATCGGCCGGATTTACCTGCCCCAATACAGAGGCATCAATGCAAGCAGTGTTGATCAGTAGCTACAACTTTTAGAGATAACCACATGGTAATAGCATTATATCAACTCCCTCACAATGAAATTTTTCACTGTATAAATTTAATCAGAACCTAACGAAAGATGAATAATTCGACAAAGAAGTAAAAAACGTAACATTGAATGTAGAAAAATAGTTCAATCCAATCATAGCCCGGGAAACCTTCAAAAGAAGAATAACGAACGCAGCCATAAAAGTATTCACTAAACGAAAACACCAGAAAAACCAAGAAAGAGGGACAGATCTAAAGAATCTATGCAACCTGTACTCGTGGATAGGACCAAACCACATGTTAAACAAGAAATATATCTAATTAGAAACAAAATTAAAACCCAGCAACCTCAGGAAATAGAGAAATATGTCTCCTCTCCCGGTTGAAAACCATAGAAAATGATGAGGGCAAAATATCCACAGCTTTTTGAAAAACGGAATTATGAAAGAAAGAGAATAGAATGCTTACACTACGAATGGAAAATTATTCAAGAAGATGCGGAACTACTACATGCCATTCACAAGCACTTAGCAACACTGCTCTCGAAGAAACAAAGCGAGGAACTGGACCGAAACAAATTCCTCCCTTTCCTACCTAAGATAACCAAGCAGGAGGCGAAAGAAGGTATCTCGATAACAGCAAAAGAATTCAGCAAACAATAAAGCATTTATGAGATAAGAAATCTCAAGGAAAAGATGGTCTTACAAACGATTTTTACAAGCACTACTTTCAAAAATTCGGAGTATTTATTCATGAGAATGATGCAAGAAATATACGAAACACAAATAAAGTCAAATAGATTGAGCACAGGGTACATCACACTTATCACGAAAATTTCAGATCCAGAGAATTTCAAAGACAATAAAGCAAATGAAGAGGGATAACTTTCTCTCAAAAATCCTGTCCAATAGAATAGCACCTACAGCAATTAGTATCGCCAGCACAGCTTGCGTCATTAAGAGAAGTAACATAGCAAACACAATTATTCAGAATATATGAGTACTATACTGTGACCAACAAACTTTGTGTCCTACCAGGCTTAGTTATAGAAAAGGTGTTTGATACAATAAGCTATTTATATATTTTCAGAGTTATAGATGAGATGGGTTTTAGCTCAAAATTTAGGAACTGGCTGTAAACTTTCTACGAGAATGCAGAAAGAGTAAAAATGCAGAAAAAGAAGATATCAGCATTATTTAAAATGAAATGCTCGGTGAGGGGAAAAGAGACCCTCCACTTCTCTATGGCCGTTTTCGTCCTTGCACTAGAACCAGTCATCAGTGCGATCATCTCCAACACAAAATCAAAGGAACAAACATTCACGGGGAGAGCCAAGCAAAAATCTTACCAAATTCTGATAGCATCACATTAACACTAGAGACGGAGAAATCTATAGAAGAAACGATGAAATTACTAGAGGGAAATTTAAAAATAACCCAAAATTCCTGAAGGCATAAGAATACAGAGATACTTACCAGTGCTGCGAGTTAAAATAGGTAGCTAAGAAACGTATGAAGAGCAGTAGAAAGAACTTCACGCAGCTGAGCGAGGAAAATAAATACCATGCGCCCATGACAAGTATCTGTAAGAGGAAAAGCAAGAATAATCAACACATATTTATCCTTTCTCCTGTGGTACAAAGTAAACAACATCTCGTACCATTGGCAATGGACAAACATGATCCACCAACTGTACGTCACCTACATCTGGGGCTCTCCGTACGAAGCGATAAAGCGAATAATACTTTTTTACTAACTAGAATCCGGAGGCTTACGTCTACTCAATGTCCACTTAAAAACAATTATAAACAGAACGAAGACTTCCGAAACAACAACACTAAGCCTCCCAAGTACAATCAGCACAGCAATGTAGGAGATTCGTGGAAGAGTTGCCAGGATGTTTACAGAGATGATGGAGGGATACTTATTTGTGACAAGGCACATCAGCACTGAAAAACCTTAATAAGTCAAAAAACAACATATCTCAAACGAAGTAGAACAACCCTCCCCATACCACAACATACAGAATTAAGAAGAGACCAAATCACACGCAGTCATGTACTAAACAATGGCTTCGAGACACCAATAAATCCGAGATATAAAAGTCTTCTATAAAGTCCACCATGCCTGCCTACCAACCAAGATGTTGATAGCGGCTAAAGGTATACCTCTTGAAGGGCAAGCAAGATGTCAGTTTTGCTCGGAACCGGAAACACTATACCACCGAATGATATATTGTAAACAAGCAGAAGTAACTTGGAAAGCCGTGAAAAGATGGTTTCCTGAAATCCAACTAATCAACGAGGAAATATTATTCTGGCTAAAAGGAAAACATATAACAGGGTGCAAACAATAGTTCTGATCCTAACGATGTACGCAATTTGGGCTCACAGGTACGACCAAGCGTATGGAAGAGAAGATAGTCCTGTCGCCATATCGAAACTACATCACTACATCCAGGAAGCGATCACCAGTTCAATCCAATCTAGAAGAATGACTACAGAGGGCCCACTTATCCTTCCACATTACATCAGACCAACCCTCCAACCAATAACATGAAGACATCACCATCACTCTCCAGTGGAAATAAGGCAATTCTGAAGTACACTCAGAAGAAAAACTCCTAGCTGTCCACTTCCATCAGTAGAAACAGCGCCTGGGTTAAACCTCAATCAAGTGAAAGAGATCGCCGACCCTGGAAACAGTGTGATTCCCCTACCTCAAGTGAAACAGCGAACTCACATCCTGTAGTCAAAATAATGCGACAACCACGACTCCAGTGGATCTACCACTATCTGGGTTAAATAAAATGTAACCTCAATAATTTCTCTAATGTAGCTCCTACAGTCCCCGTGAACATCAGTGTGATGACCACCTATTAGTAACAACAACACTTCAAGCGGACAAGCATGTGAATTGCGCCTTAAATAAACAATAGTGTCATATTTAACTGGGAAAAAATACCATCAGGAAAAACTTAAAGACGCCATAATTTAATGTAATGCACACGAAAGCTATGTATATGATTATGTACATTATGTGTACGTGTACATTATAATATAACAGCTACCTTGTAATATAATAGAAGAAATTCTGTAGGCGATATAGTACATGAATGTCTTTTTTTGTATGTACATATGGGATATAAATTTATTTTGTATCGTCTATAGTTTGTTAAATATAATATAGTAAGTATGATATATATGGTATGTAAATATAATTTGCTACGTACTTAAAGAACAGAGTGCCTTACACCCAACTGAGAAAAAAAAGAAAAAAAAAGCTGACAAAGATGGTTACCAGAGCTGAAAGTTACCAGAATTTAATGTAATAGATAGACCTGTGTAAGTTATGTATGCGATTATTTGAACGTAATATATGTGTAATTAAAAAAAGGGAGTCAAAACATTTTAATAGGACAGTAAGGTAACAACTACTTTGTAATATAATGAATGAAAGTTCTCCATAAATGATGATATACCAATCCTATTTCGATGTATATATAATTCATTACGTTGTAAATAATTCTTACGATTGCTAATAAAAAAATTAAAAAAAAATAGCTCATTTTGCAGAGCGCGGACTGTAATTAGTAATTCGGACCATAAAAATATGCGGTTCAAACGGCTTCGACAGAATTAAGCGTTTATTTATTTATTTTTTTGTTTGTTTCTTCTGTCAATTGTTTGTTCTTGAAAATTTGATACACTTTTATTCAGAAAGAATACATAATTTAAATTAGAATATGTCAACATATTTTCCAAGTCTGTTGTGCAACGTATTATAATATGACCTATTTCCAGAAGCATAACTGGACTGGTATACGCGTTCTTAAAGTTACAAACGAACACATTGGCAAAGCATTGCAAAAAATATATATATATTTTTTTTTATTTTATTTTATTTTATTTATATCATGTACTCGAACCTGGAGAGTTCACCTTTTCTCAGTGAGAGATCACTCAAAAACGTTTCGGATTCTTTTCGTGGAGGGTGAGCATGTACATATCCTGGAGAAACGAAATATTCTACATCGTGGCTCAGAAACAACAGAACAATTCCAGGAACAAAGAATTTCATTCTTATTTTATAATTTATTAGTAATTTGTTTGTTTGTTTTTGTCATTTTTCTGCTTAATGCAAATTGCCAGGCTTCCCTATTACTTCTGGACCACGTTGTATATAAAACCAAGAGGGTATTGTTAGTGACTACACAATAGCCATTTACTTTTCTGACTTTCATTATTTCATTATTGATAATAGAATCCATTCTGTATATGGGCAATATCATCAGAAGCCTATTTGAGTGCTATTTCGGACCGACCCGAATTTAATGATGCGCCTTAGTATTTTTTTTTTCTTTTCAGATAGACTTGAGTGCCAAGTTCTAGATAAATATGAGAGGATTTTTTCATCTTCCATGATAACTATGTTCTTTCAGAAAATAAACCAACCTACTATTTCTTATGATATTAGTTGAATCAGTGATATTCCTAATAATCTTCAATTTAAACATAAAATCAGAATCATAAATTAAAAGTTGCATTGTTTTGTAAGTAAATCTATTTTAGATGTCTTTTCACATGAGTTGTGTTCATATGATGAACTGATTTGCGTGAGTTTCTTGCAAATACCACTCCAAAATATCACTTTTCAGAAAACGATAGTTTAAATTTACCGATAATTGTTTATTCTGTTTATTTATTTACGGTATTTGAATTTAAAGTAACTTATACAATAATCCTTTACTCTTTCTTTACCAGATAAGCTGATATTGACAGTATGCACCCACCCACACCCACCCACCCACCCACCCACACCCACACCCACCCACACACACACACACACACATTCATGAGTAGAGGTTGCAGAGTCATATTATTCCTTCTAATAATCTGCCAATTAGAACTAATCATAAGTTATCCTTTGACTTTATAATAAAATTAAATAAATTCACAATTGATTTTGAATTTACATAGTGTTCTAACTTTTTTTTGACCGAATATCATTGTTGATAATTGAGTAGCCTGATGCGCACTTGTTTCTTCCGACCTAACCATGGGAAGGTGAATGACTCTTTTATTCCATAGAATGTCGAAAACAACACTTATAAGCGTCAACGTGCCATGTTTAAATAAATAAACCCCAAATTCTTGATCTAACAGAAATTTTAAAATGTCACTAAGTATTCCACTAAGAATAATGAACCTTCTCCACATGAACAATATATTTTACGCAACGTAAAACTGTTTACTAGTCGTAGAACATACCGGTAAGATGCCCTAGTTACTTAAGATCCAGTTTAAACTTAATAAAACTCTGGAGAAAGCTTATTTCTGTCCGTCGGTAGCTCAGTTGGCAGAGCGGTCTACTTGCAATACGTTTACTTCTTAGCATATTTTATATTTAACAACTGAAACCAATTCTTATAAAGAAAACTGTAGCAAAACTGCATTCCCACACGAGACAAAAACAGAGCACGTGCCTATTACGAGAATATGAAGTTAGTAATTGCATTGTCCTTCAAATGACCTTCATTAATTATTATAATACTTTACTGTCTACGGAGACTTTTTATTATTAGTTGGATTACTTCTCCTTTAATCCTCCGTAAAGTCCTTCATTCCTTTAAATAGAACTGGCATGATTTGAGACTGTTAAGATAACCTTCGCTGTACTTAGGAAGAGGATTATTTCCCGAAGACTCTTCTTGATCCTATTTTCTTTCGTTGATTGCACCTTATTCCTTCTGCTCTAGTGATAAAACTCGTTTGGGAAGCAGAAAGGTTTCTTAGTCGTTCTTTGAAAACTAATGAACTACTCTAGTTATTATGTTAATAAGAAAAAAAAAAGTTCTAAACCTTAAATCATTCAAAAATTCCTTTATATTTCGAAGTGAAATGTAATATACAAATACTTGCTGACGTGAGAGCCGATTATAATGATATTGAACAAAGTTACTTAAAAGAAGGAGAAATCAACTTTCTATAAGTCCTAAATTAGTCGATACTGATTATTCTGGTTTCATTTTGCTTCTGCAAGTTTTGCCTCACACTAATTATACAGACAGAATTTGCAGTTGAAGTTCTCATTGCTTTCGTTCCAATAATTTACTTTTATAATAATTTTTACCAAGTAATTTATCAAATTAGCAACTGTAATAATATTTATAAACCCTCTGTCCAAAAAGAAACCGAACTTTTCGAAAATAGAAGAAACTAGTGGCGCCACCTGTTGTATCTTTTTGTTGTCGAAAGCGTCAACCTTCATTTCTTATAACTAAGACCTACCTTCATCCGAAACGCTCTTATAAAGATTCTTTGCATCCCAAATGGGAGTCAAACTCAAGTCTTTCTACCGACTGAGCTACTGAGGGCTAGTAAAATACGTCTCTGAAGCATCTCTATATTTGATTTAATTTTCTTTTGAATACTTCCGGGTGTCTTTCATCAGCAATAATTACACTTCTAGAATGATTAAATGTTTCATAAATAGGACAATGTTTCATGAGACTTAACTAAAGAAAGTAATCCAATTATTTACATTAAATAACCATGTCCAAGTAATTATATTCATTCAACTGTTTTGCTGCTCTCACAAAATCGTTTGCGGTGATAAATTTGGCCTCATAAACATGTTCATGGATTCAGTAACAATTAATATTGGCACCACAGTTAAATGATAAGGATTGATAGAACCGTGTTTTACATCGCAAAACAAAATATTTTTAAGCAGTCCAATATTCATGAATCAAACTTTTTTTCTGCTATAAAGTTCATTCAATATTTGTTCAACTGCTATACATCGAAAGTGCATTGTTAAAATTAGAAGTAAAAAGAAATAGGTGATGATTACTTTTTTACTTTATTTTTTTCCCCAAAATTCATGATCATTTTGATGATTTAATTCTATCCTATCCTATCCTATCCTATCCTATCCTATCCTATCCTATCCTAATTTACGCTCACGCGTACACCTACACATTTTACCGTGTAGGCATTCGGAACCGAAATCCTACGGAATAGGTTGGTTACTCCTTATTCCTGGGGGGGGTATCCTATGACTGTAGAAGCATATGTTTACGGTGTCGATTTGCCAGTTCTGGGGAAAGAAAAACCCCAACCTCCATATGAGACTAGCTAACTCATTTTTAGTCGAAAGAGACCAGATAAAGGTTTTCTTACGTCACTGACGGGAATCGAACCCAGGTCTTTCCGACTAAAGGATCTGTATTGTGCAATATAAATGCTCGCAATATCTTTTTTCAATTTACTGATGGTTTGCATTTACAAAAGACTCAACAAAGATAGCTGATCATTATATTTAGATAATATAATAGAACTATTCTCCGTTTTGATTTTGTAATTCTAAGATTTTAATAAGTCATAATTGTATTTTTTTTTGAGTGGTTTTAGTTGAGAGGTATTATCTTGTACGTCTCCAAGTTTATCCAAGTTATCTAGTTCATCGTGATGTAGATTTTATATTTGAAATGCTGCTAATTTAATTTTAGGATAACTGAAGTAGCTTTTTAATCACTACGCGAAATATTTCTGGCACCTTCCTTAACTCCATTTATTTCAAGGTGTTAATTAAATGCAAAAATTTATTTTTCTTTGCAATTACTTTAAGTATGTAGGTTGTATTTCTTAATTAAATTCTAATTAAAAGTATAGTCCACTTAAGAAGACCTTTGAAACTAATATTTCTTTGATAGCAAAGATGTTCTTCAACATTTTGCTATAATAACCACATGCCCGAAACCTATAGTAAAAAAAAATTGAAAAAACTTCTTTTTTTTTTTTAATTAATTGACTAAATTTCGCCTGCCGACGCTTCTTCAGGGGCTTGCGTATACCAATAAGCAAGCAATAAAAAAAAAGAATACAACGGTTGAAAATTAAAATAAACAAAGAATGCATGAAATCAGTTATACTCGCTGGTATTACAAAAGGATGCGAGTATTACAGCCGAGGTCTGTAAATCGGGAGTTTCTTTTTATTAATGAAAACTAAACCTAGTGCAGGATTATACCTTGATTCTTATTGCATCGTGTGAGTGGGAAGATTCTTCGATTTATTTTTTTTTTTTCTTCTGAGGATACAAATTTCTAAATTAGAGAGATCTCATCAATCAGCAGATGAAATCCTAATGCTAGTGTAATGAACTTAATCCACTTAAATAACCCGAAAATATGTTCATGAAGAAAAACACGGAAGTGTTATTAAAAATCACGTGCTGGTCGAACTACTTACGTAATTAAATGACCTAGTTACCGAAGAAATGTCGTAGTTATCAGAATTTCAAGGAGAAGTATTAACATCTCCGTCGGTAACTCAGTTGCGGTGGACTGTAGTTAATAATTTAGTTATCCATGGTGGTTCAAAAATTCCTCAAAGGAATTTTTTTTTCCCATCGACATCTTTCACACTTCCATCTCATTTCCTAAAAGCAAAAGGTTTTGTAGCGATAGATTTACCAGATTTACTAACTCACCAGTTCATCCTTATCATGCAAAAATACACCACGAATATTAAACTATTATTATTATTACTATTATTATTCTCTAATTATCTCAAAATTTCTCTAATTATTTGTGAATAGCGTATAAAGTGAACCGTAATGTGTTGTGCTGTCTAATTTAAATAATTAATCCTAGAAAGAGTCGCTTTAGTGAATAATTTCAACTAATTACCGACTGTGGCATGTCAGACAAAGAAATCTTACGCGACACATTTAAGCTGTGATTAATTAAAGACAGTCAAGATTGTGGCATGTTCTACCACCATACACAAGTTACTGATGAACTGTGTTCAAACTTCCGGATTCCAGTTATAAATGAATGTGCAACTTCGGTGCCAACTACAGTTTCAGTCAAGTAACTCGAAGGCTGTTAAAAGGCTCGTGTTAGTTATATATCCTTATCTCTTCTCAAAGGAGAATATTAACACTTGCATGGTAATTCAGATAGTCATTCATAAGATAGGAGTTTTATTTACTAAAGACTTACTTTAAAAATTGAAATCCCACGTGTATAGTAATGTTATTTAGGCTCATGCAACACTTCCATAGTAACATTTTTTTTACTCTAGACGTTCTGCATGAAGGCCCCTCGAATTATATACTATTGTACTGTATACATAAAAGTATCTCAAATGTTTACATAATTTATTTAACTAGATGATGCTTTGCCTTTATTAATACTTTTACCTTTATTAAAGTTTTCCTTTTTCGGCTAAAGCGTGCAACACTCATGGCTAATACATACGTTGCTTATGGTAAATAAACAGACTTTTATGTAAATATGTTCAAATACTGACAATGAAATTTCATTTGATGTGTTGAGGATACATTCTGCTGTATTTCCTTTGCCTTTTCGGACAGAATTACGGCGCGTTTCTTTGTAATTCGCAAAATAATGGATTTCATAAAAACTACCTATCAAGTGAGCGACGTCTTTTTAAATTGCAGCATTAATATAAAACTACAAGCGACCCACTATACTAAACAAAAAAAAATTCTTCGAAATATTGCTTTAGCTAAACTTTCATCTCCTATTCAGACACAGACAACAAAGAACTTTTATGCAACACACTTTACTTATAACGTCAGGTGAATGCGAAGCTCTTTATTGTGTACTTTCCTCTCCCCCCCCTTCCTTCGTCAATGATATTTTCTATTTAGTTCCCGCAGTCGAAATACTATCATACCGGAGCTATGATCAATCCTAGCCACTGAATCTTGCCTTTCATCCAGCAATGTGTAGAACTGTCAGCATCCTCGTAGAAGTAACATCAAACGTGTCACTTAAGGTGTGGGAGCTGGCACGTGCTTAGCAGCTTAACTCTGAATACCTCTGAGTCCTTAGCGACGAAATCTTCTTGCTTCATGAGAAAGCAAGTCTGCATCAATGTATTAAGAGGGCATCATGCTAGAGAAGGATTTGCTGCAATACTGACAGCTCTGTTACACACAGAATTATAGTAGAACTCTCTCTATATATCTTTGTTAACTTTTTATACTTACTATACTTATACTGGCGCAGTTTTGGTCTTCTAGTTTATGACATATAGCACAACCGAAAAAAAAAAAACTTTTTTTTAAATTCATTTACGAATTTGCTAATTTGAAATGCATTTGTTTATCGTCGGTAAATGTTTATGTTGCTGTGATGATAATGTTGTTAGATTTATTTTTATTCATTTCAGAGTGACGTCACAGTGTCAAGGAAATAATAAAGTGTTATTTATTAAATAAAAATAAGACTTTATTATTCTTTGATAGGTGGTAGATGAAAAGTTAGCAAAACAGATATTTGATTGTGGATTAGGAATACTAAACGTTGGATTGATGCAGTTCGTAGAGCATTAGAAGATCGAAATATTCGATTGAACAGTATGGGACTCCTGATAAATAAAATACTGTGGAAGGAAATTGTTTATGAGAAGATAATAATAATGTAAATTTATTCGTCTAGCATTGGCATGGACACACCGGAAATTTGATAAGGATGATGATGATATAAACAGAGCAGCGTAAATATCGGCTACAGTTGAAAACAAAATCATGAAACATTGAATTATTTATTTCATTCCTTAAGGAACACTCCTTTAACATATTCACTAGTTAGAAGTAGGCAAAGTGGAAGGAGAAAGGACAGAGTCCTAAAAAGCTGACGAATTTTTTTGTGACTTAAAAGCCAAGGAAACTCAAAGGGCTATTTACAAGTTTATCCAGATTGGATATTTATAACACTGCCTTACGCGAGATTTGAACCTTTGCAGTAAATAATTTAACGTCTCATGTCGTATTATTTAAAATTATGAATTAGTGTGTTCAAGTCGGAATAACTATTCGATATTGTGCCCGGTGATTGGGAAGACCGTGACTAGATTTCATTAATGAAAATAAAAATAAAAATAAAATAAAAAGTAGTAAAAAAAAAGTAGCCACAAAAGCTTCATCTAGTGAGTATAAAACTGAAGTATGAAATAGAGAACACCAGTGACTAAATATTGGTATGCTCTATTTGAAGAAATGTGAAAACAGAATTTATCAAGTTTATCGTAAAGATATTTTTTCAAAAGTTTGTATTATAAGTTTAATTTTTACATGCATACTTTTTTGCTAAGTAATCCTAACTGCGCGATAAAAACAGACAGAATATTGGACCAAATACGATACCAGGGGAAACGCATTCATGTATAAAAATCTGCATTTAATTTTTAAATTTTTTAAAAATTTTTAAACGTTTTTTTAAATTAAAAAAACGTTTTTTTTTTTTTTTTTTTTTTTTTTGCTTAGGATGTTTGGCGTTTGTTCTTCTGTAAAATCTTTTTTGTATTTAATTTGAAGTAGAGAACTGCTTTTTTTTTCCCCACAAAATATTAAGCACTCTTGTTCATTCAACCTGTAAAATCGTAAAATCAATACGGACATCACTTAAAAAGAATCTCTGCGTGTTTTGTCATTTATTTATTCCCATTTACAGCACATAATAAGCATTTTATTTCTTAATAGTGTTCAGTCCAGAAAAAGTTCTCCAAGGGTATTTAATTATAATTCCATCTCCAGTAATTGATAATAAAATTTCTAAGCTCATTCTTTATTCTCAAGTTCTGAGCTCTTTTAAAGCATTTTGGTCATTAGCATAGTTTTACTTCGACATCCATAAATGCGTAAGCTGTTTAAACAACTATTCCAAGTACTGCCTAAATCTCTTTGAGTTATTCTTCTTTAATCGAGAGATAACGAGTCACTAATTATAATCACTTAAGAGAGAAAAGAACAAACCAATATTTGGAAAGCAGTAACGACATCGTGTTAAATGAAGCAAACTATCCTTTATTTGGATTATTTCATGAAGTAAGTGGTTGCATTTTCCAGAACTATCTTCTGGAAAATCAAAGAAGAAAAAATATATGATGATGCGGAAAGGCTTTTGTTTGTTAAAGAAAAGCCATTCTGAAATTTTATTCACTTAATACGATAGCAAAACTGGTAACTAATGTACTACCTCGATTAACGCTCAGGATGCGTTCTTAGAAGACAAAGCGCTAAACGAACTAGCTTTAAACGGGGTCATTTTTAACACATAGTAAATAGGGACAGGGAAAGATGCAACCAAGAATAAACATGTTTTACTTTAAGTTATTTTTATATTAACTTTCCATTAATGGTTCTTGGTGTTTTGGAATGATTCAAAAGCAACGGTTTTGATTTGAAATCACCATTGGCATTACCGCGCAGAAGAAGGGTTATTAAACGGTCTTTGAATCCTGGTGCTCGCTTTTGTTCGCGCGATATAAATATACGCTTTGGCATTCTCTTCCAGAAAATCGTGTTTCATCAACATCAAAAACTAAAACAGCTTCAGCCTTTATCATGATTAGTGCTTGACTTAATGGCATGTTGAGTTTGGTTTCATCATCAATCCAAATGGAAAGACGTTTCTCCATTTCCTCTAAATTATCGCTTGGGGACTTGGTTACCTTTGTTGCAGAAGACGTTGTGGTTGCTGAAAACTTCATTTTGTCCTTTTTATTTAAAAAAAAGTAAATAAATTTAAAGCGGCTCCAACGTCAAATTGACGTTCACTTTTTTCTAATCGCCTAAGCACCTGCATTTTAATGTCGCGTGAAATGCTTTTTCGTATCAAGTTTGTTTTATTTTAACCTTTCGCTGATTGCTTCGGGTTTAGAAATAAATATTATATTCGAATCAAGAGAAATACAGGGATCAGCGTAAATTTAACAGTTTTTTTAGGCTTCGAGTAGAACCACGTTATTTCGAATCAAAGAATATTTAGTGCTTTTCAGGGTTCGAAAAAAACGCTTTATAGCGAATCAGCGTTAATCGGGGTAGCGTTAAACGGTGTTTTAGTGTATATCAAAGAAACAAAACTTGAATCGACAATGAAATTCTATAACGGCGTTAAAATAGGCTGTTAAAATAAATGTAGATTTAATAACATGTGTATCAATGATAGTTTTGAGGCTGCCTGTGTAGACCTATTGAAATGGAGTTTGCATCCAATAGTTCTCGGCTAGATTGATCTCTGGCACGGACAAGTAGGGTTTTTCCATCCCAGGAATTTACGTTTTTAATCCTGAAACTCAAGAAAATCCATCGTACAACTCACATTATTTCAGATAGTAATATATGGAGTTAGGGAACAAAAGATGGCAGCAGTTATCTGCTGTACTCTCTTCCTCGGGTTTCAATTAAAATCAGCAATAGGTTAGGGTCAGCTATCTGTGATCTTTCTTTTACTTATAAAGAAGCTTAGATTTTTTAATTTTGTTTAGATACGATACTTCCAAAACTATTTCAGTGAATTTATTTCACACCATATGCTTTCCTTCAGCATGTATAAATTTGGGAACACATCAAAAGGCTACATCCAAAAATATTTTCAATTACTTTTGTGGTTATTATTTGCACTTCAACTTGATTTAGATGTATTGATTAACTCTTACTTATGATGTGAACGAAAAATATATACCTGAGTAACAGGAAGGATAATAATTATGTTTATGCAAACTAGTTTGGTTGAGTGAAAGAGAAGTCAGTGTACACACTTCACTTGTTCTGATTCGACTTTATGTTGCAGAATAATTAAAGTACATTGCACGGTATTTATTTATGGTAGAATCTTTACGGGAGAAGATAAATATTCAATAGAGCAGAAGCTTTTCTTTAACAGAAGTATCACACTTCACGGAAACTTTATGTAAGAAACCAGTAGTATTATGGATCAATAGCCCACTCAGTAGTCAGTATGTCAACGAACAGTTGATCCTGACAGATAATGGCACAGTCAAGTTCATTTATTTTCTAGAATCGATCAATCAATGCATTTTTCCGTAGAGATTGCATGGTTCAGAATTAGTCAATGAAAAAACTTTTATTAGTTGAAAAGTTCTATATCCCATATCCATTTCAAAGTTTTAGTTTTTAAGTTTGAATTTAAATTTCGAATTCTGCATGATAGTGTGATTTCTTTAAGCGACAATAAAAGTCAGCAAAATTCGAAGTGGTTAACTTGTAAACAGAAATCGAAGTTAACAACTTGGAATTCTGTTTAATGCTGGACAGCACAGTACTTCTTCTGCCGCCCTGCACTTTGAAAATGGTAAAATTATCGTTAATATTGACTTTAAAAATTGAATTATAAGAAATTGTAATGCATTTATTATCTAATTAGCTTTAACTTAAAAACTACTTTGACTACGCTGAAGTAAAACTTTCAAAGTTATCCTGATGTAATATAAAAGTGCCATCATCGTGAGATCACATAAAAAAAAGTGTCTCGTGCATTCTAGTTACTATAAAATAAGCTATTCTTTTATGCAGTTGATGTAAGTTAAACCATATAGCAGATATTATTCCGGGGGATTTATATTTATAAATTAAAAACGGAACCAAAAATTTGTTTTTGTATAACTCTTTGATATTCACAGAAATTAACATTCGCTAATCGTTAAACGTAGCGTGCATAGACTTGAACTTAATTCAACTGCTAGATATACTAATATGTATAACAAACAGCTGAACTACCCTTCGTGTGTTCATTATTATTACACACAAACACATATACACCGCTTGGAAAGAAGACAACTGACACCATAGTTTGAGGAACAAACAGTCATGGTGCTCACCTTGATAAGATGTAGGACCTCCTTTCGCTGCGATGACTGCAGCAATCCTATAGGGCATGCTTTCCACAAGCTTGCGATAGTGATCAATGGGAATTTTGGACCATTCTTCCTATAGGCATGTAATGAGGTCCTGGAGTGTTGTGGGGTGGAAGTCCCTTGACTTCACCCGACGCTCCAGTTCATCCCACAGATGTTTAATAGGGTTCACATCAGAGCTTTACGGAGGTCAGTCAAGTGTGGTGACGTTCATCTCCACAAACCACGCAATTATAGCAGAATTTGTCTATATGACAAGCATCAATGTTCGTGGCACCACAAACAGAGGTCCAAGGCCAAACTAGGAAAAACAGGACCATAACATCATGCGGGCACTTTCGAATGGTATGATCTTTTTTCTAGTTTAGCCTCGGACCTGTGTTTGTGGTGCCACGAACATTGAACTTCGAGATATCTGAATATTCTAGATCAGGCATGTCAAACACGCGGGCCGCATGAGGCCCGCCGACAAGTAACATGCGGCCCGCCAAACTGTGTAACCAATATAGTTATTTAATTTTTGACAACACTGAATTAAATCAACATATTTAAAAAAATAACATTTCCACTTAAGATTATTTTATAGGCCAAACTACTCTGCAATTTCTAAAGGAAATAATGTTCTATTTGTCATTTCAAAAAATCTTGTTACACCACTGCATAAATATCGAATTTTACCGAATTTTAACGAGCAAGTCTACGTACGCGGCTACATCCGCTGTTCACAGCAATCGGAGGCTAGCCGTTAGCAATTTTCAAGTCGTAAGAAAGTAGTGTTTTCTTTATAATTAATAAAGAATTTATAAAACTAATGTCGAAACCTTCAACCAGCATGAGTAGAAAACGTTTAATTGAAGAAGAACGTCGTAGTTTTTAAGAAAAATGGGAGTTACAATATTTTTGTATTCAAGGGGAAAAAAAATATGCCTGATATGTAGAAACTCTATTACGGTTTGCAAAGAATATAATATTAAAAGGCATTACGATACAAATCATAAAGAAACTATGACAAATATGTTGCGAAACTTCGTGAAGATAAATTGTCAGAATTCAAGTTGACACTTCAAAATCAACAAAGTGTATTTACCAAACCTATTGAAGATAATAGAGCAACGGTAAAAACCAGCTATTTGTTATCACATTTAATTGCAAGCAAGTCGAAACCATTCACTGAAGGGGAATTTATTCGCGAATGTATCATTAAAGCAATTGAATTGTTGTGTTCTGATCAGTTAAAGAAATTAAAAATATAAGCTTATCTCGAAATACCACTGCTTGCAGAATTGATGATATAGCCCGGAATTTAAGGAATCAACTAAAATCAATAATTCCAACATTTCAGACCTATTCCCTTGCAATTGACGAAAGTACAGATGTACGGAATATCGCTCAGTTGGCTGCTTTTATTCGTGGAGGTGATATGAACTTAAAAGTAAGTGAAGAACTTCTAGAAATTATTCCTATGTACGATACAACCACTGGAGTTGATATTTTGACGCCCTTATGGAAGTTTTCAATGAATACAATTTACCTTTAAAAAAAACAATTTGTCTTGCAACTGATGGTGCTCTTGCCATGACTGGTGTTGTTAAAGGAGTTGTTACAAATTTAAAAGAAAAATGCAAAAACAAGGTAATAATAATTTTCAACATTTTCATTGCATTATTCATCAGCAAACACTATGCTCCAAAGTTTT
The DNA here is from genome assembly GCF_054136105.1 of Typopeltis vanoorti. NCBI lineage: Eukaryota > Metazoa > Arthropoda > Arachnida > Uropygi > Thelyphonidae > Typopeltis > Typopeltis vanoorti. The sequence goes on from NC_143550.1 coordinate 40,302,709, forward strand.
AAATATTGGGCATGTCCTAAAAACGTTATTTAAATTGTAAAGTGTATTCGTGCACGTGGACTTAATCATTAACAATTTAGTAACTTTCTAGAAGATATAGAAAGTGAATATAGCGAGCTATCTTATTATACAGAAATTAGATGGCTTTCCAGTCATAAAGTTTTAAAGCGATTCTTCGAATTGCTGGACGAAATTACCATTTTTTTTAGAATCGAAAAATTATGAATGTGAAATATTAAAAAAACGATCAATGGATAAAGGACCTGGCTTTTTCAGTTGACATTACAAGTCATCTTAGTCAACTTAATCCTAAGCTACAAGACAAACATCAAGTAGTTGCCATGTTATTTGACAATATTTACATTTTCAAACAGAAATTATTACTTTGGCAAAAACAAATTCAAAAAGAAAATTTATCCCAATTTGTATGTTGTGAATCATTATTACAAAAATCGCCGAAATTGAAATTTTCAGAATATGCCAATCAAATTAAGTTATTAGAAAATGAATTCCGAAGAAGATTTTTAGATTTTAAAAAATATGAAAATCAGTTTTCACCTGTATCCATTGATGCTGAAACTGCTGATGACAATTTACAATTGGAATTAATTGAAATTCAGTGTGATTCCGTATTGCAACAAAAATATATGAATGTTGGAATTCCAAAGTTCTATAATTATTTATCAGTCGATCGATATCCCAATGTGTTATGTGCAATTAGGCGTATTTTATCTATGTTCGGTAGCACATATTTATGCGAACAACTATTTTCAACTTTAAAGAATAATAAAACTGGGAAAGATCAAGATTAACAGGCCAGTATGTGCAAGAAATATTGAAAAGAACTACAACTCAACAAATTCAACCAAATTTTAAAGATTTCGTTAATGAAAAACGTTTACAAGTTTCTTCAAAAACATTATATGTATAATTTTATTTAAATATGTGAACTTTACATTTTGTATGTATTTTTGTAACATGGTTGTATTTTGTACTTATATACTCTAATGTTAATAATAAAAAATCTGTTTCCTCTTTATTTCGAGATATGTTTTCTGTTGTGACCCGCGGATCGATGTATAATTCTTAATTTGGCCCTTGGATGTAAACGAATTTGAATTGCCTGTTCTAGATGCTCAAGAGAGATGGTAAAGTTACGCACTCTGGTAAGAGAAGTTCATCGGACATCCACCACACCCACGACCGTCTCTGCTCGGTAGAGGGCGTAGCTTATTCGTTGCTCCATAAAAGAGCTTTCCAAGCTTTACGTCTCACTGTGCACGCTCTAACCACCACTGAAGATGGCGTAGCATGTTATTTTGGTTAATATGACCCTTGAATATTGCGGACCTACCATGGTAACCCATATCGTGAGCATCGGTTCTGAATGTTTTTGTGCAGATTAAGGTTCCACTGGATGCCCGGAACGTCGTATTCAACGTGTCGGCCGAAGAATGGCGCTTTTTACATATTATCCTTCGTAGCACCTTACAGTCGCGATCGGTGAGTGTGGTGGGTCGTCCACTGCGGATAGCACTTGCAGTTGACCCCCTGAGCTTCCACCTCAGTATTGTATCACTGATTGTTGACCTAAGATGGCCCAATTTCTCAAACATTTGCTGAATAGCTAGGCCTGCAATATCGCATCCTCTCACAAGGCCTCTTTCAAACCCCGTCAGTTCCCTTGTTGCAGCCATTTCATCCTCACACAGTTGCACTGACTTGCGAACACCATATTCCTCCCATTTATACTGGCTACAAACACGTGACCCGTTATCTGGCACCATTCACTTTGCCCTTATTTGTATGAATAAAGAATCAGTAATAAAATTATGGCTGAAGTTATAACAGTGGCAAGTTTTGGTCAGTTTTCTTACAACCAGCTATTGGCTACAAGGACATTATTATCTTAATCAAATAGTTAATGTAATTTGTACAGAAATGTACAGGTATTTAAATAATCAAAAACTTAAATACGGAAAAATAATAGTCATAATGAGATAACAAATACACGTTCTCTAATCGAAAACTTATGCACTTGTTTTAAATCATTGCAATAAATGAGATTTCCACTTTTAAAAGTAAGTCTGACATCAACGTAATAATATATTTCAGGTGTTTTTTTTCCACTGCTGCAAATAAAACTAAAAAAAAACAAATAAAACAACACTGAAGTGTCTTTGTTCGGAATTATTTTCTTTGACAGAAGGCCGAAGAGATTTTTATCCACAGAACACCATCACCATGACAACGAATAATACTGGACCTCTCTCTCTCTCTCTTTCTTCTTTGTTCATTCAATTACGTATAATGATATCGCCATTAGAGAGCTATCTACGAGAAACAGCTAACCAACTAACTTGAGAAGACGTAATGAGCCACACTGTACCAAAACAAAGTCACACAAGCAACGTTCTTCTTGGCTTCATAACTGTTACGTTATAAACGCTGGTTTCTGATCGATTCAGTTCCGTAACTCACGTCTGACCTCCCAATCCTGTCAAATTGGCACCAGAATGAAATGAAACTTATTTACGGTAGCCTTTCTCGTGAACTGAAGTTGATTTATTTTTATTTTATATTATTTATTTTTGAAAAATACTCGGGTTTCATCCCAAGTTACCTGTAAAGATAAAAACGCTAGAAAGAAACGCTCCAAGACCGACAACATTTCGCAAGAAAGGGCTTTTGATAATTAAGATCATAAAGATAATTCCATTTAGCTTCTAATTTCGTATTTTTACTAGAAACTTTACCGCATTTTAGTGAAAAAATTGCATGCTGTGTTTAGCCAAAATGAAGACGAATTCAGTGGAATGTATAGCCAAATAGATGTAACCAACATCTAGTAACTCAACGTTTTCAAGGGACTACTCAATTTAATTTTAATTAGATTTCTGTTGCATTATACAATATTTCATGTCTACTCTGTACTTCCATTCATTTCAGGCTGGTATATTAAATTACAATTCTGTAATCATCATTATAATCAAATTCCTAATCAAGTGGTCGATGGGATACTAGGATAGTACCCCTTGTTATATTCTTATGATCTCTCAATTTTTTTGAAGTAAAAATATAATCCTGACAGTCCTTATTTGGCTCTGCTTGTTCTTCCTACGGGAGAACAAGCAGAGTTCAACCTGCAGATCATCTATTCTGAATTATGCAGTACATCAACTGTAAAACTTGTCTACCTCCATATTTGAGCCCATTATTGGTCGAATGTCTCCACTCTGGCTGCCTTTCCACATTTCCAGTTATTGGTGGCTTTTTCGACTTCAGGAATATATTAATATATATTCTAACTCCGTTTTCCCACTTTTCCGTTTAATAGGTTTTCAAAGTAATTATTTAAGACACCCATATTATCTTTATTTTAATTTTTATATCAATTTTATTATTTATGATATTCCTTACGATACTCCTTCCCCTCTCTAAGCTTTTTTTAATACCTTCCAGAATATTTTTCCGCTTTACTGATATTTATCTACTATATTTGTACCGAAGTCCTTCTCATGACTTTTGTTTAGATACTTTTGTGCACAGATTTTCAGATTTCTTTTCCTTATTCCCTGAGGTTATCTTCTGACTAAGTTGCTAGGAATTTTCAACATATTTCATTCTTTTCAAGGACAGTTTCTTTAGCTTATACGAACAATATCAACAGATCCTTCTATGAAGGATCTGTTAATACCGTTAATATTGTTAACTGTGGTGTTAATATTAACAATATTGTTAATGTTGTCAATAATGAGCAGCAATATCTTCACCCTCGAGACATCTCTATTTGTCGATAGGGATATTTCCTGCAGGAAGCATATCTCCTAATTCTTTTTCCACTTTGACTTTTTTTCCTCACTGATACTTCTGTTAATCATGCCTATATTCAATTCGATGAAGCTTATTTTAAGTATGTTCCAGGAGTTGCCTTTTAATTATAATCCTGGTTTCTTGATGAAAACAGAGATATGTTTAACTGGGTAAGGCCCTGGTCGCATGAAATTTCAACATGTTGTACAATGTTGTACAGATACCCTTCAACACTCGGAATCGAACTGGAGTGTTGGTTCGGTACGAGGTTTTTTGAATTAAGAAAAATTATCATCGGCAAAAACCTTAATGAGATTTGACTGTAATGTCAGAGAGATAAAAGAACAGAACAGATCCTTTAAGGACTTTGAAAATGGTGGAAGAAGTGAATTGAAAACTATCACATTACGCAGACAGCCGAAAAGGAAACTGGACACCTATTTATAAAATCACAAGAAAAATCATGGGATAGATTTTACTGAAGTTGCTTTGAGGAAATTCGATACTCGTTTTTGAAATACGTGTATGAAAGAATTTGAGAGTTTTTTAGAAGATTTGTTACTTAATACATTTCAAAGTCTTTTAAGATGCCAAAAAACAAACTTTTGACGAAGGGCTAATTAACTTTGATGTTAATTAGCCCTTCGTCAACTAAATGAGAGGACAGACAGCATATGCGTAAAAAATACAAAAAAAAAAAAATGTAGGTTCAAATTTCAAATACGTTGCTTGCTTGTTGACAGGCTGGAGTTAAGCACCAGGACGGCGCTAATGGAAATATTGCCTGGTTACAGCCATGAGTTCTTGACTCTAATAATTTTAACCTACGATTTCGTGAACAACTCCCTGAACAGGAAGTCAGTTAGGATATCACGTAAAAAACAATTTGCCCACGCAGTTATTCTGATGACCTTGATATCCTTCTACTTGTGTGCGAAAACGTACACTGAAATTTTAGATTTACGGTATGTCATCATCTTCTTCTTCCTCTTCTCTTTCTTTTTCTTCTTGTTGTTATTATTGAAGGGTAAAAGAACTCTACCATGTCATTTTCGAAACAGGATAACTCTTGAAACTGTATACAGTTTCTTGAAACAAGTAATAAATTTCTCTCGCCCAATATCTTTCTTAAAGTAGTGTCTCCTATGTAGGTTGTAAAGATGTCTAACAAGAAATATATTAGCCACTCATACTGAAAGTAATTCATCTTTTAGAATCAATTATTGAAGAGTACCAATTATCGGTAGAATTTCGTAAAAACCTGTTCGTGGATCGCTTAAGAATTTCAATATAATTCTCACGTGTTTCTTTAAGTTTAATGCCATTAGTGAAAATAAATGCTCGTAATTTTATTAGAAAAAATTAAACAAGAATAAAATTTTGGTTGAATATATAAATGTACTAGTTTTCTTCTTTGTCAGCGATTGTTTAGCGTGTTTATTCTACATTTTTAATTTAATGCGAACTAACATCATGTAGGAGACGATTAGCAAGTAGCCTCCTAGATGGCGTTAATCAGATATGTAGAAATACAACATCGTCTAAAACTATTTTTGGTATTTGCAACTGTGATAATGGCTATTTCGGTTATTGACATAGTTTTGATATAACTTCAACACTGTTTTTTAAATTCAGAATCAACTTTCAGATACTAATTTGAATTTAATTTCACAACAATCGCATTGAGATTTGCTTTTAACTCATGTACTACTAAAAATGGCTTGTTTATTGTCATTTGTAATTCTGTTAAAAAGATTTTTTTAAACAAAATTCAATAGTCAATGCATTTAAAATGCATCTCTTACAATGAGACACTAAAAGTTGCTTTTTTAACATATTACTCTTAAAGTAATTTCCATTATTAAAATTGAAATAAATATAATAATTTCAGCTGGGGATAATTTAATAATTGTAGGTAAGCTTTCTTTCTTCAATATCGAATTACGAACGTAAGCGTTCTCACGCCTACCACACCCAATATACTGACAGATTGATCCATCACGCGCATGATGTAAAGCTCGATGATCCATGTTAATTTTCCGTACGTTTGTGTGTGTGTGTGCGTGCGTGCGTGCGTGCGTGCGTGTGTGTGTGTGTGTGTGTGTGTGTGTGTGTGTGTGTGTCAAGCGTACTTTTTGCTACGTCAACAGAAAGATTGAATTATATTAAATCATAAGTAGATTACCAGCTATAGGTAATCGACCAAGTGGATTACCAGCTCTACTTAGTCGAAAATGTCAAATTTTTTTCTGACAAAGCCGCTTATAAATTAGTTTGTAGTCACTAATTTATACGGTGTAACTTTTATCAAAGTAAATAAATAAATACATGAGTGGAAAGAATATTGTGCTAATACTATTGTGCGGAGGTCTGGTCTCGTTGTGATTCTGATATATTGGAGAGAGTGCAAAGGAGAGTGTTCAAAATGATATCAGGATTGTGGAACACAAATTATGAAGACAGATTGAGAATTTGTAAACTGCAGACACTAGCAAACAGGAGAAAGAGAGGTGACATGATTGAGACTTATAAACTTCTGAAAGGGTCATACAGGATTTCAATTGATGGAAATTTTCAATTTATGGAGGGTGGGGAAAGGACGAGAGGGCATCCTTGGAAGCTGGGAATGAAAGCCACCAAGAAGGGTGTAAGGGCTAGATTTTTCTCTCAGAGGGTGGTGCATGATTGCATTGGATTACCATTGGATGTTGTGAGTGCAAGCAGTGTGAATGAATTCAAGAATAAGCCTCTATGAGTCTCTGACTCTCTGGAGGTCTCTCTTAATAATAATAATAATAATAATAATAATAATAATAATAATAATAATAATAATAATAATAATAATAATAATAATAATAATAATAATATTTTTAAAGATTCGTGATTGCAGGGTGGAAGTCGTTCAAGATATGAATCTATCAAAGACAGTTAATACACTGTAAAGCCAGCAAGACTTCTATATATAATTTTTGTTTCTAAAAGTTTAATTTTTAAAATTCAATATTCTGTTATAAGTGTTGTACAAAGAAGGTGTGTTTTCATTATTGTGTCGCACTGTGAGATGGATTCGTGATTTGGACGAGAATTTGAAATTCTGAAATGATACTAGAAATCTGAAAACGTAAATGAAGTTCTAGAAACAGTGGGGAACAGAACTTCCAACACAAATTACATTTTCGCATATCCACAATAAATTTGAAACTAATAATACCGAGAAACATTTAAACAAGAAATGTTCCGGAAGACCTTAAACATGTACGCCCAGGAAATCAAAAGAAATGTTGTAAATGCTGTACCAAGGAAATCTGTCAGAGTAATTGCACTTGAAGCAGGAATGGCAGAGTCAAATATTCATTGCACTTAGGCCTGCAGAATTCAAAAGACACTCAAGATTAATGCCTGCCCTGAACAAAGATGATCTTGATCGTAGAGTTGAATTTGTGAGTGTCAAAATTAATCTTGATTTTAAAATTATTAAATTTAATTTAAGAAAGTGTCCAAAAGTGATTAAGAACTACATTTTTTACCTGTATAGGAAAAACTTTTATGACTACAGCCAAATGTGGACATAAATTTATTGCCAGAATATTAATAAATTATATTACACAAAAATATGATATAGATTTTGTACAAATTAAATTGCAATATGTTTTTGGCAAAATTTAGAATTTGCGAAGGACGTAGTTAAACAAGTAATGTACAGTACTTACAGAAAACTATGCGGAGAGCCATTTGACTTTGGAATATGTACACGCCGAACTGCGATACAGCTCTCGTAACGTCGTAGCATTCTTAGCACCAAGTGATTCAGAATTTCTTGAGACAAGCTGACTCACTCTTCCTTCAGAGCAAAGAGAGTGAGCCTCCTAATGCAATGAGTCTCCTATTGCATCCCAAACGTGTTCTATGGGGTTGAAATCTGAGAAGTGTTGCTAGTCCGATTTGATTAATATCCTCGGTCTCCAAAAGTATCTCCACTGCTGGTGTATAATGTGGTGTGACATTGTCATCCGTTAAAATGAAATCTTCGCCTACAGCACCACAGAACAATCGAACATGACATTAAAGAACTCTGTTGCACTATTGCTCATCACTCATAGTCCCTTGTAGCTTGGTGTACCATTAAGCATAATGCCTCCCTATACCATGACCCCAGCACTGCCATATCTATCCCTCTGAAGAACATTCTCGCAATGGTAAGCAGTACCACTTTCACGTTAGATCAAGTGTCGTCCAGAATCGGAGGATAGACGAAAACTACTCTCATCTGTGAAGAGTACATTAGTCCATTGGTGTGTTGTCCAATTTGTAGAATACAACACCACTGAAAATGTTCTGCGATGAGCTGTGGATAAAGGGACGCAGACTACAAGCCTTCGAGTGTGTAGGCCTACTTCTGGACGACGTGCCACAGTTTGTCGAGATACCTGCATGCTGGTGCTTGAATAGAGACTACTTGCAAGTTGACTTGCTGTAGCGTGTTGATTACATTTTGCTGTTATAATCATAAATCTGTTTTCATCTACTGTAGTTGAGCGAGGGCGTCCTCTTACCAACGTCTGGAACACACTTTATTGGTTTGAAGAGCTGTCCAGAGCCTGGATATGTGGATTCCAGACTCTCTGGCAATATTGAGTAATTCTGCTGCCTTCAAGTTTTCCAATAGTTCTTCCCCGCGTGAAATTATCTAGATGATGTCTTTGAGACATTACAGGACATCGAAGTTTGCAACTTCATTCCTTCACGACAAGAGCTTCTTTCAAACACAATTCGTTCAGCACAGCCTTTTGCCTTGTTGAGTGTTACCACGTGACCCCTTTGTGTGCGATTCGTACATTTGAATGATGTGTACCCACTTTCTAGTGGAAATTGTAATCTTCAGAGACAGTGTTCGTCCTTAGGTTTTGGACCGCAATGCATTTAAGCATAAGACTACGACTTAAAGAATCATTTCGCGTTTTTGTGCCTGATCTACGACAGGAAAAACCAAGTTTCAGGGAGAAAATCCTTCCATCTCCGTATGAGAACAACTACATCACCTTCAATTGAATTTCAGCAAGGTTCTTCACTGAAATTCTTATTTTCTAAAATTCTTAAATTAGTCGATTTCTATAAAAAAATCCAATTTCATTACTTTAGCAAGAAAGTACTCCCTAGTTAAACACACATAGCTGACGACTTAAATAAAAAAAATCAAGTTAGTTAGATTGGGGTTTTTAGAATGATTACTTTTCAGTTAACTGATCTAAAAAGAGCCAAAAGGAGGTTGACGATAAAAAAAAAATTCGTTGAGCATGCAGTGTTCATTTCTTTAACAGCAACTTTTGCGTTTAAAATAAATTCTTGATATTCTACGTGAATTATTTTGACATTCTACCATAGCTGTTGAAACTATGCTTCTTAAAGCAGTTTATGCATATAAAAATCAACACTGCATTGAAATTTAAACTTTATATAATTTATAATTATTCAGTTTTACACAAGTGATGTTGGCGAACAATAAGTTTAAAATTCTACTTTAAATAAATTTCATTTCTCGCAACTTTCAGCACACTCCAAAAGCCTCTTTCGCGACATAATGAAGTTTATTCCGATGGGGAATGCTTCAGCGTGTTTTAGAAAGAATTGCGATTATTTTCCTTAGAGAGAGAGAGAGAGAGAGAGAGAACTGCATAATTAAAACTTACGTTTGTGTGGTAATTATGAACGTACATTTCAGACCAAGTTAAAGGAAATTACTAAGAAAACTGGTAAACTTTCTTGAAATACAACTGAACAAAAGTTGATAATGACGTTTCATTTGCATATTTGGCGAAATAATGGTAAGAAAAAAAAAAGGAAAAAAAGATGAGTTATAATTTGCATCCTCATTAAATTCGTTTATTTTTAGAGCATTCAAATCTGTAGGAGTTTATTGAAATTTTTATCACGAATTCTGTATTCCATCATAATAATTAAAATTCCACACTATGCTATAAACACAAGGCTAATGATGCCTTTGTTGTTGGAAAGATGGGTGGTTTTAGAGAAAGGTGGTGGATACAATGTGTGTATGTATGTGCGGGGGGACATTTATGACATTTTCAACTGGGAGAGGATGACCACTCCCATTGACAGACCCGAAAATTGGATCGATCTGCCAAAGTCTTTCATGTTTACCTCTGTCATAACCAAAATTAGGTTTACAAAAGCTCTTCGCATTTGTACAAGTTGTTTTGACTAATACAAAAAGTTGCCTTATAATAATGGGCAGATTATAAACTAAATCTCAGCAACAAGACATAAATGCTCTGAGATAAATCTCATTTCAAAAGGTCTCCTCAGTTAAATTAATTAACTATCAGTTTAACTATCAGTTAACTGATAGTTAACTGATAGTTAAATTAATTAACTATCAGTTAACTATCAGTTGAATACACTAGCTTTGTAGCTTTGTAATTACAAAGCTACAAAGCTAGTGTATTATATGTAAACTGCGTGTGTCGTATAGTAAGAGCCCTTTCTTTGGGTCCCCCTTTTAAGAGAAAGATAATTGGTAATTTTTCAAATCTCTTATGTGCAAGAGATTGCGGAATATATAACAAATTGATGGCTGTATGCAGGTAATTGCATTGCCGTATACTCCTAAATTCGGCTAGTCATCCTTTTAAATACAACAACAAACTAACATTAAACTTTTTTTTTAGAAATAACTTTTTATAATGAACACTACGATGCAACTTGTGCTTCACCACTCTTAACCAACTACACTTTTATAATAGAGATGATAAAATGTTTACCCAACTTTTCAAAAAATTTTTTCATTTTCCTTTTTTATAAAAAAGGAAAATGAAAAAAAAATACGCAATTAGAGAAGGAATAATTAAAAAAACTTAATGATTTCTAGATCTTCTGTAACTATGTCAGTAACAAGGGTGCTTTGATTAAAAACGCCTAGGTTCAAATCCTATCCTACTGACATAAGTTACTGTACCAGTCTGTTAGTGGCGTATGTTCAATGGCTGGTTTGTCTGTTTTGTGGATATGTTTCCGGGTGAAAAAATCCTCTATCCCCGTATGAGACCGTCTAACTCACCTTCAGTTGAAAGAGACCAGATAAAGGTTCCTCTTCTCATAGACGGGATCGAACCCAGGTCTTTCCGACCAAAGGGCTTCGTCTATACTTGCCCATGATAAGCCATTCAGTTTCTAATAGTTTGGGAAAAGCAAGAAATGAAATTAATCTTTTCAGAAATTACTTTGAAACGCTTACATTTTCTACTTCAAACAGAAAATTCATACATCTCTTATGTCAGACAGAAACTGCAACAGATATTCCTACTTAAGATAAACACAGGGATGAATGTAAGGTCTGGTAAGTACTGAATCACTGATGTGAATTCTTTTCGGAAGTCTGAATTAAACTTTTCCTCTGAGTTTGTAACTTTATTCATACGAAGTAAAGCAGCCTGTTGTAAATTCCAACAAAACTCTCTTCTCTCGAGTTCATTCTCTTTCTCCCTCTCTCTCTTTCTCTTTCTCTCTCTTGAAATAAAATCTTCTTAGTAGAAAATATACAACTCTTTGTCTTGGCTTTTCTCAGTGCATGGGCAAACATCTCTTTCTCTTCCGCATGAAAAATTCTCCAGGTTGCGATGGTAAACAGAGATTCTTGAATTTCCATGTCTGGAAATTTTACAATTCTTTATCGATGTGATACAGGGATAAAACAACACAATACTTTATACCAGAAATAAAAAAAATGTCATTATTTAAATTAAGGGATTTTAAATCCCACATTGTTTTAAAACCGAATAAGAAACTCAAATATTGGAATCAGAGAGTTTCATGACGAATATAGTATAATAAACTATAAAAGTATCGGCGGCGACTAGCGTGAGCTAATGCAAGTAGTCCTAGTACGTAGTACAATCTCAGGCAACTCGTTGCAAAGGTGGGGAAAGTTCTGATCGCTAATCTTGGTATTTTCCATAATGTAAAAACACATTTCCTAGGAAATGTATGCTGTTATTACATTATGGTGGGAGGTCACTACCCAGACCGGTTTCAGCCTTTTTTGAGGCTTCATCAGTGAGTAGCTAGACCAAAGTAATACCAAAGGGTATAGCGAAAGTTGTCAAACAGGTGCAACCATTAAGTTACTTAAATATAAAGAGCCAATCGACTTCATTTCGGCGATATAAACATTATTTAAATTAAGAGCTTTACCACCTTTGCTGCGAGTTGCCCGAGTTTGTACTACGTACTTGGACTACGTGCATTAGCTCACGCTAGTAGTCGCCGATAATTTTATACTTTACTATACTATATTCGTCATGAAACTCTCTGATTCCAATCTCTTATTCGGTTTTAAGACAATGTGGGATTCAATATCCCCTTAATTTAAATAATGTTTATATCGCCGAAATGAAGCTTATTAGCTCTTTATATTTAAGTAAAAAAATGTCATTTCTCAATGATCCTTTATATTCCTTTTGTACCTGTTGTCGGATATAGAATAATATAATACAGAATAACAATAAAATTCTAGTAAACTATATGTATCATATTTTCTTTAAATTCGAAACGCAAGAATAATCTAAATATTAGAATTATTACACATGGAAGCTATGAAGTTTATCTTATTTAAGAAATATTTAAAATAAAAAAAAATTGACCAACATAACCTTCAATTAATATTATGCAATGCATCATCATCACCACCACTAGTTCTTTATGTGACTTTAAGATCCATAACCGGCCAAGTGTCCTTGGAAGCCTAATCTTAATATATTAGCTTTTTTTTGTTGTTGTTATATTGAAATTACTAAGAGGTAACCTCTAGTATGCCTCTAAACTTCTTGTTCATCTGACGGGATTTCCTGATTTCTGAGATAAAAACTACGAGTATCTGGAAGGGGAAATCCTCCGGGGGAGGATTCTTCCCCCCTACCTTCCAGAAAGGCAGGTTGAAAGGGAATCCTACCATCTACATCAAATTGTTCTGCAAAATGAGCTACTAACTGGCCTTTAATAATGTGCTCTGAGATAAATCTCATTTCAAAAGGGCTCCTCAGTTAAATTAATTAACTATCAGTTGAATCTTTGTAATTACAAAGATACAAAGCTAGTGTATTATATGTATACTGCTTGTGTCGTATAGTGAGTTTGTTTGTTTTTGAGGGAAGATATACCAGAGTTTCCTGGAGGTTAGTTCCGTAAAGTAAGCTACAGAATAACCATCTTTAAGGATCACTCAATGTTTCTGGAAGAAAAGACCTTTCAATTCTAGAATCGCTTCGTTTCGATATTTCGGTTTTAATTCTATATAATCATAATAAACTTCAGCCTAGATTGCAAAACCATATACCTCTGTCTAATCTTGAGAAACAAAGGTGTAAATAAATGTGACTGTTAACACATTTCTTTCTTTAGTGAAGCGTAACTGATGCACTCTATTTCAAAAAAAGTTACCAAATTTAAAATTAAACTTTCTTTAGTAATATTTCCGTTCTTACAAAGAACTAGGTCCAAATCTTGCCAGGTTCTGTTGAGTGTGCCATTTCCATAACGAACAACAGAGAACATTACTGCTAGTGATTTGTTCTGTATTGGAGTTTGAAGAAAATTACTCGAAATTTAAATTTATTGTTCCAAAATTTGGAACACACAAACTAATCTTGATTTTGTCGATGTTTGCAAATTAATGTCATAAGTATTAAACATAACATCAGTAGCAACCTCTCATTATTATTATTATTATTTTCCCATTAGAACTCTCCACACCTCGAGATCAGTTATAGTGATATATATTACGTGTACTGGGAAGTTGGTGAGATGCTACGTTGGAAAGAAGAAATTAATTATTCCTCCCCGAAATTTCGAAAATGATAGGAGCTGCATCAGAGACGTTTAACCAATACCATGTTGCCATTATAACTAACACCAGCACACTAATTTAATGTGCTTCACTTATTACTATATATTACAATATAGAGTAATATATATATTGTTATTTCCAACTGATTTAACAGAAATAGTCTAGTTATGAAATAACCTACGGAAATTTTTATCCGCTATTACATTACTTAAAGGGATTTCCAAAACGTCCGTCGGTAGCTCAGCTGGCAGAGCGGTGGGCTATAGTTGTAATATAGTACAGCATAATTTTTTCTAAAGAAAATAGGCTAACCAGTTCATATAAACGAAGCGTGATCACCCCAGATCAATGTTAATTTTGTAATTAACGTTCTGCTTATGAACTTTATCACTTCCAATATTTCTGTTTGGATTTTTCCTGATTGAAAGAACACTATAGCAGTAGGTTTGAGCAGGTTGTTTTCTTGTCCAAATAATAAAAGTTTGGAGACAAGCACACGTCATTCATGCAGGCTAATTTAACTGTAATTCGCTAGTTGAAAAATTACATTAAATCACTGATTTAAATGAATATTTCTTTACCAATGTTTTTCAAGTTTTTATTGTCTTGTTTCAATTTTTTATACAGATACAGCTTATCTGAGCAATAAATCGTTATTGTTTTGCAAAACTATTGTACTCAGGTAATAACAAGATAAGAATAAATAAAACTTTTCTCTAAAGACCAAACACAGAACTCTTTAATCCAATTTCTATCTCCAATAAGTAAGGTGTTGTCTCATACAGGAGATGAAAATGAGAGTGGATAGAGAAGCAACCCGACCGTCAAATACGGATGTTCTCAGCGTCGTGCCCTTCTGCTGTGGTGTTCCAATATTCTGGCCGTACAGTGTATATCTGTGATTAGCTCTCTACAAACAAGCAAGCAATTAAGTTAACAGCAAAGGTATATTTATTGTTTTGGGTAATTATGAGTGATAATTAATGTGAATTAAGTAAATTTCTACTTTCATGTGAATAAATGACTAGTGCTACATCACGAAGAAAGGACATTTCGTCTACTACATCTCATATGTTTACGCCGAGAAGGTTAATGTCTATGTGAAATGCTTATGCCACATTATAACAAAAGAGAGCATAGGAGAAAAAGAAAAAAAAATTTCGTTTTCTGTCGAGGCGGATTTGAACCACCGACCTATGGATAACTGAATTATCAACTACAGTCCACCGTTCTGCCAACTGAGCTATCGACGGAGATAGAAACATTACCTCCTAGTTTCTTGATAATAACAGCGATATTTTCTCGTTAAATAGGTCATTTGATTACGTAAGTAGTTTAACAACTTGAGAGTTTTTGCGTCTAACATATCTCTATTAGCTTTCGTAAACAAAAATTCTGGTCATGTGACTACTGTAGTGTTATTTATTCTTAAGAATTTGTGATGATTTCGCATGCTTATTGAAGAGATCTCTAATTTAAAGATCAATTTATTAGACGTCACCATTTAGTTATTCATAAGTCAGTGTTGAAATCCCTCTTGAAGGACATTTTTCTGTATAAAATAGAGCATCCCAATCAATACGAGTAATCCTTATTAATGCTAAATAGTACAAAACCATTTGTGGAAAATGCTTTTCTTTTGTCTGTTATTCTACAAGAAACTGATTATCCCAAATCAATGTATATACGAGCTTTCGTATGGTGTGACAAACTTGAATGCCAAGTTAATCATTTAGCATCTTAATTTTATTACTTACAATATTGATTTTATATTTTCAGCTTAACACAAAGAGCTATAGTTCTTAGCTTATTTGTTTTCTTGTTCTAATACTTAAAGTTTTGAAATCAAGAAGTGTCATTTTGGAGGATAATTTAATTATAATACACAAATTTAAATTAAATAGTCTTCAACAGATGTTTCACTTATTTGCTTATGATAAGTATTTTCATGTCTTAACTGTTTCAATTTTTATGTATATATTGCTTCTCTGAGATAAATTCTTCTTTTTGAAGAAAATCATTAAATCCAAGTAATGATATTTTACGTAGATCATTAGATCCAAGAATAAAGTATTTCCTTATTTTAGTTCCTTAAATGTGGTAATATATGTGCTACAACTTTGTTCAAAACACAAAATGTACTACTTTCAATATCTTGTTCATCATCAGTGTT
Source organism: Typopeltis vanoorti (assembly GCF_054136105.1). NCBI lineage: Eukaryota > Metazoa > Arthropoda > Arachnida > Uropygi > Thelyphonidae > Typopeltis > Typopeltis vanoorti. Next base: position 40,318,554 of record NC_143550.1, read on the forward strand.
CATTGCCGTGTGTATCCGATGGACTGTCTTCATTCTTTGTCATCATCCTCTGTCCATTGCCAGGTGATTCAAATCTTTCCACGCCATTTCTATACATCATTCTATCCACTCTCTTTTTTGCCACCAGATTTTGATCTTACAACTGTTATCATTCCTGCAAATATGTCCCCCCCCCAAAAAAAAAGCTTTATAGTTTCCTTCGAATTATTTCTTGGACTGGATTTTCTTTGCAGTTTACTTTTCTATATAGTTCTTCATTTGTTATCTCTTGCATCCATTCCGCTCGTAGAATCGTTTTGTATCATGTTCTTCCAAGTGCAAATATTCGTCTCAGAGAGTCTTTGACCATTTCATCAATATGAAGAGGGCTTATGGCTTTGCATATTTCCAGCAATCTTAGTTTGGTGGAAAGCGTCTGGATTTACTTTACCATATCTGGTCTGTTGCTTGTAAGTTTATTTTCGCTTTGGTTGTCAGATCTCTCTTTTTTTTTTTACAAATCACGCGTCATGTGTTTCTCCCTAGGTACGCGAAGCTACAAACCACTTCTCGCTCTTGTGTGTTGATTTTTATTTGCTTTTTCATCCTTTTCTCTGCACGATATCAATGTTTTAGTTTTTTCGATGTTCATTATTAACCCACATCTTTTTCCTTCTTCACTTAATTTCAGTACTATTCTTTCTAGTTCTTCTTCATGTTCAATAATGACTACGTCGTCTTCATCATAAGTCATTTGTTTTTGTACATTGAATTGAAATTCCCCTTAAATTCTCCTTTATGTCATCCATTGGAAAACGCAATGGATGTCAAAAAAGGAATATCGACGAGCACAATATCCTCCGCGCTCCTTATCTCATGCCTGGAATCTTCTTCCTGGTAATCCATTGCTTCCTACAGCAGCCTTTATAGCATCGTCAACATTCTGCAACAGACATATCAGGTTCTTATCCACTCCATAAAATTCAACAAGACTTTACCCTTTTCAGCTTTCGGTTCTCTGCTTTGGACATCAATTATTGTTGATGTTTGTAATCATCTTGCATACTTCTTGTGCAGAATTTATTGATATTTGTGCACTGTTCCTTCAGCCACTGTGATCTGTCCCTTCTAACAGCTCTCCTTACTTCATTGTATTTCATTCTCAGGTGAGTTTCATTTCCAGAGGAATATCTCTCCTAATTTTAATGCTTCATTTGAATTACTCTTCAATGTCTTTTGAGAGATTCACCGATCGATATAGTGAAGTATAAACTATTCTGGTAGCCTAATAGTGCATGTTGATGATTGTACAAAACATTGTAAGCAACCTGTAGACGCGTTGTGCCGTTTTGTTTTTTTTTGTCTAAATGTACTCATATAATAAACGCTAATTTGACTGAAGAGATATTATTTCAAGCTTGTAGTTCGGATTTCTGCTTGAATTTGTAGAGCCAGCTCAAGTTTGACTGATATTTTGAGTCAACACGATTCAACCGAATAACCATAAACTGTAGAGCGCGTTAGTAAAATCGGATCTGAACTCAATAAACAAGTATACAGTTTCCACGCTTGTTGTCTTTTTCTGTACTATAGTAGAACTCGAAACTAAATGCCGATGCAGCAATTAGCTTCGTTATCAGCGATATTTTAAATCTTTCGAGTAGCCAAATGCACGTTGTTAATTAAAGTGCTCCATGCTTGCTTTATATCTGACCTTTCCAATTTTCATTTGAAAAAGTCCTCTTAGTCATTCTTATTATGTGAATTTCTTAGCATATTAACATGATTTCTTCAATATACATATATATCGGCTATTAAAAAACCATACTTTTCATGATTGTGTGATTGTTTATGATTTTTATGATTTATCTTATGATCTTATACTTTTTATGATTTTATTATGTGATTTTGTTATTTATTTTATGATTTTTATGATTTCATTATATTGTTTTGTTATTTATCTTGTTAATATTTATGATCATATTATAAACGTTTGTGATTTATGATTTTTATTCAGCGTATACTCAACATTATTATTCCTGTTTATTCCATCAGCTGATTTGTTCTGTTTTCTACAGAGAATAAGTAAAAATAACACGACTTCTAAGAATTTAAAAAGAAATACTTTAAAAAGATCAAACCATGCTTTTCAAGCTGCATTAGGCCTCTAGTACAGAAGGTGCTTCTTACACCGTTCGACGAAATTTTTTACTTTCTAAAACGTTCATCCCAAACATCCATATCTATATGGAGGTTCGATCTCACTTTCCACAGGTGGAAAAACTTCTCTCTGCGTCGTGCGCTTGTCTTGTGGTATTCCAATATTTTACCACCTAATCACAGTACATCTGAGACAGCAAGACAATGTAGAAAATAAACTAGCCTTGTATATTCAGACTAGTTTTTTAGCCGAAATTCTTAGCTTGGATTAACATACATTTTCGGTTGTTATGAATGGGGATTGCTTCAAAATGATCAAATGTGAATATCTTATAATTGTGTGTCAAAGTTGTGTAAATAGGTAGCGATATTGCATGGAGGAAGAGCAAAATATTAAACGTCTCTCTTTAGCATTTCAGATTCTTCAGCATAAACCTATCACGTTTATAGGTGATAGGTTTGTGCTAAGAAAGTTTAAAGGTTAATATTTCTGTAGAAATTAGTACTGAGGATTCGAATATCACAAAATATGAAACATATCACAGAATATTAATAACAGAAATGAAAATGCAAGAAATGAATAACAAAAGAAAAAAAAATTGACTTTTTGTTTTGAAAAATTGTAACCACCGACATATCGATTACTCAAATGTCTTTTCTACAGTCCACCACTCTGCCAACTGAAACGAGTTGGCGAGTTGTTATATTTCATTTTCACAATAGCATCCATGTTCATTCGGACGAACTATTTACATATATATATATATATATATATATATATATATATATACACACACAATATCTACATAGCATGCTTATTTCAGTTAACATTTTTCATTAACATTTTATTTTCATTTACAACATGATAACATGCTCAAACGTCTATTTGCACCTATAGTCCTGAACAATCTTTTGAGCAGTTATTTTGCCATTTAGTATAAGTTACACGTGGAAATAATGCTATGTCAATACCTTATCTAAAGAGATAAGTTGCTATTTACATATGTATATTTTTTTTCGTATATACACTTACATATACATATATTTGGCAGAATTTCATAAGTTACATATTGGTTCAGTCTTATATCTTAAAGATTAAATGACTGTCATCTTTATAACGACTGTTTTCATATGTACAAATAGATGTACATGTAATTTTCAATATATCATATGTTACATATTAAATTATAACAATATTGTTAACATATCTTACGTGAGAATTACTACTAACATATATACATTTTTCTATTCCGTATATAAATATAGATACATTTTTGGAAGTATATCATACATTACATCTAGATTAGTACAATATTAATAACTTATCTTAAGGAAAAATTTCTGTGGACAATGTTTACTTCCTTTTATGCAAATAGATATAGATGACCACACAATACTTGTACAGTTATATATATATACATGTACATTATATGTTTGGTTTTCAGTTTTCTATTCCATGATTTTTTCCCCTTTCAGAGTGAGTTGTATGGGTTTGTTTTCATGTTTTTTTTTACGGTGGGTCTCTTATTTCCATGATTTTTGTTTTCTTCATATTCTTCTTAGATAAGGCCAATCTGCCGCCATTTGTGTTTTGTTATCTTTTTTCTGTTTATTGTGTCTGCGATGATTTCATTTAGTCGTTTGTTGAGTTTTTTTAAGTATATACGGTTTCTCTTCCCTGAGCTACCGACGGAGATATAAATACATTGTTATGGTTCCTAACTAAGAGTGTTTATGCTCAAAAGATTGTTCAGGACTATAGGTGGAAATAGACATTTGAGCATGTTATCATGTTCGAAATAAGCATGCTATGTAGATATTGTATATATATAGTTCGTCCGAATAGACATGGATGCTATTGTGAAGATGAAATATAATCAGTTGGAGGAGTGATGGACTGTAGAAAAGACATTTGAGTAATCGATATGCCGGTGGTTAAAATTTTTCCAAAAAAAAAAGTCAATTTTTTTTTTCTTTTGTTATTCATGTTTTGCATTTTCATTTCTTTTTTAATATTTTGCGATATATTTCATATTTTGTGATATTCGAATCCTCAGTACTAATTTCTACAGAAATATTAACCTTTAAACTTTCTTAGCATAAACCTATCACCTATAAACGTGATAGGTTTATGCTGAAGAATCTGAAATGCTAAAGAGAGACGTTTAATATTTTGCTCTTCCTCCATGCAATATCGCTACCTATTTACACAACTTTGGCACACAATTATAAGATATTCACATTTGATCATTTTAAAGCAATCCCCATTATTCATAACAACCGAAAATGTATGTTAATCCAAGCTAAGAATTTCGGCTAAAAAACTGCTCTGAATATACAAAACTAGTTTATTTTCTACATTGTCTTGTTGTCTCAGATGTACTGTGAATTAGATGGTAAAAATATTGGAATACCACAAGACAAGCACACGACGCAGAGACAAGTTTTTCCACCTGTGGAAAGTAAGATCGAACCTCCATAAAGATAAGGGTGTTTGGGATGAACGTTTTAGGAAGTAAAACATTTCGTCGAACGGTGTAAGAAGCACCTTCTCTACTAGAGGCCTAATGCAGCTTGAAAAGCATGGTTTGATCTTTTTAAAGTATTTCTTTTTAAATTCTTAGAAGTTGTATTACTTTTACTTATTCTCTGTAGAAAACAGAACAAATTCTGATGGAATAGACAGGGATAATAATGTTGAGTATACGCTGTTTGGGATGGTCTATTTTATGTAGAAAAATGTCCTTCAAGGGGGATTTCAACACTGACTTATGAATAACTAAATAATGACGTCTAATAAATTGATCTTTAAATTAGAGATCTCTTCAATAAGCATGCGAAATCATCACGAAGTCTTAAGAATAAATAACACTACAGTAGTCACATGACTAGAATCTTTGTTTACGAAAGCAAATAGAGATATGTTAGACGCACAAACTCTCAAGTTGTTAAACTACTTACGTAATCAAATGACCTATTTATCGAGAAAATATCGCTGTTATTATCAAGAAACTAGGAGGGAATGTTTCTATCTCCGTCGATAGCTCAGTTGGCAGAGCGGTGGACTGTAGTTGATAATTCAGTTATCCATAGGTCGGTGGTTCAAATCCGCCTCGACGGAAAACGACATTTTTTTTCTTTTTCTCCTATGCTCTCTTTTGTTATAATGTGGCATAAGCATTTCACATAGACATTAACCTTCTCGGCGTAAACATATGAGATGGAGTAAACGAAATGTCCTTTCTTCGTGATGTAGCACTAGTCATTTATTCACATGAAAGTAGAAATTTACTTAATTCACATTAATTATCACTCATAATTACCAAAAACAATAAATATACCTTTGCTGTTAGCTTAATTGCTTGCTTGTAGAGAGCTAATTTATTTACATTGATAGGCATTCTCTTGTTTTCACAGATATACACTGTACGGCCAGAATATTGGAACACCACAGCAGAAGGGCACGACGCTGAGAACATCCGTATTTGACGGTCGGGTTGCTTCTCTATCCACTCTCATTTTCATCTCCGGTATGAGACAACACCTTACTTATTGGAGATAGAAATTGGATTAAAGAGTTCTGTGTTTGGTCTTTAGAGAAAAGTTTTATTTATTCTTTTCTTGTTATTACCTGAGTACAATAGTTTTGCAAAACAATAACGATTTATTGCTCAGATAAGCTGTATCTGTATAAAAAATTGAAACAAGACAATAAAAACTTCAAAATAATAAACAAAAAATTGGTAAAGAAATATTCATTTAAATCTGTGATTTAAATGTAATTTGCCAACTAGCGAATTACAGTTAAATCAGCCTGTATGAATGACATGTGCTTGTCTCCAAAATTTTATTCTTTGCACAAGGAAACAACCTGCTCAAACCTACTGCTATAGTGTTCTTTCAATCTGGAAAAATCAAACAGAAATATTGAAAGTGATAAAGCTCATTAGCAGAACGTTAATTGCAAAATTAACATTGATCTGTGGTGATCAACTTAAATCTTTGTGATCAAGCTTTGTTCATATGAAATGGCTAGCCTATTTTCTTTAGAAAAAATTATGCTAAACTATTTTTATTAGTAAAATATAAAAAAGTTAATTTATAAAAAGAAATTCGTCGATGTAAATCACGATCTCTGAATAACATACACTGCAATCCACCGCTCTGCCAGCTGATCTACCAACAGACTTATTGGAAATACCTTTAAGTAATGTAATAACGGATAAAAATTTCCGTAGGTTATTTCATAACTAGACTATTTCTGTTAAATCAGTTGGAAATAACAATATATATATTACTCTATATTGTAATATATAGTAATAAGTGAAGCACATTAAATTAGTGTGCTGGTGTTAGTTATAATGGCAACATGGTATTAGTTAAACGTCTCTGATGCAGCTCCTATCATTTTCTAAATTTCGGGGAGGAATAATTAATTTCTTCTTTCCAACTTAGCATCTTACCAACTTCCCAGTACACGTAATATATACCACTATAACTGATCTCGAGGTGTGGAGAGTTCTAATGGGAAAATAATAATAATAATGAGCGGTTGCTACTGATGTTATGTTTAATACTTATGACATTAATTTGCAAACATCAACAAAATCAAGATTAGTTTCTGTATGCAAGTTTTTGAACAATATATTTATATTTAAGTTTTGAGTAATTTTCTTCGAACTCGAATACAGAACAAATCACTAGCAGTAATATTCTCTGTTGTTCATTACTGAACTTATTCAAAAAAGAAAAACATTTTATTTTACATTTTTTTGCGTTAATTAAAACTATAAAAAAGTCAAAGTAATCCAAAAGACATATTTGTATATACAAGTAGATAAAAGGTGTCATATCTTAATATCAAAATACTCTGAATTAAAACAGCCATTGAAAGATTTTCTCATTGTTCTCATTAAGTTATACTGTAAATTAAAGATACCAAGAAATTATATAGTTGTGTAGTCCTGAAAATACTTCAAGCGTAAACAAAGTTTGGCTTGAAGTATTTTCAGGACTGCACAACTCGTACAAAGAAACTAAGGCTTCAAATCTTTTGCCTTAGCATACCGTAATGCAAAGAGCATTTCCTTACGGACATGTATAATAGTATATATTAATGGAAAAGCCACTACTCAGACCGGTTTCGACTTTTATTGAGGTCTCATCAGTGGTGTAAGATAGTTCACATAGTAGCGGAAGATAGTTCAGGTGCAAACTTGTTTGCTTACACTTGGATAAAGGATTAAAGCAAGTATGTAATTTCTTAGAAATTTTAATTTATAGTATACATTTATACATTTAATTTATAGTATAAGTCAGTAGTAATAAAACTGAAATTAGTTTCCCTAATTGAACGAAATGAACAGTGCTTATATTCGAAGAAGAAATCCTTGAAGTTCTGACGAAGGCAAGGCACTGGAGCTAAGTTATTTACGTTAATCATTCTACATGTAATTTATCGTTCTCAAGTGCATTTCACCACTCCGAAAAACAACCTGGGTGTGTGTTGAAATGTAAAACAAAGTTCAACAACTGAGACCAGGCTCTGCTGAACAACATGTATTATAACGGAGACTTGCAGCAAAAATAAAGCTAACAGTTCTGTGTTCGGAAACACTTGTTATTGTGTGCTATAGTAGGGAATAGCACCAGTTGATTTAAATTTTAAAAAAATGTTGCTATGAACGCAAACATTTTCACCTGAAGACCAATTTAAAAGTTTGCATAGTGTTGACCGAACGTAATCTATTATCGAGAACACCCCTCCTCAATGACTTGTAATATTATGAGCATTTTATTATGGGCGTAAACTGAAGAATTTTTTGTGTTTCAGATAATATAAGCAAAGAATAACTATTTCTTTACTAAAGACGTACGGCAGAAAAAGCTAGTTTTATTATTTATGAATTATTTTCTAGTAGTATCGAGATTTTAGAACTTTATTCATCTCTGAAAAGTCAGTCAAAGAATTTAAATTAAAAATTAATTAGAAATTTAAAGCTGACATAAAAGAAAAAGAACAGGTCAAGGAGGATTTGAACTAGCCCGCTAAATGATTAATTTTAGAATCCACCGTTCGCCTGACTTTGTTACCGATGGATGGATAGTATGATTTCTATAAAAACTTATAACTGCTTAAATTATGTTTTTTAATATAAAAAGTGGACCTTTTTTGATTTAGCCGTTTGGGTTTAAATACACCAGACAACGGACAATGTTAACTGAGTAATCATCAGATCTAGTCAATGTAATCATTTGTATAGAAGACTGCATTTAGAAAACGCATTTTACAACATCGTTGGTGGCTGAAAAAAAGAACTGTTGCACCTTCAACAAATTCATTTTACTCGTAGATTTAGTCAAAATCTTTCTGAGTACAATTTAGCAAAATCTTTGCTAAGGGGCGAGAAATCAATACTACAAAATATTTTTTTAGTATTCATTCCGAATTTGAAATTACAGTAAACTATTATAATTATTTCTTTTGCTTTTTGATATGTTTTTTGCAACGTAATACCTTAATGTGCTTCCATAAGGTAAAGTAGGAATAAAGCAATGAATTACTGTAAAACCAGCTTAGAGCGAATTTAAGCTAGTTACAAAAAGATAGATTTCAACTTTACACAGCCATACCTTTTTGATTTAAGGTTGTTTTCACAGCTCTTATGAATCTCCTCATGCAAAGAGATTGAATGACTTCTTTGAAAACAAGCAAGTTCCAAATCCGAAACATTACACAATTAAATAGGGAATTCTATTTTTATGGCTTTTTACTAATGGTGCTCTGAATGATATAAAAAAATATAAATGCAAATATATAACCAAGTGGTTAGAAATCTAAACATGCTAATTCATGATGGAGAATGCTAAGTCAATTTCTCATGCACGTGTGCGTGGGTGGAAGTGGAAAGCACAACTACAAACAGGTAAAAACCTATAGAATGTGAGAATTAGCGCCGTTGGATTGGTTACGGATTAAATAATTCGGTAATCCAAGCTAAAATTTTTTCAAGCCATTTCGTTTTTTTAATCTTTTTTTTCAAGTTTTATAGTTAAATATTTCAGCCAGTCTGTAAACGAAAAAATGTTATTTTCTGATGACTAACTGAATAGAAAACGTTTAAAATTAAAGATCCAACCCTTTAAAATTGACGATCTCCAAGATTGATCAAAGACTGTCAGTGATCAAGAGTTAAAAAGCAGTGGTTACGTATCCATGTGTAACCGGGTTGGCAGAACGGTGAATTGTATTTAGAGTACAGTTAGGTATACGTCGGTGGTTTTATACACCTCGAGGGCAATTGTTATTCCTGTCACTCTCCTTAGTGAAATATATTATCAATCTCTATACGATTTTTCATCAACGACGTTATCGAAATTAAAAAATTTAAATTTTTTAATTTCATTCTGTCTGAGTTTAAAATTTAAAAAAATTTTAAACTCAAACAAAAAAATTTAAACTCAGATTTAAAAATTTCTCTCAAGGATCAAAAGAGCGATGTCTTTGTTCAAAACATAAATTAAATTATAAAATTATGTGCAAAATAAAATTCTATTCAGAATAATTTGATTATGTGAAACTATGTTAAAAACAGTTTCGTTGTATTCAAAATATAATGACGTTGATAACTTATTATAAATTTAATTGCTTTACATGCAGTAATGGCATACTTCATATTTTATTCTTCCATATCAAAGACATTTTTGTCCATATATAAGTATAAGACAAATTTAAAAAATGTTTTTCTGATAATAATGGATCACCATTTTTATTCATCTTTCTTAGAAGCATTAATATCGATAACTGGTTTATTGTTCAACAATCATATTTATATATCAAATATCAAATCAAATTCTATAAAATAGCAACAAGCACTACAATCTCATAATATTCAATCCAACTCCAACAAGATACTGGCTGACTTAACCTGAAAGTTCTTAAAAGAACTGGGCGATGGACTGAGTCCTTGACTCTTTATCTGGTCATCTGAATGAAGAAAATCTGTGTGGATGGAGTGTTATTTAGCTAAAAAGCTCTAGTCATGGCTGGGTAACCGCAATAGCCGAGCCTCAGTTAAAACTTCACTGGCTACAGCATTGCCATTATCCTTATAGTCCTTATAAGGACTGGCTTAAAGGGGCGAAGCAAGAATGCTTTTCATATTCCCCGTTATCTGTAGAGGACAGTGTAGGGATAAGGTGTTATTGAGCTATTAAAGCTCTGATCATGGCAGGAGGGTAACAGCAATAGCTGAGCCTCAGTTAGAACTTCATTGGCTACAGCATTGCCATCCATTACCCTCCAAGGGAATTGGACTGAATGAATCAATCACCGCATCTCCTCCACTTCAGCATTGCCATTTGTTAACGCTAACGCTATTTATAATATCATTTTACTATAATTTGATAGGTGTACTTGTGATAACTTCCAAAATTCATGCTACTTCTCGATAATGACTTTACATAATAAAAAAATTCTATTTTAAAATTAGATGCACTTCTTTTTCATATATCTTCGTTTCAATAATTAATTTTTTTTGTGTTTATTGAAAATATTCCGATTATCCAAATATTGTTTGAACTTCAATGGACGTGATATACCAGAATTTGAATGATAAAGAACGTAGGAGATATTACATATTTGCGACTATTATGAATTATCTGAGTAAACTCTTGACTGTTTTTAGGTATTTAATCTAAATATAAGAAACTTCAGAATACTTGAAGCAATTAGATGATATTTATTGCCTGGATCTGAGATATCCTTTCATTGTAAGCTTGAAGTACTGCTAAGTGCCATATTTGGTATCAAGAGCACGGTCTCATGAATATCTAACGTTTACTCCATCCGATATACCAGTGCTTCTTAACCGGGGATCGGCGTAAAATATATACAACTTTTCTAGAGTTCAATAATAATGGTCAATATTAAAACGAAAGAATGAAATCGACTCCAAATCGACTCCTGCATTGCAATAGCATTGAGTGACATAATTGAAGCTAGAATAGACAAATTAGTAGAGAGTGTGTTCAACAACAGTCTTATTAAAATACACTTAAGTAAAGTTGATTTCTGTTTCCTGATTTTTGTTTACTGTAATCAGTAAGTAAAACCACTATTTTTTTATAAAAAGTTTGATTATTATTATTATGTTACTACAAACTAGGGGGAAGCGAAAATATTTTATGATACTTAGGGGGCTGCGAGTACTAAAAGGTTAACAACAACTGTGTTATACTATGAGCTATCGCAAGATGTAAACTTACCATAACATGTTAAGTATGGCTGGTTGCATATATGATTGTATGTGGGAGAAATTGACTTAAAAATATAAAATGCTGCTCCTTGAGTAGGATTGATATAGTCTGTCCATGGAACGTTGCCTCATATTTCACAATAACATGTTCCTTTACCCTTTGATACGAAATACAGAAATTACACTTTCTAATGTACGTTATTTCTTACGTTTTGAAGTGTAAATAATTTCAGAGGAGCACGAGTCATAACAAAGCACACAAAATTCGTTACTTGTTCAGCAAGTTATACAACTAAATGACCCTGTTTCACAAGTAAAAACTGTGTCCATTAGCAAGATTTTAGAAATAAATGAGCACGTCTCCGGGCATGCAACATGTCAGTTTTACCCGGAACCGGAAGCACTATACCATCTATTGATATATTGTAAACAAGTAGAAGAAAATTGGAAAGCTGCTAAAAGATGGCCTCTTGAAATCCAACTAATCAACGAGGAAATATTATTCTGGCTAAAAGGAAAACATATAACAGGGTGCAAACAATAGTTCTGATCCTAACGATGTACGTAATTTGGGCTCACAGGTGCGACCAAGCGTTTGGAAGAGAAGGAAGTCCGAGAACCATATCGAAACTACATCACTACATCCGGGAAGCGATCACCAGTTCAATCCAATCTAGAAAAATGACTTCAGAGGAATGGTCACACTTAACCTCCAACCTTACATCAGACGAGCAATGCATCCAATCAACAGCAGAACGACACCATCATCACTCCCCAGTGGAAATAAGGCAAATCGCAAGAAAAATCCCTAGCTCTCCAACTCCATCAGAAGAAACAGCGCCTGAATCATGAGGAAAAGATCGTCCATCGCAGGAGAAAGAGTCATCCTTATCTCAATGGAAACAGCGAAATCAGTGCTTCATATTTATTTAATAGAAAAAAATCTTTATGAAAAACTAAAAGACACCACAATTTTATGTAACATACATGAAAGCTTTGTGTATGATTATAACAGCTATTTGTAATATAACAGGAAAAATATATATATATAAGGACTGGCTTAAAGGGGCGAAGCAAGAATGCTTTTCATCTTCCCCGTTATCTGTAGAGGACAGTGTAGGGATATGGTGTTATTGAGCTATTAAAGCTCTGATCATGGCAGGAGGGTAACAGCAATAGCCGAGTCTCAGTTAGAACTTCATTGACTACAGCATTGCCATCCATTACCCTCCAAGGGTATTAAACACCGCATCTCACGGTCGATTAACCACAACTGTAATATAACAGGACGCAGGACATATATGGCGCAGAGGGTGAAGTTTGACGCTTTTCATATTCCCTGTTGTCTGTTTCGGGAGCAGTGATGGGAGAGATTTGTGAGCTATTTTAGCTCTCCCTGAGTGGGCAATATACAGTATAATATATAATATAATATAATAGAGTCCTTATCCTTATAAGGACTGGCTTAAAGGGGCGAAGCAATATTGCTTTTCATATTCCCCGTTGTCTGTAGAGGACAGTGTAAGGAAAAGGTGTTAATTTGAGCTATAAAGCTCTGATCATGGCAGGAGGGTAACAGCAATAGCTGAGCCTCAGTTAGAACTTCACTGGCTACAGCATTGCCATCCGTTACCCTCCAAGGGTACCAATTTTAGTCGCCTCGGTAATAGAAGAAATTCTGTATATATTGTATATGAATGTTATCTAAATGTACAGATGGTATATATGTAATTTATTTTGTAGAGTATAAAGTTTATTAAAAATATTTAATAAATATGATAAATTTGGTATGTAAATATAATTTGCTATGCATTCTTTAAAGAAAAAAATAGTATCTTAAACCCAACTGAGAAAAAAAAGCCACTAAAGCTGAAAGATAGCTTAACTTAATTAATGTAATAGAAAATAATGCACGTGTAACTGCCAGTCATGAGACTCCCTGTTTATAAGTAAAGGAAGTCAAAACATTGTAAGTGAAGAGTAAAGTAACAACTGCATTTTAATATAACAGATGAAACGTTTATTTAAATGATGGTATAACAATCTTCTTTCGATATATATTCTATATATACTTTATTACGATGTAAATAATCGCAAAAGTCGTTAATAAAGTTGTTTAAAAAAACGTTGAGTTGGCAGAGCGGTGGATTGTAGATCAATTCAGTAATCCTTAGGTCGGTGGTTCAGATCCGCTTTGACCGAAAAAAAAAAATTTTTTTTTGTATGTATTTAACGTTTATAACATTACGAACCTAAGAATACGGAGAATACCCGCTCTTCTTTTTGTAGGTCAAGTATTCCTTCGGACATTTTAATTCATAATCCATCTAAAGTGCTATGGACGTGATAATATAAGATGCTCGAAGGCATTTGCAGTGATTCTTGAAGTAGCCAAAGGTGGACTTTCGTCTTTTTACAAAGGTGATATTTCATGTGTACGGGTTGCTTGAGTAACTAATACTTTTGACAAGATAGTATACAATATTTTTTTAAATTCACTGGCCAGTGCTATTAATTAAAAAATCAAAAACTCAACTTGACTGTTCATGATTAAGTTCTCATATGTTTATGATTTGCTTAAGTGTAAATGAACAGACAAGTGAAAATTATTTATCACAAATAACATTTCTTTAATAGACTTCAGTGAATATTGTTCAAATGAACCTATTAGTCTGTTTTCTGTATAAAATTATGCTAAACAAAACTGCATGTAAATGTTGATTTACAAAAAAAAAAAAAAGAAAAAAAAAGAAAGAAAGAAATACAACTTGATTGTACTAGCGACACCTCTGGTTTACTGAATTATTAACTACAATCTATCGTTCTACCAGTTCAGCTATTGATGAGGTGTTGGATATTAAATAATATTACACGTGAGACAATACTCGTTGGTTCATTTTATAAATAGGCTATTTCGATTAATCTAAGTAGAATATAATATATATACGAGTATATATGACAAGTGCAGTGAAGTTCAAATTTCTGGTGTGTTTAGGTTAATTATAATGGTCTTTTTACCTCGATGAATCTTCTCCAGCGGTTACCAGCCAATTACTAGGTTTGGGAAAATAAGGAAATTAATTTCCTCTTTCCAACTTATCTCCCTACCAGCTTCCGGAACATAACATACCACCATAATCTATCGGGATCTCATTGTATTCTATTGCTGCGGAGAATTATAATGAACAAAAACGAACGAACATGAAAGATTTGCTAATTGATTGCACATAACATTAATTTGCAAACATAAGAAAACAGGAACGATAACACTAACCTTATTTACAATTTTAGTTTTGAATAATTTTTTCAAATTCCGATACTGAACATATGATCAGCAATAATCTCTTCCTTCATTATTGAGATGTTATTGAGAATATTCAAAGGTTAATCACCTTCTTTAGTAATTTTTATTAAAATATTGAATGTTAAAACAGAACTTCAACATGCTTATGCAGTAAGTATTTATGTAGAGTTTCAGTATAAACACTGTCATATTTATGTAGAGTATAAACACTCTACATAAATATGACATTTTGAAAGGTACGGAAGGTGTAATAATTCTACCACTTCTGGCTATATAGTTTATAGATAACACAAAAATTACTTTACTCTATTCGGAGATACTCCACTATTCAACATTTGAAGTTCTCGATAATGATTAAATCGAGATAAAATACTGATATGAAATCGTTAGTAGGTTCATAACTATTACAGATTTAACTATTACAATAAATTTAATAAACATTTTTGTCGGTCTGGTTGGCCAAGTGGTTAGCATATCCGCTTTCCAGCCAAAAGGCTGCGGGTTCGAATCCTGCATGTCTGTCTGTGAAAGTGTGGTGGACGGCGGTAGATTGTGTTAATGTGGATGATGAAGGTAGTTGCGGTTGTGGAGATGTAGAGTAGGTATCCTCCCTCGATGACTCTTGGATTCCCTGGTGTCATGTAATAATAGTAATATTTTTGAACTATATGATAACATCTAATAGAATGTGAAATATGTATTGTAATGTTTTACTATATATGCGTTTACATAATTATAACTCACTGCATTATACTGGCGTAAACAAAATCCTCTATTCATTTAATACTCCTCACTATAGTCAAGCGAATTGTCCTGTAGAAGAAAGGAAGGAAGAGAAATCATTATAAAGACAAGAAAGATAAAAATATGAAAGAAAACAAAATGCAGTCCCACTCTCCAAAAATATTTTGGATGACTCGGTCTGAGAGATGAGCAATCCCCGTTATCTAAATGTACAGATGGTATATATGTAATTTATTTTGTAGAGTATAAAGTTTATTAAAAATATTTAATAAATATGATAAATTTGGTATGTAAATATAATTTGCTATGCATTCTTTAAAGAAAAAAAATAGTATCTTAAACCCAACTGAGAAAAAAAAGCCACTAAAGCTGAAAGATAGCTTAACTTAATTAATGTAATAGAAAATAATGCACGTGTAACTGCCAGTCATGAGACTCCCTGTTTATAAGTAAAGGAAGTCAAAACATTGTAAGTGAAGAGTAAAGTAACAACTGCATTTTAATATAACAGATGAAACGTTTATTTAAATGATGGTATAACAATCTTCTTTCGATATATATTCTATATATACTTTATTACGATGTAAATAATCGCAAAAGTCGTTAATAAAGTTGTTTAAAAAAACGTTGAGTTGGCAGAGCGGTGGATTGTAGATCAATTCAGTAATCCTTAGGTCGGTGGTTCAGATCCGCTTTGACCGAAAAAAAAAAATTTTTTTTTGTATGTATTTAACGTTTATAACATTACGAACCTAAGAATACGGAGAATACCCGCTCTTCTTTTTGTAGGTCAAGTATTCCTTCGGACATTTTAATTCATAATCCATCTAAAGTGCTATGGACGTGATAATATAAGATGCTCGAAGGCATTTGCAGTGATTCTTGAAGTAGCCAAAGGTGGACTTTCGTCTTTTTACAAAGGTGATATTTCATGTGTACGGGTTGCTTGAGTAACTAATACTTTTGACAAGATAGTATACAATATTTTTTTAAATTCACTGGCCAGTGCTATTAATTAAAAAATCAAAAACTCAACTTGACTGTTCATGATTAAGTTCTCATATGTTTATGATTTGCTTAAGTGTAAATGAACAGACAAGTGAAAATTATTTATCACAAATAACATTTCTTTAATAGACTTCAGTGAATATTGTTCAAATGAACCTATTAGTCTGTTTTCTGTATAAAATTATGCTAAACAAAACTGCATGTAAATGTTGATTTACAAAAAAAAAAAAAAGAAAAAAAAAGAAAGAAAGAAATACAACTTGATTGTACTAGCGACACCTCTGGTTTACTGAATTATTAACTACAATCTATCGTTCTACCAGTTCAGCTATTGATGAGGTGTTGGATATTAAATAATATTACACGTGAGACAATACTCGTTGGTTCATTTTATAAATAGGCTATTTCGATTAATCTAAGTAGAATATAATATATATACGAGTATATATGACAAGTGCAGTGAAGTTCAAATTTCTGGTGTGTTTAGGTTAATTATAATGGTCTTTTTACCTCGATGAATCTTCTCCAGCGGTTACCAGCCAATTACTAGGTTTGGGAAAATAAGGAAATTAATTTCCTCTTTCCAACTTATCTCCCTACCAGCTTCCGGAACATAACATACCACCATAATCTATCGGGATCTCATTGTATTCTATTGCTGCGGAGAATTATAATGAACAAAAACGAACGAACATGAAAGATTTGCTAATTGATTGCACATAACATTAATTTGCAAACATAAGAAAACAGGAACGATAACACTAACCTTATTTACAATTTTAGTTTTGAATAATTTTTTCAAATTCCGATACTGAACATATGATCAGCAATAATCTCTTCCTTCATTATTGAGATGTTATTGAGAATATTCAAAGGTTAATCACCTTCTTTAGTAATTTTTATTAAAATATTGAATGTTAAAACAGAACTTCAACATGCTTATGCAGTAAGTATTTATGTAGAGTTTCAGTATAAACACTGTCATATTTATGTAGAGTATAAACACTCTACATAAATATGACATTTTGAAAGGTACGGAAGGTGTAATAATTCTACCACTTCTGGCTATATAGTTTATAGATAACACAAAAATTACTTTACTCTATTCGGAGATACTCCACTATTCAACATTTGAAGTTCTCGATAATGATTAAATCGAGATAAAATACTGATATGAAATCGTTAGTAGGTTCATAACTATTACAGATTTAACTATTACAATAAATTTAATAAACATTTTTGTCGGTCTGGTTGGCCAAGTGGTTAGCATATCCGCTTTCCAGCCAAAAGGCTGCGGGTTCGAATCCTGCATGTCTGTCTGTGAAAGTGTGGTGGACGGCGGTAGATTGTGTTAATGTGGATGATGAAGGTAGTTGCGGTTGTGGAGATGTAGAGTAGGTATCCTCCCTCGATGACTCTTGGATTCCCTGGTGTCATGTAATAATAGTAATATTTTTGAACTATATGATAACATCTAATAGAATGTGAAATATGTATTGTAATGTTTTACTATATATGCGTTTACATAATTATAACTCACTGCATTATACTGGCGTAAACAAAATCCTCTATTCATTTAATACTCCTCACTATAGTCAAGCGAATTGTCCTGTAGAAGAAAGGAAGGAAGAGAAATCATTATAAAGACAAGAAAGATAAAAATATGAAAGAAAACAAAATGCAGTCCCACTCTCCAAAAATATTTTGGATGACTCGGTCTGAGAGATGAGCAATCCCCCAACTTGAAACACCTGCTGTTATCATTCGTATTCAGAGATTTCAGAAATATGTAGAAATCTGGAAACGAAGGAAATTCTATAATCGAAGAAGAATATAAATATCGTATACCAAGTGTACGTTCGGCTATACAATGCATCTCTTGAAATAACAATAAAGGTTAGCTGTACAACCAGCTTAAACTTATTCATAATATCTTGAAAAAGAGACAATGCAAATGTACAAAGTCATACACTTTTGAGTTACGACTGTCTTTTTACTTCTTGCATGAGTCGCTTCATACCAATAAATTGAATGACTTCTTTGAAAACAGGTCCCACATCCTAAACTTTTACTCAATCAAATCAGTTACTTTTTAGGACTTTTTACTATTACTATACATGAGTACCATATCTAAGAAACCAACATATTTTGCTTGGAAAGAAGTCAACGGACATCCCCATGGATGTCCGTTGACTTCTTTGGAGGAATAAGATTCTCACAAGTCAGTGCAACTGTGTCCGGGTGAAATGGCTGCAAGAAGGGAACTAAAGGAGTTTGGAAGAGGAGTTGCGATATGCCATGTTGTAGGTTTGTCTGTTCGGAAAATAGTTGACAAATTGGGCCATCTGAGTTCAACAACGAGTGATACTATATTGAGATGGAAGTGCATGGAGTCAATTGCAAGTGCTACCCGCAGTAGACGACCCACCACACCCACCGAACGTGACCAACAGGGTGCTACGAAGGATAATACGCAAACAAATGCACTCCATGAAACAACCTGGGTGTGTGTGTGTTGAAATGCAAAACAAAGTTCAACAGCTGAGAACAGTCTCTATCGAACAAAACGTAATATGGCGGAGACTTGCAGAAAAAACAAAGCTAACAGTTCTGTTGTCGGAAACACTTATGTTTGTGTTCTAAAGTAGAAAGTAGCATCAGTTGGTTAAAATTAAAATTAAAATTTATTATGGACGCAAAACCTTTCACCTGAAGACCAACTGAACAGTTTGCCTAGCGTTGACCGAACGTAATCTATTATCGAGGACACCCCTTCTCAGCGGCATGTAATATTATGAGCATTGTATCATACAATCCTGACACTACGTATTATTTTACAAACCACCCCGCAAAACAGTGGTCTTCATAGCACAATTAAATTATTCAGGAGTTAATTTTTCATGTAGATGTGCACTTTATCTACGAAGGATCATTACGATTATTACGCGCATAAACAGAAGAATTTTTTGTGTTTCAGATAATATAAGCAAAGAATAATTATTTCTTTACTGAAGACGTACGGCAGAAAAAGCTAGTTTTATTATTTATGAATTATTTTCTAGTAGTATCGAGATTTTAGAACTTTATTCCCTATGCTGGACTCCTGAAACTGAGGAACTATTTAAAAAATACAAAAAAACATCCAGGTCCGAAACTGGGACAAGAAATTTAGAAATGCTTAATGAACAACGACGCCAAAATTGTAAAACCACAACCGAAAATGTAGACTTCACCCACTCTACGAAAACTCCGAACTGCATCAGTTTCTAAGCAGAAAGAAGTCACGGAGATCACCCCTAAAGACATGGCAACTAGAATCCAGAAAACATCTAGCAACGTAAAGATTAGTGCATCCTATTCTAAAGAAATTAGGATCAAATATATCCATGTTTATAGAAGTGTCAAACAAAATAACCACCTCTCAATGGCATTCACCGAAAACGAACTGATTCAAGCAATTAAATCACTGAAAAATAACAAAGCAGCAGGCTTGGATGGTATATACCCTGAGTTCATTAAAAATCTTGGAAGTAACGCTCGCTCGTAAGTGGCTCTTACAGTTTTTCTGTAAAATTCTAGAAAGTGGGAACATACCAAAGGAATACCTCAGGAGAAACGTTATAGCCATCCTAAAACCTGGAAAAGAGCCCACCGATGCAATAAACTATCGACCAATATCTTTATTAAGTATTCCCTATAAGCGTTTTGAACGATTTCTCTATAATCGAATTTACCCATTGATTAATGCCATAGTACCAAATGAACAAGCTGGATTCAGAGACTCTCGCAGCTGCTGCGATCAAGTACTTGCCCTTACTACACATTTGAAGCTGGTTTTCAAAAAGGCCTTAAAACCTCAGTAGCATTCATAAATCTGTCCCCTGCACACAACACAGTTTAGGTGAATAGACTCATACTGAAATTTGCAACTCTCTTACAAGACCCAAAGATGATTAACATCCTAAAGCGCATGACATCAAAGTGCAAATTCAATGTACAGCTGAATGGTAAAAATAGTCCCTTTAAAGTACTAAAAAATGGACTACTACAGGGCTCTGTGCTAGCTCCGTTGCTCTTTAATTTATACATACAGTAAGTGACATGCCACAAACCTCATCCCGAAAGTTCGCATACGCGGACGATCTGGCGTTGGCAACTCTGACTAAACACCTGAAAGAGGCCGAGACTGTGCTCAGTTCTGACCTTGAAGTTCTGTACAACTATTTCGCCAAATGGCGTCTCTGTCTAAATCCCTCTAAAACTGAAGTTTGCACATTTTACTTGAACAATCATCAAGTTGATAAACGGTTGAAGGGCTCATTTAAAGGTGAAACTTTGAAGCACAACCCCAACCCAAAATATCTCGAAGTCACCTTAGCCTTCAGTCACCGAAGTCACCTCTTTAACCTTCGGAAAACACCTGGAAAATGTCTGCCAAAAGCTAAAAACTAGGAATAATATCACTATCATCAGGAAGCTTGTGTGTTCGGGCTGGTGGGCAGGAGCCAACTTTAAAATCTGCTGCCCATGCCCTAGTGCACTCTTGTGCAGAATACTGTGCTCCAGTGCGGTATTCGAGTCACCATGTCAGCAAGGTCGATGTGCAACTTAACGATACCATGAGAATTATCACGTGTTGCATAAAGTCTACACCTGTTGAATGGCTACCAACACTCTCTAACATTATACCACCAGACATAAGGAGGAAAGCTGCCGCTAACAGAGAGTGGATAAATGTATGGGAAATAACACCTTACCCATATATGAGAACCTCCAAAATGTATCACCTATTCGCTTAAAGTCCCGCAACCCGATCTGGAAAACTCAGCATCCAGATACATATTCTCCTAAAATTGAATGGAAGAATCGTTGGCTTACTTCAACAATAAAGAATGGACACCTCATTACAGATCCCACAACAGAGGCCCCTGCCTAGAAGACAATGGAGCACACTCAACCGCCTGAGGACAAGCCATGCCAGATGTGCTACCATGACGTACAAGTGGGGCTTGCGTCAATCACCGACATGTGACTGTGGTGATGATCAACAGATCATTAATCATATTATCCAGGAGTGCCCACTGCGGAGTTTTAAGGGCACATTACGGACCTGTTCCAGGCCACCCCGATGCAATCCAATAAATTAGAAACAATCAACTCAGCATGTACCGCCGCGGATACGCGTACCACGTTGGGAACCGATGCCAGTAAGGTAATACAGGAATAAAACAATGAGCTACTGTAAACCCAGCTTAGAGCGAATTTAAACTAGCTCAAAAAAGACAGATTTCAACTTTACACGAGCCATAAAGTTTTGACTTTTACAGTTGTTTTCATAGTTCTTATGAAATTGAATGACTTCTTTGAAAACAAGCAAGTTCCACATCCAAAACATTACACAATTAAATCGGGAATTCTATTTTTATGACTTTTTACTAATGTTTCTGAATGATATAAAAAATAATTTAAAAAATACAAATACATAACCAGCTGATTAGAATTCATTCTATAAACGCCACACATGTCTATAATTGCTAATAGGTCATAAGAATTAGGAATTACAGACACGTTAACACAAGAATATTTTAATATTTGCCAAATATTTCAGTCTGAAACTAACAAACACTCTTCAGTGGCTACATAAGAACAGTTTATAACAAGGTGGAATACCAACAATTGATCATTCAAAAGTAGAACGAGCCGCGTGATGTTATATCGCTAAGTATTAAAGAGAGGAAAACATTTTTTATCAGAATAATGATTAAATTAAAGATATTACTTCACAAATTCATATAATAATCTTAATTTATAAATAACAGTAGACTAATGTAGGAATTAAAAGTCTCAATAAAAAAAAAATACTTTCCCATATTTTTGATAAGGATATAAAATCATTTCGAAGGAACCAGAAGCACTTATTTATATCTCCGTCGATAGCTCAGTTGGCAGAGCGGTGGACTGTAGATATATATGCGGTTATCCATAGGTTGGTGGTTCAAATCCACCTCGACGGAAATCAATCTTTTTTCCTCTTAATTATTTATTTTCATCTCAATCTGCGTTACCTTTTATGACATTGCGATTCTCAGTAGTCAAGGCTTTTTATAGGAATATCGATCTTTAGATCTTTGCGTAAACATATAACGTATAAATATATGAAATGCTAAGCGAAGAAATTACTAACATTTTCCATCCATCAGTGGTCCTAAGAGGCACTTAAGCGCCCGCGACTTTCCAACTATTCTTGGACTTCGCAACCATAACTCGAGGATAAGGTGGTTAGCCCTATGCCTCCCGGGGTGACCTATGTCTGTTGATGCGTGTGTTCACGAGGCCGGTTTTACTGTTCTGGGGGACAAAAAACCCGAGTTTTTGGGTGAATTAGCCGGTCTCTTACCTCCGTAAGAGACCGGCTAATTCACCTTTCGTCGAAAGATAAGAGATAAAGGTTCTTCACGTCACTGACGGGAATCGAACCCAGTCGGTTCCGAACGAAGGGCTTCGTCTATATCGACTGAGCTACGGAAGCTCAATTTTACTAACATTTTACTCTTCCTTAATGATGTACCACATGTATTTACTCAGCTTTATTGAACTATTCTGATATATTCACATGCAGTTAGGCATATGCTTAATTTGGATCAATTCTCATTCATAACAAACGAAACATGTACTCGTAATACATGTTAATCCTATGAATTCTAGTAGTAGCGAGATTTTACAACTTTATTTATCTCTGAGAAGTCAGTCAAAGATAATAAAAATTAATTAACTGTAATTCAAAGATGACATGAGAAAATAAAAAAGTGAGTAGATCAAAAGGGATTTGAACTAGCCAACTAAAGCATTAAGTTTAAAAAACACCGCTGTCCGCTCTTCTAATGGAGGAACAACATGAAGTTTTCTATGAAAACTTATAACTGCTTAAATTATATTTTTAACATATAAAATTGGATCGTTTTTGATTTAGACTAGTCGTTTGCGTTGAAATACACCAAACAACGGATAATGTTTACTCAGTAATTATCAGATCTGGTCAATGTAATCATTTGTATAAAAGATTGCATTTAGAAGGCACATTTCCCAACATCATTGATGGCTGAAAAAAGAACTGTTGCACCATCAACAAATCCATTTTACTCATACATTTAGTCAGAATCTTTCTGAGTACAATTTAGAAAAATCTTTGCTAAGGAGCGAAAAATCAATACTACAAAACATTTTTTTTCGTATTCTTTCCGAATTTGAAATTATATTAAACTATTTTAATTATTTCTTTTGCTTTTTGATACGTTTATTGCGACATATTACCTTAATGTGTTTCCATAAGGTAAAGTAGGAATAACTTTAACCATAAATGTTTGATTTACGGTTGTTTTTATAGTTCTTATGAGTCTCCTCATACGAAGAAATTGAATGACTTGTTTGAAGACAAGCAAGTTCCACATGCTAAACGTTACACAATAAATCAGGTATTCTATTTTTATGACTTTTTATTAATGTTGCTCTGAATGACATAAAAATAATTTAAAAATTTTGACCAACTGGTTAGAATTACTTCTATAAACGCTAGAGATGTCTATAAATGGTAATAGGTCATAAGAATGACTTCGCATTTATTTCGTCATGATCGAAAAGACATAGAAATAAAAGGTAATTATTTATTTTCTGTGCCAACATTTTTATTTAGTTGTTAATTTTAAGGGTTCCGATGTTAGGCACACAGTTATTAAGTTTTCATCAATATTTACTTATCTAAACATTCATGATGGAGAATGCTATGTCAATTTCTCATGCACGCGTGTGCACATGCGTGTGGGTCGAAGTGCAAATCACAACTACGAAAAGGTAAAACCTATAGCATGTGAGAATTAGCGCTGTTGGATTGGATACGGACGAAATCATTCAGTAGTGCATTCGGGGAAGTTTTTCAAACCACTTCCTTTTCAATAAGTAGAGTTGAAGACGACGAATCCAGGAGATGAAGGCTTATTTGGAAGCATTTAGTGATTCTGATTCAGTGCTACTGTAATCAAAAGGGACACTGAAATTCATCCCCCACCTAAAACCATTTACAGATATTCATGTCACAGCGCGACTTGGAAGCCACAGCCTCTAACTAACCATGACGGTATCAATCAAAATTCTCGATTTCAAAATTGAAGCGCTAGAAGCAAAAAAACTCTTGTAAAACTTGAGCTACCGAATGAAGTTAACCCCCCCTTCCCCATCATTTAAATTGCTGCAATACCTGAGATAAGTCTCATTTCAAAAACAGGCCATTTCCATTTCAGTTAAGTTCACTCGTTTTCAGTTGATTGATTAGAATTAAAGTCGCAAAAGCTAAAGATACAAGGGGAGTATATTGTGTGTTTAAATTATGTTTGCTTACTAGATGGTTTGCTTGCTTTTTTTAAGCAAGCCAAAGTTTTTTGGAATGAACTTGTGTATGCCAGGAAATAATAATGGATGCAGTACACTTAATGTTGCTCGAATTGGGTACCGTTTGGCATTAGAATCGTTCTGTTTAGATCACTCGGTTTAATTTCTAAATAAACATAACTAACTTAAATAGTCAAGATTGTAAGATTCCAAACTTGACCATACAGTATATCAACATCCAAAATGGAGATGCAAAGTTATTTTCAATAAGTAGAGTTGAAGACGACTAATCCAGGAGATGAAGGCTTGTTTGGAAGCATTTAGTGAAACGTATCTTCTGCAATCGCCATTGTAAAGAACTTATCACATGGGAAATTAAAGTTTTTTACCAGTATTTTCTTTGCTTAGAAAACAGAAAGTCTGAATCCTTCAGAAAGAAGTATGCTTGAGGGATGTTTACACAGCGGAACTCTATGACTCTCTGACACCAATATTTGGAAGATATTTTCGATTAAAATCCATTATCAGAAATACTGTATTAGCACCAGTTCATCAAATATTATTGAATTCAAGCGCTTGCATGAAATGCAAGCGCTTGAATTCAATCTCCTTCTATGCACATATTGGTTTGGTGGTTTACTTCTTATGAACTGATCCTTACACATCCGAGATTCTCTTTAATGACATCTGAATTGTATAACGAAGCCAAAAGCGTTCATAATACTTTACAAAATGCGAATCTTGGTTCAGGAAAACAAACAAACATAAATATATTGGAATCACGTATTTTGCAACTCGTTAAACTGCTTACGTAATGATCTATTTTAAGAAAAACGGTCGCAGTTATGAAGAAACAAGAAGCATTTATTCAAATCTCCATCGGCAGCTCAGCTGGGAGAGCAGTGGACGGTAGATATAAGTGCGGTTATCCATTGGTCCGTGGTTCAAATCCACCCCGACGAAAGTCAAATTTTTCTTGTCTTAATTATTTTTTTACCCAGTATTTCCATCTAACTCTATGTTACCTTTTATCACATTCCAATTCTCAGTAGTAAAGGCTTTTATAGGAATATCAAACTTTAGACACTTTATTGGCGTAAACATAAAACGTATAAATACATGAAATGCTCGGAGAAGAAATCACTAACATTTTTCATCCATCAGTGGTCCTAACAGGAACTTAAGAGCACGCGACCTTCCAACTATTCTTGGACTTCGCAACCGTAACTCGAGGATAAGGTGGTTAGGCCTGTGTCTGCAGATGCGTGTGTGTTCACGGGACCGGTTTGCCTCTTTTGAGGGACGAAAATCAGGCAAACCGGCTGTTTTTCGTAACTGAAAGAACCATCTCACTCTGTCACTCATGGAATCGAACCCAGATCTTTCCGACCAAATGGCTTCGTCTATATTCATTAAACTACGGAGGCTCCATTTTCTAACATTTGACTCTTCCTTAATGATGAACCAAATGCTATTTACTCAGCTTTACTAATCTACTCTGAGATATTCACATGCAGTTAGGCATATGCTTAATTTGGATCAATTCTCATTCATAACAACTGAAACATATACTCGAAATACGTGTTAATCCTAGTTAAGACACTGAGCTGCAAGTAACAGATCCGATTACTTATCTTCCAGAGAGGTATTTTTTCAAAAATGATAAAAAGTTTGATTGTTTTCACATATTACACTGTTTTCTTGTTGTTTTTTTTTAATATATTAAAACACTTTATCGAAAGTGCACGACGTAAATAACAACTGTCCAATAAAAAGACAAATAAATTGTCTTGGTTTGGTCTTTGTAAAAAATGTTATTTTTGTCGCAAGAAGCAATTGGGTAAAAAAAAAGTTCACTTGAATAAGAAACAAAAATAGCAATACGGAAATGTAGATTGAATGATAAACATTAAATACATGGAACTAAGAAAGAAAGAAATCATTACAGATTGCAGAATACAGTGTTTATTTTATACTATTAGATATCCAAATAAAGAAGAAATCATGGTCCTTATTCTAAATTCTCCTGGTAGTTCCTGTGAAAAGGAACCATCATAACGGCTATTCAAATGAAAATAGAAAGATCAAAAATAATGCAAACACAAGATGGAAAGAAATAAAACAAAATTTTATAGAAATGGTTGGAGACAATCATAAAACGACGCTTTTCGCAATGGAGACTGGTATAGTGACGTCATTCTCTACAAATGTTTTCTTATTCGTCTGAATCGTGTTGCCTGCAAATGATACATAAGTGGCTGGATTTTAATGAAAACTGCGTTGGCTCGTTAAATTCAACTAGCAATCTCAGTTACTAAATTTCAATAACATTTATTCAGCCAAAGTGACTTTTATATATAAAGACAGATAAGCGTCCAAATGGCATCTAACAGTTACTTTCACTTTTTTTTGTATATTCCCTACTATTATACTAGCATTTTTACAGGGAAATTAAGAAACGCTATCATAATAGCTATTAAAGGGATTGCGTAGAGCTTCAGCACATTCTTTAAGAAGACCTTCAAATGTGGTGTAGTACTTGTAGAATATTTCTTTTATATTTGATGATAGTATTAGAACCTAGAACCGAAATATAACTAATTATACTTAAGAACAGTAGATATCTCGTCATGTGTGTTTTGTTTCTTTATTAGATTCCAAAAAGTCACTTCTACTGTGAAGAAATGTTAAAGCAGTAATAAGAGATCAGCATGTTTATACAGCAATCGGCTATATTCCTCATGTGTGGGAGAAAAACGTGTGAACGTATAACGCTATAATGAAGATCCCCTCCTCAGAGACATATAGTATTACCACTATCATTTAAAATAATATT
Organism: Typopeltis vanoorti; assembly: GCF_054136105.1. Lineage (NCBI taxonomy): Eukaryota > Metazoa > Arthropoda > Arachnida > Uropygi > Thelyphonidae > Typopeltis > Typopeltis vanoorti. The sequence continues at coordinate 40,346,224 of NC_143550.1, forward strand.
CAGTGAACGTAATAACATCCTATTATCCTATATTATTATTCAACCCAAAATTCAAATACTATTGTTATCACACAATACTACTATTCGGAACGTAAATCAGAGATCTTTTTTAAAAGCATCTGACATCATGAGTAAGCCATCATAGGTGTATATTACACTCGTCACATATATTTATTTACATAAGAAAACAAATGCATTGGAAGTAGGGACTTTGTAACTTGTACTACTACTTATCATTTACTTCATATTATATAAAGAAACTTGCTGTTATCAAGGAACAAAAAGTAGTTTGTTATACCTCCGTCGGTAGCTCAGTTGGCAGAGCGGTGGACTGTAGTAAAGACAATTCAGTAATCCATAGGCCGGTGGTTCAAATCCGCCTCGACGGAAAATAATTCATTTTTTTCGGTTTGTTCTTTGTGTATTTGCCTTTTATAATATTACCAACCTTACAATACGAAGAAAACCTGCTCTTCTTTTTGTAGAGCAGATATTCCATCGGACGTTTCAACGTATAATCTATCCAAGACGCAATGGAAATGATATGATGCTCGTGAGACATTTGCAGTGATTCCTGAAGTAGCCAAAAGTGGACTTTTGTCTTCTTACTAAGCTGATATTTATTATGTACGCGTATCTTGAGTATGTAATACTTTTATCAAGACAGTATACATTATTTTTATTGATTCACTGGCCAATTCTCATAAATAACATTTCTTTAATAGACTTCAGTGAATTCTGTTCAAATGTACCCTATTAGTCTGTTTTCTATATAAAATTATTCTAAATCAAACTTCATGTAAAAAGTTGATTTACAAAAAAGCAATTCAGTTGATTTGAACTAGCGACCTCTGGATTACTGAATTATTAACTACAGTCTATCATGCAGTGAAGTTCAAAATTCTAGTGTTTTCATGTTAATTATGATGTCCTTTTCGTCTTGGTGAATCTCTCCGATACAGTTACCAGCCAATTACAATTTGGGAAAATAAGGAAATTAATTTCCTCTTTCCAACTTATCTCCCCACCAACTTACGGAACATAACATACCACCATAATCTATTGGAATCTCATTGTATTCTATTGCTGTGGAGAATTATGATGAACAAAAACGGACGAAAATGAAAGATTTGTTAATTGATTGCACATAACATTAATTTGCAAACATAAAAAAATAAGATTATTTTTTATAATTCAAGTTTTGGAACGATAACACTACCCCTCTTTACAATTTTAGTTTTAATTTTTTTTTTCAAACTGCGATACTGAACATATGATGAGCATTACAATCTCTTCCTTCATTATTGAGATGTTATTGACATATTCAAAGGGTAATCACCTTTTTTAGTAGTTTTAATTCACATATTATTTTTATTATTATTTTTCACCTCCAGGGAGTCCAAAGACTCATGGAGGGAGGGCATTTACTCTTCAACTCTGTCTTCACCACTCACAATCCACCAAATGACCGCGACTACATCAAAGCCATCTATCGCTGACCACCACCACTAGTATTTCCACAGACAATCACAAATATCCATGCCCACGGCGGGGTTCGAACCCGCAGACTTTGGCTGGGGAACGGATATTTTAACCACATGGCCTGGCAAAAGAATTATTTTACGTGGCGGCCGATTTGAACCGTCGAACTATGAATTACTGAACTGTCTTTATTACAGTCCACCGCTCTGCCAATTGAGCTACCGACGGAGATATTGAATGTTAAAACAGGAGATCAATATGTTTATACAGCATAAAAACTAAACTCTACATAAATATGACATTTTGAAAAGTATGAAAGGCGAAATGTATAACACTAAATAATTCTACCATTTCTGGCTGTATAGTTTATACATAACACTAAAATTACTTTAAAATTAGTACGGTATAAATGGACAAATGGCGTTATTCTATATAAACGATTTCAAAGGATGGAAATTACAATCCGTAAAATTGTACTTAATAATTTGAATACTTCATATCCGAGTTTCCGACTTTTCCCGAGGATTTTCCGAGTTTTTCTCGAGAGAAACTCGGAATGAAGAGTAGTACAAAATTCAACAGCTGGGTCACGTGTAACAGCATGTATAGTATGCCCACAGATGCGAGATCCTTCGACACTTCTACGCATGTCAAAGAAGGAGAATCCATTCCGCTTATAGGGTAATCAGTCGGTACTGTGAGATGAGTTGTTTATTATTACATGTTGGAAAATTAACTTCTCTTTTATGATCATTGTAATTTTTAAAGTGGAAACTATTTAGCTTGTATAACAGTTGGGAAATTTTACGTATAAAGCACGTAATTTCGCGTGTTGGTGACCAATTCACACATCGCCGTATTTCTTTCTCCTTTTCAACATGAATTGACTCTTCTTGGCAGCCTGCCAACGAGAACTCTCGCTTCTGTAGTCGGACTATAACTATTTAACAAAAATGATATGTTCGAAATATATGATAACATCTAATAGAATGTGAAATATGTATTGTAATGTTTTACTACATGCGTTTACATAAATATAACTCACTGCATTATACTGGCGTAAACAGCATCCTCTAATCATTCAATACTCCTCACTATGGTCAAGCGAATTGTCCTGTAGAAGAAAGGCAGGAAGAGAAACTCTTATAAAGACAAGAAAGATAAGAGTATAAAAGAAACAAAATGAATCCCACTCTCCACACATATTTTGGATGACTAGAAGTCTGAGAGACAAACAATCCGCAAACTTCAAACAGCTGCTGTTATCATTCGTATTCATAGATTTCAGAGATATGGAGGAACATTCTGGAAACTAATTAAATTCTATAATCGAAGAATATTGTACCAAGTGTACTTTCGGAGAAGTTATCAGATGGCTATACAATGCATCCCTTGATATTACAACAAAGGTTAGCTGAACAACCAGCTTAGAACCTATTCATATTATCTTGAGAAAGAGAAGTGCAACTCGAAGTCATACATTTTTCACCGACCTATGGATTCATTAGTCCATAGGTCGGTGGTTCAAATCCGCCTCGAAGGATAAATTTTTTTTCTGTCTTTTATATTATTATGATCTTCACTAGCAAACATATTTACTGGAATATTAACTCTTAGCCTTTCTTGTCGTAAAAGACCACTTATAAACATATGAAATGCTAAACGAGACATGTCTAATATGATCTTCCTCCATGAAGTACAACTAGCTACTTACGTAGCTTAAGTACAGAATTCTCAGACGTTCTGTGAGACATTTGTTTAATTTAAATCAATGACACGATTACAGGAAATATTAGAATAAATGCATGTTAATCCATGCTAAGACTCCAGGTTGCAACTAACAGATCCCCATTAGTTATCTTTAAGAGAACTAATTTATACACAAAGATGTACTTTGTCTTGCTTTCACAGATATGTACACTATATTGCGAAAAATATAAGAACACCACAGCCGAAGTGCACGACACAAAGACAATTCTCCAACCAACAGATATTCGCTACCCATGAAGTTTTATTCCATTTTTAATCCTTAATATTTTGCAGTATACAAATTTTACAGTAAATAAACAGTATTTTAAACTCTTGTACAGATGTCAAGAATTTTTAAGAATAGTAGAGTTATGCACTTATCAGATCTAACGCCATAGAATCTGATAAGTGCATAACTGTGAAAGTCTTATTTTGTAAGCCAAGTCAGTATTCAATCAGGTCATACTCTCGTTGAACATTGAGCATTTTAGAGGTGCATTTACACTGTTACACCCTATCTAAAGTACTCCCTCTTGTTTGAATTACATGTTAGATAAGAAGTATTTACATAATTCATGCAGTCTTAGGCACAAATGATTTATTACGATATGATACAGATTAATAATATCACTTGTAAAATACAAAAAAAAATGGCTGAGACATTTTGATTTCAAAATTATATATTTATCGTGATGAATGTTTTTTTTTTTTTTTTTTTTTTGAGCGCTGGTTTTCTTGATAAATACGAGAAGCAAACACTTAACACGCCTTATAATTCATTTTTCGGCAAACTGTTCATTCGATGAACTGTGATTTTTCGATGAACTGCCTTTCAGTAAACTGTGTTTTCGATTAATTGCCGTTGGATGAATTGCATTTTCGATTAATTGTTTATTCAGTTAATTAACTGTATAATTAATGCTATTTATGAAAAGTTTCACTAGTTTCACAGGAATTTCCGACTATTCTGAGGAGAACCAACATATTTGCGAGTCATGCATTTTTCATAAGTGAATCTTGATCAGTCTATAATTTAACCTTAAGTTTGTACTTCAGCTTATTAAAAGAGAGATAACAAGGCAAAGGAGAAGCAAACATTGGTTGTCTTCTAAGTATAAATTAGTAATGGGTATTGATCATCTTTCTTTTAATAAGTTTTAAGGTTAAGCCGAACCATTTAAATTCCTTTTCTTCATTAATCACAAACTATTATAAATACACAATCTCCAACATATCTGTGTGTAGGTAAGGTATTTTAAATTATCTATAACTGACATTAAAAAAGAGGATTTAGCAGTAACTTTTTATTAAGAAGAAGAAGAAGAAGAAGAAGAAGTAAATGAAGATTCCCGTTTATTTGTATAATGCTTTGATGAACATGTAATTCACCTTATGTCGATCAAGGGAGGTTATGAATAATACACAATTGCTTTCGTTTTGTCCAGTGGTTCTTAACCGGTGTTCCGCAAACTGGTTACAAGTGTTCCGCCGGTGAAAGATGTCACATGACACAGTTCTGAGTGTAATTGGCTACTCTGAATAAAAATGTCGCGGGAATTATTTCCGTTATAATAGAACAATTAACAACATTGGAAGAAAATATTCCAAGTTACTTTCCTTCCTTAAATACACACAATTATGACTGGACACGAAATCCATTTGGCACAGTGAATACATCAAGTTGTGAATTTTCGTTACAAGAAGAAGAACAATTAGTTACCTTATCGATGGATCGCACTCTAAAAATGAAATTCTCTGAAATAACTCTTGAGGAATTTTGGAATTTTTGACCAAGCCGAATACCCAGCTCTCTCTCTCCACAAGAGCACTGAAAAGTTTGTTACGGTTTTCAACATCATATTTGTGTGAGCTCGGTTTCTCAATATTAACCCATATAAAAACTAAAAAGCGTGAAAGACTTATTAATATAAACAAGGAGATGAGGGCAGCTATATCACATATTAGACCTGCTATTGCTGAGAGAGCCGACAAGCTCAAGTATCGTATTAAAATAAGTTCCATTTTTATAAGAGGCAACTCCATGTGTATTTTTATTGTTAGTTTTATGACCTTAATGCTTTTGATGTTCCCCAAATTTTTCTTATAATCAAAAGTGTTCCGTGACTTCGAAAAGGTTAAGAACCACTGGTTTAGTCCCTTATAATATGATTAATATGATTTTGCTGTGTATATTACTTCACGTATTTCAAAACAGTTTGAAATAAACGCTAAAAATAAACAAAGTTTGATTTTCGCCATAAGAATTTGTTGTATTTAAAGACTGGGAGTTTATCAATGAAAATCTGAAACTTCGAAAGGATTTACAAGCTATTATTGCACAAGGAAATAAACCGAATAATCTAGAGCAGCCAATAAATATAAAGGGATCTCATACATATATTAATGTTTTTACGTATCAGTAAGATAACCGATAGGACGACTTCTACAAATCAACATTCAAAATGTAATGAGTCTCAGCCTCAAGGACGATAGCTAAATTTCCCTTTCATTGTATATATTTTCTGATCTTATTTTGCTTACTTGACTATAGATGTATACATATGTAAGCATTAGGAGTCACTGTACCATTTTTAAAATCAACGAGAATGTTTTATTCATATACTGTGACCTTAATTTATACCAAACAGTGATGGAAGTTTCATTTTTATTTGAGCCTGTAAAACTGATCTTATTCAGTAAAATATAAAGTAAAAAAATCTTAATCATAACTTACATTTATATTAATATTCATATAGATATTTATGAATTAATTGATATATTTATAATAATTAGAATTCCATACATTTTTGGTACCATTTTTGAAAAACATAAAGAGGAAATACCGAAGGAGTAGGTTTATATGAATAAAATACTGTTGTACAAGCGAATTAATTAATTTTGTCTATACAGTAATATTCATTCTGCATGGTATTCATTGCAATTAATTTACATTAATTATTATTATTATTATTATTATTATTATTATTACATAACACCTCCAGGGAGTCCAAAGACATCGCTAACCACTCGACCAACCTAGCCGGCAATTAATAATTATTAATTGCCGGCTAGGTTGGCCGAGTAACAGCCAACAATCATTATAATGATTGTTTGGCTGTAACCGATTTGAGAAGATTCGTCTAGACGAAATAATTTTAACTATTTGGCAGTATTGATTCATATTCTCAATACTGAAGTTCTCATCCACTATTTTAATGAAATTAGTGATTTACTCGTTTATTATTTAGCGAATGATGTACACGTAGAAAGTGATAAGACAATAAACAGGAAAAAGTATTTCAGAAAAGGCATCATAGTTTACAAGTTAGATGAAGCATCTATTTGAATATCCACTCTTGTCCTGATCCGCTTAAGTGTAGACTATATACAGTATGATATATGCACGTTATGTATGTTATATTTACTGGCCAGCTTATTTGTTTTTGGAATGGGTGGGGGGTTGACATAATCAAGTAATCTCATCGGAATAAATTCCATTAGCCTCAGATAAAAGCATTTGTGAGAATCGCTCGCATTCCGGATGGGATTCAGATGAAAGACTCACTTCTTTTTCACACTCCCCAAATGTATCAATCAATACATGCTATCAAGTTGTTTCAATTGCCATATGATTGCCATAACATCCCTATGGCTTAGATCGTTATGATAACATATGATTACAGCTATGATTACATAATGATTAAAGTTAGAATTAGAAGCCGGCTACAGTTACTGAGTTGTTCGCACAAAGATTAAGATGGACGTATAGATTCCTTATAATTCAGACGATTTTAAATCTTGGATTGTCTTGAGCATTAAAAAAATAAACTTGACTTTTCATCCATTTCCATCTACACATACTGGCCACCGAATTAGAAACTTTTATTTAATAACGTGTTGGATCCCCTTTAGCCCGAATTGCAACAGTACATATACGGTGCGTCATAGATTCCGCAGGGTGTTGGGTTGTACCTACATCTACAACATACCAGACGTTCATCACCCAGTCCTTTCACTGGCTCGGATTTGAGGAACGTCCCCTTCCGTCCCATTGAAAATGTAAGGGATTCAGATTTGGGCTTCTTGGTGGAAATGAAAGACCGTGTAAGTTGCTGTCATGGGCGCTGAACCACTGCCAAACAATTCTTGGGCGATGGAGAGTAGCATTGTTTTCCATGAAACAACCATCACCTACTGGATGAAAAGTCAACATTGCAGGATGGACTTGATCGGCAACAATGTTCAGATATTCCTTACAGGATACCTGACGTTCCAAAAATATCAGTGGGCTCCTTCCGTACCAAGAGAACATGACACCACCTCCAGGACCTTGAGTTGTGTCTCTGCCTATTATCGGTACAGAACAAAGTGTACCGTTACTCGTCGGACCATAAGACTTTTTTCCCAGTGTCTAATCACGATGTTCATGACACCACTGTAGACGAACTTTCCGATTCTTCGCAGAAATCAATGGTTTCCGTATAGGCATGCGACTGTCAATACCGATCCTCTTCAATTCCCCACACATAGTTCGAGGAAGACATATGGATCGAGAACATCATTAAATTCTTCGGTCAATCGCCGCACACAGGAAGTTCTGTTTGTCCGTGTAAGCCTTCTTTATGCATCTTTTCATTTATTTATCTCCTCATTTATTTCAGAATTCGGCTTTTATCAGTATATAAACGAACTTTTTTTTTTCTTTTGGATTTATGGCTATAAATGCTGTGTTTTTCTAGCCGGTTTACCTGTTTTTTTTTTTTTTTTAATGAAATATTGAAATACCTAACTCCGTATGCTGCCAGCTAACTTACTTTCAGTGCATTTAGGAAGAAAGAGTTATTCAGTTATTCCTGTTAACTTTTCCATTTATAATTTTCCATATTTTCCCATTTCTCTTCAACAGTGTAAAAACTCTTCAAGTAATTCATAAATGAATACAATTTCCCAACTTCTGAATCAATAAAACATTATCGTGCGTTTATATTTTTTTTCTTTTCATCTAAAACGACTTCTTCTTTAGATTCCGTTCTTTACAAGCCTGAATTATGATTTTTTAAATTTCTTTTTTTTTAAGAAGAATTCATTCCCAAAGCAAATCTCACTCTCCTTAAGAAGAATATTTATCTTTTTTTTACTCCTCGCTTATTCCAGATTCTGTCTTCATCAGCATATAAATGGATCTTTGAAACTGTAATCTTAGAAAGTTTTTCGCACGTGAACACCATTTCTTTTTAGAGAGAGAAAAAAAGAGGATACAGACGCTATTTTAATCTAAGAAGACTCCTCTTGCTGAACAGTTAAAGCGTATTTAAATATTCTATCAAGTTCCCACTTCCTAAGCTTCGTTCACACTACCATCAATATAATTGCTTTCAGAATATCAACAATTCCAAACGTTTTGTTTTAGAAATTACTTACTTCCCATTACGTTCATGACTGCATACGCACCTCAGATGAAAACTATACATCACCAAGAACATTCGGGAATTTTTAATTATAAAAATGTTATGAACTTGTACCGGTATATATTCTAGTTTACTGAATTTGCATTTTCATCACATTCTCCATGCTTGCTATGCTTGCTGCGCAAGCTCATTAATTGAGAAAAAAGTAATATTTATTTGTTAATAAATGCATGCATTTATAAGCATTCCATTTAGGCTTTTATTTTTGTAGACGTTTTAAGCTTGCGCTGCAATAATTGAGCTTTGCGTTGTGTATCGAAGGCCGACGCTAGTCAAGCTACCTTAGCTTGCTCGGTTGTGGGCTCATCCAAGTCCTCGGTTCAGTACTGTGATTTCATGCCCGCGCATAGCTATTTCCGCTCCCTCCATGTCATCTCACCTTGTGGCTTAAACACGAGCCATACGCAGTCAAAGTAGCTCTAGCCAGTGAGCTTCAGCCAGCCTTTACAAATGTATGTGTTGCTTGGGAAAATTAAGTTACAACCAACTTTTCGTGACGATGTTATTGACCAGTTCTTAAAGAAGAACCATAGGGTATAATTTGTATTCAAGTAGCTAAATTAAAAAAGATAAAATATCATTTGTAAAATAAATGTTGTATTTGTATGATTTAAATGTACATAAATTTCTAAATATATAGTTTTAAATGGTCAGCAATTCATTACTCCGCTAATCATACTTCAATCACCCCTCTCATTCCCTGAATGATAAAAGAGCAAGCGTGAATTTCAAGACCAGCATTCGCCCCTGATTTTCATTCCATTTCTTTTGGAACTCCAACCGTTGCTGGTGACAGAATTCTTTCTCTGATGAAATATGCTTCCTATTCTGAAATTATTGCAGAGGAGGATGCATATTTCATAAGAGAAAGAAAGATAAACCCAGAAAATTCTGGATTTATATATCACTTATGAAATATTTTGAATTTATTTTATGATACATTTATATATGTATCTTATGAAATTTTGCGAATTTATTTGAAAGATTTTAAACTGTGGACAGAGCACGAGGATATTGTTATATTTCCTGGTGGTTTCCTCCGCATACATTTCAAATATATGAAGAGGAGGAGACTATCAATCCTGACTTTCTTTCGTTTTTCATTGTCTGTGAGCTGCTGTCTCCATTTAAAGGAAATTAGTGCGTAGTACAAGTTAGAGAAAGCAGAAGAGGTTACAATCATGTCAATAACATGCCTAACATTTTTTTACATTGATTGAGGTTTTTTTTTTTTTTTTGTAATAGACAACTGTAACCAAAAACATTTTATCCAAACGACAAAAATATACTCGAAAATCGTTTTAATTGTTGAACGTTGTTGTATTTTTAATTGTTGAAAGAAAGTTGTTTGTTTGCTTCGTTTTTATTGTTATTCTCCATTGGTTATAAAAAAACGTGAACGTCGTTTAACTGGCAATTAATTTGTTTACGCATAATAATCAATAAAAATAAAGACTACTAGTAAAATCATTTACAAGCAAAATTTCAGTAAGTTCCAGAAATCGATAAAATATAAAAGTAATAGTTGTGCACAATAAGACACACTACTAAGCGATAAGTACGCTTCGAAACAGATTTTATCGGATTTTTAAGCACATCCTCTTGCAGCTATTGAACAAACAAACGAAAATCTCAAATGCTTAAAAAAGCAATTTAAAAGATCTTCCAGCAATAGCGTATTATTTATTAGAAAAATATATTCCGTAACTTGGCGATCAAATTCTGTCCCCCCCTCATGCCCTTATTTGTTAAATTCCATTTTCTTATTCGCCCAGCAACCGCTCGCATTTTCTTTCGTATCCCATCGTTACGTATTTAATCACTCACACAATTCCGTGTGTTATTTTTACTAGCGTATTCTATGTTAACATTTCGACACGCGTCTTTCGTAAATTCTTAAAACTAAGCTGTCCGATCAGTCTCTGTAAACATTTATGTGTTGTCTCAACGTAATGACCATACAGTTCCTGAACCTCGGGCAATTCAAGAGCCCACATTTATGTAAACTGTTTAGAATTGGAAACATTCAATTTATGGAGAGTATTGTAGAGTGTTTTTCAACAATAGCATGCCAACAATGTCTCCGCTCAGGCTTGAAAATATACGAAGTTAAACAATAAGAATATAAGCAATAATGACATAGGCAAGCTATCATTTTTCAAAAATACGGATCTTTTTTTCCATACACCGTATATATTAATTGATGTAAACATCGATTCTCTCTTGATTTTATTAAGTGTCTTCTAGACTGTTTTCAACTTGATTTCTGATGAGTGTGCAAACAGACTGGACTTTATTATAGATTTAAAATTATGACAGCATCAAGAGAAGGTACGAGTGTATTACTTCTGTTAGGTGTGTCTATTCTTCTAGCTGATTTTTCTAGATGAAAAATCCAGGTTTCTGGGAGAAAAAAAAATCCTAATGTCGACGTTTGAGATCAGCTAACTCATTCTTAGTTTAAAAAATGAAAAACGTAAAGACTGTTTGCATATCAGACGGGATTAGAACCTAGATCTTTCCAATCAAAGGATACCATCGATAACGACTGAATTTGGCGTTTTGCATTCTAAACTGCCACGACGGTGCACCCTGAATTTTCTCCATTTTTCAATCTAAATTTGCCTCTTTTTGCACTCTGAATTTGACGTTTTTCAAAGTTTGCTTGATTGATTAAAACAGAGATTTTCAACTAATTTCACTAAACAGAAAAACACATTATCATAAAGTTAAGGGCAATGCGTTCACTTGCCTTATTATTTTGCTTTAATTGCGACTGTAAAAATTCATTTTAAATGAATAATGTAGAAATTTTTTAAAAAAACGTCTACTTGAATAGTAAAAAAAACTGAACTTTATCCGTGGGTAAAAAATAAAAACGTATTATGAGAAATTCAACCAGTTATCAGATAATTATAAATGGATTATAGCTTTTTCTAATGATCTCGAAAAGAAATTAATGTACGGAAACGATCCTTGCTTTCTGACATTAGCGATTTCCTCCTTCTCCTTAAATAGCTTAAGTCAAGCTAAATGTTGCGTTTTCAACAACTTAAGAAACTTGGGAAGCCAGCATTGTACCGTGAGTAATCGCCATAAACGGTTATTGCAACATTAACTAAATTACATTTAACACATTACACCGAACATTTAGAGAAATACATTAATGCAAATGTTCCAAGTTTCTATTTATAATGTTTTCGTGAATATAAAACTGATGGATTTGTAATTAGATTAATATACGATGCCTACGAGGTATGAGCCATATATGCTTTTAAATATACGATATATGACTCATATATATTCTTTCCTTCATTACATATTGTAATCATTGCGATACTAGCGTATAATCAGATAATTAACTGATATTCGTAATGCATTTTAATTACTTTTTAATTATTACATCTAAAAGTTAAAATATACAAAATGTTTAGATTATTTTTCAACGCAGAAAAATAGCACCGAAGTTCATACAATTTTTTTAATTATTATTTTATTTTAGAGAATCAAAAGAAGTTGTAATCACTTGAAACAATTAAATGTTTACATTGTTTCAACAGTTCGATTGGCTAAGTACCAGTCGAACTCAACAATGTAAATAGATTCGTTAATACCCATTTTATTCTGTATTGGGATAAAAAAGAGAAAGTTTTCCTTTTTTTTTTCCAACACGTACATTATTTCATCCAAGTTTTTTCTGCAAAGAATTGAAACTTTGAAGATAGATGGACATTTTGTTTTTACAAGCAACAGTTTACAATAATTTGAAACCCACATTTTCGTTGATATTCAATATACTTGGTATAACACAAGTGAACTTATTATAATCAATAATAAAAGAAATAGATATAGCTTTCGAAAATAATGGAAGTATAAACTTTCATTCACTCAAAATTCAGGAAAACAACCGTCGTGGCCAATCCAATAACTTATGAAGAAATCAATCCGTTTACAAAGAAATAAAGACTTTTGTGTTAAGCATAATGCGATCGGTTCTTCCATTATAAAAATGGTTTGACTTCTGGTGTATTCTCGCAATGAGTAATCCGATATCAGGTCGATTCTCAAATGACACAGAGTGACATTTTAAAATAATAAAATACATCTGGAATATTCAATCTGAGGAACAGTTGTTTGGAAATTTTATACTTTGGAGAAATTTAATTTTCCAAAACGATAAAAATAATATCATTCCATCCTCCACTCAGATTGCAGCAGGCAAAATTACGTTAACTTCTGAGGATAATCTACCTAATGTCATTGTACGTAAAGAAAAACTTTTCGAAATCCTGTTAAGGAAAAAGTATGTCATTTCTGTAATCCAATATTTAGAAGTACAGGAAGCATCGGGAATTTTTTTATTTAAAGGAATTAAAATGAAGTCGGATGAATCTGTTTTTCCTCTTCCTTGAAGTTAACGGAGTAATTTTTCTTTTAGAGTGTTGAAAAAGAAAAGTATCACGTGTTTGGTTCTAGACCTGGATTTTCGGTTAATCTAACACGTAATAATTCCTCAGCTTCACAAATTTTGCCTTTAGTTGATTTTTATAAGAAAAAAGTAACAGTTTTGTATGCAATGCTAGCTAGATAGCATTCGCAGAGTAACCAGCCAGATAAACTAGCTAAGAATGCACAGAGTAACTTTCATACTCTGATAGTGATATTATGAAGGCGTGGTTCCTTCCCCACCAGAAATTGGGTTTTTTTCGAAAGAAAGGCAGGCCGAATAGAAAAACAGACACGAATTAACTGCAATCGTATAATTGATTGGCATGATCGCCAAACTTGAATTTCATTAAGCATAAGAACTCCCTATAATGACAACTGTAGTTCTTTCTCTTGCTCTTCTTCTTCTTCTTCTTCTTCCTCCTCTCCTCTGGTTGCTTTCTTAATGTAAAAGTGGCCCTCTTTTTTTCTACCTGACCTATCACGTGCTAGTACTATAGCAACTATGTTGGCTGGACACTTACAATTAGGAGGATGATCATATTTCCAATTAGCCAGTGATATAATTCGCTACTCCTGCACGTTCCACCCATGACTCCATGACTGTTTACCTACCGGTCCTATTCAGGCAGAAAAAAAAATCTTCGCAAGTTTTTTCTATAAAAATACTTTCCATAAAAATACTTCCAAAACGTATCCTATTGCAAGCAAAGACATAATTCAATTATTCACTGCAAAGAAAATAATTAAAACCTTGGAACTGTTGACACTTCTCATCTATTTTGCTATTGATACAAATTTTTTATTCACTCCTCTAAATTGCTTTGAACAAAAATTTACTGACTTACTTGCTAGGAACTTGACATGTTATCTCACATTTCCAGGATTATCTCTTTAACTTCTCGATTCTACAATAATTAATGTATATTTCTATCCACACGTTTTCAATGTTTTCTTCAGAATTTACCATTGGGTCTCTAAGGTTTACAAACACTAAGTTTTAAATAATATTTGAGTATGTAAAGTTACAATTAAGTCTCATTGTGAATTCCTAAAAACATATAACAAGTGCTTAATAAATATAAGAGATCAAAATGCTACATCATTAACGTATGTTCCTTTTATATGTTAAAATATTTTGAATTAAATAACTGAAATACCAAAGATGCCTATTAAAATATTTCTTCTATGGAAATCGTGAAAACTTTTCAAATACATTCATCTTTACTATAATAGAAAGCGAAATCTTTTAGGTACTAAAACATTTATTGGTTACATCACGGCGAGTGCACTATACAGTTGTTGAGCACACGCATTGCGCCATTATGCAATTGTGACGTTCGCACACGTTCTGAAGTAAATAGAAAAATTCTGTGGCTATTGTTGGCATAATGACGTCATATGGTATGCTACAGTATGAAGTTATTTTGATTGCTGTGCGCATTCCAAAATATTTCCACTTCTACGTGATCCTAAGAGAAGTTGTTTCAGAAGAATGCTAGCATTTAATTGATATGTCGAATAATCTGATAAAGGTTTTTTTTTTCTCCTCAACTTTATTTACTTGACTTATCATTGTGTGTGTGTGTATGTGTGTGTGGTTTGCTTACTAGGAAAGAAGCACTTAAATTTGTGGGAGTAAAAGTCCTTCCACCTCTGTCTACGACTGGCTGACTCTTCTTCAATTGAAAAGTCATCCTAGATTGAATTCTAACTCATATCTTTCACACAACAAAATTTTTTGTGAAAGAATTTTTGTCAAAGAATAGCGACCCTAAAATAAAATTTTAGGGTCGCTGTTCTTTGAGTGAAAAATATTTGTGTGTATTTGTGGGTATTACTATATTTTAACTTTTCCAATTCTTCAATAAAGTGTGAAATGTGGCCTATTGGTCCATAATCCTGCTCGATGAAACCCTATTTTTTTTAGTCTGAGATCTTCGGCATATGCAAGTGTGTATGAGCGAAAAGGTATAAAAATCAATAATATTGGAATACTTGAAGCACAAAAGATAAAATAGTGCTTACTAGAAGATTTCATTGCTGCAGCCAAAATCCCTTTCTACATGCGCAACAACTATCTTTAGAGTGTCGAAAGACCCTTATACTTCCATTTTCTTCACAAGAATAGCAGTAATATTATTTCCACCAAACTTACAATGATAACCTGGTGATAATGAAAAAAGTGAAGCCAAAAATGAGCACTAATTACATCAACATCCATGACCTATTAAAGGGGTCATTTACGTACAATAAGTGCGATATTCAGTGAATATCGCACTGAATATCGCACTTATTGTACGAATTCAGTGAATATCGTACAATAAGTGCGATATTCAGTGAAAGGGAAAAATACGACCTTTCACTAAATATCACACTTAGTGAAAGGGAAAATACAACCGGTAATGTGCAATAGTATCTGATTAAAATTTGAAAAATTAGTTATTTATTTTTTTACGAAAGATAAAAGAGAATACTCTTATTAAAAACAGTTCAACCCTCCTCTCCCCCGCTTTAGGTCTTAAAAGGAAGTTATAAGATACAGAATTTCTTTCTCTGTAATCCGAAATAAATCTCTGACTGCATTTCTTATTGATGCACAATGAAATATCTGAAAAAAAATAATAATATTTTAGAGTATCTGAACAGCTAGATTATATTTATCCTTTTTTAACTTCCTTCTGTAATACATTTTATATAAAGACAATCTCCTGCATCCTCCAATACCACTCGTATATCTGGGCTACTCTTCTAAAAGCTTTTTATTGAATATCAAAAGGTAAGCTTTATTGTTCTACTATTTTAATATCCCTCGAAAGAAAAATTGAAAAGTGGAATATCTTTATTGACTCTGCCATGAGATTTCGAAGGTATCTTCACTCATGAGACTCATAAACTCCTGGTATCGGTAAAATAGAGATCAAAAGTGAAATTTCCACCGAATCTGTACAGTATTAAATTCTAACTGAATCAATTAAAATGAATGCAGAGAAATCCTGTACAATAAACAATAAAAACAAATAAAATAAATCTATCGATCTGTTAGGAGAAGATAAGAGCAATCTATGAAATGAAACCAAATCTTCGAGGACTGATATAAGCAAACTGAAAATTTTGGAAAAGGCTAGGTAAATGTCGTTATTTTCTATGCAAACTTAGTTCGTAGAAAAGTAAATGGGCACTTGCAGTAAACAAAAGTGTTATAATTAAATTTTATCTCCAGTGATTATTCCGTCTATTGAACCTTTGATTGCGTAAGCTATTTAACTATTTAAATGAGCAACCACTTTGCGATACATATGGAAATCATCCAAACCAATGCTGTTAATGAGTCTCCTGTGGAATAATTAGTGTGTGTGTGTGTGTGCGTGCGTAAGAGAGAGAGAGAAATCACTAACAGTACAGAACACTGAAGTTTATGGACATTTTCCGCTAAATTTAACATGTTTATGATAACCCAGTTAATTAGCTTTGTCCCCTTCATCAGACAACTATATGGCGTTGATAATGAGACTACCTTGCGTCAAACATGCCATTGGCGATGTTCCTTTTAAGTAAGTGAAATTATGTCAAAATAAGACCTATAGGAATGACAGAATTTAGATTAACTGATATTTAAGGTTATCGATATCTAATGTGTTTGCTCTACATGTATTTATTCTCTAATCCTTTCCCTTTGAAGGTGAATAGTTTCTCATTGCAAGCATATTCTATTAGCCTTTAAGTGATTTTCCTATACAACTAGTTTTGTCTTCTTTAGAGGACTTCATCGGGTGAATAACATGAAAAGAGAAATACAAAACATATACATCACAAGAGAATAGCTATAAATGAATTTGCAAACGCATTGCTGACATTTGAAGACGTTCTGGATGCCATAGTATTGTTGGGCATGCTCGTGTGGGCATGATCTCGTATCTGCAATGTGCCCTATTTTGTTCAGGTGCAATGATAAATTCTATCATTCAGCCAGTGACCCGGAACAAATCAGAAAATAATTCGGATGCCGATAAGCTTGAGAGAAGAATTGTGGAATCAACAGAAATTGTCCTCGATCCAGTCCATCTTAATGCTAACCTTCACCATAATCAATCTGATTATCATTCTTCAGCTTTCCGAATTGGCATACAAGAGATCATGCCTGCGCGAACGTGCCTAACAATACTATGGCATCCAGAACGCCTTCAAAGGTCAACAATACCCAACTTCATTTATAGCAATTGTTCTCTTGTAATGTGTATTTTTTATATTTCTCTTTTCATGTTATGAAGCCAATGATTTGGATTCGCATTGGAAGTTCCAACAGATAGCTTACTGCTGCTTTTAGCATTATAATTTATCGCAGTCTGCAGCTGCATTCAATAACATCGCCAGAATATATAATAAATACAACTTTCTGATAAATACATGCTGGTCTTTTTTAGCCCAGAGCAGGGGAAATGGCAATCCATAGCATCCCACGATGCGAATGCTAATGCACTATAGGTTAAAACTCTTTGGTGGGGTGATTCATATAAAAAATAAAACATCCATAATTTTATAATACGAATAAAACATCATGACAGAAAAAGAAAGAAAATTAATCCTTGGATTTATTTGTGAGATATCCGAGTTCCATTTGCCAAATGGAGATATAATAAACCTCTTAAATGTTAATAACAAATCTACGAAGTCTCCTCCACACAGTTTGTCTGTTTGTTTTGTTGGAAGTTGTATATCACTAAGTTTATAAATCACAATCCGATTATCTCTAGATTAAGCAGCTTTTGTTGAATCCATATGGCATACTAGACTTTTATCGAAAATCGACCCTAATAATACATAAAGAAACAGAGAAGAATGAAATACTTTTCCATAAAAAAAAAACACGACAGAGTTCCGATGAATTCGCTTTGGTAAAGCCTTTTTTAAGTTTTTAGAAGGTCTATTATTTTCGAAAGGTTTATCTCTTAGAAAGCATTTGTTTTCTAAAACAATTCTTGATCTGGAAACAAAAAAGTGATCTGGGATTTTTAAGCCAATTTCGTTAAATAATTGAATTGTGCTCTTTCCAGGATGTATAAAACTGCCTGAAGTGTTTAAAAAAATTTGCAATGGTGTAGTCAATTTTTTAAAACCGTATTTAGATACAGAGTTAATAACTCTGTAAAGAGTTATCGAGTAGCTTCATAAAGCTGTCATCACTGTAAAAGAACCAAGACTATTATGAGTTTGATTCTAATCACAGACAAAAGGATATTTTTCTAAGTCTCTCATCAGCTGTAGAGTTAAGTCGCTCTTATGTCATGCCAACTAAAATAAGCATAAGTGCAAGTTTTAGTCTGTTTAGGAACACTGCAATTATCTATCCCACCCATGTTAAGGTACTGAAACGCAGAAATGGTGAGAGGTAAACACTGGCTGCTTTCCGATCCCCCCCCCCAAAAAAAAGGGGTTTAAATCACCGCCTATCCCTTTGGAAAATAAAATGACATCTACAGAAGGATTTCTTTTTATTTGTTCTTCAAAAAGAAAGCATATGAAAGGAATTATTGGATAATAAATCCATTGTATTAATCCATTGTATAGAATATTATATTCTAAATCTGATAAAAAAAAAAACTTGCACAATTTGCGTCTGAAATTAGGCACTTCGGTGAAGTAATGTTTCAATGGAAATAAACACTTAATAGCGTTTATGGAAGTATTATACGCCTAGAGTTCATAGAACCGAGGCTGGCAATGTGCCAAGAACGGTCAATTCATGCTGAAGGGGAGAAATAAATAAAAGATGTATGAATTGGTCACCAACACGCGGAATCACGTGCTTCGTACGTAAATTTTCCAACTGTTATACAAGTAAAATAGTTACCACTTTAAAAACTAGAATTTTCATACAAGAAAAGCCAATTTTCCGACGTATAATAATAAACAATCATCCCACGAAACGTATTAATTACCCTATTATCGGAATGGATTCGCCTTCTTCTGACATGCGCACACGTGTCAGAGGGTTTTGCATCTGTGGGCGTTCAGTATCTGTGCGAGTATCAAGAACACTAAAGATCTCAAGACAAGGTATTGCGAAAGGCATACTGATCGGAGGATATCGAAGAAATTTGCTTGTGTGCAAAGAAGAAAAGTCTGACTAACGATGCATATGAATTGAGTATGTTATCTGAAGGGGGCCTCGAATCATTTTCCTTCAACGGCTTGATGTCTTAACATCAGAGTTCAGAGATTTTGAATATATGATTAACTGCTTAACATATATCCAAAAATGAGAACATTAAGTTGAGAAACCATTGAGCGTGATTTACAGTTTCGCCCATCCAACAGGCTATTAGTTGTTTTCTCCAGTCGGGTTTGTCTATTTAGCGGGCTGTGAAAAATCTCGTTCTCTGTATGGGTTGGATTATGTCACTTTAGGTTGAAAAATATTTAAGAATGTTCCTTGATCTAGAAGGGATTCAAATTTAGGTCCTTCGAGCTAAAAACAAATTCTTACAAAGAGACTTACCAAGTGTACACGCATTGCAACAATCGAATAAGAATGCGCGCGCACGTGTGTGTGTGTGTGTGTGTGTGTGTGTGTGTGTGTTCGAAACAGAGTGGTGGTGGTGATTGAATGATTAAAAATGCCTTTTTTTATTTTCTTCTAATTCGTTATTTCTATAAAGAACTATAAATTATTATAAAGAACAAAGGAAGGTTTTGGAGAGAAGTAGAAAGGAAAGGTTGTTCGAGTTTTAAGAACAAGTCGACCAAGTATTTGGACAAGAAGAGAGATAGCAATGTGCATTGTAGGGACTTAGTTTTAATCCTCAAAAAGATAGAGTAGGATTTTTTCAAAATAATTATTGAATATTGAGACAGCCACAATTAGATACCTGTTGAAATTGTCTACAACAAGACCCATTCTCTAGTAGCACAACCCACAAAAACACAGCCAAACAGCGAATTTTATACATCCGTTGTTTTGCAACAAACTCTCAACTTCGGATTGATACTGCAGTGAAGATTAATTCAGAAAAAAAAAAAAAAAAAGAAAAGAAAATCTTTCCTATCCCTCTGTTTTCTACGTTATATGACTGGTTTAAACGAAAACGCTAGTGCTGCCATCTAGTGGAATCCAATTAAAACGTACGGAAACAAACAATTCTAGCATTACTTTACTAGAATAGTTTGTATCCGTACATTTTAATTCACGGTGCAAAATGTTCTTGTTATATTAATTAAATTTAATTAAACATTCTCATGTTTTATGTATGTATTTTTTTAGAAATAAAGAACCTTGGCGTCACCTCTGTGATCTAGATGTACGTAAACAAATTTAAAACTGAGAGTTTGAAAGAAGACAAAACAGCTATTTTTGTTTTTTTTATTAATTTTTTATTAGCATGCTTGGCATTGAAGAATAAACAGGTTTACATTTGCAATAAATGAATTTCTTCTTCGTGTAATACGAGTAACAAACTTTAAAAACGACTTGAATATAATGAGGATTGTAAGTCTCTCTCTCTTCAAAAAATATTGTTATTTCTGTTTCTGGAAATAGGGTTTAAATTAGGGAACAAAAAACAACGACAATATCACTGTAGTTTTTTCTCACAGCCATCTTCGCAATTCAAAGAGAGAAATCTGAATCAGCGAATATGTAGGAGGTGCTTTGATACCTGAAGGCATCACATTACCAACATTATTTCAGATCATATACGCGAAATTGCAGAAAATGTCAAATTTAACAATACTATGCGGGTGGAACTTGTCAGGCTGAACAGTCAAATTTAATGAATAAATAAAGATGTCTTGTTTATGAGAATCTCGCCCACGATAGTCTGAACACCCAAAAGTACAAATTAGTACCGCGAACTGTTAGACTACACTTGAGAAAAGTGTATTTTTTTCAAGCCACTTCAGTTTGATGGCTTCAATAGATGGCGTATTAGTCACATATGTAAAGTAATTATATAAATGAAAAGAAAAATAACTAAAATAAATTCAATAAATAATTGGGATTAAAACCTGACAAGTATTATTGGGTTATTATTTTAGCGATTAGGTTAGATTACTAACCTAATAGCTAAAAAAAATTCAGTATACAATTTCATGTGCATTTTGTAAAAATAAATGAATGCAAATACGTAACAATGGAATGAATTGAGAATCAAGTTAATTATTTCAATGGAGAATGATATAACAATGTTCTGTAACAATATTAGCAGAGCAGCACTACAATAACACGTGTGTGATCGTCTGTTCATATTACTTCTACTGTTAATCGTTCGGATTAATTTAACTAATTAGTCAAGTACAGAACAGAATGGTTCTGTACAGAACAGAACAGAACCATTCTGTTCTGTACAGAATGGTTAACATGTGCATCTTCTTGTTTATCTATATTTCGGAAAAAGTGAGTGGGAAATGAAGACTGCGCTAATCAATTAAATGAAGGAATGGAGTTGTGAAATATTTATTTCTGATGTTCCAGAAATATTTATTTCGAATTTTTAGGAAATCAAAAATTAATTCTTAATACAATTTTGTGCAATTTCATCTTATGAAAATGCGTTGATGGTTATATAAAAGATAACGATGTTTGAGAATAAGTTAACGTATGTTTTAAAGTGTTCCTTGAAAATTTTCCGTACCCAACTTAAAGAACTAGTTGAAATATAGATTTTTCTCCATAGAGCAGAATATTTTCTTAAGACAAAAAATCCCGAAGAGAAAATCCAGTGAAGTTTGATTTCCATAAGACTTTTTAGTACGGTTTTCTATTAAATATTCTCAGAGATAACAAGTCATTAGAAATCTTCCGAGAAATTAATGAGGCATGATCATCATTTTGGTTTACATTGAAACATGCAAGAATGGGTGGCTCAGAGTCCCTACGGCTCATACCATGAGTGGCTTAGAGTCCCTACGGCTCATGCCATGAGTGGCTCAGAGTCCCTACGGCTCATGCCATGAGTGGCTCAGAATCCCTGCGGCTCATACCATGAGTGGCTCAGAATCCCTGCGGCTCATACCATGAGTGGCTCAGAGTCCCTACGGCTCATACCATGAGTGGCTCAGAATCCCTGTGGCTCATACCATGAGTGGCTCAGAGTCCCTGCCACTAATTACTGATTAAAATATAAGCTAAAACTGATATGGAGTTTATCTGAGATTTTTTGCACCGCCCGCTTCGGAACTCGGCAGTTTTGCTGTTTTCGATCCTAGGTGTTTCCACTTCGCAATATGATCCACTTTAATCCACCTTAATATGATCAGCTGCAACCCGACAGAAATTTCCGAGCGTTTTTCAAAGGTGGCATTCCATGATAGTGTTCCGCCGAAAGTCGCTGAGTTCTTCAGTACTGCATTTTATTATTAATGTTCGTCTATGAAGACTGCAAGGACGGGTGCTTTCTTTTATATCTGTATGAGCGATGGTTGGAATTTATATAGCCAATCTGAATAACACGAAACAAGTTTAAAATAAGAAAATTATGTTAGAGTGCTGAACAAATATAAAAATCAGATCATAAATTAAAATAAACCAGAAAAGGACCCACAAACGAACCTATAGTGACCTTTCGTTGTTTTCAATGCCGTTCACATACAACAGGTGATATTTCTTTATTTTACTATTGCATCATGCGGTACTACAGTAATCTGAATTGCAGGATAGATTATCTTTCGAGTGTGTGTACTTTTTGTTATAGATTGCAATATTATTGCCAGAGATTCTGGAGCAGCCAATCACTGTTACGAACTGTGGTTCTTGATGGCGTATCACTTGCTGATTGTTTTGATCTGTCCCATCCCTTATTTGCAACTTCCGTAAAATTACCACGATACATAAAATTGCTTTTTTTGAAGGTCTGACCACATACGCATTCTACTCAATGGAAAAGAATGTCTTTGTTTTCTCGATTCCACTGAATTTAGAAAAAGAAAAACAGCAACATTATCTGATATGCAACAACATTTCTCTCATCCACTAACCTGTGAAGAAGATAACCCTCTTCGTTCTAACCAATCATTTCACTTATGTTTTGATTATTTTTTCTCGAGAAAAACCTTTATATTTCAAATGCCATATAACGATGCAAGGAATGCTAAAATAAAAAGGCATTCTTTCGCTTGAGGGAGACCTCCTTGCTGTTTTACGAGTATGTATAAAGCATACTTAAGTTTGATACGAGATAAGTTTGTATGTCTTCCTTGCAAAACTGTTTTTGGCGTTATCAGCCAGGAGGAAAAATCAATGACGTTTCATGCTGTGCTTGCAACAAGCAGAAAGAGATTGAAATGAAACATGTCTGGTCTATCAAATAAGGCATAACAAAACCCGGCCAACATCTTTATCTCGGCTTAGTGAAGCTTATCATAGGAGGAGTTTGCATCACTCCACTGAGTACTTATGTTTTTCTTAGCAGTCCGAGAGATAATAGACTACGCGAGTTAATACGAGTTCTACAGATTCACATTCTTTGAAGTCTGAGGTCTCGAGAAACAAATAACCGCGCCAAGAACAGCCACAAAAGATGTCATAGACTACACAACTAGCGATGTCTTTCTTTTACTTACCGATTTCCACTCGAACAGCACACAGAGTGTACAGAGGATAACAAATATTAGAACCGGACAACACATAAGTCATAAGAAAAACAAAAGAAGGATACCTATTACACGCATCACTTATTTTTATTCATAATTACGTTCCTGAATGACGAAGTGCCTCGCAGGCCTTCTGTTAGAAGAAAGAAGCTCACAAAACTCGCTTTCTTCTAGAGAAAGAATTGGCTTGTTTCTTTACGCTTCAAGGTATCAACACTTTCAGAAAAGGATGATAAAAAAAAGGTGTTGTGTACACTGCGTTGAAAATTTATTACAACATTCCTGCTTCACTTCTAGTATATAATTAGTTATTTTGGGGCAAAAGGAAATTTTTATGTCTCTCTCTTTGATATATATTAAGCAATAGCAATTAATGCAAGCCATATTCTGATATATTAGTTCAGATCATTGTTTCAACTTTAAACAATTAAAAACTGTGTGATTGTGATTCTTCCTGTATTGTTGCATGACTTTGATTGAAAGGCAATCACCAACATTTCAACCTGCGGCCTTTTGACTAGAGAGCGGATACGCTAACCATTAGACCAACATATACGGGGGTGAAAGGATGTTTCTGTGAGAAACTTGGGTTTTTTTATCCAGCAAAATACAAACAAACCTCAAAGAAGAACACACATAGTGTAATATACAGACATAGGATATTACGAGAATAATGATAACTACCATATTCTCTCAAATCTGGTTTGAAAAAAAATCTGCATGATACAGTGTATGTCTATGAGTAAGCGTAAAACAGAACAGATTGTTTGTGAAATGTTTCTACCTTTTAATATTTTCATTTCTTCACTTTTAAAATGTAATCAGACGGACTTTATACATGCCTAGATAAATTCGCATTCTTTCATGTTAATCCCATAGTTGAAAGGCAGTAAATTTGTCAAACAACAATACTGTGAGCAGGCCTTAAGAATAGATACTCTGGAATTTGCTCTAGAGATCACGGTGCTTATCAAATCACTTAAGATCTCCAATAGGTAGTGTGATGATCTAACACCAAATGGTGGAATTTATCTCCCACTTAAAGACATTCTCAAAATATCCTTGGCTGATGTGAGGTGTGATGCTACACCCCATCAGCAAGAGAACCCAGAGGCGATCCACTAGGATGATAAAATTCAACTTAACCTCAAGGCTGCTGATGAGTAATACCTAATATGGTAACCTATGATAACACCTCACACGAATTTAAATTTAATTCACGTTTTATTTCCATTATTGTACTGTCCGACCACAGATGCGAGACCCCTCGACGTTTCTGCGCATGGCAGAAGAAAGCCAATCCATTCTGATAATAGGATAATCGATGATGATGGTTAGTATTATACGTCAGCAAAATAGTTTTTTTTTTAATGAAAATTCTAGTTTTTAAAGTGATAAGTATTTTGCTTGTATAACACTTGGAAAATTGTACGTATGAAGCACGTGATTTTGCGTATTGGTGACGAATTCGACCATCGCCTTATTCCTTTCTCCCTTTCAACATGAACTGACTCTTCTTGGCAATGCAATCTGCCAGTCAGGACTCTCGCATCTGTGGTCGGACAGTACACAATGAACAACACGTCAAATGACTACTTCACGTGCATCTATACTGTATTCTGCCACGCGATTCGTGATTTCGAAACTGGCATGCAATATTAAAAAAAAGTATTTGAATAAATTTAATATCACAGGAATATTTCATTGATTACAAGCATAGATGACAAAATTTGAATGGAAATTGAGGAAGCTTTTTTATTATTTTTGTTCACATCAAAAAAAAACAAAAAACATTGAATTAAGATAAAAACCCTTTTTGCAATTCAATAGAAAAAGAGAAACGGAAAAAATAAAAAGTATAAAACCTTAAAACTTACTTCTTACTTAATACTTCCCACAATGTCTCGCAAAAGCACTAACATTAACACAAGAACAGTTCGAACACATTTTAAATGCAGAACTTCTCGACGTGTACTCTTTAGATACAGTTTATGATTACCTAGAGAAGAATACGATGCCTCCTTACAGTCCTTCGGGGATTAAGGAATTTCTAGAGATAAATCTTTTCTGGGAATTTTACGGTTAATTTTATGACTTTCTGCTGCTTACTGGTAACACAGTTGACATACTGTACAACGGCTGATATCTACAAGACAATGTTTCGCATGAATTATTAATACCTGATGTCTCCACAGTCTGCATTATACACTGAAGGGGCAAAAACAGGCGTATCTGCCATTTCATAGATAAAGAACCAACATATACCTCAAAATAACTACTAGAACTATTTTTTTTCTGTTCAAGGTTGCAATTTCTAATTAGGGATCATCGTGCTCCCTGTAGTTACCATCGACTTTGTCACGTTGTACTACTACTTAATACTCCACCAGTGATACTTATCGTACTGTTCTTGTATCTTATACTTCAAGATTGTTCTTTAAGTTTCAGACACCACGCACTCCATAACAACACTGATTTTTCATTCATCCATCGATCATTTCTTAATTTCCATTAGGAGAATTATTCATACTGCCATTGATCGTTTTTCTAATAAAGACTTCAAATCTAGCTGAACGCACAACTTTCAACTACATGAAATGGCTTCTACTACCTGACAAAGGCTTCCAAGTTGATGATACCATAGTTTCCACCAAGATGACATTCATTTCATATTTTTCATCTTATTTCAAAATTCTGAATTGTTCTTTTGCGAAGAACACTATCAGATCACCGATACTCATCGCTTGATTCAGTAATAAAAGTTTTTGGAAACGTACAGGTAACTATAATACTAATTGTACCTTTTTATTGGAAAACAATGAAATAAATACACTGAATGGCCAAAATATTGGAAATATCCCATGTTAAACGAAATTTATCAGTAACCTACACAGCGATGATACTCGACACTATACAGTAGAATCTCCGCGAGGTTAACCTAGTGGCTTTGCGCTTCGCAACCATATGCCCGGGGAAGGAGTGTCGTAGGTTCGATTCCCGTCGACGACAGGAGGAGCTTAAGGATCTTCCACAGCCATAGCCAAGTTAGCCGGTATTGGGCGTGGACAGCAGGGTTTTTTCCCGCCAGTTTATCTGGGGGTTTTCATCCCGCAAGTAGGCAAACCGGCCCCGTGAATACACACATTGTAAAACTGACCCAGCCATAGGTCAGCTATGCCTGTTCCAAGTCCGGATAAAATTTAAGGGGACTAAGATGGTGCCGTACCTCCCGTAAAAGGGGATTCACGGCCGCTGTATCATCATACGAAAATTATTATTATTACAATAGAATCTTCCTGGCAAAAGTATCAAATGAGTTCTTTAACAAGGGCAAAGATCGTGTCTTGAAAGATTTCAACGAGGATTGACAATGAGAACCAGAGAGTGTGGTTATAGTATCTCCGAAACCATTGCACTGATAGGGTAGCCAAGAGCAATGGTGTGATGTGAGATGATGAGTAAATGGTGAGAGTTTCGGAGGGAAGGGGAAGCCAGTTCTGCTTTCAATCATACGATTAGTAAAAATGCACTGACTTCGGACTTTTATGGTCAAAAGGAATCAAAACATTTAAGATTTACTTGCGAATTTAGTAGAGTATGGTAAAATAATCAAGAAAATGTATGTGAGTGGATCGAAAAATCTATAAACAGATATATAGTTCAGTAAACATAAAAGAGGCGTCATCAGTTGGTGCATCCATTAAAATGATTCAAGACTTTTACATTCGAAGTTCATTCCACACTGCATTAAGAAGCTTCTAAAGAAATTGGACATCGTAGATCAGCAGTAGAGTAGGAAAATATTCATAGTGTGAAGTTTCCCAGTTCATCTACGTTAATAGCTCATTTGGAGTCTAAGGTCACGCTTAATAGCTTTATTTTTTTAAGTGACTATTCAAAGAAAAGTATTCATGAAAGAAATAAAGAAAAAAAAATAGAACCGCACCAATCATCGCATAAAATAGCACGTGAAAAATAGTTTCATTAATTAACGTTTGAAGAGATCTTTTTTACGATGTTTGGCGCTTCAATTCCAGGAAAAATAAATTCATCTAAAAGATTTCAGATAACTTCAACAGTCGTAAAATAAATTTCGTTCTTAAAATCCATAACGCTTGGTGATAAGAGAATCGGAAGCCGAACTTCCTTTGCTGTTTTTATAAAAGCGTAAAAGATATTTGGAGTGACTAACTAGAACTGCAGCGCATCGAATGAGTCCAGTGATTAACGCACCACTTCGTTTTACTTTGCCATTGAGAATATTATGGGCCATTATGAGGTATATATTCTACAGGAAATGACGTCAGTGAACGACACAGAAAATAGTTTAAGAAAATATACCTTCTCTTTTACCAATCAGAAGATAAAAAAACATTAGAGTGAAAACATACGGATGCAAAACAATTTTACTTGCTAATCTCGTTATAAAACCTTCGTTATTAAGATTTAAACCAAATATTTAATGGCCAGATGCCAAATTAGCAGCGCACATCAAGTTTATATATTTCCCAATTTTTTGTAGTGTAAACAGTTTTGTCTTTGGAAAAAAACAACAACAACAAACTTATCTTTAGGAGTCATCAATATACTCTGAATATTTTGCAAAGGCGAAATAGATATTATATTACTGAGTTTTGCAAGAAATCAGCATCATGCAGGCTATCCGAACGATACACCCTCTGTCCAAAAAGAAACCGAACTTTTCGAAACTAGAAGAAACTAGTGGAGCCACCTGTTGTATCTTTTTGTTGTCGAAAGCCGCAACCTTCATTACTGTTCAGTCAACTGTTTATGATATTGGTTTCATCAGAAGCCGAGTTATAGTGCCAAGAGTGACAGTGTGTTTTGACGAACGGTCGGTCGTCACGATATTCATGCCGTACGCAACGAATTCTCGCTATCATTCGCTTCAAAACTTCGAGATAAAATCACCATTGACCGTTTGGCCTAGCGGAACGAATTCTTTGTCGATAATGCCCTTGGAATCGTAGAAACAAATCGGAATTGTCTTTACTTTTGACTTCTCCAAGCGACTTTTTTTCGCATGCTCCTCTTCTGGTGGTCTCCACTCAGCACTCTGACGCTTTGTTTTGGGCTCACTCAAAACCACATTTGCTCACTAGTAACGGTCGTTTCAAGAAAGTTTAAGTTCTTACGAGCAGTTTTAATGAGGTATTTACAGTGTTCAGTTCGATACAGTTTTTGGTCTTCGGTCAACTTGTGGGGAACAAATCGCGAATTCAATTTAGGAAGACCCAAACTCTCGGTCAAAATGTTGTGCACAGTTGATTTTGGAATCAATCTCACGGACGATTTCGGGTTTTCTTTCATGAAATCACGCACTTTTTGGATGTTAACTTCGCTCAGTCCAGTTTTTGGACTGCCCGGCTTTTCGTCGTCCTCAAGCGTCTCATGACCGCTTTGAAATCGCTTACACCCACTCGTAAACTTGAGTACGGGATAAGCATTCATCACCGTATGCTTTTTAAGCATTTGATGTGTTTCGGTAAACCTTTTAGCAAGTTTAACACAAAAGTCAATCGCAGCTCTGTTTGAAACTCCTTTTCCAACCGTTCGTGAAAACACACTGTCACTCTTGACACTATAACTCGGCTTCTAATGAACCAAATGTCATAAACAGTTGACACAACAGTAATTACTAATGAAGGTTGCCGCTTTCTACAACAAAAAGATGGCACAAAAGGTGGCACTACTACTGTCGTCTATTTTCGAAAAGTTCGGTTTCTTTTTGGACAGGCGGTGTATTTCGGATAGTTTGCAATATTTTCAGATACTGTTGAATCTTTGTTTTTCTGTGGCAGTTTAATCACGTGAATAATATTCGTATGTGAAGTGGCTCGTTGACTACTGATAGGTTGTTTTCGTTCTTCTGTAACTTGGACTGTATATTACCTTAATTATTTTGTGTTCTACCATTGCTCATTGTAAACGTATAGCCTCTTTTCTTTATTTTACAAACATCAGTTTACACTGTAGCTATTTTAACATGTGCAATTTATAGGCTGCTCCTTGTTATAGCGTACCTGTCTTAAGATATTTCATATAATGGCTTAGTTGAGCATTTTATATACGTAGTGGCTAGACTTTCAATCTCTTCTGTTTGCTTGCTATTATCTGGACCATATGGGGTAGATGATTTTAAAATTATTTTAATTTCTCATCATCATCATAGTCTTGTACTATGCGATAGTCTACAAAGTACTAGTTAAAGTCATTTGCTAGCTGGTTTGGCTTCTTTTATACGTGTTTTGATTTCATGGTTTTAAAGGCTGTGGATATGAGAGTATAATCCACTATCTCATAAATCCAATGCCAGATTTGTTTGATATAATTTGTGCAGGGGTTAATTTGTCTCTATAACCCTTTCTTTCTTTTCTTTTCCTTTTTTTTTTTCTTCATTTCTTACCTACATTATAAGACGATGTTTCTTGTATTCGGTTTTAGAGCTACGTTGTCTGGGTATCGGTTTAATAATCTCCCTTAACGTATAATTTTCTTCAAGATACGTTCATATGCTATTAAGTATTCAGTTAAGTTTTATTCCGGATATGATAGCCTACATAATAATAAAGATATCAAATCCGAACCGTAAAAAAAGTACATAACGCAATTAATATAAAAAATTACAAAATTAATTAGCGTATTAGTTTTTATCTTTGATTCATATACAGGAAAAAAAAAACTAACAGATGTTCTGTTACATCTGTAGATCGCTGAAGACGCAGAATCTGAAAATATTCTTTTCCATTCTTCCTTGGTAATGTCAACGTTTCTCATGAGCCTCGAATTCTTATTGTGGCGAACAAATTAATTCACTCACGTGACCAGTTTAGTGTTTCTCGATCTTGTTATCTTCACTCCGAATTTCCCGAGAGTTTTCGACGCTCTTTTGTATAGAAGTTTGAGCTATTTCTGGCAGTAATAAAATGTTTCCATGGCAGTTTCACAGTCTGCGTGACGTAATCAAACGACCGATGCTTAAATAGCTGCCCAAAGGTAGTCGGAAGTAAAGATTCGGTGTTTGTACTTGAAAAAAATCCCCGTAGCAAACAGTGCTCCCAGGATATGCTTCCCCCCTACACACACGTATATAAATCAGATACCACCCGAAATAAAAAAAAAAATAAAAAATAAAAGAAAGAAAAATAAATCGTCATTATTTTATGAGTTTTCGTGTTCGTGCGAGTTTTATGTCACCAACAAAGAAATAACTGATAAAATCTTAAAGAAATTAATGCTTCCTTAAGGTGACCGAATAAGTTTCACAGATAAAAAGTAATGCAAAGTACTATTAAAACAGAGTTGGATACAGAACCGTGCAATAAAAGCAAAATACTTGAGTCAAATGATGATGCATAGTTTGGACTACAAAAAGAGAAAATATTGCTTGAGAGGTATTTGTCAGAGAACCACTGTCAGTGGTTCTAACAAGCACTTAAGCACCTGCTACTATTAAATTATATCCTTGGATTTAGTCATCATAATTTGAGGATACAGTTGTTAGCCCTATTCCTGTAAATATTATTTTGTCTGTAAATTATAACTTATAAGTATCATTTTGGTTTGCTGGTTGCAAGAACTTTCCAGCTATGTATGAGACCCGCTTGCTAACCTCCAGATGAAAAGCCTTAATAAAGGTCCTTTGCGTCATGGACGGGAATCGAACCTAGTTATTTCCAGCCAAAGGGCTTTGTCTATACTGATTGAGCTACGGAGGCTCTCCTTCAAGCCATCTAACTACCTAAAAATGTTTATAATCTGTTTAATTGATGAAGATATTTAAGTTCTAGAGGCATCATGTAAAAAAATCCATTGACTCACTTTCAGTTTATAGGACTACAGCAAATTTAAAGTGATTGGGGTTACCAATAAATCACTTAAGTTATAACCTGACAATGGTACAATATGGTTTTCGCTATATTAAAATCACCAATTCTTCTTTGCATATGACTATTAGCAAATGAAGGTGTCCATTAAGACATATAAGTGGAAACGTAGTTAATTTTTTTTTAATTAAGTATAGGTGAAATAAAAGCAGTCGTTCAAGATATAGCAAAACTATTATTATTACTATTTTTATTATTATTTGACACCGCCAGGGAGTTTAAGGAACTCATCGACGGAGGGCACCTACTCTACAGCTCGCCGTCTCACCACTCAATCCACCAACATATACTTTTATCACGTGATTATCCTTCTCTGCTGCTAATTCCTTAACGGTTATTGAAGCACCATTAACGGATTAACTGTAACACAGCGATCTTTGTGTCCACTTGACGTAAACATTTCTTTTTATTACAATTCTCTTGAAGAAACAATGAAATTAAGTATCTTTTCTATCACACATTCTTTCTCTCTATTCTCAGTAATAATCACATTACATTCCTTTCTCGTACAAGCAAATTTGCATTCTGTACATTACTGAATGCCATTCAAACTAATTCATTATTTGCAGTACGTAAATTAGCAGCTAATGTTTGTTAGCGCATGCGTCGACCGAGCAAGCTCACAAAAACGATACATATAAAAAAAACTACAAGTTTTGCTATATCGTCGCTAAATACTGTATGATATTTTAAATTTAAAATTCGAATATATTAGAGCGTGTAATGCTAGTTGAAGAGAATTCCTTGGAATCTGAATAGATCTCCCTTTTCCTGAGAAAAGTAAGAATTTAGTAGAGAGAGAGAAAGAGAGAGAGAGAGAGAACGTTTTAAGTATGGTACTTTTAATTTTAAAATGAAGTGTTCAGAGATGCCCAACAATGCTATTATATCTTTCCTATTATCAATAATTTACTGAGAACAAGTTGAACCACTAAAAGGGTCTCTAAGGAGCAAGAAAATATAGTGAATACGAGTGAAGCCATACTAATAATAAAATTTCGTATTCTCCAAATCGATGAATATATTATAGTACATTATGTTGTACAGAAATTTTAGTGGAGTATACTGGCGCCATCTAGTGTTCCTAATAATAGTTATAAATAAGGAATAAATAAATAAATAAAAATTAAATAAAAAAAACAAAGAACACCTCTCTTGGGAAAGAAAATTCAAACATAAGACGAAATCATTCCTAATTTGTCATGAAGCTGAAAACTGAGCCTGTCAGTGCTGCCATCTAATGGCGAAAAATCGTTTAATAGCATTTAGTTGACAAAATGGTTCATAATTGTTTTAATTGTAATTAGAGTTAAAAATGTATAGTACTTGCACTTCACTTGTAGTTGTACATGTATAGTACTTTTAAATTTAAAATGAAGTATTCAGAGATGTCCAACAATGCTATTATATCTTTCCTATTATAAATGATTTACTGAGAACAAGTTAAACCACAAAAAGGGTCGCACACATTTTCTCCATAAGTTTTTTTTGTTGCACATTTTCTCCAAAAGGTTACATTTTCTCCATAAGCCATAATAACTATTGTATTTAATAAAAATATCAATTTTTTTTAAATATTTTAATGCCATTAACTATTTTAATAACACAAACTCGATCTAGAAGGCCGTATTTCACCAAATTCAAGAATTCCAGACTTTCTCTTCAACTATTTTAATTAACTCATATTAAATATACATTAATTAAAGTACGATAATGGTCATGATGACAAGTGAGTGTACAGACAAAACGGCTTATTAGAATTTTATTCATTGCTGTATTTAATATGTTAGGCTGTGTGAGTTGTGAAATGTACTTTTTTAAAGAGCTTCCTGGAACTTAAGTGTCATTGTAATGACTTTAAATAGCGGTGGATTTAAAGTTAAGCCCAAAGAGGAGCTTAACTTTAAATCCACCGCTTGTATTCAATTCAGATGCTCATTTGAGAAACTTGCAAAATTTGAAAGTCGAATCTACATTAAAATGATCCAATACATTTGGAAAATATAATGATTAAAAATTAAAAATGTGCTACTTGGTTAAATATAATAGTTACATTTTCTTCATAAGCCTTTACGCCTCGTTCAGTTAAATATTTTCCAGCAATTATGCCAGCATAAACGTAGGAGTTTGCCTGCGGCTCTAGATATGCTCACTTAAAATTTTTTAATATATATAAAAGATTCTGCTTTTCTAGAATCTTAACAATTTATTTAACAATTAAATATACACAAATATATGTAAATGAAATATAGTATATGCTGTCTTTCGCCACCTTAAAATAGATGGCAGCACCGTGTAATATGTTTAAGGAGAACATCTGTGTGATTTGAAAACATTGTTGCAGTTTAAGTAAATGGAACAGCCGAGGAAGTTGAAACAGATATGGAGATAGGAGACAGGTATAAAAGTATTCAGAGATGCATTTTTTTTCGGGAAATATTCTCTGAATATTTCCCGAAACTACGGTCTGTTGGTATAACAATTTCAGATTTTAGTTTTGACTGCGTAGTATATGATGGTTAGAAATCAATTTCCTATGAATCCCGGTAGATGGCGTCACAGCAATTCGAACGATGAATTCGTTAACCTAAAAATTTGGACATCCCGCAAATATACGCGAATTTCATCAAACGTTATTAATAATAAGAAAAGCTTAATAGTAAATGCCAGAATTACTATTCTGTGTTGGATGAAAGTTGCCAGAAAAGTATTCAGATAATTAAAACACATTACATGGATAGCCATCATTTTATATTCAATTTTAATAAGTTGATCCCAGCTAGAATCTTTAGTTAATAATTATAAACTCATTTAATAATAAAACTGACAAAGAATGCAAAAAACACTTTCTACATTCATGCACCGTTATTATTCTATAAACACAACACACACCCTAACGTAAATAATCTAATCTATAGACAACATACTTCTTAATACGATACACTCACTAATGCCGACACTCAACCACTGGGGGATTCGACGCTTAATAAAAACAAAAAATAAAATCGAAATTTCAAGTGAAGCTGAAGATCGTGCGAAAATAATTCTTCATCTTAAGTTGTTTGGGTTCTCGACGTATTGATTCCGTTGTCAGGAGCTTCTCTTTTAATCTCAAATATTAACAGACCCGTCAGACGAAGGAAATGGTTTTAGACGACCGAATATGTGAACTTTATCCCTTACGGCTGTACCGTATTCAGCGAGGTTATAGTTTCCGATTAAGGTAGGTGGAGATCCCCTTGAGTAAACAGTTATTTAATTGAAAATCTGTTTGCAGTTTTAGTTATGTACATCTCTTCGCTAGAGGACTTCTTCTTTACTAGGACGAAAATGTAAGGAACAAATTTTGTATACTTTCATACGGCAGAGTAAGTCCTAGTAACAGCGCAAAAGTTTCTGCCAAATCATGAAATGTGTACCCTTTGTGTGTGTGTGTGTGTGTGTGTGTGTGTGTGTGTGTGTGTGTGTGTGTGTGTGTGTGTGTGTGTGTGTGTGTGTGTGTGTGTGTGTGTGTGTGTGTGTGTGTGTGTGTGTGTGAAGAGAGAGAGAGAGAGAGAGAGTCACTTGAGTGCCTGTTAGCACCACTGATAATGATGATGATGATGATGATGATGATGATTGTAAGCCATTGTTATTATGAACTTCGATTGTATATCGCATCTTCCTTTAAGAATTAAGCCTAATGGCCTCCCAGGAATTTATTTTAAAAAAGTAAAATTTTTTTGGTATTTCATAAGCATAATAATATGACGATGGAATGGATGTTTGTAATTGTCTTTAGGTAGAAGATGAATTTCATCGCCCGGTGTGAGAATACCGCCTCTTTCAGAGTTGTCTGATGCTAATATTACTTTTCAAGTTGGAAATTTGTGTGATGTTTTCAGTTGAGATTTGAGGTTGGGTCACCATGTTTTCAAAGGTACTGTTGTTTCTTTTTATTTAGTTAGAGTAGTTATTAAGACATCATCGTTTAAATCTCGCACGTTCTGTGTGAGGGACAATAGCTGTTTGGTGATTAAAGGGCCCTTCTCAGTGATAGAGAATTATCTTTCGACTTCCTCATTTTCTAGGTAGTCATGACCAGGTATTCTTTCCTCCTCATTATTTGGAGCTTCGATATTTCCTCTGCTGATGAGCAAGTGAATTTGTATCAACAGCCAGACTTTGGGTTGGCTACAATTCTGAGCTAGCAAAACATTAAACTAGCGAGTCGTTTCTGGGAATTTCTCGTTTATAGCTGTTCATGTTCATCCCATCTACGTTTGCAGGATTACTATTTCATACAATGTATAGGATGCATTTTGCTGTATTGTGTTTTCGATGTAGGTGGGCTTTCTTTTTTAATTAAAGGCATTCATGGGTGTGTCTACATCACTGGAAATGTATAGGCAGATCTTACAATGACAATGAGAACTGAATAAAGCAATGACAACTCAGAATGCTGTCTTCGTAACAGTGAAACAAACACTGTGATAAAATGGATAAGTAAGAGTACATTATCTAATTTGTGTTGACACTGGCAAATCAATATTGGAATTGATTTGCAATTAGTCATTGGCAAATCAAATTGCTTAGTGCATTATTGTTTGTGTGGTGCATTAGTACTTGGCTTCAGAAATTTCTGATGAGAAAATTTAGGCCTTGTAGTGATTGCTGACAGTGTGCCTTCTAGTTTGTCCAGTCACTGATCCGTATTTTATTAAGATTCCTCTGAAAAACTGGTAAAAGATTTCAGGGGAAATATTCTTTGGATATCATTACTTTATTCGGTGCTACACCATAGTGATAAGGGCCATGGTGAATGCGCTTTTGCTGCACTACTTGTGCCAATGAGATACCGCCGAAATACACTAGTATGGTGTCCGAATGACAGTCACAAATGAGTAAAAATAAGATTATTGTTCAGAAGTTATACGAGTGGAAGTGCATGTAGTGGGCGCATAAATCTTTTTCGCATAGCCAGCAAGCAAATAATTCTTAGTAAGGGCCAGGTGAAAAAGATAACAGACCTTGATTATTATACATCGATAAGCAATTAAATGGCAATATTCTGTATCAGTATTAAATATGACAACCATTAAAACAACCTAATGAGAATCACAAAAGAGTCTGGTTTTTCCTCTAAGAAATAATATACAGAGTACAATATATATGTTCGTTTGCTATTTTTCAAGACTCCACTACTGTCAGATCTTATATTTTGCACTTCTAAGGAGACACTTCTTGCTATACCATTCCAGCTAGATCTTGGTCTTCCTCTGGGTCTTTTTCCTGCCATCCTGAAAGAAGAAGAATATTTTTTTTCTAACTTTTCCTGTCCCATTCTGTTTAAGGGACTATATCACTTGAGGTTAGGTCTGCTCACGCAGTCCTGCATACTAACAATGCCAAGTTCCTTCCTAACATCCTGGTTTTTAATGCCATTGAGACCATCTATATAATTTTTAATATAATTTTTTATATATAATTTTAATATGATTTTCTTTCATAATGGATTTTCCTTCATAAAGCTATTACACCTGCTTTTACATAATTATCTTACTATATATCTCCTTTAATTCTAACTGATGACTTACAACACAAATGCAGACTATACATGCTCGATGTAATATCTCATTTTCACCATCTAACTATAACGTTTTGAACTTTTGATATAGATTATGCATTGCGCGATATGATGTCCATTCATACCATATAACTGCAGTGTGTTTTCAAAAGCTTTTTTGTTGGCACCTTGTCATGTGCCTGTTCCAGCTCTTGAAAACTTCACCACAGATGTAGTCCAGTGATTTCGTAACTATCTGTAGCAAGTGAAATCGCGATTTTAACAAACATCTCTTTGGGCCTAACCGAGGTTGTCTTCTCCAAGTTTCTCTTCCAGGACTATTCTTAGCCTTTTACTAATAATGCTTGCATAAATCATACTTAGACACTCATTAGGGAAATTTCTCTGTAATTCTGACTTTACGTTTCCCATTTTGTACTATTTTAACACTTCTGGTCGAATATCATGTACTCCAGCTCCTTTCTACATTTCAAGTTTCTGATGGCTTTTCAACCTGGCGAACTTCATACGTATTCCTGATTGCATTCCCGTTGATTTTTTCTCCCATGATATCGCCACTGCTTGTTTCGTTACCAACCTTGATTTATCATCCTTGATTCCTTTTATAGTGTTTTTCCTCCATGTCTAAGCTTTCTCAATAGCCTCCGGAATATTCTGCTACCTTCCTGATATGCAATGTATGTTCTTACCAGTGTTTAAAAAGTGCTTTGTTCCTTACATTTTCTCTGTATTCTCTGGTTCCTTCTTTTCTTTGACTGCTTCTTGAACTTCTCCAATCTGCCATGGAACTCCGATTTTTTAACCTCGCTAACAACCTCGCCAGATGCGTCTCCGGCTGAATCAATCAATGTTTTCTTCAGAGTTTGCCACTGAATCGCCAAGGATGGGTTTTAAAATTCTAAAATCTTGTTTTAAAATTCTCAATTTTTTTTCTTGAATAATGTTTGTATTTGAGTCTACTCTATCACCTTAGGAAGTTGCTTGAATGATTATTTTTAAAATTTTTCCACGCGGTACTTTTCAGTATGATATTCAACTTCATTCTGTTCAAAACGAAATGGTGATAATTTTTTCTTTCAAACCCTCTATAGATCTGATGTGCCAAATGCCATTTTACATGTTCAATCATCAAATGTCCCTTTACAAAATACGCTAACATCAAAACTCTAAGTTTACGGTTTTGTTGTAATGGTGAACTTACGCACACATAGTGAAGGCTCAAACTTAATATATAGACTCTGCGCTTTACTAAGAGTTTTATATGTCGCTATAATTCACGATCTTTTAAAAATAAATCACGCATAAATAAGTAATAGATCATTTACATTATTAAAGTGTTCTAATTTATATGCAAAACTATAAGCGTGGTAAGTTTTTGACCAAATGCTAACTACAGCAAAGTTATTGATAATCTTTAAAGAATAAAGCAACATTTCTTTAAGAAGCAAGATAAGATCATTTTTCTTCTCTAAATTTATCTTCAAAATGAAAGGAAAAATTATGTGGTATTTCCGGTAGCAGAAGAGTGCTTAAGAACACATGATAAGCGTTAAGCTATACATTATCCACACCGTCATCATAGTTTGTTCCTGAAAACAGAGCATCTTTCCTTGAAGTAATTAGCTGTAATAATTGATTGTGTTAAGAGTTGCTGTCAGGTAGTTGCTATGCTCTGATACCTGCTGTGTGTACGTTTTGTTGGCCTTTTAATGTGTCTTTAGCCGAAAATAACAGCAATAAATCATCCTAGTGTTGTAAGGTGTGGGACTATCGTCTTTAATCAAGTACCTGTCTCTCAGTAGAAGGGAAGAAGAAATAATTGGAGATAAGTGATTAACAAGAACAATTTATCAGTGGACTAAGGAGAGTCACATTGGCGTGCTTGAAGCGCAACTGAGGAACTTGCTCAGGCATTTGAAAAACTGCTTTTCCGACATAACTCTTCTGAAGGAGCTTCCTTAGAATGAGATCATTATAACAGCTTATGGGAATTAAAGGGTGTGGAAGTAGATTATTTCATAAATGGAGTGTTTTACTTAACAAACAACAGAATGGATTATTATGATTTTGTTTTTTTTAGGAATGATTTAAGAGATCTTGAAAGTGAAGGAGAGAAGTATGTAATCCAGTTAATGAAGATAAATGAAATAGTTTACGGTAATTTTTCATCAAAGTTCACCGTCTGTATGCAACAATTTTTCAACAGCTATCTTAAGCACGTTCGATAAATAGAAATCAGGTTTATTTACTTCGGGTAAGTTTCTTTAATTTCTCTTTTTTTTCAAGACATAAGCTATTGAAAATATTTGTATTTATTAAAAGAAATAAACGGTTGATCATCTGTAACAGTAAAAACGACGAATGAATAGACTAGACTTCGGCTGTTTAGTGACAGCTGTATATGCCACCATCTAGGGAGATGATTATGAGCAAGGTGGGTTTCCGTTGCCTTCCTTGCCGTACTATATCCTATGACTGTATTCTGTGGGTTCACGGGGCCGGTTTGCCTACTTGCGGGATGAAAAACCCCAGATAAATTGGTGGAAAAACCCTGATACCTACGCTCAAGACCGGCTAACTAGGCTATGGCTGAGGAAGATCTACGTCGTTGACGGAAATCGAACCTATGACCCCATCCATATGGTTGCGAAGCGCACAGCTACTAGGCTAACCGCGAGGACTTTTAGCAGAAATAGTAGAAAGAAATTAGGAAACGACATTTCTGCTGTACAGAGCGTCCATCGAAATATCTGTATGAAACGAAATGTAGGAACTGACCGTGAGACCCCTGGTGAGAGAGAGTTTGTGATAAACAAGACGTCAGTTGGCCGAACTGTCCTCTTTCAGACAGCATCATGAATTTTTAGAGAGGTTTTTGGTGAACCACCGGACATGTGATAACATTGTTCTAAAGTTGGTCATATTTCGGATTTGTAGAGTCGATCAGTTGAAAAGTGATGTCTTAAACAGAAAGGGATGCCAAGTTGATTGCAGGATGAGCTCCACAGAAGTGTTCGTGCCAATAAGGTGGATCAGTCCAAGAGAGGATTTCTGGTCTTGACTGTCGAGTTGATCAAAGGCTATATCATAAGGCGACTAGGTTATCACCACAATCAATGCCCTAAACCAGTATTTTGGGCACTGGTTATAGGCGATCTTCAAGACTGGGATTATTGAGCATCGCAAGATTTGTCGTATAAGTAAAAAGAATGAAAAGAGTTATCATCAACACGTAGGGTTGGAAGTCTATGAGAGAAGGTTATATACGGATTTGAGGAAGAGGGTGGTATAACTGCGCGGTCTTAGGAACATCTGTTTCAGTAGAGAAATATGAACATAGAGGACATTATCAGTACAAACATACACATAGGGAATTATCTGAGGGAAAAACAGCCAACCCAATTACAAATAATGGAAGGTAGATCATATGATGGCAATTACTGAGAAATCCTCTATGGTAAACCTTATTAAATGCCTTCTAGTGTGGCTGAACAGGTTTCTCCAAATATTTCCTTTGAGAATGCCCAGGATATCATAATGCTAGGATAGAGATGAACCTCGTACGAGATTATGGTCTGAGTTACCGAGATGAGAAGTGACATCAACAATATATCTTGAATATTAATTCTAAAATTGTGAAAACACTCAAGACGTTCGACATTCAGGTCATACAGCATCCCCATAGCAGTTTAAATTTTAATCGGCAAAATTTTCACATATTTGAATCATGCAAAAGTCTTCTATAATGCCTTTATAGAAGAATTATATACATTCTGTATTGTTGCAAACAATACAGAATGTATACGGGCGATTATTCGAAAATTAATTAACATTGCTAATATTGTTGCCGTTGCTTGCATATTTACATCAAGGCAGCTCATTAAATATCAACAATGCTTAGAGAATCCATACAAATCACCAACTAAAATGACAAGTTTAACAATATCAGGTGAACTGTCCTTATCATTACAGATTCATGTTCATGAGAAAGATGAATTACAACACGATTACATTTCCCTTTTTATTATTGAACGAAATCAGAATTGTTTACGTTGTTTTTGGAACATTTTTGCTACAGGAATAATTTTATAATGCTACACTAATATAAGATTAAAAGAAAACTAACATATGAAAATCTTTTAGAATTATAATAGAATTTAAGTAAGGCTCTAAAAAAACGGCGTTCCCGAGGGTCTTTGATAAATAATTCATTCTGTGAGCTTTCAGCAAGCAGTTTAAAACCCATTTTTTCGGGAACAATCATATGCAAATATACAGCAGTTTCCATAGTTACCAGCTAATAACGCACATCACAAACTTAATATTATTAAAAGGAAAATTATCAAGACGAAAAAAAAAACGGCAAGTAAATTTTGTATAGATGTTGTATTTTTATGTACTTATAAAGCTTCGAAAGGAAAAAAAAAATACAAAAGGAAACGTTTTTAGGAAAAAAGAGAGTGAAAAAAAAAGATAATTACTAGGCACTGTACTTGAGATTAACTTTCTTCATTAATTTCTTAAAGTCTATTATTCATTTACGATGACAATATTCTTCCAGACGTTCGCTGTTATTGTCGTAATTCTCTTATGTAATTAAATAGAAAGGAAAAAAAAAAACATTTAAAGTTCAATTACAATACGGCGTTGGAGAAATCTTAATAAATTTTAATTGTTTCATAATTGATAGGAGAGAATTATTTCGCTGATTTAGAGATGGCAGACAGATTAACATTTTTTAATCTATTTTAATCTATTATAAATGCAATTATGACATAAAATCGTTGTGAACAGATTCGTCACTGTTTCTTCGTAATTATCTACAAATTAGGCAATAACTGGAATTATGGAAATTATTTATCTTGGAGAGTTTCTTGGAAATCAAAGGTGAAAAGACACATCATTTTGCGTGTCTTTTCACCAAATTTCCTTCAGAAAAAGGATGATGTCGCTATTGATAATATCATTTATATGATTAAGGAAAATTAATGATTATGAATTTCTCATTAATACATTACCAATAATTTATTGAACAAGTTAACATTATGTTTAGTATGTGGCAACCTTCTAGAATCAACATTACTGTTGGTTATTACAATGAATACAAACGCACATGTACTGTGTTGGTTGAATTCATTAAGTTCCCGGTAAACAAACTGAAACTTTAATGCTTGTCCACTAATTCGCCAAAGCTCAGTTTAATCCAATAGATAAAATAATCTCGTCAAAAGACTCAGTTAATTGTAATTGTAAAGTCAACACAGGAACATCATAACAATAAAATCCCAAACGAAACTTGATTGTTAAAAAAATGCAACACGAATTTTCAAGACTCGTGATTCATTTAACATTCTTGCCTTTTTTTAAAAAAAGTTCAAACAATTGAAACTTACATCGGTTAAATAATGTTTGTATAGGAATGGAGAATTTCTAACCGATGAGGTTTAATTTGTCAAATAATGCTGCGATCTAATAAAGGCAAGTGTCTCGTTGCTTGGCAACATCTTAACAGCATAACTCAGCGTTAAATGCGGTGAAAGGGAACTTGAGCAAATCTAAATGTCAGCATTAATTATATGAAAATGCATATTTCGAGAAGAGCAAACAAAAGAAGGAGACTTGGTTAACTACTCGAACACTCGTTTCACGTTGATAGGTGCTCTCAATCATGAGATTATCAAAGGCAACTCAGCCAGAGCTTACAAAAAAGTAGGAGAAGTAAGCATGATTTATGATAAATAATATTCGAGGATTTTTTTACTTAGTTAAACAATTGTTTTGCTAACTATTTAAAGTTAACGCTGGAAATGAAAAAACACACCTTTAGTAACGTGTAAGAAAGAAAATAACCTCATATAGTTGAAATATCTGCTATTAATACAAAAGTAAAATAGTCTTAGTGTGTTTTGACACAATAAAATATCTAATAACATGGAATGATTTACATATTGTTTGCTTGCTGTCTTTTCCTTTCAACTATGAATAAAATGGACAAAATTGGCATTTATAGCTGATTCAAGCTTGCAGTGTTCTGCAAGAGAGTGATTTGTAGTATC
This sequence comes from Typopeltis vanoorti, assembly GCF_054136105.1. Taxonomy (NCBI): domain Eukaryota; kingdom Metazoa; phylum Arthropoda; class Arachnida; order Uropygi; family Thelyphonidae; genus Typopeltis; species Typopeltis vanoorti. Next base: position 40,389,485 of record NC_143550.1, read on the forward strand.
AGCAGGTACAGTCATTAAAGAATTAAAACAAAAAAATAAATAAATAACAGCGATTTCAATTCAGAACAGATCAACGATGCTAAATATACCAGGGTGTTCAAAATTAAAGTATCCCTGTTTAAGGCCTTGTGGAGTTCCATCCAGTGATCCAAATGCTGCGAAACTTTGCGAAACTCTGCACTATGCGTAATACAAACGCGATATCTGAGAAAAAAAAGTAGTTCAAAAATTCACCGCTAAGGAGCGCTGCATGATGTTAAATATAGATATAGTCCTTTTTTCTGTGTGTATAAGGAGCAAAGCGATACAAGCAACACATTTTTATTCACTTCCATTATGCATTGACGAATTGTACTGTTCAATGTACGCCGCAAAGGATGCAGTTTGTGGCGTACAAAATGTGTACAACAGGACACATGCTGCGTAGTTCCGTCTTTCAGCGCTGGAAAGTTATCAGGATGATCCCAATGAAATTCCCACAGCAAGAAATCACGCGAGGGGGGGGGGGGGATCAGTCAGATCAGGTGAACGGGACGGACATGCAGTGGGAAACACACGGCTGATCACTCTGGCTTCCGTGAAATGTTCTTGAAGAACCTCCTGTGCGGATTGACCAATGTGAGAGCTTCCCCCCCCCCATCCTGCATGAAAATGACTGAATCCATGCACAAGCACTGCTGTGGCACAACAAAATTGCTTATTATTGCGATACCTCTCAGTTAATCCGACCGACGAACGTCCTCAAATAAGAATGGTCCAATGATAAACGAAGACGTAAAAACCTGCACCAGACAATAACTTTGGGTGAACAAAGGAATGTGTTGGACCACATGCAAGTTTTGCGTAGCCCATACCCGGAAATTGTGGGTATTCACAGCTCCGTTCAGGTGAAAGTGAGCCTCATCACCCCACAAAAGCATCCACGGTCACGCAGCGTCCAACTCAACTCGAGCAAAAAATGCGAAAGGGAATATTAGTCGACTTTCAGTCCTGTGAGCGAGGAAGATCTTGAATGGGCAGAAATGCAGAATCTTCCTTAGAATTTTCCAGACAGTTGTGTAACTCTGTGTCTTTGATACCGCGCGTGCACTGCAGGAACGAACGCTGTTATTCATGGCCTACTCCACAATGGCAGTAGCAACTTCATTTAATTGTTGTGAAATGCAGTTATTTCTTTCTTCACCAAAGTTTCTTCAAAACGACTAATCATTCGTCGTTTTGAAGACGCATGGAGATTGTGGACCTCGTCGATTGTTTAGGCGACGAAATTCTCTGAGTTTCGCAATGCTGTTGCTGCACTTCCCGAGCAATGCACGTTGGGGTAAGACTTTGGAAGACGGTATTAACAATATTTTCCAGAATGAAGGGAGAAAATAGTCTCATTCTTTTTAAACTCTCCTGGCATCTGTCGAGTTGTGTGATATGTAAATTCCATGCATTTGGATTTCCTATATTAATTCTCAAATATTTTATTAAAACTGTTCATAAAAAATAATTTCAGAGTTCTGCAAATAAAATCTTTTAAATAAAATTTAAGAGAAAGATTTTATATTTTCTCCACATTAAGCTTTCCAACAAGATTTTGCCCTTCCGCTCAAACTGGAATCCCGCAAAATCCAGTACTTCATCTTGGCTTTATTTCAGCGATCAATAACAATAGTTTTCAGAGAACTGTCACAACACAACAATACACACAAACAATAGAACTGTCTGAAATGTTCATTAACTTGGGTTGCATTTAGAAGAGAAACGTGTCAACTCACATACTCAAACATGTCCATCTAATTTGATGTGTGTGTGTGTGTGTGTGTGTGTGTGTGTGTGTGTGTGTGTGTGTGTGTGTGTGTGTGTGTGTGTGTGTGTGTGTGTGTGTGTGTGTGTGTGTCGTTATTCGACATTCCATACAATAGATTTCTAATAGCCTAGTGTCAAATTACGGATCCATACCGAGCAACTCGAAGGCGAACAATATCTTGGGGTGATGTTTGAATTGTAACTGATGACCTTTCCATGGAAACCGACTCTGTGGAATTCAGTACGTAATATTCTGGCATAACCCTCTACAGCGCACAGCCCGGAAATCCTGGTTATGAGAATCCAGGGATGCACTAAAGTCAGAAAAGCGAATCTCTTGTTCTTTCTATCATTTATGTGGTCTGTCTGACTGTTTCATGGATTGTTTTTTGTCATTATATTTTGTAATGGTATCGGAAACATTAAGTGGTTGTTGTGATTGTGCTGCAATCACTCGAACTGATGGATTAATAATGTCTTTGTGATAAACATCAAGCTGGTAGTAAACTCGAAACCTAAAATTTTTTTTCCTGTTCTTTATACAACTATAATTATATACTACATTGTATTATCATGATGTTTATACTGGTATCGGTATTCGATTAAAAAATAGACATCTGCATAATGGTTTTAGAAAAATACTTTTTAGTATCTTCTTTCACTACGCGTTATTCCCGCTTCCTATGCAGGGTCCGCCTGTTACTTAGATGCGACTACTTGTTAGTACCACTCCCAAGCAACCTGTCGTCTAGTCTGCCGCTGGGGGGAGGGGGGGATATATTTTTGGCTGTAGAAGCGTATGTTCATAGGACCGATTTTCTTGCTTGCGGGATGAAAAAACGCCAGATAAACTGGCGGAAAAAACCCTACTGTCCGCACCCAAGACAGGCTAACTTGGCTATGCTTGAGGAAGATCCTCAAGTTTCTCACGTCTTCGACAGGAATCGAACCCAGGCCCCTGTGAACCGGTTAAACCGGCTCCATGGATTACAGTCATGAATATGTCCCAGCCAATGCCGGTCCCGAGCCCGGATAAACTGGGGGGGGGGGGGGGAAGCAACGGTGAACTACCCATAAAAATCTCACCAGGAATACTTTGATGCTTACAAAGTCACCTACGGTCGGAAACGACTGAAAGGGAAAAACCAGTAACCAGTTTCCAACGTAGCAAAACGCACATGTTCCGTTTCGCATTTGAAACAATTTTGAAATATTAGTTATTATTACATTAACTTCATAAAGTCATGTGAGTATTGGATATTGACTTTTTTTATGTTACTTCCACTCACAAACGGTTGTATATTTATGGTATATTTGTAGTGGAATGAAATGATTTTTTTCTATTTTTATTAATTTAATTTTTAAAAAAAATTATTTAATTTTAGGTGTATCTGGAAATCCTACTCTAGAGACCAAAATATAGAAGTTTTTCAGTCCACTTCAACCCACCAATAAGCATGGTCTCGCTCCTTGTGATAAAATTCATCTCCCACCTAAAACTTCCACAGCAAAATATTTCACTCCATCGTTAAAAACTTTATGGACAGACTCAGTGATAACTTTTAATTCCCAGAACGGGTTTTGTCGACAAGTCCAAAGTATCTTCAGAAATTGACAAACTCCAAAGATAACTGAAATGACTTCGAATAGGAAGACTATTTTTGTGAATTATTTTAAGTGTAGCATGGGACGATCGCTATATGAAAAAAGACTTTGTAAATTTAGTCTTTGTCTTTTATATCTTAAATTTTTCATAAAAGAAAGTAATATATTCTTTGAACTTTTATGAGATTAAAGGAAGAACGATTCAAGATTCCCTCCAGGATAACTAACCGAACGATGTCAGTTGGGATGCTGTAATATTTCCATCGATACTGAGTGCTATTTATCTTGCTTCACTGCAAATTTTCATCGTAGCTGAATTCGTCTATTACTTCTCTTCCTTATAAAAAAAATTCAGATACAAGAATCACCTAGCAAAGCCTATAGGAGTGAGGAGTATATACTCTTGACAGATACCATAAGCTATCTTAAAGTTTTAAGGCCGCCTCTTAAGAATCAAACTGCATACTTGTGTTCCGGCTCCTTGCTCCAACCATTCCTTACAATGGAGACGTCATCGCTTTACTGAGTGTTTTGAACAAAACCGCTTTGTTGGACAAAAGAACCTTCAGTCTACAACATGCACGTGAAGGATACTTCTCTTGAAGATGTCTCATGCCCGACTAGAAAAGGACTTTTCTCAGCGAGAGATTTGTGACAACATTTTCAATTGTAGCTCTCGCAAACGTGTCACTTTAGCTTCAAAAATAATCTTCCTGACATCTGCAGCAGTTACGGTTCTATTTTTAAATAATTCTCTTTGCTTCTATCTCTTCCCACGCAACTACAATAAATAATCTTCGGATGCTGTAAATCCCTGGGAAACACAATGCGCAGAGCTTTTAAAGCATCCTTTCAAAGACGTGATTTCTTTACTGTTATAGCAGGAAGGTGTCCGATCATTTCTATCGGACTGGTGTAACTATAAATAGAATATGTAGAAGCCTGTACATAAAAAGCATGCTCGCAAAAATAACCTTAGAACTGAAAGAAATAAAACCAACAATTTAATTCCTTAGAGGAATATGGTGTTATTTTCAATGAAGAAAAAAACAAAACAAAAACGTTAGTTTAAATTTGAAATTACGGAGGTTACGTATTATTATTTTAGTTTTTTTGTAGGTCATATGGGGTCATTTCTTCGATGTTTAATTGTGTAAATAGTTGGATAGCGTCTTTGAAATTGCATCAAGTGCACCGTTAACTATTGGGATGACATGGGCGTGTTTAAGCCACAGACAGGCAACTTCGATTGCCAGATCTCGATATTTAGTATTTTTTTTCTTAGTTGTTAATGTTGTTATCACTGGGTACTGCGATATCAATGATCCAAACCTGCCGATGTTCGATAATTGTGATGTCAGGTGTATTGTGTTCCAAATTCCGATCAGTTTGTATTCTAAGTTATTATTATTATTATTAGTAGTAGTAGTAGTAGTAGTAGTAGTATTCAAGAAATCGTAAAGGATTCTTCTCTTTGTTTTTACTCAGCAAAGTAGTGTTTTTTTGCATTTATTATTCTGATTCAGCGTTGTTGCTATCTTCCTCTTCCAGGTTAGGAAAAGAGTGAAAGAACATAAAATCGAGATTTTACTGTACTAAATGACAAATATTTATTCGTGTGTTTGTGATTGTCCTGAGAATACAGGCAGAACACTAAAATATTGCCTGTTTGTCGTAATACATAAAACTAAATCGTATGACGTCACATTCGCTTTCTGACATCACATATGAAAATAAAACTGTTTTATCACACAAAGAGGTATAAGAACCCAAAAGGCAATCTGCATTACATCTTCAAACTTTATTCGAATATAGAATTTATTCTTTATGTATTTCGCAGGTGTGTCAATAAATATCGACATCGATTTCTCATCACTACGCCAGACAGCTTCTCCATCACACACGGAAGAAGCCTAAACCTGAATATCTTTACAACATCTCTACTGATCGATCACATTTTCGCGGCACCTCCAAATCTTCAAATCCCCTTTCCGAATCACGAGGACGTGCTTAAGTACTCATACCCACATTGCCGTGATGGAACGTACGGTGAAGCGTTACTAATCTCTAGTGATGCTTGTAAGTATCCTTCTGTTGTGTGCGTGCGGTTTCATCGTCCCGACAAAACTATATTGAGCAAGAATAAATAAGAATAGTAATCTTGCGTCGATTATCTATATCAATTACCTTTTCAGACTTCCCTTTCTTATAGAAGTAACTAAAATAATTTCGTTTAGTTCATAGAAAAGGCGATTTTTTGTTTCTTATTTCTAAGATTTTTCGCTTTATCTTATTACATTTCTAGTCAGCAGAAAATATCATGTAAAATTCCAAGACAGTACCACTGGGAGTTATTACAACGCATCGTGACAAAGTCTTTTTCTAGACATTTATAAAATTATGATTTAGAATTAAGTACTTAATTAAAAGAATAAATAATGATAGCTGATGCCGAAGTTTTCCTCTCCGCATCATATGCATTCTCCTGGCGATATTGCATTCTTGTTTCTTCTCACTGTGATGTGAATCTTTCTTTATATTTGTATAATAAATTATCTTCAGCATATGAAAGAAATGAAAAGAACGTGCAGAAGATTCAAATTATGAATCTAGAATGATATGTTGTAATTTGCAGTTGGTTCAGTTAACACAGCTGAAAATCAGTTAATACGACACTTCCCATTCTTCCACAGGAACAGCATTTCGAAGCTCTTCCTCTGAAAACAAATATTGCTTAAGAGGAACTAAATCTGACTGTTAGAGAAAGCGAAATATGATGCTATTCTAATATGAAATTTCCATGCGACAGCTAATGTAGTCAGAAATATTCCCAGTCAACGTGGTTTCATCATGGAAATGGTAGACAGCTCTCATAATTAACTGACTACCGTATGCTGAAGAGATTAAGGATAATTACTACAGTTAATTAAAATAGTCAACAGCCAGGTAATTAAAATTTCAGCGGCTAATGCTTTTGATTATGTCATTTAAAATTATGTTTATCATTTTTCAAAATAATTGCATTTTAAAAATTAAGAGAAGTATTTCTATGTTCCTAAAATACGTATTTTGGGCAGAGAAAGAAAGCAAACACATCACACTCATCACTTATCATGTAAATGTAAAGATAACTGTGAATACTCATACGAATTTCGTTCTCTCACTTGAGCACGATCTCCTAGCTTTGATCATGTGAATACTGAAGATTGATACTAATTACATGCTGCAAATATGGTAATATTTGGACTATAAGTCGTGTCTCGTTGAAGTTGTTCACCATAACTTGGTGATTATATGCCTGAAGTAATGACGTAATAATCAAGCACTTTAGTAAGTAATGCACGCGAACGCATTTCCACCACGTTAACTAAATTATGTTTGTTTACTGTGATTGTAGCTACTATTTGTATAATACGAGTATCTGAGTCCGGTAATATAACAGAAAGAACACCGATTTTAATTGGATGTCGATATTATTTATGATCATGTCAAATCATCTCTATAAGAGTGAGTATATCTTCCTGTTAATTGCTTGTTCTCCAGTTGGATTATAGTTTTATACAAATAAATCAACTGTCTGGGAAGAAAACCCTGAGACTTCACAACTGAACCTCAGTTGAAAATCTATTATAAAATGTTCCTAGCGCCATAGATGAAACCAGAAATCCAGAATAATCATAAGAGATAATCGTGTTTGTTGTAATGATTGTCAATATAAAAGAACTTAATTAATATATAATTATGTGGTATTAATATGCTTTGACACAAACGTATCATGTTACGCATAAGTTTGTGCGCTCCATACAAGTTTAATTAGTTTACTTACAGACTCTACGGATATGACAGCAATCACATGACTGTGCTTATTATATGTGTTTAGACTAAAGAAGATAATCAAAATTTGGAAAGCGAAATACGGGTATATTAAGTACCCAAATAGAAATATTTAAGCAGTATTCTAAATTAAATTAAAGTCAACATCAGTGAGACTGGTTCCTTCATTTTAAGTTGAAATTTCTTTAAAAAACGTGCATCGAGTCCCAAATCAAAAGGTGTCAACGCTACCGACTACACTACGGAGATCTTCTTCTTCTTCTTCTTCTGCAGCTTATCCCACTTAAGTGGGGTCGCTATTAATGGTGAGTCTCCTCCACATCCTCCTGTCTTGGGTGTCAAGTCCTCTTCTACCAGCTCCCTCCATCTCTTCTTTGGCCGCCCACGCTTCCTCCTTCCTTGCAAATCCATCTGCATGACCTTTCTTCCCACATATTCGTCCTCCCTCCTTATCACATGACCACACCATCTCAACCTTGCCTCCTGTATCTTAGCTCCTAAGTTCGTAACTTTCACCTCATAATAGTCATTTCTCAGACGATCCTTTCTGGTCACACCGCACATCCACCTAAGCATTCTCATCTCTGCCACACTACGGAGATGCTATCATTAAACATATTGAATGTTTTGTTCAATAGGTTTAATGATTAGCTCAGTAGATTTCGAAAGATTTCTAGAATTCGAACCTAGGTCTTTCCTTTGGTTGGAAAGACCTAAGTTCGAATTCAGGGTTTTTGAATCAATCTTGAGTTACCGGTCTGATACGGAAGTGAAAGGTTTTTCTCCCAGAAACTCGAGATTTTTGTCCTTCAAAACAGGCAAACCGTCCCGTGAACACACATATCTACAGACATAAAATACTCACACATAGGGGATGCGGCAGAGGAATAACAAGTCAACTGCATTAATTGCCTATAACCCCTAACCTAACTCAGCCCATCTTGGGCGAACCAGAATTTGATTGAATATTTTGTTTCTTTAACTTTTTTTTTCATGGAATTTCGTTTCTTTAAGTTTTTTCGCAGTGTTTATTGGTTTTAATGCGACTAGTTCTACATTCAAAAAATAATTTTAAAAATCTTTTGAAAGCTCAAGATTGCGCTATGAAATTCTAGAAATCTTTCAAGAACAACCTACAAGTTGTTCTTGTAGTCAGCTATATCCGGATCCGACCTGTTCTTTTTCATAACTAATCATACGGCACAGTCACCTAACTACTACGGGCTAGAATTACTTTTTTCTCCCTAAAGGACTTTTTGACGTTTCCTCTTCTACTGAGAGCGGCAAGCTCCTGGGAGAATACTTGCACGGTACTTTGACTTTTATTCCGAAAACCATTGCTGCTCTGTGTTTTCTTTTTTGACTTGCTAAGAAAAGTGTGCCTCAGAGAAATAAAGGATGTCCAAAACTCCGTTTTCTTTTCGTAGTGTGAAAACATTACGACAAGGCCTTTAATCCCATTATGTTGGTATTCCTACCCGGTACGAATAGAAGAACACGTCATAGTAAGCCGATATGTTTTATATTTGCTGTCTCTGCAACTAAATAAAAATAAAAGCAAAAATAAAAATAAAAAATAATAAAAAAAATAAAATAAAAAAAAAATAAAAAAATAAAAGCAAACGATCTTTAGCTTAAGGGGAAAAGAGCCCAGAACCTCACCAACAGACCCATCCCCTTCTAGTAAACAGTAAGAATTTAAAAATATTTAAGGAATTTTTTTCGTTATATCATTACTAAAAGATTAATAAAGATCCTTTGGACACAAAATTAATTAGCTCAAATCTATATAGGGAAAAAAAACAGCAAATGATAAAGTAAACAAACTAATTGATGATGTCAGAATATATCCATCCTATATGCATTGTATATATGGGTAACTATGGGTTTTCAACACGTTTCTATAGCACTTTGTTAGCTAAATGAATTGTATTATATATATTTTCCTTCTTCTTCTTCCGTTTTACGTATTAAGCCTAGTGGACTCTTACGGAGCTGTCCTTAGCCCTTCCAACCAAACCACACCCATCTCGAGGATTAGGTGGTCAGTCCTATGCCTCCTGGTGTGTCCTATGTCTGTAGATGTGGGTTTTCACGGGGCTGGTTTGCCTGCTGTGGGGGAATAAAAACCCGCGTTTCCAGGTGAAAAAACCCCCTACCTCCGTAGTAGACCGGCTCACCTTTATTCGAAAGAGACCAGATAAAGGTTCCCCACGTCACTGACGGGAATCGAACCTAGTTCTTTCCAATCAAAGGGCTTCGTTTATACCGACTGAGCTACCGAGGCTCTAATATTATTATTATTATTATTATTATTCCACGAAAACGCAATTCTAATCAACGACACCAAAACACAGATGTTGATAATACACAACCCAAGGATCATACTTCCCGCATCATTATCGATACATTGTCACACATACCGCTACATTAACAACAAAAATATCTTCCAATGTTCCGAAATCAAACCTGTAACACACGCAAAATACCTCGGTCTCTATATAGATTCCCACCTTAAATGGACAAAACATATAGAATACCTACACACCAAACTCCGGATCATCGCAGCAGAACTCTTCCAAGTTAAAGACATTATTCCACCCAACATGAAAAAACTCCTATATCACGGTATCTGCAGATCCCTACTCAGATACGGAATAACAGTCTATGCAAATACATCAAACAGCCACCTAACAAAATTAGAAACACTACACAGGAGTAAGGTGTCAGGTGTCAACAGTGATCTGGACACCTTACACGCAACAACCAATATCCGACAAGCACATGGCGATACACAGAATTCTGAGCATTAAAAACCTGAAACACTACATGACATTAGCAAGGAATTACTTCAACGTCACCTATAGAAACAACAGAGACACATATCGTATAACACGACCTACAACAACTCTCTACATCCCCACACCCTTCAACAACTCATACGGTTCTTTTGTGAGATCACATCAGATACCCACGCAATTCAACAACCTACTAAGAAAGTTAAAACACGTAGATAACTACAGAACATTAAAAAATGAACTCTGGAAAATATACCAACAAAGTTAAGAAACTATTAACACTAATATACACATCACAAATCACTAGCATCCAATGCCTACATCCCATACATAAACAGTAGCAACAACACAAATAGTGAAGGCTAAATCCCGCTCTTTTCATAAAAGCTAACCCAAGCTTCGAAGTAGGCGGGATTAACTTGCCTCACTCATCTACAAGTAATCCTTATAAGCAAATGCAGAAATTTGTATGTATAATCACTCTTTCTGAAACTTAAAAAATAAAAATAAAAATAAAATAAAAATAAAATAAAAAAATAAAAAATTATACAAACAATTCTGTATAATCTTCATTGTTAATATTAGAAGAACGTGTGTTGTAAATACATAATATAAAGGCAAAAAAGTATTATTAAAAATTTTAATTGAAATCCAAATGTAGGAATTGCTGCACTTAGTGCTGAACTCTGTAAAATTATAAGGTGCAATGTCACACAAGATGTTTATTGTATGTATAAATATTTTAGCAATCAATAAATATTTTTTAGCAATAAAAAAAATTATTTTTTTTTTCCCAGTATAATTCGTAATTTTCTATTACACATAATAATCAGATATGGAGATACTATCTCCAGATATTATAAAGAATTAATCTACTTTCTTCAATAAACCAATATTAAGCTTACGAATTATCTCAAGAATTATTCTAAGTCTTCTCAAACACATTTTGATTATCTTCTTCATTCAGAATGATGAGAAGCAAATACTTCTGGTTGTTTTATCTGTCGCCTGACTGATAATTATAAACAATCTAGAAGCGGAACTGAGTACTACGATGTCGAATATTCCTTTGACATTTCGCATGAGTGTCACATTAGCAAAAGTGTCATTTTACTATCCGCAGTACTGACCATCCAAGGACTACTTAGTAGAAGGTATGTAAAATGTTTATATTCATCATATTTGACATATTTAATATACCGTGAGATTTATTTCATCTACATGATGAATGAATACGACAGCAAAATGTCCACAACCATTCCTTAGTTTATAATATTTTATTATGTTATATTTTATTGGATACATTTCGAAACACGTGTACACTTATATGATTATTTGTCCATCCGTACTTTGAAATACAAAAAAGTATCAGTTTTTTCCATCCTATTCTGTTTTCATGTCATTTAAATTTGAATGAGAATCTCACACTCTATAACTCGACTCTTATTCAAACCAATTCGGAAGTAACCCCTAGAGACAACCATTTTTTTTTTTGTCTCTTCTCTCTTTGTATATTCTGCGTGGTTGTCTCAGAGGAATATCCACTTCAGATAACTTCACTACATTTACCGAGTTAAGTCACACGCATCGAAAAACAAATTACTCAAATTGCGTTTAAAAACACACGGAAATCTTCCATTCCAATTCAATTTAGCAATGCGAAGCTCCACTGAAACTACTTTTAAAGCAATACTACACTCGATACCACCACGTTGCGTATCCTAAGGCAAACGAATGCCGTCAAGATCTGTGAAATTATTCTAGATGACATGTCAAAATCTCGCTGCTATTCACGGTGTTCTCTTCAACAATCCGACCGTAATGCAATCTGTAGTCTGTCATTCTGGATTACGTCTCCAGCCGACAGTACAGTAGGATCCTTTGTTTGTTGTGTGAAGATAAAATGCGAACAGTGTTTGCTAATTTCGAAAAGCGAAGTGCAAATAGAATAGCTTCAATCTACCAACTCACGTTGACATTTTGCTTTCGACGAAATAGTTTTGATGAAGAGAGAATGGTCATGAATACATATGTACACTTTAGTACAAAATGCAATATGGGCTACACGCAAACAAATAAGCTCAACTAGCTACACAGAATCAGCCATTCCATAACTGTATTCATGTGTGTGTTTCAGTCATTATAAATCCTTTTCAACCTTGATTAGGAGCGCTATAACAAACACGATGTTGGAATGTGAATTACACTCGAATGTATTACTAAATAATGAAACAAGTTATATGCATTTTGATGCAAAAATTATACTGAAACTTCCTTTATTCACACAGTATATTTTAATATTTACTGAGTATAATGACTGAGTAATATTATGAATAATGTTTAAACTAACGTCGTAGTTAGAGTCCTATTCAGCTAAGAGATAATGAACTACCATTAAGATAACTGTAGCGGAAACTAGAATTAAACCAACTTACTTTCATATCAGAAAATCTAAACGTTTGGATAAACTATTGCACTCTTTCTTATTTTTTTTAAAGAACATGAATTTTAAAATTTAAAAGATCCGAAATTTCACAGGAAGTGAAATTTCGGATCTTTTAAATTGACGTCATACTAGTCTTAGTCAACGAACTGAGAGAGAGAGAGAATAGTTATATTAGAATGATTTTTCTAACTTCTATTGAATTATTCATGAGGAACTGCATTTTGTTTTATAAAACTAGAATTAATTTTTATTAGAATAAAAAATCCAATGAAATAATGTTATTTAATCAAGGAGAAACGTGAGCATAATTCATTGTTGTTGGAGAATATTCTGCACTTTGCCAGCATCAAAATCATTTTTAGAGTAAATTAAAGAATATGCAAGCAAGATAATCATATAAGGTAACACGGACATAATGAGAAACAAAACTGAATAAAAAAAAAACAGAAAACAACTGCTTATCAAGCTACTTTTATCAAAACTCGATAATCATTTTAAAGTGAATAATAAGTAAATTTTCCATTGAAAGCACAATGCGCTGTTTCTCACACAAGATTAATAAGTAATGATTTCCATAAGGTTTAGCAATTGTTAAATTTGTTTTCGTAGCTGAATCTTTGATGTTGCTTCTATATTGTTGCGTCATAAACGCAAATAGCTGATTCTGTAATGCAAATATAAACTTTGTTTAAAATTCACTTCAGTGTTTGGTTGTAATTAATACACGAAGAGTATCATTCCAACACAAATGAGTATTTTTTAGAGGGAGGGAAAAAACAAGGGGTTTTATTATTACCGAGATTTGTTGCTTTATTGATAGAATTCATAAATGAGCAAACAACAAGAATAAATGCGTTTCTAAAAGCAAATTATTTTATTTATTTATGCATAGGCCGAGATCTATTGATAGCATGTCTTTCTTGCTTGGCTCAAAATAAATAAATAAAATAAAATAAAATAAATGAAGGCCTAAGAATCTTAATGAGTATCTATACAGGGTTTCCAAACGAATGTCGCTAGCTAGGTTTTAATCCCTTTTCCCAAGTAAGAAAACAGACAAGTATGTCAAGTTTGCGCCTAACGTAGTGCAAGACTGGGGCAACTCTTGCAAGTAGTGCAAATAGTTGTTCATCTAGTTCATACTTGATATGAACGTATTTATTTTATGAGCGTAAGTATTTTATACGCATGCGCATTCATCGCTGGAAAGTTCATAGTTTTTGCATATCTTTGGGATGATCTTCTTGCTACTTAAAATTACAAAACATGCGCAGTCAACCAACTGCTTATAACTACTGTTTCTACTTGACGGATACGCAAATGAACACCTTAGATCGAGACTACGGCGTACATTTGGCAAATTAACAGACGGATAGAAAAATAATGACATCTTCCGCTATCACAGCGCGCATGTGTCTAAATGCATTACCTCGACATGAATAATTAAAAAAAAAATTGGAAACTTTCCTTGATATCGTTATGCATTCGATTCTAATTTTCAATAACTGACTGAGAAAATTTTCCTGAGGGCATTTTTTCTCCCGTGGAAATAAATCTCTCTGTTAAGACATACAGTTCCCATAAACACATAAACAGATGGTAGATCGGAAAGTCGCCTAACTATAGCGCATGCATGTTAATTTAATCGATATTTTGTAAGTAGGACGTCGTACAAACACACGAAAAATAAGAAATGAATATGAAGAGGTATGAGATAATAAACTTTGTACGTAAGAATCTCAAGAAAATCTTGAGATCCTACTCTAGAGAACTAATAATAACTTTTTTAAACCACTTCCGGTTTCCAATAATCAGCTTAATTGTTTCACTTCCGGAGAAACGTGAGCATAATTCATTGTTGTTGGAGAATATTCTTGTACTTCTGGTTCATCTACCACATGAAGACTTGGTCTTCATGTGGTAGATGAACCTTCACAAGCATCCACAGAGGAATTCAACTCATAGTTTGCTGGTAAAGAGAAGGAGATGCTATCCACTGGGCCAATGAGGCAGTTCAACAATATCCTGGTTCAAACACTTGCATGTTTAATACAATTTGCTTTCCAGCTTGACTCTAAATGCCCGGAGAATCATTCGATTATGGAGTGGCCAAGTGAATACTAGTTTCATAATACGTTTCTCTATAGCAGCACGATTTGATGACGTACAAATAATGAGAACACGAATATTCCAAAGCCCTGGAATCTCAGCTCTGTTATATAAGAAAATGTAATGGAAATGGTGTACATCTGTTTATGTTTGTAATTATGATTTCAGATGTATACAGTTAACTTCTATTCGTGATATATTTAAAATAATCAACTGATTCAACTATTTTCAAAGCTTTTAAACTTACTAGAAATAATACGTAAAAAAAATAATAAAAATGTTACGCTAACGGAAGTCGGTTTTTCAGACCACATACACTATGTTGACAAAATTATTGGGAACCTTAAGTGCTATACAAATTTTGGATCCTACCACATGCAAATATTCAGGAAGTGTGGTAATAGAAGGCGGGATATACTTCATGTTTTGCACTATACTCGATGTCAACATGCCACGTTTAGCAGAACTGACAGATTTCTAACTTTGGATGGTAGTTGGTTATCACGTCTGTGTCTTTCAGTAGATGACATTGCTACCAGTCTAAGTATACCGAAATCCACCGTTGCTTATATCATTCGCAGATGGAAAGTTGGTAGTGTTACCACGGCAGGAAAACGCCCTGGGAGGTCACCGACATTCGCTGATCGAGATCGACGAGCTCTGTCTCGGAATGTTCGAGCATCTCGCACGTCATCAGCGGCGGACTTCGCAGTCAACAACCTGGAAGATGATGCAGAAGCATCTGTCACACGAAGAAAATTCCTTTGGTTACCACAGCAGATTGCGAACAAGCCACACATCACTGCCCTCATCGCCAAACGACGTTTGCACTGATGTCTTTCACACAAGTCCGTTGTTGGACTGGATCGTAGATGATTTGGCAAAGGGTTCTGTGGAGCAACGAATCACGCTTCCAAATATTTCACTCTCATGGTCGTGTTTGGATCTGGAGATTACCCGGGGAACGGTTCCGACAGGATTATATCATTTCAACAAGTTTGGCGGAGGTCTGGTATGAGTATGGGGATTGATCCATTGTTGGACATGTGCAAAACCATAACGTCTGATGGCTTCCCTAACAACTTCATGCTACGATACTGTGGAAGTACTTCAGCAGTGACCCGTGCATGTTTCAGCACGACAATGCTCCATGCCATACTGCACTGTGCGTCCGAGCTGGTTTCCACAATGCACGATGGAGTGTTGGACTGGCTAACCCAGATGGGGCGAATTAGAACACCGAATCTGCCCCAGGCCACAGCGGCCGTCATTGGCATCAGCAATGAGGTAGCTTTGCGCAACGAATGGAAGAATATTCCTGTTTCAACGAATCAGAAATTGGTTGAAAGCATGCTCCGAAGGGTAGTCGCTATCATTCAGGCCAAAGGTGGTCCCACTCGGTAATAGAAATGTAATTAAAACTTTTTTATCATAGTTTAGTGTCCAAATACTTTTGTCAATATAGTGTATTTCCATTAATTTGAAGAATAAGTTCGATTTAAAAGTTCTGTAGAACATTCAGAAGCTCAGTTAATGTTGTGCTTTACATATTATCTCTCTCTCTCTCTCTCTCTCTCTCTCTATATATATATATATATATATATATATATATATATATATATATATATATATATATATATATAATATATATATATATATATATATATATATATATATATATATATATATATATATATATATATATAATATATATATATATATATATATATATATATATATATATATATATATATATATATATATATATATATACTGTATATATATATATAGAGAGAGAGAGAGAGAGGACGGAGACGTCAAACTTGACATTTTATGAATACAGTAAACAGAGAACAACAGTACGATCACCTATTGAAACAGTAGAACCATAGTCTTCGTTAACTCGAATAATAGAACAACAATGCATGAAGTGTCCAATGTCTGTTAGTTGCTTGTATTGCTTGTATACTCTAACCGCTTTGTCTTATTTCCGGGAGGGAAAAAATCCCAGATTTTTCCTGAAGGGAAAAACATTCCTTCCATTGCTTTAACGACTGCCTAAAGTCCTTTTGAAAAAAGACACAGAAAAGCTCCTCACGATTGTAATTTTATTTGAACTGAATCTTTTCATATAAGAGACTGCTCATCCTTCGATGATGCTTGAATAATTTTTTTTCAAATAGAGAGAGAGAGAGAGAGAGAGAGCGAGAGAGAGAGAGAGAGAGAGAGAGAGAGAGAGAGAATAAAATGAAAACCACTAAAATCACTGAATAGATGACCTATATGCAGCTATACGGTAACAGGATTACCTTCCTCAAAATAGAAGTGAATTTACGTTGCTACTACCAAAAGATGCTTGACACATATGTGAGGTAGCTGAAGCTATCATTCTAAATATGAAAAATGGATATTTTTCAAATATATTAAATTGGTCTTCCTCCTTTCTCCACATTTTATAAAATGATCCTTTTATCACAGAAGCTCACTGTGATGGCATCGTTGTTGAGAGAAGATTTATGTTCCTAATGAAATTCTTCATCTTATCGGAACAATCTTCTTTTATCCACACACTTCAGGAAACTATAAGAAGGACAAATATCATGTCATATTCGGGAGAGCATTATTGATAACACTGTTTCTTGAAGGCATTGCAACAGACATGTCTGAGTTCGTAATAGAAAGATTTAGACAAAAAACTTATATACGAGACCGTGCAGATATTTTTGCAAACTGCCACTGTTTGGAGTTTCCATAACTACTCTTTTCAGAGTAGTTTGCATATAAAACTCTTTCCACTTGTTAGCTTCTTGTATATAACAATGTCTTCCTATTTGCATTCTAGAAAAGAAATGGTGATAATTAGGCACGTACCGTCACTCAAGGTCTTGCATTTTAGAACTCAATGAATACTAGGTTAATTATCGCATCTGGTTATTCAATTAAATAGATTAGCTAATTAGAAGGTTTTTTTTCTTGCATGGACAGATTACCAATGTACTTCTACGAAGTATTCATGTAATTCCATTTAATGTGACTCTTCAGATGAAGAAATGCAATCGTCTACATGGATGTCTGAATTGAAGGAAGAATAAACTAATTAAAGTGTTCTTCAGATCACTGATACTGATTTTTGTAGGTTAATTAGAACGAGTAAGTAATTGGAGATTGCAGGCAATCTTCAGTTTCCCCTGCAGCCATACTTCTTTGTCAAAACGAATATCCCACATTTCAAGGATCGCGATTTCTTTCTACAATTCCCACACAGAAGCAAATATTCCCTTGCATCGAGTCCACTTTATTTTATTCTTATTTGTGTTTGTAATCTCCTTTTCCATGACGTCAACTCTTTTTTCCTGTTATTTTCTGTCATTCAGCGTGTATATAACCAGCATAGTAACCGAATTCCTAACTTCCCCTTGTTATGTTACTTGGGAGTTAACACGTGCGTTATCAACATCCGACCATACGCGAACACAAGCAATGGGGTTCTTTCGTTTCACACTCTTCTAGGACTCTCGCGATACTCACGTGGTACAACGCCCTGATAAACATCACTGATGGAGAAGTTCTCCAAGAACGCAAGCGCACTGAGGTAACGCTTGACAAGCAGTCGGTGGCGCTAAGGCAACGCTTGTAGCGAGATGTGATTGAGAGTGTAGTAAGGATAATCTTGAAACAAACCTTGTTGTTATGTAGGATTACCTCTCTACGAGGTAACATTGACTGTGATACTGTGGCAAGGTGGTCTTCCCTATAGAGTACGTCCTAATAAAAAGGTAAGAATAATTGACAAACTTTATCCTTAAGAACGGACAGCGCATGGGAGAGTGGAAGGAGACATACCTAAACAGCACCCAAGTCTTGAACATCTTACCTGCTAGAGAATCATAAATACAATGTTCGCTACAAAAGCATACGAATACTAAATCCTATATAAGAATTCTCTAGGTTGACTGGGTTTTGTAAACTTTTATATATCAAAATAACTGTTAGATTTAATTCATTATAAAAATAATAGAAATGAACACTAATACCGAAGGTCTGATTAAAGTATATAAAATATATATTATAACATACTATATTAGTGAAGTTTCTTTTTAAATTCATGTGTTTAATTAAAAAAATGAAATCACCCAAAGAGTTTAACTTTATGTTCATGTTGTAGTCGACGGTGTTAATAAATCTGATAAATATTCAGTCGACGCCGTGGTGTAGGAATCTAAGAGTATTCCGGACTGCTGCTCTGCATGTAAATTTTGCATTAAAAGTATAGAATATGCGTGATAATTTAATTCAAGTACTTGGGTATTAGTAACATACGTTGAAAGTTTCTTATATAACCCATACAAATAGAGTTCTTAGATTGTAATAAAATCAAAATGCTTGAATCCTATAATATCTTTAAAAAACTCTCAAAGTAAAATTTGAGCATCAAAATGACTCAGATAACAGAACTATTAAAGGAAAGCTCAGATTTTATTAATTTACGTGTAAGTATATGCTTAAAAAGGAAGTCCAATCAAAAGACTGTAAGAAATTTGATTGACCGATAAAAGAATTTTGAATCAAAAAGAAAATTAGTTACTTGTCATAAATTCCACATTATTTTTAACGTTTTTGATTTTCTATCAATTATGCATGTCTTAAAGAAAACTTTAAAGCATAATCTTTAAAGAGATAATCTTTAATTATTAAAATGCATTTATTTTATTTGAAATTTTAGACAGCACATTTAAATACACCATTTAAATGTGCTGTCTTTATTTATTTACTGCTAATCGTATGTTCTTTTGATTAATTCATTAGTTGGATTACTGTATTAAAATTTTAAGCGGATAACTACAAGCTCTAATTTAATTCAGAAGTATATATATATATATATATATATATATATAGAGAGAGAGAGAGAGAGAGAGAGAGAGGGAGAGAGAGAGAGAGACAATCTAGTGGGATTTCGGTGTTCTCCTTGAATAACGGCCTAAATGTTAAACGGTATCTGTATAAAGGATAGATCTTCAATTAAAAGTGATCTGTGTAAACTCCATGCTGCGTTAAACAAAACTTTTTTTAAAAAAAAATAGAAGTTGTAGGACTGATGGTCTTGCAGGTCTCTTCTCAACCTAATCCTATTAATCCCAAACATGAGAAGAAAAAGACAGTAACGATAGAGGAAGGCTGTTTATCCTTGCTAAGGAGGTAACATGGAAGAGACGTTATCGACCTTGAAAAATAGGGCACGAAGTTATATAGATAGGTGTATATGTATACTACTATATACTACTGAAGGATACCCTGCGCCACTGACGCAGGGTATCCTTCAGTACTGTCCACTTTGAATCTTTGAAGAAATTGTTATCAAGTACACACACACACACACTTGATTTTTCAGACTGTTACTCTTTCTATAGCATTTTTAGAACCTCGTTATTCATCAATCTGACCCTAAGTCTTTAAAAAATTTACTCCTATGGATAATCTGAAACATTAGATTACGCAGGGAAGTGGCGCACCCAGAGGGGAGACCAAGGGGCCCTGGCATTTCCCCAAAGAAAAAGGGAAAAAAACACTAGAAAATTAAAAAACATCTTTTCCTAATTAAGATTCTTTTTTTTATTTATGTTGTGTCGTGTCTTCTATTTCTGTACTACTTATGAATTAGCGATCATTGCAGATGCTCAGTTATAGGTCGTATGCGATAGGTAGTGTGTATTATTCTCAAATCGTCTACTCAACTCGGCACCTCCCCCCTCAAAAAAAAAAGAAGATTAAATGCTGAGTGCGCCACTGACGCAGGGTATCCTTCAGTACTGTCCACTTTGCATTAATTTCTGTTCTGTTAAAAAATGTCTTCCCGTTAATACTTTTTAACTGTCTTAACATACCATTAAAGTTTAATCTTTTTGAAATTCGACCCTTGATGCTTTCTAATTATCATTTCTCTCTTAATCTTAATTTTCCTTACAAGAACAAATGAGAGCTTACATAAAGAGATTCTAAATAATTAATACGTTCTACCATTACTCGATCCTTTAATACATCATCTGTTATTATTATAAAAGGCAAGATCCTGTGCTCTCTAGCAGCTCATTGTACGTGACACTTTAGATAACTCTCACAAAGTTGCTGATAAGAGTACCGGTTGTATTATCAGCCCTTTCATTCTCCCAGTCAATATTTCCCATATTAAAAACTTCCATTAATAATACTTTCTTTTTATTATTATGATTACTTCCTTTACTACAGTAGCACACTTCTATCCTCAATTGTGGAGACTTATTTTGAACTACACTGTGTCCAATTTCTGTTCCAAAGAGGAATTCAATGCATTATCCATCTGATGGTCGAAATCTTCACTCCTGATAAAACACGTCCTTTGCTGTTTTACCCATCTGGTCTCTTCTAACAGTATAATAATTACTTTTATGCAACTCAATATCATAACCGTCATCCAAGAATCAGAAATCGCTACGATATACGGCTACATTTTTGAAGTTAATAACTTAAACCACATCAACGTATTTCTTGAGCTTTTTGCATTAGAAATAAAGACATGATCCCACTTAAGATAGACTTTAATGTTGCTTTTCCTCTTTACGAACGCTTCCCATTACTACTTGGAATATCCTTCATATCTACATCCGGTCATTTGTCATGAATTCCCTAAGTTATCGTTTTAGCCTTTTAAAACGTTATAGATTCCAAGGCCTAACTCAACTCGATGGCTCTCCCAGCATTTAGGTGGTTACCATTGCCACCAAATCATTTACGATTACTAACAGACTGATCCCATAAATTAATAAATCCACAATCACGTGCAGTACACACTTTACTTTGAATCCAATTACTTTGACCATGGATATTCCGCGCTATCAAATCTGGGCATTATATTAATGAAAACTAACTCTTTTAACTCTCGACTAAGAAGTTAATATAAGTGCCAAAAATCTTTCTGTGCTATTTGAAATAATCTTAATGTTAGATCATTTTTCCCCACAAACACCTAAGAATTATTTGTACTATTTGTCTTAAGTTGGTTATTTCTAAGCAATGCTTATAAATAAACCTAATATTTTTCGTCGCTTTCTTCGCACTTATGTAATCGGCATACCCCGAGCTTGGAACAATTATCACAGCCAGTCGAACCATCCCATCCCAATTCAGTTTATTCGGAATTATTTGCTCTTCTATTTTTTCCTAGGTTTCCTACTTTAAAAAAAAAAATATAAAAATTACACACTCCAACCCTAATATAATATCCTACTCAATAAAATACTTGCCAATTAACTTAGTATAAGTTAATTCTACTTTATGAGTAGAAGTTAAAAATATTCTGAAATAATATAATAAAATGTGATACATAACAGATATTGATGCTTTAAATAGAAATAACAAAGATCGAATTAGGAAAAATTAATTATCCCATTTAACGTTCCACTATTTTGAAAATGTTGTTGCACTCTACTTTTCAAGTTCAATGCCCCCCCCCTCTTCATAGCGATCGAGAGTGTGATATGGAATTGTAAAATAGCAAATACATCAAACCAATAAAGGATAGAGGACAGCTGTTATGTGTTTCCTACAAAGGAAGTGATAATTTACAAATCATTTCCTGCAAGGAAGATGCAAGTTAGCAGTAAAATTTCGTCCAAAGTACTTTTCCAGCAGCTATTTTGTTAGGATAAACTGCTGGAATGATCTGTCAACTACATCTGTTATCGATCAATTCCGTCTGGCGGTTTCGTAAAGTGAGGGAAGCTAAGTAGCACATGGTGCGCATTACAACGAAATGAAGGCATCAACTTTCGAGTGCTACTTCAGGTCAAAGCTCACTTCTCATTACGGCGACATCCATCTGTCACCTCTGCTCTGATACTTCAGCAGGCGATGGAGATATCCAGATTTATTTCCAGACTTTTGTTTCTCGTTGTGCTTATAAATCATCGGTATTATCATATTCGATTAAATAAGCCTTAATAAATAAATATCGTAAAGAGTCTTGTCTCAGGCTTATTTGTTTATCAGGAGGATTGTAATACAAGCAGATTTATCAAAGCAGAGGATTATTGGTGTTTTCAGTAATCTTAAATCTTGACTGATTAACGTAAACCACTTAAAATGATAATATACTATTCATTAAAACGAGAATTACTTTACACAACAAGATGATATGCTCAATAATTAATTTTCTTTAAGAAGTCGAACTTCTGCTGTACGTTATGGGCAAAAATATTAAATTTAATGCGACCTGATTTATAATATTAGGCTTATCCCATTTCATAAGTATGTATTATGTCTAATATTGTATTTTATAGGCGATTTATTAATTAATTTTTGACATTTTAATTCAAAAGAACATTGTACACTCTCTGTCCAAAGCGAAACCGAACTTTTCGAAAATAGAAGAAACTATCAGCTCCACCTGTCGTATCTTTTCGTTGTCGAAAGCGGCAACCTTCATTAGTGTTGTGTCAACTGTTTATGACATTTGTTTCATTAGAAGCCGAGTTATAGTGCCAAGAGTGACAGTATGTTTTGACGAACGGTCGGAAAATGAGTTTCAAGCAGAGAGCTCCGATTGACTTTTGTGTTAAACTTGGTAAAAGTTTTACCGAAAAGCATCAAATGCTTCACAACATTTTGACCGAGAGTTTGGGTCTTCGTAAATTGAATTCGCGATTTGTTCCCCACAAGTTGACCGACGACCAAAAAATGTATCGAATTGAACACTGCAAGGACCTCATTAAAACCTTCGTAAGGACTCAAACTTCCTTGAAACGATCGCGTTACTGGTGACGAAACGTGGTATTTTGAGTATGAGTCCGAAACAAAGCGCCAGAGTGCGAGACCACCGGAAGAGTGGGCATCGAAAAAAAGTCGCTTGGAGAAGTCAAAAGTAAAGACAACGCTGATTTGTTTTTACGATTACAAGGGCATTATCCAAAAAGAATTCGTTCTTCTGCCTGGCCAAACGGTCAATGGTGAGTTTTATCTCAAAGTTTTGAAGCGATTGATATCGAGAATTTGTCGTGTACGGCATGAATATTGTGATGCAGGCAGCTGGCCGCTTTTTGCAAGGTAATGCACCATCTCATCGTTCGATCATTGTGAGACAGTTTTTGAGCAAAAACCAAGTTTGTGTGTTGGATCACTCGCCGTATTCACCTGATTTAGCACCTTGTGACTTCTTTCTCTTCCCCCGAATTCATTTGCCGATGAAAGGAAAGCGATTCATCACCATTGAAAACTTTCAAGCGGCAGTGACCACGACCTTCAACAGTATCCCAAAAACATATAAAAAATCTCATTTAACGAATTAATTGGCGATGCCAAACGTTGTATCGAAGCTGAGGGAGAGTATAGTGATTGAAATAAATGATTTGCATAATTATAATTGGCCTGTGTTTTATTTTCTATCAAAAGTTCGGTTTCTTTTTGGACAGAGAGTGTATATACTGTAGAAGATCCTATAATCCCCACGTTAATGAAGATTAACTTGGGGATTATAGGATCCCCAATTAGATCCCCAATTTGTGTATATATAATCCCCAATATATTGGGGATTATATACTACACAACCATAATGACTGCACAGTGCATTGGATTTCTTTGATATAATTAATGAATGAAAAGCTATTTTGAATACGCAATAAAAGCAAAGCATTAATCACGGTAGAGTTCAGCAGGTGCGCGCGCGCACGCACGCACGCACGCACACACACACACACACACACACACACACACACACACACACACACACACACACACACACACACACACACACACACACACACACACACACACACACACAAAAGAAAAAGAAAAAAAATTGCTGTCAATTTTCTCTGACTTTCGCTAAGCAGATAACTTCTTTCTTTTTCCCTATGAATATTATTTTTAACTTTTTTTTTACCAAGTAAGCAGCTTATCTTCTAGAAAAAATAACGAAAATTTCATAATCACGATATCTTTCCTACATTTTTATATTCAGCAAAAAGCCTAGTTTAAAAATGTTATAGCAAAAAGGCAAAAAAAAATAACAACAAAAAATTTTCTTACTTACCTTCGTAAAAAAAGATCTAAACGGCGATCTCCTAACCTATATTATACTGTATATACATCGTCCCTCTATCTTATATTTAACCTTGCGGAGGTCGCGATCGAAAAAATTGTAGTATAGGTCGCGTGTATCTGAGAGATACATTCATTACTAGTATGTGTTAAAAGGCGATTAAAAAAACTGCAAATATAATACATGATGGTTTATTTATTTTCAGTTACAATCTAGAAATTATTGGACAAAGAAAAAACAACAACTAAATCAATACTATACTAACATCGGAGTTCGCGGTATCTCTCAGATACAATTTACTATCAAATATCACTTTCGCATTTGACTCCATCATTCTCACGATTGGACATTTTTTTTTTTTTTTCGACATTTGATGTCCGTAGACGCCGTATGGTCACTGCCGTACCTCACATGGTTTGGCAATGATATCTTCTCCTAGAATAAGTTGTAGGGTCGCAGATTCCCTTTCCACACAAAGTTGGTAGGACAATCACAAACATCCATGCCCACGGCGGGATGTTTGTGATTGTCGAGTGGTTAGTGTGTTCGCTCTTCAGCGAACACGCTAACCACTCGGCCAACCAGGCCGGTAATCATCGGGCTAGTAACAAAATCGCTGAATCTTTTCAACATCTGATGGATTATCCAATCGATATATTTTTCCAGCCATTTTCAACGGTAAATAAAAACAACAACAACTAAACCAATACTATACTGACATCAGAGGTCGCGGTATCTCTCAGATACAATTCACTACGAAATATCACACACCTTTACATAACACGTGTTAAACCAAAACTGACCGCATAAACAGTGTGGAATATCACTCGTAATATATGCATGCGCAGCTACTCGTGACCTCCAAGCTATACACTGGATATGTGTAAAAATATTTATATTAAACAATTTGTATCTGTCAGATCAGCCGCGACCTCCTCAGGGTTAAAGGTACAACAGATATATCATGGTATTATATTGTCTAAAGCGTGACAAAATTGGGACAGTGTATTTGTACACGAACAGAAATTTTGCCCACAGGGCAAAGTTTCTTTTCTGTTAATTCGAAATACTAGGACTTTTTTCTTCTTCCCTGGTTTATAGAAATTTCTGTAAATGCAACCCAATATTTTGTACATTTATTGCGGACCATATGCTGAACTTTTACTTTTACATTCTTCACTTCATATAGTTTTAAGGAAAGAACATAAAAATACATTTAATATACAGAAATGTGTAATTTTGAATGAGAAAAAAAAATACTGCAGAAATAGATTCAAATTGGAAGGACTGTTTCTGGAAGCAGCTGTAGTCAACTGAATTTTTTCTCAATAATTTTTGGTACGTGTTAAATTTCCTTTCCGTTTTCCTAAGAGTTTAATTACCGACCATTGATACTAGAAGCGCAACAATTACCTAATATTGAGCACGTGACTTTGTGTTACAGCCCAATACAGGTTGTTGGTTAATTAGTTGTGTCTCACTAAGTGCTTGAATAGTAGTAGGAAATGCTGGATTGAAAATGTTATTATGTATTGCAATATTAGTTAAACTTTTTTTTTACGTGTAGAGAAATTAACACGATTTATTTTATTATATTCATCTCACACATGAAAGCAAACCCAGCTTGCCCACGCTTGGGCAGTATTTTATTTATACATTTGTGCTAACTTTGTCGCTATCGATTTTCTATGAAATCTTTCACATCACTTGCTTCTACGCCATCGTCTCGGCTAATCCTTTTTCCGCTATAATTCTATGGTGTAAACCATCGTGTAACTGTGCAGAGTGTGATAAACAAATTAGAGGATGTCTCAAGTCTCACACAGAAATTATATTTCTTCTCTATTTAAGTCTCTCTTGTTTCTCAACTTAACAAATATTTAAGATTCGGTCGTTTTAAATGCTTTCTTAAGGAAATACTTCTGCAGTCAGAAATTTTTATAAAAATCTTAAAACAGTTTACATTTCTCTTCAGAGAATACGCAGAAGCAAACAATGGCAGAAAGACTTTAGTTTGGAAACAAATATCTCGTAGCTTCTTAAAGAATGATAAAGAACATTATCATTCTTTATCATTCTTTAAGAATGATAAAGATTGATAATGTTTACTCAAGATAAACGATTAACAGTTGTTTATCTTGAGTAAGTTGCTAAGTAAATATTTAACGAACTTTGTATCTTGTATTTAATGCACAAGCATTGTTTTTTTATTCTGTATTACACTTTTAGTAAAACAAATGTTCAGAAGTGCAGCCGAGACAGAACTCATCAAAGCTTTTAATGGGCTTAAAATCAATTTTAATCAATACGTTACTTATAAGTTAGACATTTTTGATGAAATATTTTATTATTTTTTAAACAGGACTACAACCTGCCTGAAAGTTTAATTTTTCTTTATATACTTTTCTAAATATACTTTCTTTAAAAAATAATATAGACCATTTAACTTGGGAAAGTACAGCTAAAGTTATATTAAATGCACCTTTATGACCCCAGACAATCATAAAAGGTACAGTTGGTAATAGTATTAGTGCTTTGTGACGTCTTTATGACGTCATTACAACAAAACTAGAGTCTGTTTTGACTTATGTAGTTATTTGCAGCATATAATTTTGACTCTCTTCGAATTTATTTTCATATTATGCCAATAAAATTATTCTTATTTAAATCATAATATAAACAACAAAATTCTGTAATTAATTATAATTAAATAATCATCCTAAATGCCTAACGTTGTTAAATACTCTTATGTTACAGCAGATTTCTTCCTTTGCATAACTCCAAATGTTTGCCAAATTTTCCCACTAAAATAGTCTACTTTAATCTAAGCAGAGATAATTACCAAATTATAAAATTAGGACGCTACCAAATTTCATTAAAATTTGTCCTGTCAGAGCACAGAAAAACATTAGTAGCAACAGTCATTCATATGAATAAAACGATTTTTTTTTTAACATCAAAAACACACACACGTGGAAAGTCACTAAACGCGATACCATAGTGAGAAAGGTAAAAAGAGAAAGAATGAATTAATTTCTTTCTTGGAGAGCTCGGGATTATATGCATTGGTGAATACAGAATGGGAAAGGATATTCCAAAGAAAAAGGCAAAACGGAATGTAGGGATAAAAGGAGAAATAGATTCTACACCCTCTGTCCAAAAAGAAACCGAACTTTTCGAAAATAGAAGAAACTAGTGACGCCACCTGTTGTATCTTTTTGTTGTCGAAAGCGGCAACCTTCATTAATGTTCTATCAACTGCTTATGACATTTGTTTCATTAGAAGCCGAGTTATAGTGCCAAGAATGACAGTGTGTTTTGACGGTGGAAAATAATTTTCAAACGATTGACTTTTGGTGTTAAACTTGGTAAACGTTTTACCGAAACGCATCAAATACTTCAAAAAGCATACGGTGATGAATGCTTATTCTGTACTTAAGTTTATGAGTGGTTTCAGCGATTTCAAAGTGGTCGTGAGACGCTTGAGGACGACGAAAAGCAGGGCCGTCCAAAAACTGGACTGAGCGAAGTTAACATCCAAAAAGTGCGTGATTCCATCAAAGAAAAAAAAAACCGAAATCATCCGTGAGATTGATTGAAGATGAAGTGGCGATTCCAAAATCAACAGTGCACAACATTTTGACAGAGAGTTTGGGCTTTCGTAAATTGAATTCGAAACTTTAATTTTTTCTCCACAAGTTGACTGACGACCAAAAAATGTATCGAATTGAACACTGCAAGGATCTCATTAAAACAGCACATAAGGACACAAACTTCCTCGAAACGATCGTTACAGGTGACGAAACGTGGTGTTTTGAGTATGAGCCCAAAACAAAGCGCCAGAGTGCTGAGTTTAGACCACCAGAAGAGGGGCATCCGAAAAAAAGTCGCTTGGAGAAGTCAAAAGTAAAGCCAATACTGATTTGTTTCTACGATTCCAAAGGAATTATCCACAAAGAATTCGTTCCGCTAGGCCAAACGGTCAATGGTGAGTTTTATCTTGAAGTTTTAAAGCGATTGATAGCGAGAATTCGTCGCGTACGCCATGAATATCGTGGCAACCGACCGTTCTCAAAACACACACTCTAACTTTTGGCACTATAACTCGGCTTCTAAAGAAACAAATGTCATAAGCAGTTGAAAGAACATTAATGAAGGTTGCCGCTTTCGACAACAAAAAGATACAACAGGTGGCGTCACTAGTTTCTTCTATTTTCGAAAAGTTCGGTTTCTTTTTGGACAGAGGGTGTATAAGTTCGAACAGTGGTGTAGGTAGAGCTTTTGACGTCCGTCGAGATCCCTGAATTTGCTGGCCCTCTCAATACACCAAAATACTACAAAAAGTCAAAACGACGTATATTGAAATAAATAAAAACACTGTGTTTATTTTTGAAGTAAAACTTTAATTTCAACATTCTAAAATGTTATTTTACTTGCTTTTCTGTTAGCAAAATGGTCGACGACATTGACGAAGTCTATTTCATAATAACGTAGATAATTCTTAATCAATTTTATTTAGAAAAACTCCTCTCATCTACCACCCTTCAAGGTCAGCAGAATGACCAGAGTTGTGTTATGTTTATATTATTTTTTTAATAACAACTTTATTATCAACTTTTGCAATGATTTACATCTTAATGAATTATATATACAATATATACATCGAAACAATTGTTATACCATCATTTCAATCGAATTGTCATGTTATAACGTAGTTGTTACATTATATATATATATATCACTTATTATATATATTTAACAAACTATATATTCCAAAATAAATCATATACAGTATATACCATCTGTACAGTGAAATAACATTCATATGCAATCATTTACAGAATTTCTTCTGTTATATTAGAAGTAGCTGTTATAATCATATACAAAGCTTTTATGTATATTACATAAAATGTGGCGTCTTGTAATTTTCCTGATAGTTTTTTTTTTTCCCCATTAAACATATAAACACTGAGTTCGCTGTTTCCATTGAGGCAGGGGAACACTCTTTTTCCTGCGGTAGGGGATCTGTTCCACGTGATTCAGGCGCTGTTTCTTCTGATGGAAGTGGAGAGCTAGGAGTTTTTCTTCTGATTGTACTTCAGATTTGCCCTATTTCCACTAGGGAGTGATGATGGTGTCTTTCTGTTGTTGGTTGGATGGATTATTCATCTGATGTAAGGTTGGAAGTTAAGTGTGTCCATTCTTCTGAACTCGTTCTTCTAGATTGGACTGAATTGGTGATTTCTTTCTGGATGTAGCGATGTAGTTTCGATATGGTTCCCGGGCTGTCTTCTCTTCCATACGCAAGGTCGCACCTGTGAGCCAATATTGCGTACATCGTTAGGATCAGAACTATTGTTTGCACTCGGTTTATATGTTTTCCTTTTAGCTAGAATAATATTTCCTCGTTGATTAGTTGATTTAAGGAAGCCATCTGTTAAGTGCTTTCCAAGTTACTTCTGCTTCTTTGCAATATTAGGTGGTATAGTATTTCCGGTTCCGGGCAAAACTGACATGTTATATGCCCTTCAAGAGGTATACTTGTAGCCGCTATCTTGGTTGGAAGGCAGGCATGGTGTACTTTAAAGAAGAAGGTTTTATATCTCGGATTTATTGGTAGCTTGAAGACATTGTTTAATACAGGACTGAGTGTGATTTGTCCTCTTCTTAATTCTCTATGTTGTAGTATGGGAAAGTTGTTCTGCTTAGTTTGTAGTATGTTGCTTTTGTTTTTTGACTTATTAAGGTTTCAGTACTGATGCGCTCTATCACAAATACGTATCCTCCGCCATCTCTGTAAACATCCTGGGAACTCTTTCGTGAATCTCTGCAATTGTGCTGATTACTCTGTGTGGAAGGCATTTCTGTGGGAACGCTATTGCATATCCGTGGTATGACTTAGTGTTTGCTGTTTCTGCGGTCTTCGCTCTGTTGATAATTGTTTTTAAGTGGATATTGAGTAGACCTAGGCCTCCAGCCTCTAATCTGTGAAGGAGTGTTGTTCTACTCATCGATTCGTACCGAGAGCCACCTACATTTGAGGCTGTGGATCTTGTCTGCCCATTGCAGCACGGGATGTTGTTTACTTTGTACCAGAGGCGAGAGGATTAATATATGTTGCTTATTCTTGCTTTTCCTCTTATAGATAGCTGTCTCTTGGGGGCATGGTATTTATTTTCCTCGCAACAGCTGCGTGAAGTTCTTTCCACTGCTCTTCATACATTTCTGGGCCGCCTATTGTAACTCCCAGAACCGGTAGGTATTTCTGAATTCTTATGCCTCGAGGAATCTCAGGATTCCCTTCCCATTTTCCTATTAGCATGCATTGAGATTTAT
Source organism: Typopeltis vanoorti (assembly GCF_054136105.1). Taxonomy (NCBI): domain Eukaryota; kingdom Metazoa; phylum Arthropoda; class Arachnida; order Uropygi; family Thelyphonidae; genus Typopeltis; species Typopeltis vanoorti. The sequence continues at coordinate 40,420,476 of NC_143550.1, forward strand.
TCGGGTTTACTTTCAGAGTAGAAGCTCTTGCAAAAGCCTCTAGTAATTTCATTGACTCTTCTATTGATGTTTCCGTCTCTAGTGTTAATGTGATGGGGTCAGCATATGCCAAGAATTTTGCTTGGCTCTTCCCGTGAAAATGTTTGTTCCTTTGATTTCTTTGTTTGAGTTGATCGCTATGATGACTGGTTCTAGTGCAAGGACGAAGCAGGCCATAGAGAGAGAGAGGGGGTCTCCTTTTCTCACTGAGCATTTCATTTTAAAAGATGCGGATAGCTTCCTGTTCACGATTACTTGACTTTCTGCATTCTCGTAGAAAGTCTGCAGCCAGTTCCTAAATTTTGGTCCAAATCCCAATTCTTCTACAACTTTGAATATATATACGTTGCTTATGGTGTCAAATGCCTTTTCTGTATCAAAGCCTAGTAGGACACAGGGTTTGCTGGTCAGAGTATATTACTCATATACTGATCTTAAATGAGTAATTGTGTCTGCTATGTTTCTTCCCTTAATTGAACAAGTCTGTGCGGACGATATTAATTTCTGTCGATACTTCTGTATTTTATTCGACAGGATTTTTGAGATGATCTTGTAGTCGGTGTTTAAAAGAGTTATCCCTCTCCATTGCTTTATGTCTTTTAATTTCTCCGTGGTATGGCTTAAGTGTGATGTATCCTGTGCTGAATCTGTCTGGCTTTATTTGTGTTTCGTATATATCTTGTGTCATTCTCATAAATACATGCCCGAATTTTTGAAAGTAGTGCTTGTAAAATTCGTTTGTAAGACCGATTTCTTATCTGGTAAATGCCTTACTGTTTGCCTGAATTCTGCTACTGTAGCATATTTGCCAGGGAGGCAGTAATGACAGTTGTCAGGTTTAACTGGGATGCTGATTGATTCTGATTCTGTTCGTTCGTTGTCATTTTGGCATGGACCACGTACTCATAGGTTCTTGCCTGCCGTTGGTAGTTTGTTCTCTTAGGGCCACAAACTGCGGCGGTGGGACTTCTGACAACCATATTGTTGAACACTGTGAGACTGTGGTGCTAGAGGTGTAGGTGTTCCTGAGCTGATAGAGGCGGGGGATTGTTTGTTTGTTTCGGACCGTCTATTATTCGGGTGTTGAATACATCCTTTATAGTTAGCTAGGTGAGGGCCACCACAGTTTGCACAACTAGTCGGGGGGTGGTTGGGGTGGCTCTTGGCACATTTCAGGCATTTATACTCTGGTTTGCAGAGTCTCTAAGCATAGCCAAATCTTTGACTATACTTAGACTATGCCTGTGGCACTGTCCAGTTGACGCTTTCTTCCTCAGAGGCTCTGGGGTGATCCGGAGTCCACAGGCTGATCTTAGGTCATAAATATTTTTGTAAGCTTTATGGATCTCCACCAAAACCAGAGGCATCGGGCTTTTGTCAGCTCTAGTCATCCTACTGATCTTAATAGGTGGCAGGTCCTGGTATCGGAGTTCGGCCTCTATTTCATCTGTAGTTACGTCCTCTGTAACCTCGGAGGACCACCTTCAAATTCCTCTCCGAGCCGAGAGAGAAATCGTGGTATTGAGTATAACTTGAATCTAACGCTTTGGTCATTTTTCTATAGTCCATCACGGAAGCAGGCTGGATTTTGATGCCATCATCCATGTTCTTAGCTGAGATGTATTGTATTTGTAGGTCTGTCATGATAAACCTTAAGGGTGTTCATTTTTTCTTTTCCCGGAGGACGATCGATGGCACCCTCTCTTTGAGGGAGGCCGAGGAATTGGAACTGGGAGTGTCATCTTCCATACCGTAATCCATGGGAGGTTCTACGTCGTTGGTTTTGCGTTTCTTGCGCGCAAGGACCTCTTCAAAATCTGGGGGAGTGGAAATCACCAAATCCAGCTTCTCCTCCATCTGAACAGTGTCTTCGCCCTCCTCAACTTCTTCTGGCAAGGGGAAGAAATTAAGGATGCCGGGCCACTCGTGTTCGAGCTTTCTTACAATAGTTTAGAAAATGCTGAGCACCCGCCCTTTGTTGAGCGATTCAATATAAGCGTCATCTTTGTCCTCGCTCATGGTGATGACGGCACTACAATAGTTAATAGTCTGTTATTTATAGTATATATAAGCCAACAATGGCGATTCTAACGACGCTATATAATGGGAGTAAAAATTAGGCTTAGTAAATCGCTTTCTTTGCAACTACAGTTTTCTGAAGTAAAGTACTTACCTACAGTAACCAGAAGAACACTACCTCAATCATTGTATGCGCCATACAAACTCAAAAAAAAAAAAAAAAAAAAACTGAAATAATTTAATATTGATCAAATTCACTCACAATTCATAATCGTTGTAATACAAAACGTTCTCTCTAACCATGACTCACCATAACAACACAAAGTAGCCATCCTCCTGTTAAAGCATATTTAACATTAAAAAAAAATCTCTTTCTAAAATGCTTTATATTCCTTATAAGGACTGGCGTAAAGGGGCGAAACAAGAATGCTTTTCATCTTCCCCGTTATCTGTAGAGGTGTAGGGATAAGGTTATTGAGCTATTAAAGCTCTGATCATGGCAGGAGGGTAACAGCAATAGCCGAGCCTCAGTTAGAACTTCATTGGCTACAGCATTGCCATCCATTACCTCCAAGAGTATTAATCACCGCATCTCACGGTCAATCCCTTATTTCCTTCTAAAATGCTGTGATCAGAGACCGTCTTACACTTGCATTCATCGAATATTCTGTATGGTGTTTAAATTTATTCTGCTAAAATAAGGGATAATATTCTATTACATTTCTAAATGTGATAATTTTTAATTATTTTTTTATAAATAAATCTATTTTTATGAATAAATCTACAAAACATTTCAGATCAATATTATAAGAACTGGAATCCTATGCCATTCTAAGCTGTGAGATGAAAACCTATTCATTTCTATTGAAATCACGCTGGTGATTCCATATTGTGGGTTTTGCAACCATTTTCACATAACATCAGTTCGAGACGATTTCTAACATAAAGCTTCTTTAAAATAATACATTAGACCATAAAGAAAGATAAACCACGTAATCACAGAGAAAATCTGATCTGTATACCCCATCTCCATTCTTTGATGAAAGAGATAAAAATAAATTATTGTATCCAGTTCTCGTACTGTCAATAGTGGGTAAGAACAGTGTCTTGCCTTTTCCTTGAAGTAATAAAGGTACACACTGCTCAGATCTACCTGGATCTCATTTCTTGTCGACAACAATAGAATTTCTGTTCCTACGTACATGTTATTGATGGCCTTGGCTCTTTTTTGTGTGTTTGTTTGTTCAAAGAGGGGTAGGGGTAGAATACTACGTTCTTATTACTTTCATATTTCGAACCTAACCGAAAGGAACTATTTATGTAATATTAAGGGAAGTCCTATTCGACTTCTAAATGATTCTTAAGATATTTGTAATATATAATATGTTACCTTTGTAGCATTTCTGCCCTCTGGAAAGATATATTATCTTCAGGAAAATGCATCTTCATTCTTGCTGTGATATTTTATATGGATTATAATAATACTTCACTATGGCAAATGCTGGATGTTAATCAGTCTGAAAACAATCGGAAAACAGCTGTTATTAATTAGGTGTTGTTAATAAAATTGTCAATAGGTGTTAATTAGGCTAATAATCCTTAAAATTAATAAATAGACCAATAAATATATTAATATATTTTTTAAATGTTTTCACTTTGAATATTATTATTATTATATTCACACAATTAATACACAGTAAAAACAAGATATCATTGAAACAAACATTTGACTAGTGATAGAGAACAATTCAAATTCTACCCAAGAATCTAAGAATAGTCTGTCAAGGTAGCGTCGTAAAATATGGACTGTTCCAAGTAATGCTGTTTTTTTTATAGATCATATGGAGTCGCTTCATTGATGTTTAATTGCTGTAAATAGTTGGATAGCTTCTTTGAAATTGCACCAAAAAAAGTGCGCCGATAACTATTGCGATGACTTTGGTGTGTTTAAGTCACACCTGGCCAACTTCAATTGCCAGATCTCGATATTTAGTGTTTTTTTTTTCAGTGCTTTCTTGTTAATGTTATTATCACTGGGTACGGTGATATCAATAATCCAAACCTGTCGATTTTCAATAATTGTGATGTCAGGTCTTTATTACAAGTGCCGATCAGTTTGTATTCTGACGTCTCCCAGAGAATTTTTGCTGTTTCGTTTTCCAGTACTGTTTCTATTTTATGCTGCCACCAGTTATCAGAAGTACGAAAGCCATATTGTTTGCATACATGCCAATGGACTATTTTTGTCCACTTGATCATGTGGGTATTTATAATCAGTTTGAGCTATCTTGCTGCATGCACTGATTAGATGTTCTACAGTCTCATCTTCTGATCGAATAATCTGCATTTGCAGTTGCTTTGATTACATTAGTTTGTAACACCTGTTCTTGAGCGGCTAGAATAAATCCTCCTGTTTATTTTTTAACAGGGGCGGCTCGTGCATAGGCACTGCGAAACTGCAGCACCCCCAATTCTTCTCGATATATAAATATGTTTATTAATTTATTTATATTTGCTTGTAATATTGAATTTAATCATCAACAATCCTACACAATTCTCTTATTTTGTATTAAAAAAATAAAAATCTATCTTGTAGCACTTAGGAGGGCGAAGGACGCTAACAGCACTGTGTTTACCACAGTGTCATATTGCTACGCGTGCAAGCATATGCACGTCATAGTGAGATGCGAGCTATTAGCGCAATGTTGCACTGTCCGTTGTGCTGTTCTACTGTTGTTTATATGCAGTTTGCGCCAGTAGTAGAGTGCTCGTAGTGCTTATCGTGTTTACTCCGTCTCTTTAAATATTTGGACATTACAATTAAAGACATAACATTTGTTATAGTTTTTATTTTAGAACATTATTGAAGTTATTGACAATTATGATCTCAGAAATGCAACCTCAAGAAATAAGTTCTGTGACTGTAAGTAAACTACAGAAACTTAAATTTTCACAGTTGAATCTCGCTGAGAAAGTTTCTATTAAAATAAGAGGCCGTCCTTTACCCGATATTCAAATTTCTCAGCCAGGAATAAGCAATGATAAGAAGTACATTAGAAGTTTTAATTGATTACTGAAGCATATCCCATGATCAACAAAGAAAAACTTGAAACTGAACTTTGAGTATTCTACAGTAGACCCGACATGCATGATTATCGTAAATTAATTGACTTGTAAAAATTTATAACAGAAAATAATTTAGATTGTGTTCTTAGAGATCCTGAACGCTGTCTTTCAAAATTAAAGAGAATAAAAACATTTATGAGGAGCACTGTGAATCAGGATAGGTTAAATGCACTTACGATGATTTCAACGGAGAAAAAATTCTTCAACAGTCATATAAACATCAAGGGAAAAAAAAGTTATTGCCCTTTTCGTTCGGAACAAAACAAGAAGAATGGATTTTTTTAAAAGTAATTTTGAATTATACCAAACTGTATAATTTTATCGATAATAAACAATATTTTTTCATGTTTAATTTTTTTAAAATTTTAACCATAATTTTGATATTTTATCCAAATAATACGTATATACTATACTTGCAGTGTGTATGTATATTTCGAAAGTTGCAGCACCCCCACGATTTCCATATTGTAGTCATTGCCCCGTCTTGGTCACGACAGTTTTTTCCTCAGTATCTCGAAGAAATTGGTCACATAAGGGTTTATTTTTCCAGCACACTTATCGGTTATTTTGCTCTTCCGTTTTGTAAATGGATTTGTTTCTTGTTGCTGTTAGAAGGTCTTCCTGTGAAATGGCTTTAAGCATTTGATCAGAGATATTGTCAATATAACTTTTTAAACTAATTTCTTCTTCTTCCACATTCTGTCTCACTTGCAGCAGACCCCATCCATCTATTCTTCTTGGTGGTTCAACCGGTCAACACCACTTCTTGGATGTAATGCATGATGCATAGTCATTAGTTTTTCTAGTTTTGCAGTCCAGTTTGTCCAGATCTTCTTTTGTCCAATCTATTATGTGATAGAACCCAACAATATAAGTGATAGGGCCCAAGAATTCATTGCTCTAATTGTGTTTAATTCATTTAGTTTTGTTTTCAGAATATTTCTAACTTTTGTGGTGTATTCTACTGCTACCTGTTGTTTATCTTTCGAGTAGAGAATAACACTGGCTTCTAATATTCCTAAGTATTTATTGCGTTCGTTAGCTGAAATTGCTTGTATATATTTCTCCTGATCACAATTAAAATTGATAATGTCATTAATTTTTTGTTTAATAGATAAAATTATACATTTATCTAAACCAAATTCCATTTTAATATCCTGAATGAAAATACGAACTGTGTTTAGTAAAGAGTCTATTATTATTATTATTATTATTATTATTATCGGCCTTCCATCAGAAGATATAAATCCACCTACGGTAACAACGGAGTGAAGTCCATGAATTACCTAAATTATTTATACCTAAATCTCGGATCTGATGCTAATTAATCTAATGAAAGAATACGAACCGCGGGTGAATCTTTTAATGACTAATCACCACTCTAGCCAAAGGACAATGAAATTCAACATCCAAGTACTGTATAGGATATACCCGTAGCTTGTGTGTATTCATTTCTTATATTCGTTATCTTTTATATTTCCTTTATTCTCTCATGTTTCATTTTATTTCTATGTTTTTCTTCTTCTTCTTCCTTTCCTCCTCTTTTACCTTTCGGTGTCATGGAGTTTTCTACATTGAACCTCTACCGTATTGAGGGTAATGGGGGGGGGGGGGGGGTTCAGCCCTATGTCTGTAAATGCGTATGTTCACGGGCCGGTTTGCCTATTCTGAGGAGCAAAAAAAACCCGCGTTTCTGGGTGAAAAAAAAAACGCCACCTCCGCGCGAGACCGGCTAACTCACCTTTAGTCAAAAGAGACCAGATAAAGATTGTTCACGAGAATCGTGAGGGGAATCTTTATCTGGTCACTGACGGGAATCGAACCCAGAACTTTCCGAACAAAGACTACCGGAAATATTATACAAATATAAACTAAGTGGAAAAAGAAGAATCAGAAGACCAAGCTAGAGGTGACATAAGACCGGAACAGCCCACCTGGCCTAAAATCTATGATAAGAAGAAGAAGAAGAAGACATAATAGCCATATTTTACAAGTGCACAAATCTTCGTATTCTATTATCATAAATTTGAGAGTACCGTCGTATTTTCTTCTTATAATGACCTTAAGTAACACGCGACTGACTTAAGACACGGTTGAAATACTTAGTTTAACAAGGTTTGTTAATTTTTTGCGATTCGCATACAACAGTAATGAGAGAGCCTTAACTGTTCTTTTGTTCCCATAAAGAGGTATTTGAGACTCAAATCTGCATTAAATAGAAAACGATGAGCTTCCCTGCTCTGTAGTTAAACCTCAGACCACCCTGAAACTGAGACTATTCGAAAACATTGAAAGGGTAGTTTGAAATCACCTGATTTTCATGGAGACAATAAAACCAGCTGTCGATATTTTCACATTTAAGGAAGTTGAATAAAGAATATTGCTCTATTATTATCATCAAACGCTCTTTTATCTTAGGTATGGAAATTCTTCTGTACAAAAATATCAATTAGGAAAGAAATGCTAATATTCAGTGGTCCATTATTGTACTAGAAGCAATTAACATGATAAACTTTATTCAATAAAAAATTTAGTGGAGGAAAAAACGTCTTTTTTTTTCTTTTTTTTTTTCGAATGTTGACTACTTAAGATTTTGTGCTATCAAAATTAGTTGAGAATATGAAAGGGAAAAAAAAAATTCCGAAAATGCGGATTTGAACAGCCAACCTCTGGATTACTATTTACAACCCACCGTTCTACAAACGCAGTTAGCGAAGTACAAGTTCTAATTTTATTTCTAAACTCTTACAATTTATAACGGAGACAGTTTATACTTATGAAACTCGGACACCTAGTTGTACACGCAACAAATAATGAAGTTGGTTTACTTTGTTATGAAATGTGTTCCTCGGAGGTTTTTACACTTCAACCGATTTCAAAACGTAAGAAGTAACTACCTTAGAATGTGAAATTTTTGCATGTATTTCGTATCAAAGAGTAAAGGGATATGCTATTGTGAGATATTAGGCTAGCTATGGGCAGACTATATTAACTTACTCAAGGAGCAGCATTTTCTATTTTTATGTCAATTCCTCCCATCCAACCACCCAATATTTAACATGTTATGGGAAGTTTACATCTTACGATAGGTTGTAGTACAGCGGATGAAGTAAAGGTGAGATAATCACGACACTGTGCTCTTGAGAACAAATATGATATTTAGCAGTACTTCAAGCCTTCACTTATAGGATATCTTCGATCCGGGCAATAAATATCATCTAATTGCTTGAAGTATTGTGAAGTTTCTTATTTTTAGAAAAAATACCTAAAAACAACCAATACTTTACTCAGGTAATGACTAATAATAGTCGCAAATATGTAACATTCCCTGCGTTATTAATCAGGCAAATTCTGGTATATTACTTCCGTCGAAGCTAAAACAATATTTGCAAGATCTGAATATTTTCAATAAACACAGAAAAATTAATTTATTGAAAAGTAAACATAAAAAAGGTACATCTAATTTTAAAATACAATGTATTTTCTCTTAAAATATCATTATTGAGAAGAACCATAAGTTTTTGGAAGTTATCTCTGGCACACCTACCAATTTCTAGTAAAATTATATTATAAATAATAACAGTGTTCTGCAGTAGATGAGATGCGGTGATTGATTCATTCAATCCAATACCTTTGGAGGGTAATGAATGGCAATGCTGTAGCCAATGAAGTTCTAACTGAGGCTCGGCTATTGCTGTTACCCTCCTGCATTATCAGAGCTTTAATTGCTCAATAACACCTTATCCCTACACTGTCCTCTACAGATAACGGGGAATATGAAAAGCATTCTTGCTTCGCCCCTTTAAGCCAGTCCTTATAAGGATAAGGAGTACTTTCACAGGATGATTGATGGATAGATCAATCGATGAGATGCGGTGATTGATTCATTAATGCCCTTGGAGGTAATGGATGGCAATGCAATGCTGTACCAATGAAATTTAACTGAGGTTCGGCTGTTTACCCCCTTGGGCGATGAGTTTTTGAGTTCGCTCTCTTAAGGTTTTTGCCTTAAGGGAGCAATTTGAGTCTCCGGGGAAGGTGTTCTCCGGCACGACCCGCTGAGGGGCTTCGTCGGTGAATTATTTTCTTCGGAATTTGAGCGGTTCCGCTCGGTGGTGGGGGAGCCCGTCACTGAGTGGAACCAACGCTGAGATATGGACGGTCTTTCGCCCACTATGGAGTGGCCTAGAGATCGTCCGATTTTTTGAGATTTCACCTTTACTTACATAGTTGGTGATTGATTCATTCAATCCAATACCCTTGGAGGGTAATGGATGGCATTGCTGTAGCCAATGAAGTTCTAACTGAGGCTCGGCTATTGCTGTTACCCTCCTGCCATGATTAGAGCTTTAATAGCTCAATGACACCCTATCCCTACACTGTCCTCTACAGATAACAGGGAAGATGAAAAGCATTCTTGCTTCGCCCCTTTAAGCCAGTCCTTATAAGGACTATAAGTACTTTCACAATTCCCTGGCAGACAGAAACAAATTACTTGGGTGTAATTCTCGACAAAAAACTATCTTTCAACCAACACATCAAGTCTGCGTGCGCAAAGGCATCTAAAGCCATAGCTGAGTTCTATCCGCTAATTAATAGAAATAGCAAGCTCAGTAACAGAATCAAATTGCAACTATACCAGATGACGATTCGTCCTATAATCACCTATGCCTCTCCAGCCTGGAGCCACATTTCTAATACTAACATTATCAAGATACAACGAGTGCAGGACAAGTGCTTGAGAATGATTCAGAATGCCCCGTGGTATGTTAGAAACAATCAACTTCATAGAGATACAAATATTCCTTGTCAATTGTCAGAACTTTCACCATCCCCGTGTGGTTGCCGGGATAAGAATAGCGCCGACGTAAATCCATGCGTGTCGTAAAATGCGACTGAAATGGACGCTGAGTTTCCAGAGTTCGCTCTCTCAGGTTTCTTCTGGAATTTCGCTCCCCGTGAGGGGGGGGGGATGATTTCGGGGGGTTTGCCCTGAGAGAGCATTTTGAGTCTCTGGGGAGAGTGTTCTCCGGCATGGCTCGAGAGGGGCCTTGTCGGGGGATGCTTTTCTCTGGAATATGAGAGGTTCTGCTCAGTGGGGGTGCCGTCATTGAGTGGGCCAACGCTGAGTTGGACCGTCTTTCGGCCACTATGGAGTGGTCTAGAGATCGTCCTAATTTTTAGAGTTTGCTTTACTTTAAAAAAAAAAAGCACCAATATAGCTCATGCATGTCGTATGAGGTGACTAAAATGGGTACGAAGGGAGGGTAATGGATGGCAATCCTGTAGCCAATGAAGGTCTAACTGAGACTCGGTTATTGCTCTTACCCTCCTGCCATGATCAGAGCTTTACATAGCTCAATAACACCTTATCTTTACACTGTCCTCTACAGACAACGGGGAATATGAAAAGCATTCTTGCTTTGCCCCTTTAAGCCAGTCCTTATAAGGAATAAGTACTTTTCACCAGACGCAAAGCAGAACCGAATACAAGCATACAAATGTTTGGTAAAATCACCCCTTGGCACAATTCTACCAAATATCTGGGAGTTCATCTTGATAGACGTCTAAATAGATAGTGTCGCCACTATCCGTGCGGTTAGCCTAGTGGCTGTGCGCTTCGCAACCATATGACTGGGGAAGGAGTGTCCCAGGTTCGATTCCCGTCGAAGACGTGAGGAATTTGGGGATCTTCCTCAGCCATAGCCAAGTTAGCTGGTCTTGGAAGCGGGCAGTAGGGTTTTTTCCGCCAGTTTATCTGGCGTTTTTCATGCCGCAAGCAGGCAAACCGGCCCCGTGAACACACACGGATTTACAGCCATAAATACTTAACCCCCCATGAGGGGGCTCAACTTGCCCCAATAGGGACGGGGGAGAAAAAGGGAGGAAACTCCCTACGAATAAATAAATAAGTGTCGCCACTAAATCAAGTCAGACCATACCACAGCTATATCCACTTTTGAATATTTTAAATTTTAGAAGCATTGCCTACGCATAAGCAACAAAATTCTCCTCTACAAATCAGTGATCAGACCACAAGTAACTTACGTCTCTCCAACCTGGGGTCACTCAGCTAAAAGTAACATCAACAGACTACAGACAATCCAGAATAAATGCCTAAGAATGGCATTTAATGCCCCGTGATTCATTAGAAACATCCAGTTACACCAAGAAGCCAATCTTCCAGATATCAAGACCTACATGATAGGCATTGCAGAGAAATTCTTCACAATCACAGATAATTATCTGTGATTGTGAAGAATGTAATCAGCTAATTCCCAGACAGCGGACTACAAACCCTCAGATCGTTTCAAACATAAAAAACTGAAATCCTCCATCGCAAGAGAAAGCTAATACAGCCTCAATGCTCACAATGAGCGGGTAAATTACCCACAATAATCTTATCACCAACAAACTAAAATCCAGATGAAGGGATAAGGAGTCAAGGACTCAGTCCATCAACCAATTAAGTTCAAAGTTCAAAGTTGTAATTGCGAAACCATTAGTTTCAGATCAAGTCATCTCAAAATATCAAGTGTGATTTATGAATCAATCGATTGTAGTAATCGATAAAGTGTGTTTGGTTGTAGTTGCGAAACCGTTAGTTTAAGGTTAAGCCATTGAGAACATCAAGAAATGGTTCATGAATCAATCGATTGTAGCAATCGATTTCGAAGTTGTAATAATTGGTGTTTATTGCTATTTTATACGAATTTCATATAAATATGATTGTCAAATTGTTGAACGATAAACCAGCTGTCGATATTAATGCTTTTAAGGAAGTTGAATAAAAATCAATGATCCATTATTATCAGTAAAACGTTTGCTTTTTTTATTTATCTTATATGGAAAAAATGCCTATAATATGGAAGATAAATTATTATTTATACCATTAGTTTATGCGAAGCAATTAAATTGATAATAAGTTATCAACGTAATTATGTTTTCATATAATGAAACTTTCGAGCCTAGTTTAACATAATCAAATTATTTTGAATATAATTATAATAATCAGAATTAATCGGACGTTGTGAATGCAGTTAGAGGTAAAAAAAAAATGCGCCTCAGAAGTTCTACTTCAACCATTTTTAAAAAAATCATACTTTTAATCAAATTTATTCTAAAGTGAAAGTTGAGTCGTTAGGGTGGAGAGATATTTCATTATGAAACACATAGTGTCATCGCAACTGCACTGATTTATTATTTTCAGCTTATTAGTTTATAATTAATATTAAAAGTAATTACACACTGAAATGCAATGTTACCTTTTTTAATATACTTGACTGAAAAGTCAATTTATAAAATTCTAAAAAAAAAAAGAAAATATATTAAAATTATAAACACATGGTTGATGCATAAATCTTTAATTTTAATAAGATCTCAAAATAAATGGGCATGTTTAACTGAATATATTTTAAAATTGAAAGACCTTTCAAAAACGAAAAAATAATGAATGCAGAAAATTTTAAAAATTCAGGATTATGAAGTTACTCTGTTGTTTGTCACTATAGTATATATGTTAGTGGTTACAAAAACGATAATAATTTTATATTCGATTAAAATACTGTCCTTATAAGGACTGGCTTAAAGGGGCGAAGCAAGAATGCTTTTCATCTTCCCCGTTATCTGTAGAGGACAGTGCATGGATAAGGTGTTATTGAGCTATTAAAGCTCTGATCATGGCAGGAGGGTAATAGCAATAGCCGAGCCTCAGTTAGAACTTCATTGGCTACAGCATTGCCATCCATTACCCTCCAAGGGTATTACTCACCGCATCTCACGGTTGATTCCTCCTGTCTCCTCAATTAAAATACTCCTAAAGTTCTTAAAAGAACTGGGCGATGGACTGAGTCCTTGACTCTTTATCCCGTCATCTGAATGAAGAAAATCTGTGTGGATGGGATGCTATTGAGCTAAAAGCTCTAGTCATGGCTAGGTAACGGCAATAGCCGAGCCTCAGTTAAAACTTCATTGTCTACAGCATTGCCATTTGTTACTCTGGAAGTCCTAAAAAGGACTCTCAAATCTAAAACCAATTAATTAAAATACTTTATAGTCCTTATAAGGACTGGCTTAAAGGGGCGAAGCAAGAATTCTTTTCATCTTCTCCGTTATCTGTAGAGGAGAGTGTAGGGATAAGGTGTTATTGAGCTATTAAAGCTTTGATCATGGCAGGAGGGTAACAGCAATAGCCGAGCCTCAGTTAGGAATTCATTGGCTACAGCATTGCCATCCATTATCCTCCAAGGGGTAATCACCGCATCTCATGGTCGATCAATTAATCAACCTCTCTTAACCCCAATTAAAATATTTATATAGTCCTTATAAGGAGTGGCTTAAAGGGGTGAAGCAAGAATGCTTTTCATCTTCCCCGTTATCTGTAGAGGACAGTGTAGGAATAAGGTGTTATTGAGCAATTAAAACTCTGATCATGGCAGGAGGGTAACAACAATAACCGAGCCTCAGTTAGAACTTCATTAGCTACAGCATTGCCATCCATTACCCTCCAAGGATATTGGATTGAATGAATCAATCACCGACTATTTAAGTAAAGGTGAAATTTCAAAAAATCGGACGATCTCTAGGCCACTCCATAGTGGGCGAAAGACCGTCCATATCTCAGCGTTGGTTCCACTCAGTGACGGGCTCCCCCACCACCGAGCAGAACCGCTCAATTTCCGAAGAAAATAATTCACCGACAAAGCCCCTCAGCGGGCCGTGCCGAAGAACACCTTCCCCAGAGACTCAAATTGCTCCTTTAAGGCAAAAACCTTAAGAGAGCGAACTCAAAAATTCTCGAATCTCATCGCCGAAGGGGGGTAACAGCAACAGCCGAACCTCAGTTAAACTTCATTGGTACAGCATTGCCATCCATTACCCTCCAAGGGTATAAAATCAATCACCGCATCTCACGGTCGATTGATACATCCGATCCATTAAAATACTTATTAGTTCTTATAAGAACTGGGCGATGGACTGAGTCCTTGACTCTTTATCTCGTCATCTGAATGAAGAAAATCTGTGTGGATGGAGTGTTATTGAGCTAAAAAGCTCTAGTCATGGCTGGGTAACAGCAATAGCCGAGCCTCAGTTAAAACTTCATTGGCTACAGCATTGCCATTTGTTACCCTGGAAGTCCTAAAAAGGACTTTCTTTCCAATTAAAATACTGTGATCAGTGATCGGAGACTGTCTTATATTTACATTAATCGCATATTCGGTATGGTGTTTAAATTATTCTGCTAACATATGTGATAATATTTTATTAAATCTCCAAATGTGATATATTTTCATTGTAAAATTAAGAAATTAATTCTTTTTTTATGAATAAATCTATTTTGGTTGTCCTACAAAACATTTCAGTTCAATATTATGAGAACTTGAATCCTGTGTCATTCTAAGCTGTGAGATGAAAACCTATTCATTCCAATTGAAATCACCCCTGGCGATTCCATATTGTGGGATTTTTCAACCGTTTCACAAAACATCATTTCGAAACGATTTCTCACATACAGCTTCTTTAAAATAATACATTACACCATAGAGAGAGAGAGAGAGAGAGAGAGAGAGAGAGAGAGAGAGAGAGAGAGAGAGAGAGAGAGAGAGAGAGAGAGAAACCACATAATAACAGAGTAAATCTGTATACGCCATCTCCATGAAAGAGATAAAAGTAAATTATTGCATGCTGTTCTCATACTGTCAATACTAGGTAAGAATAGTGTCTTACCTTTTCCTCGAAGTAGTAACCTGCCGTGCGTTGCAAGGTATACTCTCCTCAGATCTATCTGCATCTCATTTCCTGTTGACAACAATAGAATTTCTGTCCCTTCGTACATGTTATTGATGGCCTTGGCGCTTTTTTGTGTGTTTGTTTGTTCAAAGAGGGGTAGGGGTAGAATACTACGTTCTTATTACTTTCATATTTCGAACCTAACCGAAAGGAATTATTTATGTAATATTAAGGGAAGTCCTATTCGACATCTAAATGATTCTTAAGATATTTGTAATATATAATATGTTACCTTTGTAGCATTTCTGCCCTCTGGAAAGATATATTATCTTCAGGAAAATGCATCTTCATTCTTGCTGTAATATTTTATATGGATTATAATAATACTTCACTATGGCAAATGCTGGATGTTAATCAGTCTGAAAACAATCGGAAAACAGCTGTTATTAATTTGGTATTGTTAATAAAATTGTCAATCGGTGTTAATTAGGCTAATAATCCTTACAATTAATAAATAGACCAATAAATGTATTAATATATTTTTAAAATGCTTTCACTTTGATTATTATTATTATTTTATTCACACAATTAATACACAGTCAAAACAAGATATCATTGAAACAAAGTTTGACTTGTGATACAGAACAATTCAGATTCTACCCAAGAATCTAAGAATAGTCCGTCAGGTAGCGTCGTAAAATATGGACTGTTCCAAGTAATGCTGTTTTTTTGTAGATCGCATGGGATCACGTTGTTGATGTTTAATTGTTGTAAATATTTGGATAATTTCTTTGTAATTGCCAAGTGCACCGATAACTATTGGGATGATATTGGTGTATTAAAGACACAGCCAACCAGCTTCGATTGCCAGATCTCGATATTTAATCATTTTTCCAGTTATTTATCGTTAATGTTGTTATCACTGGGTGCTGTGATATCAATAATCCAAACTTGTCGATGTTCAATAATTGTGATGTCAGGTCTGCTGTGTTCCAAATGCTGATCAGTTTGTATTCTGACGTCTCCCAGAGAATTTTTTGCTGTTTCGTTTTCCAATACAGTCTCTATTTTATGCTTCCACCAGTTATCAGAAGTAGGAAAGCCATATTTTTTGCATACATGCCAGTGAATTATTTTGGCCACTTGATCATGGCGGTATTTATAGTCAGTTTGAGCTATTTTGCTGCATGCACTGATTAGATGTTCTACAGTCTCATCTTTCTCATCGCATAATCTGCATTTGCTGTTATTATTGATGTTCAAAATTTTTGCTCTGATTGCATTAGTTTGTAACACCTGTTCTTGAGCGTCTAGAATAAATCATGTTTCTTTTTTAATATATCCATATTGTAGACATTGCCACGTCTTGGTCACATCAATTTTTCCCTCAATATCTCGGAGAAACTGGCCATGTTAGGGTTTATTTTTGCAGTGCATACATCGGTTATTTTGCTGTTCCTTTTTGTAATCATATTTATTTCCCATTGCTTTTAGAAGAGCTTGCTGTGAAATGGCTTGATTTCCTCTAATCCTCTAATTTCTTCTTCTTCTTCCACAGTCTATCTCACTTGCTTGCAGCAGACCACGTCCATCAATTCTTCTTGGCAGGTACAACTGGTCAACATCACTTCGTGGATGTAATGCATGATGCATAGTCATTAATTTTCTAGTCTTGCGGTTCAGTTTGTTCAGGTCTTCTTTTGTCCAATCTATTATTCCAGTTGTGTATCGGATCCTTGGTATAGCTCAAGAATTCTTTTCTCTAAGTGTGTCTATTCTATTTAGTTTTGTTTTCAGAATATTTCTAACTTTTTTGGTGTATTCCGCTGCTATCTGTTCTTCATCTTTCGAGTAGAGAATATCACTGGCTTTTAATATTCCTAGGTATTTATTGTGTTCGTTAGCTGAAATTGCTTCTATATATTTCTCTTGATCAAAACTTTGTGCACTGCCAAATTGGATCATTATAAAAAAAAACCAATGCAACATATCTATTTGCTACTAATCGGTTGACACGTCTGTTGAACATTATCAAAGGCTTTGCTTAAATCCGATCTCTCCTTGACGAAACATACTGCACCATTCTAAATCAATGATCGCAATCACGAATATCTTGCAAATGATTAATAATTAATTTTTTCATTAATTTTTCTTTGCACTAAGAAGATTCATTGGTCTATAATTTTCCACTTTATGTGATGGCCCACCGTTATTAATTGGAATAATCCTTTGTAAACTTCCAATCAGAAAGAACTATTCCCAATCTCAGCGAGTCATTGAAGATGCTCAAAGGTAGGTTAATTAACCCTAATATGTCTGCTTATTACCTACAGACATATCATCTCTCGGTATAATATCTCTGAACTATTTTAAAATAAAATACATCCCGTAAAGGCATTTTATTTTCAAAAGGAATAGGGATTCACTCCTGTAGCCCTAACTAATGAAGATTGCTGCTATCCGGCCTGTACCCTTCAGACCTCAATGAGAGTGAGCTCTAGGCTATCAATAAATCAAGACTTCCAGAGACAATATCACAGAAGACAAGTGCCGCCATCTCGTGGCTTTAAATCCTAACAGGGCATATATCTAAAAAAAGTGTGAATTCTATAGTCGATTTTTTAATCTGACGATGATCAAAAATTAGTTTCCTAGAAGAAAATCTCTACTTGCCTGTGTCAAATTTCTACCAGATACATATGATTAAGGATATCGAAAGCTTTCACCTATTATATTAAGCTTTTTCAGTTCTAACAAAGCTGTATTCATATAAGAATTTGAAACATACTTATAAAATATTCTTGCAACCGCATCTAGATCATTCAAATTTGTCGTAGATAAACTGGTTGCTTAATTCGTTTCTATCGTTTTCACTATTTATTTATTCATAATTTTATTATTTTACTATTTTATTATTATACTATTTTATTATTTTACTATTTTATTATTTATTTTATTTATTTATCTATTTTTACATTTTGTATTATAGTAATTATTCTCAAAGTCTGTTATAGTTAATTAGACCATAACTATGTTAATATTGAAAAGTTTATGTGCTCATTAATCTGAATCAGTTCATTAATTATAACTAAATTTATTTTATTAATTTATTCTCATGAAAAAACTCAAACTTCGCTATTCTATTATAATAATTTTGATTTCGATGAATAAATATCGTCCAGAGTCGGCTCGAGATTTCAATTCACAACCAACTACCGATTCATTTTTGTGTTAATCTGAAAAATAAATATTTTTGTAGACTGGATCCTGGCAATATTTTTAATTTCGAATATTCAACTGTAAGATTTTTATTTGTGCAGCTCTTAGTATGAAATAAAAGCACATTTTTTGTGATAAAAACGAGACATAAGCTTTTTATTATGAATTAGCATGCAAATAAGCTGAGTAATAAAATTCATGATTGTAGATCTGAGTGCTATCAAAGAATAAGAGAATGTGAAGTGATATTTGTATTATGAGAAATAAGAAATCGTCACCAAAACATGAGACTCGGTTTTCGTAGTAATGGTGATAAATAGATTTTCTTCAGTCAAGTGAAGAATCAGGTATGTCAAATGAAAAAGAATGGAAGGTACTGTCATCAATAAAAACCATGGATAGGGTTTATATTAGTGACAGAAAGTCTGGCGGTTTGACTTTTATTTTCCATTTGTGAAATCGACTGAATGTAGGCTAGCTTTCATGCTATTGGACAGATACCAAAAGAATATATCAGATTGTTCATATATATATCAATATATCAGATGGGCTAAACAACGTATATTGGAAAGATTGATTTTGTCGACATTCTGATCACAATGGGAGAGTGAGACACTATGTGCTCCATGAGCTTTTTTAGTAACCAAACTATAAAGGATTCTTCTGATGTCTTTGGCAAAATATCAGAGTTACTGTCCTTCTTCTTACATGGATTTTTTGATATGAGAGAACAACAGCAGTAGTGATGTCCTACCCTAACGTAGGCAGTGTTGGAGAAAGGTCAAAATTTGAGCAGGAAACAAGTTTTCTACATGGAATGTTTTCAAAGTAGGATTTATATATGCTGAATATGTGCCGATTTTCCCCACAATCTGTTGGAATTATATTAATTTTCAAATCCTGATCTATTTTCACTGATGATTGAAACAAAAATTACTGAAAATTCTTTAGGCAATTTGAAAAAGAATCTTACATAACAAGAATACCTTGCGAAGAACAGAACTTTATAACGTGATCTATCTTACATATCTTATATCTTAGCATAATTTCTTAAATCTAATTTGTTTGGTGTAACGCGTGATTGAACTTCATTTGAACAGTTTCTTATTTAGGGTCAACCAACACACACTGTTTAACCCTAAATTTCTATGCTTAGCCTTTGTCATTCAGATGGAAATAACCATCCCCGAAATTCAGAACAAAGAACAAAGAAAATAAAAATTACATGATGAAAGTCGGCTTCAGATAGAAGGGAGACCAACCGAAGTATTAGCTTTTCATTCCTAAAACATATTTGTAATTTATTATCAAATATTTATATTACCAAGAATTTAGCAATATCATGGAAATGCTGTTTATTCCATATATCAACAGATAAATTAAAGTTCCATCCCTGTTCCCCTCCTCCCTCCCTCCCCCAAAACATTGAAAATGCATATTGTGAATCTATATGAGAGATCCACCAAAGCGAATTTTTATTTCCAGTTTTCGTGACGTTTAATGCAGCTGAAAAATTTAATAAGAGCATGACCTTGGAATTTGATTCCAAGGTCATGCTCTTATTAAATTCGATTTAATATCCTCATCTATGAAACTTGTTTTTTGTTTATTTGTTTTTTTTTAAATTGTATTAAGTTTAGATTTACTTTTCTAATGGCTTGCTCTGCACATTAATTCATCTTCCTTCAAGATTTTAAAAATGAAAAAGCAAAAAAAAATTAAAAGTAAAAAGTATACAATATGGAGAATATTATATTCATTAAATAAAGCATTGTTAAAATTATTTAAATAAAATCTAATGCACTGAATAATAATCAATTACGAAATACTTCATTTTCACATTAGTTCTCCGAAAAAGCAAACAGAGCTCATCAGCCTAACACACGACTGAAAAAAAAAAAAAAAAAGTGCGAAGACAGCTGCAAAAATCGAAATTGATTAGCCTACAAAAAATACAGTATTCCTTAAATGAAATCAAACTGCTTTTAAGATTCATTTCAAATTCGATACATATTTCAAAAATTAATAGTAATGGAAACATTGCTTCCAGTAACTAAATATGTAAAGTACACACTGAAAACTATTCAGATAGTCAACTAAGAATTAATATTTTAATAGTTCTTTAACTTTTTCTCTATCAATATAAGTATTCTATATATAATCTCATTAATGAAAAGTTAGAAATCTATAGTATATTAGTAGATGCAGGGAGGAGGCAAAGAATTAGATATTCCGGAGACTTCTCCAGACGCTAAACTAAAAAATTTTCAGTATTCGAAGAAGCAGGGTAGTCGTCTCACACCGGATGACGAAAAAGATATTCAAAAACTTACACACACGCACACACAAGCTTATGGTACATTTAGTTGTTCATGAGGGTGCTTTGATGTATTCCACTAGCTGTTTATTTTTAATGTCTGATGCAGATTCCTAAGCTCGTGAATAATAATTTATAATCCTTCGTAATGTCTGAAACAACAGAAAAAAAATTATTACGTCCTACATTTTTCTCTAAAATGACATTTCACTTATATCAAGATAGTACTTTTATCTGAAACATTAATTGTTATGTTCATCTACGGAAAGCATACACTTATCTGTGAAACTCCAAATTAATTATTTCAAGAAAGTCTTAAGGAAACTGCATTCCTTTTAGTGCTTCAGGTGCTAATTTGGCAGATATTTTAAGATAAAAATAACACTCGGAGAAACGAATTTTTTGTGCATTCGTAATCTTGACTGGAGGGAGTCATTATAAATCTCTGCGTCACTTAAATTCATGCTAATCTTGCTAGCAGGTTTAATTAAACTTTCCGTAACCTTCTGCACTTTTCAGATTAGTCACTTTTGTTCTTTCGCATTGCTGTCATTCATGCAGAATGAAACTTTTGTGTATCTTACTTCACACCAGCTGCTAATGATAGATTTTCAAAACAGTTGTTACCACCTAAATGTTGTAAGCGTTATTTTTTCATTTTTAGATTTCTCTGATGTGACACTTTTCCTGCGAAGGAAGTTAATCAAGAATCACAATGACTCTTAAGCCAAGTACTATAGAGAATCACTGACTATTCTTACAGTAAAATCATTGAGACCAAAATTCTAAAATCTCTAAGTCTGGTTGCATGGTGAATAAAATCGATAATTTAATTTTATTTGACACATGAATTCAAGACAACATAGTTGACTGAATTTTAAGCGTCAGATACGGTTTAAGAGAGGAGAACTGAATTTGCTGAAGATATTCATTGATATCCACGTTAAAAACAAAGGTGGAAAAGAAAATGGATCTTACTTTAGGATTACATTAGGATATATTAGGATTAGAATACATTAGAATTAGGATTACATTAGGATATATTAGGATTAGAATACATTAGAATTAGGATTACATTAGGATACATTAGGATTACATTACGAAGGATTACATTAGGATACATTAGGATTAGAATAAGAATCACGTAGCATTTTAGCAATCATTACCAAATCTAAACCTTAATACAAAATATTGTAAAACTCGATGTGGCTTAAAAATACCAAAGCGCTTTACATCGATTTTTACAGAGGTCAAGTCTCATGAGAACTATTACAAAAATAACCTTGTTTGTCTCTATGTATTTTATTTTAAATATTAATGTAAATAACCCTATGGGAACTGATTATATTTACTGTTTTAACTAAAGTTTCTAGAATGTCAAAAACAAAGGCAATGCTTTGCCATTGGAACTTTGTATAATAGCTATGTATAAGACCATAAGAAAGTTGTTTACGATTAAGTGTGTGAGAAAATTGTTTGTGAGCTCTGCCCTTGAACACCTTCAAAGCTAGTATCAAAGAGGTCCGCTAGTTTCAGAGCAGAGAAGTTTCTGCTGCCCAACAAGACAAGGAAAAAGAGTGCACGGAGGAGATGAAATAACTGATCGGCCTTAAAAAAAGATCAAGGAGAACTGCCGATTTCTTCGGGGTTTACAACCCTTGGTGCAAGGTACTGAGAAGGCGAAAATAAAAAGGGACTGAGTCGAACATCAGTGTGGGCAGTTTTCGGCAGAGAACCAGAGGTCGAGAGGAGAGGCGAAGTCCAGTTGCCGACAGAGGGGAGGCGAAGTCCAGTTACCGAAGCAGAAGAGGCAAAGCGCTGTTACCGAAGAGAGCCAGAGGCAGTCAGCAGAGAACCGGAAACAGTCTGACCCAGAGGAACAGACTTTATGGTGAAGCCATGCCAGAGGAAAGAATATTGGGAGAACATCCAAGTGCCGGTCGGATGCCCTATTGCTGTGGGAAGTCAACCAAAGCCAAAAGCCACAGAACGATCTTCAAGTCTGTATGCTGAAACTTTTTGCGTGAGCTTTTGAGTACCGGGAAGATTACAGTCCAAGACCGCCAATAATCCAACGAAACGCCCCCTGAAGCAAGACTTTCCAGACGAAAACCTAAGGCCTGAGATGAAAGAAAAACCATAGAGACTTTGATGCAGGACTTTTGGAAGGTGTTGTGACAAAGAGCCTCTAAGTGTGTTACATCCTTTAATGTACATCTTTTTGTAATCTAGGAGATATGTCATAGATGGACTGATGAACAATAGTAATAAGAAATATCTATAAGAGAGTCCTCTGATTTGTTGTTAACAGGAAAAGTTGCCATAACTAGCTAATCTCTTTATGAGTAAATCAGTCTCAGCAGTTTGGTTTTCTTAAGCAGAGAAGTAACAGAGTAATTATATTGTATCATTTAATATTGAAAAGGGAAAGTTTGTTTCTTTATACCAAAAGGATAGATATAGAAAGAGTAACCACCCTATCGCTTATTTAATATACTTTGTTTTTAATGTAAATAAATGTGTTTTAATTATATGACCTGCTTGTTTATTTTACAGTGCACTGTTCCTAAAAAAACGGACTTGTGAGCGGGAAACAACTAAGGCATTAAAAGAACAGTTTAAGTACTTCAGAACCACGACTGTTTTTGTACACTTTGTTGAAGGAATTTACGCTAGTTAGAGAGAGAGAGAGAGAGAGAGAGAAAATCTACAGGTCGTTTTACTGAGTCTTATGCTGATAAAGATATACTGGTGGCGCAGTCTCAATTAAATAAATTTTCCAGTGTTCATAGGCATACGACTAGTAAAATACGAAAGGTGGATTACCATAGTACGCAACAGAATAAGCAAGAAAGGTTACGAAGAAAGAAAGTGAGCACAGCTAATTAGAATAACGGTATTACAAAAGTGCAGTAACCAAGCAGGCTTATAAATAGCAAGTAATAGTTCACCATTTAAAATATCACCACTTTTGCTTGCATAAGCCTCAGTAACTCAGTTGGGTTTCGACGATGGCCTTTGGCTGAAAGACTTGGATGGAATCCATCTAGGATGTGCAAAATCTTCAGAGTGTTTCAAGTATGCTGATTTAGTCGGTCTTAGACGGAGGTGGATATTTTTTCATTCCCCAAACCAGCCAGAATAACACATCCACTTTATACATACAGGATAATCTAGGATTAAGAATTAGTCATCCTGTTCTGTCGAATCTGTTTTCGAAAGTCGGCATGGTCTATGCATAAGCGTAAAACAGAAAGGATCTTTGAATTGAATAGAATAGTTTTATTATGTGTGATTCAAACTCAGTAAACTGTTATTCCTTATATTATAACAATGCAGTTTTTAGTGCTGTCGGTTACCTTAAATTGCAGTAAAACTGATTATTTATCCGAGTTGATTATAATCTCTTCTCCAATTTTTTTGTTACCAAGTGAAGTTGATAGCGTCTCCAGTTTCATACCAAAACTGTGGGCTCAAATCCCGCTGTGGACATGCTTTCACCTGTTTTTACCCTTAACTTATCTAGCCTTAGGAACTAAACGAGCTGCTAATCATTCATAACCTTTCGCCGATAAGCCTGTCATAAAAAATGTAATTATAACAACCTGACATCTAGTGCTTTTACAATCTTCGAGAATGCGTATGCACTTATTTCATCACTGCTCAGAGAAACTATCGCCTTTATTTTCCGTTGAAGTAAAAGGCTGACTGAGTTTTCCAATAACCGGTTGGAAATCTATTTAGTTTTCGCAATAGTATACTTAGAAAAATGATTTTCTAAGTCCTGTGTAAATATTATTGCCGAGAATAATATCGATAACAAGAGTATCGGCCCTCTTCTAGCGTTTAATTCCTTTGTTATCGGGTCGTGTAAATCACCATGTTGATTCTGTTTTACATCGTGCTTTGAAGGACAAACACGGTACTTGTATTTTTATTTAAAAACAAAAAAGTAATGAGAGGAAATTCTTATGTATTCTCATAAAATGTTATGCAATTTATGAGGACTATAATTTATGTAATTAATTCCCATAAAATTCCCATTAATCCTAAATTCATAATTACGGGATGAGCATTTTATGGGAAAATAAAGGAATTGCAGACCCTCAAGGACAATTATTCGGACGAGATATAATTGGAAATTATAAGAATAAAATTGAAAATGATGAGTAAGACTCTACATGTACATATAGTTAAAAGAAATCTTTCGATTATTCATGCTCCAGAGGATGATAGACTGATAATGCTTATGAGTGTTCGTTGAAAGTCAGATAGTTCAAGTTATCTTGATAACTTGAACTATCTGACTTTTTGAAATTTCTGTCTATAACATGGTATTTACTTTATTAATTCTAAAATCTTTTCTTCTCTCTTTATTCCAAAGGCGCGTAGATAAATATGATGATGATGATAAACCAATTATGATTATAATGCTACATGTTTGCTCGAATACATTTTTTAATCTCTGCCGTACCTCATAGCAGTTCGGAAATGAAGTATTCTTCTGCAAGCCGTGGTAGTTTCGCAGATTCCCTGTCACACAGTGTCAGTAGGATAATCACAAATATCCATGACTATGACGGAATTCGAACCCACAGTCTCTCGGCAGGAGAGCGGATACGTTAACTACTCGGCCAACTTAGGCCGGCAACTGCTTAATTCCTATTATAGTACTGGTACAAATACAAATTCGAAGTACAGATGTCTGCAAGAGTACGTGTGCATCAAAGGCGAACACCATACTAGTAATTAGTATGAAGTTTTTTGGACCTCCATACCTGTTTAAATCTATTTAACACTTTAAGTCTGTTTGTAATCTGTCTAAAGGATTCCTGCATGTATAAACTTGTTTGGATATTCTTGTAGCTGTTACAGAAACTTCTACAGCATCGTTGAGTTTAAGCTTAAGCTTTCTTGGTCCATTCTGTTTGCATTAAAATTACCATTTGTCTCTCATGGTCCTATCACTTTACTGAACAATTAAAAAAAATCATATCCTGTGAGTGCAGAAGATGTTTCCAATTGGGATGCTCTATGTATCCAGGAACTGCCCTTCCAAAGTATTCTACTTCGCCAGTGAAATATTGTATTTAACTAACAACTTCGTCACAAGTCATTAACATTTCCATTATGAAGTTTCGTCCTTAATCCGTCCTCGCGGTTAGCCTAGTAGCTTTGCGCTTCGCAACCATATGCCTGGGGAAAGAGTGTCCTAGGTTCGATTCCTGTCGACGACGCGAGGAACTTAAGGATCTTCCTCAGTCATAGCGAAGTTAGCAGGTATTAGGTGTGGACAGCAGTTTTTTTCCGCCAGTTTATCTGCGGTTTTTCATCCCGCAAGCAGGCAAACGGGCTCAGTGAACACACACGGAATACAGCCAGGAATACTGACCCAGCCATAGGCCTGATTCGTCAGCCTGTGCCGGTTCTGGAGGCCCGGATAAAATTTGGGGGGACTAGATGGTGCCGTATCCCCCCCCCCGTAAAAAGGGGAACTCACGGCTACTGTACCGTCACACGGTAAGGAAGGAAGGAAGTCCTCAATCCTATTTTTGAGTGGTCATTTCTGGAATATGCATGGTAATGATGATTCAGAACATTAGCATGCAAGGTTTGGTTATCGGTTCGACCTGGTAGAAGGTAGACTAATGTACAACACTATGATAACAAAGAAAGCAAACAGTATCCATCTAGATTCTCATCCCTCCATCTTTAAAATTGAAATACTCAAAATTATTTGACTTCATAATCACATGCTAATTGTTCCGCTTCGTTGATATATAAATGATTTGTAAATTAATAATTCCGCTTCATTGATTTATAAATGATTTATAAAGATTTGAGTGCATTAAAAACTTAATGCACTCAAATCTTCTACCCCTTAGATATTAGGAACGGCACCAGCCAGCATTCAAACTCTAATGGCTTAGTCCACCACTGATACTATTATTAAGTAGGAATATCTAAGTACTTAATAAGATGAGTATTGATTGATATATTTAAATTTTCTCTCGAAAATTCAAATATATCTCTTGGCTGCATTTAGCATCAACTGAGGCATGAGGAGTTGGTGGTTTGATTGAAGGATTATTATTAAGGCTAAGTAACTAAAACACTACGATGGTTATTTATAATGTCTATTAAGTGCGTGTTTTTTTTCTTTAGCCAGTTATGCGTTTTTCAATAGGGAAAGCTAGTGTTTTCAGGAAAAGAAACATTGCTCTCTTTATATTTTCATGTTAACCCTACATACGAAAGGCTTTAAAACATATTGGGTGTAAAGTTAAGGAAGAAAGTAGGAATCTCTTTATGTTTTTTCTTGAACTAGAGATTATATTCTTTGGAAAAGTGTGTGAGGAACCTGTTCACAAAGAACAAAAGTAAACGGAACAAAAAAGAATGAAACAGAAATTGGTTCAGTGTGTTTGAAGCCGAACAGAATATGAATGTCGAAACCAGCTACTTCTCTTCTTACTGTCTTAGTTTTTCAGCGGAACATCTCCCAGCGTACTTATGTCTCTTCTGAAGTGTTTTCCGCTGAAAATACGTACAGAAGAGACATTGTTTGAGATTACTGCCTATTGTCTGTAAATCATGCGTGTCCTGAACAATTTGAGACTCAAATTGTGAGAATTAGATTCAAATTGGGAGACTCAAATTGTGAGAATTAGATTCAAATTGGGAGACTCAAATTGTGAGAGTTAGGCTTCTTCTGGCGATATCATCAAGCATTTCATAGACTTTTTTGGCACATTTACTAAATATGGGAATAGTATTCTATGGTTAGGCGGATTTGAGAGTTATATAGTGTTATTATTTGAACTGATGAGAAGTATTGTTTAGAGCATTCAAACATAAACATTCTCCACCGTTTAAGGGAGTTGAACCAAGGAAAAAATACCAACAAAAGGAAACAAACGGATTGTTCGGTGACATTTGGTTTGTTTTGATTGGAATTACAGACAAAGCGACTAAGTTTATGATCCAGATATTACGTCCGTTAACCGTGTATGTTCTTTAGGCTGGTTTTTGTTTGTTTGTTTCGTAGGATGAAAACCTCGACTTTCCGGAATAACAGAAATACTTCTCCTTGACAGAAGCCATCATTTTCTATGCTATTATACATATAGTTCAATAAGAAGCAACTAAATTGTGAACGAAAGCAAGGTTAGTTCTAAAACCAATATACACCTCATTCTGGATATCTCCTTGTTTTGTCTTTGCTTAGAAATTTGTCTTTTGTTTAGAAAATCCTTGCTTAAGAATAGTAATCAAGTAAGGATTTTCATTTCGATTTATCAAGCTTGAAACGTGTCATATGCCACCAGTTTCAAGCATGTAGAATCATGACTGTGTCGCAGTTCCATGAATTTTAAATACAGTCATGAATATATAAATAATTGTAATGCGTGCAATTAAATATAAGTAATGAATGCCTTGGTTAGGGAATTTTTTTCGAGCTTCTGAACAGAAACAATAAATGTTTAAGTAATTGAAAAGTAAATTTTTCGTAAGTGTCTTAACATGTAGGAAGCTCTTCAACATCAGCGTATTGCTTTGACGATGCAGCAACTCTGAACTAACTTTGGTGAATTAATACTGGTTTTTGAAATGTATGTATTGATTAATTAACGGAGACACAGAAAGATTTTTTTCTTCTCTTTCTAGGATATATTAAACAATAAAATATTTACAAACAACAAAAACAAAAAAACGTGTTGTTTCTCAAGCATTGTAAATTCGCGCATTGTCTTAAATCGCTGAGGAATGAAGACAGAGGGCGCTTCAGCTTCACAGTCAAGATACTCAAAGTTCAAACCAACTTCACACTTAAAAAGGCCTATTAAAATGTGTAAGCAACTTCGCATGTCTTTGTTTGGTTCTTCTATATAAGACTGAGATGCTCTTTCTTAAAACGTAGATATATACCCAAAGCTTTCATAATTGCATGAGTATTAAGTATTTGAAACTGTCTTAGTAATAAATATTATTATCGTTCTCTTTTGCTAAAGTTTCGAAATCAATCCGATTGAAGAATACTATTACTAGCAACGCGTGCTAAATACAACACTCTAAGTAGTATACAGTTAGCAATGACCTAGAAACTGTTTTATTTAAAGAGTTCTTCGACAGCCAAAAGAAATAACGAAACATTTATTTAAGATTTTTTTTTTAGGGGGGAGGGGGCAAAATCATCAAATTTTTTGTTGGCTTGCAATGCAATTCATGGTCCATTCTTACAGCGTACATGTCTTCCAAAGGTCCTTTGCAGTTACTCAACCTGAGCGAAAGTGTAATGTAAATTATAACAATGATTTACTAAGGTAAAGATGATCACTATGGAAATAAAGGCGCGACACGTGATAATACAAATGATTGCCATAAGATAAGGCATTTACGTTATAAAAAGGTACTAATGCACTTACTAATTGTTTGTTATTGTTGGATGGTTTTAGATTATGTCCAAAACATTCGTGTTTATCTGCTCTTATTTTGATGCTTGTTTACAAATAAAATCACATCCAAACGCCGCCACTGTCTTGCATTCTACAGACATTTTCACATAAACATGATTTCATTCTTCTTTCTTTCATGATTTCTTTCTTTCATAATTTCTTTTCTTCCCAGTTCTTTTAATAAAGATTATGGGAAGAGAATCTGTTTTGTAGATGACATTGTCCTTGTCAATATTCCATATAATCCATAATGTCCATCCAGGCAATAACGAGCAGAATTATCAAAAACACTTCATCATGTTTTGCCAATATGGCGATAAAAGTTCCAAAGAGGGGGGTCAAAGTTTTAAGCGATAAACAACGAATAGCAGTTTTACACTTTACAAATACACTGCTTGGAAAGAATTCAACGGACACCCTCATGGGCAACGTGAATCGTGTGATGTACCGAGTCACGTGTTTGTAGCCAGTATAAATTGGAGGAATATGATGCTCCCAAGTCAGTATAACTGTGTCCGGTTGAAATGGTCTAAAAGCGAACTGAAGGAGTTTGAAAGAGGCAGCATTGTGAGAGGTTGCGATGTTGCAGGCCCATCTGTAGTCAATCAGTGATACCATGTTGAAATGGAAGTACAGGGAGTCAAATGCAAGTGCTATTTGCAGTGAATGAGTGTGGTGTGTCGTTTTTACATACTGTATTATCATAAGAAGGATAATATCTAAAACCCACCATTACTCAGACGATACGTCGAATACTTTGAGTAGAACTTGAACCTGCACAAAACTATTAGAATCAACTCTCAGAACATGGGTTTCCATAGTATGATCGCAATATGCAAGCCCCACATTACTCGAACTAATATGCAGTGGAGTAAAGAAGGTGTATACGACGAGAACATGGAAACTTGAAAAGCTGTGTTGTGGAACGTCGAATCACTGTACACCCTCTAAGGAGTAGATGGAGGGGTTGGGTGTGGCAGATGTCCAATAAACGTTTCTTACGATAGTGCGTAACCCCAACTATGAAATTCAGATGTGGCGGTGTTATGATATTGGCCTGTTTTTCAATAGTTTGGCGTCGGACTTCTGAAACGCTGAAAGCCGAGGTATCTGAATTCTGGACAATGCTTCCTACTCTGTGGCGTTTCTAAGGAAATGACCATTGTCTCCTTCAGCGAGACAATACACTGTGTCCTAGGGCTGTTGCTGTAACTGCGAGGTTTATGGACATGAAGGCCACCACACTTAACTGGCCTTCATAGAGTCCTGATTTTAACCCTGTTGATCGTATGTGGGGTGAGGTGAGGTGAGATCAAGGGACGTCCGCTCTACAAAAGTCTAGGGCTTCATTACATGCCTACAGGAAGAATGTTCTAAAACTTCGGAAAGCATGCCCTACAGGATTGCTGTAGTCATCGCAGCGAAAGAAGGTTCTACATCTTATTTAGGTGAACCACGTGGCTGTTTGTTCCTCACACTAGGGTGTCCGTTGACTGTATAACTGAGCCTCCATAGCTAATGTCATAACAATTGCCCTTAGTTAGGAAAGATATAGGCTATAAGTTTTTTTCTGAGTTTCGAATCAAGATTGAAATCGTATTGCTTCATAGAAACTCTGAAAGTTATGAATGTTGATAAGGGATATTCTACTTAAGGTCAGTAAATGAGGTACTCGTATCGAACGATACCGAAAAAACCATGATTCATAAAGGAATGATTAATCCTTTATGAATATAAAGGATTAATCAATGCAAAAATTTATACCCATTTCAAAGTAAAATATAATTATGAAATTAATTTCAAAGTGCATAAATCTAATATTGTAAAATACGTTTTTAAACTTTTCATATGTCGGAGTAATACATAAATGAAAAGAAAATATCGCTGTTGCAATTAAATGGTTTTTTTATTGTCAAAGATTATTATTTACTCTTCTGGGACGTAGAGAAGTGCTTAGGCTCATTAAAATAGGATCTTGTGACAGAGTCTAGCACAGTGTAGAGCGCTTAGGTTTCAGGAAGTTTGACTAGACGTTGTCTATCACAATGCCTTTTTACTTGTATAAATCTCGAAAGCTCTTGAAGTTCCGTTTAATGTCGAGAGCTATTTTTCTACTGCTATGGAATGAAAGTCAAACTTTTTCTTTCGGAGTCGCATGCATAACGCATAATACAAGTCTGCATTTGTCCTAGTAGAAGAGTTAGCACCAGAACTACGATAATTCTTTTGTTATGCGAAGTGTCTTTATTATTCTTACATCACATTAAATTATTTAAATTCTTTACATAGTCATTATCTTGTTTTTTGCATTTTATGATTTGCTGTAATTTAAACCTGGATTGTTTTCTAGTACGGTTCTTGATTGGATTTGTATCTGTATGGTTCCCTATTTCAGCATACATGGAATTAACTCAAACCTCACATGACTTTTATTTTCCGATGATCCTTGACAGCCTGCCTCTATAACGAATGAATTTATGCATAAAATCTCATAAAAGTCCTAGATCGGAAGGAGAACTGCTTTCTATTTTACCTGAAATGAGTCATAAAATAGAGTTGGAAATGAGAATGAAGGCATAGGGAATTCATAAATATTAAGAGTGGAACTGACCAACTCCGGCAAATTCCTCCTTAAACATACTGCAGTGCTGAACCACGCACAAAAATAAATTTGATTGAGTTACTTTTCTACGCACCGTCAGACATGCTCTCCATCCTCTTTATATAATCCATACATATTACATTAAATTGTGATATTACTTGACTTTTATATATCGTTGTAAATAACAAATCCCCCCATTTCTTTTATCCAATGTACATCAAGTTATGCTCCAAATTCTGCCTTCCTGTCTGTCATTTCCTTGTCTGCTTTACTTCATTACATTACGAAGTGATTGCTTCCTGTCACGAAACTGTAATGAACAACCGTGACATATTAGAGAATTCTTAATAAATGCATGAATATCCAAGTTAAAATAAAGATCCTTAAATTATCTATCATTTAAAATGATTTCTTGGCTCCTCCATTTTGTGCGAGCACCACATGATCTTTTTACTGCAATTTGGCGGAGCAGTTCGTAATTATAAAGATTAGTTGACTGGATAAATTGATATCATAAAATGTTCAACTTTCGACTTACTTAAACAGACATTATTTCAATGGATTCGCATCAGTGATCTCTGTTAAGTTTATGATAATGAGAGTGCTTTGTGAATTTCGTGCAACATTTCAGCTACCGTAACTGAATTGCTTTTTTATGACGTAATAATAGAAGCAGAAAGAGTTCGAGCAAGAGAGAGAATTCTCATAGCAAACATCAGACTTCTGTAGTGTACTTTGCACATGTCTGTTGCCTTGTAATTGAATGTTCTATGGAATCAGTAAAATCCAGGCTAAGTTAACCGATCGCAAGAAACAGTTAAATATAAGCTGAGTTAATCGATTCGATCCAGTTCAAATTTTCCATTTCCATTGAGATATGTTGGTCCTAGTCGCCCTCTTTAACAAACATCACGACACCTACATATTGAATATTTATCTAATGCCATAGCTTATCGAAACATTCAATACACCCACACCCAAAATATTATCTGGCATGCTAGCACACGCTGGAATAGGTGGGCCTCAATGGTTGGTGATGCTGGTGGTCGCTGGGAAATATAGTGTGGATCAGGTGTGGTACAATTCATAATTCTTGAATTATCCAAAACAAAAACCGTCTGTCAGATCGTCTCAATGTGGCGATACAAGTTCCACACAGAGAAGATCAAAGTTTTAAACCAAAATTAATGAATCCTCTGGTAGACGGAATTCGAACTCAGATTCAAATCATATAGTTTAAAAGACGCTAACGTTATAAACCATTATAAAAACATTTCTGCTGAATGTTATTAATCTCTGACGCGTAATAAAAGGATTTTTTCCTTCAGTATGAGTCTCTCCTTAATGCAAGACAAATAAATTAGTGATAATAAAAAGGAGTTATCAAAATAGATGATGCTAATGTTGTACAATACGTCTTAGAACCTGATATGTGTCGTAGAACTATGAGCCCCTCAAGTTTATCACGTTCATCCTTCTAACACGTAAAGGGAGAGAGAGAGAGAGAGAGAGAGAGAGAGAGAGAGAGAGAGAGAGAGAGAGAGAGAGAGAGAGAGAGAGAGAGAGAGAGAGAGAGAGAGATGTTTTGATTCATTAAAATAGGATCTTGTCAAGTGTAATCTATCACAGCGAGAGCGTTCAAGTTTCAGGAAGTTAAACGAGACATCTTGAATAAATAGGTTTTCATTATTTAAATCTCAGGTCTCTTGAAGTTTTATTTAATTTTTTAAAATCTTTATTTAATCTTTTATATAATCTCTATTCTATATAACAGAATAATAATCAAAAGTATTCCTTCGATTTTGCATAACGTATCGGTCTAGTTAGAAGAACAACCAGAATTACCAGAATTATTTCGTTGTGCAATACACGGACATCCTGGTTTTTTGCAGTTTATGAGTGGACGTAATTTAACATGAATTATTTTCTGTTGCAGTTCTTCATCGTATCACTGATTTGACCTATATTCGTATCGTTAATGCAAACCTCACATCACTTTTATCTTCTGATTCTCCTTGAATAGGTGCGTTTATAACAAATGTATTCATGCATAAAATCTCACAAAACTCAGAGAATGGAAGCAGAACTGCTTTCTAGTTTACTTGAAATGAGTCATAAAATATAGAGTTGGGTGGAAATGAGGATGGAGGCAGAAGGGATCCATGAAATATAAATCTTTCTATAATAAGAATGAAATTGAGGAACTCCGGCAAACTCCAACATACGACGCACACAAAAATAAATTTGATTCATTTACCTTTCCGTTTTCTAGGCAGCGTCAGACATACCCACACCCTCGTTATATAACCCATATATTACATTAAAGCGTAATGTTTCTTGACTTTTATACCTCGCGTGACGTAACTAATTCCCCTATTTCCTTAATCAATGTGTTCTGTTCTTCAGGTTCTCTTCATGTTAATGTTCGAAATCGTTCTTGCCATTTTCTTGTCTGGTTTTACTTCATGACTTATTGCTAAGTGGTAGCGAAACTATACTCAACAACCATAACCTATTCGGAAATTCTTAACTACAGAAACATCTAAAAGTTAAAGTAAAAATACTTAAATTGCCTCTCATGTAAAATTATTGCTTGGCTCCTCCATTTTCAGTGGGTACAACATCACTTTTTTACTATAGCTTTGAGAAGCAGTTTATATTTCTAAACATTAGTTGACTGGATAAATTGATGTCATAAAAATGTTCAAATTTCGACTTACTCAAATAGACACTATTTCAATGGATTCGCATCGATGTTTGCTCTTAGGTTTATGTTAATGAGGGTGCTTTGTGAATTTCATGATGCATGAAATTCACAAGAAATTCACTCTTTAATTGCAGCTACTTGCTCCATAGAACAATCAAGGCTGAGTTAACCAATCTCAAGACACAGCTCATATTTTTTTTTTCAGAAACTAAACTAAACTAAAACAGAAACGTATACAGCTGGCAATAATAATACATGATGCCTCCTGAGTAGTTGCGTCGGAATCAATCCCGTAAACGGTCCAAACAAATTGAAGTCCAAATGAGGTCCAATGCAAAGGTTTGCATAAAAAATCACGTTTTATGTCGAATATTAATTATAACATTTCAAAAAATATTTCCCTCATTGAACAGCACCATGGTATAATAAATTCCACAAGTATGCTTTTCATTGAACTGTTTATTAATAATACAATTTTAATACAAGTGTTCTGACGTTTCAGTGATTCCCTCTCGACCATCTACCTCTGTAGGTATCGAACATGAGGAAGATAATAAACTTAGTGTGGATATGATATAGAAAAAATGATCCTTAATCCCAAAGTTTTAGGTTGCTACTATTGTTAGGTTTCTTGTGCCACGGACTTGTTATAGCATTCGTGAAGGCTGTAACTTGTAAAGGCGAGTCCACATTCGTTGTACTATACAAATTGCTTGGTAGTTGTTGTTACGTAGATTCGACACCAGCATTTGTGATCTATGATGAACGCGGTGCGCGAAAATCTTCTATGAACTTGATGTTCTCGATTCTTCGTTGGCAGTAGTCGGAGATCAGGTTTCAGTATTTTGTCGATTCTTCTGGGTGTACATTCACAATTAAGCTTTGAAAACTAGCGTGAGATTTGATTTAGTTCAAACTTTCCATTTCTATTCGGGTATTTTGATCCTAGTATTGTCGTCGCGGTCGCTTTCTTTAATAGATGGCCATGACAGCTGCATATCAGTTATTTATTTGATACTTATCGAAGCATTCGATATACTCACACACACACACAAAAAAAAAACATTTTATAACAAGCTAACACATACTAGAAGAGGTTTTGGTTTAAAAAGGATATTGAAAATCGAAAGCCCAACACACTTTATTTATGGTCGTCTTGTAGAAGATCCATGTTGGAATGAGGACTTTCATAAAACATTGTGTTCAAAATTAAAAAAAAATTCAGTGGAGTAAGACAAGATAATCAAGAACTTATGGAGAATGGACGATGTTGCTTCGATGTATTGTGTACTCAAAGGTTTATCATATGAAGAAGAGGAATACGTATGTGTAATAACATCAAAGTATTAATAGGTTTTGAGGTTAGTGATAGAAGGTCATTAATGCATAGAAGGAATAGTGTGTGTTAAAGCACAGAGCCAAGAGTTATGCTGATATTGGTGAACAAATATGAAGAGAGAAAGCCATCGTTTGAGACAGATAATGGAGTAAAAAAGCTGTCGAAATATTGCAAAGGGTAGAAGGAAAACCATAAGATGGCAGTTTTATGAATAGGCCTCTGAGCCAGACACGATGAATTGCACTGGATGTGTCGAGCGATCATAAAAATTTCTTCAGAGCTTTCGTGGTAGGTAGCCAAAGTCGGGTTTCTATGATTAGAAATTTGCTATGGACCAGGTTCGGTGGAATTCATATTACATATTTATATATATCATTTATTATATATAGATGTGATTATTCTTGTCAATATTCCACATCATCGGTGATGTGCATCTAAGCAAGGACGAATGGAATTATCAAAAAACCAAAACAAGTCGTTGTCAGATTGTCCCGGTGTTGCGATAAAAGTACCAATGAGAAGGGATTAAAGTTTTAAAACGGAATTCCAACTTACATTCAAATTCATTTAAAATATACACTGTGAATGTTATAAATGTGTCTAAGAACTTTTCTACTGAGGATCATTGGACAACAATATTTGCTAGGAGGTAAAAGGATATTCTTACTTTAAAAAACTATCGATTTTCTTGCATGCAAATTAGGCAAATTGTGCACAGGAGAACACTGGTATTGCAAGACCCGGAATAAATTATGAATGTAGGATTAGCCATGAGTGAAAACGATGCCTGTTTAAACGAAAAACTTGATCTCAAAATATATGACACTTAATTTGTACAATACGTTTTGAAACCTTATACGTGTCAGAGTAATATAAAAATAAATGAAAAGAAAGTATTGATTATCACCTGCAGATATTATCACGTTCACTCTTCTGAGACGTAGACACACACACACACACACACACATAGAGAGAGAGAGAGAGAGTTGCTTTGATTCGTTAAAATCGGATCTTGTGAAAGGTAATCTATCACATCGGAGAGCGCTCAGCATTCATTCAGGAAGTTAGACGAGACGTTGTATACGAAAATGCGTTTCATTATTTAAATCTCAAGGGCACTTGAGTATTATTTAATCTTCAGATGCATGAAATTTTTATTGTATAAGAGAATCATACTCAAATCTATTCTTTCGATTCTGGAATGTATAATATCAGTCTAATTAGAAGTTAGCAACCAGGATTCATATAATTCTTTCAGTTTATGATTGCCTGTAATGTAACACGAATCGTTTTCTATTGCATCACCGTAGCACTAATTTGACTTGAATCCAAATCGTTTCCTATTTCAGCATACCTAGTATTAACTCAAACCGCAAGTGAC
The DNA here is from genome assembly GCF_054136105.1 of Typopeltis vanoorti. Classification (NCBI taxonomy): domain Eukaryota; kingdom Metazoa; phylum Arthropoda; class Arachnida; order Uropygi; family Thelyphonidae; genus Typopeltis; species Typopeltis vanoorti. The sequence goes on from NC_143550.1 coordinate 40,457,410, forward strand.
GTTCATCTTCTGATGCTTCTTGACTATTTGCTTCTATAACAACTGGATTCATACAAAAAGTCTTATAAAAGTCGTAGATTGGAAGTGGAACTGCTTTCCGCTTTACCTGAAATGAGTTGTAAGAGAGAGGTGAGCAGAAATGAAAATGCATAAAATAAATGAGGATGAATAAAATAAATGAAGATGCATAAATAAATGAGGATGCATAAACGAAATGAAGCTGCATAGAATAAATGAGGATGCATGAAATATATATATATATATATTTCTATACAGAGTGGAATTGGCGATTTCCGGCAAAAAACTCCTTCAGCATACGAGAGTGGTGAACTGTGCACAAAAATAAACTTGAATCAGTTACTTTTTCTTCTCTTCGCAGAGTCAGACATGCTCTCTACACTCGTAATATGTTTAACGTAACATTTTACATTAAATCTTAATGTTACTTGAGTTTTATATCTCGCTTAAGGTAAACTTTTCTGTTTCCTCAATGGACGCTTTATGTTGTTCAATTCATGTTCCTGATCGAAATCGTACCTACCATTTTCTAGCCTGCTTTTACTTCATTATTTATTGCGAAGAGATTATTTTAGGTAAAGAAACACCGTCCATGACCTATTTAGGTAATTCGTAATACATGCATGAACATCCAAAAGTTAAAATAAAGATACTTAAATTATCCCTCATTTAAAATGATAAAATGATCTTCGCTTCTCCATTTTATGTGAGTACGGCGTGACCTTTTTACTACAGTTTTGCGGAGCGGTTCATATTTCTAAACATTTGTTGGCTGTCTAAATTGGTACCATAAAAGTGTTCAACTTTCAATTTACTAAAAGGCATTATTTCAATAGATTCGCAATCGATGTTCGCTACGAATTTCGTACAGCACTTGAGAGACCGTGGCTGAATTGCTTTTTATGACGTAGCTCTAATAAGAGAAACAGAGAAAGAGAGAGAGAGATAAAGAGAGAGACAGAGAAAGATAAAGAGAGAAAGAGAATTCTGATAGAAAAGCACATCAGACTTATGAAGAGCGCTTTCATATCTGTTTCCTTTCAATCGGTTGCTCTGTAGAATCAGTTAAATCCAGGCTGAGTTAACCGATCTCAAGAAACAGCACCATCCAGGCTGAGTTAACCGATCTCAAGAAACAGCACCATCCAGGCGGAGTTAATCGATCTCATACAGTATTAATTTTTTTTTTATTCCTAACAACAAAGTGTACTGAACATCTAACTAGAAACTTTTAATTTGTTTTAAAAATCGAAAAAAAAAAAACCTTTTATTTCGAATATTAAATAAACAGATTTAATTTAACCTTATGAAAAATGTTCCATCATTGAATGACATTGTGATATAATGAAGTCTCCGTTTATTCTTTCCATTCAAATGTTTATTATTATTATTAATACATTTTTAATAATTAAGTGTTCTTGTGTTTCAGTGATTATCTTTCCACCATCTTCCGGAATACGTATAAGATGATGATAAGAGGTTCAATGTAAGATACGGAAAAAGAGAACTCATTGTTTCTAAGTTTCGATTTTCAAACACAAAGATTGGTTTCTGCTATTGTTAGTTTCGTTGTGTCGCTGATCTGTTGGAGCATTCTCGAATGCTGCAACGTAATGACGTACTGCAGAGTGAATCCACATTGAATGTTACTATAGAAATAAACTCGTATGTCTAAAAAAGTAATACGTGATTTAACTGGAGCAATGTGATGATTATTTACTATAGACTCATTTCAAATTGCTTGGTAGCAATGTCATTACACAGTTTCAACTTGAGCCTTTGCGATCTGTAATGAACGTGGTGAGCGAAATTTTCTCGTAAGTGAATTATTCTTTCGCATTAGTTTGAGATCAGATTTCAGTATTTCGTTGATTCCGCTGAATCTATGCTAACATTGTTGTGGTGATGTAAACATCATCACAACAATGGTAGCGATACCCAGCATATTCGTTGATTGGAAAGCTCACATTTTGGGAAATCCAAAAAAATCAGCATACGTTGAGTTACGAAGAAGAAATTGAGTTTGTCTCTTTCTCTGACATGTTTTGCAGTTCACCTGTGACCAAACGTAACTTTCTGCTATGCGAAATACAGTACTAGATATATTATATGAAGGTACTTCAAAATTAATGTAATTAGTTATCTGCTAATAACACTGCGTTATACTAATGCTAAACTAAACTTACACTAATGCATTAAGAATGTTAGTATGAAACCCGCGATGGTTTCATGTTATAAAACAGAAATAACTTAACTAACTAAAATTAACTAATCAAAGAAAACCAGCATATAAACTAAAAGCATTTTAACTAAAGAAAGCCAACGTACCAACTAAAAACACCTAAACTAAAGAAATCCAACATACCAACGCCTTAACTATGAAAACCAACATATGAACTAAAAATATTTTAACTAAAGAAAACCAATATACCAATTGAATTATATTAACTAAAGAAATTGACGACAGCCAATAAGTCATTGAATTTCCCCGATTCATCAGAACAATCCTTATACATTGATGATAGTGTTAACGAATGAAGCAAATATCTTTCAACTATCTACATATGAACTAAACAATGTCTACTGAGAATTCGTAGCACAGTACCAACTGTAGTAATGCACCTTAGGTACTACAAAGACCAAGGGAAAAGAAATTCGATTTAGTCTTCAAACGTTCTCTAAGTGTAAATATCTAAGTTTAAATGTCACTAAGATAAACCCATAAAACATTGTGTAATTTAATTCGTACTGAATATTTGAAAACTCCAAGGTTATTCGGTTTCTCTTTGAATGGGAGTATTTCTTAATTAGGAAAAGGGATAATTACCGATGATGAAGATTCATCAAGTCTAATTTAAAGTATATTGAGAGATGGGAAAAAAACTATACTTTAACTCATATATGTTGCTTACCGTAAGTAAAACAATTTTTAGGGAAAAAAATATTTTGTTCCTAAAAACTGTTGTCCTAAAAATCCGTATGAGACCACTTTGACCTTTGTATGACGTCATATATTTTCCATTACGCTAAGTTCCGCCAGTTTTCACAAACTAATCAAAACACACCTGTAGCTAATGCATAAAATTTATATCACGTGCTTTAGTCACTCAACCGAGATGTAGCAACAGTTGCCAGGGAATTCGAGTTCCATTACTTTCGGGTCGATGCCATTTAACTTTGCGATGAAGACCGAATTAACGATAAAACCTTTTATGTGCACCACATTATAAAGTTTAATGGAACCCATCGAAATCTCTATGATGGATAAAATCCGAATAATACGCGATGAACTTAATCTCAGGTATTTTTGTCCAACAGTAAACAAACCGATACAAATGTGTTCATTCTACTTTGAGGCGTGCTCGGAAGATTGCCGATACCCAGATGAAAAGAACGCATTCAAATAGCTTTGAATATATTAAGATAAAAGATTTCCCAGTCGGGAAATTTCGAGCTTTTAGCAATGATGTATATTATTAGCTTGTTATTATTGCCTTGTTATTGTTAACGGTTATCTCAGATTGTTTCAATCTAAATGAAATGTTTCCGTTTAGTTTTAAAAGGCTACAGGAACAAATATTTTTATGCTATTCAAATATAAACGTCTGATATTCATTGATCAATATTTCGTGTGAATTGCCAATGAAGTGATATTTTGTAAATGTCAATAAAAACGTGTTTTTATTCACATTTACAAAGGTCATTCCGTATGTATATCGATTTTATTAGAAATCAATAAAATATTCTTTCCATTATGTTGTTCGGATATCGATTTAAAAGGGTACAAACAGTAACCCCCACGCTAAAAGTATATTTCAAGAAACGAATGTCATCGTACTAAAGAATAAACCGAACGTGAAGAATTGGATAAACGCATCGCCTTGACACCTGTGTCATCTGTATTATTTCCCATCCCGTTCCTCGTATTTCCAGCATTTAAAAAAATCCTCTTAAGACAACAATCAGGCTGAAGTCGAAACCTGCATCCTCTATTCTACTGATATTTTAAAAAAAATATTTTTTTCGTTTCTTTCGACAGAAATAGCGAATACAGTGGACTGGAAACACAGATTAGGAAACGATATACGAAAATTCAGCTTTTTCTGACGGTTCATGTTTCTTACTGCAGAACTTTTGGAAATAAAGGTTGATTGATTTTAAAATCTATATTGGTAACTAAAATATAGCTTTTAACTAAAGGTATATTGGTACCTTAAAGTTAAACTGTACAGTGACGTCATGTATTCTGACGTCACAATACAGAGATCGTGTTGCAGGTCGTATATTGTTTCCTAATCTGCGCTCTGCAATAGTATTTCTACATAGTGACGACAGCATTCATGACGTCATTATTCTGGAAAATATGGGTTGATTATTTTATATGGATACCAGGGGGACTCTCCTCCTCCCCCCTCCCGGTGCCTACGGAGCCCAACCTCCTGAGTTCCGGGCTGGTAGTCCGGTTCTCCTTCAATTCTGATGACTCGAATTTTGAAGACTCGACACTGTTCCTCGTTGGCTCTTTGTAGTCATCCGAACTATGATTACTTCTTCTTTTTTTTCGATAAGGCATGATTACGTTACCAGAATATTAGTAAAATTTATAAATGTGCAAAAGAAAAATTAATTATTAAATAAAGGATTCAAAATCACGAAATGAAAATAAAATATTTACTATATAATCAGTCATGACATGCGCGTTATGCTAATTTCAGTAATGAATACTGACACGTACTGTTCTAATGGTCGACAATCAGTTTGATTGTTGTAATCCTGGAGCGATATATCATACATATTTTTAAACAAAATAACAAATTGTTGTCTCATGAAGGTAAACACATTGTTGGACGTTTCAAAACAATGAAGAGACAAAAAAAGTGACATAAAAACGTTTCAAATTTCGGCTTATCTTTTTATATATATAGAATAGACATAGAATAGATAAAAGTGCACAAATATGGTATTATATATTTACCAGGATGCTTTTGCGCAATTTATTTTAAACAATAGAACAGTCGTGAATTCATCTAAAAGACTTGTAGCTACAGATAAAGAATGCAAATTTTCAAATTCCTGTGCATGTGATTTACTTCAATTAGTGTAACGAGAGTAATCCAACAATTGCTAGACCATCATAATTATAAAATATTGGCTTAAGAACGCTAACAAATGAAGATGACGTAAATAAAAAAACAGCTAATAAAGGCTTGTGATTTTCTGTTGGCAGCAAATATCGATTGATTTTGTTTTATTTTCATTAAATTGGATACTCTCATGAGTAACGACTTTTTCTAAGAAAATATTTTAATTTACTTCGGCAAGATCCATCAAGCGATTTCAGATCTCAGCAGGGTGACAACCTGTCTTTCTTGCAATCGGAACGGTTGCCAAGGTTACTTGTGTTGTCAATCTGTCTTGAAGCATCAGTCATTGAATAGAATACGTTTTGTGTTTTGTTCACAGAGCCTAAGAGGAGGTTCAGTTCTTTCTTCTGTCTATAACTAGATAAAAGCGACGAAGAAGGAAAGCACATTCCTTTCATTATATACACAGTTCTTGTTAGCCTAACTTCTGTTTCTTTTCTCTTTCTTATTGATTCATCTCGGCGGAGAAAGAATTGTTCTTTCTTCTATACAGATTTTCACGATTTAAGACTTCATTTTTTTCTCTGATTTAACAGAAAAATGCACTATTTAATCTTAAGGATTAAGTGGTATGATTTGTGTGTCGTATTTCCACACACGATTTCAATGAAAATGAAAAAATAAAAATTGAGGCAAAAGTTTGTTCTGACAAGTGATACTTGATAATAAAAGAAATATAAAGCAAATTATTTCGCAACTAGGCAGATTTTAATGAAATTTGGCAACACGTGTCGAAATACTGTGTTGTATATAAAACACGAAATGTCTTATTTGGTATGGAATCTTTCTAAATTATAACAAGTAAATGTATTTTGGCCTGCATAGGACAATGTAATATGCTAACTAGCGTACAGTGGAGATAAACAATACTTATCCATTGTTGTAGGCATGCAAACATTTCTGTTAATATGACATGCGCGGATTTGGTATAATGATACCGTGCATCTCGCGCTGCGGTTTTTAATTAGCTACCATCGATGCTTTTCTGTCTGACTTGATTCATTTGCTTTGTAATTTATAATTAGATTCAAATGATGAGATTACGTTTTCGAGTTTGCTGATTAATATAGTGAAGAGTTTATATATTCGAAGCGCTTAATTTTCATCCCATATTACAGTGATTATTTTGGAAACCCTTGAACAGAATTAATTGTTTTGAATCCTGTATATATAAAAGCACTTTTTTATTATTGCCCAACAAAGCTTCCATACTTGTTTAACGAGGGACAGATTCAACATCTCACATTTCTTTCACTATTCTAGTATGCTATTTTCTTCCTGAGGTTATCTGGTGACGTTATCACTCACCTGATCAAGACATTCCTTCCTTTTTATCTTTCTTTATCTCTGTAACGTCTTCTCATCTGTGTACTTCTGGCACATGACATTGCATTAATGAAAGGATAAAGTAGTTTTAAAATTAACAGACCGATAAAGAGTTCGTTTTTATAAATCCTTTCAATGTCAAGTATTTAATATTTTAAAAACTTGAGGAAGTTTTAAAACTTCCGCTAATCCAATCCTTTAATTCATGCCACTTAAGATTATGCTAACCATTAAGACTGCATGAATAGCAGCAACTCACTTCAAAAATCAAAAATAAATCGCAAATAGAGTTAGCAGTGAAATCGTCAAAAAGTCTAAAAAGATTAAAATATATTTCGTTCAGTTTTATAGCTTACTTTTAGGTCGCATGGAGAAAGAGAGACGAGATGAAATACATTTCATTAATAAACATTCCCATAAAATATGCTGTACAACATCATTAAAACATCGTCGTTCATTACACACATAAATAATAACCACGTGTTTTGTAGCGCGAGCCCATAAAAAAAGGGTAACAACTTCTAATTAAGACGCACAAGACAAAAGAGATGTACGACATTACTCTGTTAATGATGTTTGAATAACCTAAGCATGCAAAAATCCTGTAATGAACACCAATGTTAGTCGTGTTTTTTTTAATTGCTGGGAGTCACACATAAGTTGTGCGTCCTATAAAAGGTTAAAAATTTATTGTACTTTGGTACCGTGCAGGTGGAAAAAAATTGAAAAAAAAAATTTTTTTTTTCAATTTCGTATTCATTTTATATAAATATTTAAACTACAGATTGATATATTAGTTGACTATCATTAACCAATATATATATTGTTTTTGTTTTTCACTTGTCAGATGTGTACTATTGTTGCCAGCCAATTTACTGTCCGATTTCATGCCAATAAAGACAGTATTAAACTCAACAATAGCAAATGCACAGAATGATGGTATTAATTTATTCACTTATTGTTGAAAGCCAGCAACAAATACCAACGCAATTATCATGAATGCATTGTTATACAAATTATTGTTCACTGGGAAGTGGTGATAATGTATCAGTCAGTGATAAGAAGTAATGTGTAGCATACTGGCCGACAGAGTTCGCATTTCCACTTCCCTTATCTCCAGCAGTTACCATTTCCTGTTAGGCCTAAAGTCTCGTTTAGCGTAATGGCACGTGGATAAACTAAAAAGGATTAATGAAACCATTGGAGGAAAGATGCAAATGTGTTTCCGCTAGTATATGTGATCACTGCGCCCTTAATGTCCTGTCGTACGGTCATGTACTACAATATCAAGAAGATTACCCATGAGTTTGGCTTAATTGTGTTACGTAGGCTCGAATTCTATAATTTGATTAAAGGGATTAACCGTGAGGAAAGTGTAATTGCTTTCCTAGCAAATTTCTATTTTTCTTACATGAGACAGTGTGCATTCTTTTAATTTGTAAGAAAGGATCGTGCCAGTCGCAAGGGACTAATTGCTTTACATTACAAGCAGCTAAGAAATAATGAAGAGATTCGCACCCACAATCCTAATTAAATTTCCTTCAATGGCATGAACGCTGATCGGGATGCTCGACAGTAAAACCTCTGCGAACACTGTCCGTATTCAACTGAAACAACAATAAAGCTGTCGTCTAGAGAAATATATAAATATTTTAAAAAAATATATTTTGTTTGAATTAGAAAGAAATTACGAAATTTTTTACCAGTTAAAAATATAAAATGAAAGAAATATCCAAGGAAGGTATCAAAACTTCGTAAAGATAAGCTACCTGAGTTGCATTCTTTCTAAGTCCTAAACATAGAATTAATGCATTGTCTGTTCTTCAGTTAATGCTTCTAATGAATACAGTTGTTTTTATTTGAGAATCAACTTACACCAAGTTGCCAAAAGTATTGGAAACCCCACCAGAGGCGCCGTCTAATCAATACTATACAATCTCTTGATGGTGCAAGGAGTTTTTAAAAATTGGTCTCCTTCTTTTCATCGATACTACGAATGAAGAAGTTATGGATAATGCACTTATGCCGATGAAATGCCACAGTTCAACAACAAAGCAGAATATTCCCTGCTTGTTTTGAGGATAACAGTAAATAAATTCCGTGTGATGATACAGCGTTCTCCCTTTTTACGGGAGTTCACGGTACCATCTAGTCTCCCCAAATTTTATCCGGGCTCCGGAACCGGCATAGGCTGACGAATCAAACCTATGGCTGGGTCAGTATTCCTGACTGTAATCCGTGTGTGTCCTCGGACCGATTTGCCTGCTTACGGGATGAAAAACACCAGATGAACTGGCGGAAAAAACCTTGCTGTCCCACGCCCAAGACCGACTAACTTGGCTATGGTTGAGGAAGATCCTTGAGCTCCTCACGTCGTTGACGGGAATCGAACCTAGGACGCTCCTTCCCCAGGCATATGGTTGCGAAGCCCAAAGCCACTAAGGATAACCGCACAGGCTGGATAACAATGATAACACACTGACATCGCTTTGCAAAAGCTCCTGCAGTATACCATCTTGACAGTGTAGTGTTAATCCGTTAAACTGCTACAATTTTAAGAAGGATTGCACATCCATCTGTGGAGATTCATCCTTCCATGAATTGCAACCAAAGGTGTGAATCTATAGAAAGAGAAACAACTTCATATCATTACACTCCCAACAGAAAACTTCCAAGCAGGGATGATGCACTTGAAGAGTGGATATGGCGGAAATGTCGTATGTTAGTTACCATACATCCACCATATCCACACTCTCCCATTTGATTCGATTAGAAAATATCATAAATGGATTCGTCTCCCCATATTATGAAATAAATTCTAAACTCTTTATGAAACTACTTTGCAATGTTATTTACATCTGTATAGTCCCAGTTGTTCCATAACCTGATTTTTTTCCTTTTTCACGTGACGCTGTCAATATTTGCACGCCACTTGTTCATTTGGGTAAGCTTTCTCTACTTTGTTGGCCGAGGTAGTACCATCACGTTTCCATCGGCTGATAATGTTGCACAATTTATTTCCAGCGATGCTTACCAATGTCATGAACAACACCGCACTTATCACGATGGATGGAAAGAAATCTTTTCAATCTCCTTCCCTTTAATTGGGATGTCTCTATACTTATTTCAACCTAGTGTACATCATCCAATAAGATCATGCATGCAGCTGCAGATAAGGTTCGTCACATACTTTTATGAGGCTTACTGTATCCAGCCTTTTAAAAGAACCCGTAACATGCAAATTTAATTTACGAAGGTCGTGAATTTTTGATGAACCATTTAATGCATTTATTTATTTTTAACTTCTCATTATATTAATTTTAAGGGTTGTTTGCTTTATAAATGTACATCTTAATCAACACTTCAGAATCTGCACCTTACAATCGAACCTTCTTTAGAAACTCGAAGATAAAAGAAATTAGCAGAACGTACATTATTTAAATGAGAATCTCGAATAGATTCTGCTAAGTAATTTAACACAAAGGTTAAATGCATATGTCAGTAGCTATAGGAACGTCCTAATGAAATGCAAGTAGTCGACAACATCTTGGGATGCAAATGATAATGACAATGCTGACATGCTTGTAAAAGTCCCACGATCTCAAATGTCTTAAATGAATGCAAACACAATACGACACTTAAGAGCATGTAATGAGATTTTCGGGGACAATAATTATCCTTTTCATCAACATCTAAGTCCTTAATGAATTAAAAAAAATGCCAACAGCTAACGAACACCGCGAAATTTGCAATGAATGGAAAGAAAAACGAAAGTGGAAATATATTCACATCGCTAACTAAAGAGGAAAAAGTTCATCGTTCACTTTTTGGGGATTTAGATGAGATCTGCACATGCATGAAGAGAAATGGGAACAACAACAAAAAAAGTTGAATATCTGTATTACATCCAGGACATCGGGAGAAGCTAATTTTATTACAAGTATACGGTCTTCTTTGTTCCTTGCTGGAGAGGTGTCATTTCCCTTTTTCCCCTGTAGGCACGAACAGAAAATTGGAAGTGCCACAGATAGCTACGCATGTTTGCTTGCCCAACAGCAAGTCATTGAAGATTAATGACCTTTTCCATCAGTTATTTATAAAAACCATCAAAACAACTCGCTCCATGCTAATACACTATTCACGAAATAAGAAGCTTACATCCGGGGAAACCTTTTAAGATTCTCCGAGACTATACTTCCTTCAGGTAATAAATACACGAGAATGGTTCTTCTTGTCACAGCCTTGCGCCTGAAGAACTTCCTGTTGCCAGTAGTTACAGAGTTCCTCTCTACTTCGGTTGTAAGTGTCTCTGTATGGAAAGTGAATTCAAGTATGCTCTACTTAAGCTTTCTTCACGAGACTTGCACGCTATGAAAGTCTCGAGTAATTTGATTTTTCCATAGTGTACATTTTAATCGAGTTAGGACAGTACGTTACTGTCTTCAGAAGTCGAACTTCTGCAAAAGTTCAATGTTTTAGTTTGAAAAACAGTTTGATGTTAATACAGACTTCTGGAGATTATACCAGCAGCATAGTGACTTTTTTAAAGAGAACAGAGGTTCGTATCGAATATCCCCCTGTCTCCCACGTGTGTTCCACTAGCAAGAAATTAAGTTTCTTTGGAAAAAAATTCTTTTAAATCTCTTTGAAAGAGTATAGTTCCTGTGCAGACCGCTCTTCAGTGCAGATTATAAACATCCTCTTGTACTTTATGACTGAATATCGATGCATTCAAATAATATTAGGAAAACCTATTGTTAATCACTTGTGGCATTTTAAACTGGTTATGTTACGTCACGAATCAACAATGTAGTCTATTACACGTGGTACTTTTGTGAGCGGTTTTTAATTTAAAGGTCAGTCTCGTGTGAAGTTAGCAGTTATTTTTTTTCATCAGATATTTATTCATAAATATCTGATGATAATTTCTAATAAATTATCATCAGATAATTTATTAGAATTCAATACAATTTTTAAATAAATTCAATACATTTTTAAATGATTTAAAACTCAAAACATTAACCTCGTGATTTAATTTATTTCAATATTTAATACTTGACAATAATCATTAATTTCATGATTATTTGTAGAACATTAAATATTTTGGTGAATAGCCGCCAACTAATATTTTATTAGACGCACATACGATTTATTTTTGTTCATATCATTAATCGCATTAAACGCATGCACAGGTTATAACGTAAATATTATTTAATGACTAAGTGCCGCCCTGGTTGTTAGCTGAGTCGATAACGTTCTTTTGCTTTCCACCTAACGATTGGATTTTTTACTGCAACGCTGATGTTTGAGAATGTCTTTTAACAGTAAATAAATTTCAGTGAGACCATCATCCTGCATCATGATAGACGTGAACAGCTAACTATTCTGAGTGTACTCTACACAGTGGAGTCTGCAGCACTCAGTCCTCATCACGGACGTCATTTAGTTAGAAAGACCTACGTTCAAAGTCTTGTATGAGAATCGAAAAACCTTTATAAGTACACTTATAAGTGAAAGTGAGCTCACTAGCATAGCGCTAGTGAGCCAAAATTTCTAAAATAACTTCTTGATTTGGTAGTGATTATTATTAGAGGAATGACTTGTTGAAATTTATTCTTTGCATTTTCAGACTGGATCCACCATTATCGGATGAAAAGAGACTGTTGTATAACCAGCAGCTTTTCCATAGCCTTCAACGTCATTAAAACACGTAGGTGATACTGCATGCTAAGATACATGTTATTTATTGATAGAAATGTCATACTAATCATTGCAATACGCTAATAAACATGTAAGCTTTCTCCGAATGTGCTATGACTTTTATCTAGAACATCAATCAGCACATTGCACATACTTAATCTAAAGGTCACTATTGTCAGACACATGCGCATTTATTTATTTTGTACCACCTTTAGTGCAGTGTAGTTCATTTTGTTCTTAATTTTAAGCATTTTAGATATTAAATATTTTTCCAAATTCCTTACCTATAAGACAATAAAGCAAAGATTGCACGTACTGTAAGCAAATATTACCCACGTTTCTTACTTGCATCCTTTTCCCTGGGGAGAAAATGAAATCAACTTTTATACATATGTTCCCATCTCACGCGAATCTTCAGAGACCCCCTTTCTACTCACAGGTTAATGTACCTGTTGTGAAATGGCGCAACATCTTCAAGATGAAGTAATATATTAATGCACGGTAGAAGGACGTCTCGCTTCCTTTACTATGAAGCTGCCAGCAATGACTGATGACATCACTAACATGTTAACAAGAGCTAATGCATCTACAGCGTGACATTGAAAATCTTTTATCAGCTAGGATGCGATCAGACAGCTGGGATTCACAGAATGGAGAACGTTATTGGCTTGGAAGCGTTATTTCTCCTTACTAACGTTAATGCTACTTGTACCTACTTTATGTTAGATGTAATCCGTGAAAGCTCATTTCATGTTCGTCCATTCACCCGTTAGGAAAGAGATGAAATACATCAAGGTACATGTCAGAGCTAGAAAAAAATATTTTGTCACGTTTAGAATAAAAATCAGAATATGATTCGTAGCACACACTAGCAAGATTAAAAAAACAGCATATGGGATTGAATACAAATATTGTAGACCATGTTTTTTCGGATGAAGTTTGGTGGATAGTAAAATCCGATAACAGCCTCAGTAGCTCAGTCGGTATAGACAAAGCCATTTCTGAAAGCTCGATTTCCGTCCATGATGTGATGAACCTTTATCTGGTCTCTTTCGACTAAAGGTGAGTTAGCCGGTCTCATGCGGAGGTAGAGAGTTTTTCGTCCCTCAAAACAGGCATACTTAAATGCATACATAAAATGCATACTTAATCCCTCATTATGAGGACTCAACAGTCCTAAGGGACGGAGGAGGAAATGCGAATGATTACTTAGCACAAAAGGCAACTACAACTTAAGACCACAAAATGCCTTATGTCTTCAAATCATGCTTCTTCAAAAGATCTGTTTGTTCGTTTTCCGAAGTAAAGATATATTTTCGATACCAATGAAAATTCCCAAAATCTGTGCCTCAGGCTGATTTAACTCTGCGCTAACAAAATACCCTAAAGAAAACCTCTCACAGGTCTGTGACAGCATTCTGTTCCAGAGTAGTCTGACTTCTCATGTTGTTTCAGGATGAAGTTCAGAAAAGCAAGCTAAAGAGTTCTAAAATTTATAATTAATTAGTACAATAACCAGAGCAGGATAAATAAGATAAATTCACTGACAGTCTTGCTCTGGAATTAAACATAGCACTCTTTAAAGCCACCGAAAGCCTCTAAACAACGAAATGATCTGAAATCTGAAAATGAAAATTGATTCAATTTATATTCTCCGAAACTTTGGTGCCTGAGCAGGATTAAAAACCTACACCAGTAGTGTCAAAGTGAAGATAATTCAATAAGCGAACCCATGGGAAAAATTCACTCGATGCCTCAAAAAATCGAGTATACAGAGAAATTGACTGGAGCAAGAATAGTGAAGTGTGCCTGTAAATACGGTTTATTTACTTGAGAAAAATTCACTTCAGAAAATCAATATAAATTCTCTTTTCTCCAATTACTTTGCCAGTTATCGAACCTAGGACTTTATAACTAGAGTGAAGAGTATGTAGCTGATTACATTGAGAGAGAGAGAGAGAGAGAGAGAAGTAAAACACTGGGCTGACAAATTGAGCCCTATGAAAACAATTCTATATCCCAGGCTTTTACATTCTAGTAGTTATTTTTCTATTTGGTCAAAATATTTTATGCATTAATATAATTATATTCATCCATTGTTCTTTCACTTCCAGTATTGGATATCATAGTAAACTACATTGTCCAGTCAAAACAGTATGATCACTGTCCTAATAGTTCATATAGCACCCTCGCTTTGCTGATCACACATAATCTCAAATATATTCTGTGGGATTCAAACCCGTCGAACTTGAGTTCGTGATAGCACCTGGAAATCACTGTCGTGTTTGGCGAACTACTATCGAAAAATACCGACAACAGAGAAATGGCGTGTTATTCTTCTAGATCACGCCTGTGCCATCCGGGAAGACACTCACTATGTAGGGGTATACTTGATCAGCCATGATGGATGGGAACTTTGTAGCATTCATAGGAACTCTCGTGCTTGTCACCATCTGCCTGTTTCTTTCTGCTAGACCATGACAACAGGGTGGTTCTCGCCATGTTTTTTTTTCTGGGAAAAAGAATCACCTGATTTCCAGCTCTTCCACAGCTTCCCATCTCCATGCACAAGGTGGGACAACCTGCGTTTACCCCGAGAATCGATGAGGCATGGACGACCTGTATTGGCTACTGCTACTATTATATTCGGTATACTCCACTATTAGAACACTTTAACTACAGCAAACCGCCTATAATATTGACGGTTTCCTGGATAGGTAGCGCCACTCTTCACGGTGATACGAGTGCCATCTATTTAAGTATAAAATAAATGGTGGTTGTCATAATTTTTGATCTGCACAGTGTATAAAAAAGCACGGCACAACACTGACTTTATACATTAGAAGGTCATCGACACACACACACACACACACACACACACACACACACACACACACACACACACACACACACACACACACACACACACACACACACACACACACACACACACACACACGCACGCACGCGCACGCGCGCGCATGAGTCCGTTTCATTATAATATAATTCCTTTTTAATAAAGAGAGCACCTTGTCAACAACATAATACTTCTGGAAAAAAAAATTGACCAAGCAGTTGCCAATGGAAAAAGAAATAACGCAGAAAGACTATTATGCTGCGCAAATAAACATGGAGAAGCTCCAATCTACTGATTCGATCTACATGAGATCCTTATGACGATAGGGAAAGCTTTCAAATAAGAAATGCACTAACATTTTTCATGTTAATGCCAAACGCAAAAAGTTCTATGCCTATAGTATATTAGTATTACTAATGGATGGATAAAGGCTTCGAAAATCCGGAAACCCAGGTCGTAAAGATCAAATGATACTTTTTTTTAAAGATTTTTAACTTCTCCAATAACCAGAATAGTGATCTCTCGCTGAACGAAGAAATCCCTCTCTCACCTAAACACATAATGTCCTTGGTAGGATTCAAAACCACAACCTGTTGGTTGGAAAGATCCTTGCGTTTGCGATCTATTGCCCAGCCATGCTGGAAAACATAGCGAAGTTCCATCCCATTCGAAAACGTACATTGCATTATTCTTTCATGAATAATGCAATGTACGTTTCCAGCATGGCTGACCGAGTAGATCGTAAACGCAAGGATCTTTCCAACCAACAGGCTATGGGTTTGAATCGATCAGCAGTCTGTTAGTTGGAAAGATCTTTCATATGAAAGATAAAATATACTATATGCACTAAACCAATGATGTTTCCCCTAAATTGTTCTAATATTTCTAAATAATTTTAAAGTCCTTAGCAATAAGAATAGAGTTCGTACAAATGAAAATCTAAATGTCTTTCATACTCCTTTTAAATTCTAAAAAATAAAAAAATAAAAAATAAAATAAAAAATTAAGTTCCAACGAATAATTTCATATGTTTTACCTTGCCGACTGTTTTAAATGTTTTGAATTCTAGATTTATATTTTTATTTTTATACAAATGTTATATAAAATATATTTATATTTATATACATAATTTATAGCTATTTGTATTTTATATAAATATGGCATACGATTTATATAATCATTTAATCTATCAATTCTAGGACTTTAATCTTTCTGTATTAATTAATACTCATCTTTGTTGAAATTCCTTTATTTTTAATACATATTAACGATCAATTAATATCATTATGCTTTATAAAAATAAAGCATAATAATATTAATTTGCTAATTGCATGACATATTGTGACGACATTACATTTTGAATGGAACCGTTCACACAGTTCCATCCAATTAATATTTAGGTCTTGTTTCATAAATAAATAGACATTCTCATTCGTTAGCAAATGCACTGTCGTTTTTTTTTCTGTTATGAAACGTCGAGTTTCCTGCATGCATTATATCTTCTACTGCCATGCTCATGCATTACTGATGATATATTGACATGACAGGAGAACATCTCGGTAGCTCTTCCAGCACTGTTTGTATCTCTCCTTTTGCAGTCGTAACCGTCTCACCCCTTATTTTTAAGAGAGAAATGCTCTTTGCAAAATTAAAATTATAAAATGTTTATTAAATTAATATAATTCTGTTTTAGTTCAAAAATTAACGTTATTTCTGATGAACAAATCGAAATATTTCTTTTAAATATTTTAGACTATCATAGATCATATTCACTTTCAATCATAATAATTTCTGGTGTACTTGTAAAATATAATAAGCTGTTTAAATAATTTAACTGATTTAAAATAATCTTGAATATAATTTTTTTTCAGATATTTTTTCATAAAGAAGTCATCCGGTATACATTATGTCAAACAATTCCAGAGAAAGCATGTAGTCCAATCTTTAATAGTTCACTAATGTCTTCTGCGACTATAGATGGATCATCAACATTATTCGGACCCTTCCTCCACTGTCACAATTTTACTCGTCTTGTAAGAGAGTACCTCGACTCTTTAACAACCAACATGACGACAAATGAAACCACAGGGTCCAACTCGGATGCAGAAGCCGAGAATGAAGCCAGTCAGAGGAATGCTGTGATGTATATCGTTGTAGTACTTTTCTTTTATTCTTTTGGGATAGGGATAATGATGATTAAATACATGCGAAAAGAAGAGAAGGAACAAGAGGAATATAAGATATATAGACGCTACATCAACGACGCCCATGATCAGTATTTGAACTCAACTAACCGTGCTAGACTAGCGAATCGCCTAGCTTTACAAGCCTTAAATACTGTGAACGCTATTCCACAAACATCACAATTAGGTAGTAAAGTCACCTTTGTCTAGTAAATTGCACCCTAGAGTTGAGACAACACATATTACTTGACGTTTAGACCAAGACGCTTAATGGACACGGTAGTAAAAATAATTTTGTAATGTTCTACTGAGGTTAATCAAGTTGATTAGCGGTAATATTCTCTGTATAAATATATTTCTACAGGCTTTCGCACCATATTACAACTGTATAAGGCCACTATGTAAATAATCACCAAACGCATTTCATACAGAGCTATTTGTGTAAATGTCATTAGGATAGTTTACATAGAACGGCACTAGATTTTGTTAGATCTTCTAAGTTTAATGTGTTTAAGTTCAATAATTTTAAGAAAGGTTACAATAAATAAATAAAAAATAAGCAGGCGTTGGTTATTACCTAGATGTAACCGAGTATGAAAATATATATCAGTCATATCAACCCTTACTGTGCGATATTTATGCATAGTAATATTTTTAATATCAATATTTGTTGAAATAGCGATGTCAAGTAGAAAAATATTTCAGATTAAAATAATTTATTTTTCTTAGAACTTTAGTTAGAAATTTGCATTAAATTCATTAGATGAAAACTATCTTTTTGTAAACTGAAGTTTCTATTTTTCCCATCCTTAAAACAGGAAATTAGTTCTTGAGCAAAACATGCTTACATACGTATGGTGTTGTAAGCATCTGAAACAAGCGAAAAATCCTGTAACAAAAAACCAATCAAACTGGGATATCATTGTCTTCCAGTGTAAGTACACTCAGTAGAGTGATAATAAAAAAGTATATGACTCACAGTTAGATATTATGAAGTCAAAAATATTATAATGCTATTTTAATGGAAAACATCTCCGTTTTATAAATAAGCATCAAGTAAAAACGGAACTAATTTCATATGTAAGATTTAAGGGATCTTTGGGAAGATCATGAAAGTCAATTTTATCAAAGCATCCCAGTTTCACTTACTGTTAGTCCTCAAAAACCTTTAATTAAAAGGTTTTTACGACTTTGAAGCATTTTCCGTCCTTGATTTTTTTGTCGTCCATGTCTTCCCATCCATCTAATATTCCTCTTTGCCACACACGAACTTCCAGTGTTGTTTGAAGAAAGCCAAATGCGTCATCAAAGTTTCCAGAACATATCTCTTTTACTTTCGAAGTAGGTTTTTGTGCTTCAAAGTATTTTCTATCAAAGTCTTTATTTAGTCAAACAGAAATCTTTTTTTTTTATTTATATTTCGAAATTTATTAAAGCGAAACAAAGACAACACTTGTCTCTGTTTATATTTTTTTCATTAACGAGTTTAGCAGATCTATTCAAAATCAAGTGTTTTTGTAAAAATATTACCACCTTCAACACATAAAGTGAAATTTATTAAAGCGAAACAAAGACAACACTTGTCTCTGTTTATATTTTTTTCATTAACGAGTTTAGCAGATCTATTCAAATCAAGTGTTTTTGTAAAAATATTACCACCTTCAACACATAAAGTGACTTCAAATAAATTTTGATTATTAAAAAAATTGTTTGTCATACACTTTAAGTATTTTAATTCCAATGAATTCTAAAGAAGAGTATGTGAAGTATACCAGCATGAACTTGTCAACCTCAGACATTTCTTCATCCATTTTTTGAGAATTATTTATTGAATTAACACCAGTTTTTGTCACGTAAGTTTTTAAAAAAAAAAAAAAAAATTATTGGAAGTCGTAGAAAGATTTTAATAACTCAAGTTACATCCTTGAACCGAATCTTGCCTCATTTAGCTTCTAAATAATTTCGGATTGTATTTTGCCTCGTTGAAAAACGAACTGGTCAGCTTATTTTCTTCTTAATTAGACTAACGTTTCTATTAGCAGTTCAATCTATTCGAAGTCCACTTAAAAGAATGAAAATTGGTAATTTTCTGATGAAGACAGTAAAATATTCATGACTGTTCGAGAAGGACTGCAGTCATAAAATATATATATATATATATATATATTAAATACTTTATTATATCTTGCATACATATACTAATTACATTATAAAATTATAGAAATTACAAAATTTAAAAATTCTAAAAGTTACATATAATAATAATAATAATAATAATAATAATAATAATAGTATTTCTTTTAACTCAATGATTTTTATTATTAAAATTATGATTGCATATTATGCATTTACAAAACATGTTCTAGTTTTTTGTCTTTTTTTAACAATGAATTTCATACAAATTTTCTATTTTTTTGTATAATGTGTTAATAATAGTTACTATAGATGGTAATTTATAGTTTGCAATTGAATAAGATTACATTTTTAACAGCATTTGCAGTATAACAATAAGTTATATATATTTTACAATTTTTTATGATTTTATGATTATTCGCATACTGTAGTTCTGTTGACTGAGGGAATTAATTAGATTTTTCCAAGTATCGTTCAGTATGGCCCCTTGATTTTTGTTTAGGTTGATGCCGGTACGTAGCACTACTGCTGCTTCTTTAAATAATCGATGTCTGTAATCTTCGTCTATGTAGATCATAGAGCTGTTATTCCAGTCTATAGTGTGGTTCGAAGTTGAAAAATGATGTGCTAACCCGGAGGTGATTGTTCTGTTGTGATTTCCATCGCCAACATGATCTTTCTGTCTTATTTCCAGGCTTCTTGAAGTTTGTCCAATGTAGGAGAGACCGCACGTGCATGGAATATTATACACACCTGGACATTTATAAAATGGAACACTGTCTTTAGGAGATCTTAGAACCTGTCTGATGTTAGTGGTTGGTTTAAATACAACCTTGATGTTATGGACCTTTAACAAGCTCGCAATTTTGGTAGAAAATGAATCCATAAAGGGGATGACTGCTGAAAACGAAGTTCAAACAGAACTATCCTAAATCGCTCTAACGCTATCGCAAAATGGTTATCCTCGAAACATCATTCACAAATTTCTATACAAAGATAACCAACAAGAAAGAATCCCCCAGCAAATCTCAACAACAGTCATTCCCTTTATGGGTTCAATTTCCACCAAAATTGCGAGATTGTTAAAGGTCCATAACATCAGGGTTGTATTTAAACCAACCACTAACATCAGACAGGTTCTAAGCTCTCCTAAAGACAGTGTTCCATTTTATAAATGTCCAGGTGTGTATAATATTCCACGCACGTGCGGTCTCTCCTACATTGGACAAGCTTTAAGAAGCCTGGAAATAAGACAGATCATGTTGGCGATGGAAATCACACCAAACGATCACCTCCGGGTTAGCACCTCATTTTTCAACTTCGAATCACACTATAGACTGGAATAACAGCTATTTGATCTACATAGACGAATATTACAGACGTCGATTATTTAAAGAAGCAGCAGTAGTGCTAAGTACAGGCAGCAACCTAAACAGAAATCAAGGGGCCATACTGAACGATACTTGGAAAAATCTAATTAATTTCCTCAGTTCAACAGAACTACAGTACGCAAATAATCATATTACGCGTTTGCATGTAATGTATGTTCATGATACTGAGTAGAAATGTCACGCGTACGTGTTACCTTAGCTACCTAACAGTTAGTAACGTTTTTTTTGTATTCTTAAACCTTTTTGTGCATTTATCATTTTTTGTATTGTGCAAGCCTTGAGAAAGCTATTCAGTTACTAGCGAAACCGGTAGGCAATATTGTACGGACATACATACGAATTAAAAATCTTTTTTTAGTTTAACAATAATCTTATATTGTATATATATGTATTTTTTTCTTTCTGTTGATCTCGGTTAAGATGTAATTTTATCAATGTCTCATCTTGCATCCTCGAAGCGTTTTAATAAGCTTATCTGAGGATGACACCAATTAGATATTTTTTATTGATTTGATTGCTGTGTTGGAAGTAGGCTGATGTTTGAGAGATCAAATGAATGAAAGGTCTGATCAAAGTGAAATTCCTGATATATTCTTGGTGTTATTACATCTTTCTTGATGGTTCACATTCATTTTTGTTGTGATCTTCTTTTTCAAGTAATTAGGAGACTTTTTTTTCACTGTAGCAGTCTTTCTATGTCTTCTGAGCTTTTGATTTCTATTGGCTTTGAAGTTTGTGACTTCCTTAAGAATATCTTGGCATCTCTGATCCACAAAAATTGGTAATTTTTTTCTGTTTTTGCTTTTCTTGTTTGGTACAGCAGATTCTGGTTGAATGGTGCTAAATATTCGGATAGGATAATTGGTGTATTGTCATGCAATGCGTTCAAGTCCTTAGCAACTGGTTTTTTCTGTCTGCTGGCTTTTATGAAATTGTCTCTTGTGGACTTGCTTGTAAGACGAACTATGAGTAGTGCAGGTCATGGCAAGCCTTGTTTTTTGCTCTTCCTAGCAATCAGATTTACGGTCTGAATGTCGTTAAGTTGTAGGGGGATGTCAATTGCATGGCTTAATTTTAAAACTACGTCTCTGAGGTTTTCTGTTGGTGCAGTTTCAGGAAAACCGTTTATGACAAGACCTTCTTTATGTTGTTGCTGATTTAAACGTTCGTATTGCAGTTTTAGAGAATCACGTTCTTGAAGGAGTTCGGATGTTTCTTTCATCAAATTGTGTTGCCTGTCATTTAGTGCGTTAATGCTGATTTTGATGTCTTTTACCGTTTGCAACACTTCTATCACTGCTAAATGATTATGTTTGACCAAATCTTCATATTCGCTAGATTTTTTTGTTAATTGTATACGTTCTGTTTGTGAAAGAGTTCTTGCACAATAACTACTAAGCTGGCTTTTATAGTCTCTAGACCGTTTTCTATTAGTATATTTAAGGAGTTTTCAAATTATAGGACTCACCTGTATTTTTTGTTCAGTTCGTCGTGTGATTTTTGCCTCCGATATAATCGGCTGCGTCGAAGATGGCTGCCTTAGGTGTTTATTTGTTCTTCCAGCAGAGTAGGCACTTCCATTCCTCGCGTGTTGTATTGGATTTACGTTGCTAGATTTTTCTGAAAGGCCGGCATAAGTAAAGTGTAGAATCCTACTGTATTTCCTACAGGTTATATGATTTCGGTCGGAAGATAAATCCTTCAGGCATTTCATACACTTCATGACTCACCTTTCTTCCCTTGAGAAATCGTGGCGTGATTGTAAAGATGGAGGCGTCCTTTGTTCTTCACTCGTTGTTGACCACGGTCCTCTCTGTTCACTTTTCAGCACTTCAAAATTTGGGTTCTTCTTAGCCTCGGCGAGTTTTATATCGCTGACTTTGGCGTGAATGGTAGAGTTACTTGGGAACACTTTCAAATTAATAACAGGAGTTGGAACCACTTTAAAACTATAAAAAAGGGAGCACCGATATCATCGTGCGCCCGTTCATATGCCTACATAATAATAATAATTCGCAATGGCCCACGAACTGCTTAGATTGCTTTTTGTAATCTAATATTAGCATAAGATAGTTAGTCTTATGTCCAATTAGTCTTAATTATGAGAAAGAAATAATCGGAGTGAAAATGGAAACTATCATTTCGAAGAAAGATTTCTTACGAAAAACAATTAAAGTAGTTATTTTATTTAAGAAATAGTTTCTTGGTTACAAAACGTATAAAACTTTAAAATAAGAGAACATAAGAATGGTTTAAATTTAGATAACATTTACGGCAGTGGTTGCATTTAATTTTTGATTCCGAAAGTTAAAACAGATTTTAATAAATCTGTTTTAACTTTCGGAATCAAAACTAATTACACCATTTTGTAATTTCCTGAATCTCAATTCAGTTTTTTTTTTTTTTTTTGTAACCAGAAACTTGGAGTGGCAACTAATGAAAACTATGTGTTTTTCCTGTTGTTCTTCTAAAGCCTTGGATATAGAACGAAAATAAACATCCAGTTTCCAAGGGAACAGTGATTACTCTCCATCAAATCAGTGAAATGTACATTAAAAAGATCCCAGTAGTTAAGCAATCATGATTTTTTTAAAAATCATAACGGTTTAACGGATTACTTAAAAAAAACCTGTTTATTCTCATATGAAACTTTTTTTTTCAGTGCATCAATGTAAACTTCGATCGATAGAGAAAGACATGAATTTCGTTGACTCGATGCTTAGTACATTGGATACAATATTGCCTTTACATCCAATACAAAAAAATGCGTCGAGCTTAGAGCATTTTTTTAAATCCAGATGATGTTCTTGATGAGCATTAATGTGAAAACTACATCTTCCTTTTTTTTCGATTTTGTACTTTGTACTAATTAACATTGTTTTACGGTTACATAAATAATGATATCCACAAAAATGAAAAAAATACAACAAATGATAAAATAAATTAAGCATCGTGTTCAATCGTTACTCTGCACAGAAGTTATTCGGAGTCTATTTTTAATGAATTATTATGAAACGAAAATTTTAAAGTAATATAAGCTTGCAAAAAATTAAACCATGAAAGGAGAATATTAAAATACTTAATTTTTTAATTGTGAGATTACTTTTCAACGCACTATTTGAGGCTTAACCGCAATACAAAGATTCATATAGTACATTGTGTTTTACTCTTCAATCAATAGAATATGCTCGATAATCTATTAAATTACTTTTTTTATTTATGCAAGAAGTAGGCATATACTGAAGTGTGGGGTCATACTAAATATGAAAAAATTAACCACTAATTCAATTATTTTTTTTAAAATAATTCTTATTTGAGTATATTTTAGATGTGGAGGTTCAAGGTTATAACTTGAGTTCATAACCACAATTCTTATGATTTTGTTGGCTACCATATTATAGCCAGCACTGAATAAACTTTGAATGACCTTGTTTATGATCACATTGACTAATCAACTACTGCCTATTATTGTATAACAATACACTGCTTGAAAAGAAGTCAACGGACACCATAGTATGATGAACAAACAGCCATGGCGCCCACCTTAATAAGATGTAGGACCTTCTTACATTGCGATGATTGCAACAGCCCTACAGGGCATACTTTCTACACGCTTACGATAGCGATCAATGGGAATTTTTGGACCATTTTTCCTGTAGGCATGTAATGAGGCCATGGACTGTTCTTTAGCGGACGTCTCTTAATCTTACCTAAAGCTCCAATTCATCTCACAGATGTTTAGTAGGGGCGACATCAGGGCTTTGTGGAAGCCAGTCAAATGTGGTAACGTTCATATGCACAAACCACGCAGTTACAACAGCAATCTTAAGACAGAGCACATTATCTTGCTGAAAAAGACAACAGCCAGTTCCGTCGAAACACCACAAAATATGAATCATTGCATTGTCCAGAATGTTCAGATAACTCTCGGAGTTCAATATTCGTGGCACTAAAAACAGATGTCAAAGGCCAAAACAGGGAAGGGGGGTGGGAAAGGGCCATACCATCCCACCGTCTACTCCGAATATCATAGTTGGGGTTTCGCATGTTTTTCCCTGTTTCAAATTCAAACTCCGTCAGTCCTCTTCTTTCAGCCATTTCACCCGGACATATTTGCACTGACTTGGGATATCATATTCCTCCAATTTATATTGGCTGCAAACACGTGACTCATTCCATAGCACATGCTCCTTGCCCACGGGGATGTCCGTTGATTTCTTTTCAACAGTGCAAATGTTTCAGCACTAAAGAGTAGTTACTAAACATATCACTGATATCAATAAATATTTTGTACCTGACATATTGTTATATGTATTATTCACACATTACTTTGTACTAGACAAGCACTATTAAACCTTCGGCACTGATTCTTTTCCATTATATCACTGATATACAGGTGATAGTGTTTATAAAAAGTAAATGCTAAGCTTTTATCTGAATAGTGAAAGTTGAATTACATCAAATATGTAAACGTTGAAAGAATAAATAAATCAGATTTGTTTCTTTAGAAATGCATTTTAATCTTATTTCTTCCGGCTGCTACTATCATCGTTCCAGAGAGAGAGAGAGAGAGAGAAAGATGCAAGTTTAAAAATAACACAACAGAAATAAGAATCTAACATAATGAATTGGACACTTTTTCTAATATATACAAACGATATGTCTTTTGAATGGATTCTAAAAAAAAGGGTGTATTTTTATAATTACAAATTAAAATTAAATTAATTAAAATAGTAAAGAAGATCAAAAAATATTCGTAGATAAGATGGTGAAAATCTAAGTTCGTTTCGAAGAGATTTACAATGCAAGTGCTGTTGGGGTCGGAGATTAGCTGATGGCTAGCGATGCAATCCTTATAAATGAATTATAAATGAAGCCATTTTGGCATAACAAGGCGCACGCACAAATGACGACAGTTGGTTTCAAAACTTCGCTACCAAGGACCAATGCAGTATTATGAAACACGTCAGTGGTATCAAGTGAAATCACATCTCCCGAGGAAGAAAATGAATCACATTACAAAGACGTCACTTCTTCCTGAAATGATCAAGTCAGCTAACTCTTCATAACAAATTCATGAATAACAAAGTGAAGTGATGTTATTCATCAATTTGTTATTCATCAATTTGTTAAGTGAAGTGACCTTATTCATCACTTAAGACAAAAATGATCTAAATGCATATATTCTGTCACAGAAGAATTTTATTTTAAAATGTCTCATTTTCTTCCTAAATTGGGCGAAAGTAATTTGGTCAGTGCTAGTTTCTCTTTAGAGAATTCTCGGTAATAGCTCTTGTAAAAAAATGCTGAAATTTCCAGACATGGGGTGCAGTGGTTTTCGTATTCTATAAGCCAATCATAAAAACAATTCAGAAGAATCACCGAAGATATTCTACTCCCAAATACGTTTCTTTCTATTATAGTAGTTTTGTTTTATTACTGACATTTTTCAGCTTAGATAAGAGCTTAGTAATTTTCTCTCTCGAACAACTCGCTATCCGTTCTATTTCAAAATCTGTCAGTTGCGTTCTTTTCTGCCAAAAACAAAGAACACAAGAAAAATTCTATTTCCATTGGCTTACCGAACGTCCTTCTGAAAGCCACATGGCTATAGAAGAAATTCGTTACTTCTTTCTCCATTAAACGAAACTATTCTGATTAACTTTGCACAATGTTTGTGTTAAAAAAAAAAAAAACCAAACTGCACCGCAACTACCAACGAAGGTAATAAGCGTTATTGCCTTCGTTCATTGCTTTGCTCTAGGGTTCTAGTTTAAATTGCAGTTCTTTGCTTTCTCGTATATTTGATTCCTAGCATTTGGTTTCCGTGATCATTGTCATGGATTTCAAATGGAGAAGGACATTAACAGGACATTCAACATCAGAAACCACTCAAACAGTGGGTTCTTTTAATGGTAAATGTCTGTACTAGAAGTACAGACATTTATCATACAAAAAAAAAATACCATAAAAAAAAAACTTTTTTTTTTTGCTTTTGGTATCTTTGGTAGTATTTCCAAGTTCAATTAAAACACGTACCTCTCATCACTTCCACCTATTGCTTCTATTATTAGGGAAAAATGTCCTCACGAAATTCAAGATTACCTTTAATGAATACATGAGATGATTTGAATCTCTCATCGCCCTTTTAATATTTTAATTTAACTACTTCTATTAAAAGTTAATTACATTGAGATGATAATTGAACTCTGCACAACAGTATCGCACAAAACATTAATTGGTAATTATTATTTAAATGCAAGTCGGAATAAAACACCGTTCTTTTTCTACTATGGAAGTACACATGAAACGTTTTTTTTTTTTTTTTTTTGTCCTAATTTAAGATTCATAAATTTCTATTGATCACTTGTATGTGTAGTGTAGCAATCGGATTACTGTAGGTCACTTTTTAAATTTCAACTTTTTGTAATTAAATGATATCTGAACTCAAATTTATTCTCGTACTGAGTAAAAGAAACGGATTTACTGCCATTTAATAATCACAAATAAATTATAACAGATGCTTGCTAGCGAAGCACGATTTCAAAATCCCAGTTCGGACGTTGCTCAGTAATTATGTCATTAGCATATGTTTTCCAACTGACTTACACAGGAAGTAACAAATTCAGAACACAGAAACAACCCACATTTTTATTTAAGACCTTAATCCAGTGTCCGCGCGGTTAGCCGAGTGGCTAGCAAAATAAAAACGCAGTAAGTATAAAGTGAAAATATGCAATGTTTCGTAATTGAATATGCAAATTTCACCAACTATTTAGTTCACTTGATGCATCAATCAGAAAAGTTTAGACTTACTTCTTTGTCGAAAGAAGTTCCCTCAGCAAAATTGAAACTCGTAATGACGTTTCTGCAATAGCATCATTGACAATTAAATGAAAAGCAGTCGAACGAACGCTTTCCTATTATTGCTGAGATGCTTGAACAGCAGTTTTGATTACCCTCAAGAGACTCTCTGAGGCATCTGCTAAATGGCAACATGCGTTTCTCACAATTCTCGAATTAAATTGTCTCCTAGAGTTTTGCAGGAGTAGCCCAATTCGATTATTAAGAAAACTCAGTGAGGCGAAGTTTAGCAGACCAAAATAAAAGGTTGTTATCGGGTAAATGTACTGTCGTGTTTTTTTTAATTATTATTTTTTGTAAGGTCCTTTGGCTTAATCCGTTTGTTAAAAAAAAATAAGGGATTCTGTCATTTACACCAATTGAATCATAAGTTCATTTTGGATGAATAGAAAACCGAAAGTAAATACTTTGTTTCGAAACGGACATTTTATTTTGATTTGAGTTTGAAAACTTTCAAATTTAAGCTGAAAGAGAAGGGAATATATTAATAACAAATAGTTGTCGTGACGAAATCAGTTCTTTCATGCTAAAAGGAACTATTGTTTCACACTGCAGAGGCTTCTCTAAAAAAAAATGTGTTTCAAACAGCATTGAACAATATCGTCATTCATTATTAAAGCAATTGAACCCAAGGCCGTTTACAACTGTTTATGATCATTTGCATCATATACGTTTCATGGTTTCGAATCTCTTGGGGGTAATTCAAATTCATAAATAGTTTGATCAAAGCGAAACTGTAAACTCAACAAATATTGATACAGATCCTAAACGCAAAAGTTTAATAAAATCCACATCCACCCATCCAAAGTGGATTTGCGAAACGCATCCAAAATTGTTTATGACAAACATTGAAAACGCCTTAAATAATTGAAGTTCTTGATATTTACTTATTTATTTACTTGTTTACTTGAGTTCTCCACCATTCCATACAGATTTTTGCCACTGGTGAGTGAAACAGTACATGTCGACTCTACAAAAATCTTTACTCTGAGCTCTACAGGAAGAGCTCGTTTCAGTTATTGCCGTCCTCAAAGTGTCTTCGGCGTGCATCCTTCAGATGGTCAAACAGCTAGTATTCAGAAGAGAGACAGATCTAGCTGTCGGCAGGATAAGGAAAGTCATTCCAGCCAAATGTTACAATTGCATCTCTTGTGTATGTGAATTGGTGTGAGGTCGGCAGTTGTCATGGAAAAGGAAAGTTTCGTTCATGTTTTTGGTGGGCTGAACCTTACGAATGCAGTTACTTTTATAGAATAAATATGTTGTCAAAGTAAAACATCCAAGTGCAATGAAGAATTCCACGTTTTTGGTCTCCATCTTCCGGATTGTCCATCTTCTAGGCGACATACACTGCCAATATCAATACATCAACAACATTTAGTGGTTTTTAGATTCGCATAAAAACCGGCATAACAAATCTCAAATAACAAAAACATTTTTGTTATTAGTTAGATTTATTGATTTTTAGCTAGTGTAAGATTTGATTTACTTCATTAAAAATTAACTGTATTAAAGAATTACAGGTTTATGAAGAGCTCTTGTATTAAATGATCAAATGTAGAGGAAATATTTTTGCTTTTCGTTTCCCCTAGCATTCAGTTAGTCGGTTTCAAACTGCTATTGTTTGGTTGGTTTTTCTCCGAGTACTCCGGTTTCCCCTCATAAACACAAAAACCTACCATATTTGGCAATGCCGATCTGTCTTAGAATGACAACGGTAGGAAGTCATGCCGCTTTGCCATTATACATGGACAAAAATCTCCTTTTGGAAGGCCAATAATAAGTTTTTTTTTATTTCTTCTATCTAAAGTACTTCAGAAGAAAATATAAAAACTCAGTGAATAAAAGAAAGTGAATAAAACTTTGAGTTACTGCTTAACAATCTCTCCTTCACAATCAAATTAAAGTCCCTATTCAAGCTTAGTAATGAAAACTGCAGGATCAACAAAATCCCATGAGGAAGAAAAAGTTGCGATAGCTGTTTTCCAATCTCTCTTTTTCTTTCGTTCCATTACGAGCGACCGAGCTAACACCTCTAAAACATTACGGGCTTTCGCGACAGTTCACTAAACTCTGTAAAATTCATGAAAGAACCTTTAAATTCACAGCCAGTGCATTCTTCAAATATAGCGACTTTCGTAAATTCAATAATTATTAACATTTATCTTATAATAAAGAATTAAATCAATGTTTACTAGGCGAGTTTTTTTTTTAGAGTTACCTCAATAGATAAGTTTAAGGGGGGCATAGAAGCTTCGTGATAAATTCTATAGCATTAGAAATGTTGGCAAAAGAAAGATTTGTGATTCTATTGAAATATATGAGAACTGACTGCTTTTTGGATGCATTTAATTATATATTATCATATTTATTCTATATGAGCATTGCTTTTCATTTAAATCCATATTTTTGTTTCAAATAATCACAGTGTATTCTTGAAAGATATGTGATAGATATAAATGGACCTGGGTGTAAATCTTGTCGAGGATCCGAAGGACTAAGGGTTTTTCATTTAGACGTGAGCTAGCCGATGTCGTAGTGACGGGGTTTTTTCGACAGGAAGTCCGATTTTTCATTCATCAAATAGGAAAATCCGCTCCATCTGTACACAAAAAATAGTTGTTGGATAAGGAAGGCAAAACACCTTGTTCTACTATTATTCTCTGGTAATCTTGCGCCAGATTACCAGAGACCACCCACAACCTTAGGTTGAGTAGAGAACACAAAAGCTAAATGAGCAGCATAACCCATCGATATGAACAGAGTGTAGTGTGTGACTAATTTTTGTGACTAACGTATTAAAAATAACGCCCAAAGCTCAATTTTTCCTTCTAATAAAAGTATATCCTAAATTTCTCCGTAATACTTCTTTTAACTTTACATTTCTCTCCTTAAGTACTTTTACATGGCTTGGTGATAGTAATTACTAACAGCAGAGCAACTTTTTTTTTCGTAGAAAAATGTTACTAACATGATTTTTTGAATATAAAAATTAAAGTCTGCGATTTGGTAATGGATCGACTAATTAACAGTTACTATCAACAAACGAGTTGACTAATTAACACTTACTGTTAACACTGCTAACGGTGTGTTAATTAGTTGACACTTACTTGCTAACAGTAAATGTCAACTTATAACGCTTAATGTTAGTAATTCTATCAGCTAATTAATAGATAACTGTTAGCAAGCTATTAGTAGCTTATGCAACAAATCATGCACTCTCGTACTAAACAAAAAATACATAAAATTTGAAAACAAAATTTTGCATATCACTTATTTCAACAAAGGCATAAAAATGTACAAATTCAGGATGAATATATTGTATTTGAACTTTTTTTCGATCATCTGGCTATAAAATTTTGATTTTTGTCAGTACTGTATTTTCTAAAATACATAGAAACCAAGGTAGCAGATAATTTCCATCCTTCGGTATAACACCATTTATGTAGAGCAGAATATCTTGAATTTAAGGCATCCACAAAAAAAAAAATTGAAAACCAATACTGTTTTGCGGCTTTTCGTGATAATGTAAGTCTAAACTGTGCCTTTCTGTAGGATAAGACAAACAACTCTTGAAGGAAAATAATAAAAAGAAATAAAACACAAGATAAGGTAAATGGAAAATATTAAATTGTCAATACCATTTGTTGATTGCAATGTCTTCGTTTCGTACCAATGATCAGTCAGTTCAAGAATTTAAGGAAGGCATTATGTAAAGTAATCTGTATCGCATTACATACTAGAGAGAGAGAGAGAGAGAGAGAGAGAGAGAGAGAGGTGTTCATTAGAACCCAAGGCCATCTATTTAACTTAACCGCTTTCAACTCTTTCATCTTACTTTTCTCTAACTACTGAAGCAACTCTACTTAGACTTCTTGTATGCTGTAATAAGTCTATAAATAGAACTGCAAGCAGGAACGGCAAGATGAAAGTACAAAGCAGGACATATAAAGAAGAGGTTGTATTACAGTTTCGCATCTCAAAGCTAGTTATTTCGAGGATTCGGAATGGTTTCTCTTTCATAATTGGAAAGCTCACAGGTGCATCCACTTAAATTCTCCATCAAAACTTGAAAACTGAAACACAATGGCTAGAACGGTTCGTTTAAAGAAAATTAATTATATTTTTGGCTTGTATAATTTATTTTTCTCATCTAATAGAAAACTCGAATCAAAAGCCACATTTTGTTCTTAAGTATATTTCAATTCAGACTGAATTCTCTGAAATTAAATATTTCAGAGAACTTAGTTTTTTTTTCTGATTTATTTGCATGTTAATCTGCAAAGAATTTATATACTGAGTTGAAATTTCAACTGTCTCTAATATAATACTCCATAGCATCTTCCCGTTTCGTTTGAATGAGGGCTAAGAGACGAATGTGACGTACTTCTGTGTTTCCATGGCAACAAGTTCTGCCTCTTATATATGCGATTTTAAATACAGCAGAAAATAATTAATCAAAAAATTATTTCACGTGTTTTTTTTTTGTTTTTTTTTTAATTTTATATTTATATGCTATAGATAAATGTGCGATAAATAAATATGTGATAAATTATTTGAAAACTATCAAAATTAATTTCAATGTTGTAATTCTTGAAATCTTAATTACTCTCAGGTAACATAACTGATTATCTGAAAAGATTTATTATTTCTAACATTCCTGTTACATTTTTTATTTCCAATGATTGCTCTTCAGCAGTAGTGCATTACTGGAAGCCAGCGAACAGGAAACTCTACATCTATATAATGAAATAAGCTGTCAGAAATACTTTTGGGTTCTTTAGAGTGGAAAAATATCTCAACTTTTCTTGCTTAAGAAATAGATTTTATCTTTTTTAAAAATACTAAGAAACTCAAGAGTTTTTCGTCCACACCACTTATGGAAGATATGCTTACAGAATTATGCTGGTGTTCTGAGGCAATCTCAAAAAAAAAAAAAAAAAAAAAAAAAAAAAAAAAAAAAACTTTTTCTGATAATTTAAAATAGCAATTGTGAGTTCAAAATGTTCAAAGAGTTTTCTACTCCTAGGTAAATGTCTGATTCAGAGAAGTCACTTGCGTTATATTTTTAGAACATCATTTATCACGCTTAGCACAGGGAAAGGTAAGAGCAGTAACATGATTCTCGACTAAGAATACTTACTGCGGTCATCTAGGAGAACGTATTTCTCTCTCTCTCTCTCACACACACACACACACACACACACACACACACACACACACACACACACACACACACACACACACACACACACACATGTGGAAGGAGTGCGATAGAAATCAATCAGCAGCGAAGTCAAAAAATGAATGCCACGGGAGATGTCACACACTAACTTTCAGTTCCCCAAAGAAACGTTTGAAGAAATACTGTAGCTTTTATGTTCACTGTTGACATTTTCCCCGACAAACAGCATGTCACTCTCAGCAGTCTCTGAAACCATTCGAAATGAAAGACTAGAATAACATCGTATAAGACATACATGCAATCCAGGTTTCCTACACATGTAATCTTGGGCAACTACTTTTCGAAATTTTCGATCTATTTTTGTTATTTATTCTATTTTAATGTACTCAACAAGAATGTTGCAGTTAGTGTTAAATCCAGCATTTTATGATAAATAAACGAAAACTATAACTGGCACAAAAATGAAATTCGAAATCACAGAGAAGCAAAGCACGTATCATGAAGGCAATTTAGCTCGGAGTTATTACCAGCCAGAGATTTCTGACAAACTAGAAGAAAATTGCATTAATCTGAAAACAAATTTTACTGTTGTCAGAACTTAAGATTTAATAAAGAAAAAGTAACACGAAATAATTTAATGGGCATCCAAGAAATTTACTGCAATTTCAGGAATCGGAAAGCAAATAAAGCTGGCCTGCAGATAGATTATAATTAAAAAAAAAAACTAAATGGAAACGTGAAAGATTCAAATTCCCACCGAAGTAAAATTGCAAACTAACGTTTGCAATTTTACTCCACAACTAACGTTAATCCTAAAAATAGTAAACAACAACAAAAAAAAAAGAGAGAGGGGAATGAAATAAATCATTTGTCCTAGGCTAACCATAGAAGTTGCTTGATAAAGTATAAATCAACCATTAAAAGAAAAGTTGGTTTGAACGATTTGAAAGAATTGGAATATTTATTCTTTCAAAAAATAATTTGTTAGAATATTTTAAAGAATGACTTAAAGTCATTCAGAATTCATCGAAGTATATAATCACTAATATGAATGAACAGTAACCTGTTATAATTAACTATAAGTCAAGCGTAGAAGCGAAAAAAACAAAATCAAGTACTCCGGAAGGCATTTCGTAGAGCCTGCGGTACAAAAATGTAAAGGAATGAAGAACAAAAAAAAAAAAGAGTTTAATTAAAGAAGAAAATATAACTTAACGGAATAAAGAGGGATTTAGTTGAGCTGATATTTAATGTGGAAAAGAGTTAATTATTGCAAATATTAAACTATAATGAACAACGATTGGGGGGCAAAGAGATTTGTTTTCAGTAACGATAACTGTTTAAATTTAGCTCAGTAATTTTAATGATGGTTTCAATTGTTGCAATCAAGGCCAGTATATATCATGTCTGCTTTTTTTTAAATCACTCGTCTACGGTAGGTGTATGTGGTTTCTTTTCAAAGGAAAAAAAAACAGATATATATATATATATATATATATATATATATATATATCACGTCGGAGGCGTGAGGAGCTGAAGGATCTTCCTCAGCCATAGCCAAGTTAGCCGGTCTTGGGCGTGGACAGTAGGGTTTTCCCCCCCAGTTCTTGTAATATAATATCCTGGGGTTTTTCATCCGACAAACCGTACCCGTGAACATACAGGATATAGTACGGCAAGGAAGGCAACTGGAAACCACCTTGCTCATAATCATCTCCCTACTATAGTAGCATAGCTGCCCCTACCATCCGTATGGATGAAAGAAACTAATCATCATCATCATATGTTATGCTCAGTTCTGAAAAAGAAAACAGTTGAAAACTTCAAGACATGGCGAGTAGGAAAGGTATGAAATATCCATCGTGCTGCTTTGATTAGAAATTCTTACACGATGAAAGCAGAATGAGCGGGAGCATTGTCGTGGTGTAGAAACAATCTTCATTGCACACTTTCTCAGGTTATTTTTTGTCGAATATTTTTTCGACAGAATGGTTTCACCGCTAAGAGCTCGGCCACACTTTCGTTCGTTTCGATCTCCTGTGAATGTCCTCAATGCCTACATTATCTGTAGACGGCACTCCACTTGAATTATTTTCGTTGTTTTACCCCAAAAGCAATTTGTAGCATTTCTAAAGGTTTTTTTAAATAGAAAATGGCGCACATTTCCTTCTTTTGGGAAGACACAAAATTCTCTTTGCTAGTAAAGGCACTTTTGTATGTTCCAAGTTTTATGGAAAACGAATTAACACGTCTACTCCACTAGTGAGGTTTTTACAGTTCCCTTCTGTAAAAGTTAATTCACTTTATCAATGAATGAATTATTCAACATTTAGTCAACATTTTATACTGTTATACTAGTTGTTGGTTTCATATCTCACGCTTACAATTCATTTAGCAGCTTGCCACATACTACGTGTCAGTATATTTTGTAATTAAATAACGTGCTCGTAGTTGAAGGTGACTTTTGTTGGTGTTATGCATTGCAAATCATCAGCGTTAAACGCTACACGTTACAAATGCTAGTATACTTAACTAGACAGCAAGTACACTATACGTAATTAGTTTATTCTTTGGGGGATGAACCCTATGCATAATATACCGTGACGTGCTTGATGGGAATCTTATACGTTGTTACGACTGATGCTGAACACAAGGACTGCATTCCTTTCATACTCGCACCTGAAGCCGAAATTTAAATTTTAAATGAATCATCATGAGATAAGAATGCTGTATGCGTGCGTGTGTATGTTGGTGATGAGGTTGTGGTAACATAAACAAAACTTTGGAATATCTAAGAGAAAATCTCAGAGATAAAAGAATATTGTCTACTGCCTACTCATTTCCATATTTATTGTAATGTTTATTTTATATGTTTTGTTATTAGGATCAATTGTGTCTTCCGGAAAATAACTTGTATTCGTAAATATCCAGGAATAAACTTCATTAATGCAGTCAGTTTATTATTTTGCCTTCAATATTTGCACTTTTTAGTTAAATGATAACAAAACTGTAGATAGTAAATTAAAAGTTCATTTACAAAACTATATAATTGTTTCATGATTTTTACCTGATTGTGGATGAGTTTTACGTAGATGTTATTCGTGGATTTCACTTTTTATTTATTTATTATTTATTTTTTTATTTTTATTTTTATTTTTTTTTGTGATAAAATCATTTGGTCGATAATTTAGAGTTGGGGAGAGTAGATGATATTTGCTGGTCTATCGGTGTCCCATCTGACTGGCTACTTATTTAACAATTAGGGTAATTCATACATTTAAAATGACTAAAGCAACTAGATTTTGCCATTTAATAAGACAGGATTACTGTATATAAATTATGCTTGTACTTTGAAGTATCCATTATAAGAAATAAAAAAAGAATATTTATATTAAGAATAAACATAAACTCTCTGTCTTTTTATCCCAAAGATAATACGTAGCGAATTCCAGACCCTTTTTTTTTAAATCTCAGCTGATCCATTGTACTGATCCACGTCATACTTTTAAATATAGTGTACTGGCTATCCGGTATACATTAGCATAAATGAAAATGACACGAGAATACAGCACAAAACGTGCTTGTAATTCTAACTAGTATTATTATTGGGAATATCATATCGTGCGAGTTCTATCGTCGATATTTCTGTGTTAATCAAAAATTCCGAGTCTCTTGAGCAAAATCCCTACTTACCTGTGGCAACCCTCGATTAATTCCGGAATAGGTTTAAAAAAAGGCTTAGAAAAAGTGTGTATTCTCCTGCTAGTCGAAGGAGAATACACACTAATAATCATGCATTATTACCAACTTACCCAGCCAAAATACAGTACTTAAAGATATGAAATGTAACCATCAACTAACAACGTTATAGTGTTTAATATGAGTGCAGTCTACTCCTCTGCAGAGATCGTAACATTAAAATATTACAGTTAATATCAGTATCTGAGTCTGTCTATGCATAAAAAAATCTGATATTAATATCATCAATCCAATCAATGGCAGTGATGAATCATACAATGATTTTTATTATTTTATGCAAATATTGTGTGGAAAAATACTCATCCAACTGTAGTAAACAATAAAATTAGCCAATGATTAAATGATTTAATAGATAACGATCACAAAACTTATCTTAGCAAAATGGTGAGGGCTAGTATAACCTATTTTTTGAAACAAAGCAAATTACAGTAGTCGTAGATTAACTGTTTAGGTTACGTTAATATTCTAACATTATTAAATATTCAATATTATGTCTGACCGAATGCATAATTCAATGACGAGCAACTGTTGAATGGACAAGTCTGAAATGCGCATGACTAGTTTGGAGGGAGAAGATTCACTAATTTGTGGAGAACTAAATTCATTCCCATAAAATGCATCGTAGTCGGTAAAGAATGTTATCGACCTACTTATTATTACGTTTCGAAGCTGATGAAAGTTATCCAGAGAGTACTTAACCTATCGTGCGTTAGTACTGTTGTGTGGGTAGAAAGGTGAGGAGAACCAAAAAAAAAAAAAAAAACGTTAACATTGAATTTGAAGACCTACAAAATTTAGGAAACACATAAGACTAGTCTAAATACAGCAATAGAAGGAATGAATGAATAGGAAGAATCTGAAAAGAAATAAACACAATAAATAAATACAAAAATACAAAAAATATATAAAAGTATTAAAATAATAGTAAGAAAATCCTTAGCCCACCATAGTGCTGTAGTTTTACAACCTTTCATTGGTAGAAATCACATTAAAAATACAGAAAAAAAACTGCAGATTTTGTTTGTTTACATGCAAATTTGCAATAATTGAAATATGTTTGTTTTTGATATTAAGAAAGAAGAAAAAAATCTATTTACACTCCACAGAACAAGAGAATATGAAAAACATGGTTATTTCAAGTTAATGAATTTTAAACTCGGTGTATCTAATTTGCATATAATTTTCCCTCGCTTAAAATGAAGTTTAATTTTCAGAATACTTAATGAATTTGTAGCCCGTTTGCTCTTTTGGAAGTATTTATTGGTTCCTTTATTAAGCAAGATGTGGTTTTTGTGTAGCAATTGAAAATTTCAGGGAAAATAGAGAACGCATGTATCTAATTAATGTCTTGCATTTAAGTCTTGCAAAGAAAGTACTTATAAATTCATAATTTCGTTGCATGGATATGAGTTTACTCACATTTTGAAATAGCATCTATATTTCAAAGATATACAGGGTGGCCATAATTAAATAGGAGCTGTTCGGAGTCCTGTAGCAAAACATGTATTGGACGAAATTCAACCAAACTTGGGGTCAGTACACTCTGAAACATGGAGTTTTTATTTACAAAAGATACAAAATATACAATTCTGCCACCAGGGAATATTTGGCGCTATACGCGCGTGGTTTAATGGGAATAATTAAACAGTAATGGTTGCAAGAGACACAACAAATCAATTTTCGTGTTCGTATAACTTACAGATGTGGTGCAATATGTCCTCCTTTCAGATGTTCTGAGAACTGCATTCTGTGAATG
The DNA here is from genome assembly GCF_054136105.1 of Typopeltis vanoorti. Taxonomy (NCBI): domain Eukaryota; kingdom Metazoa; phylum Arthropoda; class Arachnida; order Uropygi; family Thelyphonidae; genus Typopeltis; species Typopeltis vanoorti. The sequence goes on from NC_143550.1 coordinate 40,495,726, forward strand.
ACATTTTCTACAGCGGAACGAAACAGATCTTCATTGATTTGCCTCACATACTGCGTTATTCTGCCTTTCGAGATTGCTAAATCAAGAACACGTCCTTTGCACACGTGTTTCAGATGGCCTGACAACCAAAGGTCACAGGAGTCGAGAACAGGCGAACGAGGTGACAATGCTGTGGCAAATGCACGACTAATCACTCTGTGTTCTGTGAAGTGTTCGTAACATTCGGTGTACCGGAAATCCAATGTGAGGTGGTGCTCCATCCTGCATGAATATGGTAGAGTCTATCTTCACTGCTGCAGTTGCAGAACAACAGAGTTGCGCAACATCTCTCGGTACCTCACAGTCTCTGCAGTCAGGTACCGAGTCACTGGTCCTGTGGGCCGTAATTCTTCGAAAAAGTACGGACCGATAATAAATGATGCAGTGAAACCAAGCCACACCACACTGTGACTTTTGTTGAGTGTAAAAGGGTCTCATGGAACACATGAGGGTTATTCATAGCCCAAATGTGGCAACGTGAGTTAACACTACCGTTCAGATAGAAATAAGCTTCGTCACTCTACAAGATCTTTCACGGTCATGCATCGTTCACCTCCATTCGAGCTGAGAACGTCAGGTCAAACTACAGTCCAGTTTTCGCATCACCATCAAGCAAAGCGCGAGTATTTTTTTCCCTTGTAGGGAAAAACCTCAGCATTTGATGCAGGATTTTCCACACATTTGAGCACGGCATGTCCAGTTGCCTTGATATTGCCCAAACACTGCTGGACTCTTGTGCATTATTCATTCCGTGTTCCACGACGACAGCTGCAACCTCGTCAACTTGTTGAGGAATAATCCGTTTGCGCCCCCCTCCTGGCCCTGCTAAAGCTCCGCTATTTTCAAATCGTAAAATCATTTTTCTAAGATTTGTTATTGTCATTGGACCTTTTCTCCTATCCTTCAAACTCTGGAATTTCCGAAGCGTGGCATTAGCGTTACCGCGTTGTTGACAGTAAAGCTTGACTAGCAACGCACGTTCCGGTAAGGTGAGATCCACAGAACTTCAGTCTTATCAGAATGACGCGAATCCATTTCGGTCTTCCTTATATCCAACCAATTCAGTAGAAACAGTGAGATTATGCAAATAGTATGCGCTTATGGCGCCAATTGTCGCTGGTGGCAGAATTTTGTACTTTTTTTTCTGTAAATCAACCCTACCCCACCCCACCCCATGTTTCAGAGTGTACTTCCACCAAGCTTGATTGAATTTCGTTCAATACATTTTTCACTACAGGACTCTGAACACCTCCTCTTTAATTATGGCCACCCCTTATTTCTTGCAAATCTGTGATATTTCTCCCAAGTTTCTAAAAGAAACTGAAATCCTATAACTTTTTTTTTAAATAATTCAGTAGATAAAATGAATTTTTTTTGTTTATTATGAAATAATAAAAAAACAATCTTAAGACGAAAATCTATATGACCAACAGGGCTGAAATTAGCTAGGGGGTGTTGAATCACAATCTGTAGGTCAGAAGCAACCGGACGGGAATCCATTCCTCGAGAAAGACCAAAAGAATTAAATAAAAGAAACTTTAGTTCACACATCTTCGTCCAAAACCATGAAACTAAGGTAAAACCCAATAAACAGCGTGTATGTTCAGCAGTATCGATCCGGAAAATGAAATCCTATGGCATGTACCGATCACAAACAAGTGTGGAAAGACAAGATTGGTCTTCGACTGAAGAAAATTCCCAAAACACTCAAACTTTGATCTCTACTGCAATTTTAAATTGCCCACTATAACAGAGTATAGAACTACTAACATCAGCTAACGCAGAGAGTCAGTTAGGACTTGTTAGGAAACAGTCTACGCACCAGCAACATATCATTAACAGATAACAACGATCTACCTTGAAATAAAAAGAAAATATATATATCGAACAAAAAAAGGTATTTACAGGCATCATACAGTGCAGTTTGACATCACTCGTTATATATGGCTACGATAATTAAATAAGCAACTGGTTGTGAAGCTAAATCTATTTAAAAAATTGGACAAAAACAAATTAAAGAAAATAAACTGAAAGTACACTTTCTTGTTTCAAGTTCCTAGAAAGTTTATAAATTATTGCTTAAATAATGAAATAAATTTCAATAAATACATACCTGTATGTCTGTATATAATATTTAATAACACTGAACAGCTAAGACTAATCTCCATTAAAAAAACTATCATTACGAGATATTAATGAGTACCTGGAGAAACTAAGGATGTGTAAATTAAACAGGCAAGTTTTTGTTTGTTTTTATATTAAACCTTTGTTTATGTTGAATTATTTAATACAAACAAAGTTTAATATAATCAGTTATCTTTTATTAAAATATCAGTTTTGACATGTACTGTACAAAACGATTTATTACTATTATATTCCTATGTCAAAAGCACTAAAATCAAAATAATAAAACAAAAAATAAAGTGAATATTCGCTGTCATTCAATCGAGTCTCTGGTATGGTGGTCTTCATACCAAATGTCCCATCTTTCTTCAGACCTGTGCGATTGGATCACCAGCAGTATAAGAATGTCCAACCATGTGACATTTATCAGCAGATGATCCCCCCCCCCCTAGATATGGAGAGAATTTCTTGTCACGCATGACGATCGACTGGTGGAACGAGATGTTCAGATGTGGATCGACAGATGTCAACAACGCGTTACAATCAATGACATTCCGATGATCTCACGGAATCGTTTACGATGTCATCCACGACCGTCCTGCTTTACGAAAAAAAAAAAAAAAGAAAGTCTCACAGCGTAGTTTTGTAAATAGTTGCAACGTACAGAAGAGTTGAATTACGTTAGAAATGTCAATCTACTGTTATATAAATTCATCAGATTACAACTAGTCAATCAACTTATCATGATATAATCCCTCTACACATTTAAATGAGGTTTTATTTTAATTAAGCATATTCTCTTGAACTTTATTAGTCTTTTATCTAACATGATTTCTTAAACATAAATTTTCTGTCAATTGAAATATGCAGACCTTTTTTTTCATAATTTTTATATAGACTTTCCTATCTACTTGTATCCATTTAATATCATCATCTTACCGAACAGTTGCATCGGTTTATATTAATAATGTGGGATATAAATGTGTTAATATTTTTATATGCTAAGTAGATATTAGTGTTCAATTTTAGTGTTCGATGACTAATAAATCACATAATACAACTGATACACTACAGAATTATTTACACACGTATTCATGATTACACATTCTCTTGATCTTCTGTCGTGCAGCTCGTGTGGTATAGTTGAATATGCGCTGGATCGATTGAGACTACGATTGCTATTGTGGCACCACCAGAAATGTAAGATTTCGGTAGATCTATAGCAATTATTATTGTGGAACCACCAAATGTAAGATTTCAGAACATTATAATAATTTTCTCTGTGCTATCATATCATCAAAGCAAGTGGAAGGTTGGATGTAATACATCCGTACATCTGACCTTCCACAAGCGTATTGCGTTTGATTTCTATGACATGATGGTAGGTGATGTTTCATATATGCTTCTACAAAAGTTGTAGTGAAAAATAAGAGACAATATGCCAGCATATAAGAAAAAAATAGTAAATCCTTGTATTTCCCTACAGTTCCATAACATGATTTTTAGCTCTATCTATCCGATATATGCATGAAGTTGTCACACGAACTACGTTATTGAAAACTCAAGTGCAACAATGGATTCGAGTCGAATGATAATCTATCTTCTCTATCTGTTAATTACAAAATTGATAAACAGTCAGAAATCAATTATATTTCTATTATAATTATCACGTTTCTCAAACCTTATGGATCGCTTCCACGATTTATTATTTTTGTTGAATACATACTAACGTTAACGGACTGCAATTATTTCAATATTAAAAGGATTAATTAGAATACTCTTAAAGAATTCATTTAGGAGCTTCTACATCCCACATAATTCTGTTTTGATGAGTGGAGTGCCAAGAAGAGATAAGAAGAAGAAGCCTGCAAAACATACATTAATAATGGCTGCTTCTTTGAGTAATGACGGCTTTGTTTCATTTATTCAAGACAGGAGCACTATGGCAAATATACGGTTTACTGACTACCAGGAAAGTAGGTCGAAGTAAACGATTTTCTTGCGTGTTAGATCAGCTCAACGAACCTCCCAGATGGACAACATGATAGTAGGCTATTTGTAACTTTGAATAAATCAATAACTAGCGCCGGTCAGTCCTAGGAAGTTCTGATCAACAGTTGAAACTCGAAGTTTAAGAAGTATAGAGTTTTAATTTAAAGTAAAGTAAAGAAAATATTGTGGTTTCTTGATTTGAAGATGTTTTAGGCACTAGATGACTTAAGATTTTTATTGCTCAATGTGCGACCATCGCCTGCTTTTTCGAGGCGAAAAGTGGCTTCAAAAATACCCTGGTTTGGTCTTTAGAACAGAGTTAGGGTTTATCTAATCTTTATCCTAAATTTTGTGGTTAATGATTACCATTAAAACGCAATAAACATGCATCAAACAGATTGTAAATGTTTCTTAATGTCTCGATAACCCTGCTTATCAGAAGCTGAAATTTATCAAAAGTGGGTGTAGCTTGAATACAAGTACGATATTTGGCCTCTAGAGCAAGATTCTAGATTATGTAATTAACTGGGTCAGTGTTTCTCAAACTTCAGATATCCACGTACCCCTTCTTAAATTTTCATTATTACCAAGTACCCCCTTATCAAATAATAAATAATTAAATAAATAAAGTATATTTCATTGTAAATGTCTATTTTATTTGAATTTATATGTTCATGAACAAAAAATATGTTTTTTTTTAATATAACAAAATTTGGAATAGGTCCCTCTTCATTGGTTGGTTCTCTAGAGATGTCAGACGACACACCCTTGTCAATTTCATTTGATCCAGATGCAATATCAACGGTTTCTTGTTGCTAACAGCTGTTTGTATTTACTACATTGCTCTCTTTTGTGGGTTTTATAAATCCAATCTTTAACCAATGCTCCATACTTCAGAATTGGAAAACTAAAAAAAATACCGTATTTACTCGAATATAACTCGCACTTTTTTTCCAAAATTAAAGCTAAAAAATCAAACGGTGCGAGATATATGAGGGGAATTTTCGGAAACTAAAATTTTTAGAAAAAAACTGAAAAAGGTGTGAACTTACCAAGAAGTTCTTATTCGCTATCGCTACTTTTGGCATCGAGAACAGTTTCCTTGTGTTCATCGTCAAAGTCATCTACCCAAATAACATCAATCTTCTTTCCCATTATTTCAAGCAAAAAGTACCAGTAATTTACAAGACTTGAGATACGTAGAGCAGCTAAGAAGAAGTGCATATGACTGGTGCTGTATTAACAAAAGATCACGCGAAACAAAAACAAATTAGCATTCAACAGTTGAGTTCAAATACTAATTCCCTTCAACCGAATTCCATAATATCTGAAACACGTTTCACTATATATTTCTTAGTTTGAACACGTTCACGACGGGGTGGTGTCAAGCAAAACCATATGTTGCACCGGCAACATATAGTTTTGCTTGAGTCTATACATCAGTTTCTGTTGGAGGGAGATGCGATTCATTGGTTAGTGCCATTTATATCCCAGTTGTCTCTAATTTTCACTATTTGCCACTATTTGTTGAGAAATATAATGATTCCATGCGTTAATGATGAATAGCCGAAAATTGCCACGTACCCCCTGAAGACCTTTAGGTTATCCCCGGGGGTATGTGTACCACACTTTGAGAAACACTGAACTAGGTAATTCACCTCGCTTAGGTGTGCCTCAGGGAAAGGCATATTCATATTGAGTATACAAACCAAATATCGTCCCATACAATACTCGGGAACAGAACAAGAATAAGCTATTCTTATTTTGTAAATCAAAGCAGTGAATCACGACACACACACACACACCCTATCAGATCAGAAGTGACTCGTGCATTTAACTATGGTTGCTGGCAGAACTTGTTTATCAAATGAATACCTTTCGTTAAATGGGCACGGTAACGTGGAAGAAATTTGCTGATTTAAAAGTATCCGTCAAACAGTCGGTATCGACGATGATCATTGGCTGAAACGATTCGAGTTCTATTTCTGTACAGGGTGAGAGGAACCTTTATCAGGGCCTTTTAACTGAAAGTGATTAACTGAAGGGGCAGGGTTTGCTGCAGTAAAACAGAAACGTGGCTACTAGAACACAAGCTACTAGAATTAACAGACATACAACACTTTCCTATTAGCCTTAGTTACTTCCACAGTAACTCAAGCATTCCAACTGAATCTTCGTTTAAATTAATATCGTGCATAGAAAAAATGAATACTGAAGGGTATTGACATTCTGGCCAATTTTGTGGTTCTTAAGTTGTGGAAATGAGCCAGTTCAGTATCATGGTAGATGGTAGATTCGTCAAAAGTATATTAAAAATAGAGTTTGTGAAACAAGTGGGTCACATAAATGTTTGCAACTTTGTGCATATGTACGTACATCCATATCACTATGATACACCTGATTTTTCCAAGCTGTGGATTCATTAAGTGAAGTGTGATTTTTCTCCCAAGAAAAGGGTAGATGGGTTCTGATTTTCTAAATTGTATTTAATTCTGTTTAAATTATTATTTTTTTCTTCTAATATCTCCCAGTTATGCTATCAACACGAATCTTAAATAGCAAAAACTGCAAATAAGAACATTGGTTTCAGATCATTTAGATTTCTTCAAATTGGATTAGAATCCATTTATATCACTGTGGTCCCCATTAATACATACACACTATACGAACTAATAAACCAGCATACATCTGGCAATACTGTGGCGATCTATTTCTGTATTCATTATTTTTCTTCACTGCTGTACTTTTGCTCAGATTTCGTTATTTATGAAACTGAGCTGAAACCATATACAACAGGGAGAAATTTATCTAGAATACTTCCCACTACTAAATCCCTAGGGCGCGAGGCAGGAAAATAACTTGCTCAGACAACGCCCTCTGTTATTTGTTAGCTAATGGCCATATGGGAAATATAACCCGCCATCCAAGAAGTGGCTATTGTTCCGGTTGCTAGCTATACCTGGGGAGAACTGCAGCTGTGTCATGAAAACAACAACGCTCTCTCCTTCCCTCCCTCCCCCTCAGCAATACATTGTCACGATGGGGATCAGACTGCGGTTTGTGACATCAATAGTCCGTGATGTGACGCGAAACTGAGGTATCATTCTAATGAAGGCATATTCCATATTTTCTACATGTACAAGGCCTGTTGGCAGCTATAGTTAAGTGAAAAATATCAGATTTCATTTCGCAATGGATAGCTCTGTGATTACAAAAAAACTGCCCAAACAGTGAATCATACTTTTATACAATAGATAAAGTCGATAAATAACATTTTGAAGTAAAAGATACACTGGATGAGCATCACTAAAATAGAAACCAGACGTTGATTGATTGGCCAGTTGAGTCTGTGCAAACACAAGATCAAAGTTACTCTCTGTTGGAACACTGAGTGACAAATCAACCCTAGAACTGCTATCAAGATACCACAATCTGGACAAAAAAGTCAATAAAATGAACCACTAGAGATCTCCTTGTCTCACCAGAGCTGTCGTAATAATAAATGGATGGTGACAAAATGTGTCAGATAATCATGAAGAATAACTTTTATATCATCTGACGTATCACAGCTTTCCGAAAGAGTTTTAAAAGAGAAGCCATACAATGAAAAACAAACGATGTTGACAGAAACAACTGGCCATCTAGCATAATTATCAGAGATGTGAATGCTGAAATACGTTTTAGTTTTTTTTGTAAAATAAATAGACAAAAGATATAGTTTGCTAGTTTTATTAGGTTTCACAAACGTGTACTGCAGCTACTAGATTCTGTGAGCATGTCAAGAATTAAAGAAATTAGGCTGATTAACAGTACAAAGATGATGAAAAAAACACATTATCTTCATCAGCTCTAAAACAAGTTCGTAGAAAGCCTGAGAAGATGTAGGTCCCTTTTTTGGAGAGAGAGAGAGAGAGAGAGAGAGAGAGAGAAATAGCTCTTATTTCTGAAACCTAACAGTCGATTATCTTATCAAAAATGCCCTGACACCTCTGTATAGTAGCTATGGTTATATGTATCACAACCATGGCTTACGCAGTATAAAAGAATCTGCACAATCTTGAAATCTTCATTGACAAACATTAAGGGCCATATCGAAGAGTTCAATGACTTTCGACGTAGTGTTATGATGCCACCTTTCCAATAACATGTTCGGGAAATTGTTGCACTGTTGCAGCTGTCCTGATCAACTGCAAGTGAGGCTAATGTGAAGCGGAAACGACTAAGTGCAACAGCACAATCGCTGCCTGGTAGACCACATAAAATCACACAGCGGAACCGCTGAGTGCTGAAGAGCATGAAGCTTAAAAATCGCTCGTTTTGGCTAAAACACTAGCGACCGAGTTCCGAAATCCTCTGCAAGCAATGATAACACCGCAACTGTTCGTCGGGAGATGATGAACATGGTTTCCATGGTCATACAGCCGCAAAAAATGCCTAACATCAGCAAAGGCAACGCCAAAGGTCGGGTGGAGTAGTGTATACTCGCTTCCATTGACTCTGGAGCAGTAAATTGCGTTCTTTGGAGTGAAGAATCGTATTTTTCCGTCTGGCCGTCCCATGGACAAGAGTGGGTTTCGTGGATGCCATGAGAACGCTACCTGCCCAAATGTGCTGTGTCAACTGTGAAGGTGGTAGAGGATACATCATGATCTGAAGCTATTTTTTATGATAATGTTGGGCTCCCTAGACCTGGTGACTAGTGGGAAATGTTAATTATGTGCTTCAACTTTATGGTAACAATTCGGTGAAAGCGCTTTCCTATATCAAACATGGTAATGTCCTTATCCACAAAGAAGTCTGTGAAGGAATGATTTGATGAGATGGGTGTTCTTGTTTGGCCTGCACAGAGCGCTGATCTCAACCCTATTGAACACCAATGGGATGAATTGAAATGCCTATTGAGAGCCAGGCCGACACTCATCAGCGACTGATAACACTAATATCCTCAGCAACGTACCAACATCTATTGGAAACCTTCCCAGAAAACTGTTATAGAAGCAAGTTGTGGTCCGACTCCATATTAATGCCTTTTATATTACAGTGAGAATTGGGATGAGCAGGCGTCCAGATATTTTTGATCAGATAGTTTATAATCAGTACTTGACGGTACTGACTGTACGCAGAAAATGAAAAAGTACGCAGAAAATTCGCCTAAAATATTCCTGGATTGGAAATTCATCGAAAAACAATTCACCCCCAAAAATCACGAAAAACAATTAGCCTCCAAAGGTCATCGAATTACAATTAATCGAAACCCTATTCATTAAAGAGATAATTGAAAAGTCGATTAATACAACAACGATTAATTCAAAAGGCAATTAATCAAACAGGCAATGCGCGAAAATCAAAAATTCATCGAAAATTCAAATTCGTCGAAAGAGCAATCATTGATGAATCATGTCACCAAAAACTAAATTGAAGCGAAGTTTCATCAAACTAGAGATAAAATAAACTATAGACGCATAGATATCGATACTTACAATAAAAGGTGATATGAGCACTTTATTTATATCTTGTGTTTATAATAAGATTTATAAATGCCCAATTTTACTTTATTCTTTACCTATCACGGTACGGACATGGATGAGGTAGAGAATTTTCTGCTTACATCTATTAATCTAAATCTGAAATATTTCTGAAGTAATTGAAATATCATAAAATTTGATAAAATTAGCAGAAAAAAAACTATTACAATACTCTATTTTTTTACATGATGAGAGTAAATAACATATTCAATAAAAATAACTAAGATTGATAGGCTTTATGATAAGCAGTTTCCACCACATTGGAATTTTCGCAAGAAAGCAAATTCTAGTCAAGCTTATTGAATTCTGACTTTAAGTCAGCTATCATATCCATGCAGCAGCGACTTTCAGTGTAACATGAGTTGATGTCCAATGGAACATGTTTTAAAAGCATGTTCCATGAAACATGAATTGTTCAATGGAACATGAATGTTTTAAGATTTATTTCTATTCCAGGATTTGTTTTAAGATTGATTTCTATTCCATGATTTGTTTTAAGATTGATTTCTATTTCATGATTTGTTCTTCTATGAACTGCTTTTCGATGAAATGGCATCGATTAATTGTTTATTAAGTCAATTGTCTTTTAATGAACTGTTTTATGTATTTTCATGGAATCTGCTGCACATTTTATGCAGGGCTAATTTCCTTTTTCTGTGCTACTGTCAAATTTACATATAAAGAAGTTTGATTACGTTTACCTAATACTGTCAGCATAACATAAATAAAAATTTAATTAGATGAATATCTTTCGCTATTCAACTTTTTATATTTGAATGTCTTAATTAGTTCTTAAAAGGTTGGAGTACAATATGAATATATAAATAAAGAAGGGACTTATATTTTCCCTTGAATGTTATTGAATTTGTTACGGCAAAGTAAACTGGATTCTTTGAATCTTAATTAGCGTATTATGGCTGTCAGCTGAGTGTGTTCTTTTGGCCGATTTGGCTGTTTTGTAGGATAAAAAACCTTCCCCCCCATAAGATTAACTAGCTCACCTTCAGCTAAAAAGCCTTGAGAAACTTTCTTCGGGTTCTGAACGGGATTCGAACCCAGGTCTTTCCAAACAAAGGGCATTGTCGTTACCGAACTATGGAGGCTTTGATAAACTTTACGACAGTCCTTATTATTACCGAAAATAGATTTTTCTGTAAATAACGAATTAGGGACCGATTTTAGGTACTCTAATATTTACGCAAATTCAAATACCATACTTAGATAAATGTCAAATCCATTTATCCAGCAAGTGTAAAGTTTCATCATCCACCTTTGACATTTAACTTCGCACTTATTCACTCAAGTAACGTACTTCTCTTCACGAGTGCTTATCAGTCGATGGAACTGCAAGTCCAAAAGTGGCTGGATTCGCAGTTATATAAGAGCATTAATGCGTACATTAACGTTGTCGAAGCTTCATCTTCATGACAATAATCAGAACTGAAAATCTTTAATATATATACTGCGTGACCAGAACATTATAAACTATTTAAATATTGTGTAGGACCTATGTCTTTAGAACAACTTGAATTCGATGTGACACGGATTGCACGTGTGTCTGAGAGGTATATGGGGGGGGGGGGGAACTGAAAGACATCCTCTTCCCAGATTAGTCAGAGATGGCTTATGTGACTGCACAGGATCCGAAAGAATATTTAAACTCCGTAACTTTTCTCAAGCCTAATTCAACTTCATTGGCGATAACAAAAGACTATTTCTTTGAATGTTTGTGAAGTCAGTGGTTTAAGAATTGAGCATCTCTTATGGCTCAGATGATTACGAATCAAACCAAATCAACGACTTAAATGATATTCAAAACTTTAATCAGTTTCCAACAGAACAGGAATTTATCTGTAAGCTGTTTTCAAAATTCTATTGCCAGTCCTACATAGCATTGGGTTCCACAGTCTTCCAAACCCTTGGAACTCTGTCGATTTGGTAGTAAGGGGAGGAGGGTAAAATCCATTGAATTCTACTTAGGCCACTGATATAAACTGCTGCGATCCAAAATTACACATTGTCCATTAATATATATGTACATATCAAAACAACTTTAAGTAAGTTGACTCCTGAATAAAAAAGCACTTCGGGAACCATTTCCAACTCAACTCAAAGATATCGAAAAAAATACAGTACATTCAACGACTGTCCAAAGTTCTAAAAATTTCCCAGTTTCGTACGAAATGCGTCATCTTAAGCTTTAAAAAAATTCTTTTCAAAATGTATCTTAAAAAAACCAACTAAAATGTACAAAAACAGCTTCATCGGTAACGCAGTGGAAAAAGAAGTATTTGAAGTAGAAAAAAAAAGTAGAAGGCTGCTCAGTAATAACAAACAGTGAAAACAACAGCGTCATACGGTTTCTTCAGTGGAAAACTCGGACAACGATAAAAAGAAAAAAAAAGTGTTCGCCGTCATCGCACTAGCTAGAATATCTCGTGAACAAAATGAGTTTGCATAATGAGACAAACAGAGTTCACTTTATTTATGACATTAAAATGTATCTATCCTTAGAATAAGATAAATATTTTTAAAAACGCTAAATAAATTGGACATTTCTCTAGTCCTGTTGCATTGATGTAACTTACTAACCTTTAAACAGTCGGGCAGCAACTGTATTACGATAAAACGTTCATTCAGTTATAGAAATAAGGAAAATTTAAATAAATCATGTCTTAAAATAAATAAATAAAAATGAAATATTTTTGTTCTTATATCCTGCCGATAACTATACCAATGCGACCGGATGTACCACATCAACAATTAATGTTCTTTATATTACAAAATCAGTAGAGGATTGGCCCTGTGGCCTAGATGCCTTATGACTCCTAGATATGCTTTCTGCCATGTTTTGATATGTGGCTACCGGAACACGACTCCAATGCTCCCGTAATGTCACCGCCAGCTGTTACAATCCAGTTCACCCTAAACATGTCTAGTGGGGTGCAGAATTGTTCATTCAGTCTGTCTTAGAAAGTATGATATGGTTCATTGCCATTCTACAATCATTCCTTTTCTAAACTCGATGTGTTTATATTATCTCATTGCTGTATGCTACTAGTATTTGAATATTACTTACATATCACTGCATTCGCATTTAAGTCATAATAACTGGTAAAGCATGAGTTATAGTTCTGTAAGGTGTCCGATGACTTTTGTCTATATTACAGTAATATTTTTATGTAAAGTTATACTGTAATTTTAATAAAATTATACCAGAGACGAGTGACCAAGATGATAGCAGGTCTGTGGAATGAACCTTATGAGAACAGGATGAAGATTTGTGGGTTGCAAAATTTGGTCGATAGGCGGAAAAGGGGTGATATGATTGAGACATTCAAATTACTGAAGGGTTTCTATAAGATTAATGCAGAAGATATTTTTGAGAATAGGACTGGTGGTGGGAGGACTAGGGGTCATACATGGAAGCTGGGCAAGAATGTGGTTAGCAGGGGTGTTAGAGCTGGGTTCTTTACTTGGAGAGTGGTGAATGAGCAGAATAAGCTGCCAGAATCTGTTGTGGGTGCTACGACCGTGAATGAGTTCAAGGCGAGGTATGATAGATACTGTGTGAATGTCGAATAGTTGTTATTGACATTGACATGATGTTAGGGCCTCCCTCGATGAGTTTGTCAACTCCTTGGAGTTGCCCGGAATAATAATAATAATAAACTTTTATGCAATTGTTCGCAATAATTGTAATCATAAAATTATTAGTGCTAAAAGTAAGAGAATCATAATCTCTAAAGTGATTTTGAAATTTTTCTGTAACAGTATTTGTGGCATCATTTACCAGCAATACTCCTTTCACATATACTTCTACAGGGTGTCCCAAAATTCACGCAAGATTTAAATTTAGTGCCATTTGTGCGGTAAAGTGTTGCCAACGAGAAAAAAAAAGACAGCGTGACAGCTGACAGTTCAGGGTTATTAAAAATGGAGCGCTACACGAAAGAACAACGCATTTTCATTGTTGAGCAATATTTTAAAAATAATGAAGGTTTGGCAGCTACAGTTCGCAATTTTCGTACAAAATATGGTCGGAATAGTGATTTAACTTCATCAACTGTGAAAAGATTAATTACAAAATTCAAGGAAACTGGATCAATTAGTGATCTTATACACTCTGGCCATCCTTCAACAAGTCGTTCAACAGAAAACATCGAAGCAGTTCGTGAGAGTGTTGCTGAGAGTCCAGGAACATCAATTCGGCACCGTGGTCTTGAATTGGGCATTTCGAGAAGCTCTCTACAGCGTATTCTCACGAAAGATTTGCATCTTTATGCTTACGATGTTCAATTGACTCAAGAACGGAAGCCTACTGACCACACACAGCGAAGAGAGTTCGTTGAATGGATTATGGAACAACAACAAGTGGATGCTTATTTTTCGAACAAAATCATCTTCAGCGATGAGGCTCATTTTCTTCTTGATGGCTTCGTTAATCGACAAAATTGTCGCATTTGGGGTTCAGAAAATCCACGAGTGATTGTTGAGAAACAAATGCATCCACAACGCGTCACTGTTTGGTGCGGATTTTGGGCTGGAGGCATCATCGGTCCATTCTTCTTCGAAAATGCGGTTGGTAAGGCAATAACAGTTAATGGTGCTCGCTATCGCGACATGATAATCCAGTTTTTTTGTGCCTAAATTGCAAGATATGGATGTGGACGACATGTGGTTTCAACAAGACGGTGCCACGTGCCATACAGCCCGAGAAACAATTCAATTACTGCATGAGTCATTTCCTGGTCGTGTAATTTCCCGTTTTGGTGATCAGAATTGGCCGCCCAGATCATGTGACTTAACGCCGTTGGACTTTTTTCTTTGGGGTTTTTTGAAGTCTAAGGTTTATGCCAACAAGCCCACGACCACCCACGAAGGAGGAAATTGAGGAGGAAATTGAAGGAGGAAATTGAGTGCTGTATCAACGAAATTCGGCTACATTTATGCAAAACGGTCATGGAAAATTTCGACAAAAGAGTGCGTATGTGCCAGCAAAGCCGTGGAATCCATTTACCCGATATGCTATTCCATGCATAACCCTATACTGTATACTTTATGAATTAATAAGCAATTACAATTTTTAATTAAAAACCTGTGTTTTCTATCAAAATTACTTCTTGCGTGAATTTTGAGACACCTTGTATAATTGGATTTTGGACTTTTGATTATTATTTTATTTTGCTATGGATATGGTCTAGTTACTGTTTGTTATAGACACATTTGATTTATGTGTCTATAACAAACACCGTAAAATCTTCAATAGAGGAACATGACTGATATTCATATTCAGCAGGAAGTAACATATTAATTTACGTTAAACTAGATTTTTTGTTTGTTCCGGCCATGTGTGTGCTACAAAGGCGTACACAGCTGTTTATTCACTTTAACAATGTCAGTATTAAAGACAGGGTGTACAAAAGTTTTGTTGAAAGATCGGCAAAGTAGCAGCTGCACCTGTTTCGGATACACCTGTTCCAAGGCCAATAATTGTAATTTTAGAAGAATACCATTAATCATGTCAAGGATTTAGTTTGAAAGAAGAAGAAAAATCGTACTATAACAAGCCACAATACAGACAGCACAAACTGCAATTATAAAGCCCGCATCCTACATTGCAGTTACGCCCCTGCAGACAGGTGACTATCATAGAATTGACTGAAAGAGTGAGTGATCTAAGAACAGCTGAAGCAAAAAAAAATCGTTACACAAAGTTCATACATCCTGGCTAGATTTGTATCCAAACTGGTATTGCTAATAGACAGAATGTTACAAAATCTTCAAAAAAAAAAAAAAAGGGTGAGAGATTACGGGGTTCAAATAAATGCAAACGGTTAGTTTAGGATGAATATAACAGTGTTGTTGGGTACTTGAAGAACCTACCGTTCAGAGATTCCATCATCACCACATTCCCTAACCGGATTTCGAACTTTCTCTCTCTGTCTAAAAGAACACCATTACATAAAAAAGTTAGTTTATGTTTGACCAGGGGCGGTTCGTGTATAAGCACTGCGGAACTGCAGCACCCCCAATTTTTCTCGATATATAAATATATTTATTAATTTATTTACATTTGCTTGTAATATTTAATTTTATCATCAACAATCCTATACAATTCTCTTATTTTTTGTATAAAAAATAATAAAAATCCATCTTGTAGCACTATAAGGAGGGCGAAGGACGATAGCAGCACTGTGGTAAACACAGTGTCATATTGCTACGCGCGCAAGTATATGCATATTATAGTGAGATGCGAGCTATTAGCGTAATGCGGCACTGTCCGTCGAGCAGTTCCACTGTTGTTTATATTCAGTTTGCGCCAGTAGTAGAGTATTCGTAGTGCTTATCGTGTTTACTCCGTCTCTTTAAATATTTGGACATTACAATTAAAGGATTTAATTGTAATTTCCAAAAATTGTAAATCCATTCCTTTAATTACAATTAAAGGAATGGATTTTATTTTAAGTAATTTTGAATTATACCAAACTGTATAATTTTATCGATAATAAACAATATTTTTTCATGTTTAATTTTTACCATAATTTTGATATTTTATCCAAACACGTATACACTGTACTTACAGTGTGTATGTATATTTCGAAAGTTGCAGCACCTCCCACGATTTCAAGCCACGAACCGCCACTGTGTTTGACATTTAAGATTACTCGCAATTATTGCAAGAAACAACAATGCTATTCAAATTAAGTGGATATCGAATCCAACATTACTTCAAAGCCGAATAGAGAAACTACAAGAGTTTCATGCTGAACATAGAAACTATAAAAGTTTCTGCAGATCCAAGCGTAAGCAAACCTTTCATGACACAGGCAACTCGTAGTAAAGGTGGAGTATGCTCCGATCACTATCCTTAGTATTTTCCATAATGTAAAGCACATATCCAGTCGGATATGTATGATGCTATACATTATGGGGGGGAGGGGTCACTACCCAGACCGGTTTCGACCTTTGTTGAGGTCTCATCAGCGAGTAGGTAGACCCATAATACAAATACCGAGGTTGTGGTGATGCAGAGGTTATACTTTATCATACGAATTGCCAAGTGGTGTCACATCATAAAAGGCAAGAATTATTGAAATAGAGAGCCAAAAGGTTTCATTTCAGCTTTACTACGAGTTGCTCGTGTCATGAAAGGTTTGCTTACGCTTGGATCCGCCGAAACATTTATAGTTTCGATCTATAAAATAGATATTCGTCATGAAACTCTTGTAGTTTCTCTATTCGGCTTTGAAGTAATGTTGGATTCAATATCCACTTAATTTGAATAATTTTGCATCGCCGAAGTGAAGCCTTTTGGCTCTCTTTTTCAGTAACAACAACGCTATTTAAAGATAGGTAAGAACAACAGTAGGATTCTACAAACGTATAGGAAAAGAGTGATGAGAAACATTCAAGCACATAGGGAAAGCCACATCCTAGCTCCAGCGGTCATCAAGACTTTAATGTCAAACAACGTGTAGAAAGGATCATTTGACAGGTTATCACATAAAGCTTTTATCGCGTAAAGCTAGCAACGATACCTTTTTAACATACCAGCGCTACATAAGAGAGTAAATATCACTAATCATTTAGATGGAAAAACTGGATCCCTCTCCTCAGTGAGGGATATTTGAATTTTTTCCTTTAAAAGCGTCGATTAATCAACTGAAATGTTGCATTTCAGTAGTTAGAGTTAGAACGTATAGTTAGAAGAAGCGCTGTTGCATCTAAAAACGAAATGTGTTCCGAAAGATAAAACAGAACATGTGCTATTTATCCGAAGAAAAACATTCATTCTTTATGTTTCTTTTCTCTGCTCTGATAGCATTCATAATCGCGGAATTTCCGACTTCAGAATGTAGTTAAGATGTTAGGGCGATAGCTAATTATCGTTTGTTGATTCTCCGCAGTTACTGAAGTAGAGTGTTCACTTCCTTAGCAGATGTCGTATAGTTGACTCACTCCGGGGTATCGATTTACTACCTTGGCTGCATTAGTCATGAACAATGGTCATAGATGTGGGTGATCTAGAAAAGCTGTTTTCGTACATAATAATCTAATGCAGACTTAATTACTAGTGTGTGATCATGGTGGAGATTACTGCCCGCACAAACCAATCATTTCAACAGAAACCGGAAAGAACCAATTATCTATTCAAAGTGGAATGAAAAGTCATTATAAGTTTGTTTTTTCGATTTTATTGTTTTTTTTTTTTTGCAGATAAAATAAAATAAAATGGATCAAATTAAGAGACTAAGAAATGTAAAGAAAAATACTTTAATAAAAGATAGTTTTAAGACCCCAGGATTAAACATGACAGATGCAGAATTCTAAAATATGCATTTATATACTTCTCTTATATCGTTATGAACAAATACCCATTAAAAGTTGCAATGAAAAAAAAATTAAATGCCTTTGATATACTTCTCCAGAAAAAAAAAAACGCTACATGAATTATCCTAATTATTTAGCATACATCGGCCTTAGCGTATCGGCCAGCCAGGCCGGCATATACTCTGTCCAACCAGCAGACTGCAGATTTGAATCCTGCTTTAGGCATGGATATCTGTGATTGCCTTTAAGCAGGAAACGAGGGAAAGATTGATTGCCGTGAAATTTTAATGTATAGTTTAAATGATGTATTAAAATTTTCTCGGTTATTTTAATCATTCTTCATATGTCCTTTCTCAGCTGATGCAGTTTTTTCCCTATCCTGACAAGTACTTCATAGTCGCCTTCTCATTCTTTTAAATCAATAACAAGAGAATACTTGAGGTATATAATCATCATATTCGTCTCCTTATTTGAGTAGTACCTGCTAGATTTACATGGTACACTTAGTATAATAGCTTTCTTTTCTCCTTTCTCGTAATTTTCTACAATAATGTATCAATTATTACTTTATAAAGCATGTGATTTCGTGATGTTTATGTAACCAATCAGTGTTGATTCACACATCCCTTTAATCTCAGTTAAGCATTTGTAATTGATTACAAAAATAAAACATAGTTCATTAATGAAGAACATTTTTAAATTAGTTTGCTTTAAGATTATAAAACAAGCGACATTAATTTGCATTGTCAATATTCGTAAGATGAATTTTTGTGGTACGAAGTAAAAAAAAGTTTAATCTTTGGATGCAATAAAGTATTATTGTAATGTACTCTTGAGAAAAAAAATAAACTGACGGAAAGGCATTTAGATATTTCTAGACAGGAGAATAATTCTTCACTCGGATTTGCATTCGACAAAGACTAAGTGACAAAATGCAAGATAACGAAAGAAGAGAACGCAAGTTAATAAATAAAGAAATCAAATGACAAAATTGTATCCTATCTTGTCGAGACAGGAAAAATCGTTGTAGAAAAGATTAAAAATGTACTTTTTAATCTGCTTTTTACAGTATTTGATTAGTACGAGTGAACAAACTGATGCTACGAGACCAGTCTGTTAACTGCTTGTATTCTCTATGTTTGCCTGTTTTAGGATGGCAAATTCAAGTTTTCTGGAGGAAAAATCTTTTCCAACCTCTTATAAAGGTTCTTTTTGAACGAAAGACAAATATCAAGTCTTCACCACTGACTACCAAAGGAGAAAACACGAGAAACAAAAGATACAACAAAATGAAAGATTATGAGAATTCAAGAAAGCGTATAGAAGGATTTCTTTAGACTATAATTATCCAGAGTGTAAGATTATATTGCATGTATCTAGACTATCATGTTAACAATGGAAAACACCTGGGTTCAAATCCCGTCCATGTCTTCAAATTCTTTTCAACTGAAGAGTTAGTTAGTATAATACAACAGTTGGTAGGGTTTTGTCGTCCAAGAAAATCTGGGTTTTCATTAATCAAAACAGGCAAAAGGGCAGAAGAACACGCGGTTAAGAGACATAATACACCGATCTCGTAGCCTTGGTTGCCTTGACTATAACTTCAAATAAATGTAAATAACATAGCTGTTTCACAGCATGACACATTTCTCTCTGATCTGATATACTTTCGCATTTGGTTTTTCCAATATTTTCTTTCCCTCTATATCTTTGTAAAGTGTACAAACTTGGACTATAGTTTACGAATCTCGTGATGTTGAACCACCGAAGCGTTTTGACGTATGCAATGCAGTGCTCTAGTCGATAGTGGCGTATTTGGTATAATGTGAATGTTTATCATTTAGTTTATCCACTTGTGCAAAATGTCATTCAAATACTAAATTCCAATGCAGTTATATTGGATAGTGAATGTTTACATATTTTTGTCAATATTTATCCTTAAAGAATTTTAGAAACCAATGCAAAGCAGAACTGCTCTTTAGCTAGTAATATCATGAAAAGATACTAAAATACGAAACTCGTATTTTTTAAAAAAGTATAGATAGAAAATTTTTAAATTCTGTAACATTTATTTTTAAGATGTATATAGGCGCACTAATCGAATTTGGGTATCGAAAAAAAAAATGACGCACTAATCGGGGGCGCATTAATCGAGGGATTGCTGTACAGATAATTAAGTCTGTATATTGTCAATCAGTAATGCAGTCTAGAAATTCCTTAATAAGCTCATATAATAATTCATTATATGAGCTTATTAAGGCTCGAATGAAGATCTTAAATGAGATTCTTATAAGATCCCTTAATAAGCTCATATAATAATTCATTATATGAGCTTATTAAGGCTCGAATGAAGATCTTAAATGAGATTCTTATAAGATCCCTTAATAAGCTCTTATAATAAGACAAACAAATTCGGAAGAGTTTGCAAGGGATGTTGGAAAAGAGTTAAAAAAACGGAATGAGGAAACATGCGTTTGACGGACATAATTCTCGCATATATTTACTTCGCCGTACTATCGCTGGGTGTAATTCAGAGCAATAAAGCCTCTGTAGATCAGTCGGTACAGACGAAGCCATTTGGCCTTCAACTGCTTGAAGACCAAATCGAACCCAGGAAAGACCTGGGTTCGATTCCCGTCCATGACGTGAGGAACCTTTATCTGGTCTCTTTCGACTAAAGGTGAGTTAGTCGGTCTCATACGGGGGTAGAGGATTTTTTTCGCCAGGAAACTCGGGTTTTTTGTACCTCAGAACAGGCAAATCGGCACCATGAACATACACTAATTTACAATCATAAATACATACGTAATCCCTGACTAGGAAGGCTCAACCAGTCCTAAGGGACAGTAGAGGAATGGGGGAAAATCCCACACGAATAAATAAAATAAATTCAGAGTAATATTCTAAAATCATAAAAAAACAGTAATCGAATTTTGTACAAACACAGTTTTTCGAATTTTTAAATATTTTTTCAACTACGTTAATTGATATTTTTAGAATCTGAAACAACTCTTTTGTGAAGGCATATCGTTCTAGATATACCTTTTCTGTCACAAAATTCCATTGAGTCTCTAATCACAATTAAATTTCGTGTATTCCAGCGAGATTAAAGACACACAAATGTCTGCTTGGGTAAATAAAATTAATTTATTATCTAGATTAAATATTCAGTCAAAAAATAGTAATTGTTATATCGAAGAAAGTTCCCGCAGTACCTAACTAAATGAAACCAGTCTTATAATCCTCGTGGGCACTATACGCGCACGGGTTAATCTTGCCCTTGAATGGCTTTCGCAAATGACTTTCACGATGCACTTATATGAATGCAAACTACTTGGAGTAAAACAACATTTAATTCACGCGCATAAATTAATAAAAACATATCATAATGCGCTTTTTATTTGAGGTCATATCATTTATTAGCATTTTTAATATTTTCAAAATGCTTCTATAATGTCCTAAATATGCAAACATAAACCATCTGATAAATTGCTTATATTTGCAGTCTTGTTAATATGAAAACGACATTTATCACGTGACTAAAAGAATTGAGAATGACCACAAATGCCAAACGCTTAACCACAAGCATTTGGCATTAATCACAAAGCACATTACGATACAAGTAACGGATGCCATTAATGGATGAAAACAAACGTTAAAAAAAAAAAATGCTGGTTAATTCGTTTGACAAACCTTCAGTGACAACCATTCTCCAGGAGATCTACAAGTGGTGCAGCATCAACTCTGCTATTATCGGGTTGCTCTTTCTCCCAACAACACCTCGTCACGGCGCTGCGATCTCAAGCAACCGTAGCAAACTGTAGCTTGTTTCCAGGCAACCCGGAACCAGTGCACGTGGACATGCGGGGAATAGAGCACGTGCGAAAGGAGAAGACGGGGTGTGTGCATTTCCAGCCAGGCAAAAGCGGAAAGAGGGACAAACAACAGAAGTGGTCGCCATCGAGGCAACGATAAATGTATAAGGAGATACAGAAATAGGTAAGAAACACATTTGGTTTATCTTTGATGTTCTTGATATCCGATATGGTCTGGTGTAAGCCACCAGACACGGGTTGTATAATAGACCAGTGCTGTCAGTTTCGTGGGGATTCGCTGACAGCGAATCATCTATTAAACATGTTACACCGATAATTTCTAGTCTTTTTATAACTGAAAAATATTTACATTACTGCAACTTCTCTCTCCCTCTCTATCTGTCTATCTCTCATCCATACATAACTTCGAAAATGATCTCTTTATAAAAGTCTTGATGTATTGATATATTAATTTATACTTTCTAGTATTTTGGTTATGTGGAGTATTTTAATAAGTTTTTTTTTTCCTCCCAGAAAAAAAGGTTTTTTTTTAATCCCACTGACAAACGAACCAAAAACAAAACAAAACATAATTTACAGACATAACACATTGGCCTCATAGCCTTAGTTGCTCCTTCCGTAATCCCAGATAACATATTTATTAATATGAGTAAAAACGGTAAAAACAATTCAAATATATCCACAAAGAATCCCGTAAATTTTCTTGCTTTGTATGCCATTAAAACATGAAAACATATGTTAGAAAAATGTAAATTTTGTTTCCTTTATTCTTACACCAGTAAGTAACTATACTTACCAAATTAACAATTATTAACAAATTAACATAGAATACAATTTTATTAATTAGTCAGTATGATAAGAACTCATTAACCCTCAAAGAATATAATACTCAGTCTATTTATGCAGAATAGTCATTATAGTAAACTCCGTGTTTTAATCAATTAACATTGTAGCTTAGCGTCAGGAGCGCGCCAAGGGTATTTGTCGCCCAGGTGCAAACTTTTATCGGACGGCCGTCTGACATCTAAAAGTAAGGGTTATTAATATTATATTAGTTAATGTCGTGTTAAAGTCAATGTTGCTGCCCGGATGCGATGCACCCTTCCCTCCTTGCACCCTCGGGTTGGTGCGGCCCTGCTTAGCGTATCAATCTGACAAGAAATGACTCAGAAATTAGTTCATTCTCTTATCGAAATTCTTATAAATTTGGAAGAAAGAAAAACGGAGAATAACCAAAACAAAATCTTACTTAGTTTTACTAAAGGAAGAGCCATAAGGCTTCATTTCGGCGATGCAAAATTACATAGGCAAAGTGGATACTAGATTCATTATATCAAAGTCGAATGTTTATAGAAATTACGAAAGTTTGGGTTATCTATGCCACTACCTATATAAGAGACCACCTGCAAAGCCATTTAGGCACTTATAAGTGTTAATTACATTCTTATAAATCTTTCTTATAACAGTACCTTTTGCATAATGGATATAGTGCAATCAAGCCATTTCATTTCGACTGTTGAAGTTGTTTTCCAGTTTCCTATTGGTTTTTCCCTAAACATTCAGAAGTAAATTAAGATCCTAACGGATAGCAAAAACGTAATCAGAATTTAGAAGTACTATTAGTAATCTGAAAATACTATTAAATTAATTATTAAAATGGAATGCTTTTTATCTAGTAGTATTCAATAAACCACTTTTTTAAAAATTTTAATAAAAATGTTTAGAAATAAACATAAATGAAAACAGGGAGAATGAATGAATGAATAAAGAATTAAATGAAGGGTAGCTAATTATCGATGTATTCTAAATAGGTTTCAAAGCTAAGTAGGATTACAGAAGCTACACACGATCCATCGAATATTAGATATTTATTTTCCTCGCGGCCTAAACACTTGACTGAACGAATAGTATTTCTGAGTTGCAGGTTCAAATCGCATCAGAATATGGATTTTTATGAAAGGTTTTAGGTAGAAGATGATTTCATCTCCTGCATTATGCCACCCTGCTTATTAGAAGCAAGAAACATTGAAAAAGTACAATTCTGCTTCTTTCGAGTTGATCCTGGAGTTTGCAATCCATAGCCTACCTGTTTATATAATGTATATTTACAAAAATGCAAGGAAATAAATATCCATGTTAAAAGACTGTCTCAGTAGTTCTGCAGGAGAAAGTGATTACTTGTTTATCGCAAAAGATGCCGATGCAAATCTTGCATGAGGCATGGATGGTTGTAAAAGCTTATCGTGGATTACCTTTTATAGCTTCTTGAGTTTTTTACATAACCCGAAAACACTACTCAGAATACTAAACATGGAACTTTTTCTCAGTCACTTCAGGCTTCTATAAGAGGGACGAAGTAGTTTGACACTGGGAGTGCATTAATCTCCCTTCAAAGGACATTCAAAAACGACTAATACCCATTGCATGGTCGTTTTTGAATATCCTCTGTCATATGATTAAGCAGTTTGCCTTTTCCAACTGGATATCTCTCTGGATATTAAGCGCAAGCTGCTGTTGATATTCTAAAATTTTTATGTGCTTTTAAAATGAGAAAGTGAAGAACATGGGATACAATTAATTATGGATTGAAGTGTTGTTGTAACACTAATATATGCAGAAATGCTTATAATAATCTATAATTGATCTAGACATCTAAAGTTTCATCATCATCATAAGTAATGAGCACCAAAAACAAGAAACAAGAAATGTTTCAAAACAGGATGATGCAGAACGAGTCTAAATCGAAATTACTCAGAAAGCTTTTAGAATAAATCGATAAAATGCACTTAATGTGAATATATCTCGTCTCTCGGACCATCCTATGGGGTTTAAATACATTCATGTATGGATGACAAAAATAAATAAAATTCCCAGTGGGCTGATTGTAACTGAATCGATGGAATTATTATGAATTATTCGGGTTTGTGAACCGCACTCTAACCGTACTTGGATATTAATGAAGTAACATTTTTCAAACATGCGGATTATAGGTACAAACAATAAAAAAATGTAAACAAAAAATGTTTCTATGGTCTGCCCAGTCATAATTCGATTGGTAAAGTGGGAAAAATTCTGATAAGAAGCCAACGAACCTTGTAAAATTGTTTACTTGTTTTTCCGCCATTACTGATTATTTTTCTTGTACCCCTGAATGGCCCAGCACGTATCCCCCGGGGTACGAGTACCAGAGGTTGGGAACCGATGACTTAAGGGAATAACTCAGCCATTGAGACTAACCAAAAATATTGCGTTCTTTATTCAGTTGTTAAATACGAGGCTTTCCGAAATAATAATTATTATTATAAAGATTGGTAAAAAAAAGCCACATAAAAACTTATCAGATACTTAAAACAGCTTTCGGGGATAATGCCTTAAGCCGCTCAAAGACGTCCGGGTGGTTTGAAAGAGTTTAAAGATGACGCTCGGTCTCAAAAGCTATCGCCATCACATCCCACACCCATGATTTAGTGACCCGTATTTTGATAAGTATATTAAAAGGTCATCAACAATCGGAAAACCACTTTTTTGTGAACTAGCTTATGAAACAGGAATCCAGTTGAATCCTGCCACTAAATCCTGATGAAAGATTTGGAAACGAGGAAGATTGCAGCAAATTTTGTGCCGAGACTTCAGCCCAGTCTGCTCTTCCGATTCGTTAGTTTCTAGCTCAAAAGAACATCGCAGTCTTACTTCATCCACTCTATTCTTCAGATTTGGCCCTTTGTGACTTCTTTTTTATTCGCTGAGCTAAAATCTATGCTTAAAGGGCGGAAATTTGTTAGACAACTTGGATGAAAATCTTCACTTACTAATAACCAGTAGCAGGGAAGTGATTCGAGCTAATCAGGAATAAGATGTTTCGCAATAGTGATGTCATTGATTAATCATAACACTTGAATCTAAAGTTAATCTATTATCATTGGCTCATTTATTGTTATTTGAAACATAATGACTTACTTTTTTAACCATTTTGAACGGAATTATTACTTGTCATTTTTCAATTATTTTTGTTAAATTTTACTACGAAAACGATCTAACTGAAGCCCCAATTGAGAACCTGGACAAATTTTAGTTAAAATACCAAGTACCACATTTGAATGAAATCTATCCAAATTTGAATTAATTGTATACAATAAAATAAAATTAATGTAATAGGTGGCGCGCGTCCTCCTAAAAATGTCAAATGAATACACAACCGAACAAGAATTTTTATGTGTTATTTTTCCCTTTATTGTGGCCTTACAAATATTCCTCTCCACTGCTCAGCGTACTGTGTTTGAAAACCAATACTACGGAAGAATAAATCGTTTATTATAAGTGGTAAAGCATGTTGGCTGTTCTTCTGAATAGGACCACTCTCTATTGTGTCTAAACAGGCCAAAACTCTTCTATTCAGAACAGCCCATAATAGCTATTACATAAAAGTGTAAAACCTAGTCTAATAATCCAAAAAGAAAAAAGAAATTAAAGATATTGGTAATTGTGCTGTTGACAAATAAAGTACTCCATGTGAGGCTTATTTCATCTTGTTGCTTTATTGCTTTTATATTTTTGAAATATTTCGTATCAGAGAAGCATGAAAATGATCAAAAACTCATTGTAAGGTCGGCGATGACAAAATTGTTTTCACATAACTTGAGAGACGCGTACTGTGCAATGGTTCTCAGGTAATTCAGTTAAACACACACACACACACACACACACACACACACACACACACACACACACACACACACACACACACACACACACACACACACACACACACACACCTGCTGATACAATTGCACGAATTCTGTTATTTCTTTACTTTTGGAAACAATATGTAATTGACGAACACATGTGTTATTGTTCAGATTCTTTTAACTTAATTGAAACCGTTGAAATTATTACAGCCGCCCACATGGATGATGTTACGTCTCTCGGCTAATGGATCGAAGTTCTCTACTCTTACTTTTGTTGAGAATTTTGACTGTCGTAAATATTGAAGTTTATTGCTTATGATTTTCACCAGCATGTTGCTGAACACCGAGCACTCATGTATATGTTTTTGTGAAAATAAAAGAGTAACAGCATTTCATGCAATTTAAAAATATATTAAAAAGTAGTTCGAATTAAAATCAGTTTTGAGTAGATAAAAAAACTTCGTAAAACACTTAACACTAACTTTCATTTTTTTTTAAATAAAATCTGTAGAACTTGCACCAATGAATCTAACAGTTGCTACGTATGTTGAGAAAATGCAAACAAAAACTGCTTTATTTTTAGTTGTGATAGAAAGCACTAAAATATGTACGTATCATTAAGCATTGCAAGTCAGCTAGTTTCATTAACAAGAACACCACGCATGCCTAGCTAATGAAAGTCATTCACTGTAATTAACTTATATAAAAATGGACATTATTTCACAATATCACTTACAGTCGCCGTACTCACCAAAAGCTCTTAATTCCTTAATAATACGGTAGTAAATGAATATTGAATCTACCAGCTTTTATAAATGACATCGAATGTTGTGGTTTGGTAAAGAGACGAATTTTTAAAATTTAAATACATCATAAGAATTAAAATTCTCTTCTTTAAGGAGACTCTAGATTATGTTAAGTATCTTACTTAAATTTAAGAAGGCATTATGATCGTACAAAGGCATTTTAAAACATAAAAAGCCATTGTAATATTTGTCTGTACATAGCGATTTCGATTAGTGTGACGCCGCTATTTTACGTATCTGATGCTAGCATAGAAAACGAGATTACTGACGAAAAAGATTTTAAACTATTCATGGCTGATATTAATCGTATAAAAACACTATTTTCTTGAGGATTAACATTGTAAAACGTTAACACAAGCCATATATGATAGATGTTTCTAAACTGGCACGCAATATTTGAATGGCACTCCTTCAAACTACATAAATCCAATAGAGTTCTATTAATACTATTTAAATTTGTATTTCGATATAAGGAATCACTAATTTTATTCTGAAAAGCTTTGTGAAATCGTCATTGGATTATCTGTCTGCATGTGGTATGGAAATCCTATTACAAAAGAGTTGGTGTGGAATTGCAGTCGAAGAACAAAGGTTTTTC
This sequence comes from Typopeltis vanoorti, assembly GCF_054136105.1. Lineage (NCBI taxonomy): Eukaryota > Metazoa > Arthropoda > Arachnida > Uropygi > Thelyphonidae > Typopeltis > Typopeltis vanoorti. The sequence continues at coordinate 40,523,665 of NC_143550.1, forward strand.
ACCCAACTTTCCAGCAGGCAAACCCTTTCACATCAGTATGAGAACGGTTAACTCACCTTCAGTTGAAAAGTCATTATAAAAGTTATTTGCGGAGATTCGAACCCATGTTTTTTTTTCATCCAAAGGATATCGTTGATAACTGATTGAGCCAAGGAGGTGCCTCATTATAGGAAGGACAAAGGGAGAACAGATTTGTCAATCATTCGTAACCAAACATTTTCTTGGGGATATCATTTAAATGTAGAAGTTTCTATTTATGAAGTAAATACATTTATAATTGCCTATTCTTTCAAAAACCTTAAAAATATCCTCTAAATATCTTAAGACACTGTTTCGCCAGTTTTAATGGATCTATCATAGAATGTGATTGACTACCAACGAAGTCATTGGTGGACTAAATTACTTCTTCGCTTTCGCATGGGTTAAATTTGGATATCAAGATCATTCGTGATATCCAAATCTGTTTGTTCGTTTGTTTGTTGAAGACAAACAAACAAACGAACAAACAGGTCGAAGACGCTCTTGAAATTCGGTTACGACTAAACAAGAGTGATGTAATCACCTTGCACTCTTTAAATAACGAAGGTACTGAACCAAATTGGGTGTAATCGGATATTGTCATGAATAAAAAGAGCCGCAAACTGGAGCAAATTGGTTTCATTAGGATGGTAGCAAAGTTGCCATGGTCAGTGTTGACATTAATGACTATAGGAAGAAAATTAGCCAAAAGGTTCCATTAGTTGTTCCACAAACACATCAACAAGTCCTCTATATTTCCCCTGATAATTATCCTATGAAATGGTTGAGGTGAGCAATCTGAACAAATTCAAAAAAAAAAAAAAAGCTAAATAAATCTTTATTAAAGAGCACAGAGAAAGGATAAAATGATGAATAATAAAAATATGCCAGATAGGCTTTTGATATAAAACCCATTATAATTAAATATATATCCTCATGAATTGTTATACAATGGTTCAATAAAATGCAGACAACCCACTTATAACAACATGGATTACTTGGTTAAAATTAACCAATAAATAATGCGATCATAACCACCTTTAGTTCTATTTTTATATGATTGTATGCAACTATTAAATACATAATGCTCCTTTTTTCTGCAAATACAATTCTTACTAAATAATATTACCACAAATTCCAAGAAACTACATTGAAAATCCACAATTAAAAGCATTATAACCAAAGAAAGGGAAAACTATCTCCTGAAGTTCATCAGAAGAACATCTTAAATGTAAGATGTCCAATTTAAATGAAGCGAAATAAAGATTTCAGCGATGGATATTATGGGAGAACATTTCTTCGTCGAATGACTTGTACTTAAACTGAAAAATAAGCAGGGGCGAATGCTGGTCTTGAAATTCACACTTGCTCTTGTTATCATTCAGGGAGTGAGAGGAGTAATTGAAGTCTGATTAGCAAAATAATGAGTTACTGACCATTTAAAACTATATATTTAGAAATTTATGTACATTTAATCATACAAATACATTTATTTTACAAATGATATTCTATCTTTTTCAATTTAGCTACTTGAATAAAAATTCTACCCTACGGTTCTTCTTTATGAACTGGTCAATAACATCGTCATAAAAAAGTTGGTTGTAACAATTTTCCCAAGCACACTTGTAAAGGCTGGTTGAAGCTCACTATCCAGAGCTACTTTGACTGCGTATGGCCTTGTGTTTAAGACGACGTGAAGGGAGCGGATATGGCTATGCGCGCGCATGAAATCACAGTGCTGCAGCGAGGACTCGGAAGCTCCTACAACCGAGCAAGCCAAGGTAGCTTTGACTAGACAAGCAAGTATCGGCCTTCGATACACAACGCAAAGCTCAATTATTGCCGCTCAAGCTTAAGACGTCTTCTGTCTACAAAAATAAAAGCCTAAATGGAATGCTTATAAACGCATGCATTTATTAACAAATAAATATTACTTCTTTCTCAATTAATGAGCTTGCGCAGCAAGCATGGAGAATTCGCCACTGAAAACAAGAGATAGACAGATGGCATTATTTTGAAGGTTTTAAATTAACTTTAAACTTAGATTTTGGTAGTTTTATTTGAAGAAATAAAACAGACAGAAACCATTCAATTTTTGAGTTTATAGTTTGCCATTTTTGACTCTGGAGGAGGAAAAAAGCTTTCCATTTATTTGAATGATAAAGTGAAATGTCTGTGTCAAAGACTGCTTCGTATTTCTAGCGTTAATAATTAAACCTTTATAGAGTAATAATATTTAATATTTATAGTCTTATAGTGTCGAAAATTTGAATATGCACAGCAAATTACATTACCTTCAACTAACAGAGTACTATGTATATACATAATCTAGGATATTAAATAGATGATCTGTATAACATGGAATGAATACAATTCCATTTTAAGTGCTTATGATAGCATCTAAAACGAGATTATATTCTTTCTCCTCATCCTATCAATATCATTTGGATATTTCACCATTTTGTATTTAGAACCATGAATCTAACTTTGTGAATATCGTACGAATTAAACAAATACTTCTACTTGCGGTTGTGACGAAGGTTTATCGCTTACAATTTTTTTTATGAATTTGAACGCATCGTATTTGAACGATACACAAGTCGTCAATGCAAATCAGAATGTGCATGAAGAGCATATTTTCGGATGATATAATAATGATTACAGATCCGTTTTGTATACTCGTTTTCGACTGCACTGATGTTCTTTGTGCAACTGAAGATTTCGGCAGTTCTAAGTATGACCTTTGATATTTTGGACCGAAGCACATATTCAGGTAGTTGAGCTACGAGAATTCGTAAACATCTTTTTCTGTAATGGGGGTGAAATATGATCATTATGTTTACAAATGTCAAATTTTACTTTAGTATTAATGGCTTAATTATTTCCTTAAGATTAAAACATGTTTTAATTGAAAATCATCATAACATTCGTTAATTATATAGAATACATAACAATATTAATAAGCCAAAATGAATAAAGTCACAAGGGTATTCATACTATGTTTATAACACTCCTTACCATTAATAAAAAAGGGGAGGGTTATATTATAACTATATACATTTCTTTGCTCTGCTATGGATGAAGAAATACTTTCAAGAAATCCTGTCTACAACCTGCTGATGGATACAATGTTTTACTAAAGAGTGAGACGAGGTGGAGACAGACGTCTTGCAAATATCGTTTCTAATTTTACACCTGCTTTTTCGAAAAGCAATTCCAAGGTCGCAGTCGGCCTTTCTTCGAAACACAGCACAATATATTGATCTCCACTTTACTATTAGTTGTCCATTTGACAACTAACATTCGCCAAGGGTTTCAATGTTTTGTTTTCTTTTTCGTTTTCACCTATAGTTGTGTTTCTACAACGTTTTTTATTCATTGGGTGACTTTTATGCAGTTGTATAGATAAATAGATTTACTGTCTTCTATGGGAAAAAAAGTCCGTGTAGAAACGATAATAGAAATCAATCATAAAACTTGAGCCATTTTCAAAATTGTAATTTAAATCGATTTATTTATTTCGCTTTCAACAACTGTAACTAGAGATTTTCATCTTCATGTAATCCATGTTTGAACTGACGAAGCTGTTTTCTGTTCAGTTTTTATTAAAAAAAAAATATGGAATGAATTAAAGAATGTCTGATAGGATGCGGGTGTTATTGTTAACCTAAATGGTAACTTTAGAAATTCAGATATAAAATTAAAAATAAAATGTTAACTTAAAAACATCTTCTACCAACAAATGATGAGTTAGCAAACATTCTAAAGCGATAAAAAGAGGGATATACGCAATAACCTTACTAATATAATTGATTTTATCTCATCTCTTCTTCCCTTTAACATGTAATCGGAGTTCAATTAACTTCATTCAATCCTAATTAACATTAGATTAGCCAGATTAATCCTATCTGCATACTGTAATCTGCGTTTGTCATGTGTGAGTTCTTTGATTGGTTTGTCTGTTCTACGGGTTTTAAAAAAAACACGTTTCTGGAAAGCTAAATTCTTCTGCATCCGTATTCTCAGTCAAATCTTTCCAACCAAGAAATATCGTCACTAACAACCTACTGAGGCATAATATTTTCAATAATTTCATCACCTGGAACTGACTCCTATTTCAAAGATGCAATTTATAAAGTATTTTTCTATGCCACATCGGAAGGATGGCATAATATGTCATCTGCTTTGAAGACATCCGAGTTCGAATTCCGCCAGAAATGATTTCTAAGTCTCTTTCAGCTGAAGAAAATAGTAAGCGTTTTTAGGACTAAAACTCTTTTATTCCTAAATAACTTTATTTAACTAATTGATTGGCAGCCAATTTCTATCTTTTCTAGTCATTATTTATAAATAATTTCATGGTTACTTATGATTTTGTACACTTCAGTGTAAGATTACGGCAAACAACCATCTTGAGATCCTAAACCATAACAATATTATTCTCCGAAACGGCATGAGTTCTACCATTGATTTTTTTGATATGCAAGGTTACAAATTATGCTTACCTTACCTAAAGACGGACTATCTTGAGAACCATTTGAGAATTATGGCTAGAAAAAGTCCCCCCCCCCCCCGATCGGAGACAAGGATCCAATCTGTCAGGCTGTAGCGCATTTTGGAATCCAAAACGTTGCGATGTGTTAACAGACAACAGTGGTATGGTATTATCTTTAAAAAAGATTTTGATCTTGTGAAGAATTCAGTACTCGAACACCGTAGATTGTTAAAGTACAACAGTCTGCAGTAAATGCCTCCTGTTATCTAAAATTCAACTATGCGCTATTTGTTTACGATAAAAATTGAACTTTAATTCTTTCTTTCACAATAAGCAACTAGATTAACAACGGTTCCTTAAATGTTTACTCTAGATTCCAGGAGATTGTTTTTACATGTTTGAATTTCCAACGCTAACTTCGAATATGTGATGAGGTATTAGCAGATTTTTCAATTGTTTTTTGAAATCCTCTGGGTCTACACGTATACTGTTACCTTTCCAAAGAGAACCAATTTAACTAAAATAGCAAGCTGGTGGAAGGCATCATGTAAAATTACCGACAACATGCGTTCTTTTATCCGACTAAATTTTCATTTCCAGGTGGAATTCATCGAAAGAGATCATTTTTATATATATGGACATTTCATTATTAAAATTTCAGTTAGTACAAATATTCTACGGAAGCCAATTTGGAAAACGTTTGCTAGAATAACATGAAACTGTTAAAATTTAGCAAGTATAAATAGTGGAAATTATTCTCATCCCTCTTTCTTGTGTGTGTGTGTGTGTGTGTGTGTGTGTGTGTGTGTGTGTGTGTGTGTGTGTGTGTGTGTGTGTGTGTGTGTGTGTGGCTGAATGTAGACTGATTGTTAGGATTCTCGTATGAGGAATAGCAATACAACTAATGACTGAAGAACTACAGCGAATACGCAACGCGAGATGAAAATAAAACTTTATTTAAAGTGGGTCAGTGCATGTATCTCTCTCTCTCTCTCTCTCTCTCTCTAGGAATCGAAAATTATTTTTCATCTGAAGATGGGTTGGTCTCATACACGGGGGTGGCGAGTTTCCAGCTCAAAACACAAGTAAATTGGCTAGAGAACACACGTACTTCACACACATAATACACGGACTTCACGCTTTTACATGATTCGCTGTAATCGGAAAATCTCTCTCTCTCTCTCTCTCTTTCTGTTTTTTGAAGTTGCCGAATCATCTCTTTCTGACAATGAGAACGATTAAAACTTGAAATTATGTTTTACTGCTTTGTTTTTGTCGCATAACAACTGGCGTAGAATTTCTGAAGGATTCAGTATATGTGGTGTGTTTGGACTTGGTCATCATCTGATATGGCTGATAATAACACTTGTTATGAAAGAGGTATGGCTTTTCGTCTCCTGTACCTCTGTACAGGAGACTAAATGGAAGTGTGCCTCTTAAATCCTTTTTCATTCACACACTCTACTGATAGAAAATGGAATATTACAGTCATATCCGAGTCACATCACAGCTCATAAACCGAGAATATATTAGCGGACCATGTTTAGATTTAACCAATATGGCAAGGATTGTAATTTGATAAAGGATATAAACGAGGTTTTTGACTTTGAGCTTTTTGAGGATTAATTTTGCTGATTTGCCAATGGTATTATAGCTGCCATAGGAAACCCCGTAGCTCTGTCGGCTTCGACAGAGACCTTTAGCTGGAAAAAACTTGGGTTCCAATCTCATCTAGGAAGAGAAGAGCCGGTCATATATGAAGGTGGAAGAGTTTTTTCCCCTCTGGAAACAGGGTTTTTTCATTCAACAACCACGAAACTGGCTAGGTGAAGACACTACCTAATTTATACACAAAACTATATATTGAGGAGTAAAACTAATCACCTCATCCTATAGTTACAGTTATGATTATTATTATTATCTTTTGTCATATAATTCTTATCATTAACACATGCTCGATAACATGTTTTCCCATAGAATATAAGCTTGATAGGGAGTTTATATGACAACGATTTCCGAGACTATAGTATCAATGTTTATATCAAAATGGATACAACTTCGGGGTATGGTCATCTTACTATTCGGCGAAGGTTAACTTCAGTGTTGTGAAATGCACCAGTTTTCGTTATGTAGTTGTTTCTCGCGAACTTTTATCTGTTTTTTCTCTGAAAGTGGAGTATACGCTGACATCCATTTCATTTACAGATTTTGTAATGACAGTTAGAAAGCTGCTGTTGATAAATACAACGCTGATATCCCTATGTTCGCTTAGCCACTTTGGATCGTCTGGTGTTGTATATGAATACACTCTCTGTCCAAAAAGAAACCGATCTTTTCGAAAATAGAAGAAACTAGTGGTGCCATCTGTTGTATCTCTTTGCTGTCGAAAGCGGCAACCTTCATTAGTGTTGTATCAACTGTTTATGACATTTGTTTCATTAGAAGCCGAGTTATAGTGCCAAGAGTGACAGTGTGTTTTGACGAACGGTCGGAAAATGAGTTTCCAACAGAGAGCTGCGATTGACTTTTGTGTTAAACTTGGTAAACGTTTTACCGAAACGCATCAAAAGCTTCGAAAAGCATACGGTGATGAATGCTTATCCCGTACTCAAGTTTACGAGCGGTTTAAGCGATTTCAAAGTGGTCGTAAGACTCTTGAAGACTACGAAAAGCCGGGTGGTGGACTGAGAGAAGTTAACATCCAAAAAGTGCGTGGTTTCATCAAAGAAAACCCGGAATCGTCCGTGAGATTGATTGAAGACGAACTGGGGATTCCAAAATCAACTGTGCACAACATTTGGACCTAGAGTTTGGGCCTTTTTAAATTGAATTCGTGATTTGTTCCCCACAAGTTGACTGACGACCGAAAAGTGTATCGAATTGAACACTGCAAGGACCTCATTAAAACCGTAAAGACTCAAACTTTCTTGAAACGATCGTTACTGGTGACGAAACGTGGTGTTTTGAGTATGAACCCGAAACAAGCGCTAGAATGCTGAGTGGAGGCCACCAGAAGAGGGACATCCGAAAAAAAGTCGCTTGGAGAAGTCAAAAGTAAAGACAATGCTGATTTGTTTCTACAATTCCAAGGGCATTATCCACAAAGAATTCGTTACGCCTAGCCAATCAGTCAATGGTGAGTTTTATCTCGAAGTTTTGAAGCAATTGATAGCAAGAATTCGTCGCGTACGGCATGAATATCGTGACGACCGACCGTTTGTTAAAACACACTGTGACTCTTGGCATTATAACTCGGCTTCTAATGAAATAAATGTCATAAACAGTTGACACAACACTAAAGAAGGTTGCCGCTTTCGATAACAAAACGATACAACAGGTGGCGCCACTAGTATCTTCTATTTTCTAAAAGTTCAGTTTCTTTTTGGACAGAGAGTGTATGTTGTAAATGGCTAAGTGAAATAATGTAGTCGATTGAAGGTTTATCACTTGACTATGCTAACAATTATATATATTTGGTTTTATCCTTCATCCAAGTATGAGGAAACAAAGTTTGATCCTTAAGTACTTTCAGGACTGGGACAACTCGTGGTAAAGGTGGCATAAGTTCTGATCATAATGGCATAATGGATGGCATTAGTACTTCAGGCGCAAACTTTGTTTGCTTACACTTGGATTAAGGATAAAACCTAATATATAATTGTTACAATGTAGCCAATCAGTTTTAACAACTACGAGAAAGGTAATGATATTTATATCTTAAAACAATTGATTTTCCAAGTTAAAAATAAGTTTTGAAATGATACTGGGCATTTTGTAATTTCTCATTCCTTGAAAATTTTGAAATGGGAAGATGATTCTCATTTCCGGTTTGAGATCAGACCCCGCTTATGGAAAGTGTGAAACGACTTGAAAAAGTTTCCTGTCCAGAGAAATGCTTCCGAATCCTTAGCTCACCAATCATACTAACGTACAATGGTTTAATAGCCTTACGTGGGTGCTATTCACATAACATGCATATATATATATATATATATATATATATATATATATATATATATATATATATATATATATATATATATCCAGGAATTATATATATATATATTCCTGGATAATGTTGTCTCAACCTGTAATTATAAGACAACGCTGCTCAACCGTTCCAGTGGTCTTGTTTCCATTGTTAGCATCCACCTTATCGTTCCCACTCACCTAAATGACCCTCCTGACTTATCAACAGGTAAAGGCCAATTCTCTATCACGAAATCTAAACTCTGCAAGTGGTCCGTGAACTTAATTACGATAACAACCACTTCTGTTTTAACTGAAAGAGACGTCTTTTCGCGATCTAGTGAACGAATAGATATCTATCATCACACTTCACTACCGAAGTTAATTATCTTTCCGTAGCCGTGACACACGAGGGTAAGTCACGTGATCTTTTCTCGTTATACGGAGTGCTATAATTAAGGAGCATTTGTAGTAGGTTAATGATCCAACTGTTATTTTTAGGTCAGAAATTCGTGAAAATTGTTAAGGAAAAATGTGTACAATGCATATTTTATTCCTACAAACATTGTATGGTTTTGTAGGCGAGAATCAAGAAGAGAAAATGTCAGGATTTTTTTTTTATTTGCTACTATCGCAAATCAGTCATTTTATGTAGTACAGGATATATACCACTCCAAGAAAGTCGTATGACTGTGTAACAAATAAAACTGTCCACCTGAATAGATCTATATAAATCAAAAATATTTCGTCATGCCTCTTCTATCGGAGTGTGCGTCACTTCCTATAGGGAAAAAAATGTATTTCTTGTCAAGGATAAAAATATTCAGACGTTATTTGAAACGCCGGTGCATTAGACAGAGCTGTGGACTTCCTTTGACAAACTCCAAATTTATCATTCCGGTTTCACACTCCACTGAAGACTTCAGAAACTTCACATAACTGTAGAAAGCCTCAGTTGCTTTACAACCCCTAGGCTTCTTATATAATGTAAACATTTTAGAAGTCGATAGAGATGATATTGAACTGATACTCAGCACTAAAAAAAGATGACAAATATCTCTCAACTATAAGTCACTGTAGCTGTAATAAATAGAACAGAAATTTCTTCCATTTTTTCCTCTGCTTTCCCAATAAAGTGACATAAATGATATTGAACAAATATAGTCATATTTTGCTACGCGTAATCATACCACTGTGTGAATAGTTACAGTTTCTCCTTAGATTAGTATTCAGGAAACTAACGTTATTGATGGCATCTTCAAATGATAAACGACGAAGTTTATCACTATCAACACATGCCGTGGTTAAGTCAAACACCTTTTCTTGGTTCGTTCGCTCTCTATCGTGAACCGTTTGTTATTACAGTCAAAAATAGCAGCAATTGAATCTTATCTTTAATAAACGTTTGCTACAGTTCAATGGTTTAAATGTCTTTTGGCGTCGATGTAACTTACCTTAATATAAGCATATAAGTGTTTTGTCTTCCTTACTGTCAACATCCTTCCAGTAGTCTTGAATCGGAAATAAATTGCACACTTTTATTTTGGTGCTTTTCCAGAAAACCAAATGATTGAGAAATGAAATTATTTGCACTGTTCTCATGTCTGATTGAAATCTGTTTCAGGCACTTCCATAACAGAGGAGAAAGATTTCACTCAAGTGGGCTTCTGTAGCATGTTAAGTGCATCACTATTATGAACTTCTTCTCCTCCCCATTCTTTTTCCGTGTTAATTTGTAGTTCTAAGCTTTTTGTTTCTTCTTGTCCTTTATGACTTATCAACTTATCTTTACTTATCAACGCAATCATAGGAAAAATCATTTTTGAGGCCCTTTATATTACAATGGTCAAAGCTCTAAAGAAATAATAGAAATAAAAGTCACTAATTGATTACAATAACACCGAATTCGTTATAATAAAATATTTCTTAGCGAACTGTGCTTCCATGCAAGCAGTCCTCACCTGAAGAGGGATATTTTTGACATCTTATTTTTCCTCATATATCAGACAGCATAGCTTAGTGTTGATGATGCTATTTGATTGGAAACGCTGATTCATATCCCGCCTAGGACGCTGAGAATCTTTATAAGAGCGTTTCAACTGAAGGTAAGTTAGGTGGTCTTCTAAGGAGATGGAGGAGGAGGAGAACATTTTCATCCATAGCACTAGGCTGCCACGAGAAAGACCGTTCGATTCTAGTCGCTGAGTAAAGGAATTTTTATATGCCTTTCTTTTACCAGCTTCCGATTTAGTCGATCTTTGGCACTGGCAAGTGAGGTTTTATCCCAGAAACTTTGGTTTTCAAGAAAATCGGCCCTACTTCAGACAATAATATATTGCGTCAGAAACTATGAGGTTGCAATACTTGTCTGCCATACTCTCGTCACTGGATGCCGTTTAATTAGTGATAGTCCTGGACCAGTATCTCTGATATGCTCAGAAACTTTAGCCAAAGCCTTCAAAAGTTAGATAAGGCTAAAACGGCCTCCCCTATGGAGAATAAAAGGCATTAGCGGATCTTCCCCCACCCCGCAAATAGGCTAGTAGAATACACTCAATTTGCGCACTTATTTTTCAATAAGCAAATGATAACCACTTTATCATAATAAATTAAATTTGTTAAGTCAAAGAAACGTGGTTAGATATTAGCCTTCGAAGGCCAATATTTGTTGCTGTTCTTTTGAAATTACGCCTGAAACAGCAATAGCAAAGGAGGTAAGTATCTTCGTATCTATTAATTGCGTGTATATAAACATCGTATATATATATATATATATAAACATCGTGTATATATATATATATATATATATATAAAGCTTAAATTACCGAATTACTCTTCCAGGGAATTTTTCTCCAGTGGAAACAAGGTGTTTATTTTCCAAACTATAATTCGGAGATAGTTCGTTTTCGATGTTCCATTTTCTCTAGGGAACACGAAAAAAAAGCAAATTACAAAAGAAAACGAAACGACTTTGAGTTTCTCAAATATAACATTAAACATGCTCTGTAGAAGGAAGCTGCCACAAATTATCAGAAAGCCAATAAACACTAACAAAACTGGGAATTGGCTAAAAAGAAAAACACGGAAATTTTGGTGAAATAATGCGATGAAATTGTACGCAGTATTAAAACTCCGCTCAAAAGTGTATAAAAACAACACGGTGAAGTCATCACTCTTATCGGCTTACTCTTATCACGCTAATCCCCACGAGAGATTAACGCGATAACACTAAACTAGGTGTATACCAATTTAAACAAAGATTAACGACTGCTACAACGCAAAAGTTCATTAACCTTTAAAAATATTCAACAGTTGCATGATCTCTCTCCACACACACACACACACACACACACCAGCTGCAAATAAATGCCATTCGCCGAGAAATAGCGCTGGTTATAGAATGCCACCAGAAGTCCCATTAACATCTATTAGGCGCCATCGGAAATGTCAATGGGTATAAATACGCAACAGAATGCCTTTCAACTAAGCTCTCATCTTGCGAAACGTGAATCCCCGGATTAACTTATGCGAGAGACCTTTTCTAAAAGTCTATTTCTTCTCTGGGAAGAAATGCAAATATAAATTAAAGGCTCCTTTGTACCCTCTGACATCTATGGGATCTTTTTCTACAACTGGTGCAATATTATAATTTTTTTATTTATTTATGCATATAAGTAGACCTCTTTCTAAAGAATGGATGGTAAAATATGTATTTTTTTATTATTTCTATTTCCAGTGATCACTGAACAAATTCTCATTAAACAGGTGATGTAACATTCTTAATAGTTTTACAACGAAAACAGACAATTTATTTTGAGTTTGTTCTCAGTATCTCTCCTGAAATAAAGACCATCCTTGAGCTCTTTTAGATACGCTGCTGCTATTCGTTACCTTCTAGCTGAAGCTCATAGACAGCTGCATGAATCGCGGTCTGTTCTTTCGCTTACCAGGGAAGTTATGAGTGATTAGAACTCTGCTATTTCAGCTACAATGAACAACCGTCCCCTTGATAGATGATGGGTAGTTATTGGCGGATTGCCGCCTGAGTGGTTAGTAAACAAGACGGAGTCAATTGGAGGTTTTTCACAAAAACATTATTACGTAAAAACCACTAACTCTTACCTAGGGATCAGGTATTGTCCTACAATGTATCCCAATGGATATGAAGTCTTTCACAAGAGGCTGGCTTAATCTCAGCTTAACTTTGCTGATTTCAATCCCTCAAGTGTTTATAGGATCATGTGGAACAGCAACCTTTGCCAGCAAAGGTTGGTCGACTGGTAGAGCCTCTGCTACTAATGGCTCAGCAAAACGTTAAGCAAGTTTGAGCGCGGTTAGTAGTTGGAAGGGGTTCAATCGTTCGATGCTGTTGGCACACTCTCCCTCGATGAGTCTTTGGACTCCCTGGAAGTGTCACATAATAATAATAATAATAATAATAATAATAATAAAGCATTCATTCGCCGTCGACAACCGTGCCTCGCTCGTTCGCTGACCTCCGAAATGCTATTCTATCTAGGTGATCCAGGATATCTCAGGACACCTTCCATGATCTATGGAAGTCAATGTCAAGGCGAGCGTAAGTGATTATCTCGGTCAAAGGATGCTTAACATGCTACGAGGCCGTAATATTTTGGCTTATCAGTGGATTATGTCTGATAATTTCGTTTACGCTTCTAAGAAGTTTTTTTGTGCGATGAAAAACCAGAGTTTCCAGGATGAAGAACCCTTCTACCTACGTGTGAAACCATCTTGTGATTTGATTGATTAATGTGAAAACTTGATTCACAATTGTTTCTTAATTAGAAGGTATTCTCCAAGTTTCTTCCGATATCGATGCTCACGAAATCTACAGTCAGCGAATATTTTGCCAACTCAACTTTGACTTTCTCGTCACTAGATCTCAGTTTAAATGATACAATGTTCATAAGAATGAAAATACATCACATGTTAAATATATTCAGTCTATAATCCAGTCCCGCTATACTGAGCAAAAGTCAGTAGAAGCAAACGGTTGATTTACATCAGGCTGTACCCATTATAAATTCATATAGTGCTAAAATACAGATAGTGCTTGTTAGGTTGACAATAGTTTGCACTCAGCGCAATGAATAATGTACCGTTTTCCATTGCCATAGAAAATATAATAAAAACAGGAGAAAAGCATACGGTTTGAATTCGCCAATTTTTATCTCTTTCTCCCCAAACTGTTTTTTGCATTAGAGTATTTCAGCAAGCTACATCTCTAAAAAACGTAGCACTAAGTTCCTTTTCAATATAAACAGTTCGTGCCTTACTTTGATTCAATTGCCGATCTCTCCTCAACCTTAACACTGAGACCTTAGTGATGGAGGACTTGATGAAAAGGGCCTATTAATACAAGCCAATTAACATGGGTAAATTATTTAAAAAGATCTGTTGAAAGATGAAAACAATTAAAAATAATCGTGTGGTGATGAATGTTGTGAAGTATTTCGTCCTTAAATTCTCTCATGGATCAGACTTTTCATTATGCATGAGAGCTTGGCGACATGTTCTTAGTGGTCACAAATAAAAGTGTTTTTACATAATTTGGACAGTTGGAATATCGTTTTCATTGTTAATAAAATGTAGAAATATTTATTATTTCACAAATCTCAGAAGTCCGTCGTATTTTAAAATATTTTTAAAAAATTTTAGCAAAGTTCATCTATTAAATGTGACTCGCAAAAGTTCTGTATCTTCGCTATTCAGCGTCATTGCAAACAACCTCAATATTCTTCTGCTATGAATCTCTCTCTCTATCTATCTATCTATTTGTAACACTGCTTTTACTATAAAATACTTTCCATACAATTTTTTTACTTGTGAAAAATATGTGAATGTCATATAAATAAAAATGGAAAACAGTAATCCATCTACTTCCAACAGACTTCAATATATATGTAAATTGCGCAACTTATCTTCACTTTGCCTACACGATATACAGAACCGCCACAAATCAGAGGATATACAGTATTGCTTTATCAACCGTTTATTGTGTAAATGTTATGAAACACATTGCATGCAGTAGACGTTCGTTATACATTGAATATGTTTTTACCACTTTATTCAAAGGAATCTAAAAGAATTGAGTCATCCCAGCTCATTCCTATTCACTCTTTGAAATTCACTCTATCACAGAGGCCCATAGATTGAAAATGTGTCAATGTAGATCGCATTTGGAAGAGTGCATAGGGGAAAAGGTCACTCTTCATCGATGAAAGTGGAATCTCGTAACGAAATGACGTCAAAGATGGAAAAAGGAAAGAAAAGGTCTTCGATCTCCGTTAAAACACATTTTCAATAGACTTTCTCTCTCTCTCTCTATCTATCTCTCTCTCTCTCTCTCTCTCTCTCTCTCTCTCTCACACACACACACACACACTTTAGATCCAGCTGTTGCTTTTTATACAAAAATTGTGCACTATTTTACTAATCAGATTTGATTTCTTTTTTATTCATTTAAATCAAATCTGATTAGTAAAATAGTGCACATAATAACTATAAATTCAGAAGTATGCCACAGTAATTAACTTTTTAATAATATGTACATATTTCGTCTTAAATATCGTAAGACATCATTAGCACAGTTATAAACAACAGATAACTGTAATAAGGATGTCTTTTGATGCGTGTGAATTTATAGCTGCACAAATTTCTCTGTATAACAAAGTGCACATAATGTGATAGCTAATAGGCGATGAGAAAATCAAGAAAATGCATAAATTCTCCAAATACTTGATATCTAATTCTGCAAATGCTAAAGATACAAAGGAGAAACTTTTGTGAACGAATAACAGTAATCCAAAAAGAAATTGATGTTGAGGTTATCTGTTCATTGGAAGAATCGAACTTTGCGCTTTTAACAGTCATAAATGAGCCCGTGTTTGCTGGATCGTTTCTGAGCAATTGCACCCAGAGAGTTCCACTGTGTCTGGACGAAATAGCTGATAGAAGAGAATTGACTGACGGAGTTTGAATTTGAAGAAGGCATTGTGATAGGATGCTAGGTTCCAGGCCTATCTGTTCGGCAAACTATTGACAAATTGGGCCATCCCAGGTCAACAATCAGTGATACCATATTGAGATGGAAGCGCAGGGAGTCAACTGCGAGTGCTACCTGCAGTGGACTACTCACAACACTCACCAAAAGTAATTGTAGGGTGATACGAAGGATAATATGTAAACAACCATTTGTCGGCCGTCATGTTTAACGCGGAGTTCCCAGCATCGAATGGAACAAAATCTGTACAAAAACATTTTCAGAACCGATACTCGCAATATGGGCTTCCATGGTAAGACCATAATATGCAAACTTCGCATTAGTCGAACCAACATGCAGGTCGTGTTCACTAGTGCAAAAAGCGTGTACAGTGGAATGTGGAAACTTGGAAAGCTGTGTTATGGAGTGACGAATCATGCTACACCCTCTACTGACCAGATGAACGGGTGTCGATGTGGTGGATGTCCAGTGAACGCTTCTTACCAGGGTGCATAACCCCAACTATGAAATTCGGAGGTGGTGTTGTGATGGCATGATCCTGTTTTTCCTGGATTGTTCGCGGACCTATGTTTCTGATGCCAAGAACATTGAACTCCGAGAGGAATTTGAACATTTTGGTCATTGGAATGCTTCCTACTTTGTGGCGTTCTGTTCTACGGAACTAGCCGTTTCTCTTTTAGCAAGACAAATGCACGGTGTCATAAGGCTGCCGCTGTAACTGCGCGGTTTTTGGATATCAGGGTCATCACACTTGACTGGCCTCCATAAAGCCCTGATCTCAACCTTATTGAACATCTGCGGGATGAACTGGAGCGTCGGGTGAGGTCAAGGGGCATCCACCCGACAACAGTTTCCAACCTCATTGCATGCCTACAGAAAGAATGGTCCAAAATTTCTATTGATCGCTATTGTATGCTTGTTGAAAGTATTCCCCGTAGGATTTCTGCAGTCAATGGAAAGGTTGGAGCCATAGTTCTTTGTTCCTCACACTATGGTGTCCGTTGACTTCTTTGCAGGGTGGATGGGTGTGTGCGCGCGTTCGTGCGCTGTTAGACAGCAATCCGTTTTACCCGTTCCATCACCTTATTACTCATCCCAACAACTCGAATTTATGAAATGATTCCGCAGCGCAGTATTTTGTCCAGGACATGGAAAGTATCTGTATCTGTCACGTTATTATAAAACATAAGGGAATTACAATGAAAAGATCTTTTTTCTTTCAAGAAATATCAATACATAAAGACCTCCAACTTCATTAATCTGTTCGTACTCCAATATCTGGCATTATAGGATTTCCACCTGGAAATCCTATAATATTTTATTATTATTATTATTATTATTACGGGCGACTCCAGGGAGTCTTTAGACTCATCGAGGGAGGCCCTAAACATCATGTCCACACAACTATACGACATTCTCACAGTATCTATCATACCTTGCCTTGAACTGGCTCACCGTCCTAGCACCCATAACAGACTATGGCAGCTTATTCCACTCATTTACCACTCTAAAAGTAAAGAACCCAGCTCTAACACCCCTCCTAACCACACTCTTGCCCAGCTTCCATAGGTGTCCCCTAGTTCTCCCACCACCAGTCCTGATCTCAAAAATATCCTATGAGTTAATCCTATAGAAACCCTTTAGTAATTTGAACGTCTCAATCATATCTCCCCTTTTCCGCCTATCAACTAATTTCTGCAACCCACAAATCTTCAACCTGTTCTCATATGGTTCATTCCATAGACCTGCTATCACCTTAGTCACTCGCCTCTGGATCCTCTCCACCCCCTCTCCATCAAGAAGGAACCTAGAGGTACAATAACTTGCTTGTCTCTGCTCGTCAACGTATTTTTCAACAACCAAGTGAGTTGAAGAGCTGATTTGGTTACTTTTGCAATATGCTCCCTAAACTTCATCTCCCTATCCACCAACACTCCCAAGTCCCTGGCCTCATCAATCTCTTGGAGTACAGTTCCACCAATGTGGTATACTGCTGCTAATCTTTTCACCCCAAAATGCATAACCTTACATTTTGTCACATTAAATTGACATCCATTCTCCTCAGCCCAGAATTCCAATCTATCCAAGTCATCCTGCAAGACTTTGACATCTTCTGCATGCACTATTGCCCTACCCAACTTTGCATCATCAGCAAACAAATGAACTGTTCCTCTCTATATCTCTAATATCCTTCCCTATATCGTTAATGCACAAATTAAACAGCAGTGGTCCAAGAACAAAACCCTGCGGCACACCACTAGTCACAGGCCGTCTTGTGGACTCTACTCCTGAATAAACTACTCTTTGATATCTCTCCATCAACCGACCACCTATCCATCTCACCAACCCTATATCCATTCCCATATGTTGTAGTTTACGGATTAGAATTCCATGTGGTATCCTGTCAAATGCCTTTGCCAGGTCCAGCAGTATCACTGTAAACCCATTACTCTTATCCAGTTCAGCCGTCACTGTGTTATAAAACTTCAGCAAGTTACTGAGGCATGATCTACCCTTCACAAAGCCATACTATCCCCGGTACAGTATCTCATTTTCATCAATCCATTCCTGTATTTTTCCCTTGACTACTCTCTCCAAGACCTTGACAACGACTCTGATATGCTGATCGGTCGGTAATTTGCAACCGTAGTCTTGGATCCTCCTTTATGCAGTGGAACTATTTTCCCCTCTTTCCACACCTTCGGGACTAAACCAGACCCAAGACTCAGATACTTTTGCAAAGTGCTCGCTCAGTAACTCCACTATATCGACTGATTCAGTGACCTCCTTACCATCGTCATTCCTTAAAATCATTTTGCCGTGTACAGTTTTTTTCTTGCTTGCAGCATATTGAAAGAACTGTTTGGGATTCTCTTTAGCTTGCATAGCTAGTTTCCTTTCATAATCCGCTTTTGCTTTTTTTACCACACTCGTTACCCTTCTGGCCTGCACTTTATACCGTTCATGTGCCTGCACGTCACATCTTTCTTTAAATTCCCTCCACAGTTGTTTCTTTTTTTGCAGCGCTCAAGCTTAATGGTGTTATTCATCCATTTAACCCCTACTTGTTTTACTATTCGGACCCTAGATATACAATCAGCCATAATAACCTCCTGTAAATGCTCCTTGACCACTTCCCATGCTCTATCGACATCCAGCCCTTGCAGTTGTACATGCCATGGCACTGATCCAAGCATCTCCTAAGCTTGTCATACTTGCCAGTACGGTAATTCCACATATACCCTGTCTTAATCGAAAATTCCACACCTTTAGCTATCTCCCAGGTCAAGACCTTATGATCACTCTCACTAATAGGTGGCAATATGGTCATATTCATTACAGTCAAATTCTCAGATGCTATTACCAGGTCAAGAACTCTCACATCCCTAGTATTTTCAATTACATGCTGTCTCAGATAGTTATCCTTTAATAATTGAATAAAATCGATTTCCTTCCTCACATGTGTCCTTTCCTCCTTCCAATCAATGTTACCATAGTTGAAATCCCCCATAATAATTACCTTCCTTCCACTGATTTCATCAATTTGTTTATGCATACTATCTCCACCATCTATTCCATCACCTGGTCTATAGCAGCACCCAACGGTATATTTTATTCTGCCAGTCTCAATCTCACACCAAATAGCCTCAAATGAGCTCTTTTCACTATCCTGCGATACAACTTCAATTCTCATTGACTGCAGTTCATCAGCTATCATCAATAACACCCCTCCCCCATTTTATTCCCTCTGTCCCTCCTAAACACACTATAACCTACACATTCTATCCACTAACTATATCATCTTCCGTCAGCCATGTTTCACTAATGCCAATAACCTGTGGCCAGGAAGAGTAAATCAAGGCCAAAAATTCTTCCTTCTTGTTCCTAATACTCCTGGCATTAGTATACATGACATGCAGTGATCCCTTTGTCCCACCCCTATCTTGATGCGCTATTCTAGCTATCTAATTCCGATTTTTTGTCCTTAGTACTAGCTTGGGTACATTATATACATTCTTACTCTCGACTGTCTCACTGATGTCCGCATATCCCCCCCCCCTCCTTGGTAGTTCTAGTTTCCCTGTTTCTGCACATCCATTTTCACTTCATTCAGCAACAGTTTTTCCAGTCTCCGCACACCAAATCCATTGAAATGCAGGCCATCCATCTTGTATAAATCCTTTCGCCCATCAAATTCATTCCACACGTCCACAACTTAATACCCGATTTTATGCAAAAGCACTCTCTAGCATTTCTTTTATTTTGCTTTCTTTATTATACCAATCATTTACTTGCCTACACTCTGTACGGTATGTGAACATCTTTGTTACATTCTCTCTATATTTCTTCGACGTTAGCTTCTTCCTTTTTTTTTTTTTTGACTTGATAATAACACTGATACAATCAACTGTCACCTATTTTCTCTTCTACCTCTAGGAATAAAGTCCAACATTGCTCTTTTTAAATATGCTTTATTTTTTCATGTGTATATTATTATATCGATTTAGAGCGAGGGAAATTCAATGTAAAGAAGATATAATTTTCATGCATAATTATTATCCAATGATGAAAATCGTACTTTTCAGGAAAAATCAATACTAGAAGGCATCCCAGATGTGGATTCCCATGATATACCGATAGATTGGCAGCTAATAGTTTTCAAGTAATTTTGAAATACGTCACTTTAGAATAAAATAATGTAAAGTATTCCTAAATATTAAATAAATAAAATATAAATAAAGTATTCTTAATTCCAAATGAATTTTTCAAATTCCAAATGAATTTGAAAAATTGACAAGAAATATTTTCTTGTCAATTTTTTTTTTGATTCTTAATGACAATAACCAAATTACAACGAATTTTAATATAACTGTCTGATCCATACGAGACAAATACAATATTTTGATAATTGCTTCATTAATGTTATTTTCATGAAAGAAATTGTGTAAAGACAAATTCCATTCACCTTAGGTACTGATATACCACACATATTTAATTGTGTCCGATAAACTCTCTATTAAATAAATCAGATTATGGATGACTACTTCTCTGCAATATTCGAGTATTTCTGAAGACTAGTTCTTAGGTAAAATTCACTTAAAAAAATTCACTTAATATAGGTTAGGACCACAGTTATCATGATTATTTAGTTGAAAGGTTATTTTGTTTCTTTCACTTTAGAACTTCTTTTATGGACACAGCTCTGATAATTTCCTAATAGATTTATGTTGATAGTAGAGATTAATCTAGTCGGATCTGCTGAGGATCAAAAGAAAACAGACGAAACGTAGGTCTCAATCTGAGATATGGCAGATGAAGCTTTGAATCTAACACGTTGCAGAAATGGTTAGATTTTTACATAAAAAAAAACATAAAAGAATACTTTAAAATTTTTTCTAGATCAGTTTCAAGTTTTTAAGGGAAACCAGAGTACCCGGAAAAAATCTAATCCTAAAAGTTTATATTTTCGGCGTAAAAATCGTTTTTGTAAATACATTTGTATTTTCAAACAGTTCAGTCAATTCTTTTATCCTAAAACCGCCAACTAAAATCTGACGGAATCGTATTCTCCCGCAAGGCATCACCGCTTGTTTTAAAGAAACCGATTCGTTTAGGACAGCTTTCCGCACAATCACCAATTTCTATCCTCCGTCTTTCAAATGACCGATCAATTAGCATTTGCTAACAACTTAGCCATTAATTCACCGCAACAATAAACTAAAAATTAAAGCGCTCTTTTGAAGTTCATCACCAAAACTTTTTTATGTTGTAAACTTAAATGTGCAATTTTATTGTTCGTAATTTATAATTCTTTAATGACTTCTTAATAAACACTTGGGCATTAGCAGACTTACTATCCCCAACTGTGCTAATGCGTTTTCTAGAGACTTTTTGAAGTAACCAAACTTAGATCATTTTGATTTTAATGTTTTTTTTCGTCTACAATTGAAGCATCCAATAGAGAAATGTGCATCAATGATGAAGTGTTCATAAAAAATATTACATGATTAAAAATTAGCTGTAAGACTTATTAGTTGAACTATTGAGTTGAGCGATAGCCTAATAAGGAGCTTCACCCTTTGTCATTACAAATGATGAAGTGGGAAGTATAGAGAAACAACGCTAAGCTAAGCTATACCTTTAAGAAGCTTCTTATTGCAAATTTCTAATGCAGTTTACATAAACATAAATTATTTTAGAGACATGTTACTAGATGGAATATTGTTGCATGAAGATCTCAAATTCATTTTGTTGTAAACCAAATCTGTTTCTTTGTAATTGTAAACTGCTCTCTTCAGATGTAACGGTAGTTGAGAACTCATTTCTGTATTCATATTTAACTTAGACCCTACAATCTAAACTGAGTCTTTAATAAGTGTTGCATAATTGGTAGGATAAGACATGATGATCTTTTGCCAATACTCTATCTTACGACTATTTTTTTCTTTTAATCCAGATCTCATTTTTCTTATTTTTCGTTTTGAGCTTACTTTTCCTAATCTTAATACGCTTATAATGTGGTTTTGGACTGCTAAGAAACCATGACTGGTAACCAAAATGAATAGATAGCCGGTTCCCACACTCAACAGATATAACTTGGAACGTTTTTAATCAACTTGAAACGTCTAATAAAAGAATGGAGTTTCACAATGGATGCAGAAAGACATCTGACACCTAAAGACATTCACAAACGGTGAAATCTTTCACTGTGAACTTTCACAGACATCACAAGCATGCCACAATTCAATTCGAAATCAACACCTGTTGGATGAAGCGTGGTGTGAATACACTATTCACTCTGCAAACCACCAGGCCGGTCTTTACGCATACTATGCAAGTTTAGTAAACACATATTTACGTACGTTTACTTTAAAATGTAAGGTTACGAGGATTATTCTTGTTTCCTATCCCAGAAAATATTTTTCAGTCTTCTTCACATTCAACAACTTTTCCCTCATTATAGTTTTCAAAAGTACTGGAACACTTTGGAATACAAACAAAGATCAAAATATTCTCTTTTCATAAGATACGAGAGCAACGTTTGATCCATATCTCAGTATATAATCTAAGTAGGTGATTTTGCAAGTACTCTCCCACGTTTCTTGAGAAATAACTTCCACTATTTGTGAAGGACTATTTTGAGTAATGTTGGCCTCTAAAGACGAGTCTTGAAACGTCAAGTCTCGTCCCTCTAGGCCAACATCACTGCCAGTAAGCAACATTCAACGTTACTGAGTGACAGGAACATTGTTTTGCTGGAACAGATAAAGACTCTTTTATTGTACACAGTCCCATAAGTGAAGGAAATGCAGTGTTATCTAGGTGGCACACCTTTTCCTTCACCATAATCGATGAAACCATCAGACGATTTTTTATTTGATTTTACAACCAAGATAAGTCCTATAAACTCAAAGAAATATAACGCTCGTCTAGAACAGGCTTTTACAAAAATCCATGCCAATGGTGAGATTCGAAACCACAATCTGTAGGTTGGAGAGCTGATATGATATCCATCTGATATTTCGAAGTCCGATATTTCGTAATCCAAAATATTTATAAATATATCATGAATTCCGTCACAACACTGATGGAATTCATCAACACTGTATGAAGTCAAACTTAAAAATTTGCATACAAATCGGAACAGAATTTTTACATTAACTAAAGGTGTATATGATGATAGACATCTATTCTTCATCTTGTTCCTCTGTAACATTTTTATTGGAGTAATGAAATCCTAATTACTGATTTCCAAGTCTTAATAGCTATAGATAAGTTTATAATCTTTCAAAGTAATAAGTAAAATGTTTAATTATTAGACTTCAGTTTAATTATTATGAAAGCTGTCTTCACATTGAGAATAAGTCAATCTTCCACACTACCTACATGCTATCTCAAAAAGTTATGCAGATATTATTCAGAATGGCGAGATTTTTGCTTCTAAAACTTGGTAAATTTATAAGTGATTTGCATATAACCAGCAAGCAAGCAAGCAAGCAGTTGGTAGATGAAGGATCTGATATAAATGGTTCAAAAATTAATAAGCTCATGGATAATTCACTATTTCTATTTAGCAATTCACTGCTTTGGACCAAGAATAAATATTTCATGTACACTTATTTGATGATTAGATTCTAAGTTCTACATACTTGTAATAATGTTCAGTAAAATTTCCTTTCATAATCAAACAAGTCACCTGCTGTCGACATTTCCATTAGCACTTCAAAGAGAAAGACACACATTGAGATTCAACTCTTTTTTAAAGTTAATTCGTCTAATGCAATGTTTCTGAAGGAACTGTTTGCTTCAGGAAGATGAAGAAAAAAACAGTGTCCTGCACTCATTTGTTTTTTTTTTCCTCTAGATTTCAGAAATGTGCTCTTACATCCACCTTCTGTCTAAATAAATATTTTTATATACCTATATTTTCGAAATTCTTTCTAAGATGATATTCTTTGTCAAGAATATCATCTTAGAAATAGAAAGTACTGTTTCTTTCATTCAAAAGGTGCCGATTTGAAGCATGAATTATTAACAAGTCGGCCTGCCAATTGATCACTTGTATGTATTCTCAGGAAATTTACTTTTTTATAAAAAAAAAAAACGAGACTTTCTTAGAGGAAGGGTTAACTATCATCTCCATTTGAGGCCATTTATTTGTGTATCAAGAAAAAAATGTAGCCAGTTTCTCGCTTCCTGATGAAAATCAAGGCCATTCTGCTTAATATGCTAATAGAAAACGAATGAAGAAATATTATCATCAGGAATGCTAATATAGTAGTATAAAGTGGTATACAAATAACGGAAAAATATTGCAAATTATTTTAATTGTCTGAATTAATTCGAAAATATACCAAGACTTTATCTCGGAACAGGTTGGTAATATAAAACGGCTGGTTGAATTAAAAACATGACACTATTAACATCAATTAAAGGTTTTAATGAAAAATTAGATTTTATATGAATCTTATATAAAAGAAAAGATCTGAAATAAGCAGTCTGAGTTATACTTATTAATATGAATATATTAATAAAGCAGCAATCTCCATAACACTAGTACTTAAAAAGTATTCGTGTTATGGATTCGTAACGCCAAATAAAAAAAAAAGGAAATTTAATATATCAATAACTGGTCTTTGCAGGCTAAAATATATAGAGCTATTTCCAAAAATGATGGAAAGTTGGGAAGATAATGAATCTATTACTCACCAACTAAATGCGAATTCTGCAGTTGCTATGGCAACATAAAGTCACACCTTTAGGAGGACAGATTTTTATTATTATAT
The DNA here is from genome assembly GCF_054136105.1 of Typopeltis vanoorti. NCBI lineage: Eukaryota > Metazoa > Arthropoda > Arachnida > Uropygi > Thelyphonidae > Typopeltis > Typopeltis vanoorti. The sequence continues at coordinate 40,548,458 of NC_143550.1, forward strand.
ATTATTATTATCGTACTAAGGGGGCTACGCCCCCTTGGCGTCTACGGCGTCCAACCCTCCGATTTCCGGGCTGGTAGGTCATGACTGATTATATGCGGTTGCCCTTGTGTTGCACTACCTTTAGGAGAGAGCGGTTCTGCTAGGACTGGGAGCCCGTCGGGGTGCTAGGACGGGGCAGCCGTCACTGAGTGGAACCAACGCTGAGATATGGACGGTCTTTCGCCCACTATGGAGTGGCCTAGAGATCGTCCGATTTTTTGAGATTTTACCCTTTACTTACTAATCAGGGTAACAAATGGCAATGCTGAACCAAGGAAGTTAACTGAGGTTCGGCTGTTGCTGTTATCCTGGGTGATGAGATTTTGAGTTCGCTCTCTTAAGGTTTTTGCCTTAAGGGAGCACTTTGAGTCTCCGGGGAAGGTGTTCTCCGGCACGGCACGCTGAGGGGCTTTGTCGGTGAATTATTTTCCCGGAATTTGAGCGGTTCTGCTCAGTGGTCGGGGAGCCCGTCACTGAGTGGAACCAATTGAGCGGTTCTGCTCAGTCGGGGAGCCCGTCACTGAGCGGAACCAACGCTGAGATATGGACGGTCTTTCGCCCACTATGGAGTGGCCTAGAGATCATCCAATTTTTTGAGATTACCCTTTACTTACTAACCAGGGTGACAAATGGCAATGCTGAACCGGGAAAGTTAACTGAGGTTCGGCTGTTGCTGTTATCCTGGGTGATGAGTTTTTGAGTTCGCTGTCTTAAGATTTTTGCCTTAAGGGAGCACTTTGAGTCTCCGGGGAAGGTGTTCTCCGGTACGGTCCCCTGAGGGGCTTTGTCGGTGAATTATTTTCCTCGAAATTTGAGCGGTACTGCTCAGTGGTCGGGGAGCCCGTCACTCAGTGGAACCAACGCTGAGATATGGACGGTCTTTCGCCCACTATGGAGTGGCCTAGAGATCGTCCATTTATTTGAGATTTTACCCTTTGCTTACTAATCAGGGTAACAATTAGCAATGCTGAACCAAGGAAGTTAACTGAGGTTTGGCTGTTGCTGTTATCCTGGGTGATGAGTTGTTGAGTTCGCTCCCTTAGGGTTTTTGCCTTAAGGGAGCACTTTGAGTCTCCGGGCAAGGTGTTCTCCGGCACGGCCCGCTGAGGGGTTCTTGTCGGTGAATTATTTTCCTCGGAATTTGAGCGGTTCTGCTCAGTGGTCGGGGAGCCTGTCACTGAGTGGAACCAATTGAGCGGTTCTGCTCAGTCGGGGAGCCCGTCACTGAGCGGAACCAACGCTGAGATATGGACGGTCTTTCGCCCACAATGGAGTGGCCTAGAGATCGTCCGATTTTTTGAGATTTTACCCTTTTCTTACTAACCAGGGTAACAAATGGCAATGCTGAACCGGGGAAGTTAACTGAGGTTCGGCTGTTGCTGTTATCCTGGGTGATGAGTTTTTGAGTTCGCTCTCTTAAGGTTTTTGCCTTAATGGAGCACTTTGAGTCTCCGGGGAAGGTGTTCTTCGGCACGGCCCGCTGAGGGACTTTGTCGGTGAATTATTTTCCTCGGAATTTGAGCGGTTCTGCTCAGTTGGGGAGCTAGGACGGGGAGCCCGTTACTGAGTGGAACCAACGCTGAGATATGGACGGTCTTTCGCCCACTATGGAGTGGCCTAGAGATCGTCCGTTTTTTTGAGATTTTACCCTTTACTTACTAATCAGAGTAACAAATGGCAATGCTGTAGTCAATGAAGTTTTAACTGAGGCTCGGCTATTGCAGTTACCCAGCCATGATTGGAGCTTTTAGCTCAATAACACCTCATCCACACAGATATTCTTCAATCAGATGACGGGATAAAGAGTCAAGGACTCAGTCCATCACCCAGTTCTTTTAAGAACTTTTAATATAAGACAAATTTTGTCTTATATCTTTTTATAGATATAGATAAGAGATTTCTGCTTAACTTGTTCATGTTTAGCTCACCAGTTTCATAATAAATGCCATTTAGTGCAAAAAAAAAAGTCATTGTAGTGACCTGACAGACTTAATAACAGTATCCATAACTCTAGTAATAACATATACGTGTTATTCTGTAACTTCATCCCATCCCATCATCCCTTTCGTCTTAGACATCCTTTTCGTCTTAATAACAGTATCCATAACGCTAGTAATAACATATACGTGTTATTCTGTAACTCTTCATCCCATCCCATCATCCCTTTCGTCTAAGACTCAAACTGGCTATCAAGGCCAAGTAATTGGCTTCTTATAAACCTAATTACTGTCTATGACAGGGCTGTTAAGCCTGTCTGCTATGTCTGTAAATTGCATGAGTTCTTTTGGCCGGTTCGTCTGTTTTCGAAATGAAAACCCCCGAGTTCCCTGGAGGAGGCAAGAAACTGTTTCACATATGTATCAGACCAGCAACTCACCCTTACCTAAAATTCCTTATAAAGATTCTTGACGTCCTAAACCAGATTCAAACCCAGGTCTTTCAAACTAAAGGATATAGCTGATCGAACTGAAGGTTTACTGCAGCTTTAAAAACTAGATCGTAGAAAACGCATAAGGTAATACATATAACATTAGTCAGGATTAGGAATTGCCGTCTAGCACGGCTCAGAAATGAGCTCAATTTCTGGATTATGAAGAAGGGAGTTGGCCACCCACTTTCTTTGGGCAATCTTTCCGATGGCAAATGATTACCAGATGAATTTAGAAATGCACTATGTACATTTAAGGACTGAGACAGCATTATATTTCAGAGTAAAATGTGAACTGCTCAAAACTGATTATAATCACGCTTTGCACCCTTCAAAAGTATTCAGTCTGTCAATTTGTGATGAGTCCGAAAATGACTATCAGTGAACGTACTATTACTGAATGCGATGATATAACTGAATACGGAGTTACAGTCTGAAACTCAGCAGAACCCAAATGTGTTCTTTGGAGTTGGGATCGAGTCTGTGCAGTCCATCAACTTTTCCACATTATTGTCCATGTCTGCAATAGCACTGTACTTGTAGTATGATATGTGTTTCATTATCGTGTTAAAATATAAAAGGGTTTGTTCTGTAAAACTGCAGGCCTGGTTGGTCGAGTGGTTAGCGTATCCGCTCTCCAACCAATAGGTCGCGGCTTCGAACCCCGCTACGGCATGGATGTTTGTGATTGTCTTACCTTGTGTACTGCTATAATCTTTTCAAGCACTTGAACAAACGCCCGAGTTCATAACCATGAAAAACACTTTTCCGTGTCCAAACTTTGTTGCGGTGATGATGGATCAGGACATAAGGCGTTCTCCAGGCATTCGCCTCCAGCACACTCCATCATCCAATCGGTAAACTGCAATAGCATAATTCGTCGCTCCGTTTCATAGACTTTCAAATGATCTACGAACTAATTACGATGTTTTTACACTAGAACATCGAAGGGGACAAAACTGTAGATTTTTTTTTTTCGTAAATCCCACCGGTGAAAGATTGTAAACTTATATAGTACATCAGTAACCGTTGGCCGGCTAATGGATAACTAATCCGAAAAACCTGCGCTAGAGATCAAACATTAAACTTTCTCGAGTCAGACTCTCGAGAAATCAAAGTGCTGTTCGGTGGTCTTACACAAAGCGATAAAATTCATCTGTCAGCTAAAAATGTTCGTTAACAGCCTGTCGACGGTGGTATTCGAACCGACAACCTAGTTATGGTTCCAATAGCGGATAAGCTATCTACTGGACAAACCAGAATCCGATCTGTTGATTGCCATAGTTGATAGTTGGCTTACGTAAAAATGTCTTTTCGTAAACACCGAGACTGTGTGTGTTCATCATTGTAGGGATCTTTGAACTCCAAGTTGATTGTTCTCACATCGCATTGTGAAATGCTCCTACATTATTTTTCTAAGCATCCTTTGTCTCTTCCATTCCTGGATTTGGATGAGACTAACCCTTCCTTATCCTATAATGATGGTTAAGAAAGCCAAGGATACTTAGAAAATCATAGGCGTAAAGTGCCTGTAAATGTATTATTTTTATTAATAGTACTTTATAAATGCTACAAACAAATAGGACGTTATCATAGGATGCCATTGATATGGCATTCTGAGATATCTATTTCGAAGTCTGTAAGGTCTTATTCATACGCCGAAGGTATACCAGATGAGCAGTTCACTGCAGAAATATATTCATACAAAATAGGAATCTAATATAAACCCAATGAGATAAAGCATTAAAATCCGCATAAGTAATATTAAATGTTTTGCTACTTTATGGACATCCGCTATATTTTGAAACGTTCAGTCTCCTACGTACTGAAAAACGTAGCAAATACAGCAAAATATTCCTTACTTTTGTAACCGTATAATGCACGGTATGTATACATTAGATAAAGATTTATTTTGCGTCCAGCGAGACTTACACTGTAAAAATCCCATATCCCATAGCTCTATAAACTTACAAGTAGAAAAATAAAACGGTGAAGGTGGGTTTTTGTAAGGAATGCAAGATTGTACGTTATATCCTTTGTTGAATCATCTCACAATTGCTTAGTTCACAGAAGAAAGTTTCAAAATCTAAATCTCTATGGTAACAGAGGCTTTATATAAATAGATCCATTTCTGTCAGATTTATCCATGACGCCTGTGGTAGCAGGAGGTTACTTATATTGACAGACTAACGTATCCCACCAGATGCATGTCAGAGGGTGATTTCCGTCGTTGCTAAAAATCTCTTTTCGCAAATACCAAAGAGCGCAGTCCGAAGAACAGCACGTGTTCGTAGTAGCGTGCAAGTTCACGAGAACTCGTATATGACGTACCGGAAGTGACAAAAAATGTATTAGCGATGATAATGGTTAGCGACAGATGTTGAAAACTGTCAGCAATTGTCCGATTTTTAATACGCAAAAAATGTATGCTGCTCTAATTTAAGTTTATTACAGTTTAATAATTATTAGTAACACATGTAAAAGTGAAGGATATTTAATTCTAGAAAAGTGCGTCAAATACTTCTAAATATTAATAGCCAGCCTTAATATGGTTTCTGAAATGTGATGCTACATCTGTTGCGAAGTCTTATGATCTATGGAAAGACCTTAGTTCCGATCCTTTCTACAATTCAACGTACAACGCGAGGAATCTTAACTTTTTAAGCATTTTTCGAGTGAAGGTATTTAATGTTAGTCGATTTCATACAGAGTCGGTAGGGTTTTCCCTCCAGAAAACTTGGATTTTTTATTCCACAAAACAAACAAACCAGACGTAGAACCCATACATTTTTACAGACATAATACACTGACCTCATAGCTGTAGTTGCTTTATCGTAATTACCGCCAATACAATTAATTGAATATCAAATGATAATACTGAAGTTAAGTTTCATATCCACCTCTCTCGCATTGTGATATTAAGCACGTGATTATCTTCATCATCGTCGCTGATACTTTAGGCCTTGATGGTACAAGACTGGGTAAATATCTTTGACTTTCCTAAACTTAATTTATTAAGATAAAATGGTTTAGTTTTATATCTATTGAATATGTCTTGCTTACAAACTATGCGTGTGTTCACTTGGCCGATTTGTCCGTTTGTGACCAGCTAAAGCTTTAAGCAGAAACGACCTTATATTAGACAATTATTTCTCGCCTTTTAACACCATGCATTATTTTATGTAAATAAAGTAGAAAATTGATTTAATTAAAATTAAAATAAGTATGTCATACATAGTTGGATAACATTGGCAGCATACCATATTAAACCAGACAAATGACTACAAATGGAAAAAAAAAAAAGTTTTGAAGACTAGCACAAACATAAACATCAAGTACATATTTGAGATGATTAAGTGAGCAAATATTTCTCCGTTTCTTGTCAATATCAGCACCTGTGTACCGCTCGCTTAGAAATGATTTATTTTTCCCGAGATTCACCTCTGAGTATCGCTTTAGTTCAGGTATCTTCATGAAGAAACAAAGTTATAGAAACCCTCGATCCTCCTCTCGTATATTTATAATAAGGCCTGTCACTTGATATCATGGATTGTCTCATTTCCTTCTTTCTGTTTTCTCCTTAGCCGATGAAGTTACCGTCCAGACACAACAAATTCCGATTTCATATCGCATCTCGATTAGTAACTATGGCAACCGCTTGTTACGTCCTTTTTCTGTTTGCGTTTTCTCCTTCATACTCGCTACGACACGAACGGGGAAATCTTCCATCTTAAATATCAATCCATTGGACCTTTAGCTGAATACACTTTTCGATTCCGGATATCAACAAGAGAATTTTATATCTTTTCTTGAAAAATCTCGTAAACACTTTTGATATTTAAGAAACAAAAAGCATCAATAAATGTATTGATAATATTTATAACTGAAATCTGATTCCGCTGTATAAGGATACATTCTGTTGGATAATCGTCAAGCAAGAATAGCACAATTCCTCTATTTTCTTGAGCACTGTGTGTGTGTGTGTGTGTGTGTGTGTGTGTGTGTGTGTGTGTGTGTGTGTGTGTGTGTGTGTGTGTGTGTGTGTGTGTGTGTGTGTGTGTGTGTGTGTGTGTGTGTGTGTGTGTATTTCATCGTGCATTATGAGACTATTACCTTGCTTATTGGAAGCCTGCAATGGTTTGAACAAATTCCATGTTTGGTCAGTATTTCTTTATATTTTGCAAATGATATGGAAATAATTGAAAGAAAATTTCCTCAGTGGTTAATGTATTCCCAAAACACATAAAACCAACCAAAAGCCACAGTTAGAAAATACAAACCCTTTCACTGAAGATGGATCTGGATTATCTGACTGAATTCCAATACCATGAAGGTTGCGAGATACCGTTATAAGTTTTTTTTTTCAATTTTTAATTGAAAAAAAAAAAAAAAAAAAGCGGCGCTGAATTTTTAATCCTTGCCTTTCGAATTTTTATTACCACAAAAATCGCATGTGGGAATAAAAATTCTCACATGTCATTTCTTTATATACAATAAAATAATTTGGATTGTTTGTTGTTGAATAAGACAACTGTAAAAATTTTTCTCTGATTCCATGACAATAACTGGTTCTGTTTGTATCTATTAGATGACAGTGCAAGCGAATATTTCCACTATATAGTCAATACATTCTGCATAATATTGTTTAGTACTGTCTGAACAGAGCTTATTCACATTTTAGTTTCAGCTCAAAAATAAAACACATCATTACGTGTTGATACAGATATTGTAAAAAAAAACAAAAAAACTTGTAAATATATTAAGAAGTTTCTAGGAGAACTGTCTTGTCTCCTAGAAACTCAAGTTTTTTTCCTATCCCAAAATGGCAAACCGGCAAGAAAAACATTCCATTCATAGATATAACGCAGTGACCTCATAGCCTAAGTTTATTCAGCCAACAACAGTGCATACTACGATACGAATTTAGGAAGATACACGTTGCAAAAAAAAACTATTAGGGAGCGTCTAGTTTTGTCTAATTACTACGTAACATTGACAAACTACATGGAAATAATACACTCTAAATGATTATAATACTGGAAATTAATATTGCATATAATCATGGAAATGGATAACAGTTCATCGACTTCTAGATGTTATCACAGATGGCACATTAATCAATCCTTGCAGACACAGCTTAGTTAGAGCAAGGTCATTTACGTCTTTAATTTTTTTTTCCAGTTTATGTTAGCTGTATGATTTGACTTTATTTTCCTTTTCAATAGTTCAGACATACAGATAGAGACAGATAGAGAGACAAGGGTTGGAATCTCGTACATAATGCGAGAGATTCTCTAACTCGTGTTTTTCTATCCTGCAAAACAACCTACAAACAGACGTAATAACATTCTATAATCAAATCATAAATAAGTAAAGTCACTTTGCTATAATTCTGGTTAATTTAAACACCTATTATGTAACATTAATTCAAGACGCATTCAGAGTGAGCATTAACTATTCTACTGCTAAGTGACATTAGCATCTAGCAAGACGAGGATATTTTTTAACGTTGAAAGAGATGAGCATCTCTGATTACAAGGCTCGAGATCAATTATCTGATAGCTCTACTGGACTAACCGGAGAGGAAAATGCCCAGAGCTTGATTACTTTCGAAGTTTAAGAAGCATCTAATCTTCTTAGATACGGATAATTTAATTACGAGATTTTCGTCCGCACCATATTGATAAGAAGACAAGTGAATGTAACCGACATCTGCAACCATTCTAATAACTTTTGACGGAAATAATGCAATTAAAAGATTACCTCAACATAGTCAGACTGCAGTTGTTCATACAGTGAGTCAAGTTTTAAGGAAGTTTAATGTTCCTCCGTAGTCTTTAAAATATAATAAATAAATAGGAAAACAACTAATATGAAGAAACAGAATCAAACCATTATCTAGAAGAAAAATTGAGAATGTCCCCAGGATGTTAATAAGAGCAAGCAATTCAGAGCAAAGAAAATATTCCGGGAATCTTCACTTTTAGATGACAAAGTATTAATTATCTCCGTCTACAAAGAATAAATGAAAAATGAAAGAAAGCGATGATATGAAAATATAATAATTTGTAAGGACAATAATGAACTTCGATGAGAATATTGAAAGAATAATCAAAGACCTGAATGAAGCTTATAAACAATGGATGAATACAAAATTATTATTAGAAGAAATTAATTATAAACACAAAAGACGAATAACAAAAATGCATGCATGGAAAAGAATGGGGAAACATGGGATCACTTTGTAGCAAAAGTTGAAAGGGATTTTACAGTAAAGAGACCAAATACATACAAAACATTAAGGAAAGTAAATAAAAGACTAGAAGAAAAACTTAAACTTCAAATAATAAAGGAAAAAAACCAAGCTTTGCTTTTTTCCACGTATATGGCAGGAGTAGCCAATGTTTTTTTCTCTCTTTCTTCTTTCTCTTTTGAAAAGCCTTAATTCATTAATAGATTGTGTTAGCGTTCATCGAAGGCTTGATATATACATATATGAATCCTACATTCAAAACTTTTCTTCGGTCACAAAACTCATCAATGGTACATTAGTATCATGTGTGAACTATGGGCATGATATGATGGGTTGGATCTCACACCGGACAGTGGACTTCATGTACCACCTAATAATTGCAACCATCCATGCTACGGTGGGAGCTGAAGTCACAGCCAAGTAGTTGGAAAGCAAATACACTTTCCTCCCTGCGACTGGAAGTTTTAAGAATGAATTAGATAAATGCTATCGATGATAGGTAGAGTACATGATAACAACTGCTGTATGAATGAACAGTATATAAGCAGGAATTAATATATTATTAATAAGATTGATAGATTAATATAACTGTAGGGGTTAATGATGATTAAGGTGAGTAATTAGAATCCTATTCATCATGTCATTATTAATTGCTATCGTTGATTGCCATACATTTTAAGTGACAGGTAACATAGCAATAAATGATTACCTAAGTGATTCATATACAATTAGATACGCGTTGCTATTATTTGATGATGCAACAGATTAATTAATATTATTATTAGTGTACTAATTATTATTAATTGCTATTATTCTTGATGACTGCCATTTAATTCTACTGACGATATAACATGCATATCAGTGATTGCTAAGTTCTTTTACATTAAAATATAGAAGTAATTAAAATTATACATTTTACATTAAAATATAGAAGTATTTAATGTAATATTTTACATTAAAATATAGATTACATTACATTACACGATATTACATTAAAATATAGACGACCTCAGAACAACAGACTTCATCACTGATGGCTATTTTCCTCCTAGATCTTCCAGTAAATGGATATCGTAGGAGAAATTCTAGTATCTTGTGTATCACATAGTAAATGCTTGGAATTCAGTAACGTATCTTCCCCGAAAGTAATGACAACCATATAATCTCCCTCTATGTAATTATTGTCCGGAAATGGATCCTGAGAGAGAGAGAGAGAGAGAGAGAGGGATGGTCTCCAAGAGTAAAATATCTGCTCCAGACCAGCACACACAGCTTGTTAACTGTGCATCACCTTATATCGTTTTATTAATAATATCACTAAACAAAGAATATAAATGACGATCTGAAAAGGAAAACATAATTAGCTAATACAAAATATATCAACAATACTTTGATTAGCCATCAACAATACTTAGTTCATCTTTCTTGAAAATAATTTTCCTTCTTTTATTGCATTAGGAATATCTGAAAATTAATATGTCATATGATACTGGTATTGTTATGTTATTTTTGTTAAAATAAAATATCATCTTTCACCTTGTTCTTCGCAATTTTCCAAATAAACACTTCAAATGTGAGTTCTTTAAGAAGTAATGTTATAAATAATGTTATTTTTTATAAATAATATTTTCTTGAAAATCTGTGTCCTCGTTATTTCAAAAACCAGTTTGCGTTATTGCAATTTCGAACTGTTCATTCCGAGTCTAGTTACTTATCTATGTAAAGAATCCCTTTTTTTAAAAAAAAAAATATTTACTTCCGAAAGAACATATTGCACATATGTCATATGATACTGGTATCGTTTTATGATATTTTTGTTAAAATAACAAAACTCATACACACAAATCTTGGCTTTTACAAGCTATTTCATCGTACATTTCACTTCCATTACTTTCATATCCGATGTTGGCTAAAGTTTCTTTTTTCTAACAAAAAAAACATGGAAATTTTGTATAATTGGGGATCACTCAGCAACATACAAAATGTTTTTAATTCTTTTTGAAGTATCCAACCATGTTTAACAGTCTATCGTATTAAGTAAAAGTTCTACCGTTGGAAGTAAACCGAATCACAATGCGAGAACCTTTAGGTTTCTTATTACATGTGAAAACGACTTATTTAAAAATAAAAATAATATTTTGTGAAAAATTTGTAGATGACAGAGAAATATGAAAGGTTCTATGATTAGCTAGCATCATCTAGATCAATTACTATCCTACCCTTCGCATCCGTCCTAGGACGGATCGAGTCCCTCCCCCCGCGAAATGATGGGGTTTACGACGAATTAATGCAGCCGGTTCGTCACTCCTCTGCTGAATCCCCTAAGGACAGTATTCATGACTGTAATCCGTGTGTGTGTGTGTGTGTGTGTGTGTGTGTGTGTGTGTGTGTGTGTGTTCACGGGCGAGTTTGCCTGTTTGCGGATTAAAAACTCCAGATAAACTGGAGGAAAACCCTGCTGTACACGCCCAAGACCGGCTAATTTGGCTATGGCTAAGCGCAAAGCCACTAGGCTAACCGCGAGGGGAATTACTATAGAACAGGTAAAATATTTAAAAAAATAATAATAAAATCATCTGAGATATATGTCATTAATAGTGCACTCGGATTCAATTTATTCTTAGGTGTAACCTAAATGTTTTGTGATACAAATACTTCAGTATAATTGAAACGATATGGCCTCTGTAGGTAGCTCAGCTGGTATAGACGAACCTTTTAGTTGGAAACACCGGAATTCGAATCCCGTATATTTCGAGAATAACCTTTATAGTCTTTTCAATCGAATGGCGAGTTAGCCGTTCATATAGAGGTGAAAAGTTTTTCCCTCTGGAAAACACGGATTTTTCGTCCCTCAAAACAGATAAACTAGCCAGGGAACACACAGATCTAGAGCGGCAATTACTTGCCCTTAGGGAGTGCAGCAAAGGAGTGACGTGCAGACCGGATTAATTTATCCTAACTCCTTATCAGGGGACTCCACCCGTCCTAAGGAAGAACAGATGGGTTGAAGAAGAAGAAGAATTGGAAACAGTAATAGTTTTTTGGATCAAGTAATAATCCCGTGCAAATTCAGCATGTCTGTATTCATAAGTTCATGGACATCATCAGTGTGGTCACTCCGCTCCTCGGTGCTGCGCCACACGACCTCACGAGGTAGTCCTGTTGTATGCTTTTCTGGAGGCTTCAACTCTTTGAAGATCAGTCACTCTAGACATCATCCATCCATCCGTCCTCACTTTTTTCCAGGTACTTTAGCTTCTTTACTGTTTTAAGAAATCTTCCTTTCATTCTTTCAATGTTTCCAAGGTATTTCAGCTTTCTTCTATCAATACCCTTAAGGAATCTTGAAGTTCTACCACCCATCCATTTGTCTTCCTTTCGGTATATTCTTTTCTATCCTTTTTTTCTATCTATGTGGAGATATCTTAAATCTGGGAGGATGTATCTATCTAAGTCTCTGATTGTCGGCCAGTTGCTCAAATTTATGTTACTCATAATAAAAGAAACATCGCCTTATCAAACTATTAAAAGGTATGAAAAATGCTGGTGATTTCTTATCAAGGGCCTAGACTACATAAGAATATTTATTGTAATAGCAGGTTATTAACAACTCAATATTCATAATTAGAATATTTAAAAGGAAGTGCCCAGTATCTGCTCTCTGGTAGATAATTATGAACCTAATTAGACAGATTTGTAATTTGAATTTCATGATAATGTTTGGCGAGTAACAATCAGTGGTTTTTTTTTTGTCAATTAAAGTCTCGCAACACATCTTGTTTAAAAATAATTACCTTTCATTTAATTAACTGGAAGGTACAAATGTGTATGAGCAAGTTGTTTAAGTGTATTTTAAATTACTTTCTCTAAGGAAAAATAGACATCTAGTTAGTACATTACTTGTCTTGGCTAAACTTTATATAACTATGACGCGGCAGAAGTCATCTGAATGTCCATTCCTTTAAGTTTGAACAAGACAAACAGTGTGTGTGTTGGAGGACGGTGTAAATTGTATGCATTCCAGTTGAAAGTGAGATTTGAAATTCAGTACCTAGCCATAACGTAATCATTTGATGAGGACTGCCTTTTAATAATAATAATAATAATAATAATAATAATAATAATAATAATAATAATAATAATAATAATAATAATAAAAGAAATAATGAAAACGGAAAGGTAGGTGAATAGATTATATAAAGAAAGATGAAATCTCCGCTTTATTTTGTGACTAAAATTTAAAATTCTGGCATCATTGCAAAAATAAAGAAATACTAGCCTGAAATAATGAATAAGAAGAAATTCACATTTTAGGATAAGTCCTTCTAAAAAGTCTTTCTGAAACCCAACAAAATATTATTGAAGTTTATAACAGTAGTTAAACAGATTATTATTTTTCACCTAAAACATTTCCTGGGTTTCTTCATGCTTCTAACCAATTTCGTTTTCTCCTCATTACAGGTTTCCATGAGAAAAACGTATGACTTTGAATGACCTCTTATGAACTTTGGTGATGTCTGAAGATCAGCAGAAATGTTCAACGCCACACTAACTCCTGGAGTCATTATTCACTGTCACAATCTAACTCGTCTCTTCCGTGAATATCTTTCAACACTGACCTCGAATAAAACTTCGGCGGAAGTCCGTGACCATGATCATGATTACAATAATCAGGAAACCGACACCCAAAGCAACGCTGTCATATACATTGTAGTAGTATTGTTTTTCTATTCCTTTGGAATCGGATTTATGATGATTAAATACATGAGGAAAGAAGCTAAGGAACAAGAAGAGTGCAAAAAATATCGACGTTATATTAATGCAGCACACCAACAGTACCTGAATTCTACTAACCGAGCCAGGCTGGCTAATAGGCTAGCTCTTCAGGCCCTTAATACTGTGAATGCCATACCTCAGACTACCCAAATGGGAAGCAAAGTAACGTTTGTGTAAATGAGCAGTGTTTTCAAAGGATGGGATATTGATATCATTCTTTCAAGAATATTGCTTATAATGAATTTATATAAGAAATGCGGTCTATATCTAAATAGAGGAAAAAGAACAAACTGCAAAAACTCTATAATTCCTCTTATCTGCGATAAATACCCTATTTTTACTTCAGATTTATTTTTTCAAAATATTGTGGACAATGTCATGAATTTTATAGCATTTTCTTTTAAATAGGAAACCTGCATTATCTACCAATTCAAGCAGCTTGTGACATCATGAAACAATGCCACGAAAGTTGTTGTTGTTGCCCTCTGGCGGTAAAACATATAGGCACATAAATGTATAAAATATTCTTCTGAAAATGATAACTATTAAAAAAAATGTTATAGCACTTGCATCAAATATTTTGCACATTGAATTTTAATAAGTTGTAAATTTTGGTATAATCCAAATAAAATATTTTCTTTTTAATCCATAACATTTATAGCAATATAATTTTGTACGTTATTCATATCAGATATCATTTAAGTTGTAGGAAAATTTAAAGAACATTTTAAGTAGGAATAAAAATGTTTTTAAACATTGTCTACAGCTTTTAGAATTTGTGATTTTATTATATAACAAACATATTTAACTAAATTTCCTAGTACGCATTTCACTGAGATTATTTAGAACTAATTATCGCAAATGTTACTCTAAGCTGGATGATTTCTAATTAAATAAATTATTGTGAAGTCTTTATTTATGAAACATTTATCGCCAAGTGAATTGCATAAATTCACTTATCTCGTAACCACTATTGTTATTATTGTCACCAGATGATAAATACAGTATTAATGCTGAAAATACATATATGCTCTTCTTGTTAATATCAGTAATATGCAAAGATTATTGTTATTAACAAAATGTTATTATCGTTATTGTTGTTAATTACAATATGTTATTAACAATATTGACAATATGAATGCGACTCGCCAATTTTCAGCAAAGCAATTTATTTTAATCAAAACTGTATTATTCGTTATAAAATTATTCAGAAGTTGAGACATCACACAAGTCTAAGCTTCTTCCAAATTCAACAGCCCATAAGCGATATTATTATTATTATTATTAAGAAAGACCTCCAGGGAGTCAGAGACTCATCGAGGGAGACCACGTACTACACACACCAGCTATCATACTTATTCTTGAATTCACTCACACTGCTTGCACTCACAACATCCAATGGCAATCCATTCCAATCACGCACCACCCTCTGAGAGAAAAATCTAGCCCTCACTCCCTTCTTGGTGGCTTTCATTCCCAGCTTCCAAGGATGCCCTCTCGTCCTTTCCCCACCCTCCATAAATGGAAAACTTCCATCAATTGAAATCCTGTATCACCTTTCAGAAGTTTGTAAGTCTCAATCATATCACCACTCTTTCTCCTGTTTGCTAGTGTCTGCAGTTTACAAATTCTCAATCTGTCTTCATAATCAGTATTCCACAATCCTGATATCATTTTTACACTCTTCTTTGTACTCTCTCCAATATATCAGAATCACAACGGAAACCAGGAGACCAGACCTGCGCACAGTAGTGCAAGTGAGGTCTTATAAAGGCCTTGTAAAGAGGCAAAATAGCATCCTTATCTTTACATGTCAACGTTCGTTTCAGCATTGCAATTATCTTTTGAATTGTATTTGCAATCTTTGCCACATGTCCCCTAAACTTCAACTTCCTATCTATTAACACTCCACGATCCCTAGCTTCATCAGTTTCTTCTAGCCTAATCCCACCAATATAATACGACATTGGATATCTAATCATGCCGAAGTGAATGACTTTACTACATTTTCTCATTGAACTGACACCCATTTTCCCATGCCCACAATTCCAGCCTATTCAAATCATTCTGCAAGTACTGAATATCAGCAGCATTCCTGATTACCCTACCTATCTTTGCATCATCAGCAAATAATTGCATGCCGCTTGTCAAATCCTTCCCAATATCTTTAATGTACAGATTCAATGACAGTGGACCAAGCACTGATCCTTGTGGTACACCACTTGTTACCATAAACCACGCAGCTCCAGATCCCCGTATACCACTTTTTTTTATATCGGTCAGTCAGCCATTTTCTTATCCATGCTAATATTGTACAACCCAAACCCATATTCTCCAATTTATGCAACAGTCTAACATGCTGTATTCTGTTAAAAGCCTTAGCAAAATCCAAAAGTGCCATGGTGTATCTATTCCTCTTGTCTAGTTCAATGGTATCGAATGGTATCGTATTATAGAATGTGAGCGAGTTGCTAAAACATGACCTTCCCTTAGTAAACTCATGTTGTTCATTGAAAAGTAAAGATTCGCTGTCAACCCATTTTGAATGCGGACCCTAACCAAATTTTCCAAAATCTTCGCCACCACTCTTGAGATACTAATTGGTCGATAGTTGGATACATCGGTCTTTGCATTTGCATTGCTCTTGTTCAATGGAATTACCATACATTCCTGTGGAATCTTCCCTGTTCTGAGACTGATATTAAACATCCTGGTCAAAGGAATGGCCAGTTCAGCTGAACACACTTTTAGCACACGTGCTGATATTCCATCAATCCCTATTGCTGAATTCTTATTCAGTTTGTGTAACAGCTCTAATACCTCGGTCTCACACGCCTGCGTTTCTTCATCTAGTGAAGAGGTAACAGTGAGTTCAATGTTGCGTTCACCAGGTTGATAGCTTTTAATGAAATGGGCATTCATTAACTGAACAACCTCTTCTGCATCTACAACCCTCACGCCATCTGGATTTAGAAGAGTTATTCTTTCATATTCATTCTTTCTTTTACTTGCAGCATATCGATAGAATTCTTGTGAATTGTCTTTAGCATGCAGAGCCAGTTTCTTTTCATACTCAGACTTTGCTTTCCGTACAACAGTTGTGACTATTCTAGCCTGCTGCTTGTAACGTTCATAACGGACGTCATCCTTATGCAAATTCCATCCATATCGTCCTTTTTTTATGAATTTCTTGCTTAATAAGATTACATATCCATTTGACTCCTACTCTATTCTTCGAACTCTCAGGACACATTCTGATATCGCATCATTTAAGTATTGTTTAAATGCTTCCCATGCACTGTCAATATTTTTTCCATCCAGCAACCGATCCCATTCCACTGAACTCAGTATACTCCTCAGTTGGTCATAATTTCCTGCTTTGTAGTTCAGCATGTAACCTTTTCTGAATGGAATATTCATAAACTTAGTCACTTCTCAAGTGAGTACCGCATGATCACTGTCACCAACTAGAGGCAGAATAGTTACGTCTTAACTGAAATGCCCTCTGACACTATAATCAAATCTAACACTCTTTGATCTCGAGTTCCTTCTGTCACATGCTGCTTGAGGAAGTAGTCCTGCAACAGCTCAATAAATGCATTTTCATTCTTCTCATGAGATTCTACTGCTACCCAATCAGTATTTGGATAATTAGTCTCCCATTATGATTACTCTTTTCGCTCTCACCTTTTCTATTTGGTGATGCATTTCTTCATCACCAGCAACCGATCCACCAGATCTGTGACAACACCCCACTATGTAATTTGTCTTGTTAGATTACACCTCACACCAGATGGCTTCAAACTCACTGCGACATGAAATATTGTTAGTAGTATTACTACATTCATAGGTCTCAACTCTAATTGGATTTAAGTTATCCAATATCATTAGCAGCACGCCCCCTCCTATCCACTCTATCCTTCCTGAAAATGCTGTACTAATGACACTCGATACCAGTTCATAGGTCTGATTCTGATAGCCAAGTCTCACTAATTCCTACAATCTGAGGTCGCAACATATTGACTGAGGCAACAAACTCTACCCTTTTGTTTCTAATACTCCTAGCATTCGTGTACAGATATAATAATCTACCTTCATGTTCTTTTGTATACTCTTGTTTGCAGTCTGCCTGATACAGTTGGACAACTTGCAGATCTCTATTCTTCTCTAATGCCTTACACATGTAGATATCTTTGCACTCATATGATGGATTCGAACCGGACGAACAATATTATTATTATTATTAACAGAGCCGTCCATGGAATCAGGGGCTCATCGAAGAAGGCCACACGCATCAGCTATCTTACTTGTTCTTGAATTCATTCACACTGCTTGTACACACAGCATCCATTAATACCAAACAACTCTGTCTTAGTAATTCTAATTCTTAATAAATTTTAGACTTCAAATTCTAAATTCTCAGTAATTCTGAGACTTCCAAGTTTGATTCTTAATTCTACGATTTCAAATTCTAATTCTCGATAATTCCAAAATTTTTATGAAGTACGGCAGACAGTAATCGAAATATTAAACTAGAAAGTGTTTAAACCAATTTTAACTGAGACGTAAGTTAGACATAAAACAATTAAGCAACGTCTGGAGATCAGAGATATGAGAGTTTCGGGAAAAATCGGGAGGTAGGGGGGGGGGAGATAGCATCAATGGCGGCATCATTTTAATAACGAAGATATTAGAAAGAACTTGGCATGGTAAGCATTCAAAAATGTGTGAGCAGGTATTTCGATGTTCGACTTTCAATATTAAACCTTCTTTTTGTCTGTCTGTTTTACACATGGGGATAGACCAACACTATTGCAATGCAAGCTTTAGAAAGCTGATCGGATGGAAGTGTGTGGTTCTTATTCCGGCAATCTATGTCCGTATATCACGTGTGTTCTTTTAGCCGGATGCAAAACCTAAGTTTCCGGGAGAAAAAACTCTAGACCTTCGTATTAGACTGGCTAACTCACTTTCAGTTGAAAAGGCCCCGATGAAAATTTTTCGCATCCTAGAAGGAATTCGAACCCAGATCTCTCCAACCAAAGCGCATCATCGAAACCGACTGAGCTGCAGAGGCTTATTAAAGGTAGCCTTAAATCCAATCCTTTATTTTATTCAGGTATAGATTGAGATTTGCAATCACGATCTCATAGCAAAATATTAATAAAAGATTCTTAAAAAAGTTGGCTTCACAATTATAGTTAATGAAATCATCCCGCAAATTGTTATTTATTCCATTTGATAACTGAGCGAATAGCCGGTCTCACAGAGAGGACCGGTGGAGGGCACAACCTCCACCGATCGTAAAGGATAGATGTGGAAAATAGGGGAGAAGCCCCATACGACAACAACAGAGCGAATGTCATCTCGAAAACTGCTATTATTATAATACAATTCATTTTAGATTTAGAACATCCACAAATAACATATAATAAACAAGAAATACTATTTTTGTAAAGAAAATAGAGCTTAAAAGGTTGAGGCTTGTTCTGTCTATTCGTTACAAAATAAAAACAAAAGAATGCGCAGAAGAACTGGAAAGATTACGAGCAAAGTATTTCATTATTTTAAAGTTGATTGCAAAATTATCTATTCATGAGCCTCTACACAAGTCTACACAGCCAACAACCGCGGTAAAAGAGGTAGACAATCTATAATTAGTTGCTGAGATCACGTGCCGCTAAATTATGCCCGCCGAAACCTCACTTTAATGCAAGTGGTTGAATAAAATGTCAATAGCTATTCACGCTGTGAAGTAACCTTTGACCTATTTGTTTTAGAAGAACCGGATCACGCACATCATTCCAAGTCGAAGAATTTCTAAAGTATGTACCAGAGAACATAAAGAAGACGTAAACTACTATATAAATTAAATAGAAGCATTTTTGTCGTTGATAGTGGAGTATGAGTGCGTTCGTATATATAATGGTATGTTTCGTTTCGTTTTAATGTAAATTCTCTAACTTCAATATATTATTTAAAATCAATACTTAATTAAAATCAACATCTAAATATATTATTTAAAATAATGTATTCTAAAAGAGAGAAAGAAAAAAAAACAACAGAAAACTCCATTTGTTTATAAACACAAAATTTTCTCAATATCCAATGATGAAAATTGATTTTAGTAAATGGAAGTATAAATATTTTTCCTCCTTGTTTTTAGTGTGTGTGTGTGTGTGGGTGGGTGGGTGGGTGAATGGTGAGGATGACGGAGTATTTTCAAATAACAAGCCAATTCATAACGGATGAATGTAAACTCCTTTACCCCTAACTTTTTTGAAGATAGGATAACAGCCAGTTCTTACTCTTCAGCCATCAGTGATGACAGATGAGTTTAAGGTTATCAATGAGTCGAGCTCAAGTCTTATAATTTAATTATTAATTAATCTGATTAATTTATATTATTATTGTCACTGGCTGCACGTAAGGAACTTGTACTGATCTACAGCGACATATAAAGTATATAACAGTTCTGAGGTTAGTAAGAACAGTGCAATGAATGCATAAATTATTTTCAGTTTCATTACTGCACGCAACATTGAAAATAAAGTCTTGAAAAAGGAGTACGTATAACTCTTTCATAATTAAGTTCATGTCACCTTGGAAAGAATCATCCCAAAATAAAAGATTTCGTTTTCATACCAACACACGAACATGTAGAAACTGCAGAAATATGTCTTTTTTTCTCCCAAAGATCATCCCTCAAATCTTTCATTAAGGAAGTTTTGATCTATACCCCCCTGTCCAAAAAGAAACCGAACTTTTCGAAAATAGAAAAAACTAGTAGCGCGAACTGTTGTATCTTTTTGTTGTCGAAAGTGTCAACCTTTCGACAACAAAATTGCTGTGTCAACTGTTTATGACATTTGTTTCATTAGAAGCCGAGTTATAGTGCGAAGAGTGACAGTGTGTTTTGACGAACGGCCGGTCGTCACGATATTCATGCCGTACGCGACGAATTCTCGATATCAATCGCTTCAAAACTTTGAGATAAAACTCACCATTGACCGTTTGGCCAGGCGGAATTCTTTCCGCCTGGCCAAACGGAATTCTTTGTGGATAATGGCCTTGGATCGTAGAAACAAATCAGCATTGTCTTTACTTTTGACTTCTCCAAGCGACTTTTTTTTTGCATGTCCCTCTTCTGGTGGTCTCCACTCAGCACTCTCGCGCTTTGTTTCTGGCTCATACTCAAAACACCTCGTTTCATCACCAGCAACGATCGTTTCAAGAAAGTTTGAGTCCTTATGCGCTGTTTTAATGAGGTCCTTGCAGTGTTCAATTCGATATATTTTTTGGTCGTCGGTCAACTTGTGGGGAACAAATCGCGAATTCAATTTAAAAAGGCCCAAACTCTAGGTCAAAATGTCGTGCACAGTTGATTTCGGAATTCCCAATTCATCTTCAATCAATCTCACGGACGATTTTGGGTTTTATTTGATAAAATGACGCACGTTTTGGATGTTAAACTGCGCCATTTCATCTCACAACCACTTTGAAATCGCTTAAACCTCTCGTAAACTTGAATACGGGATAAGCATTCATCACCGTATGTTTCTTAAAGCATTTGATGTGTTTCGGTAAAACTTTTAACAAGTTTAACACAAACGTCAATCGCAGCTCTCTGTTTGAAACTCATTTTCCTACCGTTAGTCAAAACACACTGTCATTCTTGGCACTATAACTCAGCTTCTAATGAAACAAATGTCATAAACAGTTGATACAACACTAATGAAGGTTGCCGCTTTCGACAACAAAAAGATAATACAACAGATGGGGCCAATAGTTTCTTCTATTTTCAAAACGTTCGGTTTCTTTTTTGGACAGATGGTGCATATCTAAACTAGTACTGTGAAATGTGCGGGAGTGTAATCCCGCTGCTCTGAAAAAAACCACGTATAAAAGATTTTCAGTTTATTATTGGGTTGACATTTTCATTTCTAATTATTCATATCAAAGGTAGCTTGAACCGAACAACGACATTATGGTTATGTAAAATATTAGATTTTAAAAAATAATAACGAAGCGATTTATTATTGAATTCCAGAAGATTTTGCTTCCATTCCCACTTAGGTGCTCAACTCTTGGTCTGAAATAAAGCATAAGCTTCGTTTAAGAGTTTTATTTTTCATTTGAGAATGTAAACCATCCAGCAGTCAATACAATGAAAGAGTTCCTCTGAAAGTGACACATTCTCAAATTCATGCTTCATCCATGAATGCACATACATTCCAACCATCTCGTGATTACATCTTTCTAGAGCAAGGATTCAAATGTAGTGATTTTCGCTTTTGTTTCCATTCACATGTAATGAAAGGTAGCACATCATCCCATCGTAAACGGTCCCAAAGTACTTATTACTAACTGGTGCGGAACTATCTGTTAGTCCGTTCGTAAATGTCCCTATCTTTTACTCGATCTGTTTGGTACCACCACAGAGCAATTACTACGAAGAGAAGCTCAAAGATCGATTGCCGAAATGCGTGCATGTGACGTATCCTTCCAGATGTTAGTGAGCTAAGGTTACATCCAAGATCGATTTACGCTTTTGTTTTCTCGTCCCCTTTCTCCGATATTTTCGGGGTACTGAAAATAGAAGCAGCAGCCATATGACGATCAATTGCATTGAAGGTCAATCATGCTATAAAAACAAGGTGAAGGGAATTGGTGGGATAAGATTCATCACTTGTAATATGAACGATAAGTAAATTTAGATTAATTTTGTTTGCTTTTTTTTCTCTGAAGTAGTGACATACAAAAAAAAATCGTCTTCAATTTTTTTTTAATTTATTTTTTTATCAAACTTACAAACTAGAACTGAAAGATGAAACACGGGGGAAAAGATTGAAATTTTGCAGTCATCCCCATCATTTAAATATTAATCAACATTAGTGTGTCTGTCTATGTGAGAGCCTCCATAGCCCAGTCGGTATAGAAGAAGCCCTTTGGCCGTGACCCTCAGTGACGTGAGGAACCTTTATCTGGTCTCTTTCGACGAAAGGTGAGTTAGTCATTCTCATAGAGAATGACTCATAGGAGGTAGGATTTTTTTTTCACCAAGAAACTCGGGTTTTTCGTCCCTCTGAACAGGCAAACTGGCCCGGTGGACACATGCATTTACAGACATAGGACACATCGGAAGGCATAGGGCTAACAACCTTATCCTCGAGTTACGGTTGCGAATTCCAAGTACAGTTGGAAGGTCGTGTGCGCTTAAGTGCCTGTTAGAACCGCTGAAGAAGAATTCTCTCTGCCTAGTGCTTTATT
Source organism: Typopeltis vanoorti (assembly GCF_054136105.1). Lineage (NCBI taxonomy): Eukaryota > Metazoa > Arthropoda > Arachnida > Uropygi > Thelyphonidae > Typopeltis > Typopeltis vanoorti. Next base: position 40,571,224 of record NC_143550.1, read on the forward strand.
TGTACCTTACTTTTCTAATAAATATTCAAAGACTGCATCCCGATATCACCTTATTTGGTGTATGAATGAAAACAATTCTATCAGCTACGAAACTAATCTTATTTCAATGAAACTAAGCCTAAGCTGGATTCAAAACTGATAATAATTTGATAACAAAGGATCTACTCAAGTTACATATTAGACTGATTTATAATAAGTTTCTTTTCTTATGGTACAAGACAATTTCACTAATTTCTTCTGTCTGTCAATACATTCTACGAGTGACAAAAGTTCTTTTCTCGAAGCACATCAAATCTTATGTTCTAGTTTCTTCTTACAAAAGAAATGGTACGAAATGATAGGTAAACAGGTGATGAACAAGTCACTTCTAGAAAAACAAACATTTTTAGCCGATTCGGCTAAGAAAAAAGAGAAATGTTTTCGCAGCCCTTAATGCACTTCTACCAGAATGTAAAGACTATGTTCTCTCCAGATTATTAAGGTAATAGCCCTGCTTCTTTTTGTTTCTATCGATATTCTTTACAACTGCAGTAATAAAGCTAACTTGAAAGAAATACAAGCTATTATTGACGTTATTATCAATTAAATGGAGAATAATGTATAGGTAAATGATGTTGTGTTTTCAGATTACAATTTATCTTTTTTAAATTTTTGAACCATGCCAAAAAAGGAGGTAGTAAGCTAATTTTTATAGTCCGTTGAGATTTGCGCATACATTATTGTAGTACTTTATCGTATCAAGAGGGTGTTCTGTTTAAAGTTTGCGACCCAAGGAGGATACCAATATAATGATCATCACAAAATCTGCGAACCCACATTTAAACCAACTACTAGCATTAGACAGGTATTAAGATCTCCTAAGGATAGTGTTCCATTTTACAAATATCCAGGTGTGTATAATATTCCATGTACGTGTGGCCTCTCCTACATTGGACGAACTTCAAGAAGCCTCGAAATCAGACAGAAAGAACATGTTGGAGATGTCAATCATAACAAGATGATCACCTCTGATTTAGCGCATCACTTTTCAACTTCTAACCATTCTATAGACTGGGAAAATAGCTCTATGCCCTACATAGACGATTATTTCAGACACCGATTATTCAAAGAAGCAACAGTAGTCCTACGAACAGGCAGGCAACCTAAACAGAAATCAAGGTGCGATATTGAATGATTTCATATTTAATCAATTTAAATTTAATCAATTCACTCAGTTTGACGGAACTACAGTATGCCAACAATCATATAACGCGTGCTCATGCAACGCGTCTTCAGGACACGGACTAAAGATTCGCAATACATGCTGACATTGTCACGCGAACGTATCAACTTAGCTACCTTATAGTTACTAACGGTTTTGTATTCTTTATACTTTGTGTATTTATCATTTTTTTGTTTACCGTTCAAGCCTTGAGAAAGATAGGCAGTTACTAGCGACACTGGTAGGCGTTATTGTATGAAGATTTATATTAATTAAAAAACCTATGATCACATAAACAATTATAAGTCATATTTTAACACTTCATGAACAAATATGAATACTTTAAACTTCTTTAAGTTTTAGACATAACCAGATTATAAATTCGTTGCGCGGTTAGCCGAGTGGTTACGCGCTCCGCAACCATATGCCTGGGAAAGAGATGTCCTGAGTTCGCTTCTCGTCGCCGACGTGAGGAGCTAAGAATCTTTCTCAGGCATAGCCGAGTTTGCCGGACTTGGGCGTGGATTGCAGAGTTTTTCTCCCCAGTTTATCTGGGATTTTTCCTCCCGCAAAGCAGGCAAACCAGTCTTTAGAACACAACGCTGCACAGACAATTACACATGGTTGAGCGTGGGGGTAACGACCCCACCTCGTATGGGGCTGTAGTGCCGAAGAAGAAGATATTTGATCATACCATTATTGCAGTGTTCTGTTCTAAATTAGCGACCCAAGCAGGATACCAATATACTGATCATCACAAAATCTGCGAACGCAACTCTTCCATTTGCAAAGTTGTGCCTTGCTTTCAAAGAAAGCAGGATTGGACTTATCAGTTTAGTTTTACTTTAGTCCTGCTTTCAAAATATGAGATGGTTTCAATGGATCGGTTATGCAAAATACTTCGATCTCGTTCTATTTCATGATGTCAATAACTTATTTAGGTTTTAGACATAACCAGATTATAAATTCAAGAAAAATATTCTGGTCGAACCAATTAATTACTCAAATAATATACTGGTTTAATTTAAGAATATTTAAGGTGTAATAAGTTCATATAAATCCCATACACGAAGTATCTATAATTTATTAAGAATATCTTCAACATGCGATAGCAACAATATCATCACTCATCAAGCAGGGAGACAAGTACTGATGAACTGTGTGTGTGTGTGTGTGTGTGTGTGTGTGTGTGTGTGTGTGTGTGTGTGTGTGTGTGTGTGTGTGTGTGTGTGTGTGTGTGTGTGTGTGTGTGTGTGTGTGTGTGTGTGTTGTTATTTCTCTGTGTTTAGTCTTTGTCTTCTTCATTCCTCTCCGTTAATTACGCTCGAGATAATCGAAAAACATTCCATTTGTTTTTTTAACTTTGATCTGTTTGTTCATTAACTTAAGTGCTATTAACTTGATTCAGTCTAAATAAAAAAAAGCTACAGTGGAGAATTAGCACCGTTCATGATGTAGTTAAAGTTCCAATTACTGTTTGTAGAGGTCTTTTTTAAACGAATATGAGCATTTTTAAAGTATGCTTTTTCATAGGCAAACTTTTTTAAGATTAATATCTGAGCACGAGATGTGTGTTAGTTAAATTTTTCACTGCTCATCACTGATTACAAAAATAACATTTTAACATAATTCATGTTCGTATGTATTTCTTTTGATGTTCAGACGAAATAAATAGAGATGAGATAGGGAGGAAAAGATTAGTTTAGTTGAGAAGATCCGTAAATGGACTACTTAAGTTTTTAGCTGATATGGAAAATTTTTTCCGCTCTTCTCTCTCTCTCTCTCTCTATTTCTATCGCATAAGACGGATCCATTGATCTATAAACGTGAGTTAATACTTTTCGCTGGGTTCAGTAAAGGAGGTAGCGAACTAGCTATACTGCCATGTGATCCACAACAAGATTTATATCGTTAAATAAGATTGATTTCAAGATTGTAGTTGTAGAATATTACGAACAACGTACGAGTAGGGGAAAATATCGGTGCCGGATTTATAATTTTTGGGAGCCATTCAACTTTTTGAAGTAAACTTAGGAATGAAATTTAAAATAAAACTACTAAAGAACAAAAATAGAGCATAAACTGAAAACCATTTCAGTTTGAAGGATTGCTAGTAGTGAAAGCAAATAAAAATAAAAAACATCCTTTTTAATAGATAAGAATAGATAAACAGATAATAAACAGGCATTCTTCATTTTTAGGAATGATCATTGTTAATGCATTCAATTGAACTCGTTCAGTGTTAACTTTTGAAATAGCACAAACTGAAATTATATGTTTGTAAAACATGACACTGCATAACTTTCTATATATGAGCACAATAATCTTCTTTTGTATATTAGGTCAAATAGAGTGTTACAGTCAAGTTAGCTTTCACTTAAACCTAGATAAACGACAAGGTAGTTAATAACTTCATAGCTTGCTAGGTCTCTCAGTAGTTCTTCTCAGTAGTTATTCCTTGAGTTTTAAAATCAGAATTACGACCACGACCTTTGACTGAAACGACCAGCGTTCTAATTCTGACTATAACGACAGGAACATTTGCAGGCCTTTTAAAACTGGCAGGAGATCAATATTTTGTATATTTCCATATCAATAGGATTACCTCTCCATCATATTATATATACTGTATATATAATATGATGGAGAAAGAGATTTGAAAGAGGCGTTGTGATAGGATTTCATGTTGCAGGCCCATCTGTTCAGCAAATTGTTGACAAATTCGCCAAGTAAACGATCCAATAAACTCACCAAACGTGACGGTAGGGTGTGATGAAGAATAATATGTAAACAAACTTCATTCATCGGCCGACATGTTGAATGCGGGGTTCCGGGTATCAACTGGAACATGAATCTGCACAAAAACATTCAGAACAGAGGCTCCCATCATGGGTTTCCACTGTAGGACCGCAATATGCAAGGGCCACATTACCCGAGCCAACTTGCACCGTCGCCTTCAGTGGCGCAAAGAGCTGTACAGGGGGGGGGGGGGTGACATGGAAAGCTGTGTTATTGAGCTACGAATCACGTTAACTCTCTACCAAGCGGATGGACTACTGTGGGTGTCTGTTACCAGAGTCAGTAACTCGAACTATTAAATTCGGAGGTGGAGGTGTGATGGTTTGGTCTTATTTTAACTAGTTTGGCCTCGGACCTGTCTGTTGTGCCACGAACATTGAACTCCTAGAGTTATCTGAACATTCTGGCCAATGTAATGGCTTCCTACTTTGTTGCGTTTCTACGGAAATGGCCATTGTCTCTTTCAGCAAGACAATGCACCGGTTCATAAGGCTGCTGCTGTAACTGAGTGGCTTGTGGAATGTACGTCACCACAGTTGACTGGCCTCCCCAGAGCCCTGATATGAACCTTATTGAACATCTTTAGGATGAACTGGAGCAGCGGTTGAGGTCAAGGACGTCCGCCCCACAATAGTCCAGGAACTTTTTACATGCCTACAAGAAGAATGGTCCAAAATTCCTATTGACCGCTAATCATACGCTTGTGGAAAGTATGCACAATGGGATTGCTGCAGTCATAGCAACGAAAAGAGGTTCTGAGGGCCTACATCTTATTAAGTTGGAGTCCATGGCTGTTTGTTCCTCACACTATGATGCCCGTTGACTTCTTTCCAATGTGAGAGAGAGAGAGAGAGAAGAAATGTGGAAATCCAATAAATCTGATGACTAAAATAGCAGAAAGGCACCAAAGAAAAGTAAAGAAAAAACTCCACTCTACTTCATCACTTATTCTATGCGATTTAGTCTCACGATTTCTTTTTATAAACATTTGTCAAACGCACGAGAAGATCATGTATATATAATGGCGACTACATGCAGCACGCATCCAGGGTTATACAGAGAATAAAATCTTATTCTATATCCACAATATGCTGAAGCGCACTGAAAAAAAAAAATCCTACTCACAGCATGAGTCTCCAAGATTTAAAAGTTACGCAGTAATATGTCTTGTAATGCCTTCATCTCTCTCTCTCTCTCTCTCTCTCTCTCACACACACACACACACACACACACACACACACACACAATTATTCTTTTATTATTCACAAGCATTCTTGAATAAGTATTAGTGAAAGTACGATGTTTGTATATTCCTAACGTTAGCTACAGTTTTCTGTATTCAGTCATTTCTAGTCTGATCTGATAATGAAAAGCTTTAAACTACGTTTAGCAGTCGCGCACAACGATTTGACAAGTCAACTAATAGTACATAATTGAACTTTCATCGTGGGCATTAGTCAGAAGATTGGCAAATGTAATTACACTAAATTTAACACACAGTAGAGTATCTTACAGTATTCTCTTTATTGTCTTCTACCCACGTCACCATGGATGCAAATTTTATTGGCATGTGATGATGCTTACCTAATACCGTGGTGTTTTATTACCTTACCTATCACATTAAACTTAGTTCCAATAAATATAATGGAACGCAAATACTTCATCTCCATATGAACACTGAATAGAAATTCCAACCGTCTATAAAAGACTAAAAAATCCAAATAATTTGTAAATAATCAGCTTGGATTACATCATAGGAATCCAATGATGTAATCCACACATAGGTAAAGAGGCAGTGCTAAGTTGTACGTCAGTATTTAGAATTATTAAGTTTTTATTCATTTATTTCAGTACATATTCTTATTAGGTTGTTCATGGATGATGCCTCTTTGTTTTATATAGTGATATGATCAAATTAAACAGAAAACTCACTCAAACATTTATAGTTATGAAAATATTCACTCAGTGGCCAAAATATTAGAGAAACCCAAGCTAAATGGAAATTACTAGCAGCACAAGACTTACGAAACATGGCAGTCACTTACTCTAAATTGACTGTCATGTTTCGTAAAATCGTATATTTTTAATTTATTTAATTTCAGTCATTGAAATTATTTTTTTTTATTTCGATGTTTAAATTACATTTTTTTTTAATTGTAATTTCAATTTTTAATTTATAAATGTTATTTAATTATTAGATTTTATTCATATATTTTAATTGTTTCTAGGAAGCAATATGTAATTTCTGAATTAAATATTAACTACTCTAACGAATTTTATCGAAAATACTTGTTGAAAATATTCATATTCTAAGGCAAACTTTTCTAACTAACCCCCAGTGTCTAATGTTTAATTTGACTTCAGATATGACTGGCGTCATTTTGCAGATTAAAAGCAGAAATAACTTTATAAACAGTTATTTCTTTTCTGACCTGAACACATTGGTTAACAAAGAATCCGTATATCCCAGAATAATAATACGATGATGATGTTATCTGTATTTGTTCGGATTAAAAAAAAAAAAAGGAAAAAAGTAGGACGTGACAACATAAATGTTAAAAAGCTAAACATTATCATTAAGCATAAATTACAATTCTTTACAAATATCATTAATAAATCCTTTGAACATGGTAAATTTATAGAACACCTGAAGATTGCTTCAGTTCTACCGTTATTTAAAGGAGGAAATAGAAATGAAATCAAAAATTACAGACCGATATCTATACTATCCATAATCTCAAAGGTTATTGAAATTCTGATAAAAAAAACGCTTAACTAGCTATTTAAATACAATATCCTTTTACGCAACTAATCAATATGGGTTTAGATCCGGATGCAATACTGAAAAAGCGCTATTGGAGTTTCATAAAAAGGTCTATAGTGGAATAAATGAAGGAATGCACACAGCAGCTGTTTTTCTTGATGTATCTAAAGCGTTCGACTGTGTTCATCATGATCTATTGCTACTGAAAATGTCCAAATACGGCATTAGGAGAATTACTAATGACTAGTTCAATTCTATCTGAATAATAGAAAACAGTATACCAGCTATGATATATTTAAGAGCAAAACAAGCATAATAAAATACGGAGTCCCACAAGGGTCGGTACTAGGACCTATCCTATTTATAACATATGTTAATGATCTATGTAAATACAAACTTTTTGGCAAAATGATATCCTTTGCTGACGATACGGCTTTAGTATACACCGAAACAACCCTTGAAGATCTAAAAAATCGGATTAATAGCGATATGTTAAAACTAAGTGTATGGTTGAGCAACAACGGATTTAACATTAATACCGACAAAACGAGATATATGTACTTTACATTAACAGACAAATTAGATCATAGTATAACTATAAAATGGCATGAAAGGAAATGTAATAATACTCTAAATTGTAAATGTAGCTTAATCAAAAAAACAAAAACCGTCAGGTATTTGGGCCTCCATATCGATAGCAATTTGAAGTGGAACTCCCATACCACTTTCTTAACAAATAAGTTTAAATTCATAATTAACAGAATATATTATGTTAAAAAATTTATAAATGCAGCATTCTTAAGATTTTTATACTATTCCTGGGTAAATTCCTCACTGCAATATGGCATTACCTGTTGGGGCAGAGACTATTATAGCAATCTGCTTCCATTAATAAAATACAAAACAGAATAATTAGAACCATAACTACTACCGACTTCGCACACTCAACCAATGATCTGTATATCGTTCATAATATTCTACCATTTCAGAAACTATATCTCTATGGTTGTCTGTTATATGTAAAAATAAACACTGAAAGTTTCTTGGCATATAACGTAGACTATGGATTGCGCTGCGGTCGAAATATGCTGGAAGTACCTAAGGCTAACAAAGAAATTTTTCATAAATCTTTCGAGCACATTGCGACGAGTAGCTATAATAAACTTCCGAATGAAATTAAATCTATAACCTCAGAATATGTATTCAGAAAAAGATTGAGAAAGTACCTTATGGGATTAAAGAATGTTGACAATTACTTTAAACGTATAGTATAAGAGATCATTATAACTCATATATCATAACCGATTGAGATATTGATTTACAAATTGGTTCATTCAATTAGGTATTAAAATAAATGCGGTCCCCGGACTCTCAGTGTCTGATTTGAACTAATTACTTTTCTAGTAACCAGTATGGCTACGGCCCTTGGTTACACATATTTGCATTAACTAACTTACATTACTCTAAACCAGTTACTTATCATAACTATGAAACTGTTCGAAATATATTATATTCTACTTGCGTATATGAGAAAACTTTTTATTAACCATAATAAAATAATAGCTAAAATAAGTGTTAGTACCAACAGAATATGATAGTAATATTCTGTTGGTACTATCATATTCTGTTGGTACTGACAGAATATGATAGTAATACTTGAATTTTATTTTGTAATACTGTACTGTGCATTGAATTGTATTGTGAAATATTGTCATAATTATACAAGTTGAATAGTATAACATGTATAATTTGTATACGTGATGTGAATAATAAACTGTTAAACACTACTTGAAAAACATGGTTACAAGTATGAAGGTGATATTTGTAATATTTCATTCGGATTGTAAGAATGAAAGCACAGATGATATTGGAATAAATGAAACAAGTCTTATAAACTATATTATGTTGAAAAGCATAATAGATACAATGAACTTCACTCAAATTGAAGAACATGTATGAATAAACTCTGTTTAAAAAAGGAAATAAAAATAAAGAATAAAGATCAGATGCTAAGTTCACAATCTTATTGATCGTGAACTTAGTAATGACTCATTTATTTTTTCTCAACAGGTTGTTGAGAAAACCATAATCTGTTGAGAAAATCATAATACTTAATGAGACATGTTCGATTTCATTTTGATCATGAGTGCGCATTCATTGTTGTTACCTTAAAATTTGACCTTGACCTATTCGATCATTACTTTTGTTGATGTCATGGCTTTGAATATGTGACATTCCACAATTACCTACTCTCCACATCCTTCAACTCATTTCTGTATAAGAAATATTCGGAAGATAAAATTTACCATAGAAACCGAACTATTGGTCTGTACCAACATATAAGATCGAGAAAGAAGTTGTGGGCTCCATTGCTGCAGTTTTCAGCGTTACCATAGCAAAGTCGAGTAGGTTACAACATTGCCCTCCGGTTGAACAGAGCTAGGACCACAGGAAAAAAACATAAGTTTCCTTCTTTTTTTTTTATTAAATGAAGATGAATTAGCTGTTCGTCATAGGGAAGGGACAAATTCTCCTCCCATCTGGGGAGGGGGGGGTTCATCCCACACAATAGGCACACAACGGCTGTAGAATACACGCATTTAAAAGTTATAAAATACTTTTCTCACAGCCTTAGTGACATAACGATGTTGTATTGATCCTTATTCATTCGACAGAAGTAAACAGGAATGTAAAATTTGAATTATAGACACTTTTCTTAAAATTATCCATTTCAAAACTGTATTATGACATTTAAAATTTTGCGAGCATAATACAAAATTTCATGAACATTTACTAGAGCATCTCCGTTTTGTCACGGACAGAAAAACCAACATCAATAGAGCACTATAAGTTGTTATCGAAAACTCTTTGAGAAAGAATTCACTTGAAAGCAATAAGTTTTATTCTCTCTTTGTTGATAAATTTCTTTTAAGATAATCATGAAACCTTTCAACAGATATGAGACTAATTCAACATCTTTTTTTTTTCGATACAAAAATTCACTTTACCTCGATGCATTCCGATTAAATATTGAAGCAAAGTACACTCTTTTTCCAGTATTTTCTTTTTTCAGGCATTATTTTTTGATACGTGCTTCTGCTCATTTCTGAAAAAGAAAATACCAAACGTAATGAGTACAATTCCAACTCAATTAGGACGACTGGAAACATGATATTGTTGTTGACAACAGTCCTCTGATCATATAATGAGAGTGCCTTTGCTTTCGAAAAGTGTTTCTATTTCAGGAAAAATACTGCGCGTGTTTACTATCTTAGAATTTCTAAAAGGTATCCTATTTCCTTCAATAATTACTGCTATATAATGATGCCATCTAGAAATAGTTTGCAAATTTGCTGCAAATAGTTTTGCACACTGCTTACGAAAAGAAATCAAAATCACGCAAAAAATAAATTCGTTATACATTACCGTGATCGTACTGTTTTGATACAAAGAACCAGATTCAAAAAAATACTGAAGTTCCTTCTTCCCATACTGTAAGATTTGTTTCTTTTGTATCGGTTAATTGTTTTTTAATAAAATGTTGAAACCTCTAAGGTTATCTGCATAGCTGTTAGCATAGGATGAATCGTGGGCTACTGGTGGAGATTGAACTCCCAACTCAATCTCCAAAAGCTAGATAGGTTAAAAGGCCTCGCCTACTCCCTATGAGTTAATGTTAGCATAATCCGAAAACCTTCATAAGACCAAACATGGAATTTTTTCCAACCTCCAATAAATGGCACGATGGTCTCCCGAACCGTGAAATCATTTCCAACCTAAAGACAATCCATGCCCACGGCTGGATTTAAACCATTAACCTGTGGGTTAGAGAGCTAATACGTTAACCTCTCGGCTATCCAGGTGAGCTTAGTTAAAATCCAGTGATTTTCCATCTTCAGAAGTATGAACTCTTGTTCAACATAACTTCCTGTTTCCTCAAATGTCTAAGGCCTGTGTATGCAAGTGGCGTTTGCTTCCACAACATAAGACCACCCGAAGAAAGCCCTAAGTTCAATTATAGTCGACAATCCCTTTTGTTCTCCCAGAAACGGGAGAACAAAAGGGATTTTCGTCCCGTAAACTCGAGAAAATCGATCGTAGAACCAACATTATTTCAGAGAATAACATATCATGCTATGGTTAGGGATCGTGAGATGACGATAAGTGTCAGTTGTCTCTTCACTGAATGTTGCTTATAAATAGTGGTATTGTTGGGCTAGCTCTCTTTCTCTCTCTCTCTCTAATTCGCTACCAGTGGAGATTGAGCAGCCCACTCTGGGCTAAAACAGCCTTGTAAGGGAATAAAAGGCGTTAGCAGTTTTTTTTCATTATCTGGAAAGCCAGTTATTTTTCTCTGTCATATAAACTCTGTTTTTTTAACAATGGCAAGAAGAACTCTTCTTGCACAAACAGGTAGAGTTCACCTTGCCAAAGGCCTCGTGTGAACCAAGTAGACATGTTCATGTACTGTATATTCACTTTTATTTGTAAATATTCACTTGGAATATTTACAAGGCCATCTGTAATTATACAGTTCACAAATATTCCTTGGATATATTCACTTAAATAATCAACATTATTTTGCTCCGAAAACCCAGAGATTTAAACGGGGTCTTCTCTGGCTTTATGAATCATTTTTTTACTAGCTAAATGTCAGTAACTCTTTCTCTCTCTTTTTATAGCGACGCTGTTTTTGTCTTCCTAAATGCGGTGCTAAAAATTTGGCACTTAATGTACGCCATCATAGTTGAACACGTTTACAATACTTCATAGGATGACGTCAAATCTTGGATAAAAACCTGAACGTGAAAAGAAACTACCCAGAGGCCACTTCGAGCCTAAACATAGTTTTTAAAGCAAAAGATCCTCTCTCTCTCTCTCTCTCTTCTCCCCCCCCCCCTCTGTATGTGTGTGTGCGCGCGCTCGCGCTTCAGGCAGAATGAAAAATTTTTCAATCAAATGCGTTTGGTATAAGAATCAGTGGAATGAAAGAAAACGGATTTACTGCGGGTGCAGCACTTTTGTCAGGTGACTTCAACTCTAGCAGAATACAATTGTCCTCGTCTTGTGGCATCTTAGCGGTTTAATAGGTTTCTTAATAGAAGTCTATTTTGACAGGCATTGTGGGTGAAATGAATGAGCAGAGAGAGGGAGAGAGGGGGAGAAAGAAGGGAAATGAAGAAATATTTGATAGGTGCACACGCGCTTAAAGATTTCATGTTAATTTTCTATGATTATATTACGCCTCATGCAGTTAATATCTATTTCACTGAATAAATGAATATTACTATGGCGACTTTTGATAATTCTGCAATAAAATATATTTTTCAGCTTGGGATTTAATAATGAAAGATATTTTAATATTAACAACTAGCTCCGAGTAATTGATTTTAAAATATCTCAGTTTTAACAATTTGATATCTCTTTGGCAAAATTTGAGGGATGAATAATTCAAGTTTTCAACCCTTGGTACACCTTCGTATTGAACGACATTGGTGTGCATAAAAGAATAAGGATAACTTTACTGAAACAAAGAAAGATTTGGTATTAAAACTAAGGCTCATTATGACTATAATAAGGATAAATAAACTAAGGCTATGAGGCCTTAGTTTATGACTGAGTTTCTGACTTATGTCTGCTAATTAGTGTCTTAGTTTCTTTCGCTATTATTATTATTATATTATTATTATTATTAAGAAAGACCTCCAGGGAGTCAGAAATCATCAAGGGAGACCACATACTGTACACACTAGCTATCATACTTATTCATGGATTAATTCACACTGCTTGCATTCAAAATATCCAATGGCAGTCCATTCCATTTCATTCGAATCACGCACCACCCTCTGAGGGAAAAATCTAGCCCTCACCCCCTTCTTGGCGGCCTTCATTCTCATCTTCCAAGGATGACCTCTAGTCCTTTTCCCCACCCTCCATAAATTGAAAATTTCCATCAACTGAAATCTTGTATGATCCTTTCAGAAGTTTCTCAATCTGTCTTCATAATCAGTATTCCACGATCCTGATATCATTTTAACTCTCTCCTCTCTCCCCAATATATCAGAATCACAATGGAATCCAGGAGACCAGACCTGCGCACAATAGTCCAAGTGAGGTCTTATGAAGGCCTTGTAAAGAGGCAAAATAACATCCTTATCTTTACATGTCAACGTTCGTTTCATCATTGCAATTATCTTTTGAGTTGTATTTGCAATATTTGCCACATGGCCCCTAAACTTCAACTTCCTAATTGCAACTTCCTAATTCGCTAGAAGAAACTCATCAGTTTTTTCTAGCCTAATCCCATCAATATAACACGACATTGGATATCTAATCATGCCGAAGTGAATGACTTCACATTTACTGACATTGAACTGACACCCATTTTGAATAGGCTGGAATGCCCACAATTCCAGCCTATTCAAATCATTCTGCAAAGATTGCATATCACTAGCATTCCTGATTACACTACCTATCTTTGCATCATCAGCAAATAACTATGTCGCTTGTCAAATCCTTCCCAATTATGTCTGTTAATTGCGTGTATCTTTCTAGCTGATCGTTGTTATTTTTATTTTGTTATATGAAAGCGTCTCCATAGAGTCAGGGACTCATCGAGAGAGGTCCCTGGAAGGTTGTAATTCTTTTGTACTTATATCTCCGAAGAAAGATTCACTGAAGATACACTCACAATGTCCACTGGCAACTGTCACTGCGCATCACGAAAAGAGCCTGACCATCACATTCTTCCTGGATTGAATATATCATAGTGATTTTTTCTAGAGACAATTAGACATTTCTTGTTTGTTATATGGATGAATGAATGAACGTAAAGTTAAATCTTATGTTGAATAAAGGTTTATTATAATGTACTAAGAGAATAAATAACTTTTGAGAACTGTATTTGTTCTGTTTGGCGATAAATGTTCGTTTTCAAAATCCATCCATATTTTATATCTCCTTCAAGCCGAGTACCACCCTAGCACGATCTGTAGACCGTTACATTTGTCATTCGGTGGGAAAGGTCAAGATTCGAATTCAGTCTAGAAATATATCTTGTGTATTCGTAATATTTTTTCTACAAATTTCCCATTTCATTAGCTATCTTTTTTTCTTGCATTTCTTATTCTTTACTTCCAATCAAACGGGGATGTAGCCTTTCATTTTTCATTTGTGTCAAATCATTTACACTCGTACTATTGCTCTATTACCAACTTAAGTTCTATCATTTTCTCTTTCTTCAGTGATTATATAATATGGTGTAAATATGTCGAAATTTACACCATATTATATAACCATTCTCAGTACTTAACACCAACGTTAATTATGAGTCAAAACAAAAAATGCAGAATTCAGTGAGAAAAAGCTGTTACTGCTAATAAGGTGATTTTAATCATTATATAAAATGCGAAATCGTCCTACTTCAGCTAAACAGATTGCGGATGCTGTTTCCATAGCTATGCCAGTAGTCTGATTCCACATAATTAGCCTATCAAAAATACAGGAGCAAAATCTCTTTGAACGATGATAATACTCAGATTAAATCCTGCAATTTTTCTTTTTTTCTTTCTTTTTGTTGTAGTTGTTAAATTACTTAATTAAGCAAACGATCTGATTTATTAAAATTAGCAAAGAACTGTGTTTTGTTGAAGAAAAAATATGCTCGTTATAACGAAAATAATCTTTAAATTAAAAAAAAAAAAAAAAAAAATATATATATATATATATATATATATATATATATATATATATATATATATATATATATATATATATATATATATATTGCTACCGAATCATGCAGCCCAGCGTACATCATTAATAAAATTTAAAATGGTCTTCCATTAAAAAAGTTAGAGTAACATCATAATAGTAACAAAAAATGCTTTATCCATGTAAGTTATATTTCAGAGGTTCGGAGTTTTTTTTAATCTCGTTAGTGGAAAGAAAATTCTGAAGTCCAATTGGTTTTCTAGAATTCATAAAAACGAATAAAATCGTCACAAATAAGTGACGATTTATTAGTCACAATAAATGCTGAGAGTGCATTTTCGCTTTGAGTAACTTATTTCATATTACCAGAAAGTGCGTTTTCAAAATGGATGCATTTTAATACATCGAAGCGCTTGCTTTTCATTTATCAAGAACTCCACTAAAATTTCAAATATCTATGTATATTTCAATGACAGTTTGATTTTTTTGTCTACAAAAGATCACAGGAATTACAATATTCTTCAAAGATTTAAACGAATATGTTAAACTGAATAGAATTAATCAAGCAGAAAATCTTCATATCTGAATAATAAGTGATATTATTTCCTGGAAATGTTTTGATATCTATAAATAGAAAGTGTCTAAACATATTAGTTTAATTTGTCGTTAGCGTGACGATGTTTGTCATCATAATTTATCTGATAATATATGGATGAAAAGTAACGCATCTTTTAGCAAAGCCCTTTATAGATAAAAGGACGTAAACATACTTGGAATTGCACAACGTACCAACGATCCTTTCAGAAAATAAATATATCTACCAAAATCATCCAGGTAACAAAAGTGTTTTATTGCCTCGTAAAACAGAGGAAGTGCATGACATTCTTTGCTCTTTCTCTCTTCCTGTTATTCCCCCTTGTCCAATCGTGTATAAAGTTCTAGCGTCTTCTGATGTCAAGACTTGGAAACTTCTACGACAAGGCAATTGATTATGACGGAAGTAAGTCGTAAATCATCAGGTCCATATAAAATTCTGGGGACATCACTTGATCCAACAAGCCTTTCGCAAATATATCTGGCCATTTTGGAATTGACAGCATTGTCAAGAATTAGCACGCACATGTCAAATTAACGTTGACATAATTAGCAGCTAAATAGGTGCTCTAAATAATGGAGAAAAGTTTGTGACAGGAGTCTATCGTTCACTTCCTACACCACGTAATTTGATTTGCTAATGTGTCCAATAATTTAGGATAGTTCTAATATTAAGATAATTCTAATACTTTTTCTTAGAATATGGATGTAGTTGACCCTAATAAGGGATGTAAAATCATAATTCTGTTTCATTTAGCTTGGTTTAATACTAATTTCGATGGTTAATTATAAAAATTATCTTCTATCAGAACCATCAGTTACATTTAACCTAAAAGCAATTTAAGAAATGCCACACACACACACACATACACACCTACTGAAAAGAAAACAACTACGTAATACATCCTTGGAAAAATGTACTTCCATGTTCTCTTAAGTTTAAACTATTTGTACAGACACACACTATAGATGATTGTGCTTTAAAATTTACGTGTATTTCTTAACCAACATCTTTTTTCTCGGGTACATCAATCCGAAGATTGTTTAATTGCGGTATTACGTCACAACATACTATCCTGTACCATTCTTTATATTTCTTCATAGCTCTTATTCCCATTGTTTATGTAGGCTTCATCTCCCTCAACAGTCCGATCCATTATTTCTGTAAGCAGTCCTCCATGCTTCAGGTGATGTCCAATTAGTCTTTTTCTTTTCTTGTTGATGTGATTCATTAGTGACTGCTATTCTTGAACCATGTTTAGCACGTCTTCATTGGTCTTTTTTCCTAACCAACTTATTCTTATATCCTTCTCCAGAACTGATGATCGAATGCCTTCAATTGCTTGGTATCTTGTTTTATTAATATCCAAGTCTTACACCCATATAAGGTGTTTTTTTTTTTCTTTTTTTTTTTTTTGCTTGGTTTCTCCATCTTCCCTGATGAGACTCCGAAAATATTTAAAGAAAGTTACTTGTTCTATTAGGTTTTTTTTATTTTATTTCCAAATTCAATTTCATAGGATTCGCTTTGCTTGTGATTAGAAGTTTATGTTTTCTTATAATTAATTTTTAAGACGTATTATATGAAAATTTCTTTCATCTTGTCAAAATGGATTTCAATTTGTCTTCATTATCAACAAATTGTAGTCGGTTAATTTCATTTATCTTAATTCCTGTTAGTTCTGTTATTTGTTTATTATGTATCCTATTGCCGTTTCACTTTAGCTGAGGTTGTTTCTATTTTGGCTTTTTAGTGCTTACAGAGATTTAATATGAGCCTTCTCTCTCTCCAATCAGGACTTTCAAAGGCTTTCTTCTGATTGAGAAAAACTGTTAGAATATTTTTATTCTTCTCAAATCTACTTTCCTGAATCATTCTAAGAGCCAAGATTGCGTTTCTTTTCCCTTGATTTTTGAACAGGTGTGACAGTTCTATTTCTTGAATATTGCGTTCGTTCTGAATAGGAATACTATCAACAGCTGCTGCCTTATTAGCAGACAATTTATTTAGCGCCTATTGAAATTCATCTTTTAATAAGGTTGAGTCTTTTCCTCGTCAAGTCTTGTTTTGTCTTCTTTATCCTCGTTGTCTAAATTTTCTCCATTAGAGAGTTCTTCTGAGTACTTTTTCTATTTTTCAGAAATTTCTTCCTCATCTATAAGTGTCTATTTTTGATTATTGTGCTATAATTTGTTTTGTTGGCTTATTCTTTTTATCGTTCATTCCTATCTACTTCTCTTCACATGCCACTGTTCACGTGCTTTTTTACATACTCTATCATATTTTTAGTTGTTTATATTTTTTTACATTCTTTATTTAGAAAGATTTTATATTTTCTTCTTTCGTCTATTAATGTCTTGAGTGATTCATAGTTTTTTCATCGACTTATTCTTTAATCTTATGCAGTTATTGGCTACCCTGATGATGGTGTCCTTAAAATGAATCCACTTTGCTTCTGTTTTTCTTTAAGTACTCTCCAATTTTAATGTTTTCGTTATTCTCCTGACTATAAATTTTATAGTTTTCGTCTATATCAAGGTTATCTATATTCCATTTGAACCTTTTTCTTAGTTCTAGAAACTTTTTAAATTTCAAGTTGCATTTCAATAGAATTAAATTGTGCTCACTCTCCATATCAGCTGCAGTGTAATTTTTGCACGGTTTTACTTTATTTGTATCTATTTCTTGATATTATCTATTTTACTTTCTTATTTCCTGGAATTTTTCGACTAGGCCTTTTTTTTGTACACCTCAAACCAGGTGTTGGTAATTATCAAATTACTTTGGTAGAACTCTAAAAGTCTCTCTCTCTCTCTTCTTTCATTGCAGCATTTTTTACCTGTTTATCTTTTTTATCTTCTCCGTTAACAGCATTCCAATCGCCCATTACAATGTGATTGTCTTTACTCGTATCAATATATGCTCTTTCAACTTCATCAATCATTATTGCCACTGATAAGCAGGTAAACTTGTATTGTTATTATATTTGTTGGTCTTGCTTCAAGTTTTACCATTAACAGTCTGTTGCAATCTTTTACTGAGTTGATTACTATTCTTCCCCATTCCTTATTGAGGGAGATTGTGACTCCATTTTTTTGCTGTCTCGTAACCTGAAGAAATGATTCTCTACTCATCAATCCAAAAGTTTCTAGTTCCACTTCATCACATCTCATTAATTCCTAATCTGGCTGTTTTTAATCTATCCGTTCTTCTCTGTAGATTTTCTAACTTTCCAAATTTTAGGAACTTACATGTCCCAATGAACACACAAGTAATTCGCTGGTTTATGACCCGGGAAGCCTTGTGCCTACTTCTGACACGCACAAGCATTGAGTCATCATGAGCTTTATTATCTCTTAGAACTTCCATCCATTAGCTAAGGAGATTTGCAATATACTTGCAGTTGAGTCCGTTTTATTTACTGAAAATTGTTCTTTTCTAAAGCTATGAGACAAATGCATTATGTTTGTAAATTGTGGATGGTTGTCTGGCCATCTATCTGCTTTGCAGGATGGAAAAAAAATGCTAGCTTCCTGGAGGAAAGTCCTCCACCGCCGTATGAGAGCGGATAACTTCAAACCCAGATCTTTCAAAGCAAATCACACACACTTAACTAAGCATTATATTTTTACTAAATATATGAATATGTCATAATAATAATGATAATAATAATAATAATTGTTTTGGTTTAAAATCAACTTAAAATGTTATTTTTGACTTTACGCACTTCTAGTCACGATACGCATTTCTAGAGAACAGGCAACAGTGCGTAGAGTGTAATAACAACCCGAGCTATATTTCATTGTAATTTACTAATTGCTAACGTAGGCTGTAGCTGTTTCCATTGGTAGACTAATGTATAGCGCATGTTCAAGCAGATCGGCGCCATGCTAATGTTTAGCATGACGTCAAATACCTCATCATTATCTACATAAAAACTTCACTTGCAACAGTCATGAACGTTTGTAAATTTAAGAGAGCAATAATAAGTACTGACAGGCAGTAATTCAGTCCAAAGTCGCTCACTTGCTTTTAGATATTTCTTTGCAAAATGGGTAAAAGAGAAAGAGAGCGAAAGAGATGGTTGCTAGTGCAGTGCGTACACACTGTTCTTACGCAAGTATACAAGCAGGAAGAGCTCTGCATCGTAAATAATGCAGTACGTTGGATAAAAGCTGGCAAACTCAATTACAATTTTTCGGCTATCTAAGAACTCGAGTAGACGAAAATAAGAGTATTGAAACACATCACGTCACGTGCACCATAAACAGGAAGAGTCTTAATAATGCACGTGAACTCTCTCTCTCTCCCGTCGGTGTTCGTTGAGCAAATTTAACTCTAACGGCATCTGCACACGACAATGTATCGATGCCGTCGGTCAGATTAGGCAACTGGCGAATTCTCTTCTTTTCCGAAAACAAGAATGTCAAATGCCACGCACGTGCTTCAGTGCGTGATGTAGAGAGAGAGAGAGAGAGAGAGAGAGAGAGAGAGAAAAGTAGGATAGAGATGCTGAAAGCCCGTGAGGTGACGTAGAAAGCAAGAGGACGCTAGAAGTGCAAATTCCATGGCTGGTGATACAATAGCAAGCACCGAACATCCTCCCGCTGCTTCGCTTCAAGGCTGTCTTTTAAATCTGACATCTCTAGCAAGTGTTGTGAGCCAGAGACGCCGAGAGCGAACCGTTTCCCAACCGCCAGATGACCTGGCAGATGAGGAGAATCAACGCCAAGCTCTTATCTACATCATAGTCGTTCTATTATTCTATTCAATGAGTATTGTGGTGCTGATGATCAAGTATATACGAAGGCAGCGACGCCAGTGGGAAGAAGAAAAGGCATTAAAAGAAATTCTTGCAAGAGCACGTCAACTGACTCTGCTAGAATCGAAATATCTATCAGCCCGTCACATGGGTTTGTGGATTCAAAAAACGGAAGAAGCACGGAAATCAATGGGTGGCAAAATTCCTCTGCATAAGACCACTACTGTCTAAGGATCTCATTTTTCCAATCCATTGACCTTGTAACGAATCTTTTATATCAGGTTTGCTATAAACAGTGCTTGAAATACTTGTTTACATGAAGTGCTAAATGCTTACAACGTACAGTTAATCTGTGATTTTTGTAATCATATGTAATGTATTTTCTGCAGAAATTTTATAACTTTAAAGATTTTTTAAGAAATAGTTTATTCGTTAAGATGCTAAATAATCTTTTCTCTTTTAAATTAAATTATAATCAAAGAGAAATATAGCTTAAGTGTTATTGTGTGCACTGTCAAGTAACTTTGTGTATTATGTTTTACACAGGTCAACAACGACACTTTTGATTTAATAAAGAATGAATTTTGAATAATATGCCTTTAATAAAGAATGAATTTTGAATAATATGCCTTTAATAAAGAATTTTTGATTTTATTATTTTAATCAAATAATGCTTAGTACATCTTTAGACAGACAGTCAGTCACCTCGTTGAAAATAAACTACGTCGAAATGTTTTAACAACTAAGTATATGCATACATACATACAAATCAAAATCCTTATACATAAATGCAAATATATTTCGTCTTTTTAAGTTAGAAAGGATCGCATTTTCTCCCATCTTTTATAGATAAATGTGTAAAATGTATAATATTTGCAAATGCGCACATAAAATGCAAGGAATATTTATAAGGAAATTTGTAACGACTTTTTTTGTTTGTTTGTTTATTAAGGAATCTTTGAAATTTGTATTTGTAGATTATCTGCTGTCATATCACACAGAAAAAAAATCAGAGGGTTACAAATGTCGAACATCAGCGACAAAATGCCACGTAAAATGGAGGGATCAAGAATTGTTTTGGAACTAAATTTGTGACCCGATTACCTCATTTTGAGATATAAAGCATCACTCTTTCTGGGTATTAATTTTGCTTAGTGCTTCATTATTCATTTAAAAAGGGACACAAAGTCAGCATCACCATCACAAAATGCGAAATACATATAGTACCCGTATTTTTTATATTGTTACAACTCGTCAATAGTAAGATGTCTATTTTCAGAAGCCTAATCCGAAGTCGAGATGCACGTGCAAGGCGTGTTAATACGTGAACTAACCGCTCACTGGTTAAGACACATTGGTTCTTTAACCGTTAGGAAATGTGCGCCTGGAGGATACTCTCCCTCTTAACATATATGCAGTAACCCTATATTGTTCTAAGAGAAATTATTCAAGTGAAATATCTTGTAAAATGGAAAATTCTTTAATTACAATGTCATATAAATGATAAAAAAAAAACACTGATCAGACACCCTGAAATCTGTAGAAAACATAGGTAAAAGATTAACAAAGACATGTAAATCATTGTGTGTTAGAAGTTCAGTTCAGAGAATTGAATTTCTCCACAGATCCACCTCATGGTTATGCAGGATCAGGAGAGACAAACAGAAAAGGCAGAAGTTCAATTCAAGGAACTGAACTTCTGACATTTCTGTTTATTAACTAAACATTTAGTTTTAAAAAACACTAATTTTAATGTAAATAACTTTGCATGGTTTTAATATTAAACTCTGCTTTTAGTAATATGATTTTCGCAACAGATGACTAAAGAACACCTTCTATAACTACAGTAAAAACACTTATCCAGCAGAACAGGCCTTTTAACAATGTTGATCAATCAAAATATAAATATAAATCAAAAGTGTTATTCACAAAGCACGTATTGCGAACAATTAAAAATGAATTACAGTATAATAGTATGCTCACAATCAAAGTTTTCTTGGAGTAATTAATATAATCTTAAAACAGCAATTATCTAGTTCGTATCAAGTCTTTGAACAAGCGTTTTATTACTAACCTACTTCCGAAATCCATAAAGGTTAAATTGGATGGAACACTGTCTTGCATACAGCTAATTTAATATTTTGACTAACTTCTCTTTTATTTCATATAAATTTATTCACTTGATTTCCTACCATATTTTATTTTGTCTCCTCTATTCTATTCTTTATCTATTCTTCATATTTTATTACTGGTAATAATGTTGTCATTTCATTATAAATAATAATAATAATAAAAACTAATATTGCAGTCACCTTGGTTCGACTGGTTACAATATGTAGTTCTGTAGCACAGTCATTAGGAGTACACAGCCTTTGTTATCGGATTGCAAAAACCTGGGTTCGAATCCGGACACGAGTAACCTCTGTTTGGACATTTTTACTGAATATCCGGTTCAGCATTGTCAGTTGTTGTTTTTTTCCCTAAAGCATCAACGTGGTAAAGATAGGCCGATAATATTTTTGTTGTTTGAACTCTTCCTAATCGAAACTTCATAACTACCTTGAGAAAATTAATTCAATAAATTCAAGAATTAAATTTATCCTGTAAGTAAAAGAAAACAAATGCCCTCCTCCCCCCCTTCTAGACGTTCTGATTCTGCGAAAACCTAATAGAAGTTTGCGGTGCTCGGTATAAAGAAAACAACGCATATTGTAAAATATATTAATGATGCATCACTTCGTGCACATAAGCTATGTTCCACTAATTCTCTTTTTGAATAACTAATTGTCCTTTATCAGAGATACTTTCATCTCTAATAGATATAATTCCAAATTAATAAATTAATAATTACATCTTTCATCCAAATCCTTGTAGATTGTTTAGCTTCCATGCTAGTTTTACTTTCAAGAAATCCAACTTAGTATTGCAGTATATTGATTCCACTCAACTATTTAAAGAATAAAAAATGAAGTCCTTTTTATGCACACACGAAAGTAAACGGTATAAGCATTTTTTTTAAAACGACAAGCAATCCATGTTATCATCAGCAATTCACATTGTCTTAGCAAATAACATTAATACAACGAAACGGACGTTAAGTGATTGTTTTAGTAACATTACTGTCCATCAGTTAAGCTAATAGCAATTTAAAAAGTGTTGTCACTGAACTATCATTACGCTTTTAAATAAACTAAAGTTAAATTTTTATACCGATAATTAAAAAGATTTAATTACTCATCCACCACAAATGCACATTTTATAATATATCAATATACAATCTTTTTTTTTTGATTAAATAAATATGAAAATATTATAGAATTCTACATAAAATACCTGTTTTCTTCCGTTTGTTGTTGCAAATAAAGGTTCTTCAGATATGAGATTATTTCAACACTTATATATTGGAAAGCAATGATTCTTTGGTACTTAGGTTTAGTAATCACGTTAGGTATTCTGGACTTAGGAGACTTCACCAAAGTTTAATTTCATGTGATGTTTTTTTCCGTTACAATCACTGGTCTTTTGAATTAATAACGTATTCAGAAGCATAAGAGTAAAAATTATAAAGTACTATGGTTGATTTGAGTATATTAGCCAATCGTCATTCTTTAAAGGCACACACGAGATATTAAAGTCCACTCAACTGAAAAATATAAAAACTGGCGAACACAAGAAGCACACAGCTTCTCTAGGACAAGATAAACAGAGGACTCGCTCCAAGCGCAGCAAGTCAGGAGCAAATTATATCAGAAAATAGACAAAAATAAATAAAATAAACAAACAGAAGATTTTTTTGTAGTTTTAAATACTAATATTTGTTAATTCATGCCGTTTGAAGAAAGAAATTTTAAATTTAAACTGAAAGGCATTTTTTAGTTCCCTTCTCCCTCTCCCACGGCACAAACTTTGGAAGGAACCCATGATTAGCATGTTTCTCTCAGGCGCCGATGCACTACCATTCGTGTCCTGCTTGTGACTTCTTTTTTTTCCCGATGAATGCTGTCTCACACCAGTATTTCGGGAAGAGACAGAAAGACGATTGCTGTATATATCTCTAGGAAACTCCTTTCAAAGGAACAAGAATGGTCTTTAAGTACAAATACTTTTACTTTGTGACCAACTAGTTCGTTAGCTTACAGGTGGCAACGGCCTTTATTCCAAGTTTTTTTTGTTTTTTTTTAAATCCCGATTTAAAATTTCGAATATTCCAAGTGTGAAGCGCATCGCAACTTAAGCTCTCTGTTCAGGGTGTAAGCACTCCATGAATACTTTCTTCTTCTTCGGTGTGGTTTTAATAGGCATTTCAGCGCCCACGACCTTCCAACTTGGGTCAGAACAGGTGTCTGTTCTGGGGGAAGAAAAACCCCTACCTCCCCTACTTTCGTCGAAAGAGACCAGATAAAATTTCCTCACATCACTGACGGAAATCGAACCCAGGTCTTTCCGACCAAAGTTTCGTCTATATCGACTGAGCTACAGAGGCTCTATTAAAAAAAAAAAAAAAAAATTCAGAACTATTTAATTGGTTACGTCGATCGCAAATGTTAAAAATTACATGAATAAATACATTTGCTCTGGCTAGACTGAATTTATTTCAATTGAGGTATTTGTAGTGGTAAATTACGAAAAACAAAATTCTATCTTTAAATAATAAACTAATCGAAGTGTCATGACTTGTGCTCTTTGAGGCACGTATCACATTTGTACAAAGATCCACCGCAAAATATAGCACTCTGGAATATTGTAAGCCTGTCTTAAAGAGCACATGACAGTTCTCGGGAAAAAAAAAAAAAAAACTGGAAATATTGACACAAACAAAATATTAACCTGAACAAATTATGTGGTCATTAATCTGATAACAAATGTAAATTGTTCTGAAATTGTTGAGTTATTAATAATGCAACAAGAAAATTAAGCCGTACGAAATATAAGAATTCAATGCCTAAAGGCATGAAGCGACCTTCTCGCCGACTATATTACTATTATTACTATTAAGAGATACCTCCAGGGAGTCAGGGACTCGTCGAGGGATGCCATATACTACACACACCAGCTATCATACTTATTCTTGAATTCATTCACACTGCTTGCACTCACAACATCCGATGACAATCCTTTCCAATCATGCATCACTCTATGAGAAAAAAATTTAGCTCTCACTCCCTTCTAGGGGGGGGGTGTTCATTCTCAGCTTCCAAGGATGCCATCTTGTCCTTTCCCCACCCTCCATAAATTGAAAAATTCCATCAATTGAAATCCTGTATGACCCTTTCAGAAGTTTGTAAGTCTCAATCATATCACCCCTCTTTCTCCTGTTTGCTAGTGTCTGCAGTCTACAGATTTTCACTCTTTCTTCATAATCAGTGTTCCATTCCTGATATCATATCATTTTAATTCTCTCTCTCTCTCTCTCTCTCTCTCTCTTTCCAATGTATCAGAATCACAACGGAAACCAGGAGACCAGACCTGCGCACAATAGTTCAAGTGAGATCTTATCAAGGCCTTGTAAAGAGACAAAATGACATCCTTATCTTTACAAGTGAACGTTCGTTTTACCATTGCAATTATCTTTTGAGTTGCATTTGCAATCTTTTCTGCATGGCCACTGAACTTCAACTTCCTATCTACTAACATTCCAAGATCCCTAGCCTCATCAGTTTCTTCAATCATAATCCCACCAATATAATACGACATTGGATATCTAATCACGCCGAAGTGAATGACTTTATATTTACTGACATTGAACTAACAACCATTTGTATTAGCTCGCAAAACGTTTTGTGATGGTAGTTTAATTGTGTAGACTAATATGATAAGAGTCTGCGCAGTTAGCCTAGTGGCTGTGAGCTTCGCAACCATATGCCTGGGGAAGGAGTGTCCTAGGTTCGATTCCTGTCGACGACGTGAGGAGCTGAAGAATCTTCTTCAGTCATAGCCATTCTTCAGTTAGCCGGTCTTGGGCGTGGACAGCAGGGTTTTTTTCGCCAGTTTATCTGGGGTTTTCATCCCGAAAGCAGGCAAACCGGCCCCTTGAACACACAGATATACAGCCAGGAATACTTAGAGGCATAGGAGGTGACCATCCTATCCTCGTATTTCGGTTACAAAATCCAAGCATGCTTGGAAGGTTGTGGGCCTTAAAGCCTGTTAAAGCCATTGGGATAGGAATATGGTAAGAAGAGATAACCAACTTATAGAGTATATCATAAGTAATAAGCAGTCCCCCAAGGACAGTTTGAATGGGCTAAAAATCTACCAAAATAAAAGTTTCATTTGATGGGTGATTAGTTAATATAGTAATCGTATAACATAACATGACAGTAACGAGGGGTTCTATGTAGCGAATAGAGAAGCATTAAAAATCTCACTGGCGTAATATTAATACATAGTACCCAAACAAAAAGATTTTTGAGAACACCTAATCAGACCAGTTTAAAAGGCCATGTTAATTAGGTATTTAGACATGAATGTTTAGTATGACAAAAGAGTTAGCATAGGTTCAAAGAATAAGTTTAGATCCCCCCATTGTATACTGCTAGTTTAGTCAAAACATACTAGCAGTATAAAGAGAATCTTCTTCAAACCAATTTTAAATTATGCATCTGAGAATTTTATTAAAATTAAAGCAGTCGATTAAAGACTAGACACAGCAGATATGCTAATTTTGTGTGGGGCCGGCACACACACACACACACACACACACACACACACACACACACACACACACACACACACACACACACACACACACACCAGCCCTACACACAAGACGTTCCAAGACTATGACACAACAGTGCTGTGTGTGCGTGTGTGCGTGTATGTGTGTGTGTGCGTGTGTGTGTGTGTTAGAGAGAGAGAGAGAGAGAGAAAGGGATTAGATAGAAGAGAGGAATGTGGGAGCAGTTCTAAGATTGGGAGGATTCGAGCTTTATAAAAAGTGTCAGGAGTTGAGCAGGAGAGAAGTACTGTTTTGGAACGAAAAAATATTCCAAGCTTTATGATGGCTGAAGAAGTTATGTACCTGGGTGTAGTTCTGTTAGGATATATTGATGTGAGAGTTAATCCAAGGAGAAAAACTGATTCTGGTTGAAGAGGGGGTTATTGTCAAAAGTGAAGGAGAGAAAGGAATGGTCTTTTTTTTTTCTTTTCTAGAAATGATAGAAGACTGCGTTTTGGTGATATTAAAATTCACACAGTTATCCTACCCCCCACTTGAGAATGGAAAGATCAGTGTTTAGGAGATCGTTTAAAGAAAATCTTCCCCTTCAATTTCTCAGAAATTTCCCATGACTTCTGTCCAAAGGTGGGTGATGTTAGCAAGGAGGTCTGCTATGGAACGCGAATTCATGGAATTCGGAATTCATATGGAATATGGAATTCATATAGATGGTCATTACGTAACCGGTGGGTCTTCAAGTAGTCAAGCTGTTGGCTATTGACAACCTTTTCCATTCTTTTTGAGAGTATTGAGGTCAGAGTAATAGGGCGATAGTTTGACGGCTGACTTTATTTCCCGTTTTGGGAATAGGATGAAAAAACTTGCTTCCAGGCTGTGGGATAAATGTCAGATGAGCATGCAGGACAGGCATGAATTCTGGAGCACGCGCTTTTAATACAACAGGAGGAATACCATCAGGCCAGGAGACTTATTGGTATCAAATCTGCCGAGGATTTTTCTCATTTCCTTCTGGTAAAATTTCAGAGGGACATACTGTAGATAGGAGGAGTTCTGCATTGGTTATCAATGCAAGAGTTGGGAAGAGAGAATTGATATCAAGAGGTTTTGCCTTTGCTTTGAGAAATGCTGCCATTTGTACCATCAGGATGCCAGATGGTGGAAACATGGAAGGACAGAAGTTGGGTCTAATAATTTTTGGCATTAGTTGCTATTTGGCCACATGGTCCAGACACATTGGATATATTATTAGTGCATTTAAATAGCCAATACCCTAAAATCCACTTCACAATCGAAGAGCAAGCTAATGACTGTCTGCCCTTCCTAGCTACACTAATCACATGTCTTCCAGATGGTTCCTTATCTTGTTTAGTTTATATAAAACCCACACATCAGTAGCGCACCCAGAGGGGGGAAAGGGCCCCCCCAAAAGGAAAAACACTAGAAAACTTTCCAAAAATCTTTTCCTAATTAAAATTAATTTTTTCTCTATGTTGTGTCGTGTCTTCTATTGCTATACTATTTATGAATTACCGATCATTGCAGATGCTTAGTCATACGTCGTATGCGATGCGTAGTGTGTATTCTCAAATCGTCTACTTAACTCGGACCTCCCCTCCACCCCCAGGATTAAATCCTGAGTGCGCTACTGCCACATATGCAGGTACAGGGAGATATTTGCACAAACAGTCACACCATTATCCAGTTCAACAGTATGGTATTCTAAAAACACTAGCTCACACAGCTAGAGCTATTTGTTCCAATGACAATGCCCTTACTGCTGAACTCACTCACTTATGTCACACTTTAGCCAATGGCTATAATCTCCATAGGATTTAGTATTTTTTCTATCTCCATAGAAAAAATACTAAATCTTTTTCTTCTTCTTCCTCTGTGCGTTTATTCCACTTCCAATGCAGAGGTCGATTGTTATACTTGATGCGACTTTTGTTAGTTAAACACCCCCCCCCCCTCCCAACCGGCTTATCGCCGAGCCTGCCGCTGGGAGTGGGGAAAGGAATGTATTTTTAACTGTACTAGCGTGTGTTCATGGGCCCGGTTTGCCTGTTCTGAGGAACGAAAAACTTGAGTTTCCGGAAGAAAAAACCATCTACCTCCTTATGAGACCGACTAACTCACCTTTAGTTCGAAAGAGACCAGATAAAAGTTTCTTAAGTCACTGACCGGAATCGAACCCAGATCTTTCCGACCAGCGGGCTTCGTCTATACTGAATGAGCTACAGAGACTCTGATATAAAAAAAAAAATACTAAATGCTCCCCAGAAATTCTCTCCATTGCTTACAAACACAAGACTGCAGCAAAACTGTTACCATCCCATATATTTAAGGCACATCTGAAAAGATAGCTAGAATGCTTATTAAATATTAGCTACATACCGTATTTAAACCTTATGTAAAATGGTTACAGGCAAATTCATCGAAAAACAGTTAATCGAAAGACAATTCACCGAATGCAATTCATCGAACAGCAATTCATCGAAAAAGCAATTCGCCGAACGACAATTTAACGAATGGCAATTCGTCGAAAAGGCAATTCATCGAATGACCAATTCCTCGAATGACAATTCATCGAACGACAATTCGTCGAAAATGCAATTCATCGAAAAAACAATTCACCGTAAATTTTTCGATGAATTCTTTCATAATTCATCGAAAAGTCATTTTTCTTGCAAACTATTGTTTAGAAAATGTTCAGTAACAATGCGGAACGTTACTCATGATACATACAATATATGGAAGCGGTCATTGAAACGTAATAATTATTTTCTTGCATTTTAGAGCATATAATATAAGTGTACATCCTGCTTCATTGTGCAGTTAGCGTTTTATCTGTAGGGAAGACAGGAGTAACACATGCACTTATCTCCCGAATAACCTCGAAAACATGTAATTACAGTTAATAAGGGGAGGAACAGGCTACGAAATTCGTTCTACCAAATTTTGTCACAATAAGTCTAGTCGATTGAAATTAAAAATTTCATTAAGTTCATCCAGCCAGAGCGAAATTGCTAATATCCTTTAGGAACTTCTTTACTGAAATGTCATGATAAAAGTGATCGATTACGAACTAAAACTGAACCGTGCATTCAGCTTCTTGTACTGAAAACTTCTACTAAGTCAGCGAGTTATTGTAATACATAATTTCGACATTTTTCTTTGTCGCCCCGAATATAGATGAACTGAAAACTGGAATGGTTCGACATTTTTTTGTAAAAGTCTCAAATACGGAATCCAAATAAAATTTTTTCATTAATAAATGTAATAAATAAATAAATTTACTGAACGTAAGTTAGTAGAACTAATACTGAGATGACTAGGTTTTCCTCCTGGAAATAAGCAAATCGAACAAGAAAGACAATAAGAATCCGTATTGTTCTGTAATTATTCCTTAGTAAAGTAGCATTGCTATACCAACAATCATTATATTGAGGAGGATGAGGGAAAATAGTATTAATCATTAATATTACTACTACTACTATTAATAATAATAAATTGATTCTTTGATGTAAATATTTTTCACAATATAATAATAAAATATACAGGAATTCAGAGTAAAAATATTGGAAAACTTGAAAAAATTCATTCCTGAAGATTTTTCAATCATGTTTCACTTATTTACTACTGTTTCTGTTATTCCTCAACGAAAGGAGTGCCACATGCACTTATTTCCCGAATAACCTCGAAGTCAAGTAATTGCAGTTAATAAGGGAAGAAATAGGCTAAGAATACTAATGAGTATATGTATGGGTATATTTCTGGGTTTTGAGGAGGTGATCGGTGCAGTTTGTTAAAAAAATAAAATAAAAGGTTAAAATATTCTCTAGGAAAGGAAAACAATAAAATAAGGAGTGATGAATAAAGAGTCTTAAAAAACAAACCTGTAAACCTTTTAGAAGCATACTCAACTAGTGTTATATTTAGATGAGCAGCGGTTGGAAGTCTTATTCGACTTTTGAAGGATGCCAGTGGTCGGCAGATCACAGTTAGAAAACACAGTGCTAAAGAAAATTGGAATTGGGTTGAGCTGTTTTGAATTAAGGAAGACGCAACTGGCCTTAAATCCCTGAGTGTTTTTCCAATTCAGTTCGCTTGTTTTTCGGCAAGAAAAAAACAAAGAAAAAATTTCAGAGAGGAAAAACCTTCCATCCTCGTATGAGACAGGCTAACTCACCTTCAGGTTAAACGCCCTGATAAAGGCGCTTGACTTCCTTGATAAACGTAGGATGTTGAAGTCCTTTTCAGCAGTTTCATTAAATGAGCTGTAGAATTTTTCTCTTCTCGGTTTCTGCAGTTTTGTAGAAAATAAGTTTAAGATGGAGGACTTTTTTTTATACATTCACGCCAAGTTTTTTTGTAGTCTTCCATTTCCCAGAGATGAGATGTTTCTTATCTCTGGAAACTGTTTCTTAAAGTTGATTTTTCTGTTTTGGAATTTTCGAGTTGGTTCGAAAATATGGCTCAACAATGCGATCAAGCATGATCGCATTGTTGAGCCATTTTTTCCATGAGTAGACGATTACGAGAGTGGTATACCTAAATATGCTAGAAAATTTGTGTTTCCCCAGATTGAGAATGTGTAGGGCCTCATTTTCCGACATGATGGAGCAACTTCACATTATGGCGACTGAGCGTATTCCACTTCTTGTGGCCACCGCGCAGTCCCGATTTGATTCCGATGGATTTCTTCTTTTGGTATATTTATATTTGTGTATAAATAATTAAGTAAAAGAGTTATTTTCCCAAATGATTACTTTTTCCAATTTTTACATATGGCTATTTTAGTGACCGAACAATTCATCGCAAGGAAAAATCAGAAAAATTCATCTCGCGAACTATTGATTGCAGAAAAAATTCGCTGAAAATGTTATTCGCTAGAAAATTGAAATGATATTGCATTGATACCGATATATGAAAAGTAAATGCAGTGCAAGATAAATTTCCTAAAGGCGTAAACTCTTACTAACGCATAAACTGAACAAACTTATTTGCCATCGCAATACATAAATGTCTTTTTACTGTATTCAGTGTTAAACAACGCCACCTGTTTGCTGGCCTGTGCATTATAGCATCTGTTGAAGTGAAAGTTTCTTTAATGGTACATGGACATTTTCATTGCAGTCTTCGGACAAAAACTGAAGTAGTAAAAATGGATCAATTCGTGAGTAAAAATGAATACTTCTGTGTGTTATAAGAAGTTGATTTACAACAAAATATTAGCATTTTTGAGATATCTTTTATTATTGATAAGACATAAGATCTGCTGACAGTAAAAAAAAAAAACCCTAATATATTGAGATTAACAAATTGTTCAATGCTAGCAATGTTGAGTTCTTTCATATCGTTGTTTTTAATATGATATTGTTATTGATGACCTCTATTCACGCTTCTAATCTTTTTCTCTAATATCTGCAATCTCTAGACATTGATAGTGTTTTTTTTTCTTTTCTAAACCAGCTTTCAGATCCATAATTTTTTAAAACTGGTTCGAACACTGTCTTGTATACAGCTAGTTTTAGTGTTTTGAATAATTTCTCTAATTCCATGAAACTTTGTTCTTTTTCCTTCCTACCATATCAGTTTTGCTAATTCTGTTGTCTATTTCCATATTTAAAATTTTAAATTTGCCAACTTTACTAAAAATTTTGCCTAAATCGCTGAAATATTATGCTTCTTCTGTAAGTTCTCCATTCAGGATGCAGTTCACATTTCGTCTTTTTATTGTTGATTTTCATACCAAATTTAATACAGCATTTATTCAGTTTATTTAGAGAAGCAGACTTATACTGGATTTATATGAGGGTATATATATATATATATATATATATATATATATATATATTTTTTGTAGGGTGCACATTACGATAATATCCAATGCGTAACTACCGTAGATATGTTGAATATATAATATGAAAGATATAATATACAGAATGATTCAAAATGTATGCTTATTTTGAAGAATTTCTAATGTTTACGCCCCTCTCCTCTCCTTATTCTCTCCTGCAATTCAATTACATAACCACTCTAAATTTTTACAGGTTTGAAAAAGTTTCCAGATAGTATTCAAAATCTATTACTTCATTTTACCATTTTGACAAAAGAAATAAGACAATAATATTGTTGTACCGTGAAGATTTTAATTCTGTAATCTTTCTTTGCCATCTAAAATCAGCTGTTCTACTGTCTGCTGAAATTATTTGAAATTTTAGAAACACTATGCTATATTTTCAACGTGTAAAACTGCTTATATGCATACCACACAAAAGAAAGTTCAGTAGAAAGTTCAGATTTTTGTTTCTTTTTCTTAAAATAATCTAAATATTTTTACTTCTACTTCTGATACTGGTTGCTGCTATTTCTGAAGTAATCTACGTCTTAGAAATACTACGTCTTAGAAATATTTGATAGTAATCCTCTTAGCTGGAGGAAAAGGGTAAAGGCTTAGATTACTCTGGGTGCTATTGAGAAAGAAAAGAGAGGACACTTAGCCAGAAGGGACACTAAAGTGCCTCAAGCTGTAGTGCGAATTAGATCAAGAATGTCGTGTTTTGTTTTCAATTGTTGATTAGTAGACATCCTAACATAGCAATAAATATAGACATTTCTTTCACAGGCTGATACAGTATTGATGCTAAAATAAGTTCTTAATTTGTAATGATCAGTTTCATTTTTATTATCGAAAAATTATAAATTATTTCTTTCAATTATCTTGAAAAAGAAGACTTGAATTGTTTTTGAAAGAAAAGGAACATATGCATAATCTTATTTTTTGATGGGGCGTCGGGTGTTATAGACTTATTCAATCTGCAGATATTTCAGAGAATTTATTTTATAAATCGTTCGCAAGACAACTGTTACAAACGTAAATCACTTGGGGAAACATGTCGATTCATTTTAGTGTAAATAGTAGCAAATGTTTAGCTACTTCAACAATGCCATGTATCTAAACTGAAAGAAAAAATATATTTATTCAAGAGTAATAACATTTATACAAGAGTAATAACATCTGCTGATGTTCTAACATCAGCAGATATAAATCTGCTGAAGCTAGAACTCTTACATAAATAATTTTTTTCTGACATATCGCTATTAGTTATAATGTAATCAATCTACAGATTTTTGCCCTCTTGTATTCTACAATTTTATGGGCAGCGATTTCTTCTTTGTACAACAAGAAAAAAAAAATTCAGATAACACAAGAAAAATATGTAGTATTTTCTTTCATTGGGTGAATTGACAATGTCCTTTCTTTGTGTTTTGGAAGGAAAGTGTAAATGATTATTTTCCTACTATTTTTGCCATTATAACATCTGATACAATTAGTATATCTGAACTAGCAGAAAATATATACATATCAATTTAAATCATAACCGTTAATTTCATTTTGTAATGACCAATTATACAGGAACACCAAGAAGATTACAATACAAAGAAAATAAAGAAAAATTAGTGATATGATTAAAGAATTTCATTTTATTCTCTATAAAACAGAGTCGCTCAAGCAAGTCCTTCAGGAAATCAGTGAAATATTCTTCGAAACATGATTTTGAATAAAAATATAACATAATCTTGAACCTCCGCAGCCTGTTTTTTTCAAAAATAATTCAAATATTTCAAATAATTATCGTGAATTAATTTTTTTCGAGAACAAAGAAAATGTTTTGTGGAGTAAGCGATATAAAAAAATTAGCAAAAATATAAAAATAAATAAAAATTAAATCAGTGTTCCAAGTTAAGGCGATATTTAAATGAAGAAACTATGGAAGAACCTTTATTTTGTCCAGGCATTAAAATTGCTTTGTACAATAAAAAGAGAATATAAAAATAATTTCTATATTTTTAGTTTATCCAATATAACTAGGATTCAGTTATTACCCAGCATAGAACGAGGAACTGCATTCCTTGTTATAGACAACTGAGATGAAGCTATGAGCGTGAGATAATCCGATTAACTGGTCTCTTCCGCGGGAGGGTTTATCACACCTTTTAACTTCAACAGATAGCATTCATCGTATCCAGATTTATCTGGACGTCTATAGACGTCCTGCCCGGTTGAGGGGGGGGGGTAAACGAGGAGGAACTGGTACAATTAATAGATGACGTCGAACCAAATGGCTGGGAGTGTTCTGCCAAAGATTATGATTGTGATGAGTCCGTTAAAGAGTTCAGTTTAAAGAAATTAGCAATAGGATTAGACTTGGCAAGAAAGTTATTTTATGGATAATGATCTCTCAATGGAGCTTTCCAGGTTACGAGACTTTTCAAGTTACGAGACAATTGGATATTTGTTTAGTTCCGTATTATGAACTTAATAAAAAATTGTAGCATAGTGGTAAGCAAGGTCTTATTACTGACTTCTTGAATTCATAACTAAACCAACCGAAGTATGCAATAAGAACTATTCCATATATAAATAAAGAACATCTACGAAGTATACGTACAATTTATAATTTTTTACTATGCATTTGTTGCATAGTTTATGTTTTCTTAACTTACATGAATTAGCTGAATATGTCATTGTTTATATAATCTTAAAAAAAAAGAAAAGAACGATTTGGGAACCTAAACCTACTCTTTCTATGTGATTTGAGTCTCGCATAACGCGATATTTTTGTGGAACATGACATCCGCATTATACGAGAGTTAGCTGTACTTCAATTTGTATCTTACCTTCCAAGTCAGCAGACTTCATTCCTGCCCAATGTGGAAGTGTTTAAACTATTTTAGAATATGCAAAAAAAAAAAAAAAAATGACCTCTACTGTAAGCCGAAATTGTTCTATTTTTTTTTTCATTTTTATGCAATTTACATAACTGTTTACTATTAATTTACAAGTATACAGGCCTTGTTTAACTGGGCGACGCCCCAGCCGGCATGAAATTTTGTCATGTTGTACTATCATTTTTTATTTTGGTTTAACCAATAAGAAAACAATTTGGTCGACTAAATCCCAAATTGCCAGCCCATCCTCGTTAGTTCAGTATCCAAGTAGATACCCAACAGGGTGCACCATGAGAAGGTGAGGACTGGACATTAGGTCAGAAGGCCTGGTCTGTTCTCCGCATTCCTTTAAAGGCTATGTAGAGGTCTCCTCTCAGTTATACAGCTTTGACCCTTAAGCACCCCTTAATATATATATATATTATATATTATATATATTACTATACGTATTATATTATACATTATGTTACATTTCAATTTTTGCAATAATGTGCATTTATTTTAGAATACTATTCAAAACATAACACTGCAAGTTTCTTAAGCATTATTACTGTACATTGTAAACTGAAGACAGTCGTTTTTGTTGTTTTCTATACTTCTTTTTATTACCTATTTTTCTGAAATTTAGTCTTCTAGTTTCCGATAATCTTTGTTAGTGCATCCTTATTTATTTATTCATTTTAATTTACTCGTTTTAAACACTGCATTTGTATACCAATTCTTTTTCATGTTTTGGATTATTGTATGTGGTCATTAGAGGATTATTATCATTAGGGGAGATACTAAGGGAAAGTGATCAGAGCTTACTTCACCTTTACGACGAGCTGCCTCATACCTGAAAATACCTCAGGCGCAAACTTCACTTATCTGTCTGTATGCTTACTTGCGAAAAAGGATTAAAACCCAGTTTAGAAAATTGCTTGGTATCTTTAACATAGTATATACACAAGTTAAAAAACTTTTCACATATATATTATTATATTATATTACATATAATTATACTATATTATATATATTATATTATAAGCTGTTGATTATCTGCCATGACAACTGGAAAGTGTAGTTCACAAGTTGAAAGTTAATTTTAATAATTTTACAAATTATTAAAAATCAAATCAAGCTATAAGATACAAACGGGCGTGAAATCCGTCGCATTAAATTAAACATTCAAGATTTCTGTTTGTGTTAATTATTTTGAGTTTTTTTCTGCAGCTTCGTGATGTGACTTTTTTGGTTGCTTGTTTTGTTTGTGGTTGATCGCTCTCAAACTGCTATCTTAGGGTATATTCCTAAACAACTAAATGTTTTCGAGGATGCCATATGCGTAGTTTCTTTATTTGAATTTTATGGGTTTCACACTAATGTCTTGCCATATGCAAACATCTGCGACATAAATATGCTTCGGCCAAATGGACTAAGCCTTCAATGACTGTGTAATGTCTAATGAATATTAAATATGTTCTTCTCGCATGCTTGCTTTTGATAGAATAAATAAATAAATATATGGGCCACACTATGGAATCTGTGATGCTTGTAGCTTTCTAGTGAAAGCTCTAAGTGTATTCTACAAAAATTCTGAATTCTGAAGGAACTTCAATAAAGGAAATAACTTCAACCCTGATACCCCATTAGGAGATGGAAATGAAATTAAATGTTAAATATATTAAATATTAAATATCTTTGTGATAACTTCAGCGTTCTCCTTACGATTTATTTTAACTGCAGAGAATAGGATATGTAGTTGTATCTTATTAAAATCTCAATCTGAGCTAATTTCATAATTTTTGATTACATTTCTTTCTTAATTGTGGAAAGGCGCCATTCTCTAGGTTTCCCATTACTATTGACACTATGGAAAACTGTGATGCTTGTAGCTATCTAGTAAAAGTTCTAAGTGCGTTCTACAAAAATTCTTTAAATTCTTCGTTTACGATGCAACTTTATATTCAATGATGAAACTTGATTTCAGCCATTGATTTCAAAAATGTGATAATATAAGAACTTTTAAAAGATAAACCAGAAAGAAACACAAATAACAGTTTATGAACAATATATTATCTATTATCTACCTTTTCTGCAACATGAATAATTATTCACTTTTAAGTGAATAATTATTCATATATAAACAATTATTCATAAATAAACAATTAAGCTGACTTGTGCTGTTAAGCTGACGGTCAGCTTAACAGCACAATGCAACTTATATCTGAGACTTCTCAACAAAACTAACGGCTCCAAGGGGGCCGCGCCCACAGTTTGGGAAGCGCTTGACTAAAATACTCCACATCTGTCTCAAATAATCAAAACAACCCATAACGGTCTTTCCAAAGTTCGAAGTTCTCGAGGTAGCCAGTCAGCTAAAATACCTAGGAGTAACAAGAGATGGAAAATCGAGATTGAGGAATTAGGCCGATGAGCGCTGAAAACAATATATACAGGAGCTATACTACCATTGATAATTGACGGTCAGCTTAACAGCACCATGCGACTTATATCTGGAACCATTAAAACAACTCCTATTTATTGGCTTACAATGCTAAGCAACATAATACCACCAAATCTAAGAAGTGATGCTCTGTCAGGAGAATATGACAAAGTACTCAGAAATACTGTATTGACTATACATAATGACATATCAGAACTATAGCTTAACAGATTGAAATCAAGAAAGCCCCCTCTTCGTGAAGATAAACATCTGAGAATGATTAATTAAAATACTAAAAATTAATGAAAACGAGTGTGGAGCATAAATACTAATGCCCAACTCAAAATTTAGTTTGATAGTTGCTGCCTCAACATCCCGGCAGGGGCGGGCCAGTAGTGTCTGGCGCCTGTGTGCAAAACTTTAGTTGGAGCCCCTATCCTCCCCTCCAATAAAAAAAATCACTTGAAAAAAACGTTTTTTTTTTTTTAAGTATTTCCTCCTCTTTGGCGCCTTTACTATCCTGGCGCCTGTGTGCGTCGCACACATTGCACATATGGCCGGCGTGCCCCTGTATCCCGGGTGTGGAATTGGAAAGATATGGATAACACTGAACATGATTCGTACGCAATGATTCGTACGAACAAGATGTGCAAGCTTTCTGTACAAGTGGAGGAAAATTACGATAAACAATAAATAACCTCCTGGTAGGGTTACTGTTGGGAAGAAAACGAAAACACCACACACACACACACTTAGTAATCTACAGTTTATTCGACATCTGAAACAACTATCGTTCAAAGATTTGACCCTTGGTCAGATGTCCACAGAAACTGCACTTTCTCGCGATAGTTTAGGGCTCCTGTGCAGTCAGTCGAAATGATCAATTTATTGTTTTTTCCCTTAACACTAGATATCACTCTTTCTAGACATGTAGAATGATGCTAAGCTGCAAACATAACTTTAACTAGGCAAAATAGCTGAAAATATCACAACATTTTCTCCAAAAATGGTATGGCGCCGTAAATGAATTCGTTTTTTATATTTAGAAAGACATCCCAACTAATGTAATTCTGATTTTTATTTGTGGTCTCTTTGAGTTTACTTAGGTAGGGCGATATCGATGTTTATTCTTCTTTCCGTCAATTTACTATTTCATAGCGAACACTCTCTCTCGTTTCGTTTTGGTTGCCTAAGAAATATCGATGTTTATTTTAATTTTTTAAATTTAGTAAAAAAAAAAAAGATTACAAGCATTTATACGTCCAGTCTATTTTTGACATCCGTGCATCATGGTACGTGAAGAAATTTCATAGTGAATGCAATGCTTTTTCTATGTAAAAAAATGTGGCTAATATTCCTTTCTACATTAAGTTCATGTATTTCAGTAATGTAAACTTGCGTACTACAGAATTATATATATATATATATATATATAACGTTTTTTAACTTGGGTATATTATGTATTCAAGATACCAAATAATTTTATATAAACTTGATTTTAATCCTATTTCCCAAGTAAGCAAACGGACAAGAAAGTCAAGTTTGCGCCTGCAAGTAGTGCAAGTCCAAGACAACTCTTGGTAAAGAGTTGCCAGTCGAGGCAACTCTTGGTAAAGATGGATAAAGTTCTGATCACTTTTCTTAGCGTGTATAATACTAATATACTAATAACTAATATATATATATATATATATATTAGTGATCAGAACTTTATAAAAGTGATCAGAACTTTATCCACCTTTACCACGAGTTGCTTCGACTGGTACTACCAAGAGTTGCCTTGGACTTGCACTACTTACAGGCGCAAACTTGACTTTCTTGTCTGTTTGCTTACTTGGGAAATAGGATTAAAACCAAGTTAATATAAAATTACTTGGTATCTTGAATATATATATATATATATATATATATCTTCTTTCTTAGCATAAACTTTCATTTCCTGATAACATGATCAGGAAATGAAACTGTCTACAGGCAATTTATTCTTACAATTCATTTGTAAATATATAGGCTGTGTATTTTTTAATGCCTGGAAAAGAAACTTTTTTTTTCCTGGAATCATTCATTCATTATTTGGTGCCACAAGTAAACATGTGGAGAGCAATTAACTTTTCTTAACAATTAACTAGAATCTACACAAACAACTCTTAGTGACTGATCTTCAGGGCCGTTCCGTGGGTTTGCGCCGCCTGAGTGCAAAATTTTTGTGCCCCCCCCTTTAAAAATTAAAAGACCCCGAAGTACAATAACACGTTTCGAATCATTTTATTATACTGCGCATTAAGAGGAAATCTCTCTCTCTCTCTCTCTGTAAAAAATATAGTTTATGATCCTTTTTCATTAACGTATGAATTTTTATTAGCTAATGCTGCTATTTAGAATTTATGATCAGAGATGTTGAAGCCTAGATTAATATCATGGCTTTTAAGACGTCATTAAAAGAGTTTTTTTTTAAGGGGAAGGGGCGGAAAAATATGCTACTGCACGTGGCGACAAAATTTCTAGGGTTGGCCCTGGGGCCAGTCCTGGTGAATATGGTGTTTGAGGTAGATATCGAAATCCCAAGTCGTATATTGTCTGTTGCATTTCATAAGCAGGTGCATATGAAAAAGCAGAGTGCATATGAAAAAGTAAGCAGAGGCGTGCTGCAAAAGCAACACGCCTCTGCTTACTTTCTCGAACCGATTTTCTTTCAGTACCTTCTTCAATTCCTTCAGGGCTGCTGTAACAGTTTCACCTTTCTTGAGGTAAGGTAAGGATTACACCATCCATATCCTAAAAGACAATGGCAAGAAGTTTCCCTGCTGACTGTTTGGTTCGAAACTTCTCTGGCCATGGAGAACCTTTGTGTCTCCACTCCATTGACTGTTGTTTGTTCTCTGGGTCATAGTGACGAAGCCATGTTTCATCAACGGTTAGAATATGAGCTGAAAAATTTCACGAGGATTAAATCCCTTTATGAAATGTTCTTTTAACATCTCAACTATACCCGACTCAGTGGCTATCATTCACTGCAACCAGTATGCCCAGCCAAAAAATCGCTTTCCGAACGAAGTAGGATAAATAGTAGTTATAATAGTAAAAAAAAAATAAAAAAATCAGCTAACGCCTTTTTATTCCCGTATACGGGAGTAGGCGAGGCCATTTAGCCCTATCTAACTTTTGGAGACTGAGTGGGCAGTTTAATCTCCACTGGTACCCAATCAGAGACAGATGGCCCAAAGCTATCACTAATTAAACGGTACGCAGTGAAGAGAGACGGCTCAAATGTGCCGCCATCTCGTGGTTCCTAACCCTAACACAATATATTTAATGTCTGAAATAATGTGGCTTCTACGGTCGATTTTCTTGAGTTTACAGGACGAAAAACCCGAGTTTCCAGGAGGAAAAACCTGCTTGCCCGTGCCAGAGATCGACTAACTCGGGAACCGGTCGAGAAAAGGCTTAGAAAAATTTCCTCTAGTCGCCGACTAGACTCGAAACGAAGTCTTCCTTCGTGCGGCCAAGTGCGGTGGTGTGCAAACGCCACATCCACTGAGCTACACAGGTTCTTTTTTTTAAAAATGAGCTAACGCCTTTTTATTCCCGAATACGGGAGTAGGCGAGGCCATTTAGCCCTATCTAACTTTTGGAGACTGAGTGGGCAGTTCAATCTCCACGTTATAAATAGTAGGATAATAAAAAGATATATATCTCTCAAAATAATCCAAAACAAACAAAAAAATAAATAAATAAATGCACACATATCTTCGCCCCCACATGCCTTATAATTCATTTTTCGGTGAACTGTATTTTCGATGAATTGTGATTTTTCGATGAATTGTTGTTTTTCGATCAATTGCGCTTCGATGAATTATCTTTTCGATTAACTGCTCATCGGTGAATTGCTTTTTCGGGGAATTGTCTTTGGATGAATTGCTTTTTCGATTAATTGTTGTTCGATAAACTGTTTTTCGATGAATTGTTTATTCGGTGAATTGCTTTTTCGATTAATTGTTGTTCGATGAATTGCCTTCGATGTATTGTCTTTCGGTAAACTGTTTTTCGATGAACTCTCCGGATACCATGTAAAATTGGCAACTCTCATCTGTTAACTTAAGGACAAACTCTCTTCTTTATCACATCCAGGAGTTTATGAAGTGTCCTATTCTTGTGACCAGCCCTACAATGGACAGACATGAAGAACTGTTGAACATCCGCATTAGAGAACATAAAAAATACATCCGACACTATCATTATGGCAAGTCGGGTCTAGCAGACCATGCCTTCGACACTACTTTACACAGCATCAATTGGAAGAAAAACAAAACTGCTACACAGGAGTCATTATAAGTCAGTGAGGTTGTTTTGGGGATCAACAGACGCTTTAAAACATACTCTAAACCTCAACAAGTATTGCTGTATAAAATAACCAAAAAAGCTGGGAGGCAGTCATTTAAGGTCTAATTAATATTTATTTTCTCTCTTTTTCCAATATACAGTAGATGGCGCCTATTTAGGACTTTATTTCCTTGTGTTGTCCGTTACAATTTTTTTTTTTAAACTAGTCCCACTGTTATACCAAATTGTTGTTATTTCGCGTACTGGGACAAACTGTTTTTGTGCTCTGAAGACGTGAATATAATACCAGCGAAATATCAGCAAATAAGTTAATAAACATTATTTTCTTATCATTCTGTGTTGTAATCAATACCGTTAAAATAAATAACATCTCCCAGAAAGAAACATTGACATACATAGTTGCTCATGTTGTTTTATGCTTTTCCAACCTATCTTACATATTCCATAGGGCACATTTATCAGCGTATGTATGTATGTATGTATGTATTATGACATGACATCTCCAAGAGAGTCGAAAGGCTCATCGAGGGAAGGCACCTACTCTACAACTCTGACTCCACCAATTACAACTAACCGCAACTACACCAACGTCATCTACCGCCCACCACTACTAGTATTTTCACAGACAATCACAAACATCCATGCCCACGGCGGGATTCGAACCCAGAGCCTTTTGGCTGGAGAGCGGATACTCGAACCACTTGACCAACTAGGCTGGCCAAGTGATTATGTTGCCATGTTGTCCCAAATTCTTCTTGAAACATTTTTTAATGCCTCAATGGATAATGCTATCATTACCTTGGAAAACTCCATCAACTGGGTTATAAAGTATTGGCACTATAGATTATATATGGTCGGATTGCATTCGGAAATATGCTTGAAAGGAACTGTATATTTGTGTTCAATAGATACCGCACATTACATTGAGTGAGTGTGAGTGGTTTCAGGATCATAATAGATTCCCCACCAGTCTGAAGGGATGAGCATCCAAAATCATGTGTACTGAATAACAAACTCTGATTCTGTTATCATTGTGGAGTAGCAATAATTCTGATTTGTTGCATACATCTTTTGATATTAGTTAAGAGTCAATATTAAAATCTGTATTTGTAGGAAGTAGCAGTGTTTCCTCCAGAAAACTTCGAGTTTTTTTTTTCTCCAGAAAACAGAAATACCGGCCAGAAGAACA
This sequence comes from Typopeltis vanoorti, assembly GCF_054136105.1. NCBI lineage: Eukaryota > Metazoa > Arthropoda > Arachnida > Uropygi > Thelyphonidae > Typopeltis > Typopeltis vanoorti. The sequence goes on from NC_143550.1 coordinate 40,614,428, forward strand.
CACACAATAAACGAACATAATACAGTCCTCATAGTTATTTTGGCCATAATTGCAAATAACAACTGTTACAAGAAGCATTTTCTTCAACAAGTTAGCTTCCATAGCTCAGTCGGTATAGACGAAGCCCTTTAGTCAGAAAGACCTGGGTTCGAATCCCGTCCATTATGCGAAGAACCTTTATCTGGTCTCTTTCAATAAAGGTGAGTTAACCGATTTCATACGGAAGTAGAGGGTTTTTTCTCCACGAAACTCGAGTTTTCCGTCCCTCAGAACAGACAAACCGGCTAGGAGAACACACACAATTGACAGACAAAAAATACTTTACAACCAATTGTTTCATGTTGGTCTCATAAGAGGGTGTCGTACTATCCCTATGGGACTCACGGCAGATGTATCATCATACGCTAATTAATTACAAGTTGACAGCCGGAAACATTTTTTTCTTAGTATGGATACTCTGGATTCCTATATAGAATACTTCGGCTATAAACTTTGCCATACCTATTTGCATGACGATGGCCCCGACATTTCTCAGTCAGAATTATACCTTATAAGGTATAAGCATATACCTTCTAAATTTTGCCATGCTAAAAATACCTAGGCATTGTCTCTCATAATATACCTTTCACATCCTGTTTGTGATACATCAACATCCTGTTCTCCACCGACAGTAGACAGAGAGCTTGGCGGAATCCCCATGAAGCAATGAACCCAGCTTGCCTTGCAAACACAATTCAAGGTTCCGGAGGTGGTGTGGTGTGGGACATGTTCTCTGTTGGTACGGAACGGTCCCCTGATATAATAAAAATGGCAGATGTCCTCCAAGGAACATCTGAACATTCCTGCCAGTCAAGTTAATCCTGCAATGTTGACTTTTTATCCAGCAGGTGACGGTTGTTTCATGGACGACAATGCTACTGTCCATCGCCTAAGAACTGTTCAACAATGGTTCAGCGAGCATGAGAGCGACTTCCACCATCGTTCCTGGCCACCACAAAGCCCGGATTTGAATCTCATTGAGAATGTATAAGAGATGTTAGAAAAACAGATTCGGGAGCAAAGTTTTCTTCCGTCAAATCTATACCAATTAAAGGACTGTCTGGTGAACGCCTGTTGCAGACGTAGATGCAATTCAACACCTTGTTGAATGTATGCCAAACCGCATATGTGCAGCAGTTAAGGCTAAAGGAGGTCTAACACGGTATTAAATAAAAATACTTAATTCACTGGCCTGTATGTGTTGATTTATTCAGAGTTAATAGCAGTACAAAGGTTAAGTAATGTTTTGAGAAAAAGCAAAAATATTATTTCTTGGATGCTAGGGTACTGGACCCGTGCAGTGAGGAGAGGTCCAGTATTTTATCTTAGAGTTGATCTGTGAAATAACAGTTTTACTCGTATACCTTCTAAATGAAGGAATGTTAAATCAGATATCTCCACGAAAACATCACTCATATTGCTCACTAGAATGACGAGTTTTGGTCTGATGGTTAAACAATGGTGTTGGCCATTTCAAGCTTCCAATAAGTTTGAGTGACTAACAGTGCTACTGTTTCTCTTCAACTACATGTAGTGCATATTTATGGATACTGTCATTAAACCACTTACTGTTAAAGAGTTCTCAAAAACAGGATCTTGGAATAACATATGTTGCAAGCTATATTCTTGCATTACAACATGTTATTCACTATTCACATGGGACAGTGAATGACAAATGATATTCATGTTTTGTAACAAAATAACTTGCCACCTCAAAATATGTTTTAAGGTGAGAAAATTTCACATTAGTTCTCCTGAAACAGTTTCTTTTTTCTACTGAATGTTATGGAAACAAAATTCTATTGTAGAATGCCTAAAGTCATTCTATAATGGAACAAATTTGGCATATTTCTTAATCTTACCATATACTTAATCTTGTCTTATTTATAAGACAACTAGATGAAAGAATACATTTAGGTTTTAAGAAACAAAACATGCTGGCATTTTGGAGCCTATAAATATCTTTATAGACTCCAAAATGTCACTGTGTTTTGTAAAAGGCACACCACGTTTTGAAATCCATAAAACCAAATGCCTACTAGAACTATAATGCTAGTCAGACAGAAGTGTAACCATTTGTCAACAATCCTTATGCAAACTATTACAAAAGATACATTACGTATACTGTGTATACGTAATGTATGTGTTGGAACGTTAGGAACAAAAGAAATCTAATTAGACGTTAGGAACAAAAGAAATCTAATTAGACGTTAGGAACAAAAGAAATCTAATTTTGTTCTTCAATAACTGATTCGCAATTTTATGGAAATATTGCAAAAGGGAAGATGTTCCAAATAACAGATGATGATGAAAGAAAAATTAGTAAAAAAAAAGCTAGTTTGATGAAGTTTGACTACAGATGAGTGGTGATCATTCATATGTAGTCAAATCTATGGTCGACCTATTGAAAACCAGAGTGATTTCGCGTGAGATGATCACTTAGCCAAATAATTGCCCTTTTCTGAACAAACCTAAAAATTCTGGTTTCTAGGGTGAAACACAAGGACTGAATAGTGTGGCTTGCCAGAATGTTCAGGTATGCTTACAATTATGCAGAGCATTGTAGTATGATAGATGGCATTCACGACCATTTAATACATACTTCAAGAAACTTGCAATAGAGAAATATGCTATATTATTTTTTTTCCTGTCTTCCATGGAGTCACGAGACTTATGTTGGGAGGCGAAACTAATTAAGGCAAAGTTTATTATACCACTCCTTAAATTCATCCACAGTCTGCACATTCACCACCCTCTCAGGCAATGCTCCCCATGCTCCTACCACTCTCCATGCAAAATAAAATAGTACTTCTTACCCTTCTACTCTCTGCCTTCTTTTGCCACTTCCAAGGATGACCTCTTTTCCTTGCTCCTTTCCCTCGTTCTACCATATGAAAAACCTCCTCAGTGTTAGCATGATGATAATAACCCTTCAACAGCTTAAATGCCTCGACCATATACCCCATTTGCCTTCTATCCACCAAACTCTGCAGTCTGCATGCCTTCAGCATATCCTCATAATTAATGTTGTACAGTCCTGATATCATTTTTTGTTATCCGTCTCTGCATCCTCCCCAAGGTTACTTCATCTCTTCAAATCCCAGTGACTAGATATGAGCAGAGAAATCCAAATGTGGCCTTATCAAAGCTTTATACAATGGAACCAGTACACTTTTATCTCTCGTGGTCAATGTTCTCCACAACGTTGCTTCAATACTCTGAAATGATTCTATTATTATTGTTTATACTGGTATTCCATAGAGTCAGGACTCATAGAGGAGACTCACTCTATCCCTCAACACAATATTTATCATACATTCTCTTTAAAACTTATTCACTGTTGGGATTGTCACAGCCACCTCTGGCAATCCACTCCACTCATTCGCAGCTAAGTAAAGAACCTAGTCTGAACATCCTTACTAATCACACTCTTAGAAAACTTCTAAGCAAGACTCCTTGTTTTCCCTCTACTCCCCATGTATTGAAAAAAAAATATATATTTTGTGTCAATCTTATAGAATCCTTTTAGTAACCTATAAATTTCTAGTATATTCCCTCTCCTCCACCTGTCAGTTAAACTCTGCAACCCACAAACAGTCAGTCTATCCTTATAGAACATTCGACAGACCTGTCACCAGCTTCATCAATTGTCTCTGAATCCTCTTCACCACCTACCGATCTCCAAGAAACGCAGGTGACCAAGTCTCTGCACAGTAGTCAACATGTGGCTGAATTATAGCCTTATAAAGAGGGATAATAATTTCCCTGTCTTTACTTGTCAATGTGTTCTTCGGCATCAAAGTAATCCTCCGATCTATTTTGCCAACGCTTGCAATATGTCCTCAGAATTTCAAATCTCTATCGACCATCACCCCAAGAACAGTTTAATTGCATTAAACGGATTTTCTCATTCGTTTATCCACCTTTCAAGACTAGTTAAATCCTCTCGAAGAGACAAAACATCAGAAATATTACTAATAACCCTCAAAACATCACATCATCTGCAAACAACTGAACATCTCCCTGTAGTCCGAGACAATTTCATTGACATAAAGATTGAACAATAATGGTCCCAAGACTGAACCCTGTGGAACTCCACCTGTAACATTCCTACTCCCTGATACTGCTTCCCCATATATAAATCTCTGATATCAGAGAGTCAATCACCAATCCAATTCACTAACCTGAAATCCTAACTAGTGGCGGCCCGTACATAAGCACTGCAACACTGCAGTACCCCCAAGGAAAAAATGAAAAAATTAAATTTTGTCTGTGTTTATAAATAATAGCAATGCTTAGAACATTATATAAATGCAATACAACACGTTAAAGGTTACAGCTTATGTTTTGACATTCATTGAATAGTTAATTGGAATTGTTCGATAAACGCTTTAGATTACGAAACAAATGCACTGCGATCTAACGCCGATATTCGTTTGCTCTTGTAATTGCACACACTGCTGTTTGGGCAGTGTATCTCAGTATGCTTGAGCGCATTATTTCTGTGAGATATGAAACGTTTAATTACTTATTTATAATAGATAAAAGGCTGAATTATGACGAGTGTCACTGTTGAAAATATGAAAAGAATTTAAAAAAAAAAAATCAGCTAACGCCTTTTTGTTCCTGAATAGGGAGTAGGTGAGGCCGTTTTATTGCCCTATCCACTCAGTCTTTTGGAGACTGAGTGGGCAGTTCAATTTCCACTGGTAGCCAATCAGAGACAGGTGGTCCATGGCTATCACTAATTAATTGGAACGCACTGAAGGCGGCGGCTTGCAAGTGCCACCATCTGGTGGTCCCTAACCCTAACACAATATATTTAATGTCTGAAAATAGTGTGGGTTCGACGGCCGATTTTCTTGAGTTTACGGGAAGAAAAACCCGAGTTTCCGGGAGGAAAAACCTGCTAGCCCGTGCCAGAGATCGATTAACTCTGGAACCGGTCGAGAAAAGGCTTAGAAAGCTCTAGTTTAGTTCCTCTAGTTGGCGACTAGATTCGAACACCTTTCGTAGTGCGGTCAAGCGCTGTAGAGTGCAAACGCCACTTCTGAGCTAGACAGGCTCCTTGAAAAGAATTATATATTTTTTCAATTATCGTTACCCGAAACAAATGTACAGCGATACGCCGATATTCGTTTGCGCTTGTCATTGCACGTTACGTCATTCTGACACTGCCGTTTGGGCAGCGCATCTTAGTATGTTTGCGAGCATTATTTCTGTGAGATATGAAACATTTATTATTGGTGCTTGTTCGTGGTGAACTATTTTTTGTAAATCTTATTTTGTTAAAATAACATATAATTATTTATTTATTATAGATACAAGGCTGAATTATGACAAGTATTACTGTTGAAAATATGAAAAGAATTATATTTTTTCAATCATCGTTAAAAAATGCACTGCAATCTAACGCCGATATTCGTTTGCGCTTGTCATTGCTATTGATACGAAACTTTTGTTATTGGTGTTTGTTCGTGGTGAGGATGAAATATTTTTAATAAAGCAATTTTTAATATGTAAATTTATTTATCAATAAATTCGTTACTGATTAGGAAAAAAGTTTTTTTTTTTTTGTATATGCAGCACCCCCCACTTTGAATTTTCACTGGCCGCCACCGATCCTAACCCATATGATGTAATTTAAAAATCAACATGTCATGTGGGACCTTGTCAAATGCCTTGGAAAAATCCAAGAAAATCACAGTGTATGCCTTACCCTCATCCACTGCTCTTACTCTATTGTAAAAGGTAACCAGATTACTAAAACAAGGGTGCCCTTTAACAAATCCATGCTGGCCTGCATGGATCTGTTAAAGATAATATTACCCTCACCTGGCAATACTCTATACGAGTTCTTACTAATTTCTCCATAATCTTAACTACAGAAATACAAACAGGCTTTACAAACAGGCTCCATTCTTTCGCCACCCTTATGCATGTTATCTTGCCCTCCTTGCACTTTCCAGGAACCCACCCATTTGCAAGACTTGATTAAACAGCCAAGTAGTGGTACAGTCCGTTCCATAGCACAGTTCCCTTTAAATGTGAAATCCCATCTATCCCTTGCCTCATTGACATTTAGCGTACTCAGTATTTGGAATGCATCCTCTTCATTCACTTCTAACACTACACCAGCATTATACTTCTCAGAATAAAACCTGTAGTACTGGGATGGAACACTAATAAAGTGATCATTCAACAGCCTATGTCATCTGTTGGTCACCCGATTTCCATCTCTACCCAGCAAGGTAATCCGTCCACTATCATTTTTCCTCCTACTCACCATATAGTGAAAAAACTCCTTGGGATTCTCCAAGGAGACTGCAGTGCCAGTCTCCTCTCATATTCTCATTTTTCTCTCCTTACAATGCTAGTTACTTTCCTAGCCTAAGCTTTATATTCCTCATGCACCTGTGCTCCACCTCTCTCTTTATATACCTTCCATAATTTCTTTTTCTTCTGCAATTCCCCTTTTATTTATTTTGTTATACATTTTACTATAAATTGTATTATCTTCTTCACTTGAAGTATATAATCGGCATTGCTGTCAACAGCTTTTCCTTAAGTACTACCCTTGCACTAATGACCCTCTTCAAATTCTTTCATCCATTGCACTGCTGCAAGCATGTTTATATGTCAGTTGCCCGTCTTATAATTTCACATAAATTCTTTGTTTTCATACCTCCATACATGCCTATTCATCCTCCAAGTCAGAACTACATGGTCACTCTCCCCAATAGGGGAAAGTATGTCATCACAGTCACAATCAGATCCTCTGATGCTATGCTTGATCCTCATGTTCACTCCAATACATGCTGCCTATCACAGTTGTCCCTCAAGAAATTCAAAAATTCAGTTCCCTTATTGCTGCATGCTATCTTCTTTTTCCAGTTTACATCGCTATAGTTGAAGTCTCCCCATAATGTTCACTCACTTTGCACTTGGCAAAGTAAATTGCCTAAACATTTCCTGATCATCAACAGTTAGATTCCCTGGTCTGTAGCAACATCCCCACTAAATATCTTGTAGTATAAACATCTCTCTCCCATCATATACTCTCAAAGCCATTAGTGTTATCCCACTGACTCCATCCAGGGAGGGCACAATTCGTCTTATCACCACCATCATCACGCTTACCTTCTCTATCCTGCTGAGCTATGCTATAGTTCAGCAGGATAGGAAAGGTAAGCGTGATGGTAGTGATATACCCTTCGATTTCTATCCCTGTTACCAACTTTCACTAATACCAATAACCTTTGGAGAGACTAAGTCAATCAATGCTGCAGACTCATTCCCTTTATTTCTAATGCTCTTGGCATTTGTATACAGAATAATCAGTGTACTGCCAGTATTCTTATAGCTATTATTATTCTCCTCATACTACAACTGGCTTTGTAATATAATATACAACCGCTCATTTGTCAAGCCACTACTATCGCCAAATGAAGCTATGCCTGCGACATGCCACCTGTACAATTCTAGTTTTCCTGTCCCAACACACTCACTTGCCTGGAAAACAACTCTCTCAAATGCCTGCATTCAAATGTCATCTCTTACTTACAGCTCCCTTCTATCCTCAAACGTACTCCATGCATCCACATTCTCACTATCATCTCATTTTTCATCCCTGCTCTTCTCCTCCACTCTGAATTATCATACCAGGGCAATACACTAGCTTTCCTCAGACACATTTCTGCAGCACGATTTCTAACATCACCCTCAAATCTCACAATACCTCTCAGGTGATTTGCCATGACCATTACTATCATCTCCTCCACACTTTCTATCATTCTCTTCTCCCAGGGAAGTACTCTTCTGGCACTCTATTCTGCACACCCCAAATTTCCATACATGGCAGGACAAACAGATTAATTCATCCTCTTCTCACTGGCATCCCTGAATCTTACAGTTTCCAATCTCTCTCTCTTTCTTGTTTCTCCTCACTATCTCTAACCCTTGCTTCAACTCTTTCTACAATTTCCTCTCGTTCCGTTTCTCCCCTTCTCTCACCATCGTCTCTATCCTCCAAAGATCTTAATTTTCAACTCAGTCTTCATTGTTTTCATCTTTTATCAGCAGTTCTATTTCTCTCTCTCTGCACATTCTTTCAATTTACATTCACACACACAATCATGGATATCAGATAAACAATCTCTGTCCACTAAACTGCCCAAGGTTAAACCACACACACACAGACACACACACAGTAGTGTCTTTAACATTCTGTCCGTCCTCCCACACACTACTAGCATCCACAAACTAAAAACTACCCATTTCCGAAGTACTATCTCTGCTGTTGCTAAATCTCAAGCTGAAGACTCATGTCTCAAGCTCTTCCCTCTGCCTACCATTTTTAAACAACAGGATGCATACACTGCATGCATAGCAAGCTACAAAAATCACCTATGCTACGATAATGTAGTCTTTTAAATGATGGTCTATCTGTCAGGTGGGCTAGGTGTAGTACTAAAAGTGTAGTACCAACATGGCAGCCACCATGTTGAATACAATCGATGCACTTGGAGACAATACTGAGCCAGTAGAATTCTAACAAAATACCACACTATCATACCAAAAAAAAAAACGTCAATATGAAGAATGCAAACTGAAAAACCAATATTATTATTACTTATCTTAATAATAAGATAAGTAATAATAACCTGCATCATGCAATCATGGTGTTGCCCAAGAACAGTTGTAGGAACACCATAGTAACTTTACCTTAATGGATTGCTCCTTTCCTTTTACTCACTTGATCGCAAACTTATTGGACAATATGCTGCAGTCCCATTATCTCTTTCAAGAGATGATGGGACTGCAGTAAATTGTCATATTCATTTAGCAGGATCCATTTGGAGCATTTCAGGAACACCCTAGAGTTTATTATTTAATATTTCCAGTGATTTAACAGACTATTAGAAGGGCTTTAGGATATACTGTGTGCATTTTGCAAAGTGCACCTGTGCAAAGATTAGGTACACTGTATATCCTAACAGCCCTTCTAGTAGTGTTAAATCACTGGAAATATTAAATAATAAACTCTACGGTGTTCCTGAAATGCTCCAAATGGATCCTGCTAAATGAATATGACAATTTACTGCAGTCCCATCATCTCTTGAAAGAGATAATGGGACTGCAGCATATTGTCCAATAAGTTTGCGATCAAGTGAGTAAAAGGAAAGGAGCAATCCATTAAGGTAAAGTTACTATGGTGTTCCTACAACCGTTCTTGGGCAACACCATGATTGCATGACGCGGGTTATTATTACTTATAAGTAATAATAATATTATTACTTATAAGATATACCAACATAATGAGATTCATTATGTTGATCTATCTATTCTGTCTGTCCATACATAACCATATAATACCTATACCCAAATCTTAAATTTGGTACTGATTTTGGATATAACATGGACTGAAATCTGTTAGGCCATCTCAATTTTAGCTTCAGTATTTAATAAATCTGTCCTAGCTGTGGAATTTAATGAAATTTCTTATTTACTTTTTATTTATCTATTATTTATAGATAATATCTATATTATCTATTTATTGCTCTCTCTACTAAAATTTGTAATTTCCTCAAATTTTGGTTTCAGTCAGATGAATTTTAGTGGCTAATCACAAATGGGAGCCTCAGTAGCACAGTCGATACAGACAAAGCCCTTTTGGTTGGAAAGACCTGTATTCGATTCCCATCAGTGATGTGAAGAACTATTATTTGGTCTCTTTCAACGAAAGGTGAGTTAGCAGGTCTCATACAGAGGTAGGGGAGTTTTTCACCCGGAAACTCCGGGTTTTGCCCCCTAGAACAAGCAAATCAGCCCCAACAGGATTACAGTCATGAATATCGTCCTTATGGGATGCAGCAGAAGAGTGACAAGCAGGCTACATTAAATTCGTTGAAAGTCATACTGAAGATGCTCTTGATAATAGGGCAAAAATTTGATAAAATATTATGTTATTGATTAATTATCATGTCTTACATTCCTATACATTAGTGATTATTTTAAATTATTTATAGGACAAGGACCTGCCACTTTAGCCTTTGACTTCAGATATTAAAATAAAAAATATTCCATCATGTTGCACACTTTCAGAAACACACTGCAAATTAGGACATCATTATTGCTGATAAATAACGATTACCACATAAATAACATCCTAGCATTTCTGAAATGATAATTAGGAGATAAAATCTGGATTTCAAATTATTATTATTATTATTTCGGGCGACTCCAAATAGACATAGATTTTGTAAACAAAGACACTGGCTATAATAAAGAATTAATTTTATATGAAACAAATAATTTCATATTTATGTGAGTCTCAATTTACTTGAAAAGTGTGAATATTTTTGGCTAATGCATATGCTAACATAAAATCTGAGTTGGATGTAATAACAAAGCATATGCTAGCAATAAAGGTGCACCAGTTATTAGTACTTATAAGCAGTATGAATTATGAATAAGTAAAGCTTTGTTAGCTGATAAAGTTGCCATGACTAGAAGAGAATGCATTTTTAAAAAACATAGGAACGAATATGGTGGTCTGCTGTTGGCATGGTTATTTAACCACCATAACAGCCTTGATGTGTTTGCACCTTAATAAATACATGGATGCAAAGTGTCCATTAAAAGTGAATGTTGATATGAAGACTAGATTATTTGATATATTTCATCCATATTGCAATTTGGAAAGTTAAAACTAAATCACAATATGAATGAAAGAGAATACTGAATAAAGAAACTGCATAACAGCTTGCAATGTGTGGAAAATGGTCACGATATTTAAAGTAAGTTATCCGAGTGGTTACTGGAACATTATATCCTGTCATGTATTAGAATTTGTAAGTTCATAGCAGGTAATGATTAACTTTAGTTTTTCTGACAATGAATGGAATTGACAGATATATGAAAATAAGGGACAATGCATACATCAATTGGAAAAACCTGAGTTTGAATCTTATAATGATGATAAGAATTCATTATACAGATTTTTTTCAACTGAAGGTAACTTAGTCAATCATATACGTAGGTAGCAAGATTTTTTCCTCCAAGAAACTTGTTTTTCCTATATACAGGAAAATTGGTCAGAGAACACACTGATGTTTAAACCAAATTTTAATTAATCATGTTTTTGATTTGGTTGGTGTTACAGTTGAAACAATGTGGGTAGTATAGTATATGATAACTATCAATTTCCTAATATGTAATCTCAAGGGATTAAATTACACTATGACAGTACTACATTAAGTTTTTTTTTTTTTTTTATCATTTTTACTGATGTCCCATTAACACTTTTCTTCCAAATTATTCTATCATTTGTCAGCACTCCAATATTATCAGATATTAAACTTCCTTCTTCTAGAGCATCTTTAACTACATTAGTATATCCTTAGTCTTCCTCTGCATCTTTTTCCTGCCATCTTGACATCAAACACCCGTTTTGCTAATCTTTACTCTCCTATTCTGTTTAAGCAAACATATCACCTTAGATTAGCTCTACTTGAATGTGAACACATTCTTGAATGTGAACAATGTCAAATTCCTTTCTAATACCCTTATTTTTAATATGATGCTGTTTACTTCTATATCACCTTATTAATTTATCCCAATTTTTCTGTTTACTTCCCCAATTTTTTGCTTGTCTTACACTTACGTTAATAGAAACTGCATCACCTTACATAATTATAGTTTTTAGTAGTGAATGGTCATTTTCACTGGTTTATCATCCTCATCATCATTTATCTATCATTCCCACATTACGCTAACAGCACATAACTAGCCATAGTGATCTCAGTATGAAAATGCAAAAACTAGCTCTTGTTATCTATTTGTAGCATATAGCTATGTGTGGTCAACACTTGCATGAGATTCAAGCTTTGAATGGAGAAAGCTATTCCTCTCATGAAATAGCTAAAAGTGTGTCCTGTAGTCAATCTCCTATGATACAGCTGCTGTCAAAAGCGAAGGAAACCAGATTTGCAGAAATGAAAAAGGAAACAGGAAGAAAGTCACTATCTACACCATGACATGACAAGATCAAGTTCTAAAGCAGCTCTGCCTCTAAAATCACAGTGTGTCATCCAGAGAACTGAAACAGGATTGGGAAGAACAAACAGTTGTCACAAGCTCTGTAAGTGTCAGTGTCAGAAGACTCATTCGACAGGGACTGATAGCCAGCATCCCAAAAAGAAGCCTTTCAAAAAAAAAAAAAAAAAAAAAAAAAAAAAAAAAAAAAAAAGATTGCTCAGTTAAATTGGTGCAAAGTGCATGCCAAATAGGCCCCTGATCAGTGAAAAATAATCTTTTTTTTTTTTCTGATAAAAAAAACAAAAGTTTAACCTGCAGGATGCTGATGGCAGACAGACAGTTCAAAGACAATCAAAGGAAAAATTCTACCCTGACTCTCTGGTGTCAACAGTCAAACTGTAACGACAAACTGCATATTTCAGGATGACTCTGAACCTTATCATAGAACAAAAAGTGATGCTATTATAATCCTAAAATGTACTGCACAAATTGAGTTTAGTACTTAAATAAGCTTTAATTTTTGATGCAGATTAATAAGTAGATCAATGAACACTTGATTCAGTGACTACTGTGGCCAGGAAACAGCCCAGATCTCAACTCCATTGAGAATTTGTGGTACCAAATGGAGACTGAAATACACAAGAAGAAGATGAACAATGCCGAAACTCTGGGAGCTCCAAGAAATCATTATAAGGATATGGAATCATGAATTGACAGTTGCATCTATAGGAAATTGATTTTGTCAATGTCCCACCTATGCCAAGCTGTAATAAAGGAAAGAGGATGACCCACAAAGTACTAAACAGCAAAAAGTGAACTTTTAGCTTTGAATGTTAGTAAAAACGGTGTAGTTGAACTAAATTTTGATACCAGTATTTGTTATTTCCAGTAAAAATATCACTATCCACTCCATTTTGAAATATTTGCAAATTTATCAAATTTTTGTCATTTCCTATTTATGCCACATCCTGTAGTAAAAAAGAGAAATAAGTGAGAAAAACCATGTAGTCTTGACTAAGAGGCTGAAAAGACATGCAGAAATCAAGGAGAAATGAATTTATGTGGAATTATAAGTAGACAACTATAATATGAATCAGCTAGCAACAGTTCTGTGAATGAAAGAATTACATGGGAGAGATATCAGCAGTGCATTGAGCTAGTGAAGAGACATTTATTCACAGTAATAGCAAATTGCATTCCTCAACTTTTTTTTTTTTTTTTAATATCTCATCCACATGTGAAAGGCCACAAAACCTATAGTACATCAGTGCTGTGTGTGTGGGCAAAAGGAACAGAAGAAAGGAGGAATCTGTTCACATTTCGCTTGAACAGCTGAAGGTTATAATCTTTGGGGAAAGCTGGGTGGGGGAGACTGTTCCAAAGGATAGAAGCGGACAGAATGAAAGAGGAGACAGTGAAGTTGGTTCGGTGATTTTCAAGATGGACTGTAAAAGAGTGTTGGTTAGTGGTGGGCTTTTGTTTTAATGATTTTAGAGAGTGGAGGAATAATAGTGGCCAATTCAGCAGAGCACTCTCCATGAAAGTATCTGTAGAAGAGGCACAAGGCAGAAACTGTGAGAGAGAGAGGGATTGAAGTGAGTTTGTGAGAAAGGGATCATTAATTAGCCAGGTTGCCTTCTTCTGAATAGAATCAAGCAATCTTAGAGAGGATTTTGGTGCACCATTCCAAATACGGAAGCAATATTCTATGGCTGGGCAAGATTTCAGCTTTGTATAGAGTTAGCAGCTGTGAAAGTGAGTAGTGTCTTATGTGAAAAAGTACACTAACTTTTTTGACAGATGAACAAGGCTATAGTTGAAATATGGTTGTGCCAGGAAAGATCAGAGGTACAGGTCAGTCCAAGAAGAGAAATCTGATCGTGTTAAAAACTGAAAAAGATAAGATTTATAAAGTGGATGACTAATGACATCAAATAAAAACTGTGCATGAAATGAGGTTATAGAAAAAAGTAAAAAAAAAAAAAAAAGAAAGAGGCAAAGAAAAGTTCCATGTGCAATATAAGACTCTGGTCAGCAAAGTAACTAGTATAGTAAGGAAAACAAAAATGAAACATGAGGGATTAGCACTACAGTCCAAAGAAACTCTTAAAGAATTGTCTCATTATGTGGCCAGTGGGAGAAATGATTGTGGGCATAGTGGAGCTGTTCAATGATCACTCTATTGGAATATTCCATCTTGGAAAAGCAGGTGTTATTCCTAGAAAGATTGAAGGGTTAGAAGTGCATGAATAAAACTATTTCAAATACTAAGTAGTCTGGAAGTCAAGAAGGCAGTAGGAGTGAATGGGATTTCACCATATGTTTTAAAAGAGGATGTGAAGGAACTTACAACTCTATTGACCTGGCTGTTCAATGAAAGTTTTAGCTACTGGGAAAGTGTCAATGAATGGAAAGAGGAAGGAGGGAAAGATAGAATTGCAAACGGTGGTGGAATTTAGGCATGGAACTACAGACTAGTTTTGCACTTCTTGTGTAGTTGTTAACATTTTGGAGAAATTAGTGAGATCATATACAGAACTGAGCAGATGAGGATAATATTATCTAAATGTCAGTGTGGATTTGTTAAGGGGCACTTTTGTTTCAGTAATTTGCTTGTGTTTTATAACAAAGAGACCAGAGTAATTGATAAGGGAAAGGCATATAGTCATATTTTTGAATTTCACAAAAATGTTTGATAGGGTGCCACACGATAAGTTGATATTTAAGTTGAAACACATACAGTTAATGAACTGGATTAGAAATTGGCTGTCTGATAGGTATCAGAGAATTATGTATGAGTAAGCAGTGTCAAGGAAAAGAAAGGTCACAAGTGGAGTTCCACAGGAATCAGTACTATGACCTTTGCTTTTTAACCTTTGTCAATGATACTGTCACTGAACTGTAGAAGGATATTTAGTTAATTGCACATGTTGTGGAAGGGTTAACTAGTAATCATGCTGATGTGGTAGCGCTTCAGGTTCAGGAGGATTTAAATAAGCCCGACAGATGGGCAATGATTGGGAATGTCTTTTTAATGGAACTAAATGTAAGGTCTTGAAATCTGGGATCCACCAATGAGAGGCTGCATGCTTATTTGACAGGTCTACTAGAAGATGTGGAGGCAAAGGATCTTCAGGATGATAATCAATAAAAATTTGAAGTCTAGGGAACATATTGCAAAAGTAATGAAGGTAACCCAGAGAACTGCTGTAATACTATGAAGGACTCTGACCACAGAGATAAAAAAAAAAGTGATCATTCCAGTGTCTAATGTCCTGGTCAAGCCACATCTGGATTACTGTGCTCAGATCTGGTCACTGGGATTTTGAAGAGGATAAATTAACCTTGGACAGGGTACAGAGGTGGATAACAAAAATGATATCAAGACTTTACAATGTTAGTTATGAGGATAAACTAAGGGCATGAAAACTGTATTATTTGGTGAGTAGAACACAAAGGAAGACATCTGTATGACATAACTGAGATATTTGAACTGTTCACATTTTTTTTTTTTTTTTTTTTTTTTACAGGATTGGCACTGGGGGGAGATTTTTCATATTATAGAACAAGGACCAGAAAACATCCCTGAAAGTTGAATAGGAGGAAAAGAAGTGGCTATTTTTTTGTTGGGGGGAGATGGTTGGAGCATGAAATTCATTATCCTATAGGGTCCAAATGTGCAGATAATGAATGTGTTTCAGGAGTGGTATGATAGACTTTATGTTGTTCTAAGATGGGCCTCCTGCAATGAGTCTTGTGATTCCTTGGAGATTCAGAATAATAACTTATTTCAGGACATATATGCCGGAACGGTTGGCTGAGTGGTTAGCTCTCCAGCCAAAAGGCAGCGGGTCCGAATCTCGCCATGGGCATGGATGTTTGTTTGTGAAAATACTAGTGGTGGTGGTTGGCAGCAGATGGCATTGGTGTAGATGATGAAGGTAGTTGTGGCTGGTGGATTGGAGGAGATGGAGAGTTGTAGAGTAGGTATCCTCCTTCAATGAGTCTTTGGACTCCCTGGAGGTGTTATATA
Source organism: Typopeltis vanoorti (assembly GCF_054136105.1). NCBI lineage: Eukaryota > Metazoa > Arthropoda > Arachnida > Uropygi > Thelyphonidae > Typopeltis > Typopeltis vanoorti. The sequence goes on from NC_143550.1 coordinate 40,630,539, forward strand.
TAATAATAATACGCAGTATGAACTATAAAACCAATGAAGAAAGCAAAAAAAAAAAAAGAGGAGGTAAAGAAGCAAAGAAATAAAAGAAAGAATAAAACAAAGTCATAAATAAATAAAATAAAGAAGATGAAATGAGAAGCAAAAATAAAAAAAAGCAAAGTAGCAATGTTTCTAACCATTTCTGCTTCAACATAAGTATTTTATCATGAGTTTAGATTCCTGAAGGGGGGGGAAAATTGGCAATCATTAATAAATACTAAATTAATTCTGATATTTTATTTTATTTTTAGGCTGTTTTGCACCCTTGTATAAAGATCGTAGGCTCATCAGTTTAGGTTTTCTCAAAAAAATTGAAAAAGGGACAATCCCTCAACAATTGTAAAATTAATTCTGATAAGTTTATTTATTTTTTTACATATTTTAGGCCAATATTCCAGAGACAAAAAATCATCTTAACCAACTGTCTCTGAACAGTTGATATGCATTAATCCATTTGCAGCCTAATTAAAAGCATATACAAGGAAATCGCAATCTTCTTACTCCTACATGTCACTGTTCCCCTACTTCATTGCCATAATAGATGTTCTCACAATTTGAATAACATATTCTGCAAACTTTAGGGTCTTGATATAACTTGGAGCTTAATGTTATATTGCAAAAATTGTTATGTTCACTGTCTATATTCTATGTTCATTCAATATAACAATCTCACGGGAGTAGGTCACTCACTCACACGCACGCACACACACACACACACACATGCTCTCTCTCTCCCCCCCCCTGAATCATTATCAATCATCAAATTGCCAATGTGTACACATTGGTACCTTAAAGGAATGTGCAATTTTAGTTTCATATATATTTTATATATATGAAAATATTTGTAATTTAATTCTGAATCTTGTGATGATGAGCAAGATGTGAACAAAACATTTGTTAATAAATTTGATATTATTATTTTGCACTAACAAACATCAGACTACATATGATTTACAATATACAAGAACGTGCTGTCCTATCCTAGAAGTTGGAAAATGTGTGTGAAATGCTGAAAAACACTGTCTATATTCAAAAGCATTCAAAAATTCAGAAATGTCATTCAGAAGAATGTCGAAAAAAATAATATGTGTAGGCAGATTTTTTATGTGTTGTTTTCGTTCAGCATATTTAACTCCATGTGTTTCTTTCATCCATCTAATAGGATTAGCAAAAAATATCTCAGCTTCATCCTGATATCCAACTATATTTCCCAAATTTGGTTCGCAAGTTAAGAATTCCATTTTGATCTTCTTATGGATATGACTAGAAAATTAAATAAATAAATTAAACTAAAATACATGTAAATATGTCAAACATTTATGCTAGTGTTATTTAATATATTCATATTTTAACTAACTAAGCATATAAATCTTTGTTTCTCACTGTATTATTTACATAATCCTGAGAAAACAAAGATAACCGAAGGGAGAGAGGGATACATTTTAAAATAATCCATTTAAAAAAGAAAGTATGTCATACAACTCATACTCCTAACTTGCATTCATATTCACAAATCCCTTCAGAATTTATAAAATGTTTTTATTCTAATTCATACTGTATCATAATATAAAGAGATAAATTTAAATCCCATGAATATGAGATTAATGAATATTTTCATTTTGTGAAGAAAATCTGAATACATTATGCAAGATGACTTAATGATTATCTTCTATAATGTCCTCCAGGGAGTCAAGGACTCAGCTCATTGAAGGAGGCCATACATCCTGCACCAGCTGTTATATCTTCTCTCATTCACACTAGATGCACTCACTACTTCAACAGGCAAAATGTTCCACTTACAGTTCTGTGAGAGACAAATCAAGCTCTTTCTTATCTGAACACACAAACTTAATTTCGATTGATACCTTCCTGACCTCTCCCTACCTTCCATATAATGAAAACTTTTATCAACTGATATCCTATAATGCTCTCTCAAAAGTTTATAGACCTCTATTAAAGAACTAAAGGAATTTATTTATTTTTTTATTTTTTATATACTGATTTTTCACATCCATCATATTAATTATATGGCATATTATTTTAGGCTTGCTATGTCATGCTTCAGTTAATGAATTGCAATGTTTTAATTCATTATGGCAGTGTAAGTTGGATAGTTGGTAAGAATTATGCCCAAATCAACTAAAGCTCTGAGAGACCAGTACATAATTTGTTAATTGCATGCGCTTGTCTCCAGCCAGTTTGCTTGTTACGCAGGATGACAAAAAAGTTTTAGGGAGGAAAACTCCTGCTACCTCCATATGAAAATAGCTAACTCACATAGCAATAAATAAGTGTAACTAATAATGGAATATTTTTATCAATCAAAATGTTTATAATTTTTAATATTACGAAAGCTTCTCTAATTTAAAGTTATTATAAGGGTTTACTGTTATCCTTTTTTTTTTTTCTTTTTTTTTTTTTTTTGTTTATGTGACTCCTATCCATGAAAGGTTGGTAACCTATACTACATCATACTACAGGTGGAGTAAGGATTTATTTGACTATTTATTATTATTATTTTTTTTACATTTTATTTATTTTTTTATATCCAGCATATTAATTATATGACATATTATTTTAAGCTTGCTATGTCATGTTTCAGTTAATGAACTGTGATGTTTTAATACTCCATAAACAAATCTAACACACTGTGAATTTCTTATTTTACAGGCTATTCTCATCTGACAGATGATTCAAAAATTTTTCAAACCATAGATAGCATATGATTTTCAGTATCCAGTATGAGACCACTTTGCTTAAATGAAGGCAAAGTGGCTTGGGGGGGAGAGTATCATTTTTAATTTCTAGAGCACTGTTTCTAGATTATTAATGATATGCCATTACTGATCTCATCTCATCTTCCTTTCCCCCTCTTTTTACCTTACAGTGTTGAGGGTTAGTTAATCATCAGACCTCAAACCATTCACAGGATAAGGTGGTCAGCCCTATACCCGGTGTATCCTATGTCTGTAATGTTGAGTTCTCAAGGCCGGTTTGCGTGCTTTGCAGGATGAAAAACACCAGGATAAACTGGGGAAAAAACCCTACTGTCCACAACCAAGACCAGTTAACTTGGCTATGGCTGAGGAAAATCCTTCAGCACCTCACGTCACCAACGGGAATCGAACCTAGGACACTCCTTCCTCAGGCATATGGTTGCGAAGCACATAGCTAACTAAGCTAACTGTGCGGACACTATTACTGATATGATAATGATATGCATTACTGATATGTTATAAGTAACATCAAATTGGGGAAAGGGGAGGTATAAATGATAGTTGTCACAAGAAGCAAGTGTATTTGTAGAATCCAGTGATCCATAAATGATTCTTGACGCCTCTGGTATTCATCTGCAATTTGCAATTAAAACAGCCGAATACCAGAAGCATCAGGAATAAAAGAAAAGACTTTTTGTCACTGATGGTTTGAAGCTAGCTATTGTGAGACAATGAGACAAACGGGATAAAGCTGATTTTTGCTATAGGTCAGTGGGTGCTCAAATGTGGACACCATGCATCAGCAGATTATCATAAGGAGTGTAAGTCGTGTAATTATTATGGGAACCTTCAACTATGAAGATACAAACTGAAAGTGATTTGGTGCTTGGTAAGATAGAAATAGAATTTACACATGCAGTTTCTGGGTAAAAGTAGCAGAAAATGTATTCATACCAAAGGTATTCACTCTGCCTATGACTGAGGTGTGATCATGCAGTCTTAATCTGGGAAATTGATAAACATGTTTAATTTTCAATTAAGGAAGAATATATGCAGAACAGAGCTAGTAATTATGACAAACTCAGGAGAGTGCTTGAAACAGTATATAAGAAATGGTTGGGGAGGGGGGGAGTGGAGGGGAAGATAGTATCAGGCTGAACACTCAGGATGAGGAGGAAAAATCACTGGGAAGTAAATGGATGAGTAGCACAATTAAGCTGGAGCTGAAAAAGAAAGAAATGCTGTATAGATTAATATAAAGAGAAAAGTGATCAGCATGCTCATAAGCAGTACAAAGCAAAATGAGAAAAAGGTGACTTATGATAATAAAGGAAAAATCAGATTATCAGAGGAAATTACCTGAGAGGGTCAAAGGAAATCATGCAAAGCTTTCACTATATAGTGCATAAAAAGCAGAATGACTATGGTGGCATAAATTAATGAATACTAACAGTTGGAAGGTGAGAAGTAGAAGAAATAGTTGAGTTGCTGCTAGGTGATCACTTTGCAAGGATATAATATTCAAAAGTAGATGCTGATGTGACAGAGACCAATGAAGTGAAATGCTTAGAACAAAATATGAATATGAATAAAGTTGTGCAATTGCATAGAATATTAACCTATGTGTTACAAAAACATGCAATGAATTGGCAGTACCTGTAACCAAGCTGTTTAATTTATTTCAGTTTTGGCAAGGTCACAAGGGAATGAAAACAGGAGAAGATAGTTCCATTACATAAAGGAGACTCCAAGACAGTCAGTATTTTAGGAATAGTGGTTAAAGTACTGGAAAAGTTTGGTTAAAAGCAGAATTCAGAAATGAGTGAATAAGAATACGATAGGAGTGTGCAGACAAAGTTCTGCCTTAGTAATTTATTCTTTTTTTTTTTATAATAAAGTAACAGCTGAGTTGTAACGACACCACGATGTTGTTAGAGTTGGCAAAGACATTTGAAGCAATACTGCATGGAAATTACTCTATATAGAGATAGCAGGCAAGGATGGATACAAAGCTGGTGACATGGATAAGAGGATGGCTGACAAAGAGAAAGATACCAAAGAGAGAGAGAGAGAGGGTGACATATGGCAGAGTACAATCCAGAAGATTGCAGGTGACCAGCAGTACATCACAGAACTCTGCACTGAAACCACTTCAGTTTAATTTGCATGTTAATTACACAAGATTGCTGCAATGTTTCTTGGCACACTGACTTGAAGAAAAGTTTAATTCGAATACTAACTTGAGAAGACAAGACAACATTACTATAGCCCTCATGATGTAGGTATTATCATGACAGATGATTTTAACAGACTGACTGTGAGCAAAGGAGACAATGTGCCAAAATGCAAGGTTATGGACTTTGGGAGATGTAAAAATTACAAACCATGTATTTATTACATTGATGAAATGAACTGAAGGAAATTAATTAAACCAAAGACATGATGGGGGGGGGATAGTGGAAAGGGTATAGAAGTTCAGAGGACATAATACAAAAGTGAGCAAAACATCTCAATAGATCAGATGTTAAAAAACACAATGACAAGTAGAGATGGGAAGAATATTGGCATGGCTACATCTTAACTACAGTGCAGATTGGTTGTCTGAATTTCTTGGAGATGAGGAAATGGTAGAGAGGTTTCAGAAAGGAGTTGGCAAGATGGTGACAAGTGTGTGAAATGCTCCTTATGAGGAGAAAGTGAAATGTATGGGTTGCAAAATTGATAGGCAGAAAGAGAGGACATGATACAAACTACTAATATGAGTATATAAGTTAAATACATAAGTTTCTGTGGTTTAGCAGTTCTACAGAAAATTTCCAGTATTGAGACGTTTTTTTCAGACATAATAAACAATATAACCCTTCATGTTTTGTAAGTCACTGGACCTACATTGACAGGGGTATCAGCAAAAGTTATAAAGTTAAAAATTAATGAAAAAAGTAAATTAACTAATCACTCAGGATCGGTAGCCACTTTACTAGAAACATCTATTTTATATAGCATCTCTTTAGCTTTCAAAATTACTGTGATGTGTCTTGGCACACTGACCTGAAGAAAAGTTTAATTCAAATACTAACTTGAGAAGACAAGACAACATCACTCCTGGATGTTGTCTTGTCTTCATGATCTACTGCATGTTGTACAGCAGTAGATCCATTTTCCTGGATCTACTGCTGTACAACATGCATCCTCTAACAAGTACATTATCTTGATGAAAGCAATAATCATAGAGCCTCTATAGCTCAGTGGAAAGACCTAGCTAAAATATAGGATATGAAGAACCTTTATAAGGGCTTTTCAACTTAAGCTGAGTTGCCAGCCTTCCCTCTTCCATTTAGAAAACCATGCTCCAAACCATTATACTATCTCCACAGGACAATGATTTCACTATACATAATATAGGGTTCACAGAACTGTACTGCTTTTTCCATAACAAAAGTTAATATCTTCTATCAGTATGGTGTAACTAGAATTTGGAATTCTTATTTTTCTAAATTTTTGCAGATAACTTTGCTACATTTCTCACACAAAAGATATCACTTCCCTCTTCCATTTATCTTTGATAATACACTGATCCCTAAGTCAAGATCTTATTTTTCTTCTCAGGTTAATTTACACTTCTAGTATTTTCTAGCACAAAAACATCACATCCTGAGGATCTTCCATTCCATTCAAGTCATTACTTCTCTCACCTGGCTCAATCTTAAAATACTGTTCTCATATTTCAAGATGGTGCATGTAAACCTACCTAAAAATGCTTGATACTATCCACAAGAGAGTAATGTAATTAATAGGTAACTCCTCTCATAAAATCACTCCAATCACTTTCTCAGTTCTGTTTCTACCTTGTTTCTGTTTCTATATTTTCTACAGGAATTTTTTGTAAGTACTACTCAAATGGCCTGGCCACCATAATCCCACTACTTTCTTCTATGCATGTACAAACAGCTGCTGATCAACATTCATATACAGTTCAGCACCAAATTTGTCAAACTAAATTCTCATTTTCATCTTTTATTCCATCTATATCTTTCTGTGGAACAGCTTCCTCACAGTGTCAAGAAATACAATTTCCATTTGTCCAAGAATTGTACTAGTACGTTCCTTCTTTCTCCTCAGTTACCTACCTACACACAACATTACTGTATCATAGGTTTTGTGACCTATCATTTATGGAGTTATTTTTATATGCATTGGCTGCATCTAATATTTTCTTCACATTTTGCCAGTCTATGATTTGAATCCAGTTTTCAAATCATTTCTCCTTATTAATATTTGTATATTCAAGTAATCGCATCTATATTTACTTGTAAATATATATATTATTTTTTTAATATGATACGCATTTTAATTCTCCTCTAATGGTCACTTTCTGTTTCAAATCCATTAAATTTGACATCTGGAAAATATGACTTGACTATCCAGAGATATTCTTTAAAAAAAAATTTTTTTTTTTAAAATTGGAGAAATACATCAAAAATTCTGAATTATAATCAACTGTGGTTATAATTGTGGTAATGGTCAAGAGAAAGAACAAAGACTAATTGAGTTTTCAAAAATTTAGGAGTGGGAAAAAAAAAAAAGTCAAGAGAAAGTCATAAACATTTTATAAGAGGATCCTTAACATACTGTAAACATAAATGAAAATTAATGGAACCGTGCATTCATTATTATGCTAGCTGCTTGTTCGTGGGTTGCTGTAACATACTACTGGCAGATACAAGGTGTGTCACGATGAATTAAGGAAGACTAGACTTGATGTAAAATCATTTCCCGTTGTTTTTTGTTAAGATGCTTCATCATTTCTGCTGATTCTTTGAATGCTCGAGTAATAATAGTATCGGTGAAGCATTTTAGTTTGATGCCATTCTACTTGGCATTTTGTTTCCATTGTATACGCTGCCACCCTGATTTACTTTCTTTCATTCTCAATGTCCTTAAATTGTTCCAATTGCCGTATCTCACCAGATCTAGCAGTCTATCCTATGTAGTGTAGTGTAGACCACAACTGCAAATGACCTTGTAGAAACCTGGATATTGATTGGCAGATGTGGAGGTTTAGGAGGTTTCAGATGTTCAGAGATTTTGTTGACTGGATAGAAGCTTATCCAGTCAACAGTATCAGTTCATGTTGCATATAGGATTTCTCGTTTCTGCAAGTTGACCCATGGACAGACCAGAAAATCAGCTAACATCCACATGGAAGAACATAAAAAATACTTGTATAACATAATAGCCGGGTCTAGTGGGCCATACTGTGGACAACATCCACAGAATCAAATGGAAGAAAACTGCACTTCACTGCAGCAAGATCAACTGTGACAGACTATGAAAGACTTGTTTAGAATTTCCAGTTGCCCTTAAAAACTGACTAAATTGAAATCATCATCATTAGTTGAATCAGTCTTGGGACTGGTAGCTCAGCAGCAATTTCCTCCATTACACTCTGTCACTGGCTTTCTTCTTAACCTCCTGGTAACTCCTCAAACCAGTGCTATCTTTGACTTGGTCAAGAAAGCTTTTCCTTGGTCTGCCTCTTCTTCTTTTCCCCTCTATTTTGCCTTCAGTTATTCTTTTCACAAGTCCATCATGTCGAAGTATATGTCCAAACCACCCATTCCTTCTAATTTTGATTGATTTTATTAGAGTTCTTGTTTCGTTTATCTCTCTCAGGACTTGTTGGTTTGATTTTTTTTCTGTCTATTTTATTTTGTTCATGCGACGCCAGCACCACATTTCAAAAGCCTCCAATCTTCTTACATCTTCTCTGCCTAGAATCCAGGTTTCACATCCATACAGTGCAATGCTCCATATCAATGTCTTTACTAATTTTTTTTTTCAATTGTAGGTTGAGGTTTCCTGTTAAAATGCTTTTCATCTTAGAGAATTGGGCTTTTGCGTTGTTTATTCTTGATCTTATGCCTTCTCTCATTCTGCCATCTTCTGTTATTAGGCTTCCTAAATATTTAAAGCTTTTCACTTGTTTTATTTGTTCCCTACTGATGTCTATATGCCCTTATTGATAGGGATTTTGCCTGTAACAATGATTTTAGTCTTATCTGTGTTGATTTTCATTTTATATTTTTCAAGGTTATTATTTAGTAATTCTAGCATTGTTTTTAACGTTCTTCTGTTTTCTGCTACAAGGACTATGTCATCAGCAAATCTTATATACATGACTTGCTCACCATTTATCTTTATGCCACTATTTATTTTATCTTTAGTTTCCTGAATGGCCTTTTCAATATCTAAATTAAATAAAAGTGGTGAAAGTATACATCCTTGTCTTACTCCACTCCTGATATTTATTATTTTATCCTTATCATTGATTTTAATCCGTCCATTTTGATTTTTGTAAATTTGATAAATTATTTTCCTATCCCTCAAATCTATGCCGATATTAGTTAGACAATTTAGGAGTATTTGCTGGTTTACTTTATCAAACGCTTTCTCTAAATCAAGGAAGCAAATGTAAGTATTTTGACTACGGTCTAATCTTCTCTCTATTATTGTTCTTAAACAGAGTATTGCCTCTCTTGTTCCTTTATTCTTTCTGAATCCAAATTGGTCTTCATCCAATAGACAATCTATTTTTGAATAAATTCTATTTTGAATAATTTTTAGCAGAATTTTGCTAACATGTGGGATTAAAGCTATTGTTCTAAATTGGCTGCATTTGTTTGCATTATTCTTTTTTGGTATTGGTATTATGGTTGATTTCATAAACTCCTTTAGTATTTCTCCTCTATCATAGATTTGGGCTATTAATTGATAGAGTAAGGGTTTTGTCTCATCACCTAGATTTTGTAGCAGTTCTGTCTACACCTGGACTTTTTCCATTACTCATTTCGGACAGTGCTTTATCAAATTCTTCTCGCATTATTGGGGATCCTAGATTATCTTCATTTTGATTTTCTATGCTGATATCAACATCAAGTTCGTCGACATTATAGAGATTTTCAAGATAATTCTTCCATTTCATTAATATATCCTCAGATTCTATTAGTAATTTTCCATTTTCATCTTTGATGGCATTGTTTTTGCTGTTCTTATTAAATTTGAAAGTCAGTTTGTTAATTTCTTTAAAGGCTTTCTCTATTTTTTCTTTTTTAAATAATTCATCTATGTTATTACACTGTTCTTCCAGGTATTCTTTTTTGGCTTGTCTACATTTTCTTGTAATTTGATTTTTAAGATATTTGTATTTGGCCACATCTTCTTCTTTAACAGCATTTTTATATTTTCTTCTTTCATCCATAAGGCCAAGTATTTCATCTGTTATCCAATGTTCTCTTTTTCTGCATATTTCTATAATTGATTTGATGAATTTGTAATTAACTCTTTAATCATATTCCATTGATTTTCAGTATTATTCTGACTATTTATGTTTTCTGGAATGTTATGATCAGTTGCCTCTTGGCATCCTCTCTTTACTTCTTTACTCTTTAATTTTTCAAAGTTCCATCTTATTGGTTTGTATCTTTGGATTTGTTTCCTATGTTTCAGTTCTGTTTTCATTAAGACAAGGTTATGGTCACCACTAATGTTGGCACCTGGATAGCTTTAGCAATTTTTTTATTTGGTATCTCTTCTTGACCAATATATAATCTATTTGATATCTCTTTGAATCTTCAGGTGCTTTCCAGGTGTATTTTCTTCTTTTTGGAGCTTGAAATAGTGTATTTGTTATAACTAACTGTTTTTGTGTACAAAATTCTATTAATGGCTTTCCTCTTTCATTCCTACGTACAAGACCAAATCTTCCTGAAACATTATCATTGCTCTCTTCTCCCACTATAGCATTCCAATCTCCCATTATTATTGTATTTTCCCTGTCTTTAAAGCTGCTCCAGATTTCTTCTATTTGTTCATAAATTTCTTCTATTTCTTCATTGCTATGTTATGATGTTGGCATGTAGACCATTATAATATTGAGGTTTACTGGTTCAATTAAATTGAAATAAATATGTTAAATTCTCAAAATATGGGAAACAGTAATTCTTAGGCATCTTGTGTTACATATTGGGCATCCCACAGAGGGTTCTCTTTCCTCTATAGGACTCTAGATTTTAGTCTACAAGTTCCACTTTACTTTCTGTTGTAAGTGCATTTGTGACAATTTGTAACACAAGATGTCTGAATGAGAAATTAAATAGTGGAAACATTGAGGTGCTGTTTAATTTGTTCCATTAAATACCCAACATGATTGTGTACAATCAGCTATCTGATTAGTTGATTAACTATTATATCTGCCTTGAGAAGGGTCTAAGTAATATTTAATTTACTGTATATTATATTAACTGCCATATAATTTTTTCATTATCTACTTATCTTTTAATGGAATATATCACTTACCTATAAAATGGTGTTGAATGACAAGGCATTAGAAACAACACATGCATATCTTTTATTTCTTGATTAGAGAGATAATGTATTACATCTAGTGTTCCTCTTTGATGGTACATACTAGTATAGATCATCAAAGGAAGGTTTACTGCAATCATTAATGATGCAATAATAAGTACTTGTATCGATATACCAAATTTCTGCAACAGATGTCCAGTTCTGGATATCACAGAAAGAGATGCTCCACAGATGCACATGGCCAATGGCATTATAGGCAAAAGAAAGCGGAATTCTTTATGGCTTAATTTGCTACAATGTTTTTTTTTTTTTTTCAAAATAAAAATATAATCAAAATAAACAAAAAATATAAGAAATACTTAAATTTAATTACTCAAAAATAAATAATTAAACAGAGAATAATTCAATACAGCCAGATTCATGGAAACTATGTTGAAAGACTACTATAAAAAATAAAAAAAAAAACTTTTGTGACCAAATGTGAAACCATCAAGCATATGGAAGGTAGAAAAAGTTTGATTAGTTTCATACAGAGGTAGCAGGGTTCCCAGTCGTAGTAACTTGGGAATATCAGTCTGAAAAATAGGCAAACCAGCGTAAAGGATACTGCCAATTACAGACATAATATACTAGCCTCATGGCCGCAATTCATTTAGTCAAAATTCCATAAAATTCCACAATAACTACAAAAAAGAAGCAGGAAAAAGTGACATGCTTCATCTCTGCAGCAGAGTCCTCCAGATTAGCTAATCCTCAGCCAATCCCAATAATAGATTATTAATTAACTTAAGGAATTCACAACATACACTAGAATATAAATTAAATCAAACTTTAATATATATTTCCAATATTTCGGCAACGTCACTTTGGCATCTTCGAAGGAACTTAAAATGAAGACGTACACGCAGGCACTACACACGGTAAATGAAGATGAAGCATGGAAGCTATTGTTTCTCCTAAAAATCCTGATGGTGCCCCCTAGTGGGATATGTAGGTATTCTTGGTCGTTGGGCAGAAAGTCTCCTGATGTACATCTCCCAAATTTGGGGCAGTCTCATGCAACCAAATTTGTTGAGGTTTGGCATGTTTCTCAGGGCTGAGGCTGATTCCATGAAAAGTCTTTCAAATTTGAACTTGCTACGGTGTATTATCGTGGCCTTCTTCCACCATATTTTGTGGCGTATATCCAGAGCATTGTCTGCAAGACCAGAGTGGCTATACTGGTGAAAAGGGATGTAGTCCTTGTGTTCTGAAATTCTGATATTCGCTGTGCTGCCTGTTTGGCCAAAGTAGAACAGCTTACTGCAAGGGACCTGGTACACACTGGGTAGGTCTAGGGAGAGTGGTTGGTCTCTAGTGGAGCAGATAAGGAATGCCATTTTTCTATATGGTCTGTAACAAGAGATCAAGTCATGTTTTTTTTAAGATTTTGGTAATTTTTTCCAAGGCGCCATGGATGTAGGGAATGGTGATGGATTTAGAGTAATCCTTGTTGTGAAGGGGGGGGGGGGGTTACTGGTTTCAATATTTTTTGGATTTTTTTAGGGGGGGGGGTAGCTATTGCCTGAGAAAGTGTGTTGAGGATGTGATTTAATTCAGTGGTTATTTGGTTATTAGGGCATTGTCATTTGAACAGATTAGTTTAGCCCTGTGTATAGTGTCTTAATAACTCCATATTGTTGTGAGGGGTATTGGGGGATTGTTGGTGAATGTATCTGCCTGTATGGGTTTTCTATAAACTGAGAAAACCGAGCTTCCATCAGGCTGGCAGGTGACTAGTGTGTCTAGGAAAGGGAGACTGTTGTTTTCCTCTTCCAGGGTGAACTTGATTCAGGGGTGTTGGTTGTTTAAGTGTGTTAAGAAGGAGAGGAGTGTATCAGAGCCATGTGGCCAAATAGCGAACACATCATCAACGTAGCGAAGCCATATGGTTGGTTTTTGTAGAGCAGAGTTTAAGGCTTTCTCTTCAAAAGTCTCCATAAAGAAATTGGCCAAGGGTGGGGGAGAGTGGTGAACTCATGGCTGTCCCCTCTATTTGTTTGTAGAATTTTTCCCTAAACGAAATAGCCTAAGTTCATTGTGAACTGAAATAGGGCTGAGATATCAGGAGGAAATTTAGCTTGCATTAGCTCTAAGGTTTTCTTGGGTGGGACATTTGTGAATAAGGAGGAGACATCAAAGCTGACCATTATGTCAGTATGTTGAAGTGTAAGGTTTTCTATGCTGGCTTTGAAGTGGGCTGAGTTTTTTTGTGTGTGATGGTGTGTTGCCAGTAGAGTGTGTGAGCGCTTCGGCCAAATGTTTGGCTAATTTGTATGTGGGGGAATCAATGCCATCAACTATGGGACGTAATGGCACATATATATTGTTTATGTATTTTTGGGAGGCCATATATATACGAGGGGGGGGTTATAGAGTTAAATGTTTTAATTTGTGTAGTCCGTTTGGTTGAGTACTACAGTGGCGTTTCCCTTATTCGCTTTGGTGATTACTATTTCTTTGTTTTTCTTCATTTCCTGCAGAGCCTTATATTCACTATTGGATATGTTGGTTTTGGTGGTCTTGCTTTGTGTGAGAACACAAGTTACAGCCAGTCTAATATTGTTGGCGATGTGGTTTGAAAGGTGGCAGATCCCGCATTCAATCTGGATCATTATATCCTTGGCCGGTATTTTTTGGCCAAGGATATAATGATCCATATTGAATGCGGGGATCCGCCACCTTCCAAACCACATCGCCAACAATATTAGACTGGATGTAACTTGTGTTCTCACACAAAGCAAGACCACCAAAACCAACATATCCAATAGTGAATATAAAGCTCTATTATTAGATTGGGCTACTTACCTCCCTAGTGAATACAAGCCCGCCAACTCACAAATTAGAAAACTCCATAGGATCCTTAAGAAGGTCACTTCTTGGCCTGTAGAAGTCACTAACAAATTAAAACCATTTAACTCTATACCCCCACCCCTGTATATATGGACTCCCAAAAATACATAAAGAAAATGTGCCACTACATCCCAAAGGGGATGGCATTCATTCCCCTACATACAAATTAGCTAAATATTTGGCCAAAGCGCTCACACACACACACTATACTGGCAACATACCATCACACATAAAAAACTCAGAACGCCTCAAAGCCAGCATATAAAACCTTACACTCCAACATACTGACATAATGGTCAGCTTTGACATCTCCTCCTTATTCACAAATGTCCCACTCAAGGAAACCTTAGAGCTAATGCAAGCTAAATTTCCTTCTGATATCTCAGCCCTATTTCAGTTCACAATGAACTCACAGGCAATTTTGTTTGGCAGGGAAAATTCTACAAACAAATAGAGGGGACAGCCATGGGTTCACCACTCTCCCCCACCCTAACCAACTTCTTTATGAATCTTTTGAAGCCTTAAACTCTGCCCCACAAAAACCAACTATATGGCTTCACTACGTTGATGATGTGTTCGCTATTTGGCCACATGGCTCTGATACACTCCACTGCTTCTTAGCACACTTAAACAACCAACACCCACAGAATCAAGATCACCCTGGAAAAAGAGGAAAACAACAGCCTCCCTTTCCTAGACACACTAGTCACTTACCAGCCTGATGGAAGCTTGGTTTTCTCAGTTTATAGAAAACCCACCCATACAGGCAGATACATTCACCAACAATTCAACAATTCCCACCCCCCCTCACAACAATGTGGAGTTATTAAGACACTATACCAGTGTCTATTAAGACAGGGCTAAACTAATCTGTTCAAATGACAATGCCCTAATAACTAAATAACCACTGAACTAAATCACATCCTCAACGTTTTCTTAGCTAATGGCTACTACCCCCCCCCAAAAAAAAATCCAAAAAAATATTGAAACCAGTAACCCCCCCCTTTACAACAAGGAGTATTCTAATTCCATCACCATTCCCTACATTCGAGGCACCTCAGAAAAAATTACCAAAATCTTAAAAAATCACGACTTAACCTCTTGTTACAGACCATATAGAAAATTGGCATCCCTTATCTGCTCAACTAAAGACCAACCACTCTCCCTAGACCTACCTGGTATATACCAGGTCCCTTGCAGCTTTAAGCTGTCCTACTTTGGCCAAACAGGCAGGACAGCGAATATCAGAATTTCAGAACACAAGGACTACATCCCTTTTCACCCGTATAGCCACTCTGGTCTTTCAGACGATGCTCTGGATACATGCCACAGAATACAGTGGAAGAAAGCCACAATAATACACTGTAGCAAGTTCAAATTTGAAAGACTTTTCATGGAATCAGCCTCAGCCCTAAGAAACATGCCAAACCTCAACAAATTTGGTTGCATGAGACTGCCCCAAATTTGGGAGATGTACATCAGGAGACCTTCTGCCCAAAGGCCAAGAATACCTATATAGCCCACTAGGGAGCACCATCAGGACTTTTATGAGAAACAATAGCTTCCTTGCTTCATCCTCATTTACTCTGTGTAGTGCCTGCATGCACCTGTTTTCATTTTAAGTTCCTTTGAAGATGGCAAAGTGACGTTGCCGAAATATTGGAAATATATATTGCAGTTTAATTTAATATATATTCTAGTGTATGTTGTGAATTCCTTAAGTTAATTAATAATCATGTATAACCAACGTATAAGCCTTTCTACTAGTATCCCAATACTAAATGCTGAAATTGGTTTAAAATACTTTTCAATGTAGGATTCACATTAAAAAAAAAAAAATCTCTGTATGATATAACTGGGGTGCTTAAGGGTCAAAGCTATATAACTGAGAGGAGACCCCCACATAGCCTTTAAAAGAACAGAGAACCGATCAGGGCTTCTGACCTAATGTCCAATCCTCACCTTCTCGTGGTGCACCCTGTTAGGTATCTACCTGGATACAAAACGAACAAGGATGGAGTGGCAATTTGGAATTTAGTTGATCAAATTGTATTCTTATTGGCTTAAACCAAAATAAAAAATGATGGTACAACACGACAGAATTTACTGCCAGCTGGGGTGTCGCTTGATTAAACAAGACCCCCGTTGTTTTCGTCAGGGAACCAGGCAAACAGCGCTACTGGAACAAATCCTAAAACCCACCCCAACTCAACATCACAAGAGTTCAAAATCATTACTATCAACATAAGAAGCCTGAATGGCAAAGAAATGGAGCTAGATGAGGAATTGGATAAGTAACAGATTGACATAATATGTGTGACTGAAACAAAAAAGGCAAAAACTGGTGAGATATTTCTGAGAAATAAATACAAAATGTTATATTCAAGCAATGACAATCAAAGAAAAGAAGGAGTAGGCAAAATATTCAACACTAAATAGGAAATTAATCTTCTTGAATGGCAGGCAGTCTCAAGCAGTGATGTGGGCAAATATCAGGAGGAGGAACTGGACAATGAGGCTTATTTGTGCCCATGGTCCCACAGAAAGTTCTACTAAGGTAGAAGTGGAGGAATTTTTTGAGGCTTTAGAGAAAGCAACTTATACAAAGAAAAAGGAAAACTTGGTCCTTGTTGGGCATCTAAATAGCAGAGTAGGAAATAATTATCAGACATACAAATATATATACTGGGAAAATTTGCAGAAAAGAGCAAAGCTAATAATAATGGCAAATATCTATTGGATTTCTGCTCAGGATTAATAACACAATGTTCCAACATAAAAATATACACAAATTCACATGGAGAGAAGCGGCAAGGAATAAGAAAAGTTTCATTGATTATATTATTGTTGATAGTGATGTTTTCTCCCTGGAGCAGGACACCAGTCTAGAGAGGATTTGAAATTGAAACTGATCATCATTTAGTCTTGAGCAGGATAAAATTGAATATCATACTGAAAAGAAGAACATGTAAGAAACTATTAAAGTGAATAAAATTTGAGCAGTTCTCAGATGTGAACTTAGACTAAAATACACAAACACTTTTCAAGAAAAAATGAAAAAGTTCGAGAACAGGAATCAAACCTTGTAGATTCAGTGGCAAGACCTGAAGAAAACACTGATTGATTCAGCCAGAGAATCATGTGGCGAGGTTGTCTGTAAAGATAGAAAAATCAGAACTCCAATGTGGACATAGGAAGTTAAAGAGGTAGTGAAAAAAAAAGAAGAAAGCATATTAAAAAGTTCCAGGCAAATAAGTCAGCTTGTGCTCTTAGAGAATACAGACACAAATGTAAGAAAGCTAAACACTGTGTAAAATTGGCTAAACAAAAGTCATGGGAGCACTTGGGTAAGTACATAAAAAATAAATATGAAGGAGGTGGCAAGATATTCTGGAGGTTGCTGAAGAAGCTCAGAAATGGAGGAAAACATGCTGTAAAAGGAATTAGAGATGATAAAGGTGACATGAAAACAGGAGAAAAAGATATCTTTGAAGTATGGAGTAATTACTTCGAAAAATTGCTAAATGGAACAAGCAGTGATGACAGCACAGTAGTAAAAAACACTTGACAGGTATGCAGTCAGGTATACATATCCATACTTGAAGTAGAAAATACTATTAAAATTCCGAAATGTGGAAAGGCAGCAGGAGTAGATGATATTCGACCAAAAATGCTCAAGTATTTAAGTATAAAAGTCTTACAGTGGCTGCACTGCATAGTTAGATGGTCTGGACAGAGGAACGAATTCCCGATGATTGGAGTAGAGTTCTCGTAGTACCCATATATAAAAAGGGAAATAAAACTGAACGTGAGAATTACAGAGGTATTTCTCTACTGAGTGTTCCTGGTAAGATATATGCAAGTACACTTGAAAAACGGTTGAGAAGGATTGTGAAAGAGAAGCTTGGTGAAGAACACAGCTGGATTAAGGCCAAATAGAAGCTGTCAGGACCAGATATTCACTTTACGATAGATAGTTGAGAAAGCATGGGAATATAACAAAGATCTGTATTTAAGTTTTGTAGATCTGGAAAAGGCATATGACAAGGTGCCAAGAGAGAAGCTATTCGAAACGCTACAGTTATATGGTGTCAATGGGACATTATATCAAGCAATACTTAGTCTTTATTTGAGTTGTAAGTCAGCAGTTAGAATTGACGGAAGTACAGGAAGGTGGTTTAATGTTAAATCTGGTGTCAGAAAAGGATATATATATTATCCCCTCTGTTATTCATGATTTACATGGATCACAATATGAAGGAAAGTGGTATTAAACCTGATATCAAAATTAGAGATGTTAATCTCAGCGTTTTGCTTTATGCAGACGATGTTATACTTCTAAATAAATCCACTAAAAGTCTGCAAGATTCCCTCACTAAACTGAATAACTGTTGTAACAGATATGGTATGATCTTTGTTATATAGACAAATACAATGAAAGTAGGCAGAATCATTGAAAATGTCAACTGTGTTATGAATGGTGAACCTATAGAACAAGTAAAACATTTCAGCTACTTAGGCATGATTTTTACTGAAGATGGTAAATTAAATATGGAAATAGACAACAGAATCAACAAAGCTGGTATGGTAGGAAGTCAACTGAATAAATTTATGTGGAACAAGAGAGAAATTAGCCAAAACACTAAATTAGCTGTATACAAGACAGTATTCAAGCCAATTTTAACTTATGGAACTGAGAGCTGGGTCGGAAGTAAAACACTTGACCAAAGATAGAAACCGCAGATATAAGAGTCCTGAGAAAGATTAGAGGCATGAACAGATGGCATCAATGGCAATATCATATTAAAAATGAGGATATTAGGAAAGAACTTGACATAGCATCCAGGAATGCGTTAGTAGAGCTAATCTCACTCAGGTGGCATGGTCACTTAAACAGAATGGGAGAAGAAAGATTAGCAAAACAAGTGTTCTCTACCAGGTTGGTAGAAAAAAGACCCAGAGGAAGACCAAGATATAGGTGGATTGAAACAGTAAAAAGTGCCTTAGAAGATAGAAATATAAGATATTATAATTTTGGAGTCTTGACAGGTAACAGATTGATTTGGAGGAAAATTGTAGATAGGAGGTTGGTAATGATGTAATTTTTCATGTAGTACTAGCATATCAGGAATTTGATGATGATGATATGATATAACTATGTATAACTAAAAAACATCCAAGAGTAAACTATATCATCATCATCAAATTCATGCCACATACCATCAAGGGGTGTACAGGATATGATAGCACTACATGAAAAAAATTACATCATTACTAACTTCCTATCTACAATTTTCCTCCAAATCAGTCTGTTACTTGTCAAGACTCCAACATTACCAGATCTTATATTTCTATCTTCTAAGGCACTTTGTACCATATCAATCCACCTATATCTTGGTTTTCTGGCAGAGAACACTTGTTTTGCTAATCTTTCTTTGCCCATTCTGTTTAAGTGACCATACCACCTGAGATTAGCTCTGCTAACGCATTCCTGGATGCTGACAATATGTCAAGTATATGTCAAGTTTTTCCCTAATATCCTCGTTTTTAATATGATATTGCCATTGATGCCATCTGTTCACCCCTATAATCTTTCTCAGGACTCTCATATCTGCAGTCTCTAGTCTTTGGTCAAGTGTTTTACTTCTGACCCAGCTCTCAGATCCATAAGTTAAAACTGGTTTGAACACTGTCTTGTATACAGCTAATTTAGTGTTACGACTAATTTCTCTCATTCCATATGAATTTATTCAATTGACTTCCCACCATACCAGCTTTGCTGATTCTGTTGTCTATTTCCATACTTAATTTACCATCTTCACAAAAAATCGTGCCTAAGTAGCTGAAATGTTTTACTTGTTCCACAGATTTTCCATTCATAACACAGTTGACATTTTCAATGATTCTGCCTATTTGCATTGTCTTTGTCTTTTTATTGCTGACCTTCATACCATTATTACAACAGCTATTCAATTTAGTCAGAGAATCTTGCAGACTTGTAGCGAATTTATTTAGAAGTATAACATCATCCGCATGAAGCAAAGAGCTGACACTAACATCTCCAATTTTCCAATTTTGATATCATGTTTAATACCACTTTCCTTGATAATGTGATCCATATAGATAATGAATAACAGAGGGGATAATGTACATTCTTGTCTCACACCAGATTCAACATTAAACCATCTTCCTGTACTTCCTTCAATTCTAACTGCTGCCTTCAACTCAAATAAACACTAAGTATTGCTTGATATAATGCCCCATTGACACCATATAACTGTAGTGTATTGAACAGCTTCTCTTTTGGCACCTTGTCATATGCCTTTTCCAAATCGACAAAACTTAAATACAGATCTCTGTTATATTTCCATGCTTTCTCGACTATTTGTAGTAAAGTGAAAATCTAATCCTGACAGCCTCTATTTGGCCTAAATCCAGCTTATTCTTCACCAAGATTTTCTTCCACAATTTTTCTCAACCGTTTCTGAAGTATACTTGCATAGATCTTGCCAGGAACATATTCCTGGAAAGATCTTGCATAGATCTTGACAGGGAAATACTTCTGTAATTCTCACATTCAGTTTTATTTCCCTTTTTATATATGGGTACTATGAGAGCTCTACTCCAATCATTGGGAATTCGTCCCTCTGTCCATTCTTTCTGAACTATGCAGTGCAGCCACTGTAAGACTCTTATACCACCATACTTCAGCATTTCTGGTCAAATATCATCTACTCATGCTGCCTTTCCACATTTCAAGTCTTTGATGGCTTTTTCTACTTCAAGTATGGATATGTATTCCTGACGGCATGCCTGGTCAGTGTTTTTTACCACTGTGCTGTCATCACTGCTTGTTTCATTTAGCAGTTTTTCAAAGTAATTACTCCATATTTCAAGGATCTTTTTCTCCCGTTTTCATGTCACCTTTATTATCTCTAACTCCTTTTACAGCACTCTTTCCTCCATTCCTAAGCTTCTTCAACAACCTCCAGAATATTTTCCCACCTTTTTGATATTTATTTTCTATATTCTTGCCGAAGTCCTCCCATGACTTTTGTTTTAGCTAGTTTTACACGGTGTTTAGTATTCTTGCATTTGTCTCTGTATTGTCTAAGAGCAAGGGCTGAGTTATTTGACAGGAACTTTTGATATGCTTTCTTCTTTTCCTTCACTGCCTCTTTAACTTCCTGTGTTCACCAGGGAGTTCTGATTTTTTTTATCCTTGCAGATAACCTCACCACAAGCCTCTCTGGCAGAATCAATCAATGTTTTCTTCAGAGTTTGCCACTGAATCTCCAAGGTTTGATTCCTGTTCTCAAACTCTTTCATTTTTTCTTCAATAATCTTTGTGCATTTTAGTCTACAGTTCACATCTGAGAGCTGCTCAACTTTTCTTTGCTTTAAAACTTTCTTACATGTTATTCTTTTCAATATGAAATTCAATTTTATCCTACTCAAGACTTAATAGTGATCACTTCCAATTTCAAATCCTCTGTACACTCTGGTGTCCTGCACCAGGGAGAAAACATCACTATCAACAATAACATAGTCAATGACACTTTTCTTATTCCTAGCCTCTTCTCTCCATGTGAATTTGTGCACATTTTTATGTTGGAACATGGTGTTAGTAATAACCAGTCCATGTCCTGAGCAGAAATTCAACAGATATTTGCCATTGTTATTAGCTTTGCTCTTTTCTCCAAATTTTCCCAAAATATATTTATATGTCTGATAATCATTTCCTATTCTGCTATTTAGATGCCCAACAAGGACCAAATTTTCCTTTTTCATTGTGTCAGTTGCTTTCTCTAAAGCCTCAAAAAATTCCTCCACTTCTACATTAGTAGAACCTTCTGTGGGACCATAGGCACAAATAAGTCTCATTGTCCAGCTCTCCATTCTCATTTTTGTCCACATTACTCTTCTTGAGACTGACTGCCATTCAAGAAGATTAGCCTCGTATTTTGTGTTGAATACTATGACTACTCCTTCTTTTCCTTGATTGTCATTTCCTGAATATAACATTTTGTATTTATTGGTCAGTAAGATCTCACCAGTTTTTGTCTTTTTTGTTTCAGTCACCCCTATTATGCCAATCTGGTACTTATCTAATTCATCAGCTAGCTCCATTTCTTTGCCATTCAGGCTTCTAATGTTGATAGTACCGAACTCTGGTGATGTTGAGTTGGGGTTTGTTTTCAGATTTGTTCCAGTAGCTGACTTTTCGCTGTTCACCCTGGTTCTCTGGTAAAAACAATGGGGGTTTTGTTTAACATGGCGACACCCCAGCCGGCATGAAATTTTGTCATGTCGTACCATCATTTTTATTTTGGTTTAACCAATAAGAATACAATTTGGTCGGCTAAATCACAAATTTCCAGCCCATCCTCATTCGTTCAGTATCCAAGTAGATACCCAACAGGGTGCACCACGAGAAGGTGAGGATTGGACATTAGGTCAGAAGCCCTGGTCGGTTGTCTGCATTCCTTTAAAGGCTATGTGGAGGTCTCCTCTCAGTTATACAGCTTTGACCCTTAAACACCCCGAGTAAACTATATTTCTTAGATAATGTTAAAATACAGATTTTATAAGGAACTTATGGTTTATTTTAAAAGAATCAATGATTATGATACATGATATTAACAGTGCAAACCTAAGCAAAAAATTAATCTTTTTTTTTCCTTAAAGAATAAACAATGGCTATGGTAGTAATCCCATAGTTCAATATGTTTAAATTAAACTTAACTCAAAATTTCATAATTTGTCTAATTCTACACACAGTCAATCAGCAAACTGTTAGCCATGGTCAAATAGCATTTGGAGAAGAATGAACTGACTATAACAGTTTTCTAGTATAATCAATTTACTGTTTCAGTGAAGTATCAATAACTGCATTTTGTTTGTAGCATGTAACAGTTTTGTTTTGTTTGTTTGTACGTAACAAAAATTATATATCACAGAATTTTATTTAAAAACTCAATATATTTCATCCAACATTACACTGACTTCATCAAGGATACAGACCATTAATTAAATTAAAAAGATGAATTACAATATTGAGTCATAATTCATGTACATATTAGCTCATGTCTTGATTGCAGCTGAAATACATGTATTACTACTATTACAGTTCAAAGGAATAATTGTAAAAAATTATGTAGATAAAAAAACTTATGAACAGTTAAGCATGTAAAACTCTATGAAATCATCTGAACCTGAATGATTAGACTGCATACTGATATCCAAGTTTTGGGATGTGAACATCATTAAATGTTCATAAAATTTTATGAACATTTAATAAAATTAAATGTTCATAAAATTTATGAATAAAATTACATAACTTTTTACAATTGTTCCATTGAGCTCTAATAGTGTAACATATGTACTTCAGCTGCAACCGAGACATGCGCTAATATGCGCATGAATTATGACTCATTATTGTGATTCATCTTTTGAATGTAGTTAACAGTTTATCTCCCTGATGAAGTCCACATAATGTTGGATGAAATATACTGGAGTTTTTAAATAAAATTCTATATAATTTTTGCTACATGTGTAAGTCATAAAGTTACTTTATAATGTCAAGTGCACTTACTGTTTACTGTTACATTCATAAGGATGTATTTTTATGGCTATAATTTAGTCTTGCAATAATTAAAAAGTCAGTCGGCTTAAAAATGTTGTTCAATGCAAACAAGAAGCATTCCATTACACATGCCCTATCCATAGAATCTAGGAATAATTTATTTAATACTAAGAAAATAACCCAAGATTACTCATATTCTTTATCACCGTTATCGGCATTTTCAGATATATATCCTCAAAAGGTGAAACCAGAGGCTATAACAAAATTAATATAATAAATTCCTTCCCTCAATATAACAAACTAGCCATAAAAAGTCCCAACCAAATCTCATAGGTATAATGCTATTCTAAAGAAAATTCACTATGGTTTATTCACAATAACACATTTTCTTTAGAACAGCATAATGTCACTAGGCTTTGATGGGAACATTTTGCTAGTTTGTCATGTTTAATATAGCTATGGCAATGATGCTATGTTTTTACTCCCCTATTTTTGCTCAGAGCTATCACATCTGAGAGATCTGATACCAACAAGCTTTGGTTGGAATTTTTTTGCTAGTTTGCCTCAAGAGGTGAAACTAGATACTATAACAAAATTAATATTTCATGAATAATTTCCTATTAATAACTCTCTTTCTTTCAAATTGGCATACTACTGCTTAGATATATGATTTGAAGTTCTTATTTTGCTAAATTTCACAGATTCCAACTGTTCAATACTCTAATTTTGTTAAGAACTATCACATCTGAGACCTGATCAATTGTTTTATTCTTCAGAGAGAGAGATTCATATGTTAAAACTGGTTTGAACATCATCTTGTCCTGTCATATATTACTTAGCATCATGAGTGAACTAAACATGCTTTAGCTAATCTAAACAACTAAAAATGTATTACCTGTTCACAGATGATACATCTTTACACATGAGATCCTCTCTACCGAGAATGTAGCTAATGTTTCTGTTTTCCTGTTTTTTTTTTGTTGTTGTTTTTTTTTGCATCTCATGTTTGCAATATAAATCTATTTGAAAACTTCAGAATATAATGATGATATTTATTAAAAGTGATATAACAAGCAAATAAATAAGAAAATTAAAAGAACAGTAAGTATTATTATTATGTATGGATTCAACCTGAGTAACACTGAAAATAAATCCAAATAAAAGAGAACTTTATTAGAACTTAATCCAAATAAAAGAGAACTATACATAAAAACAAGTCACATCACCAGTCTCAAAGCTTGGGGAATGATTCAGTTGCTTTGCACATTTGTCATTCATAATGTTTCAGCTGAGTGGTTGGAAGAGCATGCTAGATTTTACTTTTAATTTTGAAACTTCATGTTCACAATGTCTTGAATGAGTCTTAGCCCCATCAACTCATTCAGTGTTAGCAATAAAAAATTTAATAGTGGACTAAATGCTGACCAATAATGATTCCAGTGGTATTAACAATAAGTTATTAATCCAAAACCATTGAGAAGGCAATGATAGTATTACCGGAAAAGAAGAAAAACGTGCAAGATGCAAATATTATTACCACTAGTAATGATGGTACACAAATGACACCAGTATTAGCAAGAGAACATCTCAAATCTAAACAGAAAATAACAGAAGAGCAAGTGAGCATAGTAGGTAGCAGGTCTTCTTAAATACATTACATAGTTTTTTCTAATGTATTTACAAAAAATTAAAATAAAAAGCTGTCACTAGATATAATGGGTAATGCTAGATACCTTGTGGAGAAGGAATAAACATAACATGAAAGAAATGTTGAGCCAACAAGGACTACTTAACACAATGTTGAATCCTCACCTTGTGTTGAACCCCATGATTAGGCATCCACCTGGAGGATAGAATGAATGAGGATGAACTGGCAGCATATAATATACCATCATATTTTTCATTATTCCATATTAGCTTAAACTACAGACAAATATGATGGTACAATATGACATGTGGGTGGGATATTTTTCTGATAAAAACAAGGACCCCAGAATTATACTGACAAGGGTAAATAATGAAAAGTCAACTACTGGGGCAGGCTGATACTCAACAGAACTGAGGATAGGAACCATCATCAAGAGAATCACCAATGGAAAAGAAGTAGAGCCCTCTTTCCATTGAAATGCAATGTTAACATAACAGGTTTTACTGACATTAAGATGACAAAACGAGGCGAGTTATTTTAAATAATATATGATTCAGGAAACAGTTACCAGGAAGAGCTGCTTAAAGGTTACAGCCAGATAACTAGGAGATGGCCTACACATAGCCCTGTTAGAAATGTGAAGAATCAAGCAGCGCTTCTAATCCAATGTCCAATCTTCACCTTCTTATGGCAATCTGTTAGCAGACATCCGCCTGGATGTTGAATGAAAGGGTTGTAAATTCTGAACTTATCCAATAAACTTGTATTCTGTACTGGCTTAAACTACACACACAAGAACAATCATAAAACATAATGAATTATCACACTGTGTGAAGCATCAGTCATTGCAGCTGAATGGGGAGATGGGTGCCCACACCCATCTCCCCATCCAGCTGTTTTCATCCGCAAATCAGAGTGAACAGTGAAAAGTAAACTGCTGGAACATGCTCAACATCAGCAGAATTAAAGACAGGAACTAACATCAGAAGTAGCACAAAAAGAAGTGGAACTCGCAGAAGAAATACAGAAGTATTCTGTAACCAATCATGCTGAAAAGACGTGTTACTGAAATAAAGCATAAGAGATAATACTAAATAATAAGATGTTATATATTCAGGCAACAGTGACTGGGGAAAGGAAGAAGTAGCTATAGCAGTCAACACTAATCATGAAGATAAATTTCTCGAATGGCAGGCAATACATCAAATAGTGATGTTGGCAAACCTCAAAATGGGAACTATACAATGAGCAAAATTTGACAAATTTGTGCTGACTCACTAGTCAGGAAAAAATCTCATAAGTTGCTTGCCAGCCTGTGAACCCTACTCATCATTTAATATATCACAGTTGGATGTTCAATCCGAGATGTGGTCAATTTACAAGATTCTCTTAATGATATGAATAATACTTACCCAACTACCAATGCTGAAACAAATGTTAACTACTTACACATTAGTGTCTTAATCACTCAGTGAGACATGAAAAAAGCTCATGCATTTACCAGTGATAAATAACTATTTATTATTCTTTATTACTAATACATAATTACTGTTATACACATTTTCAATTCTAACACTTACAGTATGATGCCTTGAATCACTTTTATATATAAAAAATCTTTTCTAGCCACTATAAACAAAAGTTGAAGATAAAAGCATTCAAAATCATAAAAACTCTCAATAAAATAAAACCCTCAGGTCAACACCCAGATTAACCACCTGCTTGAGTGGGTTTCTGAATTCTAATTGGCTCACTCTGAAACATTGTTGGATAGTCAGAGCCAATGATGTCATATGATGTGGTAGCAACTCAGAACACAAAAGAAAACATTTAATTACAATTTTAGAATAAACATAAAGAAATTATATATATAAAGTATTTTACCTTGAGTATAATAAATGTTAAAGATACCAAGCTATTTTAAACCTGGTTTTACTCCATTTCCCAAGTAAGCAAACAGACAAGTAAGTCAAGTTTGCACCTGCAAGTATTGCAAGTCTGGGTGACCCCACATGTAGTGCAAGTCAATGCAACTCGTGGTAACGGTGGATAAGCTCTGATCACTATTCTTAATATTTACCCTTAATGCAAAGCACATCTCCTGGAGGAGATGTATGATGCTATGTATTAAAGGCAAGGGGACACTACCCAGACCAGTTCCGACCTTTATTAAGGTCTCATTAGTGGGAGCCAGGCTTAGAAATACCAAGATTTTAGTAATACAGAGCTTATAAGTATTTTACCAGAACAAGTTACCATAAGGTGTTTTGACCTTATTAAATAAAAATCTCAGGATGAGAGATAGATATAGAAAGTATTTCACCTTGGGTATAATAAATGTTAAAGATACCACGCTATTTTAAACCTAGTTTTACTCCGTTTCCCAAGTAAGCAAACAGACAAGTCGGTCAAGTTTGAGCCTGCAAGTATTACAAGTCTGGGTGACCCCACACACAGTGCAAGTCAAGGCAACTCGTGGTAAAGATGGATAAGCTCTGATCATTTATTACATTTATTATACCTAAGGTAAAATACTTTCTACATCTATCTCTCATCCTGAGATTTTTATTTAATAAGGTCAAAACACCTTATGGTAACTTGTTCTGGTAAAATACTTAAGCTCTGTATTACTAAAATCTTGGTATTTCTAAGCCTGGCTCCGACTAATGAGACCTCAATAAAGGTCGAAACCGGTCTGGGTAGTGTCCCCTTGCCTTTAATACATAGCATCATACATCTCCTCGGAGATGTGCTTTGCATTAAAGTAAATATTATAGAATAGTGATCAGAGCTTATCCATCTTTACCACGAGTTGCCTTGACTTGCACTACATGTGGGGTCACCTAGACTTGCAATACTTGCAGGCGCAAACTTAACTTACTTGTCTGCTTACTTGGAAAATGGAGTAAAATCAGGTTTAAAATAGCTTGGTATTTTTAACATTTATTATACCAAGGTAAAATATTTTCTACATCTATCTCTCATCCTGAGATATTTATTTAATAAGATCAAACACCTTATGGTAACTTGTTCTGGTAAAATACTTATAAGCTCTGTATTACTAAAATCTTGGTATTTCTAGCCTGGCTTCCACTGATGAGACCTCAATAAAGGTCGAAACCGGTGCGGGTGAGACTTGGGTTCTCAGAGGCTGTGCTTGGGAACAGGTTTTTGCCTGTCTCTGAGTGAGGCTACCGCTGAGATTATGGCTCTGCTTGGTGGTGGGTGAGCCTGTCATTGAGTGCAACAATGCGGAGTGGGACGATCTCTCAAGATCGTCTTATTTTTAGAGCCCGTTTCACTTATTCATAAGGTCAAAACCGGTCTGGGTAGTGGCCCCTTGCCTTTAATACATAGCATCATAAATCTCCTCCAGGAGATGTGCTTCGTATTAAGGGTAAATATTAAGAATAGCGATCAGAGCTTATCCACCTTTATCACAAGTTGCCTTGACTTGCACTATGTGTGGGGTCACCCAGACTTACAATACTTGCAGGTGCAAACTTGACTTACTTGTCTCTTTGCTTACTTGGGAAATGGAGTAAAACCAGGTTTAAAATAGCTTGGTATCTTTAGCATATATATATATATATATATATATATATATATTGGGGAGATTGGGGTGAGAACAATAATAATTAGCATACTTTTTTTGCTCTAGACATTACTTCTTTCCTATCTATTTGCTTACTCTGTACAAATCTCAAATCTGAACACCCTTGAAATACTCCTCTCACATTTAGAGTGTTTCACCTGAGACTTCTCTAAAAATTCTTGATGCAATCCAGAGGAGCAGTTTGGTGGATCATTGACCTCTCTCTCTTACACTCTCTTCAGCCACTGTCTCAGACAGCCAGTTTTTACATTGTGTAAAAATTAGATATTTCCATGAACACTTCAGCAGAATTAGCATTTTCTGCTAAACCAACAGAGCACAAGCAGCAGCTGCCTAAAATCCTTCTATTGCTGAACTGCAGATGCACTGAACCTGTTACTTCACATTGTCTTTTATTCTATCTACCTCAATTTTGTGGAATAGCCTTCCCTATGAAGTATTTCCCAAGAACTACAACCTTCAGCTCTTCAAGAAAAATATCAACAGATTATTTTGTTCTTGATCCTAGTCGACACATGGCATTTATTTTCTATATACAAGTGGCCTCCCATCTGTGACATATAAAAAAAAAAAAATTCCTTTTCTCAACTTTCCAAGTTTTAATATTCAAGTTCCAATTACCAATATCTCATGAGCATCTATTTTGGATTACAGTGTTGCAATCAGTCGGTTATCTACATTATGACTGAGCATTATCTAATGATAAAATGATGTATGCATATCCTATCCCCTTATAGGTATTACAACAAAACTAGTGATAATCGACAAAACTGACACTGCAATGACAAGCAAGCTCCAACAGGTAAAAAGACAAAAAAAAAAACTATTTAAGACATAACACATGCAATAAAATGTGCAAAAATAAAAATGAATACTAAACTGAAACTACAGTTTTCATTTTTCTTACTCATCAACTAAAAATTCTCACCGTTACAAATAAGCAAAATGCTTTTTTCAATCCTTGACAATGAGATTTATTCAGTCATTAAAGAGCAGAGTTGTCATAAAGAAAAAGAAAAGCTACTCCTTATTGGAGATTCAAACAGCAGAGTAGGAAATGAATACCTGACATATAGAAATATTTGAGGAAAATATACAGAAAAGGACAATGCTAATAATAATGGTACATACTTGCTGAATTTCTATTCAGCACTGGTCATTATTTACACCACATTCCAACATAAAGATGTACACAAATTCACATGGAAGAAAGCTATAGCTAATAAGAAATTTACCATAAAAGAAATAAGCCTTGTTAACTATGTCCTAGTTCAGGAGGTCTGAAATAGGAGGCAAACATCATTTAGTTCTGAGCAAGATAAAAATGAATAACATAACAAAAAGTAGTATACATACAAATGCTTTTAAAAAAATATATCAGTGTTCAGAAGCTTTCAAAGAACTGCAGACTCGAATATCTAAGTGTTATTTAAGGAAAAAACTCAGGGAAGAATACATTTATTTTAGAAATTATGGCCTTTACAGCCGTGTTATAACTATTTTAATTTCACGACGTTTTGACTTCGTATTAAGGTCATCATCTGGAGTATATACAAATATACAAGGACAAGCTGAGTTACATTTCACACACTATGCTAAAGAAACAATGATTTGATCAACGGTTAGTCTACTGGAATGAACTCTGATGAAATATAATAGATATACGACAAAAAAAATGCCACAATTGTTACATTAGATTTGAGATTCTGGATTATCTACAGTCCTGTTTATAGTTAACGCTTAGGGAGAAAGATTACATGGGTAGAGCATGTGCCTTCCATATGCTTGGGGTTTTTAGACCATCATTATTGTTCAGATTTGGATGGTTGATAAGAATCTCACAGATGTCCTTAAATTTATGTTCAATACCATGTTTTGGTGTGATGTAAACAACTGGTGACTTTTCCAGTCAATTCTATGTAAAGTATTCAGGGCATGATCAGAAAGGCCAGCTTCACCATAGTTATTATATTTAACGTGTCCTTTATGTTCCTTTTGTCTGATATTGTGCATCCTGTTTCCCCTATATATGGTAGATTACAGTGCAATAAATACTCCAGGGTGGGCCAGTGGAGGGAGTGGGTCTTTGGATGAGTTGAGTAAGTTTTTTAATTTTGCAGGAGGTTTAAAAGTGGCTTTGAGGTTGTATTTCTGTAGTATTCTGTTTATTTTATCTGATGTCCCTTTAATGTAAGGAATGGTTATAGTTTTATTGTAGTCTGGTTTATCTTTGTTTTTTTTATTGAAGTCTTCTAGAGAACATTACTTAAATTTAGGGGATATTAAATCCCACATAGTTTTAAAACCGAATAAGAAACTCAAAGATTGGAATCAGAGAGTTTCTTGCCGAATATAGTAAACTATAAAGTATCGGCGAACACTAGCGTTAGCCAATGCAAGTGATCCTAGTACATAGTACAATACTGAGCAGCTCGTTGCAAAGGTGGAGGAAGAAGTTCAGATCGCTATTCTTAGGTATTTTCCATAATGTAAAAACACATTTCCTAGGAAATGTATGCTGTTATTACATTATGGAGGGAGGTCACTACACAGACCGGTTTCAGCCTTTTTTTTGAGTATTGTACTATGTACTAGGATCACTTGCATTGGCTAACGCTAGTGTTCGCTGATACTTTATAGTTTACTATATTCGGCAAGAAATTCTCTTTAAGCACTTGTTCATTGGAGCAACTCTTCAAAGCCCTGTTTTTTAGAGTATTAATGACAGCTAGTTTTTGTGTTGGATGGTGGTAGGAGTTTATGTGTGTATATTGATGTTTTAAGGATACTTGTGACATAAAGACTGAATAATAATATAAGCACATAAACATAAGAAAGATATTTAATTAACCAAATATTTTGGTCTGGAAATAGCAGACCATCTTCAGTGGCACTACAAGAACAGTTTTAAAAAAAATACAAGGTGGAATACTAACAATAGATCATTTAAAAATAGAACAAGCTGCGTGATGTTATATCACTAAGTATTAAAGGGAATATTTTTAAGCAGAGACATGATTGAAATAAAGATATTGATTAATAATATTAAATAACATAAAATTAATATGAATTAATGAGTTAGACTTTCCCAGATTTTTTGACATTCTCTTGAAAAAAGAATCCAAGAACATCAATCCTCCATTCATCACAACAAACCTGAAAAATCTGGATTGGCTCAGCATGGGATTGAAAATAGCCACAACATCCTTTGGTCAAAAACTCGCCTCTTACAAAGATCCCGTTATAAATTTGAACGTTTATTCAAAGAAAGCATAGAGGCCTTACTCCATCGTCCTAACCTAAATCGGAATGACTGTATATCTATATCAAAAATCTGGGAAAGTCTAATCAGGATAACTCATTAATTCATATTAATTTTATGTTATTTAATATTATTAATTAATATTTTTATTTTATTTATTTTTTCTTTATTTTCTGGTAAACAGTAAAGGTAAGACTGCCCGAAGGAAGACATGTGACAAGTGTATCTAGAAAAGGAAGTGTGTTCTGCTTTTCAGTCTCAATTGTGAACTGTATGCATTTGTGTTGTTTGTTTAGGTGGCTAAGGAAAATGTCTGGTGTCTGGCGGTCATGGGGCAAGATTGTGAAACCATCATCAATATATCTAAGCCAGACTTTGGGTTTTAAAGGAGAGGAATCTAGAGCATGTTGCTCAAAATGTTCCACATAAAAGTTAGCAATGGGGGGTATAATGGCAACCCCATGGCTGTGCCTTCTTTTTTAGGTAGAAAGCATTTTGCCATACAAAATGACCAGAATGTAATACATGTGCAAAGAGCACCATGATATCTGGAGGGAATTTTTCCTGTAAAAGAAGGATTGTGTCATTGATTGGGACATTCGTAAAGAGGTTTTACATCAGTTTTACAGGACAAATTCCCTCCAGATATCACGGTGCTCTTTGCACATGTATTGTTTTCACAATCTGGCCTGATGGCCACTAGACACTTAGCCACCTAAACAAACAACACAAACACATACAGTTCACAATTAAGATTGAAAAGCAGAACACACTTCTGTTTCTAGATACATTATCACGTCTTCCTTCGGGCAGTTTTTCCTTCATTGTTTACTGGAAACCGACACTTACTGGCCAATATATATACACATAATCCACCATCAACACAAAAACTAGGTGTTATTAATACTTTAAAAAACAGGGCTTTGAAGATTTGCTCTAATGAACAAGTGCTTAAAGATGAATTTAAAGTTATCAGCAATACTTTTCTAAAAATAGTTACAGCCAAAACACTATTAACAAAATTCTCTAGAAGACCTCAATAAAAAACAAAGATAAACCAGACTACAATAAAACTATAACCATTCCTTACATTAAAGGGACATCAGATAAAATAAACAGAATACTACAGAAATACAACCTCAAAGCCACCTTTAAACCTCCTGCAAAATTAAAAAGCTTACTAAACTCATCCAAAGACCCACTCCCTCTGCTGGCCTGCCCTGGAGTATACCGTATTTATTGCACCTGTAATCTAACATATATAGGGGAAATAGGACGCATAATTCCTATCACACAAAAGGAACATAAACGATGATACATTAAATATAATAACTATGGTGAAGTTGGCCTTTCTGATCATGCCCTGAACACTTTACATAGATTTGACTGGAAAAGCACCAGTTGTTTACATCACACCAAAACATGGTATGAACGTAAATTTAAGGAAGAGTGTGAGATTCTTATCAACCACCCTAATCTGAACAATAATGATGGTCTAGAAATCCCAAGCATATGGAAGGCACATGTTCTACCCACGGAACCTTTCTCCCTAAGCGTTAACTATAAACAGGACTGTAGATAATCCAGAATCTTAAATCTAATATAACAACTATCATGTTAAATTAGGACATCATTGTTACTGTAAGAAAACTATCTATATGAAAGAATGTTTCTCTTATATTATCTTAAATAGAATTTAGCTTTGATTTCTAAATAATTAATTAATTTTATCTGTATTTTTTTTTCACTAGAAGTCATGCCAGTAGAATAACCATTGATCAAATCATTGTCTCTTTAACATACTGTGTGAAATGTAACTCAGCTTGTCCTTGTATATTTGTATATACTCCAGATGATGACCTTAATATGAAGGTCGAAATGTTGGGAAATTAAAATAGTTATTTATAACAGCTGTAAAGTCCATAATTTCTAAAATGAATGCTTATCACTGTGTAACATTAAAAGAAAGGAAGAATATGCTCGGTTCAAGACAAACAGGGACTAGTTGAATCAGATTTTTACTTTAAGATAATTAGTTTAGAATACTAATATAATCAAACCTTAACCAGTTAACATACAAAGATGTCTGTGACATGTCTTTTGTTTATTGCACCAAAATTGATTTTGACATATCGCAGACGTTACGAAGTTCGTGTCAATTTCAGATGAATTTAGAGTTTAAAAATAATTTATATGTCTAAGGGTTAAAGACTCAGGGGAAGACATTGAAGAAAATATTGACTGATTCAGCCAGAGAAGCATATGGTGAAGTTGTCTGAAAGGATAGAAAAATCAGAACCCCTGAATGGACTTGGGGAGTTAAAAGGCAGTCATGAAAAAGAAGAAAGTGTACAGAAAGTTTCAAGCAAGTGAGTGAGCATGTTCTCTAAATGAACACAGAAATAAATGCAAGAAAGCAAAGCAACATCAAATGAGTTCAGAGAATTGGAAGAATACCTTGGTAAGAACAAAGAATATAAATATAACAAAGGTATTCTGGAGTATATTGAAAAAGAAGCTTAGAAATAGAGGAAAGTGTTTTGTAAAAGGAATCAGAGATGAAAGTGTTTTGTAAAAGGAATCAGAGATGATAAAGATGGTGTAACTGAAAATAAAAATATTTGGATGCCGGGAATAATTACTTTGAAAGAATGCTAAATGAAACAAGTGATAAAAGAGTTGCAGAGACTATTATGCAAGGATGCATCAATAATGCTTATCAATACTTGATGCTGAAAGCTGGAATAGATGATATTTGACTGGAAATGCTCAAATTTATAAAAATTTTACACTGGCTATACCGCATTATTAATAGTCATCTATAAAAAAGACATTAAACTGAACAA
This sequence comes from Typopeltis vanoorti, assembly GCF_054136105.1. Taxonomy (NCBI): domain Eukaryota; kingdom Metazoa; phylum Arthropoda; class Arachnida; order Uropygi; family Thelyphonidae; genus Typopeltis; species Typopeltis vanoorti. The sequence continues at coordinate 40,665,509 of NC_143550.1, forward strand.
GAAATTTCCCAATAATTATGTAAGCATACTTGAGAAGAAGCTAAGAAACTCAGGAAGAATATGCTGGGTTCAAGGCAAACAGGGATTTTGCCAGCAACAGATTTTTTAATTTAACACAATTAGTTGAGAACAATAATATAATCAAGATCTGTACTTAAGTTTTGTAGATTGGAAAATTAATATGATAAGGTGCAAAGAGAAAAGCTAATGAAAATCCTAGAATTATATGATATAAATGGGACATTATATAGAGCAATATAAGTCTTCTGTTAGAATTGAAGGATGTATTGGAAGATGATTTGATGTAAAATGAAACAAACAAAAGAGTACACAAACTCCACTCTTATTCATCATTTATATATGCATCACATTAGGAAGGAAAGTAGCATTAAACCAGATATTAAAACTGAAAACATTCAAGTCAACTCTTTACTTTATACAGATGTTACACAAATTAAGTGCATTCAATAACTGCTGTAACAAATATAGTATAAATTTTTTTTTTTTTAACCCGCCTTTGCTACGAGTTGCCCTGGTATGGTACCATGTGCTTTAGTTTACATTACAATCCACCGAAACTTTTATAGTTTACTATATATTCAGCATGAAACTCTTTGATTTCTACCTCTGAGTTACTTATTCGGCTTTGAAATAATGTGGGATTTAATATCCCCTTAATTTAAATAATTTAACATTGCCGAAGGGAAGGCTTTTGGCTCTTTATTCCAGTCTTGGTATAAAAGAATTAAAAGCATGAATATAGGCAGGAACCTGGAAAAAAATGAATGCATTCTCAATGAAGAGCTTACCATCTATATACAGTTCTATGTAGCTGAAAACAGATACAAAATGCAAGAATAGTTGGGAGCCAGTTGAATAAATATGGAATAAGAAAAAAATTAGCCAAAACCTAAACTTGCAAATTCCAAATAACTAGAACAGTACCCATCTATTTAAAAGAAAAGAAAAAAAAAAGCAGAATAACACTGAATGTGAGAATTATTGAGGAATTTCCTATTTTAATTTTACTTGGGTTATAATAATAATAATTACAATTACTGAAATATAAAATTTCATAGTTTACCAATATTAGATTAGCTAAGCTTACTGGAAATGGAGGTGCTCCAAAGTTTCCAGTAAGGTTAGATAATCTATTTGATATCTGGTTTATCATACTAGAGGCTCAATGAAGCAAAAACAGCACTAGTTGATTCCCCACAATGGACAAATACCTTCCTCTCTCAGTTCTCAGTGTGTATCAAGTTCCTCGTTCCTGCAAGTTGACCTAATATAAGCAGCCACTATCTGCATGGAAGAACATAAAAAATATATCTGTATCATGACTACCATCAGTCAGGTCTTGCAGATCGTGCATTAGACAATTTACAGAATCAAATGGAGGAAAAAAACACTATGCTTCATCATAGCAAGTTTAGAAGTGAATGATTTCTTTTAGAATCTGCAGCTACCCTTTACAACCAACCCAATCTAAATAAACATGGATGCATAAACTTCCCAAAATATGGGAAACATTAATTCTCAGAGATCCCATAAACTGATTCTCATCTTTTTTTATTATTATTATGGTTCCAGGCAATCTTGACAAGAGGAATCTTTATATGGGTTTTTTCCAACTGCAGGTGATTTAGCTGATCTCATATGGAGGCAGCAAGGGTTCCCCCCCCCCCTCCTGGAAACTTGAGTTTTAAATCCCGCATACAGGCAAATTGGCCTTGAGAACACATGCAGTTTACAAACAAAAAATATTAGTGGTGGTGGCAGGGTAGATGGTATTGTGTGTGGATGATGGTAGTAGCGGTTCTGTGTAGTTTAAATGGTGGAGATGGAGAGTTGTCACAACTCTCATCCACAGAGGGCCCTGCCTAGTTAGGCCTCTAGACCTTGCCTGCAGAACTTCATTTAGTTGCGCGTGCGCACGCACTACAATTTATATTGTGCTCCCTGAAAATGCCTCTGCGACTGAGATAAAATACAGGAAAAATTTAATTTTTACTTTAAGACGAAGAGTTGTGAAATCAAGAGAATAAAAATATCTGGATTTATATTTTGTACATATAGAGTAGGTAGGTGAAAACTAGAGAAAAGTTGTTCAAAACACTTCAATTATATGGTTGCAAATGAGACATGAACAATATTTATCCTATAATTCAGTTATTAGTGCTTACAATGAAATAATGTACAGGAAGATGAGTTGCAGTAAAATCTGTCAGAAGATAGTATGCACCCATTTCTAATCATCTACATGGATCACATCAGGAAGTAGCTTGGCATTAAATCAAATATCAAACTATCTGGGATATTCAACTCAGCTCTTTACTTTATGCAGATGATGTTATATACCTAAACAAATCCAGTACAAGTCTTCAGGTTCTTTAACTAAATTGAATAACTGCTGTAACAAATCGGGTATGAAAATCAGCAAGAAAGAGACAAACTATGGAGAAAGTGGATAACATCAACTGATTTCTCAATGGAGATTTGACAGAACAAGTAAACAATTTCAGCTATTTAGGCATAAGTTTTTATAAAGATGATAAATTAAATGGAACTTGTATAAACAAAATAAGAACAGTAAAACTAATACACTGGAGATCCAGATGAGTAAATTTATATGTAATAAGAGAGAAATTAGCCAAAACACTAAATTTGCAGTATATAATTGTAGTATTCAAGCCAATTTTAACTTGTGAATCTTAGAGCCAGGTCAGAAATAAGAGTTAATCAAAGACTCAGAATCAAAGTGAAGAGATAGCATTAATGATAGGGGTGCTTAAGGGTCAAAGCTGCATAACTGAGAGGAGACCTCCACATAACCTTTAAAGGAATGCAGAGAACCAACCAGGGCTTCTGACCTAATGTCCAATCCTCACCTTCTTGTAGTGCACAGTGTTGGGTATCTACCTGGATACTGAACGAACGAGGATGGGTTGGCAATTTGGGATTTAGTTGATCAAATTGTATTCTTATTAGCTTAAACCAAAATAAAAAATGATGGTACAACACGACAGAATTTCACACTGGCTGGGGGCATCGCCCGGTTAAACAAGGCCCCCCATTGTTTTCGCCAGCGAACCAGGACAAACAACAAAAAGTCAGCTACTGGAACAAATCTGAAAGCACTCCCCCATCTCAACATCACCAGAGTTAAAGATCGGTACTATCAACATAAGAAGCCTGAATGGCAAAGAAATGGAGCTAGCTGAGGAATTACATAAGTACCAGATCGACATAATAGGGGTGACTGAAACAAAAAAAAGAAGACAAAAACTGGTGAGATCTTTCTGAGCAATAAATACAAAATGTTATATTCAGGCAATGACAATCAAGGAAAAGAAGGAATAGCCATAGTATTCAACACAAAATACGAGGTTAATCTTCTTGAATGGCAGGCAGTCTCAAGTAAGTGATGTGAGCAAATATCAGAATGGGGAATTGAACAATGAAACTTATTTGTGTCTACGGTCCCATAGAAGGTTCTACTAAGGTAGAAGTGGAGGAATTTTTTGATGCTTTAGAAAAAGCAACTGACACAATGAAAAGGGGAAAGTTGGTCCTTGTTGGGGATCTAAATAACAGAGTAGGAAATGATTGTCAGACATACAAAAATATTTTGGGAAAATTTGGAGAAAAGAACAAAGCTAATAATAATGGCAAATACCTGTTGGATTTCTGCTCAGGACTGGTTATTACTAACACACCATGTTCCAACATAAAAATGTGCACAAATTCACATGGAGAGAAGAGACAACAAGGAATAAGAAAAGTCTCATTGACTATGTTATTGTAGATGTTTTCTCCCTGGTGCAGGACACCAGAGTGTACAGAGGATTTAAAATTGGAAGTGATCACTATTTAGTCTTGAGCAGGATAAAATTGAATTTCATATTGAAAAGAATAAAATGTAAGAAAGTTTTAAAGCGAATAAAAGTTGAGCAGCGCTCAGATGTGAACTGTAGACTAAAATACACAAAGATTATTGAAGAAAAAATGAAAGCGTTTGAGAACAGGAATCAAACCTTGGAGATTCAGTGGCAAGCCTTGAAGAAAACTCTGATTGATTCAGCCATAGAAACATGTGGTGAGGTTGTCTGCAAGGATAGAAAAATCAGAACTCCATGGTGGACACAGGAAGTTAAAGAGACAGTGAAGGAAAAGAAGAAAGCATATCAAAAGTTCCTGGCAAATAATTCAGCTTTTGCTCTTAGAGAATACAGACACAAATGTAAGAAAGCGAAACACTGTATAAAACTAGCTAAACAAAAGTCATGGGAGAACTTTGGCAAGAACATAGAAAATAAATATCAAGAAGGTGGTAAGATATTCTGGAGGTTGTTGAAGAGGCTTAGGAATGGAGGAAAGGGTGCTGTAAAAGGAGTTAGAGATGATAAAGGTGGCATGAAAACTGGAGAAAAAGATATCCTTGGAGTATGGAGTAATTACTTTGAAAAACTGCTAAATGAAACAAGCAGTGATGACAGCACAGTGGTAAAAAACACTCAACAGGCATACAGTAGGGAATGCATATCCATACTTGAAGTAGAAAACACCATCCAAGGCTTGAAATGTGGAAAGGCAGCAGGAGTAGATGATATTCAAAACTAGAAATGCTGAAGTATGGTGGTATAAAAGACTTACAGTGGCTGCACTGCATAGTTCAGAAAGTCTGGACAGCAAGACGAATTCCCAATTATTGGAGTAGAGCTCTAATAGTACCCATATAAAAAAAAGGGAAATAAAACTGCATGTGAGAATTACAGAGGTATTTCCCCTACTGAGTGTTCCTGGCAAGATCTATGCAAGTATACTTGAGAAACGGTTGAGAAGAATTGTGGAAGAAAAGCTTGGTGAAGAACAAGCTGGATTCAGGCCAAACAGACGATGTCAGGATCAGATTTTCACTTTACGACAAATAGTTGAGAAAGCATAGGAATATAACAAAGATCTGTATTTAAGTTTTGTTGATCTTGAAAAAGCATATGACAAGGTGCCAAGAAAGAAGCTATTCAATATGCTACAGTTATATGGTGTCAATGTGGCATTATATCAAGCAATACTTAGTCTGTATTTGAGTTGCAAGTCGGCAGTTAGAATTGAATGAATAACAGTAAGATGGTTTAATGTTAAATCTGGTGTGAGATAAGGATGTACATTATCCCCTCTGTTATTCATTATCTATATGGATCACATTATGAAGGAAAGTGGTATTAAACATGATATCAGAATTGGAGATGTTAATGTCAGCTCTTTGCTTTATGTGGACGATGTTATACTTCTAAATAAATCCGCTACAAGTTTGCAAGATTCCCTGACTAAATTGAATAACTGTTGTAATAGATATGGTATGAAGGTCAGCATTAAAAAGACAAAGACAATGAAAATAGGCAGAATTGTTGAAAATGTGCAACTGTGTTGTGAACGGGGGACCTGTGGAACAAGTTCCCCGTTCACAAAATATTTAAATATTTTGTGAACTAAAATATTTCAGCTGCTTAGGCACAATTTTTCTGAAGATGGTAAATTAAATATGGAAATAGACAACCGAATCAACAAAGCTGGTATGGTGGGAAATCAATTGAATAAATTCATATGGAATAAGAGAGAAATTAGTCGGAACACTAAATTAGCTGAATACAAGACAGTGTTCAAACCAGTTTTAACTTATGGATCTGAGAGCTGGGTCAGAAGTAAAACACTTGACCAAAGACTAGAGACCGCAGATATGAGAGTCCTGAGAAAGATTAGAAGCATGAACAGATGGCATCGATGGCAATATCATATTAAAAACAAGGATATTAGGAAAGAACTCGACATTGTCGGCATCCAGGAATGCGTTAGCAGAGCTATCTCAGTTGGTATGGTCACTAAACAGAATGGCGAGGAAAGATTAGCAAAACAAGTGTTCTCTGCCAAATTGTCATGAAAACGACCCAGCAGAAGACCAAGATATAATTGGATTTATACGGTACAATGTGCCTGAGACGATAGAAATATAAGATCTGATAATGATAATATTGGAGTCTTGACAAGTAACAGACTGATTTGGAGGAAAATTGTAGATAAGAAGTTAGTAATGATGTAAATTTTTCATGTAGTACTATCATATCCTGTACACCCCTTGAGGGCACATGGCAGGAATTTGATGATGATGATAATGATGATAATTGTAAAAAAGGAGATATTAGAAAAGAACTGGAGATTGTTAGCAATCAAGAATGAGCATGCACAGGTAATCTAAAATGTTATGGCAACTTAACCAAAAAAAGGAGAGAAAAGTTTAGCAAAACAGGGATTTGATGCAAGGATGGTAGGAAAAGAAACAAGAGGAAAATTAAGATTCAAGTGAAGTGATGCACTTGGCATGATATGCTTTGCAGGGCTAAATTACACAGGTGGTCTGAAAAATTCTTGGCCTAACAATGAAAAAACGAATTTGCAATTTCCAAATTATTTTTATTTTTCAACATGATCTCCCTTAAGGCTAATACATTTATTAGCCTTAAGGGAGATCATGATTTCTTGATTTTTCTTGATTCGAAGAAAAACGCTCACCAGTGAGGAAGAGTTTTAGTTTTGTTAAAAGATAGAAGTCAGAGGGAGCCAAATCTGGGGAATAGAGTGGATGTACCAACAATTCATAGTGCATATCCCTTAATTTTCCCATTGCCAAAACACCTTTGTGGGCAGGTGCATTGTCCTGATGAAAGATGATTTTTTTCTTCTGCAAACCTTTCGGTCTTTTTTCATGAATTTTTTTGTCTAGTCTGGTTAAAAGATCGGAATGATATTTGCCGATTATTGTTTTACCCTTTTCAAGATAATTAATAAACAAAATGCCTTTAGCATCCTAAAACACCAATGTCGTGATGCATCGGCGATGATGGCGTCGATGACAATGGCAAAGTCTATTTCATAGTAACCTAGGTATTTCTTAATCTATTTTATTTAGAAAAACTCTTCTCACAACTAGCAACACTTACAGCAATTGTGAGGAAAATTCGCAGTAGTATTACAATATTTGGAAATGAGTTCTCGAGACTGTATTTTAGAATTAACTGCAAAAGTTCAAAAAGGTTCAAAGTGCTGCCCGGGGCGGACCACCCCCTCTGCACCCCCCCTAGTTATGGCACTGTGCTTGATAGAATGACTTACAATTTCACATGGATGCTTATGACAGATATACCAACTTAGGGAAAAAAACTTACTGATAGTGTTGCCATCTATGGTCAAGGCTGAGAGCTTTTCAGACCACCCTTGTATAATATCTGACAATATTACAGATCTTACAAATGAAACAAAATAACAATAATGTAAATTTAGTTATATAGTACTATTAGAGTAATCTGTGTGTGTGTGTTCACACACACACACACACACACACACACACACACACACACACACACACACACACACACACACACACACACACACACACACACACACACACACACACACACAGGGTATATATATATCAAGGACTGATTTGCTGTTTTAAGGATACTTGTGACATAAGACTGAATGATATATGCACGTAAATCTTATGGTTAGCTTTGATATAGAATCTTTATATACCAATGTACCTCTCAAGGAAACTTTAAAATTACTTGCTGACATCTTTCCTGAAGACATTATAAAACTATTCAATTTCGTAATACATTCTGGATATTTCGTATGTCAAAATAAATTTTACAGCCAAGTAGAAGGAATGGCCATGGGAAGTCCTCTTTCTCCTGCTTTAGCCAACTTTTATTTAGAACATTTAGAAAAAGTCCTCTTCTCATATATTTTCCCTCAACCATCCTTTTGGATAAGATATATAGATGATATCTTTACTATTTGGCCACACAGCAAAAACTCTTCACCTTCTTTTTTAAACTGTATCAATTCTTTGCATCATCGTATAAAGTTTACTATGGAAATAGAAGAAAACAACCAGTTATCTTTTTTAGACGTTCTCCTCATCCGGTCACCTTCAAATATTCTTACAACTACAGTATACAGGAAACCAACGTTCACAGGTCGTTATATTCTTAAAGAATCAGCCCATCATCCATGTCAAGAAACAGGAATTATAAAATGCCTTATCAAAAGAGCCAAAACTAATTGTTCAACTTTTGATTATCTACAAAAAGAACTTTCTACTATCCAACAACACATGAAACTCAATGGCTTTTCTGAAAAAAGTACTCAACATCTTCTCAATTCTTATAATCTTCCACAAAACAACAAAGTTTCAATACGTCGAGTGCCTATTCCTTATATCTCTGGTATTTCAGAACTTATCGCAAGAATTTTAAAGAAATATGATTTAACAGCTACGTATTCACCTATTAACAAATTGTCTTCTCATTTTCCTTCTCCTAAAGACAAATGCTCAACTTTATCTCTTCCTGGAGTTTATCAAATTCCTTGCAACTGTGATCTCTCCTATTTTGGACAGACTGGACGTTCTCTTGAAAAAAGAATCCAAGAACATCAATCCTCCATTCTTTGCAACAAACCTGAAAAGTCTGGATTGGCTCAACACGGGATTGAAACTTACCACAGCATCTTTTGGTCCAGGACTCACCTCTTGCATAGATCCCGTTATAGGTTTGAATGTTTTTTCAAGGAAAGCGTGGAGGCCTTGCTCCATCGTCCCATCCTGAATCGTAATGAATGTATATCCATATCAAAAATCTGGGAAAGTCTAATCAAGATTACTCATTAATTTTTTTTTTTTTCAATCATGTCTCTACTTCAAAATATTCCGTTTCATACTTAGTGATATAACATCACGTGGCGTGTTCTATTTTTAACGATCTATTGTTAGTATTCTAGCTTGATTTTTTTAAAACTGTTCTTGTAATACCACTGAGGATGGTCTGCTATTCCCAGACCAAAATATTTGGTTAATTAAATATCTTTCTTGTGTTTACGTGCATATATCATTCAATCAAGGACTGATGATGATATAAAATTTAGATGTAAGAAATAATAGTTTGCTGAATTAATAGAGTAATAAATGAATCCTAATCATGTTCCCAAAACAACAATCAAAATATTACATATGTATTAAATATTAAGAAAATAGCCAGGAAAATGGTTAACCTGGTTGGCAGAGTCGTTAATGCACCTGCTCTCCAACTTGAAGGCTGAGGGTTTTTTCGAGAACGGTGTGAGACCATCTGCTCACTTTACTCGAGGCCTGATGTATTTTTGAAAAAGTTCCATGCTTAATCCCTAGCACTGCCTTTCTGGGTTCATGTAAAAAAAACCTGCTAACCGTATTAAGGTTTACAACCTTTCAGTAAGGTATAGGGAAATATGTATTACATATGTAAATACTAATTGATAAAGATATAACAATATTTCATCATCATCATCATGCGTATCAAGGATTTAGGCCTAGCATGGCCTGTTCCGGCCTTAGAAGTAATCGTTGAATTGTTTAAGAGGACGTCCTGGTTTTCTTTTTCCTAATGGCTTGTACTTTAAGGCTTATTTTGGTAATCTTTCTGTTTTCATTCTTTGAACATGTTCCATCCATTTATGTTTATATTTTTTAATTTTTTCTATTACTGGTTCTAGGTTTAATTCTTTCATAATTTCTTCATTTCTTTTGTGATCAAATAGAGTATACTTTGCAGTTTTTCTCATAAACTTCATTTCTGCTGTTGTTAATCTTTGTTTGTCTTTTTGTTTTATTGTCCAGATTTTGCTTCCATACATTAAGACTGGTAGCTAATGTATTGTATACTTTTAGTCTGGTTTATTTTTGAACTAGGTTTGGTTTAAATACAGAGTTAATGACACCTGTTATTTTTAAATATTTTGCAATTTTTAAGTTTATATCTTTTTCATTTTCATATGTGATCGTACATCCTAGGTAGTTAAATGAATTCACCTGTTCTAAGATCTTGCTATCTATTACTATTTTTGTTCTTGCTGGATCTTGTCCTTTAAAGGCCATAGTTTTTGATTTTTCCGTTGATATTATCATACCATAATCTTTGGATATCTCATTTAGATCTAAAATAGCTTTCTGTAGTTTATCTTGAGAATTTGTAATTATTATTTGGTCGTCGGCAAAGAGGAGAGTGTTTAAGTTTATTGTAGGAGAAAGTTTAATTCCTTGATGTAAATTTTTATTCCATTTTATTATTATTTCATTTAAGTAGATATTAAAAAGAGTTGCTGAGAGGGGACATCCCTGTTGGACCCCTTGGTTTATCTCTCTTGTATATGATAGCTCGTGATTTAATCTTATTTGTATTTGATTATTTTCATATATACTTGTGATAACTTTTAGGATATAATTTGGTATTTGTCTTTCTTTTAATATGTTAAATAATATGTTTCTTTTAATTTTGTCAAATGCTTTTTCAAAGTCAATAAATGCAATATGTGTTTCTAAATTGTATTCTCTTCTTTTCTCTATTATTAATTTTAGGCAAAAGGCCAGGTCTATACATGATCGTCCTTTTCTAAATCCATTCTGTACTTCTAAAATAAAGTTTTCGGAATATTTCATTAGTTTGCTATTTAAGATTCTGCTATATATTTTGTAACAGGAATTTAGTATACTGATACCTCTATAGTTTTTAGGGTCATCTCTATTACCTTTTTTAAAGATAGGAATCACAATTATAACAATATAACAATATTTAAGTAATAAAATATGGCCATTGTATTAGATGTTATACACAGAATTGAAGTTTCAAAATTTTTAAAGATGAATGAAGGAATTAAGTTTTATATGTGGTATTAGAAGTAACTTTAACACATTCTTACCTTAAAACAGCAATTGTCCAAATGATCACACATAGCAGAAAATTGATTCTGGGCACTTTTAAAGCATAAATAAATGGTATTAAATGAGAAGTCATAACAGCTGCTAATCCCTCAGTAAAATACCAGTAGAATGGATGAGAACCATAAAAAGCACCAATATCATGAACCCAATTAAATAAGAGAAACTCATAAGGTGTGAAGAGCCAATACTTAAAACACAACCTGTCAACCAACAACAACACTATTATGAAAGCTGTCCTGTAATAAAAAGAAAATACAAAAAAAAAAAAAAATCCTTATATCATTATCAAGAGAAAAGAAAAAAAAAAAGTCATAAAACAAAGTAATTAAAGTGTTTCAGCAATTAGATTCAGTCTAAATTAAGCTAATAATTATTGCAAATTCATTCAGATTATGGAACACTTTCTAGTCAAAGGGACAGATTGACATATGTCAATCTTCTGGCTGGAGAGTGGATATGCTAACCACTCGACCAACCAGGCTGACATTTTCACCTAGGCAGATAGCAGCACTGTAACTGTAAAAGATTCTATGTGTGGGAGGGAACTCATCATATGCTTAATGTACAGCATGCAATGGTGTAGGTATGCTTGTAAGTTTACAAGACATCAAGAGGACCCCCAGGAAATTCTTTCCTCCTAAAAAAAAGTTCACTCTTTCCAGATCACTTCAGATGCCCCACTAATGTGAACCACAAGAGCAATCCATGTTGGTTCTAAACAAGGCACTCTCCTTGCAAATTACTTCACATCTCCACTACCACCACAAAAGCAATATATGTTAAATTTAATCTCTCATGCATTTATCTTCAATCTCTGATCTTTTGAACTGCTGTAAATTATGAGAACATTTAACTTCACTGGACTAAACTTTCTGCTACTGATCATCATTCAAAAAAAATTAGTAAGAAACTAAGCAGCCTCATAAAGAATGATTAAAGTGTCATTGAATAAAAAACTTCTCTTTTTTTCAACATTCTAAAATTATTATTTTATTATTATTGTTATCCAGGCCCCCCCCCCATGGAGTCAAAAGACTCATTGTGGGAGGTCGTTTTTAGGAAACACAAAGTTTATCATACCACTCTTTGAATCCATTGACCGTTCCTGCTCCAACCACTCACTCAGGCAATGCATTCCAAGGTTCAATCACCCTCCACAGAAAGAAACCACTCCTCACCCTCTTGTGCACAGCCTCCTTTCGTAACTTCTAGGGATGGCCCCTTGTCATCGCTCCATCCTGCCGTTCCACCAAGTGAAAGAACTCTCCAATGTCAACCCTGTAACTACCTGTCAACAGTTTAAAAGTCTCGATCATATCACCTCTTCTTCTTCTATCCACCAAACTCTGCAGTCCACATTCCCTCAGTCGATTCTCATAACTCATATTGTACAGTCCTGAAACCATCTTTGTTATCTGCCTCTGTACCCTTTCCACAGTCAATTTATCCCCTTCCTGGGGACCAAATCTGAGAACAATAGTCTAAGTGTGGTCTGATCAGAGTCTTATACAAGAGAATGATAACTCTTTTATGTCTGCAGGTCAGCATCCTTCTCAGTATTGCAGCAATCCTCTAAGTTACCCTCACCACCTTTGCAATATGCTCCCTGAATTTCAGTTTTCTATCAATCATCACCCCCAGATCTCTTGTCTCCCCTACCTCTTCCAGCACAGCTCCTCCAATTGAATATGCATCCTCCCATTAATGGATACCAAACCTCAAGACTTTACATTTTGCTGAATTGAACTGACATCCCCATTTATTTGCCCATCTGTCTAGTTTATTCAAATCCTCTTGCAGGGCTGCCACATCTGCACTATTACTGATAACCCTTCCCAGCATCACATCATCTGCAAACAACTGAGTGTCCCCTTGCAATCCATTGACAATATCATTGATATAAAGGTTGAACAATACAGGTCAAAGTACTGAGCCCTGTGGAACCCCACTTGTAACCTTCTGCTTCCTTGATATTGCCCCACCATACACAACTCTCTGATACCTATCAGTCAACCAATCACGAATACATTTGACTAACCCGACATTTAAACCCATGTGCTGCAACTTAAATATCAGCTTATCATGTGGCACCCTGTCAAACGCCTTTGCAAAATCCAAAAAAATGGCAGTATATGACTTTCCCTCATCAACTGCTCTTGTCACTTTATTATAAAAGGCAATTATATTACTAAAGCAAGAGCACCCCTTAACAAATCCATGCTGATTCTCACAGATACAATTACTCTCATCTGCCTAACGCTGTATATAGTCCATCACTAATTTCTCCAAGACCTTAACAACTACTGATGACACACAAACAGGCCTATAATTAGACTTCCAGTCTGCTACCACCCTTATGAAGCAGCACTATCTTACCTTCCTTCCATTCCCTGGGTACCTTTCCTGCAGCCAGACTTTTATTGAAAAGCCAGGCGGAGCTGTCAGTTCTTTAGCACATTCTCTCAAAACTTATGGTGAAATACCATCCAGTCCAACAGCTTTACTGGCATCCAGAGTACTCAGTATTTGGAGCACACTCTCCTCTTGCACCTCTAAACCCTGAACCTGCCCTATCCCTCTAGTATTAAAACTTCCTCCAGAATGAAATACTCCAATAAAGTGCTCATTGAACAACTTCACTATATCCTCTGTATCAGTCACTCTATTCTCATTTTTATCCTGCAATGTCATTCTTCCACAATCATTTCTCAGCCTACTGGCCACATAGCTAAAAAATTCCCTAGGATTTTCTTTGGATCTTAGTGCCAATCTCTTCTCATATTTCAGTTTTGCCTTCCTCACCATTCTGGTCACTCTCCTGGCCTGCGTCTTATATTCTTCGTGTATCTGTCCTCCCCCTCCCTCTCCTTATATCTCTTCCATATCTTTTTCAACTGCAGTCAAGCTATTTCATGCCATATGCTTGCAAAACCATTCGTGTCACTGCCTTCCAAAGCCTCCACTCTTAGAGGACACAAGTCATCACTTATCATAAGCAGTACTCCACCACCACATTTTCCTTTCCTATCCTGCCGATAAATGCTGTACCCTGCCCCTACAATTCCAGTTATTATATCATCCTCCGTCAACCACGTCTCAGAGATCCCAATAATCTTTGGCCAGGTTGATGCTATCAGCACCACCAATTCATCTTCTTTATTTCGGATACTCCTGGCATTAGTGAAGAGCATAAAAATGTCACTGCTTCTATACCTATCATTGTCTCCTCTTGCCCCCCCTGGGCTTAATGTTACTTGATGTCGTCCCCCCTTTCTGCAAGCACCCATTCCCACAAAAGGTCACCCCTGCTACCATCCACCCTGGGAATTCTAGTTTCCCTGCATTGACACACTGACTCATTCAGTGTGTTTTTTATTTTTCATATTCCCTTTATTACATGCTGCCGAAAACATTTGTCGCTCAAGAATTCCAGAAATTCTATCCCCTTCTTGCTACTTTTTAATTTTTACTCATGAAATTTTTATGTTTATTTTTAATCATGAAATTAAAGGCATTGCAAATTACATGTGAATAATAAACATAATATATGAACAATTTTTCTCTTTCTAAGAAAATATAAATATGCACTTATGTTAATTTAAAGAATTTAGTACTCATTTTTTTAAGAATTTAAACTTTCAGATCCTGAGTAACAGTCTACAACTAGATATTAACAAGTCAGTGTTTTAATTAAAAATAGTGTAATATCAGTTTAACTAACAAATACAAAATATATTGCAAATAAACAAAATATATATATATATATAAACACAGAAAACATGAAGAAATGTTTCATTTTATCTGAAACCTAAAACCAATCCAAAAATAAAACCCATACATAGTTGATGCACTATGAATAAAGAAATTAGAATGAAGAGATTATGGTAATAATCTAGATTAAAGAAATTATGGTAAACATTGCTCATGGGAAAAATACAATTAAGATGTAGAATACTGTCACAAGAACAAACTTCAAGATTTACCTTTTTGGTATGCTGTATTCAAGATAACTATTTAAGTACTATATGTACAGAATAATAACAAAGCAAAGTTTTCAGACCCTAAAGCAAACTGATGGCACATGTGGGCAGGTAGGATTAAGAAAGAAAAAAAAATCTGCTAATATTCTTTTAGAAGAGTGGAGATTGCTGTCTTCAGGGAATGCTTCAAAAAAGGCTTCAACATCTACCTCTGTTTCCCTCTTCAAAAGAAGAGGGAACAGAGGTAGATGTTGTTTCAAGGATACATGCGACATAAGGCTGAATGATATAATCACGTAATCACAAGAAAGATATTTATTTAACCAAATATTTCGGTCTGGAAATAGCAGACCATCGTCAGTTGTATTCTAGCTTGTATTTTTAAACTGTTCTTGTATTACCACTGACGATGGTCTGCTATTTCCAGAACGAAATATTTGGTTAAATAAATATCTTTCTTGTGATTACGTGATTATATCATTCAACAGAGGTAGATGTAATGAAAGATGAGAGTTTGGTGAGTAAGCAGTTGAACATTAAAGGAGAAAGAATGCTGTTCATGTTACTGTAGGCTTGGTAAAAATATGGGATGTGACAGATTCCACTAATCTTCATCATCATCAAATTTCTGCCATGTACCCACCAGGGGTATACAGGATATAATACTACTACATGAAAAAATTATATCATTACTAACTCCCTATCTATAATTTTCTTCCAAATCAGTCTGTTACTTGTCAAGACTCCAACATTATCAGATCTTATATTTCTATCATCTAAGGCACTTTGTACCGTATCAATCCACCTATATCTTGGTCTTCCATTGGGTCGTTTTGCTGCCAACCTGGCAGAGAACACTTGTTTTGCTAATCTTTCCTCGTCCATTCTGTTTAGGTGACCATACCACCTGAGATTAGCTCTGCTAACGCATTCCTGGATGCTGACAATGTCAAGTTCTTTCCTAATATCCTCGTTTTTAATATGATATTGCCATTGATGCCATCTGTTCACGCCTATAATCTTTCTCAGGACTCTCATATCTGCGGCCTCTAGTCTTTGGTCAAGTGTTTTACTTCTGACCCAGCTCTCAGATCCATAAATTAAAACTGGTTTGAACACTGTCTTGTATGCAGCTAATTTAGTGTTCTGACTAATTTCTCTCTTATTCCATATGAATTTATTCAATTGACTTCCCCCCATACCAGCTTTGCTGATTCTATTGTCTATTTCTATATTTAATTTACCATCTTCACTAAAAATCGTGCCTAAGTAGCTAAAAAATTTTACTTGTTCCACAGGTTCTCCATTCACAACACAGTTGACATTTTCAATGATTCTGTCTATTTTCATTGTCTTTGTCTTTTTATTGCTGACCTTAATACCATATCTATTACAACAGCTATTCAATTTAGTCAGAGAATCTTGCAGACTTGTAGCGGATTTATTTAGAAGAATAACATCATCCGCATAAAGCAAAGAGCTGACATTAACATCTCCAATTTTGATATCATGTTTAATACCACTTTCTTTCATAATATGATCCATATAGATAATGAATAACAAAGGGAATAATGTACATCCTTGTCTCACACCAGATTTAACATTAAACCATCTTCCTGTACTTCATTCAATTCTAACTGCTGACTTACAACTCAAATAAAGACTAAGTATTGCTTGATATAATGCCCATTTGATACCATATAACTGTAGCATATTGAATAGCTTCTCTCTTGGCACCTTGTCATATGCCTTTTCCAAATCGACAAAACTTAAATACAGATCTTTGTTATATTCCCATGCTTTCTCGACTATTTGTCGTAAAGTGAAAATCTGATCCTGACATCGTCTGTTTGGCCTGAATCCAGCTTGTTCTTCAACAAGCTTTTCTTCCACAATTCTTCTCAACCGTTTCTCAAGTATACTTGCATAGATCTTGCCAGGAACACTCAGTAGGGGAAATACCTCTGTAATTCTCACATTCAGTTTTATTTCCCTTTTTATATATGGGTACTATGAGAGCTCTACTCCAATCATCAGGAATTCGTCCCTCTGTCCAGGCTTTCTGAACTATGCAGTGCAGCCACTGTAAGACTCTTATACCACCATACTTCAGCATTTCTGGTCGAATATCATCTACTCCAGCTGCCTTTCCACATTTCAAGCATTTGATGGCTTTTTCTACTTCAAGTATAGATATGTATTCCTGATTGCATGCCTGGTCAGTGTTTTTTACCACTGTGCTGTAATCACTGCTTGTTTCATTTAGCAGTTTTTCAAAGTAATTACTCCATACTTCAAGGATATCTTTTTCTCCAGTTTTCATGTCACCTTTATCATCTCTAACTCCTTTTACAGCACTCTTTCCTCCATTCCTAAGCTTCTTCAACAACCTCCAGAATATTTTGCCACCTTCTTGATATTTATTTTCTGTATTCTTGCCAAAGTCCTCCCATGACTTTTGTTTAGCTAGTTTTACACAGTGTTTAGCATTCTTGCATTTGTCTCTATATTCTCTAAGAGCACAAGCTGACTTATTTGACAGGAACTTTTGATATGCTTTCTTCTTTTCCTTCACTGCCTCTTTAACTTCCTGTGTCCACCAGGGAGTTCTGATTTTTTTATCCTTGCACACAACCTCACCACATGCCTCTCTTGCGGAATCAATCAATGTTTTCTTGAGAGTTTGCCACTGAATCTCCAAGGTTTGATTCCTGTTCACAAACTCTTTCATTTTTTCTTCAATAATCTTTGTGTATTTTAGTCTACAGTTCACATCTGAGAGCTGCTCAACTTTTATTCGCTTTAAAACTTTCTTACACGTTATTCCTTTCAATATGAAATTCAATTTTATCCTGCTCAAGACTAAATAGTGATCACTTCCAATTTTAAATCCTCTGTACACTCTAGTGTCCTGCACCAGGGAGAAAACATTACTATCAACAATAACATAGTCAATGAGACTTTTCTTATTCCTAGCCTCTTCTCTCCATGTGAATTTGTGCACATTTTTATGTTGGAACATGGTGTTAGTAATAACCAGTCCATGTCCTGAGCAGAAATTCAACAGATATTTGCCATTGTTATTAGCTTTGCTCTTTTCTCCAAATTTTCCCAAAATATTTTTGTATATCTCACAATCATTTCCTACTCTGCTATTTAGATTCCCAACAAGGACCAACTTTTCCTTTTTCATTGTGTCAGTTGCTTTTTCTAAAGTCTCAAAAAATTCCTCCACTTCTACCTTAGTAGAACCTTCTGTGGGACCATAGGCACAAATAAGTCTCATTGTCCAGCTCCCCATTCTCATTTTTGTCCACATTACTCTTCTTGAGACTGACTGCCATTCAAGTAGATTAGCCTCGTATTTTGTGTTGAATACTATGGCTACTCCTTCTTTCCTTGATTGTCATTGCCTGAATAAAACATTTTGTATTTATTGCTCAGAAAGATCTCACCAGTTTTGGTCTTTTTTGTTTCAGTCACCCCTATTATGCCGATCTGGTAATTATCTAATTCCTCAGCTAGTTCCATTTCTTTGACATTCAGGCTTCTTACGTTGATAGTACCGATCTTCAACTCTGGTGATGTTGAGTTGGGGTTTGTTTTCAGATTTGTTCCAGTAGCTGACTTTTCGCTGTTCGCCCTGGTTCCCTGGCGAAAACAACGGGGGCCTTGTTTAACCGGGTGACGCCCCAGCCGGCATGAAATTTTGTCATGTTGTACCATCTTTTTTATTTTGGCTTAACCAATAAGAATACAATTTGGTCGGCTAAATCCCAAATTGCCAGCCCATCCTCGTTCGTTCAGTATCCAAGTAGATACCCAACAGGGTGCACCACGAGAAGGTGAGGATTGGACATTAGGTCAGAAGCCCTGGTCGGTTCTCCGCATTCCTTTTAAAGGCTATGTGGAGGTCTCCTCTCAGTTATACAGCTTTGACCCTTAAGCACCCCTCCACTAATCTTTGGCTGCATTATTGATTCATGGCATGGACACATTTTAAAAAATTGATATATTTTTAGCACAGCCAACACCCTAAACTAAACTTGATAATAGTAAAAAAAGCCCCATAGAAATACCTATAGGAATAGCAAAATGCAGAACTAGATCAACTGTGAGTCGCTGAAGACAATCTGAGTGAAAGAGGGAGGGAGTAGCCAAACTGTCATCTTTTGGTTATGCCTAGAAAAGCTCAAGTGTTGATTATTGATAATAATCTAATCCTGACATCATGGTTTGCTCTGACATTACTTTGCCATTCACTAATGTACCTCTGACACCATGACCTCATTATGCCAGACTTTCCCCCTGACATAATTGAATTATTCAGATTTCTCATTTATTATGGTTATTTCTTATGGAAAGGAAAAATATACAAACAGATGAATGAGACCGCAATGGGTTCCCCTCTCCTTTTTACCCCACTAGCCAACTTTTATTTTGATTATCTATATGGAACATTTTGACAATTAGGCATGAAACAGAACTATACTTAAACCAATATTTGACTGCATTTTGATGATGCGTTTGTTATTTGGCCTCATAGTCTGGACCCATTTTTAAAAGTTGATGTTTTTAGCACAACCAACATCCTAAAATAAACTTGATAGAAAAAGAAAAAGTAAAGATCGTCTCCTCTTTCTGGACACACTAATGACAAAGTAATCTCCTAACAAAAAAAAATAATAATAAATAAATCATCATCATCAAATTCCTGACATGTATCCTCAAGGAATGTACAGGATATTATGATAGTACTACATGAAGAACTTACATCATTATTAACCTCCTATCAACAATTTTCCAAAAAAATAATTTGGTATCTGTGATGACTCCAACATTATCAGATCATATATTTCTGTCTTCTAAGGCAATTTTTACTGTATCAATCCACCTATATCTCGGTTTTCCCCTAGATCGTTTTCCTGCCAACCTGGCAGAGAATAATAAGTTTTAATCTTTCCTCTCCCATTCAGTTTAAGTGACCATACCACCTGAGATTAGCACTGCTAACACATTCCTGAACACTAAAAATGTCAAGTTATTTCCTAATATCCTCATTTTTAATACGATACTGCCGCTAATGCCATCTTTCACACCCCTAATCTTTCTTAGGAATCTCATATCTGTTGTCACTAGTCTTTAGTCAAGTGTTTTATGTCTATTCCAGCTCTCAGATTCAAAAGTTAAAATTGGTTTGAATACTGTCTTGTATACAGCTAATTTAGTGTTTTGACTAATTTTTCTCTTATTCCACATAAATTTATTCGGTTGACTTCCTACCATACCAGCTTTGTTGATTCTGTTGTCTATTTCCATATTCAATTTATCTGCTTCACTAAAAATTGTGCCTAAGTAGCAGAAATGTTTTTCTTGTTCTATAGGTTCCCCATTCAGAATGCAGTTGATAATTTCAATGTTTCTGCCTACTTTCATTGTCTTTATCTTGGCATTGCTGATTTTCATACCAAATTTATTACAGCAATTATTCAATTTAGTCAGGGAATCTTGTAGATTTGTACTAAATTTATTTAAAAGTATAACATCATCTGCATAAAATAAAGAGCTGAGATTAACACCTCCAATTCTGATATCAGGTTTAATACCGCTTTCCTTCATAACATGGACAAGCATTAGAAAGTCGTATATGGGTGATATGAATCGGCCAGATTTAAGGTGACCAGTGGTGTGTCCCAAGGATCAGTCATTGGACCATTGTTGTTTAATTTATACATTAATGATATTGGAAAGGAAATGACAAGAGATTTTCAACTGTTCACTGATGATGCAAAGACTGGTTGGGTAATCAGAAATGATAATGATATACAGCATTCAAAGGTGGTTTGAATAGGCTGGAAGTATGGGCAAATGATAACACTGTTAGTAAGCATAAAGTTATGCACTCTGGCATGATGCAATATTCAACAGCATATTATATTGGTGGGATTACACTTGGAGTAACTAATGAGGCTAAAAGTCTTGACATTATGGTGAAGAGAAAGTTGAAGTTCATAGATCATATAACAAAAATTGCAAATACAACTCGGAGGATAATTGCGATGTTGAAACGAACATTGACATGTAAGGATATGGAAGTCATTTTGCCTCTTTACAAGGCATTGATATGACTGCACTTGGACTACTGTGTGCATATTTTGTCTCCTGTGTTCAAAAGAGATAAAGAAGCTGTGCAAGGCTTCAAAGAAGAGTTATAAAAATATATAGGGATTAGAGAATGTAGATTACAAGGATAGATTGAGAGCATGCAGACACTGGCAAACAGAAGAAAGAGAGGATGATGTAATAGAGGTCTGTAAACTTAAAGTTAAGAAAGGGGCAAGAGATTTTTATTTCATATAACTGTGAGTGAGTGAGTGGTACAATTTGCTGTTTATGCAGTGAGTGTATCCAGTGTGAATGAGTTTAAGAGAAGGAATGACAGTTAGTGCAGGTGATGCAATCTCTTGATAAGTCCTTGACTCCCAGGAGTTCTAATAATAATATTATGGATGGTACAAATATGAGCCACTGCTTTACTCATTCTAGATGGGTAATTTTATTATTATTCGTGACACCTCCAAGGAGTTCGAAGACTCATCGTGAGAGGACACCCACTGTACAACTCTTCGTCTCCACCACTACTACACCGAACCTCTACTACCAATCATCCACATCACAACCATCTACCCCACCACCACAGCTAGTATTTTCTATAAATTTGCATGTGTTCTGAAGGGCCAATTTGTCTGTATGCGGGATGAGAAAACCGAGTTTCTGGGAGAAAAAACTCTGCTAACTACGTATGAAATCAGCTAACTCACTTTCAATTGAAAAAGTCCACAAGATTCCTCCTGTCACGACGAGAATCGAACTTAGACATATTCCAATCGAAGGGCGCAATGTACTGTCGTACTTCCGATTGCATTACGGAGGCACTTAATGAGAGAGAGAAAAATAGCTCATACTTGTACCATCCATATTGTACCATCTAGATGAGTAATGTATGAGAAGAATGGGTTGAGGAAGGTATGGAGATGTCACATCTAATAAGTGATATCAGTGAAACCTTGTTATAGATCCAGAAATTGACTGTTATGCTTGCATACAAATGCTAGAAGTGTCAAAAATAATCGGAATGAAATCATTGCATTAACTGAGTTCATTTACTCAAAACTTGTTGGAATAAGTGAGACATGGTTGGATCAGGATGACATCCTGAGAGGAATAGAGATCGACAGAATATGTGCCATCCGTTTGCTTGGGATTTTAGACTACCATTATTGTTAAGATTAAGGTGATTGATAAAACTTTCACAAACCACTTTAAATTTTCCACCTTTCAACCTCCTGCAAAATTAAAGACTTATTCAACTCATCCAAGGATTCACTTCCTCCACTGGCCCAGCCTGAAGTATACTGTATTCATCATCATCATCATCAAATTCCTGCTATGTACCCTCAAGGGGTGTACGGGACATGATAGTACTACATGAAAAATTTACATCATTACTAACTTCCTATATACAATTTTCCTCCAAATTACTCTGTTACTCCAAAATTATAAGATCTTATATATCTATTTTCTAAGGCACTTTTTACCATATAAATCCACCTATATCTTGGTCTTTCTCTGGGTCTTTTTTCTGCCAACCTGGCAGAGAATAATTGTTTTGCTAATCTTTCCTCGCCCATTCTGTTTAAGTGACCTTGCCATCTGAGATTAACTCTGCTAACACATTCCTGGATGGTGACAATGTCAAGTTCTTCCCTAATATCCTCGTTTTTAATATGATATTGCCATTGATATCATCTGTTCATGCCTCTAATCTTTCTCAGGACACTCATATCTGCGGTCTCTAGTCTTTGGTCAAGTGTTTTACTTCTAACCATCTTTCAGATCCATCAGTTAAAATTGGTTTGAACACTGTCTTGTATACAGCTAATTTAGTATTTTGGCAGATTGCTCTCTTATTCCATATAAACTAATTCAGTTGACTTCTTACCATACCAGCTTTGGTGATTCTGTTGTCTATTTCCATATTTAATTACCATCTTCACTAAAAATCATGCCTAAGTAGCTGAAATGTTTTACTTGTTCTATAGGTTCTCCATTCACAATGCAGTTAATATTTTCAATGCTTTGGCCTATTTTCATTGTCTCTGTCTTGTTATTGCTGACGTTCATACCATATCTATTACAACAGCTATTCAGTTTAGTCAGGGAATCTTGCAGACTTGCAACAGATTGATTTAGAAATATAACATCGTCTGCATAAAGCAAAGAGCTGACATTAACATCTTCAATTTTGATATCAGATTTAATACCACTTTCCTTCATAATGTGATCCATATAGATAATGAATAAAAGAGAAGATAATGTACACCCTTGTCTGACACCAGATTTTACATAAATCATCTTCCTGTACTTCCTTCAATTCTAACTGCTGACTTACAACTCAAATAAAGACTAAGTATTACTTGATATAATGCCCCATTGACACCACATAACCGTAGCATTTCGAATAGCTTCTCTTTTGGCACCTTGTCATACGCCTTTTCCAGATCTACAAAACATAAATACAGATCTCTGTTATATTCCCATGATTTTTCAACTATTTGTCATAAAGCGAACATCTGATCCTGACAGTCTCTATTTGACCTGAATCCAGTTTATTCTTCACCAAGGTTCTCCTCCACAATCCTTCTCAACCATTTCTCAAGTATACTTGTATAAAATCTAACCAGGAACACTCAGTAGGGAAATACCTCTTTAATTCTTATATTCAGTTTTATTTCCCTTATTATACATGAGTACTATGAGAGCTCTACTCCAATCATCCAGAATTCGTCTCTCCGTCCAGGCCTTCTGAATATGTAGTGCATCCCCTGTAAGACTTTTATACCTCCATAAGTATGAAGGTATAAAAAAACTTGAGTGTTTCTGGTTGAATATCATCAATTCCCGCTGCCTTTCCACATTTCAGGCTTTTGATGGCTTTTTCTACTTTTTTTCAAGTGTGGATATGTATTCCTGACTGCATGCCTGGTTAGTGTTTTTTTACCACTGTGCTGTCATCACTGCTTGTTTCATTTAGCAATTTTTCGAAGTAATTACTCCATACTTCAAGGATATCTTTTTCTCCAGTTTTCATGTCACCTTTATCATCTCTAATTCCTTTTACAGCACTCTTTCCTCAATTTATGGGCTTCTTCAACAACCGCCAGAATATCTTGCCACCTTCTTGATATTTATTTTTTATGTTCTTACCAAAGTCTTCCCATGACTTTTGTTTAGCTAGTTTTATACAGTGTTTAGCTTTCTTACATTTGTCTGTGTATTCTCTAAGAACACAAGCTAACTTATTTGCCAGGAACTTTGTCCTGTGTTCACCATGGCATTCTGATTTTTCTATCCTTACAGACAACCTCGCCAAATTCCCCTCTGGGTGAATCAGTCAATGTTTTTTTCAGTGTTTGCCATTGAATCTCTAAGGTTTGTTTCCTGTTCCCAAACTCTCTCATTTTTTCTTCAATAATGTTTGTGTATTTTAGTCTACAGTTCACATCTGAAAGCTGCTCAACTTTTATTTGTTTTAAAACAAAAATTTTGGAGGCCTAGAGGCCACACATGGAAGCTGGACAGCATGGTTTCGTGAAGGGTAGATCATGCCTTTGT
This sequence comes from Typopeltis vanoorti, assembly GCF_054136105.1. Taxonomy (NCBI): domain Eukaryota; kingdom Metazoa; phylum Arthropoda; class Arachnida; order Uropygi; family Thelyphonidae; genus Typopeltis; species Typopeltis vanoorti. The sequence goes on from NC_143550.1 coordinate 40,689,977, forward strand.
AACATGTCACATTTTATAGCACAGTGATGGCTGAACTGGATAAGGGTAATGGGTTTGCAGTGATTCTACTGGACCTTGCTAAGGCCTTTGACATGATACCACATGAAATTCTAATCAGTAAACTGCAGCATATGGGGATGGATATAGGGTTGGTGAGATGGATAGGAGGGTGGTTGATTGAGAGATACCAGAGAGTGGTTTATTCAGCAGTTGAGTCCAAAAGATGGCTTGTGGCTAGTGATGTGCCGCAGGGTTCTGTTCTTGGACCACTACTGTTCAATTTGTTCATTAATGATATAGGAAAGGATCTGAGAAGTGTTCATTTGTTTGCTGATGATGCAAAGTTGGGTAGAGCAATTGTGAGTGCACAGGATGTCAAAATTTTGTAGGATGATTTGGATAGTTTTGAGGACTGGGCTAAGGAGAATGGATGTCAATTTAATGTGGCAAAGTGTAAGATTATGAGTTTTGGGGCGAAAAAATTAGCAGCAGTATATCACATTGGTGGAACCGTACTCCAGAAGATTGACAAGGCCAGGGATTTGGGAGTGTTGGTGGATAGGGAGTTGAAGATTAGGGGGCATCTCAAAGGTGACTAAATCAGCTCATCAAATCACTTGGTTGCTGAAAAATACTTTAACAAGCAGAGACAAACAAGTTATTGTTCCTCTGTATCACGCCTTGATAAGATCCCATTTAGACTACTGTGCCCAGATATGGGCGCCAGCGTTTCTTCTTGATGGGGAGGTGGAGAGGATCCAGAGACGAGTGACCAAGATGATAGCAGGTCTATGGAATGAACCTTATGAGAACAGGTTGTAGATTTGTGGGTTGGAGAAATTGGTTGATAGGGTGATATGATTGAGACATTACTGAAGGGTTTCTATAAGATTAATTCAGAAGTTATTTTTGAGAATAGGACTTGTCATGGGAGGACTAAATGCCATACATGGAAGCTTGGCAAGAGTGTGGTTAGCAAGGGTGTTAGAACTAGGTTTTTTACTTGGAGAGTAGTGAATGAGTGGAATAAGCTGCCAGAGTCTGTTGTGGGTGCCATGACTGTGAATGAGTTCAAAGCAAGGTATGATAGATACTATGTGAATTTCGAATAGTTGTTTTTAGGGCCTCTCTCGATGAGTCTATTGACTCCTTGGTGTTGCTCGTAATAATAATAATAATAATAAAAACACTCTTACATGTTCTTCTTTTCAATATGAAATTCAATTTTATCCTTCTCAAGACAAAATGGTGGTCACTTCCAATTTCAAATCCTCTATATACGCTAGTCTCCTGCACTGGAGAGAAAACATCACTATCAACAATAACATACTCAGTGAGACTTTTTGTCTTTTATAGGTGAAGCAGGATGCACAATTCCTATCTAAAAAATAATGTAAATGGCACATTAAATTTAATAACTATGGTAAATCTGGCCTTTCTGATCATGCCCTGAATACTCTACATAGAATTGATGGTAAGGCACCTGTTCTTTACATCACACCAAAACACGGTATGAGCACACATTAATTTTTTATTATTACATTGGTGATTTTTTAAGCAAAATATAAAATCTAACAATGGCCTGCAATTCAACATTTGCACTAACAACAATGTTACAAGACATTACAAAGAAAAAAAGGTATGATGGAAACATAAAATGATATCTAATGATTGCATGATAATTCTTCCTCCACCTTTTTCCCCCCAAATGCTGAGCAAGCCAGAAGAAGAAAACCAAATAAGTTTTCTATTATTAGCTATTGTAAATAAAAACAATTTAATCTACAAGCTCTTTGATATTGCATTATCAAATTATCATTGCATTATCATGCTTTTTATACAACTGCTTACTTAGTAATGATAAATAAACATGTAAATAAGAATCATGGTATTGATAATTACATACCCAACAAAGAATGCTCTGAACAGAAGTTTCAATTTTTGTTTCTTGATCCAAAATAAATGCCAAAGAAATAAAGGAATCCATTGTATTACTGCTGTTGGTCTTATCATACTTGCTAATCCAACTATGCATAGATAGTGCCACTGAAATTTACTGTACAGAAAACATAAAAATTTAATAAAAGGACATGAAACAAAGATGAATAAAAAACAGTTTCAGAAATGTAGAAATTAAAGTCCATACAGAATTTCATTTTTTTTATCTGTATGTTACACAAAACAAAAAAAAAAAAAAAGTGAGCAAATGAAAAATTCAGCATAGTACAGCAATCCATCAATTAATGCACCTCCGATTAGTGTGCTTTCGATTAGCGCATCATTTTTTTTCTATATCCAAATTCGATTAATGTGCCTATATACATCTTAAAAATAAATGTCACAGATTTAAAAAATTTTCTATCTATACATTTATGGCTAACTATTTTTTTAAAAAAATCACTCACCAGGATGAAATAATTTAGTTAATGATTTAAAACATTTTACAAGGTTATTTTTTAATGGTATACTACACTATTTCCATGTATACTATGTTCCAAATTTACCGCCAAAATTTATGTCGTCTACTAATTACATAGTTGAAAGTTTATTTTTCGCTTGGTTAGATTATAATAAATTTAGTTTAATGCTTTATCCAAGTGTGAGCAAACAAAGTTTGCACCTGAAAATATCTTCAGGACTGGGGTGAGGTAGTACAACACTGGGTAACTCATAGCAAAGGTGGACCAAGCTAACATCACTCCTATCTCAGTATCTCCTGTTATGTATTAAGGGAAGGGCCACTACCCAGACTAGTTTCGACCTTTATTGAGGTCATTGTTGATTTCAACATCTTTCTCTAAATCCAGAGTAATTTAATAAAAAGGTGGCACACCTTTTGGCAACTCCTATAGGTAAAGATGACCTCGCCATTGCTTCTGCCTGGTATTACCACTATTGGGCCTGGCTCCCACTGAAGAGACCTCAATAAAGGTCAAAACTAGTCTGGGTAGTGGGCCTTCCCTTAATGCATAACATTATACATATCTGCAAGGAGATGTGTTTTGCATTATGGGAGATATCGAGATAGGATTGCTGTTAGCTTGGTCCACCTTTGCTACAAGTTTCCCGGTGTTGTACCACCTTACCCCGGTCCTGAAGACATTTTCAGGTGCAAACTTTGTTTGCTCACACTTGGATAAAGGATTAAACTAAATTTATTAATTACATAGTATTTTGATGATCATATCTAGCGCCTCTTTTGTAATTGTTTTCCTTACTTTTATTATTTTAAAGTATTTTCCTATCTTTTCATCATGAGTAAAAGAATTAGTGAGCAAAAAAGTGGAATTGTGAAAATGATTCAAAAAGTAATCTCATTGTAAAAAAAAACTTGAAATAATAAAGAAAAATGAACAAGGCAAGTGCAGCAAAGATAGGACAAGAACACAAAAATGGGTGAATCAACTATGTGAGCAATTTTAAGCAAAGCTGCTGAATACAAAGAAAAAGATAAGACTGCTTCAAGTTCATCTTGATTGCACTCAAAATCAAAGTATTATAATGATTGAATTAGAGAGACTTCTTTCTACATGAATTGAAGATTGTAACCAAAAACGGATCCCAGTAAGCACTGACCTTATTAAATCAAAAGCATTAAATCTCTTTACAACCTTGAAAGAAAGGGCTATCAATGATGGAAAAGAAGAAGAATTCCATGCTAGTGCTAGGTGGTTTGAGTGTTTTTAAAAAGAGAAATAGCCTACATAATGTTCTAATCACAGGCGAAGCTGCAAGTGCAGACAAGGAGGTGGCTGCCAATTATCCAGAGATTTTGAAGAAAATTGTGGAAGAAGGGGACTATTGTGACCAACAAATGTTTAATGTTGATGAAACCAGCCTTTTTTGGAAGCAAATGCCTTCTGAGACTTTTCTGTCCAAATCAGAGAAATCTCAACCTGGTTATAAAGTCGCAAAGTCGAATGAAATTACTACTAGCAATATGCGAATCATTTGGAAGCACATTCTTCCACATTGTGCAAATGAGTTTAGTCTTTTCAAATGAATCTAAGTTAATTAAATCTCATTCTGAGAAACTGAGTAATTCCAACCTGCTAAATTTAGATGCACAGTGGGAAGATCCTGAAGAAATGAAGAAAATTTAGTCACTGATAAACCCAAAGAGATTTCACAGAAACAATTTGAAAATATTTTTCATACAATCGAAGATTTTAAGCAGCAATGCTTAGAGGCTGACCCTAATGAAGAATAGAAGAAGCAATAGGGCCATACCATCAGTTATGTGAAAAAAAGAAACCGAAACAGAATGCCCACCAAACTACGTTGTTAGCTCAATTATTTGTTAAGAAGTAGAATAATAAATTTATATTCTGAATATGTTTTATTGTCTTTCAGCTTCATGGTTTTCCTTTAATTAGGTCCTGAGATATACCATAATTTTTTTATAAAAAAAATTAAGTCAAAAAGAAATTTGAGGAATGAATTATACTTTTTCCCATAGGTTATTATATTTGATTAGTATGTTTTCGATTAATGTGCCTGTTTTGAAGAACACATTAGGCGTATTAATTGAGGGATTGCTGTATACAAATAAGTCACTAACAATAATTGTATAGGTTGAATCTATGTAAGACAATTCCATACTCCTGACACCAAGGGCAGTATCTCAGAAATATGATGTTTCAAGAACAATGTTAACTGGGACTTTTCATTAGTTCTGAGGTTTATGATATAAAGTTCATGATAGCAGTGTTGAATTGCCCTGTATAAAAAATTAAAGATATCATGAATCTGTGTCAGATAAAATATGTCTGTGTATATTATGGCTCAGGTGAGTGATAAAACTAGTAAAAGATAAATGCTCTTCACCAACAAAGTTGGCAACATTCTATCAAAATTCACATGATTAAACAAATATTACAGGGCACACACACACAGTTGGCCTGACTGGCTGAGTGGATAACACCTCTGCTCTCAACATGACTGTACTTTCAAATCCACCTGTAATATGATTATTTGTGAATGCCTCTGTGAAATGACTGCCAGTGTGAAATTACCAGTTTGCTTAGAGATCTGAATTTACTTGAAAAGGTTCTATGTTTGGTCCCTAGAGCAGTTTCCAGAGTATTTAACTCTTAGCCTATTCATGGTACTAGATGTACTATTCATTATGCAAATCCTTTTGTGACAACCAACCTAGGCAGAGACTATTTTCATATGCTTGTTAAACTACAAATGTCTGATTTCAAGTTCTTAATCTCGTTTAACTTGTTTACAGTCTCTGGATACATTTTTAGATATTGTACATAGAATTGAAATTTATAGATTTTTGTTATTAAAAACAATCAATTTATAATACTTCTGGGTATATAACATTTTTTGTTTCATAAATTGCTATTTTTGTTTCTTGAATTGGTTTTGTGATATAATAGCATGGTACCTATGCTTTGCAAAGGTGTTCACAAAAGTAAATGAAAACTAATAAAGAAAAAGTATATATAGTTTGAATAAAGTGAAGTGTGTTGATGCAGAAAAATGAAGTGAAATTCGAAATATAACATTTGATGAAGAAATAAAAAAAAGGGAAGATTGCAGTGAAAAAAATAATGCGAAAAATACCTACAACTTTGTTTTCTCTACTTAAGGAACTCTTTGTAGACCACATTGATGGTTCTCCCCTCAGGTACTAGAATCACCAGGCTGCTGGGTGAGCTCACTCTGGAGCAGGTCATGTAGAACTGCCCATGTGAGAAGCAGTACTCCCTCAAGTCAATCCCTGCTACCTTCAGTAATTGCCCCTGGGACTTGTCGATGGTCATAGCAAAGCAGAACTTGAGGGGGAACTGCAGCCTCTTGAACTCAAAAGTGTACTCTGATGGTATGAACACCGATTCCCCCTGAGCACAGCTGATGAACACTGTAGCCTCGATGGCGTTCCTGTGGAGGGCCTTCATTCGCTGCCTGGTGCCACTGCAGAGTTTGGGTGGGTTGAGGTTCTGCAGCAACATTACTGGAGCCCTCACTTTGAGGAGAAGCTTGTGGGGCTAGGAAGTCAGAAGGGTTGAAGGTACTGAGGAACTCCATGGGGATAGGAGACCACATCATCTGTTTGCACCACTGAGCCCAAAGACCTGTATTCCATTTCTATCCCTTCAAATGAGTTAAGTAGAGTGTCATTAATGACGGCAGCCTTGTCATTCTTGGGGGGGGGGTCAGAATGGTACATTCACACAGCCAGTCCATAGACTGGCTGTGTGAGTGTACTATAAGGCTCAGGCCTACAGGTATGGTCACCTTTCCCTCGGACTCGTGATACTCTCTGTCTCCTATTTTGAGAAGGAGTTCAGAGAATTGCCCAGCAGAGACATTGCCTCTCAAGTAGACCCTTATGTTCTTCCTGAGAGCGAGTTTCCAGATGAGGGGCCATAGATACAATGCCTTGATGCACACCTTAACCTCATCAGCTCAAGTTCCCCCTTGGTGCTACTGGCACAGTCTGCTAGGTCTCCAGCCAGCAGCAGAGTGACTCCCCCATCACTCCATCGTTGCCCCAGATGTCTTTGAGGGTTATGCTCAATGCTTCAAAACTACTCAAGGTCCCCCTCTCCAGACCTTGTTGAATGAGGCAGGCTATATGGTGGCAAGCTCTGTCCTCCCAAAGCTAACACTGCATCCTCAATCAGCACCAGGCATCTATTGTTCACCTTGTCTATCACCTGTTGTGCACTACCTTGCAACTCCCTCTCCACCTGTCACGTGATGTCCTCTGAGAGACTGTCTTTGTATTTACTTCTTCCAAAGACTCAGAGGATCACAGAACACCAACATCACTGTGAAGAGCACCTGCAGCTTAAAGGGAGAATCACACAGAGCAGCTTCCTCCAAGGTAGTATCCCAGTTCTTGTCATCCTCCAGCAAATCTAATGCCTTACATGTAGACTGGAATGTGGGATGGAGGACACCATTCACAGTCTTCAGCTCTGAAAAGGATGTTGGACCTTGAACCTCATGTAGCAGCAGGCGAAGATAATAACACTAAGTGTTGTTTGGGTGAATAGTTACACCCCTCCCAGTATGTGGTACTTCTTTGATCCTGGCCAGCCATCAACATCCTTCCCCCCACATCCTTCTCGTGAACTTGTTATTCTGCCACACAAAGTAAGAAGGGACCTCAGAGTACAGGAGGGTTTTTGCAAAATTGTCAGTTTTTCATAGCTCGAAGAAAGCCAAGAATGTTGTCTGAGGAGGGTTGCTGAGAAGAGCTTCTTGGCCAAGTTGTTAGAGGTGCAGAGAAGTTGTTAGAAGTACACACACTGATCATTTCACCTCAAGATGGAAGACAGTGGGGTACCGCTCGTGAATGGGGAATGCCAAGATCCATCAAACTGCTTTCGAGCCGCTGATGTACTGCCCACTCTTGTACAACTTCACTTCATCCCTCTCATTCTCCAGGGCAAAAGCCACCTGGTCACTTCCTTTGTTCACATACTTGATGGACTTGACAGAGTTGTAGGGCATCACCAAGCAGTTGTCCAACTCTATCCCACTGATTTCTATGTTGAAGCCACCATCAGCTGGGGACCTCCTCCAATACTGCAAGTATCCATCATCTCTTGTCGGAGTGTCTTTGAAAGGCCAGGGTACCTCTTTCTGCAGCTGCTTCCTTTCATGCAGTGTGAATTGTGGTTCAAGTTGCTACAGGGTCCATGAATAATGTTGGCCTTGACAATGTTGTGGAGGAAAGGGTCTTGCTCAGGATCAGGTATTTTGCCACAGAAAGATGTGGTTGCGAGGCAGACCTTGCTTTTGCCACTCCACAGAGTACATGAAGCGCTGCACTTCTCCAAACAGACTGCCCTTCTTCAAGAGAGCCATCATCTTCTTCACCTTGAGATGGAACACCTGGCTATGATGTCATGACGATCGTGAGACTTTTGCTTAGGCAGTAGTGCATCTGTGATATCCTTCCATCTGGGGTTACAAGTGAAAGTGATGAACAGATCAGGATGGCCATGGTGGCAGACATATGTCATGGTGTCTTGAGTCCGCTCATGCATGTAGTAAGTTCCCCAGTGAAGGATGATGGGAGCACCACCATTTGACCCAGCTGAGCAGCATCAGCATCCCGCTTTCCCGTGGCATTCCTCTCTGCCCTCAGCTGCACCTGGTTGTTCCTAAGGTAATTCAACCTCTCAGTCTCTATTTTAGAGTACATGTCAACCAAAAATTGACTGAAGAGGGAGCAAAAGTATACCATGCGGTTGACCTCCCCTTGCCTGACCATGATGTGGTAGGGGAGTACCCATCCTCGTCATATCAGACGAGGAGCGGATACCGTAGGCGTCATATGACTGGTGGATCCTGCTGATGCACCGCAGTGTGCTGCTGTGGCTCTGCAGCACGATGTCTCGCTGCTTAAAGTGCTGACCATCAATTACCAGAGCTACCTCCTTTGCTGTTAGTGTACCAAAGTGAGGTTTGAGCATTAGTGGGCTTTCTATCTGCATGAATGATGACTTCAAACTTCTTGCAGGTTGCAGATACCTTATCTGAGGCAGTCTTCAGGTACTTTATGTAACTGTTGACATCATGTAGCATCCTCTGTAGTTGTCTGACCAATCCCTGTTTGATGTAAGGAAAGTTGCTACACCTCAAGTGCACTTCCCTTTCATCCTTCCCCACAAAATAGATTTGTTTTTGTTTTGGGTTTCCTGTTGAGGTGCTGGCAACAGACTTCCTACCTAGTTATACACCACACGCGACCCTGAACTTTGAAGGTTCAGTATGAAGCCATCTCATAGAACCTGCTTGACACTGAATGATGTCATCTTGAAGCAGCCATTGTACTTCTGAACACGGTCCATGAAGTGGATGTGCTCTGGGTGTCTGTCCATTACCAGGTTGTAGAGAGGCTTGGGCAGAGGTTTGACGAGCAGGAGATGCACCTTGCCAGCACTGCAGCACATGCGGGGGCCACCTCCTTCCACTTGAGGACATTGCAGTACTTGGATTTGTGGCTCGTGGTACCCAGAGCTACAGTGCTTCTGCCTCATAAGTCACGTCCGGATTATATGCCATACCTGAGTGCATCTCAGGGTGATCTTGCAATTACCTGGCTACCGCTGCTCTGTGCACCTTGGGGGTTATTTTGTTGGTACTTTGCCACTCCAGCACAGTGCACCACAGGATTACTCTGCCCATATTTCCTTGGTGCATCCTTAAGCTGCTTCCTCCTTTTAGCATAGGTGTATCTGGCATGGCGTTTGCCAGGAACCTTCTAGGGGGACAGGAAAAGGTGGTTGTGAGAGGTGTGAGGCAGAATCGGGCTGAGGGAGGGCTGGTGTGGTGGACACTTCTTCAGGTTCATGCGGCATATATGCATTGAAATGGCCCCTAGAAAGGTCCTGCATAAAGCATAGCCACCTCATGGGGTGACCTTCAGCACTGACTCACACAGAGCTCACCACTGCAGCAATCCTAGAAGACAAACTCGAACAATTGCCCCGCTACCACCAGCTCGCATAAACCACCATAAGTAAAGGGTCGGGACATGTGAACAAGATACTCAGCAGAGCTGGTATAGTTGTCCCCCTTGTTATCGTGGGACATGATGGAGAACTCCTCTCAGTCGTCAACCACATGCCTCATGATTAGCTCACACACACATCCCTAACCATTAGCTGAGTGTCATACATGAGATAGGAGAGGGACCGGAACAGGCAGGCTCCATCTCCTGTGATGCATCATCTCCCCATTAACATTTAAAAACTCAACTGCCAAAAGAGAAGGGACAAAACGCACTAAAAAGTGAAAAATAATCCTTTCTTAAATACAGGTATCCCTTGATTAATGCGATTAATTAATCCCTCGATGTTACCGTGTATATCAAAATCGCGTTAATCACATATCCATGTGATTAATCCATGATCGATTACTGTATTAATAATTCGCTTTATATGGTACTCTTTTAGGAAAGATAAAAAATGAATGCAAAGTAAATGTTTGTATCTACATTAGTTACTGCATTTTTAATCAAAAAAAGTTATCAAGAGTCGTTTAAACAGTTTTAGTTTTTTTCTTATCAGCATAAATAGCACGATAACAAGCAAAATGACTCTCTAGACCTCAGCAAACAAGCATTGTTTGATTGATATCTGGATCCATATCCATTACTTACTGCTTAAGCGATTCTAAACTGTGAAATAGTCCATCCAGTTCTTTGATTATTATCTCCTTTGGAACCTCATCTTCACATTCCATTTGTTCATTGTCTTCATATGTGCATTGTTGTTCAATTTCAAGAAGATAAATGATGTCACTGAAATATTTTGAATTTGAATCCAATATTTCTTTAACATCTTCTGCATCAAAACCAAGGTCTTCACCAATTGCAATGATTTCTTCAACCACGTTGTTCACAGGATTTTGAAAACCACCTAAGTCATTAGCGCATTCCAACAAAAGGTTTTTCCAAACAGCTCTCATGCAGCTAGAAGAAACTTGCTCCCATGAGTCATGAATGTTTTCAACTGCGTGTTTAATGTCAAAATTTTTTTAAAATTCTTGGAGCATAATTGCATTTTCTCCCATTGTTGTTTCTACTGCCTTTGAGAATGTCTTTTTAAGAAAACAGGCTTTGAAAGTTGCAATGAGGCCCATGTCCATGGGTTGTAGCAATGATGTCGTATTTGGTGGAAAAAAATAAAACTTTCACATTCTCACACCGATCATTAAGAGAGTTTGGATGAGACGACCACGTGCGTTATCTAAAAGCAAAGAGCTTTGAAAGCTAAGTTATTTCTCATGCAATAAGCTTCAACCATTTCTCAAGTCTTGCATGTTTTTGCGTAGTAAATTTAAAGGACCGTTAATTAAAACTCTTGCCACATATATAAAGGAGTGTCACAATTAATTTTGCTGCGTTGATCAAAACCCACATTAAGCAAAACTGCGTTAAGCAAGAGATACCTGTATATGAGTTTAAACTTTTTTGGAGTCAGTGCCAAATTTAACGCAAACTAATTACATACATTTTCAATTACACGATAACCTATTTAATTGTTGTTGAATATTACTAAAAGTTCTGAAAATAATTGATTCAGAAGTATGGAAAAATAACTGATACAATAGTAGTCCTAAGAACAAATAATTATTTACAGAATACTCTTATGCATCCACGGATTTACCCCCTCAGTCACTCATACTTATTAACACAAGTCATTTCTCTTGCAAGAGGTCTGTCACATATGCCGCTAACATGCTACTACATGTGTACTTGCTACCTAGTGGATACAGGTGTAATGACAGAAAATAACATACGTGTACTTTCATCGAGAATAAACATATTTCTTATTACTGAATGTATGAAGCAATGATATGTAACTTCCAATACACATATTCACCTTTTTGTTACTATAAATATATATAGCTTGTAAACTATACTTTGTATAGAGCAATTTGTTTGCATTAAATTTGGGGCCGACTCCAAAAAAATTTAAATTCATATATTTAAGGAGTTATTTTTTAATTTTTAGTGCATTTTGTCCCTTCTCTCTCTCTCTTTTTTTTTTTTTAAGTCAGTTTTTATTGAGTTTTTTTTAAAGTTTCTTAGCTTCATTGTTTCATTTTTATAAAGATATAGATAAGCCTACTAGGGGACCTGTAAACTGTATATGTTTTTAGATTGATTTACTCGGTTTGAGTACATGTTATTTACTATTTAATTTTCTTTCTGACGAAGAAGAAGAACTTAACTATGAACTCAATCTTCTTTTAACTACATTTCAACTAAATGACTACTCAATGAAGAAAATCAACAAACTCCTGTTCGATCCTCTCCCTCACTGCAATGAAGATACTACAATTTTTAAAGGGAACATTTCTATTCCTTACATCAGCTCTGTCACACCAAAATTGGCAGAGATTCTAAGAAAATATAACATACAGACTTTCTTCATGACACTACCAAAGCTATGTTAGCTTTTAAGTCGGCCAAAGACTAGACATAACAGTCTCAAATATCCTGGCGTCTACCAGATTTTCTGCAATTGTGGTAAACCATACTTTGGCCAGACAGAAAAATCAATTGAACTGCCTTCGCACATAGAGGAACATCAAAGAGATATAAATTACAAGAGCCAGTGCTTTATCTAGCCATGTTTTGTTTTCTGCAAATTTCAATGAGGAAGGGCTCCCACATCCAGTTCTCTGGGAAAAGTCTAATAACATTCATTGTTGTTACTACGAAATAGAAAGGAAAATAATAGAATCAAAATTAAACGCACACATATGCCTAATAATACAGTTAGAGAGAGTTCTTTTTTAAACTTATCAAGGCTTGAACCTTAACAGTTATTTGCTGATGCTTTTTTGTACTGTTCAGAGCCAGTTCCTGTATGGTTATCTTGCTGGTTATTTCTATGTTTTTTGCACCTGAAGAAGTAATGGGAAGACAAAGCTAGTTATGCAAATAAAATCTGCTTTTATTTTTTAATTCTCGGTGTTCTAGTCATTAAATAATAAATAACATATATATATACACATATGTATGTGTGTATATATATATATACATATATAAAAATAAATTTAACTGACTAGAACCCGAGAAAGTATAACAAAAACCTTTAATACATCACGACTAGTTTCATCGGTGCTCCGACTTCTTCAGGTGAGAAATAAAAAACATAAGATATAAAAATAACAAGGTAAAAAACATGAACTTTCCAGTCATATTTGAATAGGTGACCGTGAGCTACCGTTAGCATGAGTTGAATGTGTGCGACAGCTAATTTTAGAGTGCCAGTACTGGATTACTGCGCTATGGGAATCAGGCAAATTGTAGCTTAGATTGTTGTTCAAATGTGAAGGGTCCAGAACTATTTCTTTTGATTCGATAATTCTTCTTTCGAATTCATCCTTGCATATATATAAATTAGTAGTGCGTTCCCAGTCAACTTGATGTGGCTGTTCTTCAAGGTTAGAGTTTGCCGAGAAGAGGACATGACTGGAAAGGGCACTTGCTCGTGTTCTACTGTAAGAGATGTCACGTCTATGTTCCTCAAGACGAAGTGAAACAGATTTATCTGTCTGGTCAAAATGTTTTTTATTTCTCACCTGAAGAAGTCGGAGCACCAATGAAACTAGTCGTGATGTATTAAAGGTTTCTGTTATACTTTCTCAGGTTCTAGTCAGTTAAATTTATTTTTATAAATGTATACATCCCGAGTAAATCCTAATTTCAATAATATATACATATGTATGTATATATATATATATATATATATATATATATATATATGTATGTATGTATGTATATGTGTGTGTGTGTGTGTGTGTGTGTGTGTGTATATATATTATATCAATTGTAAATTCATATAACAAACAATTGAAAACAACCATAGTCTCAAAAAAGCCAAACAGCAATTGATGAACAGCAATATATAGATGGTTGCAGTCAAACTACAAGATGGTACCATAACCAGAGATAGATATGCTATAGAAAAAAGAATTGAAGAATTTTACTCAGTATTATATCAGGATGATGAATTAAATGAAGAAGAAGAAGACAACCACGAAATAGCTGAAGTACCACATATTCTACCAGAAGAAGTTATGTGGAGCATCCAAATCTTGCAAAATAGAACAGCTGCAGGTGAGGATGGAGTTATAGCTGAACTTCTAAAAGCAGGTGGAGAAATGATCTACAAATCTTAGCAAAACTATTTACTTTATGCCTGAAGAAAAATGATGTACCAAGAACATGGTAGAAGGCTATCCTAATTCTGCTACATAAAAAAAGGTGAGGTAAAAGACTTGGTGAACTACCAACCCATTGGTCTACTATCAGTCATTTACAAAAGTTTTAGCTCATAGGCTTCGTACAACTCTGGACCTAGCACAACCAAAAGAACAGGCAGGCTTTTGAAGCGGCTTTAGTACAATGGACCATTTTCAAGTTGTACAACAGATTATTGAACAGTGTAATGAATATCAGTTACCATTATGTCTTGGTTTTATTGATTATGAGAAAGACTTTGATTCAGTAAAAACTTGTGCAATACTTAAAGCATTATGAAACCAACAAGTGGAGGAGCCATACATCAGGACCATTAAATCAGCATACACTAATGCCACAGCAGCAATTCATTTCGACAGAGACATCTCTACTGTGGAAATACAGAGAGGCATAAGACAGGGTGCCACAATATCTCCGAAATTATTCACAGCATGCCTAGAAGAAATATTCAAACTTCTTGATTGGGAAAGGAAAGATCTGAAGATAAATGGAAGATATTTAAGCCATTCACACTTTGCAGATAACACATTTATCTTTACTTCAACTGTGCATGAATTGCAGACTTGTATCCAAGAACTCGAAATTGTTGCAAAACAGCTGGACTAAAGATAAACCTAAAGAAGACCCAAGTTATGTTCAATAGCTATGTCCAACCAGAAATAATAAAAATCAGTATGATGAAATTAAACAAGTAAATCATTACATATACTTAGGACAACAGATATCAATGGAACAAAATATCATGGATGAAATTAAAAGACAAACAATGCTTGGGTGGAAAGTGTCTGGAAAATTACATTCAATATTCAAAAGCCAACTGCCATTATGCCTGAAAAAGAAAAGTTTTTAACCAACGTATTCTTCCTATACTGATATATGGCTGTGAAACATCGACACTAAATGCAAAGGAAATTAAAAAAATTAAGCACAATGCAATTTAGTATAGAAAGAAATATGCTTGGTATCACAAGACTGGATCACAAAAGGAATACACTGATAACAAATCAAACGAAAGTCTCTGACATCACAGGAAGAGTGAAACATCTGAAATGGCAATGGGCTGGGCATATTGCTCGAAGACAAGATCAACGATGGACAAAAGAAGTACTGAATTGGATTCCACGAGAGGAAAAATTACCACAATGCCGACCTAAATCACGGTGGATTGATGATATCATCAAATTTGCAGGAGTGATGTGGGAAAGGAGAGCCATGGACAGGCAGTTCTAGAGTAATCTTGGAAAGGCCTTCAACCAGCAGTGGATTGACAATGGCTGATGATGATGATATATGTATATATGTTTTTTTTTTTCTTTTTGGTACTTTTAATTTAACTTTTTACACAATCTAACAGTCTGGAAACCCTGCTCTAGAGATCAAACATGGAACTTTTTTTTCAAGCCACTCCAGGCCTCCAACAAGTAGGGTGGTGGTCTCATACTGGATGATGAAATTCATCTCATCATTTATATTTTCAATATACAGTAGTATGATATATCACCATATTATTAAAATATTCTGGATCAGAGATAGCAGTATTTTTACTTGTTTAGTAATATCTGACAAGAAATAACATTCATGTTGCATTATAAGATACTGATACAAAGTCAACAATTTCTACATACATATAAACAGACTAGTTGTGAAGATAAATCATCTGCGCACTTGGTTTGCTTATGCTTGAATAAAGGATTAAAGAAAACATAATTTCTGGCCAAGTATTATATATTTTGTAACAAAAGAAAAATTTTTCTACAACTATCTCTGATTCAGAGTATTTTAATAATACAGTGATATATCATTTGTAAAATGATATATCACTGTATTATTAAAATACTCTGAATACCTGTATGTGGAAAATATATTCTTTTTGAATTAATCTTGATATCTTCCTGGGTTTAGTCTCATTATCAGTTGCATCAGACTTGGGACAGGTAGCTCAGCAGCAATTTCCTCTATTCCACTCTGTCATTGGCTTTCTTCTTAACCTCCTGGTAACTCCCCAAATCCATGCTGTCTTTGACTTGGTCAAGAAAGTTTTTCCTTGGTCTGCCTCTTCATCTTTTCCCCTCTATTTTGCCTTCAGTTATTCTTTTCACAAGTCCATCATGTCAAAGTATATGTCCAAACCACCTATCCCTTCTAATTTTGATCGATTTTATTAGAGTTCTTGTTTCGTTTATCTCTCTCAGGACTTGTTGGTTTGATTTTTTTTCTGTCCATTTTATTTTGTTCATGCAACGCCAGCACCACATTTCAAAAGCCTCCAATCTTCTTACATCTTCTCTGCCTAGAATCCAGGTTTCACATCCATACAGTGCAATGCTCCATATCAATGTCTTGACTAATTTTTTTTTTCAAATGTAGGTTGAGGTTTCCTGTTAAAATGCTTTTCATCTTAGAGAATTGGGCTTTTGCGTTGTTTATTCTTGATCTTATGCCTTCTCTCATTCTGCCATCTTCTGTTATTAGGCTTCCTAAATATTTAAAGCTTTTCACTTGTTTTATTTGTTCCCCACTGATGTCTATATGCTCTGTATTGATAGGGATTTTGCCTGTAACAATGATTTTAGTCTTATCTGTGTTGATTTTCATTTTATATTTTTCAAGGTTATTATTTAGTAATTCTAGCATTGTTTTTAACGTTCTTCTGTTTTCTGCTTCAAGGGCTATGTCATCAGCAAATCTTATACACATGACTTGCTCACCATTTATCTTTAGCTTCCTGAATGGCCTTTTCAACACATAAATTAAATAAAAGTGGTGAAAGTATACATCCTTGTCTTACTCCACTCCTGATATTTATTATTTTCTCCTTATCATTGATTTTAATCCGTCCATTTTGATTTTTGTAAATTTGATAAATTATTTTCCTATCCCTCAAATCTATGCCGATATTAGTTAGACAATTTAGGAGTATTTGCTGGTTTACTTTATCAACCGCTTTCTCTAAATCAAGGAAGCAAATGTAAGTATTTCGACTAAGGTCTAATCTTCTCTCTATTATTGTTCTTAAACAGAGTATTGCCTCTCTTGTTCCTTTATTCTTTCTGAATCCAAATTGGTCTTCATCTAATAGACAATCTATTTTTGAATAAATTCTATTTTGAATAATTTTTAGCAGAATTTTACTAACACGTGGGATTAAAGCTATTGTTCTAAATTGGCTGCATATGTTTGCATTATTCTTTTTTTGCTATTATGGTTGATTTCATAAACTCCTTTGGTATTTCTCCTCTATCATAGATTTGGGCTATTAATTGATAGAGTAAGGGTTTTGTCTCATCACCTAGATTTTGTAGCAGTTCTATAGGAATATTGTCTACACCTAGACTTTTTCCCTTACTCATTTCGGACAGTGCTTTATCAAATTCTTCTCACATTATTGGGGATCCTAGATTATCTTCATTTTGATTTTCTATGCTGTTATCAACATCAAGTTCATCGCCATTATACAGATTTTCAAGATAATTCTTCCATTTCATTAATATATCCTCAGATTGTATTAGTAATTTTCCATTTTCATCTTTGATGGCATTGTTTTTACTGTTCTTATTAAATTTGAAAGTCAGTTTGTTAATTTCTTTAAAGGCTTTCTCTATTTTTTCTTTTTTAAATAATTCATCTATGTTATTACACTGTTCTTCCAGGTATTCTTTTTTGGCTTGTCTACATTTTCTTGTAATTTGATTTTTAAGATATTTGTATTTGGCCACATCTTCTTCTTTAACAGCATTTTTATATTTTCTTGTTGTTGTTGTCTTGTCCTTTGAAGAGTCTTAGATGTTTCCGTGTGCTCCTTGTACTGCTTTGGCTATGTCTGTGATTTTGTTTGTATAGAGCTGTTGTTCAGGATTAGGATCTATTTCTTGCAAGGCTGCTGTAATTGCTGGACAGGTAAAGATGTGAGTGGGTGTCAGTTCAGTATTGGGGCAGTTGTTGCAGTTTCTATATGTTCTCGTATCATCTGTATTGATCTTCATTCCTCTATAATGTCCTGTTCGTAATCTTGCTATCGTGGTGGAGGTCCTTCTGTCAGCTTTGATCTCGGGAATTTGATGTTGTATCACTGATTTCAATGGAATTAGTTTAGCTTTTGCTAGTGCATTGGCATCAGCAAGAGTTATCATATGAGTTTCTTGGTTGAGTTCTCTGGCCTCTTTTGCTAATTTATCAGCTGCTTCGTTGTGATCAATGCCTACATGAGCAGGAATCCATTGTAAAATGCAACTTTTACCTAAACACTTTAGTTGATTTAAGAGTTTATGGATGTCTTGTGTGAGCTTGGTATTGCCATTTTTGATTGCCTCCATAGCTGATCTTGAGTCACTGTAAATTATAATTCCTTCAGATTGTTGAGATGATGATAGATTTAAGTAGGCTTCTAGTGCTTTATTTATTGCGTAGAGTTCGCTGGTAAAATTGGAAGCGATTCTCCCAGATCCAACTTTTATTGAAAGTTTTTCACCTTTCGGGAGTAGAAGGAGAACACCAGCGCCTCCATTAATCATATTGGTGTCTGATGATCGTTCGGTATAACAAATAACCTGTTTGGAGGATTTTCTTCCTTCATCCATAAGGCATCCATCCATATTTCATCTGTTATCCAATGTTTTCTTTTTTCTTTTTCTGCATTTTTCAATAATTGATTTGATGAACTTGTAATTAACTCTTTAATCATATTCCATTGGTTTTCAGTATTATTCTGACTATTTATGTTTTCTGGAATGTTATGATCAGTTGCCTCTTGGCATCCTCTCTTTACTTCTTTACTCTTTAATTTTTCAAGGTTCCATCTTATTGGTTTGTATCTTTGGATTTGTTTCCTATGTTTCAGTTCTGTTTTCATTAAGACAAGGTCATAGTCACTACTAATGTCGGCACCTGGATAGCTTTTGAAATTTTTTATTTGGTTTCTGTATCTTTTCTTGACTAATATATAATCTATTTGATATCTATTTGAATTCCCAGGTGCTTTCCAGGTGTATCTTCTTCTTTTTGGAACTTGAAATAGTGTATTTGTATAACTAACTGTTTTTGTGTACAAAATTCTATTAATTGCTTTCCTCTTTCATTCCTACGTCCAAGACCAAATCTTCCTGAAACATTATCATTGCTCTCTTCTCCCACTATACCATTCCAATCTCCCATTATTATTGTATTGTCTCTGTCTTTAAAGCTGCTCTAGATTTCTTCTATTTGTTCATAAATTTCTTCTATTTCTTCATCGCTATTGTTGTGATGATGGCATGAGGCCTTAAATAGTCTTAGTAGTATGTTCCTTTAATGTAATTCAATAATGCAAAAGCATTATGGAATATTAAGGCACCAGTATAAAATCAACAGCCTCTACATACAAGTAAACTAATCACTGCAAACTTCGTTTTCTTATTGTTCAGGTAATGACCCTGCCCATAATGCTTTTGGATTATGGGATATTGATGCAACTGATGTGATGTCAGCATATACAAGTGGACTAGTTGTCAAAATACTGCATACATGAATTTTATCTGCTTATGCTTTGCTAAAAGTAACAAGTATATAATTTCTTGTCTGGTATAATATACTTTGCAACAAAGGAAAAACATGTTTGTCTACTATAAATAAAATAGAAGTTTCTACTTTTTTTTTAGTAGGATTATGCAGATCCTACTGAAAAAAAAAAAAGAAGGAAAAAAAATTATATTGATATCTTAAGAAACGTATAATTTTTTAAGACCAAGTAATTTGGTCTTAAAAGTTCATTTAAATATAATGTTACAAAACTTTAATAATAATAATAAATTTTTATAGCTATTTTGCCTATTTTTCTTTAGGAGTACCCCTTGTATAATGTCACTGCCATTTTACTCAATTTATTTAAGCCATTGCTGATATTTTAAAGACAGATAAACGAAAAATATATGGAAGGAATAATTTTGGACATACCTTTGTAGGATGCTCGAGGTTGTTTTCTTTTGGAGCAGCATCAGGCATATAATGATAAACATTTAAATAACACTGTGAAACTATGACCGAAAGGAGTGGGGGGGGGACAAAAATATGGAGACAGAAAATATGTGGGATCTAGAACTGCAGACAAAACAAAGGAATTAAAACTGGGTTTCCAAGAATGGACTATAAATTCTTTGGGAAAAAAGGAGAAAGATGGAATATTTTTAGGGGAAAGGAAAAGGATAGAATATGATGAATCAAGTTGGAAGTTTTTTTGCACTTGGTTAGACTACAATAAATTTAGTTTAATCCTTTAAACAAGTGTAAGCAAACAAAGTTTGTGCCTGAAGTATCTTCAGGACTGAGGCAACTCATGGTAAAGGTGGACCAAGCTCTCATCACTGCTTGTCTTAGTATCTCCCATAATGCAAAGCACATCTCCTTATGGACATGCATAATGCTTTGCATTAAGGGAAGGGCCACTACCCAGACTGGTTTCGACCATTATTGAGGTCTTGTCAGTGAGAGCCAGACCCAGAGATGGTGATACTATGGTGGAAGCAATGGAGAGGTCATATTTATCGATACAAGTGGCCAAAAGGTATCTCACCTTATTATTAAATTACTCTGGATTTAGAGAAAGATGTTGGAAGTTTTTTTGCACTTGGTTAGACTATAATAAATTTAGTTTAATCCTTTAACCAAGTGTAAGCAAACGAAGTTTGCGCCTGAAGTATCTTCAGCACTGAGGCAACTCGTGGTAAAGGTGGACCAAGCTCTCATCACTACTTGTCTTAGTATCTCCCATAATGCAAAGCACATCTCCTTTGTTTGGTGCAAACTTTGTTTGCCTACACTTGGATAAAGGATTAAACTAAATTTATTATGATGAATCAAGATTAGGAATGGAAGTAATGGGGGTGTGAACCATTTTGACTGAGAGTTGTCTTCAGAGCTCGTTGGAAAAGTGGAGACTATCATGTCGGTTGTCTTGGGTTATTTGTGTTGTTTTCCATTGGTTGGAATCTTGACCTAATTTTCATGTCATGGAGCTTCCACTTACTCTCAGAGATTATATGGAGTGGTGAACATTTGTGGAGTTTTTGTCACATTTTATGGCTGTTGTTTCCAATATTCTTAGCATTGTTTCATTTTCCTATTACGGCTTTGTTGATTTGCATTAATTTTTGCTAATTTAAAAAATTAATTATTAACATAATTATTAATATTAAATTAATTGTTCATAAAAATTAATACTAATTTAGAGGAGTAGCATGGGAAATTTTCCAGAAATAATATTTCTTTAACCATCTTACTGAGCATTATGGATCAAATACGCATCCTTCCTCATACGCTTCGTATCCATCATATATTTCAATGTAATGTCAATGGTATTACAATTTTAATATGCACTTCACATCCATGGTAACTTGGACGTATATATATATATATATCCTGGCTAGTAGCATAGTTAATAAAACTGGTTATTTATTATTTCAAATTTTAAGATTTTGAAATACTCTTTTAGTTAACAAAAAGTATCCTACTTAGAATGTCTTAACCATGGATAGAAATGAAGTCCTGCAGCAGTAAGAGATGCTTCCACTGTATTACTGATAGTTCTTGGTGCACAATAAAAAAGAAACCATGAAGTCAGAAGACAAAATGATGTCCATTTTGCTGCAGACGTTCCATGCAATTGCTCTGACAGCTTATATGTAAAATAATCACCAGTTCCAGCTATTAATGCCTGCAACACTCTTGGTATATGAATCTAGAAAAACACAATCAAATTATGTATACATCAGCTATTATAATAATATGAGGAAAATTCCTGCATACTTAAAAAAAATATAAATATTACTACCATTTAATGTTTGTTCAGTTATAATTATCTGAATAAACATTAAACGGCAGTAATGTTTATTACCCAATTCTCTAATAAAACTATGAATGTTTTAATAGAAAAACATTTGATATATTTCAAATTTTAGCCTACATAAAACATTTCTCCTACACCACATCTTTTCTGAAATTTTATCTCAAATTCAAGTTCAAACATCACCTTACCTCTCAATTTCAAAATTTGAATAATTACAAGTGATTTCTATGTGTTTTTTGCAAATTAAGGAACTTGGATGAAAAAAATTTCCTGTATGTACAACTGATTCCTGGAGGTACACTTGAAAGGTAATCAATCAGGAAAAAGAGTTATATTTGTTGGCAACATAAAGACTACTGAATGAGAAGATATTAAAAACCCATTATTCTTCTTTTATCCTTTGGTTTTGGTATGGAACTGCTTAAATGATGCAAACTCTGCCAGTAGCCCATATGCTCCCCTTTTAATTAGTGTTTTTGATTAAAGCTTCAATACCCTGAGAGCTGCTTGAATTGCTGATTCTCATCAACAGTGAAAAGTGATTTTGTGGCCTTGGAGGCACCTACATAAATATTTGATTTCCATAATATTTTTACCCAAGTATCAAGGGAATCATAACTATGAAATTCAAATTAAATAAGCACAAATGACAAAACAAAGATTCAAGAATCAAATTTCCATACTTTATGGAAGGATCTGATTTGTGCTTAATTTAATGCCTGCTTATGTCCTTATTCTTTGTCATATCTCTGTGCTTTACAAGAATTCTATTTCTATGCAATGTAACCATTATGGCAAAGTTTTAGATGAACATGCAAAATGCATATACTAACTTAGTTTCCTCAAGAGATAGTATAGAAAGGCTTAGATGAAAACCACCTGTTCTAAGTTTAAAGAAGTGGTGCTTTTCAGTCACTCAAATCTCATTGTATTTATATACAAGCTAGCAATACTTACTAATTTGTGAAATAAATAAGGCTAAAAAATACTTAGCTTTATAACAGATATGCAGCCTACGCATGAAGAAATAGTCTCAATATTGGCTCTAGAGTTGATTGATGTTATAAATGCATTTCTATATATTCTTCTAAAAACATTTTTACCAATACACATGATAAACTTTAATAAGAATTTAATCTTCTTGTTAGCCATTGTTATTCATCCTTTCTATTGTTAAGAGAGCTCAATAAAACTTAATATTTCAGGATGATATCCCCGCCCCCTACACAGAGGAAGTAAAAGCCTTACCCAAAGATCCTGTTTTGCTATTACTCCTAGTATGGTTTTTCTGGCAATACAGATAAACAACTACATAATATTTCACAAGACACAAACCAACTTTCTTTTGAAGTAGCATAGATTCTTTCAGTGTTTAGCCTCCACCTTCAAATATATTTGATCCAGAACTTAAAGCATTACTTCCTTGAAAAAGAATACATTTATTATTACAAAGGCTGATAAAGTAAAAGCAACCATATTTCAAGATAGGAAAGAATAACTTATCTTAATGTCACATGACTGCATCACTTATCCTTTTCTGAAAATCTTAGCTGAGGTCAAATAAACAGGTTCAATGAACTCACTGATAGCATCATATCCTGTATGAATGAACAAAAAACGAAGCTAAAATTTATCATGGTCCCTCCTAAGATTCTATGGACTCCAAAAAGCCTACAAAAGGCTTTTTGTAGGCTGTTTTGTTAAGACCTGTCATCAACTGCATTGGTTAACTTTGTTATAAAATTTCAAAGAACATTTCTAATTTACTCTCAGCCTTCAAGGATAAATCCACATCCTTCATTAAGAACAGATTGCATCACAAAGGAAAATAGTACCTTTATCTTCACCCGAATGTTCTCTTAACAAACCCGGATGTTATATATCTCTCTTCATGAATGTTACTCTAGATGAATCACTGGAATTATTCCAACAAGACTTCCTCATAACAAAGAAAGATGGTTTCAGGACTGTACAATGTTAGTTATGAGGATCGGCTGAGGGAATGTGGACTGCAGAGTTTGGTGAATAGAAGAAGGAGAGGTGATATAATTGAGACTTTTAAGCTGTTGAGAGGTGGTTACAGGGTTGGCACTGGGGAATTCTTTCGCTTGGTTGACCAGCATGAAGGAGTGATGACAAGGGGCCATCCCTGAAGTTACGAAAGGAAACTGTGAGCAAGAGGGCAAGAAGTAGTTTCTTTGTATGGAGAGTGGTTGAACCATGGAATGCATTGCCTGATAGAGTGGTTAGAGCGAGAATGGGGAATTCATTTCGCTTGGTTGACCAGCATGAAGGAGTGATGACAAGGGGCCATCCCTGAAGTTACGAAAGGAAACTGCGAGCAAGAGGGCAAGAAGTAGTTTCTTTGCGTGGAGAGTGGTTGAACCATGGAATGCATTGCCTGATAGAGTGGTTAGAGCGAGAATGGTCAATGAGTTTAAGGAGTGGTATGATAGACTTTGTATTTCCTAGGAAGGACCTCCCGCGATGAGTCTTTTGACTCCATGGAGACCTGAATAATAATAAATAAAAAATAGATATCCATCTCTTTGACTTTGTCATCCATTCAGGATACTTCACCTGTCAGAACAAGTTTTACCAGAAAACAGATGATATTACCATGGGTAGTTCTCTCCTACCCTTGTAAACTACTTTATGGAACAATTTGAACAGTGACCACTCAATAACATCCTATGTCTCCCTTATGGGACAGATATGTGGATTGTATTTCTGAAGTATAATAGGGTTCCCTTTCTGAACTTCAAGATTTCATTACAAAGACAAACTGTTCATCATCACATGAAGTTTATTCTTGAAGTAGAAAAGGATTATCATATTAATTTTTTATTTGCAAAGAAAATTAAAATGTCTTGGTAACTAAAGTGAAATAATGGCTTATAATCTAATTAGCTAAACAAATTTAGTTAGTTAATTATTACTTTTAAACGTATTTTCTCCATTAAACATCGACATAAGTATGGTGAGCATTCCATCATCACACATAACATATCACACAGGCCAGATATTACATTCAATTCTCACAGCAAATTCCACAAAGTCAACTTCAACCTATCTGTGATAGTATGCATAATTTTTACAAACAAGAATCTGGCAGTCCTGACAAGCACTGCCTTGTTAAATGCATATCTATGCATTTAACATGGCAGTACTTGTCAGGATTTCAACATAATCAACTGAGCAATCAAAAAAGATATGAACATCAAAAAATGAAAATAATGAAAATTAAAAAAAATCTAAAAAAAAAAAAACTTTAAAAATAATAACAAAAATACATTTCCCACCAAAAAAATCCATATCCACTTCAACATTTGTAGCCTTAGCACAAATTTAAACAATGTGTACCACCATTTACAAATATCTAAACCTACTTTTCTATATTTGACAGAACTGCAACTACGGACTACTACAACTACTGACCAACTGAACATTCCAAACTATACTGCATAATTCCCTTTACCACAAGGATGGAAAGTGAGCATCTGTGAAGTCTGACATTCCATGCAAGAGAATACCAAATCATGAATCCCTTTTTTTTTTATAATATACTATAGCTCAAACTTTCCTTGCCCAATTCAGTTCCATTCATTTGCCGTCTCTATCACTCTCCAAATTCTAATAACCACTCTTTTTCCATATTTGTTCATGAAGCCTGATCATCTACATTTCAAATACTCAAACAGTGAGACTGTCTTCCTTGGGACTTCAATGTTCACAACTCAGAATGGTTTCCATTTTCACTGATGAAATCAGAATTGCAAAAATGTCTACTGTCAAACCATCTAATACACAAATTGTCCATCTATCCACATGAGCTACATAGGCCCCCATTCTGGGGGCCTCTGTAGCTCATGTGTCAGCATAGATAAAAGCCCTGGTTTCAAACCCTGTCTAGGATGCAACGAACCTTTATCAGGGCTTTTCAAATGAAGATAAGTTAGAAGGTCTGATACAGAGGTGACAGGACTTTTCCTCCCAGGAACTCAGGGTTTTTCATCGCACCCAGAAGCAAACTGGTCCTGGAAACACACACATTTACAAACATAAATACTTACCCTTAGAGGGATGCAGCAAAGGAATGGCAAGCAAACTGCATTAAATTCCCTAAAACCCCTAATCAAGGTATTCAAACCCATCTTGAACAGACAAAAATTGGATGGATCCATCAGAATACCTGATAATCCACAATTTTAACAACTTTTATCTCCTGAAAATTATATTGTAGATGTCAGCTCTGCTGTTGGCAACTCAGATCACAACCTCATCCAAGTTGCCATTCCTAGAGAATACCTTTCACCAGCCATACTTATTCTCATGCCCATTAGTACTACAATAATGAATATGACAACCAAATAACTGAAATAATTCTTACTGGAATAAGTGTCTTCATTCCTCATTCCACCCAAAAGGCCTGACCACTGTCCAAATCTTAGTTTTTCAAAAAGTGGGCCATGGCATCCCAAGTAAATTATTCAGCATATCACAAGTGACTTGTATCAAAACTTCAGCAACCCACTCAGCTTACAAAACAGCATAATAGCAGTAAAGAGACACTCAGCCAATCCAAACCAAACTTTGCAAAATCAAGGGAAAAAAAAACAATGCATCTCCTACTCAAATGGCAATCAAACCTTCTGGTACATTGCTAACAATAGACATAATTTCTGCCCATCCACATTTCCATCTCTCTGCCATCCAGGTGGTGCCACTGTAACATCACCCAAAGGCAAGGCTGACCTCTAGGCATTACTCCTCCTATTCCCCTCATTGATGATTAAGGATAAATACTCTGTTCCTCCTCCCCCTCCCAAATGACCAAGAATTCCTCATTGCATGCATGCACCTAATCTAGTCTTATCCTGAATAGCTAAGATACCAACAAGTCTGGTTCTGATGTATCCCCCAATTGAAATTAAAACTTGTTCCTCGAACTCCTATTCTGTAATGACCTTTTACAATATTTCATACTTGCCACTCGTCTAAAGCAAGAAAACAAGTCTAAATCCAGTGCATCTAAAAGAAATGAGATAAAAATCATCCCTGCACTCACTTCAGTTCTATCAAAAATAATGCAAAAAAAGTCATACACAATCAACTCCTTTACCAAGTGGAAGGATACCAGTTACTCAATAACCATCAATTTGGATTCCACCACTCATTCCACAGCAGATCCTGTTAGCAAAATCACCAGTCTATGGATCCAAGCAATACAAAATGTTTAGTGAAACCTGCATGGTAAATGTAATAATTTCCAAAGCCTTTGATCAGGTTTGGCATGAAGGACTACTTATCAAATTACTACCACATGGTCCAGCATTCATCCTTTGTTATTAGACCGTCAATTTTCTCTCTGGTCTCTCACGATGTCATAACGGATGCCTTCATTTTTTTTAGATTTGCTGGGATATTCCTTTCTTTAGATTTTACTCATGCCTCAATAATGCTGGAATATGCTAGTTCTGTATATTTTCTCTGTACTTTTGCCCACAATACTTCAAATTCTATCCATATGCTGCTGGCACTCCATTTCTCTTTTTCATCTGACAAACCTTGTAGTGCTCAAATATTCCAAGTTACAAAATCTTCAATATTTCGAGTGTGCACTAATCTCTTTGCCATATTTCAGCCAAGTGAGGCAACAATTATGTCAATTTCAATGCCAAAAGGCAATCCTATCTTATTTCACACATAAGAAAAACCACTATCTCCACTTGCTTTCAATACACCTGTCTCTCCATGATATCAGATACTGCTTCTTGGAATGAATTACACTCTGCTTCTCCTTAGAATATTGCTCTCTATAAGGAATGGCGCACCAAAAATCTATCTTAAAATACTCTATGTACTCCAGAAGAGGGGTGTTCTCGTTAATCAGTGACCCTTATTTCAGAAAGTATTGTAGTTGTACTGATATTGAAAAAAGGAAGGGGAAAAAATCACTATCATATAGCAAACTCATTCACTATAACAAACTAGTGAAAAATCCCAACCAAAGCCCCATAGTCAAGGAAATCTAGCCACTAAAACAAACAATTGCTGTAGTCCTTAAATGTTCACTATAGAGAGAAGAGAGAATTAACTACATATTGGCCTACAACTGAATTCCAGTTGTAGGCCAATATGTAAACCAAGTCCAGATTTGGTTTCATTAAGGCCTTATAAATTGAGAAAATAATTCACCATTTACTAAATAGTAGTGTGATCTTCAAAACTACAGTTATCCAATGTGGTCGACCACTCAACCAACTTAATAATGTAGCCTCCAAACTTGAACTGTCTACTGTCATCCCTACATCTCCAAATTCATTGACCACTTGCAGCATATTCCCATTAATATAATACTCTGTCTGCAATGTCCTCGGTCCAAAATGCATAGCACTACGCATTAAGTTCATTATCATTAGCCAATAGGACTCTGTTCGAATCAGCCTGCAGGGATTCTATACACTGATCGGAAAGAAGTCAACAGACACCATAGTGTGAGGAATAAACTGCCATGGCACACAATAAGATGTAGGACCACCTTTCTCTGTGATCGCTGCAGCATTCCTATAGGGTATACTTTCCACACGATAGGGTATACTTTCCACAATTGTATGATAGTGATCAATTGGAATTTTGGACCATTCTTCCTGTATTAAAGTAAGTTTCATGGCTTACACATGTAACAAAAATTATATAGAATTTATTCAAAAACTCCAATATATTTCATCCAGCACACACACGCGCACACACACACACACACACACACACACACATATACGAAGTGCACCTAAAAAGTTCAGTGAATGGTATCAGAAAACAAACAAAACAGAAGATACGAACAAATTACCTTTAATGGCCTTCAAAACAATCACCATCCTTCACAACACACTTTTGGCAATGTTCATAAAGCTCCTGGAAACTGTCAGCAAAGGCCTCTTTAGGAATCTATTGCAGAACCGCTATCACATGTTCTTGGATTGCCGCCATGTCTGCAAAACATGTGCCTTTCATGACGCTCTTCAGGTGGGGAAACAGAAAGAAGTCTGCAGGCGCCAGATCACGGAGGTATGGTGGATGATCGAGAACAGGTCATCCATGTAAGGCAAGAATTGGAGCACATGGATCACACAGTCTGCAGGCGCGTTATCGTGCAGCAACATCCACTGTCCAGTCCTGCACAACTCTGGCTGAACATGGCGGATGCATCGTAGCAACCATTTCAAAACTTCCTCATAGAATGCGGCGTTCATGGTTTGACCCGAACCATGGGGATGTTGCTGCACGATAATGCGCCTGCACACTGTGTGATCCGTGTGCTCCAATTCTTGCCGTACATGGATGAACTGTTCTCGATCGTCCATGATTTTCTGGTCACACATAGTAATGTGTGACCAGGAAATCTCCAGAGGTTTCCATCCGTTTTGCTTTCTGTTCGTCTGTCAGCTTGTGCAGCACAAACCGAGAACAGATCTTCCGCTTACCCAAATCTTCGCGGACAATAGTGCGCACAGTGTCTTTGCTAATGCCCAATTCCTCCACCAGCAATTGCAGAGTTAGTCACCGATCTCGTGCCAGCATTTGTCACACTCGCTCAATCATGTCTGGGGTTCTGCTTGTCGACAGCCGACCCGAACATGGTTTATCCTCAGTCATTTCCTTCCCATCACAAAAGCGTTTGAATCAGTCGTAAACACATTTTCTGCTCACCGCTTCTGTCCCGTACACTTGCATCCACATTTCATGCGTCTCCGTCACCATTTTCGCCAATTTGTAGTTCACTCGTTGCTCCATTGCACTATGACCCTACCTCTCACACTGACTATGTTTGACTGCCCACAGCGGATTTACTCTGATGGTCACATGTACTCCATGCTAGGTGGCGCTTCTCAACATGTCTCTGGATCGTCATGTGCATGCGCACCTGGCCCATGTTGCCATTGCGATATAGGACCATTCACCGAGCTTTTCAGAGTGTCCTCGTATATATATATATATCTGCTCTCTATATATAAAAAGATAAGCCGAAATTTTAAACGTCTTTATGTCACTTTTTTTTGTCTCTGGTTTATCATTCTGGAACTCAGGGAGTTGGGCAGCATAGGTGCTGGGGGGGGGGGGCAGAGCCCCCTAGTGTGTGTGTGTGTGTGTGTGTGTGTATATATATAAAGTAAAATAATTATTAATTAATAAAAAAATTAAACTTATAAACAATTAATAGTGATCACAAATGAAGTGATCATTTGTGATGCAAGAGGCAAGATTGAGATGGTTTGGTCATGTGATGAGGAGGGAGGACGAGTATGTGGGAAGAAAGGTCATGCAGATAGATGTGCTGGGGAGGAGGAAGGGGGATGGCAAAGAAGAGATGGGGGAGGAGGACCTGAGGATGAATAACTTGGAAGTTAATACAGCCCAAGATGGGAAGAAGACTCATTAGAAACAGTGACTCTACTTAAGTGGGAAAAGCTGCAGAAGAAGAAGTGATCACTTCACAAAACTTGGATACTGGCATACAATCTGATTGGCTCAGGTTTAGATGATTTCTTAATATTTCGATGTTTCAAGGAAGAGGCAATCGAATTTGAACTTGCTGGAGTGAAGAAGTTTTGTCTAGTTCCAAAGAATTCTAAGCCTAGTGTCAATAGCGTGAGAAGCAAGCCCAGACTTGTCAGATTCCAAAGACCATATTACATATTCCAAATATGTAATAGTCTTGATATTCTTCATTTCTAATCAAACCAGAATAGTCAGTCTGTCCAATTAGGAAAGATGACACAAGCAAAGTACTTGATAGACACCTGGTAAGGAAAGAGGTGATAATGTATTCTTTGTTGATGGTAGGAAGGAAGACAGTTTCCAACCTAGTTTGAAAGAAGCATATAAATTGAATTTACAAAGAATACTTGATGTTTGTTCCAAGGTTCCTTCAAATTAGGGTATTGAAATTCTTTTCACATCGGATTTAGTCTGGTAGAAGGATGATAATCATCGATCGTTTTTTGGAATGGTGGTTTTTGTTGTATTCATTACATATGAAATTGCTTTAAATTTTATTCAGTTCATCTAACAAAAGGGGATCAGAAGAGCAGATTATATGAGCTCTGTGTACAAGACTCTTGATAATATCAATTTTTTGTGATGAATGATGATGGGAGGATTAGCAAATGTATCTGCCAGTAAAGGTTGGCTTCTGATAAACTGAAAATTAAATGTGACCTATAGGATTACTAATATTATGGTGTTCAAAAAGGGTAGTTTGTTATTGGATTAACGTTCAATAATAAACTCGATAAGGGAGTATAAGGAGTTTATTTTCTTTAGGAACTAAAATAATTCTGACTCAGTGTGGGAATGGATTGCAAATATATCATCAACAAAACCTAACCACACAGGAGACAGAGAGAATATAGTGTCAAAGATTCATTTTAGACAATTTATGGAGACTACAACCATGTTAGAAATAATTACTTTAATTTCCCAACGTTTTGACCTTCATATTAAGGTCATCATTTGGAGTATACAAAAACATACAGAGACAAGCTATATTACATTTCAAACAGTATGCCAAAGAGACAATGATTTGATCAATGGTTATTCTAGTGGCCTGATCTCTAGTGAAAAAAAAAAAAAAAAAAAAAAAATTAAAATTAAATAAAATAACTACATCAAAGCTATATTCTATTTATCACATCATCGGAGAACAATTTCATATAGATAGTTTTATTACAGCAAAAGTGGTGTCTTAATTCAACATGAGAGTTGTTATATTAGAGCTAAGATCTTGGATTACGTACAGTCCTATTTATAATTAACTCTCAGATGGAAAAGTTATGTGGGTAGAATATGTGCCTTCCATATTCTTGGGATTTTTAGACCATTATTATTGCGAAGATTGGAGTGGTCAATAAGAATTTCACGGGCCACCTTAAATCCTTAAATTTACGTGCATACCACATTTTGGTGTGATGTAAACAATAGGTGCCTTTCCAATCAATTCTATGTAGAGTATTCAGGGCATGATCAGAAAGCCCAGATTTACTATAGTTACTGAATTTAATGTGCTGTTTATGTTCCTTTTTTTTTCTGATAGGAATCGTGCATCCTGTTTCACCTATATAGTGCAAATGACAGGTACAATGTATACAGTATAATCCAGGGTGGGCCAGTGGAGGAAGTGGATCCTTAGATGAGTAGAGTAAGTTCTTTCATTTTGCAGGAGGGTTAAAGGTGGCAATAAGGTGTTGTATTTCTGTAGTATTCTGTTTATTTTATCTGATATCCCTTTAATGTATGGAATGGTTACAGTTTTATTGTAATCTAGTTTATTTTTGTTTTTAAGTGAGACTTCGTGAAGAATTTTGTTAATAGTATTTTAGCTGTAGCCATTTTTCTGGAATGTATTGCTGATAAATTTTAATTCTTCTTTAAGTGCTTTCTCACTGGAGCAAATCTTCAAAGCTGTTTTTTAGTGTGTTAATGACACCTAGTTTTTATGTTGGGTAGAGGTGTTAGGAGTTTGTGTATATATTGGCTAGTATGTGTAGGCTTCTGGTAGACAGTGAAGGAAAGACTGCCAGAAAGAAGACATAAGACAAATGTATCTAGAAAAGGATGTATGTTCTGACTTTCAATCTCAATTGCAAATTGTATGCATTTGTGATGTTTGTTTATGTGGCTGAGGAAAGTGTCTAATGTCTGGCGGCTATGAAACCAGATAGCAAAACGTTCATCAATGTATCTAAGTCAGACTTTGGATTTTAAAGTACAGGAATCTAGAGCACATTGCTCAAAACCTTCCATATAAAAGTTAGTAATTGGGATGGCAACGGGGAGCCTATGGCTGTGGCAAAACACTTCTAGAAAGTGTTTTGCCACACAAAATAGCCAGAACATGTGCAAAGAGTGCCATGATATCCAGAGGGAATTTATCATGTAAAAGAAGAATTGTATCATTGATTGGGACATTTGACGATGTCCCAGAGAGTCAAAAGAGTCTAATAAATCACTTTTTTTCCAGTGTGGTCTTTAATTTTGTTTACAAAGTATTGTGTGTTTTTAACATAGGAAGGGGAATGACCTACCAACTCCTTAAGTAATAAAGCTAGTTTTTTGGGCTAAATGATAATTGGGGCTGGCTATACCTTAAACTATCAGGGGGAGCAGTACATTCTGCCTGTGAATGTTGGGTAAACCATAAATTCTCGAGAAACAAGTGTAGAGCGGAAGTAAGTTTTTTAACTGTATCCTCAAGCCAAGAAGTGACTGATTTAATTAATTTTCCTGTTTTCTTTTTTATCTGATTAGTTGGGTTATAGTTAACAAGTTGACAGGTGCTGTTGTCTGGGACCAATTGATTAATTTTTTCCAAATATGTTTTTTTCTAAAAATATATTTTTAGAAAATGTTTTTGTCATTTTTTCTAAAAATAACAGCAGCACTGCCTTTATCAGCTCTAGTGATTATGATGTCCTAATTTGATTTTAATGATTTCAAAGCTATCTATTCAGATTTGGTTAGGTTGCTAATTATTGTTTTCGTATTATTCAAATTTAAAATTTTTGAGGATTCCAATCATATTTTGTCTGCTATAGTGGTTGGGAGAAATCTTAAGCTTCTTTCAATACGGTATATAAAGTCTCATTTGTTAACAGTCCTGGGTGACATGTAGCAAAGCTGAAACCATTGCTAAGTAGTAAGAGTTCACCATTGTTCAGGGCGTGATTAAAAGGGTTGATCACATGAGAGTTCACTGAAGGCATTTGGGAACTCCTATTATCACTTACTTCTGGTTGGCTGTCATTATCCTCTCTTCTTAGTAGTTGGCTGTTATTGTTATCACTGGCTTGTGGTTGGCTGTTTTCATCCACTGCAGAAAAATTAAAATACATAAATTGGCTAACTGAATATTTTCGTCTTTAAGTGTATGAAATTTGGATATAAGTTTTACTTTCTTTGTTTCAAGAATATGATTAGTAGAGTTGTCAGTAATCCTCTCAAGGATATCCCGCATATCTAGAATTAAACAACTTAAGCGTTCCGATTGCCAGGCATACAAAAATATATTGGAAAAATTTGGGTAAAAGAGCAAAGCTAATAATAATGGCAAATGCCTGTTGATTTCTGCTCAGGACATGAACTGGTTATTACTAACACAATGTTCCAACATAAAAATGTGCACAAATTCACATGGAGTGAAGAGGCAAGGAATAAGAAAAGTCTCATTGACTATGTTATTGTTGATATAGTACATCCACACTTTGTAGAGCTTTGCTTGGCTTGATGCCAAGAATAGTCAATTCATGCTGAAGGGGAGAAAGAAATGAAGGACATACGAATTGGTTGCCAACACGCGAAATCACATGCTTTATAGATAAAATTTTCCAACTGTTATACAAGCAAAATAGTTACCACTTTAAAAACTACAATGATCATAAAAGAGAAGATAATCTTCCAATGTGTAATAATAAAAAACTCATCAAAGATGACAGATTGAATACCCTATTATTGGAATGGATTCTCCTTTTTGTGACATGCACAGAAGTGTTGAAGGATCTCGAATCTGTGGGCATGTTTTACTGATGTATTCTCCCTGGTGCAGGACACAGAGTGTACAGAGGATTTGAAATTGGAAGTGATCACCATTTAGTCTTGAGCAGGATAAAATTGAATTTCATATTGAATAGAACATGATGTAAGAAAGTTCTCGAACGAATACGAGTTGAGCAGCTCTCAGATGTGAACTGTAGACTTGTGCTCTTAGAGAATACAGAGCAAATGTAAGAAAGCTAAACACTGTGTAAAACTAGCTAAACAAAAGTCATGAGAGGACTTTGGCAAGAATATAGAAAATAAATATCAAGAAGGTGGCAAAATATTCTGGAGGTTGTTGAAGAAGCTAAGGAATGGAGGAAAGAGTGCTGTAAAAGGAGTTGGAGATGATAAAGGTGACATGAAAACGGAAGAAAAAAATATCCTTGAAGAATGGAGTAATTACTTTGAAAAACTGCTAAACGAAACAAGCAGTGATGATAGCACAATGGTAAAAAAATCTACCGCCGACCACCACTAGTATTTTCATTATTTAATTTCATTAGATAATCACAAACACCAATGCCCATGGCGGGATTCGAACCTGCAGCCTTTTGGCTAGAGAGCGGATATGCTAACCACTCTGCCAACCAGGCTGGCAGAGTGGTTAGCATATGCAGCATATTAGACTCATTTGTGTAACCTATACGTTTTGAACATAAATTTATATGTTCAAAACGTATGAACATATAAATTTATGTTCATATGTTTTGGTGTGATGTAAACAAGAGATGACATTCCAATCAATACTATGTAAAGTATTCAGGGCATGTTCAGAAAGGCCAGATTTACCATTGTTATTGAATTTAATGTGCCATTTATGTTCTTTTTTTTTTCTGATAGGTATTGTGCCATTTATAGTGTTTCATACTGTATACACTGTACCTGTAATTCGTCCTATATAGGTGAAACAGGATGCGCAAATGTCTAATAATTTATTGATTTGACTTTTTGTTGGATAACTGCAGATAACACTATAGGTTGACCTATCTCTTAATAAGATATTAATTTTGCAATTATATTCAGTGGTATTCATGACAACAGTGACATTACCTTTATCAGTCTTCATGATGACAACACTGGTTTCTGGCATAGGGAGTGAAGAGTTTGTACTTATGAGAAGGTACATTTAAAAGAGGTGGATTTGCTTTGTGTAACATTTGGGCAATCTCAAAACATAATTTATTAGCTGCATCTATACATAATTCTCAGACACCTTTTTCTACATTTACCATGATTTGTAAGTAAGAGATATGTTGAGGAGACAAGGAAAAATCAGGATCTTTAGATAAAACATTTTCATTATTATTACATGACACCTCCAGGGAGTCCAAAGACTCATCAAGGGAGGGCACTTACTCTACAACTCTCTGTCTCCACCAACTACACCAACACGACATCTACCGCCCACCACCATCACACTAGCATTTCCAGAAAATCACAAACATCCATGCCCACAGTAGGATTCGAACCTGCAGCCCTTCAACTGGATATGCTAACCAATTGGCCAACCATCATTTGTTATTGGTCTATTAGTTAAATTTATAATCCAGCTGTTGTGGTTAGACTAAGTTATTGGCTGAATTAGTGAATCTATATAATTCACTGATTCTATGTAATGTACTCTTTCTTCCATTTCTAAACTTTTCCAATAGCTTCAAAACATTATGCCACCTTCCTGATATTTATTTTCTATACACTATAGTTTTCCAATGACTTATGTTTAGATAAGTTTAGCTTTCTTATATTTTTCTTTGTATTCTGAGTACTCTGGTATATTGAGTATTCTAGTATTCTGATTATGGGTATTCTGAGTACTCTGGATGTCAGTAAAACTGTGGGACTTATGATGGTATTTCACCATGGATTTTGTGCTAAAGAACTGATAGCTCCTTTGAACTGGCTTTTCAATATAAGTCTGGCTACAGGAAAGGTGCCCAGGGAATGGAAGGAAGGTAAGATAGTGGCATTGCATAAGGGCGATAGCAGACTGGAAGTGTCTAATTATAGGCCAGTTTGTGTGTCATCAGTAATTATTAAGATCTTGGAGAAATTAGTGAGGGACTGTATACAGCATTGGGCAGATGAGGGTAATGTTATCCGTGAGAGTCAACATGGATTTGTTAAGGGATGCTCTTGTTTTAGTAATATGCTAGCCTTTCATAATAAAGTTACAAGAGCAGTAGATGAGGGAAAGGCATATACTGCCATTTTCTTGGCTTTAGTAAAGGCATTTTGACAGGGTGCCACATGATAAGCTGATATTTAAGTTGCAGCACATGGGATTGGATGTCAGTTTAGTCAACTGGATTCAGGATTGGCTGTCCGATAGGTATCAGAGAGTTGTGTATGGTGGGGCAGTTTCAAGGAGGCAGAAGACAAGTGGGGTCAGTACTGGGACCTATATTGTTTAACCTTTATATCAATGACATTGTCAGTGGATTGCAGGGGGTGGATATTCAGTTGTTTGCAGATGATGTGAAGCTGGAAAGGGTTATTAGTAATAGTGCAGATTTCTTGTCTCTCCTACTTCCTCCAGTACAACTCCTCCAATGTTCTGACCCTGATCACACCACACTTGGACTATTGTTCTCAAATTTGGTCCCCAGGATTTGAAGGGGATAAATGAACTGTGAAAAGGGTACAGAGGCAGATAACAAAGATGGTTTCAGGATTATACAATGCTAGTTATGAGGATCGGCTGAGGGTATGTGGACAGCAGAGTTTGGCAGATAGAAGAAGGAGAGGTGATATTATTAAGACTTTTAAACCACTGAGAGGTGGTTACAGGTCAGCATCGACACTGGGGAGTTCTTTTGCTTGGTTGAATGGGAAGGAGTGATGACAAGAGGTCATCCCTGGAAGTTACGAAAGGAAGCTGTCAGCAAGAGGGTGAGGAGTGGTTTCTTTGCATGGAGGGTGGTTGAACTGTGGAATGCATTGCCTGATAGAGTGGTGAGAACGAGAACGGTCAGTGAGTTTAAGGAGTTAAGGAGTGGTATGATAGACTTTGTGTTTCCTAGGAGGGACCTCCACCGATGAGTCTTTTGACTCCATGGAGGCCTGAATAATAATAAGTAAATCTAACATACTTAATAGGAACTTCCAGTACACTTTCCTCTTTTCCAGTTACAAAATGCATATTAAAATTATTATAAAAACTTATATCAAAGTTATACTGTACTAAGATTAGATGTACAAAAATATTATTATGGCCTAGAAATGTTTGTAATGATATTGAACTTAGTATGAGCAACTTACTAACATAAATACTGTATCCATTCCTAAGAAATGTAAAAATTTATACACCAGAACAAACACTCCTGGATATGTGCAACTCCGAATACCTTCTTTCCATTCCCATGTTAAGTGACCATAACTAGTTAAAAAAAAAAAGTGGGGAGGGGAAGAAGAGAGAGAAAGGCATATTAAAAACAGAATTGACAAATTATTTATCCTAAAAAAATTTTTAAATTGAGCATATAAAATGAATTATTCATGAAAAGGATAAGAAAAAAAAAAATCTATATTTTCCACTCAAGCAAAAAAACTATCATCTGTGCTTTAGCCAAAGTTTCTTCTAAGCATAACAATATTACAATAACAAGTAACTTGCCTCAAGTTTGCACCTTCATAATTGCATTACTTAAAAGATAATCTCTATAAAGCCTTAATAAAAAGAAAAAAAGTCCTCAGGAGATCATCATTTAGTCCACAGATGGCATACTAGCCTTGTATAAGCTTGGTGGCTCCCTGCCTGTGTGTGGAAATGATGTAAAAAAGAAAATCTTATTGTAATGTTGTTATATTCAGAAGAAACCAAACATTATGAGACAAATCATTAATGCCAACCTAAAACCTCTAACAGTTACTTTTTAAAATACAAGATAATGCTTGATTTTTACTATTATTATTACTACTATTACTATTTATTATTATTACTACCAGGAAAGATCAGTGCCACATCGATGAAGGCTACACATCACCCAGCTGCTATATCTCTCCTTGAATTTATTCACACAACCTACATTCACCACCTCCAGAGTTAAGACTTCTATGGTCATACAGTGCTCTACAAGAGAAAAATCGAGCTCTCACCCTTTCCTTGACTGCATTCAATCTCACCTTTCATGTTTGCCCTCTCATCCTCTTCCTCCCTCCACAATTTTTCATTTTGAAATGAAACATTCCTTCTACTAGTATTCTATATAATCTTTTCAGAAATTTGTTGGGTCCATCATATCACCCTCTTTCTCCTGTTCACTAGTTGCAGTCCACACATTCTCAAGCTATCCTCATAATCTACATTTCATTCTCCTCCATCACGTCAAAAACTAAAAGACTAAATCTGCATACAATAGTCCAGATTAGGTCATATCAAGGCTTTTTAAACAGGCAAAATGACAACCTTGATTGAAAATACAATTCAGAGAATAATTTAAATACTGAAATAGACACTAACATGTATTTGCAATTTTTGCTATATGGCCATCAAACTTCTAAGAGCCCCAGGCTGATCCATTTCCTGACCCATAATCTCAAGAATATAATAAACCACTGGGTATTTCACCACACCATCATGCATAACTTAACATTTACTAACATTGAAATAACAATTTTCACATGCCCACAATTCCAACCTATTCAATCATTCTGCAAGCATCATTCAGTCACATTCCTGATTAAACTGCAAATCTTTGCACCACCACCAGCAAACAACTGTGTATCTTCTTTCTTCCATTTTGAAGAATTTATGGAGACAAAAACACATGTTGGAGTAATTATTTTACTTATGATTATGAAAATAACACTCGATACTTCCACCTCTGTATTGAGGTCATCATCAGGAAAAACATACATATGCAAAGGACACAAGCATAACACTACACAAAAATAAGATAAATCTAAATGTTTTGTTAATCATTTTCTGTTAATCATAGCCTGACCTCTGGTGGGAGAAAAAACAATAATAATAAATAAAATATACACAAATATAAATTATTTAACAAAATAAAACTAATTAATTAATTAGTTTTATTAACTAAAAATTAATTAAAAAATAATAAAAGTTTTATAGTGAAACTTCATTAAACACATCTCTATAGTCCTATATTAAAGTTTTCTTGTGTTGGGATTCTGCTATCATGTTCTGGATGCTATATAAGTTGCAGATGAGGCCTCCAGATTCTTGGAATTACTAATCCATCATTCTTATTGAGATTCAAATGATGTTTTAGCATCTCACAAGCTTCCATGAAC
The DNA here is from genome assembly GCF_054136105.1 of Typopeltis vanoorti. Lineage (NCBI taxonomy): Eukaryota > Metazoa > Arthropoda > Arachnida > Uropygi > Thelyphonidae > Typopeltis > Typopeltis vanoorti. Next base: position 40,729,396 of record NC_143550.1, read on the forward strand.
TTTCTTTCAAACCAGTTTTGATGCAGTGTAGGGACTTGTGCCCATCCAGTTGATTCTGTGACATGTTTGAAGTGCAGAGTCTGACAGGCCTGCTTTTACAATAGTGGAGGAATTTAATGTGGTGTTTGTGATCGTCTTTTCATTATTGGGATGGTGTGACCTGTTTCCCCCTACATAGAGGAAACAGGTTGCAAGCAAATTGAAATTTGTAAACCCCTCTCTACCTTGCCCAACCATTTTTTTTTTTTTTTTGACTGCAATTAAACAAAATTAGTGCGTATTGCCTTCCTTAAGCATAAAATATAGTTCTGATCCAGTAATAAATTTTCTAGCTTCCTGGGTAGTCACTCATTCAAGCTTAGGAGTGTCATCCTCATCACTTTCTTTTTACTTCTATATTCCTCTGATGTTTTGCTTCAATTCCATCCTCAAAATCTTCACTTTCACCAACTGAAGTTAACCATCAATGGAGACAAACACTTCATTGTGTCTGATGTTTTTCACATCGAATTAAAATGCCATTTTCACCATTGGGCCATATCTGGCATATCCATGATTGTGATTGAATGCTTAAAAACCATAGTGAGCAAAACAGTGTTGAATGATCTTGTTGCTTATTCTTCACAAACTATCAGCTATAAACTGTACTGCTTGAAAAAGACTTTTGCATTGCCCTCCTTAGCAATTCTCATAAAGCAGTAAATTTTTTATTAATTTCCATTGTAATTCCATGTCCCATTTCATAAGCCAATTCTTAAAAAATGTATATAGAATCTTGGCATTTTTGTTTGCATGGTACTGAAATGGTAAATCCATTCTAATCTCTTTAAAGCACTGAGGCCTGGTCCTGTTTCCAATAACTAACAACTTTTGTATATCAGTTCCTGGCATATTTGAACAGCATGACACTGTACAATTCATTGTTTTCTTTCATCTAAACAATGTAGTATGTTCATAAGATAAGAATCCATCCATGTGGCATGATAAAATAGCTGTTTCGCCATTATTGCAGGTGTCATCAGCACGAAATTTTTGAATCAAGATTACATAATTTTTTTAACACTCCATGTGATAGAGATTAACAGCTAGCCCAATGAAATAATCAATGTATCACTGAAACTGAAATCAAACTGAATCTGGGTCTTTTTCCTGCCATCTTGGTATTGAACACCTGTTTTGCTAATCTTTCCTCTCCCATTCTATTTAAGTGACCATATCACCTTAGATTAGTCCTGCTCACATATTCTTGAATGCAAACAATGTCAAATACTTAATATCTTCATTTTTAATATAATTCTGCCATTGATGCCGTCTGTTCAGGCCCCTAATTTTTCTAAGAACTCTCATATATGTGTGGTCTCCCTAATCTTTAATCAAGTGCTTATTTCTCATTATTCACCAACTCTCAGAATCATAACTTAAAAACACTCTTGTATACTGCTATTTTAATGTTTTGGCTAATTTCTCTCTTATTCCATATAAATTTATTCAACCGACATCCCACCATACCAGTTTTGATTATTCTGTTGTCTATTTCCAGATTTAACACACACATCTTCACAAAAAATTGCACCTCAATAGCTGAAATATTTTACTTGTTCTATAGGCTTACCATTCAGATGTAGATGAAGTTTTCTATGTTTCTGCCTATTTTCACAGTTGAGGTCTTTTTATTGCTGATTTTCATAACTTCTGAGTCTTTTTATTGCTGAAAATCCTAGAAACTTGCACTGGATATGTTTAGGAGTACATCATCATCTGCATAAAGCAAACAGCTAAGGCTGATATCTCTAATTCTAATATCAGGCCTAATGCCACTTTCATTCATAATGTGATCCATATAGATGAATAAAAGTGGTGATAATATGCATCCTTGTCTTACCACTGATTTTACAGCAAACCATCTTCCTGCATTTCCTTCAAACTGCTGACTTACAAATTAAATAGACTATGCATTGACCTGTAAAATGTTCCATTTCCCCCATATAACAGCAGTGTTTTGAAAAGCTTTTCCCAGTACAAGGGAGCAGTTGAAAAGTTCTGAGAAATACCTAGAACAAAAATTATATTAAAGCTACTGATACAACTACAAGAAAGATCATATCTTAAAACCCTTTAATCTCCAGGTTTCATCAAATTGTAATAATTTGTTCATTTTCTTTTAGGATACATAAAAAGATATGTCAGACATTTTGAAGAAATTCAAAGACAGATGTGCAGGATGTCATCAAGTTTTTCATGCTGAAAGAAAAGTCTGTAACTGAAATTCCCCCAACTTTGTGTGAGACTTTAGGGGACTGTGCCTCAGCATATCCAACAGTCACCAGATGGGTAATCAAGTTTAAAATTGGCATCCTGAGACAACAGACACCCCCAGGTCAGGAAGACCTTTCACAGCGATCACACCTGAAAACATCAATGCAGTGCATGCCATGATCCTTGTTAATAGACAAATACCAGCTGAAAAAAAAACATTCAAAGCCTCTGGGATACCCAGGAAACAAGCTGGTCTCATTATCCACCAACATCTTTACATGCAGAAGCTCTCAGGCATTCAAACATTTGGTTGCCCCAAATGTTTGAATGCCGACCAAAAGAGAGAACGTGTGCTGTCATCTCAAGGGATTTTGGGTCATTTCAAAAAATCTATTGCAAATATTTTAGCTCGTATTGTGACTGTTGATGAAGCATGACATCATCGTCATGACCCAAACAACAGTCAATGGAATAGAGACACAAAGGTTCTCCACTACCATAAAAGTTCTGAACCCAAAAGTCAGCAGGGAAGGTTCTTGCCATTGTCTTTTGGAATATGGATGGTGTAATCCTTACTAAGTACCTCAAAAAAAAAAAAAAGATGAAACTGTTACAGCAGCAGTTTATTCAACAGCTCTGAAAGAATTAAAGGGGGTACTGAAGGAAAAACACCACAGGAAACTGAGCAGAGGCATGTTGCTTTTGCAGAACAATGCATCTGCTCACAAAACCCGACAGACAATACATAACTTGGGCTTTCAATGTCTGTCTCAACCACCCTATTTGCCAGATCTCGCCCCATCTCACTATTTGTTACTCCCAAATTTAAAGAAACAAAATTTACCACAGATGACGAAGTCGTATATGCAGCTGAGGACTGGTGCAACAAGGGAAACTTTTTTTTTCTCAGAGGACTGCAAATGATGCAGCAGTGTTGTAACAAGTGCATAACACTTCATGTAAGTTAGGTGGTTCTACCTCAATTCCTTTACAGTGATTATCACAACTTTTCAACTCTCGTACACCTTATCATATGCCTTTCCAGATCTACAAAACTTAGGTACAGATCCTTGTCATATTCTCCTGATTTCTCAACCATTTGCAGGAAGCAAAAATCTGATATTGGCAACCTGTATATTTACCAAACCCAGCTTGTTCTTTTCCAAGTTTCTCTTCCACAATTTTTCTCAATCTCTTTTCAAGTATGCTTGCATAAATCTTACCTAGAAACACTTAGTAGAGAAATTCCTCTGTAATTCTCACATTCCTCTTTATTTCCTTTTTTTTTTGTGCAGCCACTGCAAAATTTTTATAACTCCATATTTGAACATTTCCAGTCAAATATCTACTCCAGCTGCCTTTCGACATTTCAAGTTTTTGATGGCTTTTTCTACCTCAAGTATTTATATGTACTCATCTTTGCATTTCTCTAAAATTTTCTACTGCAATTCTCTCACTGCTTGTTTAATTTAACAGTCTTTCAAAGTGATTACTCCAGACATCTAGGATATAATTATCATCAGTTTTCATGTCACCTTTATCATCGTTGACTTCCTCCATTTCTAAGCTTTTTCAGTAGCCTCCAGAACATTTTGCCACATTCCTGATATTTAATATCAGGAAGGTGGCATATTAAATAGATATTTAATCCGGATAAAGGATTAAACTAAATTTATTATATTCTAACCAAGTGAAAAATAAACTTTCAACATCTTTCTCTAAATCCAGAGTAATTTATTAAAAAGGCAGCACACCATTTGGCAACTCCTATAGGTAGAGATGACCTTGCTAATGCTTCTGGCTGGAGAGACCTCAATAAAGGTTGAAACTAGTCTGGGTTGTGGCCCTTCTCTTAATGCATAACATTAGACATATCTGCAAGGAGATGTGTTTTGCATTATGGGAGATACTGAGATAGGAGTGATATCTCCACTTGGGCCTGGCTCCCACTGAAGAGACCTCAATAAAGGTTGAAACTAGTCTGGGTTGTGGCCCTTCTCTTAATGCATAACATTAGACATATCTGCAAGGAGATGTGTTTTGCATTATGGGAGATACTGAGATAGGAGTGATAGTAGCTTGCTCCACCTTTGCAAGGAGTCACCCTGGTGTTGCACTACCTTACCCCAGTCCTGAAGATACTTTCAGGCACAAACTTTGTTTGCTCACACTTGGATAAAGGATTAAACTAAATTTATTATATTTCCTGATATTTACTTTCTATATTCTTACCAAAGTATTTTAATTACTTTTGTTTAGCTGCTTTCACACATAACTTAGCTCTCTTACATTTTTCTCTGTATCCATTCAGAGCATTCTCTGAATATTGAACATGTTCTGAATGCTACGAACTTTCAGTATGCTTTCTTTTTTTTCAGGACTGCTTCTTTAACTTCCTGTGTTCACCATGTTATTTTTCTATCCTTGCAGACAACTTCACCACATACCTCCCTAGCTGACTCAATCAAAGTCCTCTTCTGAGTATGCCACTCAGACTCCATGGTTTGGTTCTTGTTTTCAATCTGCTTCATTTTGTATTCAATAATGTTTGTATAGTCGAGTCAACAGTTACCTGTAAAATCTGCTCAACTTTTTTAAAAAACTTTCTTACATACTTTTTTTTTTCAATGTGATATCCATTTTTATCCAAACTAAGTGATGGTCACTTTCAATATCAAATCCTTTGTAGACTCTTGTATCCTAAACCAGCATGAAGATATCACTAGCAACAATAACATAATCAATACTTTTCTTATTTCTTGTGTCTGATCACCAGATGATTGGCCTGTTACAGTTACATATTAGGCTTCACGACCTATTATGAATTCGAAGCTGGAAATCCCGCAGAATAGGTCGATCAATCCTATTACAGGAGTGTCCTATTGAAGCATGTGTTCATGGGACCGGTTTGCCTGTTCTGGGGAACAAAAAAACTTGAGTTTCCAGGTTTTTCAAATGACTGCTAGTACGAGACCAGCTAACTCACCTTTGGTTGAAAGAGACCAGATAAAGTCTCCTCACATCACTGACAGGAATTGAATCCAGGTCTTTCTGACCAAAGGGCTCTGTCTATACCAACTGAGCTACAGAGGCCTTGTGCACACTTTATGTTGAAAAATGGCGTTAGTAATCCCTAGTCCATATGCTGAGCAGAAATCCAGCAGATAATACTTACCATTATTATTAGCCTTGCCTTTTCTCCAAATTTTCCCAAAACATTTTTATATGCCTGATGGAATTCACTCACCATTTTACTGTTTAGATCTCCAACAAGTATTACTTTTCCATTTTCTTTATGTCAGCTGCCTGCTCAAATCACTCGAAAAATTCCTCTACTTCATCCTTAAGAGATTCTTTTGTGGAACATATGCACAAAAAATTTCATTGTCCATTTCCCTATTTTGATGTTTGTCCATGTAACTCTGCTTGAAACTGTCTTCCAATCAAGAAGTTTATTTGTTTCAGCGATGCCAATTATGTCCAAATGGTACTTTTCCAGTTCTTCTGCAAGCTCAATTTCCTTTCCATTAATACTCCTTATACTGAGAGTTGCTATCTTCAGTTCTTCTGTTGGGTTTGTTCTTTTTATAGGTTTTATTTCTGGGAAAATTCCCATGTTGGGAATAAGAAAATATAATTCCTCTAAGAAAATATTATTAATTTTATGGCTATTTAGCCTATTTTTGTTTAGGAGTGCCCCTTTTTATAATGTCATTGGCTTTTTACTCAGTTCTAAGGCATTACTGAAGTTTTGCATACATAAATATATGAAGAATATAAGAGAAAATTTGGACATACCTTTAGCATGTTGCTGGCTGTCTTCTAATTTAGCAACATCCTGGCATGTGCAACAACATTTATCTGCTGTCTGGTGGGAGTATGATTGAAAGGAAGGAAGGGGGGTAGAGTTCCAAAAACCCCTTCCTTTCAATCATACTCCCATCAAACAGCAGATGAATGTTGTTGCCACACTCCAGGATGCAACTGAATAAGGATAGCCAGCAACATCCTAAAGGTATGTCCGAATTTTCCCTCTTATATTCTTCATATATTTATTTATGTAAAACTTCAGTAATGCCTTAGAACTGAGTAAAACACCAATGACATTATAAAAAGGGGCACACCTAAACAAAAACAGGCTAAATAGCCATAAAATGAATAATATTCTGGAAGCTGTTGAGAAAGCTCAGGAATGGAGGAAAGAATGCTATAAAAGGAATTATGGATGATAAAGGTGACATGAAAACTGGAGAAAAATGTATCCAAGTAATCACTTTGAAAAATTGCTGAATAAAACAAGCAATGAATGACAGCACAGTGATAAAAAAAAAAAAAAAAACACCCAGACAGGCATGCAATTAGGAATAAATATTCATACATGAAATAGAAAAACACCATCAAAAGCCTGAAATGTGGAAAAATGATATTCAACCAGCAATTCTCAAGTATGGAGATATAAAAGTATTGCAGAGGCTGTAATGTTCAGAAGGCCTGGACAGAGGGAGGAATTCCAGATGATTGGAGTAGAGTTCTCATAGTATAATAAATTTAGTTTAATCCTTTATCCAAGTGTGAGCAAACAAAGTTTGCACCTGAAAGTATCTTCAGGACTGGGTTAAGGTGGTACACACCAGGGCAACTCGTTGCAAAGGTGGAGCAAGCTACCAACACTCCTATCCTAGTATCTCCTATAATGCAAAACACATCTCTTTGCGGATATGTCTATTGTTATGCATTAAGGGAAGGGCCACTACCCAGACCGGTTTCGACCTTTATTGAGGTCTCTTCAGTGGGAGCCAGGCCCAAGTCGAGATATCAGGCAGAAGCATTTGCAGGTCATCTCCACCTATAGGAATTGCCAATTGGTGTGCCACCCTTTTTTAATAGATTACTCTGGATTTAGAGAAAGATGTTGAAAGTTTATTTTCCACTTGGTTAGAGTATAATAAATTTAGTTTAATCCTTTATCCAAGTGTGAGCAAACAAAGTTTGCGCCTGAAAGTATCTTCAGGACTGGGTTAAGGTGGTACACACCAGGGCAACTCGTTGCAAAGGTGGAGCAAGCTACCAACACTCCTATCCTAGTATCTCCTATAATGCAAAACACATCTCCTTGCGGATATGTCTATTGTTATGCATTAAGGGAAGGGCCACTACCCAGACCGGTTTTGACCTTTATTGAGGTCTCTTCAGTGGGAGCCAGGCCCAAGTCGAGATATCAGGCAGAAGCATTTGCAGGTCATCTCCACCTATAGGAATTGCCAATTGGTGTGCCACCCTTTTTTAATAAATTACTCTGGATTTAGAGAAAGATGTTGAAAGTTTATTTTCCACTTGGTTAGAGTATAATAAATTTAGTTTAATCCTTTATCCAAGTGTGAGCAAACAAAGTTTGCGCCTGAAAGTATCTTCAGGACTGGGTTAAGGTGGTACACACCAGGGCAACTCGTTGCAAAGGTGGAGCAAGCTACCAACACTCCTATCCTAGTATCTCCTATAATGCAAAACACATCTCCTTGCGGATATGTCTATTGTTATGCATTAAGGGAAGGGCCACTACCCAGACCGGTTTCGACCTTTATTGAGGTCTCTTCAGTGGGAGCCAGGCCCAAGTCGAGATATCAGGCAGAAGCATTTGCAGGTCATCTCCACCTATAGGAATTGCCAATTGGTGTGCCACCCTTTTTTAATAAATTACTCTGGATTTAGAGAAAGATGTTGAAAGTTTATTTTCCACTTGGTTAGAGTATAATAAATTTAGTTTAATCCTTTATCCAAGTGTGAGCAAACAAAGTTTGCGCCTGAAAGTATCTTCAGGACTGGGTTAAGGTGGTACACACCAGGGCAACTCGTTGCAAACTTGTTGCAACGAGTTGCCCTGGTGTGTACCACCTTAACCCAGTCCTGAAGATACTTTCAGGCGCAAACTTTGTTTGCTCACACTTGGATAAAGGATTAAACTAAATTTATTATACTCTAACCAAGTGGAAAATAAACTTTCAGTTCTCATAGTACTCATATATAAAACGGAAAATAAAACTGAATATCAGAATTAGAGAGGTATTTCCCTACTGAGTGTTCCTGGTAAGATTTATAAGTGTACTTGAGAAACGGTTGAGAAGGACTGTTGACTGGAAGCTTGGTGAAGAAAAAGCTGAATTCAGGTCAAGTAGAGGTCTGTCAGGATCAGATTTTCACTTTACAACAAATAATAAAATGAGAAATTGTGGAATATAACAAAAATCTGAATTTAAGTTTTGTAGGCCTGCAAAAGGCATATGACAAGGTGCCAAGGGAAAAGCTCTTCAAAACACCACAGTTATATGGGGTCAATGGAGCATTATATCAAGCATGCTTAGTCTTTATTTGAGTTGTAAGTCAGCAGTTAGAATTGAAGGAAGTACATGAAGATGGTTTAATATTAATTCTCCTGTCAGACAATTATGTGCATTATCCTCTCAGTTATTCATTATCTATATGGATCACATTATGAAGGAAAGCAGTACAATCTGATATTAAAACTGGAGATGTTAATCTCAGCTCTTTACTTTATACAGATGATGTTGTACTTTTAAATAGATCCAGTACAAGGTTTCCTGACTAGACTGAATAACTGTTGTAATAAATTTGGTATGAAAATCAGCAATAACAAGACAAGGACAATGAAAATAGGCAGAAACATTGAAAATATCAACTGCATCTTAAAGATAACCTATAGAACAAGCAAAACATTTCAGTTATTTAGGTACAATTTTTAGTGAAGATGGTAAATTAAATATGGAAATAGACAACAGAATCAACAAAAAGCTGGTAAGGTAGGAAGTCAACTGAATAAATTTATATGGAATAAAACACTAAATTATAAGACAGTGTTCAAAACAATTTTAAGTTATGGATCTGAGAGATGGATTAGAAATAAAACACTTAACCAAAGACTAGAGACCACAGACATGAGAGTCCTGAGAAAGATTAGGAACATGAACAGATGGCATCAATGGCAATATCATATTAAAAACGAGGATGTTAGGAAAGAACTTGATATTGTTAGTAGAGCTAATCTCATGTGGTGGGAGAAGAAATATTAGCAAAACGAGTTTTCTGCCAAGTTGGTAGGAAAAAAGAACCCAGAGGAACACCAAGGTAGATTGATACAGCAAAAAGTGACTTAGAAGACAGAAATATAAGATCTGATAATGCTGGAGTCTTGACAAATAATATATTGATTTGGAGGAAAATTTTTGATAGGAAGTTAGTAGTGATGTAAATTCTTCATGAGTAAATCCTTGATGAGTCTTTGGACTCTCTGGAGGTGTCAAATAACAATAATAATATCCTGCATACCCCTTGAGGGTACATGTCAGGAATTGGATGATGGTTATGATGATAGAATGAAATGAAGAGATGGCATCTGGAAATAAGGAAAATAAATGCAAGAGCACATTCAAGGACTGAGTCTTAGATCTGATAATTTTATCAAAGGATGTGATTGTAAACGGAAATATGAAGACTTCTGTAAGGAAAGGACATATGAGGAATTACAGGGGTAGCGATTATGAAAAGCTGAGTAGACAGTTTGGAGCTACAGCATGGAATGAATTAAAGAAGGAAGGAAAAAATGCTGCTTGAGGAGTGACAAAAAAGATACTTAACAGCAACAACAGGTGAATGTATTCCAAAAGTCAAAAGGCTGAATAAAGAAGGTGTGTTGTCGAATGAATGAATAAAGGGATTAAGCATGAAATCTGCAAGAAAGCACTGTGAAGGTAGCACAAGATAAATATGGTAACAGTTGTAGAAAGAGTAAAGCATGCAGATCAGGAAAGTGACTTTCACAGAAAAAGTATAGCATGAGCAGAAATTAGTAAATCAGGAAAAGAAAAATCCTAGGAAATATTTTAATTTTTTTTTATGTGCTAAATAGAAAGAAGAATGATTATAACAAGATGATGTTAATGGATGAAAGTGGTAAACTGGTAACTGCAGTAGAGGACACAAATTCAATGAGCAATTCATCAAAGTGGATAACTAAAATTATATCTAGATGCTACAATGTTGTTATGAGGATAAACTGATATGCAATATCAATTAGGCAATAGGACTTGATGACATACCATGTCTTAAGAGAATGTTCCAGGAAGTTAACTGGAGTATACAATTGTTTGCAAATTGCAAAACTGGGGAGAGTAATGGGGAATCAAGAAGATTATGGTTCCATTGTATAAGGCCTTGATAAGGCTTCATATGTATTACAGTGCACAGAAGTGGTCCTTAGGCTAATTTCTGGAGAAGGCCAAGGTAGTAACTGGTCTTTGAAATATGGAACAGGAAGACAGACTGAGGAATGCAATTATAAAGCTTTGTGAATAGGAGGAGAGGGAATACGATCATGATGTTTAAATTGGTAAAGAATTGATACTGGGTTTAATGTGGAAGAAATTTTTTAGAATACTAAAAGGAAAGAGAACAGGGAAGCCATACCTGGAAAATGTATAAAGAGGGTGCAGAAAGACATAAGGAGCATATTCTTTGTATGGAGAGTGGTTGGCAGGTGAAATGCATTGCCTAACAATGTGGTAAATGCAAATATACTGAATGAGTTTAAAGTACTGTTTCATGGTCTTTGTTTGTAACAGTGTGTACCTCCTGCAACAAGTGACTCTAAGGGGGTGTGTGTTAAAATAATAACAGTCAGCTTAGTTCTAGATTACCGAGATTAATCCAAAATCTACAACAAGCAATGCAATTAAATGAAGAAAGCAATGATTAAAAAACATTCAAGTTCTGATGGATTACCTGTATTTAGTTCTATATAGATACATACCCAAATGTTAAGTGGTGTGCAACTTCTAATGATTGCCAGTATTCATCTGGAACAAAAGCTGTTTGCACAAAAAATACTGTCAATAAGCGACAGCACATAAAAACTAATAATGCTATAACATTTCCTTTGGCTTGCATGGTAATTGCTGGATCTGCAAATGAAATCACTTTACCAGATTAATGCCATTAGATTTTATTATTGATAGAATTATTTTTAAAAAAAGTAAATTAAAAATACCAGAGTATAGATCCCAATCAGAGTATAGCTTTATTATTAAAAATATTAAATGTCTTTCAGTTAATTTTATTACTTATTTCAGCATCAATAATGCAATTTATTATTATTTGATAATGTCATTAAATGTTAGCACATACAAAATGAAATAATATGAAAAGTTAAACTGCAGAATATTCAGTTTTTGTAGCGCATTCCTCATATAAGGTACATTTCATATGAAAAAATGCTTCATATATAATAAAAAGCATACAAAACACTGTGATGATTGAGTTTATCAGTTGCTACTTTGACCATATTTTGAATAATCAATGGTACTGTTGCTGCTGCTATGTTAATTCTCAACAATTAAAATAATATCTGACAAGGAGTAAAAGCTGTATAATTGAGAGATCTCCAAAAAAGCCATTAAAGGAATGTGGAGAACTAATTCGACCTTCTGACCTAATGCCCAATCTTCACCTTCTCGCGATGAAACTGTTAGGTATGTACCTGGATACTGAACAAACGAGGCTAGGCTGGCAATTTGGAATTTATCCGACCAAACTGTATTCTTATTAGCTTAAACCACAATGTAAAATGATGGTACAACATGAAAGAATTTCATGCCAACTGGAGCAAAGCCCAGTTAAACAAGGCCCCCAATTGTTTTCGCCAGGGAACCAGGGCAAGCAGCAAAAAAGTCAGCTACTGGAACAAATCCTGAAACACATTCCAAATCAGTATCACCACAGTTATAGATTGATACTATCAACATAAGAAGCCTGAAAGACAAAGAAATGGAACTAGCAGAAGAATTGGATACGTACCAAATCAAAATAACAGGAGAGACTGAAACAAAAAACACAAAAATGGTAAGATCTTTCCAAGCAATAAATACAAAATATTATATTCAGGCAATGACAATCAGAGAAAAGAAGGAGTAGCTAGAGTATACAACACTAAATACAAAGCTAATCTTCTTGAATGGAACAGCAGGCAATATCAAGTAGCATGATGTGGGCAAATATCAGAATGAGGAATGGAAAATGAGACTAATTTGTGCCAATGGTCACACAGGAAGTTCTACTAAGATAGTAGTGATGGAATTTTTTAAGGCTTTATAGAAAGCAACTGACACAATGAAAAAGCTAAAGTTGGTTCTTCTTGGAGATCTAAATAGCAGAGTAGGAAATGATTGTCAGACATACAGAAATATTTTGGGAAAATCTGGAGAAAAGAGCAAAGCTAATAATAATGGCAACTACCTGTTGGATTTCTGCTCAGGACATGGACTGGTTATTACTAGCACAATGTTCCAACATATGAATATGCATAATTTCACATGAAGAGAAGCGGCAAAGAATAAGAAAGTCTCATTGACCATGTTACTGTTGATAATGATGTTTTCTCACTGGTGCAGGACACGGGAGTGTACAGAGGATTTGAAATTGGAAATGATCACCATTTAGTCTTAAGCAGAATAAAATTGAATTTCATATTGAAAAGAACATGTGAGAAAGTTTTAAATCATATAAAAGTTGAACATGAACTGTAGACTGAAATATGCAAAAATTATTCAACAAAAATGAAAGAATTTGAGAACAGGCACCAAACCCTGGAGATTCAGTGGCAAGCCCTGAAGAAAACATTGACTGATTCAGCCAGAGAGGCATGTGGGAGGTTGTCGGCAAGGAAAGAAAAATCAGAACTCCAAAGTGGACTCAGGAAGTTCAAGAGGCAGTCAAGGAAAAGAAGAAATCATACAGAAAGTTACTGGCGAGTAAGTCAGCTTGTGCTCTTGGAGAATACAGAGACAAATGTAAGACAGCTAAACACTGTGTAAACTATCTAAACAAAAGTCATGGGAAGACTTTGGCAAGAACATACAAAATAAATATCAGGAAGGTGACAAAGTATTCTGAAGGCTGTTGAAAAAGCTCAGAAACAGAGGAAAGAGTGCTGTAAAAGAAATTAGAGACGATAAAGGTTAGATGAAAACTGGAGAAAAAGATATTATTATTATTCAACTGCCTGGAGTGGTATGATAGTGTTTCCTAAGAAGGACCTCCTACGATAAATCTCTCGACTCCATGGAGGCCTGAATAATAATAATAATTATTATTATTATTATAGTTTGCCCACCGTTTGTAGGTCTCTCCTTGTCATTTTGTCAAGAATAGTCAATTCATGCTGAAGGGGAGAAAGAAATGAAGGATGTATGAATTGGTCACCAACGTGAAATCACGTGCTTTCTTGTCTGTCGCTGTACTAGTACTAGCTTGATTTTTGTTGTCGGTTTTTTTGCAATATTTGTATGACGGATCCAGTACAGTCAACAAGTTCTGTTGTTAAACGTTTCAGTAGCTCTTGCAAAAGAATATTGAATAATGTGCTGATATTCTATGAAAAAGAATTGTCAGAAAGCCGTCTCCTTGTTGCCCTCTCTCAAGTCATAAAACATGCAAGTGCAATTGCAGGCATATCGGGGTCGACTGTTAAAAGAATTCGTAGGGTATCAAAAGGTGAAGGCAAGCCAAAATTTAAATCTCCCAAAAAAAAGCGCCATAGAAAGAAAACCATCGAAATAGTAACTTTGAATGATTTTGATGTAGACGTTATAAGAAGAACTATTCACGAATTTTACATGGTCGAGATAAGAGTGCCAACTGTTCCGAAATTGATTCCTGTGCTTAAAGAAAAAATTAATTTTCCTTGGAAAAGAGAAATTTTAAGGAAAATACTTCATGAAATCGGATTTTGTTTTAAAAAGTCCCAGAATAAAAGGAAACTTATCATGGAGCGAGGTGACATTGGTTTATCTAGAATGCAGTATTAGAGAGCAATAAGACGTTTCAGGGAGGAGGAGAAAAGACCAAATGTGTATCTAGATGTAACTTGAATTGATAGTAATTTAACTTATGGAAAATGTTGGCAGGCTAAAGAAGAATGTGGAGTGTTACAAAAAGGAAATGCCTCACGGCGCATAATAATTTTGTGTGCGGATGGAGAAATGGTTTTTTTTACAGAATTCAAACTTACTATACAAAGTCAATTCAACTACTGGAAATTACATGGGCAAATGAATTCTACGATCTTCGAAAAGTGGGCAGAAGAAAAACTGATTCCAAACCTTCCTAAAAATGCTGTTGTTATAACTGACAACGCTTCATATCACTCTATTCGATTAAACAAAGTTCCAAATTGGTCTAATAAGAAGCAAGTTCTTATGGATTGGCTCTCTACAAATAACATTTCTCATTTCCCAGATATGCGAAAAATTGAATTGCTTAATTTGGTCAAACAAAGGAAACTCGCCCACAACTAAACTATTTAAATTCGACACAATGCTCAAAGAGCATAGATTTCTAGCTTTGAGGCTACCACCATATCATTGCGATATTAATGCTATTGAGTATGTTTGGGGAGAAGTGAAAAGTTTCATTCACCATCGCAACGTAACTGGGGATATTGACATGTCGACGCTTTTTAAGCTTTCAGAACAGGCGATTGAAAGTATTACAGTTCAAAACTAGGGAAAATATTGCTCTCGTGTCACCTCATTGGAAAATATGTATTGGGACAGAGACGGAATTATCGAAGAATTACGCCAACCTTTGGTGATCAGTTTAAGTGAAAGTGATGCCGATTCGGATACCGATTCAGATGACTCTGAAGATTAAAAGGATTTGATAATGGTATTTTTTTCCAACATCTTTTTTTGCATGGGTTTGTTAAAAGAGTCACAACAAGTCATAAATAATTAATCGGTTTAGGACATTAAAGTGTCTCAGTTCGCTCAACTGAGAGTTTAGAATATCTAAGTTCATTTGAAAAATTTTTGTTTTTCTGTATAATTATTTTTATTTTATAGAAAACTTTCTTAAAAATAAACTTAGTTAAATTTTTGTTTTATGCTATACCTTTTTTAATTTTGTTAATACTCTACGTACATTTTTCCAACTGTTATACAAGCAAAATAGTTACACTTTAAAAACACAATGTTTGTAAAAGAAAAGCTAAATTTTCCGACCTGTAATAATAAACAAACTCATCCCAGAAGACAGATTGATTACCCTATTATCGGAATGGATTCTCCTTTTTCTGATATGCACAGAAGTGTCGAGGAATCTCTAATCGGTGCGCGAACTATATTATTATTACATGACATCTCCAGGGAGTCCATAGGCTCGTTGAGGGAGAGCACTTGTTCTACAACACTGTCTCCACCACTCAATCCAACAACTACACCAATGCCATCTACCACCAACCACAACTAGTATTTTCACACACAATCACAAACATCCATGCCCACAGCAGGATTCAAATGCACAGCCTTTTGGCTGGAGATCAGATACGCTAACCACTCGGCCAACCAGGTTGACGATATCCTTGATGTATGGAGTAATTACTTTATGGTAAAAAACACTCAACAGGCATGCAATCAGGAATACATATCCATACATGAAATGGAAAAAGCCATCAAAAGCCTGAAATGTGGAAAGATGATATTCAACCAGCAATCCTAAAGTATGGAGATATAAAAGTCTTGTGGAGGCTGTACTGTTCAGAAGGCCTGGACAGAGGGAGGAATTCCAGATGGTTGCAGTACAGCTCTCATAATATCCATATACAAAACAGGAAAACAGGAAATAAAACTGAATATGAGAAGTACAGAAGTATTTCCCTACTGGGCATTCCTGATAATATTTATATAAGTATACTTGAGAAATGGTTGAGAGAGAGTGTGGAGGAAAAGTTTCGTGAAGAACAAGCTGAATTCAGGCCAAATAGCAGCTGTCAGGATCATATTTTCACTTTACAACAAATAGTTGAGAAACCGTGGAATATAACAAAAATCTATATTTAAGTTTTGTAGACCTGCAAAAGGTGTAAGCCAAAAGAAAAAGTATTCAAAATGCTACAGTTATATGGTGTCAATTGGGCATTATATCAAGCAAAACTTAGTCTTTATTTGAGTTGTAAGTCAGCAGTTAGAATTGAAAGAAGTACAGGAAGATGGTTGATTAATTTTCATGTCAGACAAGGATGTGCATTATCCCCACTGTTATTCATTATCTATATGGATCGCATTATTAAGGAAAACGGTATAAACCAGATATTAAAATTGAGATGTAAATCTCAGATATTTACTTCATTCAGATGATGTTACTTCTAAATAAATCTGCTACAAGTCTGCAAGATTCCCTGACTAAACTGAATAACTGTTGTAAAAGATATGGTATGAAAGTCAGCATTAAAAA
Organism: Typopeltis vanoorti; assembly: GCF_054136105.1. NCBI lineage: Eukaryota > Metazoa > Arthropoda > Arachnida > Uropygi > Thelyphonidae > Typopeltis > Typopeltis vanoorti. The sequence continues at coordinate 40,745,950 of NC_143550.1, forward strand.
GACAAAGACAATGAAAATAGGCAGAAACATTGAAAATATCAACTGGATTATGAATGAAAAACCTATAGAACAAGTAAAACATTTCAGCTACTTAAGCACAATTTTAGTGAAGAAGGTAAATTAAATATGGAAATAGACAACAGAGTCACAAAGCTGGTATGGTATGGTAGGAAGTTAACTGAATAAATTTATATGGAATAAGAAAGAAATTAGTCAAAACACTAAATTATTATTATGTAAGAAGGTGTCAAACCAATTTTAATTTATGGATCAGAGAACTGGGTTAGAAATAAAACACTTTATCAAAGGCCAGAGACCACAGATATGAGAGTCCTGAGAAAGATTAGGCACATGAACAGATGGCATCAATGGCAATATCATATTAAAAAGGATATTAGGAAAGAACATGACATTTTTAGCATCCAGGAATGTGTCAGCAGAGCTAATCTCATGTGGTATGGTCACTTAAACAGAATGGGAGAAGAAATATTAGCATAATAAGTTTTCCACCAAGTTGACAGGAAAAAGACCCAGAGGAACACCAAGATATAGGTGGATCGATACAGTAAAAAATAGCTTAGAAGACAGAAATATAAGATCTAATGATGTTGGCATTAGATCCTGACAGAGAACAGATTGATTTGGAGGAAAATTGTTGATATTAAGTTAGTAATGATGTACGTTTTTTCATGTAGTACTATTATAATATCCTGTACACCTTTTGAGGGGTATATGTCAGTAATTTGATGATGATGAATTGATTTAGTTAATTATTTTTAAATTATAAACAATATTTAATTGCAATTATGGAACACATGAATGGTGAGTATTGGTTAATATAACTTCTCCCTATCCACCAACTCCCCAAATGGACCATACATGGAAGCTGGGCAAGAGTGTGGTTAGCAAGAGTGTTAGAGCTAGGTTTTTTTACTTGGAGAGTGGTGAATGAGTGGAATAAGCTGCCAGTGTCTGTTGTGGGTGCCATGACTGTGAAAGAGTTCAAGGAGAGGTATGATAGATACTGTGTGAATGTCGAATAGTTGTTCTTGACATGATGTTAGGGCCTCCCCCGATTAGTCTATCGACTCCTTGGAGTTGCCCATAATAATAATAATAATAATAATAATTGTACATAATATCACATGCATTAAATTAAATTGTTCTTATTTGATTTGATTTTCCTATAGCTGTATTGACAAAGGATATGAAACTTAGTTGAAAATTTTACAATAAAAATATTAATCATAAGTGTTTCTGGCATTAATATTTATTAATACAAATTTGTATCATGATTAATATGCATTGATGTTCATATGATTTGTACAAGCAAGTTACTGGAAAATACACTTTACTAATGAAGAGACTAAAATTCTTCAATGAATTTCTGATGATGATGATTAATTCATCATCAAATGTAGTTGGAAGTAGTCATCAGTTCAAGAACTATTTTTTCAACAAGTTCTCATTAATAATACCCTGCCTGTAATGTCCTCCAGTTTATGACCAATCTTTTGAAATCAGCCTGCAGGGATTTTTAAAGAGTTATATTCGTTTCACTCTTCCTAAGTTAGCATCATCAGAAATAAATTGAATATCACACTTAAGACTTTCCAGTATCATTAAAATGTACATTAAATAACAATATGCTCAAATACATATTCTTGTGGTGCACTGCTAGTCACCGCTCTCATAGACTCAACAATTATGTAACTTTGTTACCTGTAAGTCAAAATTCCTCTGATGGGTGAAAGTGACCATGCAGTCTTGACTTGGGAGATTGTATAACATGAAAAATGTTCTGTCAAGAAGGGTATATGTGGAACAAGGTAGCTGATTATGACAAGCTTAGGAAGCAGCTAAAATATTTTTGCATGGCATAAAACACTGCAGGGCATTCAATGATGTTAGTAGTGCATGGGATATAGTTACGGGTCATCTAGAAGAAGCAATATTAAACGGTATAGCTAAGGAGAGGAGGGTTATTCAGGTAGGAGTTAGATGGATGAGTAATATCATTAAGCATGAGATGCAGAAAAAGAAAATGCTGTGGAGTGTCAAGGCAAAAACATTAATTTACTAAATTTTTATAATAATGTAACAGCTGAGTTGGATAAAGGAAATGGCTACACGATGATTTTGCTGGATTGTGCAAAGGAATTTGACAAAATTCTGCATGGAACTGTTATGGAAATTAGAACAAATTGGAATGGGCATGACACTGCTTTTGTGGACAAGAGGGTGGCTGCTGGACAGATATCAAAAAGTGGTATATGGAGGGACAGAATTGAGGCAAAAACAGGTGATAACTGCTGTGCTGCATGGTTCAGTGCTGGAACTATTGCTGTTTAATTTGTACATAAATGATATAGGAAATAGCCTGAAAGGTCATATTCAGATGTTTGCTGATGATGCAAAATTAAGTAGAGTAACAGTCAACCAAGGCAATGTGGAGAGTTGAAGGAATGTTTAAATACTGTCAGTATGCAGGGGGGGGGAGAAGATAATGGATGTCAGTTTAATGTAGAGAAATGTAAAGTTGTGCAATTTTGGGAAAAATAGATTACAAGGCATGTATCACATTGATGGCACTACTCCAGGAAACAGATCAGCTGGAGATAGAGATTTAGACATGGGGGATAGACAAAGAGATAAAGTTTAGAGGACATATTGCTAAGGATGCCCATAAGATTACTTGGCTATTGAAGAACATTAACATGTAGAGATAAGGAAGTTGTTATTCCTCTTTATAAGAATATGATACATCGGATTACTGTGTTCAAGTCTGGTTCCCTGGGTTTCTTAAGGATGAGGAAGCAGTGGAAAGGATTCAGAGACGAGTGAAGAAGATGGTGAGTGGCCTGTGGAATGTTCCCTATGAGGATAGATTGAGGGTGTGTGGTTTCCAGAAGTTGGTTGATAGGAGAAAAAGAAGGGATATGACAGAAACATTTAAGTTACTTAAAGGGTTTGATAGGATTGATGCAGGGAAAATATTTCAGTACTTGGCTGGAGGGGCCAGAACAGGGGTCATCCCTGAAAGTTGAATAAAAGTTTGGTCTGTAAGAGTGCGAGGCCTATATGTTTTGCTTGGTGAGTTGTAAATGAGTGGAATGGGTTGCCACAGTCAGTTGTGAGTACTTTTTCTGTTAATGGGTTGAAGGAAAGGTATGATAGATTGTGTGGATAGTTTGGGTCTCTTGCAATGAATCTTCTAGCTCCATGGAGATGCCCTACAATAATAACACATCAGACATTCTCCAATAGCATATAATGAAGTACTTTTTTAATGTATCCCTCATAACTACTTATTTTTATATGTTACGTGGTTAAGTGTTCATTAAAATAACCTTCCAAAAAAAATAATAATAATAATAATAAATAAATAAATAACACTAATTAAAATAAAATAAAACATGAAGTGTATCACATCCAGATAATTAACTGCATGATTTATCTTTCAAAACCATTACAGTCAGTAAAATAAGTTTTAAACTTACACTCATCTAAACATTCCTCTGGATTATCATTGATAGGAAGCCCTGCATATACAATAGGTATAAATCATGCCTTCTTCAGAATCCCTTTGAGCCTGTTCTATAAGATTACTGTACACCCCATAAAAAGAAGTACTGTAGAAAGCAGTACTTGAACAAAATAATAAAACTGAATTTCGATATGCTGACATTAGTGCGTTGTAATGTCTTCGGACTATAATTATGGAGGCAGAGGAAGAAAGAAAGACTGTAGTAAGAATATGTAGGACATAAGGAATAATTCGAAAGGATTTTCAAATGAAAGTGAGTTAGCTGTCTCATAAGGAGCGGCAGTGACTCTTCTTTCCTCCATCGAAACTCGAATTTTTACAATAGCGAAAACACACACCGGAAAGGGAAAACACACGATTCACAGACATCCTACGCTTAAACAATTTGCTTTGGTATAATCTAAATAAGTGGAATCCAACCTACAAGCCGAGAATAATTTTTATACAACCCCCGCAGAAAGTGAACTAAAACAGCATTTTAAATTTGTTAATTTCATAAACAGACTTCAATCTACGCAGAAGTCGAAAGTGGCGCTCGTTGCAGTGTATATGTTAGTGTTGAAGTTACGAAGTATGCCGAAGTTCATTTCCTCTCTCGGCATTATTATTATTATTATTATTATTATTATTATTATTATTATTATTATTATTATTATTATTATTATTTCGGGCAACTCCAAGGAGTCGATAGACTCATCGAGGGAGGCCGTAACATCATGTCAAGAACAACTATTCGACATTCACACAGTATCTATCATACCCAGCCTTGAACTCATTCACGGTCATAGCACCCACAACAGACTCTGGCAGCCTATTCAATTCGTTCACAACTCTCCAAGTAAAAAACCTAGCTCTAACACCCTTGCTAACCACACTCTTGTCCAACTTCCATGGATGGCCCCTCGTCCTCCCACGACAAGTCCGATTCTCAAAAATATCTTCGGAATTAATGTTATAGAAATCCTTCAGTAATTTGAATGTCTCAATCATATCACCCCTTTTCTGCCTATCAACCAATTTCTCCAACCCACAAATCTTCAACCTGTTCTCATAAGGTTCATTTCATAGACCTGCTATCATCTTGACCACACGTCTTTGGATCCTGTCCACCTCCTCCCCATCAAGAAGAAATCCTGGTGTCCATATCTGGGAACAGTAGTCTAGATGGGGTCTTATCATGGCTCGATATAGTGGAACAATAACTTGTTTGTCTCTGCTTGTTAAAGTATTTTTCAGCAACTAAGTGATTTGATGAGCTGATTTAGGCATTTTTGCAATGTGCCCCTACACTTCAACTCCCAATCCACCAATGTTCCCAAATCCCTGGCCTCATCAATCTCTTGGAGTACGGTTCCACCATGTGATATACTGATGCTAGTCTTTTCACTCCAAAATGCATAACCTTACACTTTGCCACCTTAAATTGACATCCATTTTCCTTAGCCCAGTCCTCCAAACTGTCCAAATCGTCCTGTAAAATTTTGACATCCTGTGAAGTCACAATTGCTCTACCCAACTTTGTATCATCAGCAAACAATTGAACACTTCCTCTCAGATCCTTTCTTATAGCGTTAATGAACAAATTGAAAAGTAGTGGTCCAAGAACAGAACCCTGAGGCACACCACTAGTCATAAGCGATCATTTGGACTCCAATCCTGAATAAACCACTCTCTGGTATATCTCCATCAACCACCCTCCTATCCATCTCACCGACCCTATATCCATCCCCATCTGATTAGAGTTCCATGTGGTATCCTGTCAGAGGCCTTAAGATTCCAGTAGAATCACTATAAACCCATTACCCTTATCCAGTTCAGCAGTCACTGTGTTATGAAACGTGTTACTGACACATGATCTAACTTTCACAAAACCATGTTGTCCCCCATACAGTATCCCATTTTCATCTATCCATTCCTGTATTCTTCTCTTGACTAATTTCTCCACGACCTGGACAACGATTCCTGATATGCTAATCGGTTGGTAATTTACAACAGCAGTCTTGGATCCTCCTTTATACAGTGGAATTATTTTCCCCTCTTTCCACCACCTCTGGACTAATCCAGACCCGAGACTCAAATTAATCAAAATGGTCAAGGGTACTGACAATTCTTTAGCCGCTTAACATGCGACAAGAGCTAGTATACCATCCAATCCCACAGATCTATTGACATTCAGGTTTTGCAATAGACTACTCACCTGCACTTCATTCACCACAATTCCCATATAATCTATTGGTTCATTCATTTCTGCAATGTCACCACCTGCGAGATATATTCTTGCAAAGTGGTGACTCAGTAATTCAACTATATCAACTGATTCGGTTACCTCCCTACCATCGGCATTGTTTAAAATCATTCTTCCATATACATTTTTTCTTTTATTTGCAACATATCGAAAAAACTGTTTAGGATTCTCTTTAGCATGCATGGCCAATATTCTTTCGTAATCCTTTTTTGCTTTTCTTAACACACTCGGTAACCGTCTTGCCTGCACTTTATACCGTTCATGTGACTGCGGTCACCTTTCTCCTTAAATTCCCTTCATAGTTGTTTCTTTTTTTTTTACAGATCAAGCTTAATGGTGTTATTCATCCATTTAACCCCTACTTGATTTATTATTCGGACTCTAGGTATACAGTCAGCCATTGCTTCATGCAAACACTTCTTAACCGCCTCCCATGCACTATCAACTTCTAGCCCTTGCAGTTGTACATGCCATGGCACTGAACCAATTAATCTCCTAAGCTTGTCATACTTGCCAGCCCGATAATTCCGCATGTACCCAGTCTTTAAATTCCACACCTTTAGCTACCTTCCAAGTCAAGATCCCTATGATTACTAATACCAATTGGTGGCAACGTGGTCATATTCGTTACAGCCAAATTCTCGGATGCAATTACCAGGTCAAGCACTCTCTGACCCCTAGTATTTTCTATTACATGCTGTCACAGATAGTTATCCTTTAATAACTGCATAAAATCCAATTCCTTCCTCTCATGTGTCCTCTCCTCCTTTCAATCAATGTCACCATAGTTGAAATCTCCCATAGTAATTACCCTCCTTCCACTCATTTCTTCTATTTGCTTATGCATACTATCTCCACCATCTATTTCATCACCTGGTCTATAACAGCACCCAACTGTATATTTAGTTCTGCTGGTTTCAATCTCACACCAAATAGCTTCAAATGTGCTCTATTCTCTATCCTGCAGTTGCACTTCTATTCTTCCTGGCTGTAGCTCATCAGCTATCATCAATAACACTCCTCCCCCATTTTATTCTCCCTGTCTCACTCCTGAACACACCATACCCTTCACATTCAATCCCACTAGCTGTGTCATCTTCTGTCAGCCATGTTTCACTAATGCGAATAACTTGTGGTCTGGTTGTTTCTAATACTTCTGCATTTGTATACATGAATTACAGAGGCGATTTGTCCCATCCCTATTTTGATGCCTTATGCTAACTATCCCATTCTGATTCGTGGACTTTCCTACTCGTTTTGGCATATTACACACATTCACATACTCAACTGTCTCCCTAAAATCTGCATATCTACCCCCCCCTCCTTAATAACTGTAGTTTCTTCCCTGATTCTGCACATTCATTTCCACTACATTTGACAACACCTTTTCAAGTCTCCGTACACTAAATCCATTCAAATGTAAACCATCAATTTTATATAAATTCCTTTCGTCCATCGAACTTGTTCCACACATCCACAAATTCCACACCACTCATCAAACATAATGCACGCATAAAGTCATTAGCAATTATGACCCTCCTTCTATACTCTTCACTGTCATACCGCGGGAACAGACTCACCAACCTAACTCTCTCACTCTTCTCTTTTGCTTCCTCAAGAAATTCCTTTACATCCTCACTCATAGCCTTTTTGTTTCCTTTCAAATCATTTGTACCTGCCACCACTATCAATTCATTCATCCGCTGTTTTCGAATTCTAATTGACTCACTTACATTCTTAACGTTCGCACCTGATTGGTACGATTTGTTAAACTCTCAACTAACACACCTCTTACTAAGGAATCTCCATACACACACGCACTTATATTTTGTTTACAATCACTATCATACCCTTATTTTTTCAATCATACTTTTGACGATTATTAGTCGGTAAGCTTGGTAAACATTTTTGACAACGCTCCACCTGCCGATTTACCTTATGTATCGCTCCGCGTAATAAAGCGATCTCACTCATTGCGTCAGTGTCATCATTTTTATTCTCCGATGATTCATTCAATCGTTCTGTAGGTTTACCGTCATTCTCACTTTCAACGCCACTCTCACAGCTATCAGGTACTACCTCGCAAATATCACCATTCATACCTCGAGTATCACTGTTATCTAGATTCTTAATTTTACCTAAATTAATGATGCCAATCTTCTGGAGAGGATAATGATGTGATTGCTCATGGAAGTATCTGGAATAGGTTTTCTGTAAAGAGAGATCTTCGGATTTTCTGACACACGAACGAGTATTACATTTAAGAACGGGAGAGGAGGGTTAACTTCATTTCCGAGGTAAATTATATTCTTGCATGCTGATTGGCCAAATGGTTCAGAAACTGCTGTAATGAATCTGTTCCATTACTCCAAATTAAGAAAACATCATCAATATAACGTTTCCAATAACCTCGGCATTAATGGGAAGGATTTGATTGTTTTTTCCTCAAAGTTCTCTAAATATAAATCTGCTAATATAGGAGATAACGGGTTGCTCATGGCCAAGATGAAGTTCTATTTTCAAACAGCATTTTTAAAAAGAAAATAATCAGAATTTACACAATGGGTTAGAAGTGACTACCTGTGTTTAATAATTTATCTTTTAAAATAATTAAAACCTCTCCGATAAACACATTAGTAAAGAGGGAAATAACATCAAAACGGGTTGCCCATGGCCAAGCTGCGGTTCGAAGTTTTTTCACTTGGTTAGACTATGAATTATATATTTAGATTAATACTTTATCCAATAGTAAAGTATCTTCAGGACTGGGGCAACTCGTGGTAAAGGTGGTATAAGTTTTCATCACTTGCCTTAGTATCTCCCATAATGCAAAGCACATCTCCTTGCGGACATGTATATAGCTATGCATTAAGAGAAGGGCCACTATCCAGACCGGTTTCTTTGCATTATTATAGGAGATACTAAGGCAAATGATGAGAACTTATACCACCTTTACCACGAGTTGCCTCAGTTCTGAAGATACTTCAGGATAAACATTGTTTGCTTACACTTGGATAAAGGATTAAACTAAATATATAATTTATAGTCTAACCAAGTGAAAAAACATTCAGCATCTTTCTCTAATCCAGAGTAATTTAATAATAAGGTGTGACACCTTTTTGCAACTCCTATAGGTAAATATGACTTCTCCATTACTTCCGCCTTGGTATCACCACCACTGGGTCTGGCTCCCCCTGATGAGACCTCAATAAACCTCAAATCCGGTCTAGACAGTGGCCCTTCCCTTAATGCATAGCTTTATATAAGTTTATATAACTGCAATCTGTCCTATTTTGGTCAGACATTGAAGGCCATTGAGTTGCGTATGTGAGATATATTACATATAGCAGAACTAGAGCCAGCGCACTATCAAATCACGTTCTTAATTCTGTTCACCCTAAAGAGGAAGATGTTTTCTGATTTTTTCTAGTAATCTAGAACAAATCAGACTAGACGCTACGATGAACTGGAAACGTTTGAAGAGCTTATTGCAAGTCCACGACACTAGACGGCTCGAAGATAGAGGGTCGTAAGTTTTCTATTCTAGTCGCTGAATAGAGGAACTTTTATTAAGCTTTATTAACAGATTCACGAGTTAGTCCAGAGTTACATGATTACATGATTACATGTACTGGCGCTCACGTGATGCAGCAAGCACGCACTCTCCCAACAATGCAACAAATGAAAGAACAGCTTCAAATACAACTACAACGTTTTCATGCTAATTATGTATAAAGACTGTCTATGTTGTTCATAGTCTTTTAACCCTCAATGTTTAGTGTTTTTTTTTTTTTTTTTTTATAATGTCACCTGAAGAAGGCTGTTATAGGCCGAAACTAGTAGTGTGTTTATATTAAAACCTTTTTAATTAAATGTCGGTTCAAGTCATTCAATTTTTTCATAAAACTATGTATGTTAACCGAGTCAATGATCATTCTGTCTAGCTACTTATCCTCCTCATCACAGTGCTTCTTCTGTCATGAAGATGGTCACATTAGGAAACATTGTCCCTATATTACCAACAGTTCATCAACAAACATCCCAGCCCAAAATAGCAAACCAGTTGAACAGAATAGCAACGTACATGAAGAAACTCAAAGCATAGGAAAAAGTAAACCAAAAATTCTCTTCCCATCACGAACTTCGGAGGAAAGAAAATCCCGAACTGGAAAAGACAGCGCTCATGTCGCTCTTGAACATCAGCCAAGTATTGAGATCCAAGGCTCTGATAACGAAGTCTCACAGCACGAAAACACCGATCCTCCCAACAGAGATGACAAGGACGAACAAATTAAAAGCAATCCCCAGGCCCAGCAATCAGAATCACCAACCCAGCCTCCCATAAATTCAAAACTTCACCGTATAGAAGAAACTACTCAAAATGGCCTTTCATCACCTGCAGCCAGCCAAGGAGGAAGAGAGCTCCCAGACGATGAGGAAACTGTATTTCCACATGACGACCTAGAAGAAGAGGAAGCTGAGGGCGAACTTCCCCACACTGAGGGTCCCCTAACCATGAAGCAGCTGTCATCCTTCTTACAGAAAGTACGAGGCTCTCCTCACAAACTAACTATAGCCCTTAAATACACCACAAGAATCTCGGAACTAATATCTCAACTGCAGGACCTACACTCGAAACTGAAATGTAAAAAGAGCAGAGCAGAGGTCAACAGGAGTAAGCGAATCTACTTCCTAATTAACGGGCTACAAACACAGTACCAGGATCAATATTAGATTAAACTTACAATCAAACTTTCATAAATCATAATGTCTATAAGCCTTTTCTCTCTCAATGCAAGAGGATGTGCCTCTGCTCTACGCAACAGAATAGTCCTTGACCAGGTACAAAAATATCATATAGACCTAATACTTCTGCAAGAAACAAACATGAACTCCTCAACCAATTTATCCAGAAGATGGGCAGAGTGGCCTTATGACTTACAGCACTCTGCAACCCAACAACATCATGGAGCAGGAGTTAGCTTAGGTGTACATCATGGATCTCCCTACAAACTAAAAGTGATTGCTGAGATACCAAGATATGCCTTGTATGCTTACATAATAGCACCCAGCCATAATACCCTGCATGTGTTCAACATCTATATACCACAACAGGATGCTCTGGCATTACAAATCCTGGATTTCATTCAAAACCACCTTTCTACTATAGACCAAGAACATATCATAATAGCTGGAGACTTTAATTGCACTCTTGACCAAGAAAAAGACAGACTTCAGTATGGTGAACATCGTAGCCAATTAATAAAAAAACTTCAAACACTGGTAAACGATAATGAACTCATCGACGTCTTTCGACATCAACATCCTGATAGAAATCCTACACATGGAGGTCAGCAATCACAGCGACAAATAGGCCACTCTACCAAGCACGACTGGACAGATACTACATTTCCAAACACACCTTGCCTCTAGTTAGAAACATCTCGCACATCCCTTCCTACATTTCAGATCATTGCTTCGTCAAGCTGCAACTTTCATTATCTTGGGAAGCATCCAAATCAGGAAGTGCCTATAGGATCTTCAACAATACTCTCCTGAATGATCCAGCTTATATAACAAACACTCAGGCTTTAATAACCAACCTCACTCACTCGAAAGTGGATACAGAACAAATGAAAACATGGTGGCCCCACTTAAAATCACGAATAAAATCCTTTACGCAGATCTACAGTCACCAGAAAAATCAACAGAGGAACATCAGAATCCGACAACTTGAAGAACAGCTCAAGTATCTCCCAGAAGAAAGCCCTGAACATCATTATGCCTTCCAAGCCATGCAAAGACAGGCAGAATTATCGGCAAAAGGTGCCCTACTTAGATCGCGGCATACACAAATAAATCTTTCAGACGCCCCCACAAAATATTTTTTCTCTTTGGAAAAAAAATGCCAGGCAGTAAATCCCATCTCTGCTATCAGACTTCAAGATGAAAGTATCACAGCAGATCCTAGCAAAATCACCTCTGAAATCCTACAATACTACAAGAATGCATACAGTACTACAGGAACATTCCATTATGCCATTCACGAAATACTGAAAGAAACAAAAAAAATCTCTGCAACAGATCGGAACCACTTAGAAAAGAAAATCACGCTAGACTAACTGAAAACCGCATGCACATCTTTGCCAAAGAACAAATCTCCAGGCCTTGATGGTCTCACGTCAGAGTTTTTCCAAGTCTTCTGGAATCAACTCGGAACACTTCTCCTCAAAACACTACAAGAAGCCTACATCAATGGCCTCCCACAATCCGTCACGACCTCAGTAGCACGATTGATACCAAAGAAGGGAGACCACACGGATATCCGGAACTGGCGTCCAATCTCCCTAATTAATACCGATTGCAAAATAATTTCCAAAGTTATAGCAAACCGAATAAAGCCAACGCTATCCGAAGTTATTGGCCAACATCAAACGTACTCTGTCCCAGGAAGATCAATACATGATAACCTCCATTTAATAAGGGATCTCATCCACATCGCAAACAGCCAACATGAAGACCTAGCTCTCGTCAGCCTTGATCAGGAGAAGGCTTTCGACAGGGTAGAGCACGAGTACCTTTATGAAGTTCTAAAGGCATTTGGGTATGGTCCTCTCATCATTGAAACAGTGCAATTGCTTTACAGAGATGCACACTTCTGCTTAAAAATCAACAACAGGCTCACTCGCACTTTATCATACTCTCGAGGGATCAAGCAAGGATGTCCCCTCTCCGGTCAATTATACACACTGGCCATAGAACCCTTCTTAAAAAGAGTACACGACACCATCATCTCCAAACGAACCAGAATAATAGAGCCACATCAAAAAATTACCTTATCAGCATATGCCGATGACGTCACTGTAATAGTACGAAATGAAGAAGAAATGACAGTAACCGAAGAAGCACACAGACTGTATACACAAGCCTCAGGAGCCAAATTAAATTCTGCCAAAACCACGGGCTTGTGGTCAGGCAGATGGAAGTCTAGAAATAACTCTCCGATCGAATGTACCTGGTCAAGCGAAGGACAAAGATACTTAGGTGTACACCTTGGTAACACCAAAATATATAACACACTGAACTGGACACAGCTGCACAATCGTTTTAAACAGGTGTTAGGTAAATGGAACAGCGTTGGTTCCATGTCTTCGCTTAGAGGAAGAGTACTAATAGTTAACCAGATGGCCGCGAGTACCTTATGGCATACCCTCAAAGTACTCACACCTCCTGAAGAATTTGTCCACCACATTCAAAAGGAAATCAACGTTTCCTCTGGAACAAAACTCACTGGACAACATACCCTCAACTCTGCAAGCCACTCAGCAAGGGAGGTCAAGGACGGATTTCCCTTGAAAACAAGATTAGATCTTTCAGGATAATCCTCCTCCTAAAAACACTTCAATGCAATCACACTTATGTGACCACCTTCGAATACATCACGAAATCATCCACCAGAGGACTTACACTTTCCACAATCCTCCGAATGGCCAGTCCTGCATCATCTCCTCCTAAGCTACCTCGTTTTTACAAAGACGCTCTACAGCAATGGAAAAACACAGGACTTCATCACACACTCACAGGATCAACAGAATCAGCTGTACTTACAGAACCACTATTTGCGAACAGAAACATCACAAGTCTCACAACGGGCCAGTCTTTTCTTTTCCCTACATGGAACTGGGCAGGAATAAGAGTCACAGTAGACTTCCTAACCCACAACCTAAAGTGGAAAGCATTCACAAGCCTACTAATGAAGAACCCAAAAACTGAAAAGCAATATCAACAGCTGCAAGCCTCCATTATAAAAGCCTATCCAGATATCGCTACACCTCAGGAAATCCGTATTCCTCATAGAAACTGCTCGGCGCCAATATTTCATCTTGTACAATCTGAAGCCTCACTTCCAATTCTTCCCTTCAACTACAAGAAAATATACCACTTCCTCATGTCAGTGTCCCCATCCTCGCCCTTCTTATACTCAGCCTTAACACTCTCATCTACAAGGCTGCATATACCACACAGTTTTCAGTGGGATCTGCCATATAAATCAAAATGTGCCAAACCAGATTCCGATATACAGTGGAGACTATGGCACAACATCTTACCAACTCCTTCTAAGCTGTACAAATTTCAGCTAAGAGAAACGGATCTGTGTCTATTCTGTGACGTTTCAGGTACCTTGGAACACACATATCTGACCTGTCCTGCAAACAAAATGATAATCACCTATGCCCTGAATACTGCCTCGAGCACCTGTAACTACTCACACAGCCAAGAAGACTACTGGAATTTAGTCCACACAGAAGAAAACAGACACAGAATATGCAATTTCCTCGTCATCTGCGCTAAGGCCGTCATCTACAGCTTCTACCTAAAACAGACAAGAAGTAACCAGCACCCATCCATCACTGAAGCTGCACAAACCCTCATGTATATCCTCCGTCGGAAACTAAAAAGCAGGCTGATATTGGAACTTGAGCACTTCAAAGAAACAAGAACTGTCGCGAAATTCATAGAGGCGTGGAATCCGACTGGTACCCTCTTCTGGATTGACGACGACAATGTGCTTCATCTGAAAGATAACTCAGACTGAAACTGAACTGTAAATTTTTTAATTCATTTGTAGCATTCTGTATTGTACACCCGGAAAAAAAAAAATTTTCTTCTCTGAAATATATATACTTAAAAACTTATAATATATAATATGTAAATAGTCCTTGTTACCTATCGTGTAATGTTAATTTTAAAAAGTTAAATAAAAAAAAAAAATAATATATATATATATATATATATATATATATATATATATATATATATATATATATATATATATATATATATATATATATATATATATATATATATATATACACTAACTCGTGAATCTGTTAAAAAAGCTTAGTAAAAGTTCCTCTATTACACACACACACACACACACACACACAGTAAAACGGGAGCCTGTGAAGCTCAGTGGATGTGGCGTTTGCACATCACGGCGCTCGGCCGCACGAAGAAAGACTTGGTTTCGAGTCTAGTCGGCGACTAGAGGAAATTTTTCTTAGCCTTTTTTCGACCGGTTCCAGTGTTAGTCGATCTCTGGCAAGGGCAAACGGATTTTTCCTCCCGGAAACTCGGGTTTTTCGTCCCGTAAACTCAGGAAAATGACCCTAGAACCCGTATTATTTCAGACATTAAATATATTGTGTTAGGGTTAGGGACCACGAAATGGCGGCACATTTGAGCCGTCTCTCTTCACTGTGTAACGCTTAAATAGTGATAGCCTTGGGCCATCAATCTCTGATTGGATAGCAGTGGAGATTGAACTGCCCACTCAGTCTCCAAAAGTAAGATAGGGCTAAATGGCCTCGCCTACTTCCCGTATACGGGAATAAAAAGGCGTTAGCTGATTTTTATTTTATTTTTTATTTTTTATATACAGTAAAACCCCTTTTTTACACTTTTCAGGGGAATGATGGAAAAAAGTGCAAATAGCAGGAAAGTGTAAATAGCAGGAAATGTAAAAAAAAACATTAAAAAAAGGCTAAAAGATGACTTACTGCTAGTATGTGAGTCTATATACTAGATTACAAAATTTAATAACTGAAAATAAATGAATTTACAATGTACTTATATTTATCTATTTAAAAAATCTTTAATTGTTGATTGTTTTTGCTTTTCGTTTTTTTTTTTTTTTTGACTTAGCACCAGATTGCTTTGCATTGAGTTCAATGCTTGACCTGTTTTTTTACAATTGCGTTCAAAGTAGACACGGAGAGTCCAAGATCTTATGCTAAATGCACACGTGTTCCGGCAAGTCAATAAGATTTTAGTAATACAGAGCTTATAAGTATTTTACCAGAGCAAGTTACTATAAGGTGTTTTAACCTTATTCAATAAAAATCCCAGGAGGAGATATAAATGTAGAAAGTATTTTACCTTGGGTATACTAAATGTTAAAGATACCAAGCTATTTTAAACCTGGTTCTACTCCATTTCCCAATTAAGGTCTTGCACTACGTGCAGGGTCAGTTAGACTTGCAACACTTGCAGGAGGAAACTTGATTTGCTTACTTGGGAAATGGAGTAAAACCAGGTTTAAAATTACTTGGCATCTTTAACATTTAGTATACCCAAGGTAAAAAAAATACTTTCTACATTTATATCTTATCCTGAGATTTTTATTGAATAAGGTCAAAACACTTTATAGTAACTTGTTCTGGTAAAATTCTCATAAGCCCTGTATTACTAAAATCTTGGTATTTCTAGCCTGGCTCCCACTGATGAGACCTCAGAAGAGGTCGAAACCTGTTTGGGTAGTGACCCCTTGCCTTTAATACAAAGCATCATACATCTCCTCCAGCATATGTGCTTTGTAAATATTAAGATTAGTAATCAGAGCTTATTCTTCTTTTCCCATGAGTTGCCTTGGTCTTGCACTACGTGCAGGGTCAGTTAGGCTTGCAACACTTGCAAGCGCAAACTTGATTTGATTACTTGGGAAATGAAGTAAAACCAGGTTTAAAATAGCTTGGTATCTTTAACACACACACACACACACACACACACACACACACACACACACACACACACACACACACACACACACACATATATATATATATATATATATAAATTCAGCTAACGCCTATGTTGTTCCCTTATAGGGACTAGGCGGGGCCGTTTACCCTATCTCACTTTTGGAGACTGAGTGGGCTGTTCTATCTCCATTGGTAGCCAATCAGAGAGATAGCTGGCCCAAGGCTATCACTGATTCATCGGTACACAGTGAAGAAGGCGGCAAGCTAGTGCCGCCATCTCGTGGTCACTAACCCTAACACAATATTTTTAATGTCTGAAAATAGTGTGGGTCGATTTTCTTGAGTTTACGGGACGAAAAATCCAAGTTTCCGGGAGAAAAAACCCGCTAGCCGGGCCAGAGATCGAATAACTCGGGAACAGGCCAAAAAAAGGCTTAGAAAAAATTCCTCTAGTCGGCGACTAGATTTGAACAACTAAATCCTTTCTTCGTGCGGTCAAGCGCTGTAGAGTGCAAACGCCACTTCTACTGAGCAACACATATACATGTATATATTTTACCGATTTAGTGGATCTCTGGTACGGGAGCGGGTTTTTTGTCCCGTAAACTCAACAAAGTCGACCGTAGAAACCACATTATTTCAGACATTAAAAATATTATGTTAGGGTTAGGGACTAAGAGATGGCGGCACCTGTTGAGCCGTCTCCCTACACTGCGTGCCGCTTAATTAGTGATAGCCTTGGGCCAGTTATCTCTGATTGGATACCAGTGGAGATTGAACTGCCACTCAGTCTCCAAAAGTTAGATAGGGCTAAAACGGCCTCGCCTTCTTCCGATACGGGAATAGAAAGGCGTTAGCTGATTTATATATATATATATATATATATATATATAAATGTCAGTGGAATGACGCTTGCGTTCTCTGCGCTTAGCTGCTTGAAGTTAGACCTAGGTTCTAATCTAGTCGCTGACTGGAGGAACTTTTTCTAAGCCTATCTTCGACCTGTTCCCGAGCTAGTCGATCTCTGGCACAGGCAAGCGGTTTTTATTTTCCCGGAAACTCGGGTTTTTCGTCCCGTAAACTCAAGAAAATCGACCGTAGTACCCACATTATTTCAGACAGTGACATAGCTTGTTAGGGTTAGGTACCAAGAGATGGCAGCACTTGTTTGCCAGCCTCTTCATCGGTGGCTGCTATAATTAGTGATAGACATGGGCCAGCTATCTCTGATTTGCTGCCGTAGGAGATTGAACTGTCCACTCAGTCCCCAAAAGCTAGATAGGGTACAAAGGCCTCGTCTATTCCCTATTAGGGAATAAAAGGCGTTAGTTGATCTTTTTATTCATATTTATATATACTGACTATAACCGAGGCTAGAATAACAATTAAATTTAATCAAAACGCAACATGTTTCATCGGATTGTCCTACTTCTTCAGGAGTGGGAACATAGAAAGCAAGTAAACACTATAAGAAACATCGTAACACTATAAACCGACTATTATAAAATCAGTTAGCTTTGAATGGTAGCTACAGTCCATGTTGAAGTACTATTGTTAAGTAGCTACGTGCGTCTAATTTCACGCGTGTTCCAATATCGGATAACAGAGCTAAAAGACTCCGGTTGATTATAGATGAGGTTATTATTTATGAGATGACGGTACATAACAATTTCCTTAGACTCGACTATGCGTCGCTCCACCTCGTCACGGCATATATGAAGGTTTGAGGTTGTTGTCCAGTTTATCTCATGTTGACGGCCTTCATCTTTTGTGTTTACTGAAAACAGTACCTGGCTTGACAGGGCACTTGCTCTAGTTCTTTTGTAGGCAATGTCTCTCTGGTGTTCTTCTAGACATTGAGACATTGCCTAAAAAAGAACTAGAGCAAGTCGGATAGACACGGGCCTCATCGGACAATCCGATGAATCATGTTTCACACGAATTGTCTTAGTAGGTATCCATAATGCAAGGCACACACCATTTCGGACAATAGTACCAGACGAGTTTCACTGATGAGCCATCAATTTAGGTCGAAACCTGTATGGATAGCAGCCCTTCAAATTATGCATTTAGAACGGGAAACTGCAAGGAGTCCTTAGACTCATCGGGGGAGGTCCTAACATCATGTCAAGAAAAACTATTCGACATTCACACAGTATCGATCATACCTCTCGTTGAACTTTTTCACGGTCACGGCACCCACAACAGACACTGGCAGCTTATTCCTCTCATTTACCACTCTCCAAGTAAAAAACATAACTCTAACACTCTTGCTAACCACACTCTTGTCCAACTTCCATGGATGGCCCCTCGTCCTTCCACGACAAGTCCGATTCTCAAAAATATCTTCGGAATTAATGTTATAGAAATCCTTCAGTAATTTGAATGCCTCAATCATATCGCTTCCGTTTCCGCCTGTCAGCCAATTTCTGCATCCCATAAATCTTCAACCTGTTCCCATAAGGTTCATTCCATAGACCTGCTATCATTTTGATCACACGTCTTTGGATCTTCTCCACCTCCTCCCCATCAAGAAGAAGCCCTGGAACCAAAATCTGGGCACAGTAGTCTAGATAGGGTCTTATCAAGGCTCGATGCAGAGGAACAATAACCAGTTTGTCTCTGCTCATTAAAGTATTTTTCAGCAACCAAGTGATTTGATGAGCTGATTTAGCCACTTTTGCGATGTGCCCCTTAATTTCAAATCCCCAAAATCCCCGACCTTGTCAATCTCCTAGAGTACAGTTCCACCAATGTGTTATACTGCTGCTAATCTTTTCACCCCATATTGCATATCCTTGATTTTGCCATATTAAATGGACATTCATTCTTCTCAACACAGCCCTCCAAAGTATTAAAATTATCCCAGAAAATTTTGACATCCTCTGCATTCACTATTGCTCTACCAAACTTTGCATCAAACAGCAAACAAACGAACAGTTCCTCTTAGATCCTTCCCTATGTTGTTAATGAACAAATTAAACAGTTGTGGTCCAAGAAGAGAACCCTTCTGCACACCACTACTCACAGGCTGTCTTTGGAATCTACTCCTGAATAAATCACTCTCTGATATCTCTACATCAACCACGCTTCTATCCATCCCCATATGCTGCAGTTTACTAATTAGAATTCCATGTGGTATGCTGTCAATGGCCTTAGCAAGGTCTAGCTAGTAGGACTGTAAACTCCTTATCCAATTCAGCCATCACTGTTATAAAAGGTGAGCAAGTTACTGAGCCATGATCTACCCTTCACAAAACCATGCTGGCCCCCCATACAGTATACCATTTTCATCTATCCATTCCTGTATTCTCCTCTTGACTATTTTCTCCAAGACCTTGACAACGATTCCTGATATGCTAATCGGTCGGTAATTTATGACATCAGTCTTGTATCCTCCTTTATGCAGTGGAACTATTTTCCCCTCTTTCCACCACCTCGGGACTAATTCAGACCCGAGATCACACACACACTCACTCAAATTAAACAAATGGTCGAGGGTACTGACAATTCGTTATCCGCTTCACGAACGACACGAGATAGTATATCATCCAATCCCACAGATGTATTGATATTGCGGTTTTGTAATAGACTATTCACCTCAACTTCATTCACCATAATTCCAGTATAAGCTGTTGGTTCCTTCATTCCTGCAATGTTGCCACCTGGATCATATACTCTTGCAAAGTGCTCGCTCAGTAATACTGCTATATCAACTGATTCGGTTACCTCCCTACCATCGGCATTGTTTAAAATCATTCTACCATATACATTTTTTCTTTTACTTGTAACATATCGAAAAAACTGTTTGGGATTCTCTTTAGCCTGCATGGCTAATTTTCTTTCATAATCCGGTTATGCTTTTCTCACCACATTCGTTACCCTTCTGGCCTGTGCTTCATACTGTTCATGGGCCAGCAGGTCACTTTTCTGCTTAAATTCCCTCCACAGTTGTTTGTTTTCTTTTTGCAGCTCAAGTATAATGGTGTTATTCATCCATTTAACCTCTACTTGATTTGCTATTTGGACTTTAGGTATATCGCAAACTCTTCTTAACTGCCTCCCATGCACTATCAACATCCAGCCATTGTAGTTTTACATGCCATGGCACTTAACCAAGCAAACTCCTAAGCTTTTCATACTTACCTGCTCAGTAATTTCACGTGTATCCTGTCTTAATTGAAAATTCCACACATTTAGCCACCTCCCAAAGGAAGATCCTATGATCTCTCTCACCAATTGGTGGCAACATGGTCATATATTTTACAGCCAAATTCTCAGATGCAATTACAAGTCTAGCATTCTCTGTCCCTAGTATTTTCCATTACATGCTGTCACAGATAGTTATCTTTTAATAACTGCATAAAATCGAATTCCTTCCTCCCTTCCACTTTTTGCTTCTATTTGCTTATGCAAACTATCCCAACCATTTTTTCCATCACCTGGTCATAACAGCACCCAATTATATATTTTGTTCTGCTAACCTCAATCCCAGACCAAATTGCCTTAAATGTGCTCTTTTCTCTATCCGGTAATTCAACTTCTATTATTCTTGGCTGCAGTTTATCAGCTATCATCAGTATCACTCCTTCCCTCCATTTTATTCTCCCAGTCCCTCCTGAGCACAGAATACCCCTCACATTCAATCCCACTAGCTATATCATCTTCTGTCAACCATTTTTCACTAATATCAATAATCTGTGGCCTGGAATAGCCAACGAAGGCCAAAAATTCTTCCTTCTTGTTCCTAATACTCCTGGCATTAGTATACATAAAATGCAGAAGTTTGTTAGTCCAACCTCCATTTATTTGATGCCTTATACTAATTATCCCATTCTGATTTGTTGTCCTTTCTACTTGCTCAGGCAAATTATACACATTCATACACTCAATAATATATATATAGAGAGAGTGAGAGAGTGAGAGAGAGAGAGAGAGAGAGAGAAAGTTTTTATATATAGAAAGTTTTTTAACTTGGTTATAATATATGTTAAAGATACAAAGCTATTTTAAATATAAACCTGGTTTTTTACTCCATTTCCCAAGTTAGCAAACAGACAAGTCATTCAAATTTGCACCTGCAAGTGTTGCAAGCTAGCTCACCCTGCACGTAGTGCAAGTCAAGGCAACTCGTGGTAAAGGAAGAAGAAGCTCTGATCACTGTACTTAATATTTACCCTTAATGCAAAGCACATCTCCTGGAAAAGATGTATGATGCTATGTATTAATGGCAAGGGGCCACTACCCAGACTGGTTTCGAAATTTATTAAGGTCTCCTCAGTGTGAGCCAGGCTAAGAAATTCTAAGTTTTAAGTAATACAAAGCTTATAAATATTTTACCAAAACAAGTTACCATAAGGTGCATTACCTCTAACTTAGTATTTCGTATCCTGGCTCCCACTGACGAGACTTCAATAAAGGTAGAAACAGGTCTGTGTAGTGGCCCCTTGCCTTTAATAGATAGCATCATACATTTCCTCCAGGAGATGTGCTTTGCATTAAGGGTAAATATTAAGAATAGTGATCAGAGCTTCTTATTCCTTTACCACGAGTTGCCTTAACATGCACTACGTGCAGGGTCAGCTAGACTTGCATTACTTGCAGGCGCAAATATGATTGACTTGTATGTTTGCTTACTTGGGAAATGGATTAATAAAACCAGGTTTATATTTAAAATAGCTTGGTATCTTTAACATATATTATACGCAAGATAAAAAACTTTCTACATCTATCTCTCATCCTGAGATTTTTATTTAATAAGGTCAAAGCACCTTATGGTAATTTGTTTTGGTAAAATATTTATAAGCTCTGTATTACTTAAAACTTAGACTTTCTTAGCCTGGCTCCCACTCCCAAGAAATCAATAAAAGTCGAAACCGGTCTGGGTAGTGGCCCCTTGCCTTTAAAACATAGCATCATACATCTTCTCCAGGAGATGTGCTTTGCATTAAGGGTAAATATTAAGAACAGTGATCAGAGCTTAAACTTCCTTTACCACGAGTTGCCTTGATTTGCACTATGTGCAGGGTCAGCTAGACTTGCAACACTTGGAGGCTCAAATTTGTAAAATATATATATAGTAGTCATATATATATATATAATATGTACCCACATTATTTCTGACAGTAACATTTCTAGTTAGGGTTAGGTACCAAGAGATGACAGCACTTGTTTGTCAGCCTCTTCATATAGTTAAATAAAACTTGGTTTTAATCCTATTTCCCAAGTAAGCAAACAGACAAGTAAGTCAAGTTTGCACCTGCACGTAGTGTAAGTTAGGACAACTTCTCACGTAGTGCAAGTCTAGTCAACTCGTGGTAAAGGTTGTATAAGCTTTGATCATTATCCTTGGTATTTACCCTTAACGCAAAGCACATCCCCTAGCGGAGATGTATGATGCTATACATTAAAGGAAGGGGCCACTACCTTTAACCGAAAATTTCACTGACTGACCAAAATAGGACACATTGCAGTTACACCAAAGACGATGAACTCCTGGATACTTTAGGCTGTCGATGTTTCGGCTTACGGTACCAAGTAAGGAACGGAATTTTACAAACTCCGAATACTGTTATAGAATTGATTCTAGTTACCGACTATGGGAGCTTTTTTTTTTTGTTTTGTTTATTCCAGCGTCAGTGTTTGGTGCCCGCAAGAAGGATGTTTTACTTTTGGTCACTCGATTTTTAATTCAAACTCAGAGAAATGTAACATAATAATAACCATATTCACTCTAAATTTGTATATATTTGGTCTAATGAGGTAAAATGAAGCTAACTATCGATGATGATGACAAAGGGCAAAGAACTACTACTTATTGATTTCCAGAAGTTATGGCTAGAAGTGAATCAAAAGTTGTTAGAGGATTTATATACGTTGCAACGTCATATTTTTATGACGGAAAGAGTAATTGGCTTGAAAGCCATATCAACAACAACAAAAATGTCCTCTCGAAAACTTCCGAAATGCATTTAATATTACCATAGCATTTGTCATTCGTAAGAAATAAAAAACTAAAAATAATAAATAGCTGCTGCTGTACACACACACACACACACACACACGCACGCACACATTTAAATATATAATACATGTTCTAATAAAAATTAATGTGATCTATCCAATTGTTGTTGAAAATTTCGCATCTTCAGTATTCGTAACCAATCTCTCCTCGTTTGTTGCTTTATTAGACAAATGATTTGATCTCTCTCTCTTTGTGCCAGTGTATGAATTTATCTGGCTCGTCTCCAACAAGTTGTACCTGCATTTAGTAACTAGCTGCTTAGAAGTGGTGACCATTGAGTACTTACGAAGGGAATTTTGCTATGCAAGCCAAAGACGAGTATATGGGTGGCGCTGTCACATACGCAGACTCCAAGGGCAAAGCTATGGTTGTGTGATTTATTTGTGTTGATATGGTGTTGTGCTTGAAAACTGCAGTATTCGTTGTATTTATATCAAGTATCGATTTGCAGGGTATATGATTTTAAAGCAATGAATGTCAATCAGTACGTGCCTTAACTAATGCAGAAATTCTCTGCTTTGGAAGATGAGTAGCTTTTGTATCTGGTATTCCAGAAGATGAGTTGATTACAAATTTAGGTTTGTATACATGTTATGGGTATGCAGTTTATCGAGGTGTAATTTATGAAACCCTTAGGTACTGATAAATTTTGTTATGGCTGGTTTTCAATTTTTAAAGTTTGAACTTACAATTTTTAAAGTTAATACATACGTCCGCAAGATACACACAATATAGTAACAGAATGGTTTCCGACCCCCCCCCCCCTGAAGGACTACCACCTGAAGGTGATGCACTACCATGCATTGGATACTCTGCTGATAGCATTGCAAATTTTATCCACTGCACTCATTAAATGTATTTTGCCTGTTAATTTTGTTCTACGAAAGATTTCATTTTATGCAGGTAGAAAAATCGTACAGTCTGCACGAAACTAGCTGATGGTCAATTAAAGAAAGCTTTGTAACTGCACAACATCAAAATTCACACATGACTTTTCTAATGGAAAAGTGCCTGTTGCATCTTCTCTACAACCATACCACAGAGATGCTTTATCACTGATGTTGGAATTCTCTGTTTTTATTGAATTATTTTTAATATTTGATATTGGTGTATTTTAAAAAAAGTTAAAATAATTTTTCTTTAAGAAAAAACAGATACCTTCCAAGTCAGATTTGATTTGCCTGTGAACACTTATGTTAGAAATATTCTTAATATTTCTAACATAAGTGCCACATAAAAATACTTTGCATGTGACCTCCACTTCCCATTAGTAATTTTTTCTCCAAAAGTGTGTTAATTTCTCTGAAACAAAGATAATTGTTATATTGGATACAACAGTTTAAATATATAAAGTCTCACTAGAAGTCATTTCAATTTCAAAATGCAAACTATTGTTTAATTTCATGGCTGTGGATTTTTCATTTGTATTTCTTTATATTAAAATGTGTAGTACAGTTTATCATATAATTTTTTGTGGTTGTTTTTTCTTCCCCTTCAAAATGATGAGTTTGATATTAACATGAACTTTCATAATGAAGTTTCTTTTCTTTTTTTTTAATTTTTTTTATAACAATCTTCCAACTTCTGTAAGATATTCAGGGTTTTGATGAGAAACTCAAGAGATTTTTAATAGCTATTATACTTGTAAACTTTATTAAATGCACTGAATTAAGTTGATTACAATGTGTCTTTCTTTTAAGAAGATTTTAATGGAGAAATAAATTATTTAAAAATGTTCTGTTTCATTATGATAAGTTCATTTTTGTGACACAGGTATGTCTTTTTATCCCTTCTTACTAACATTAGTTATAAATGAAGATTTTTGTTAAAATAATAGTAATATAAGGGTTTGTTTTTGAGAAATTTATAATTTTTGCACCATGGTCCATTGAACATGTTTGATCAGTTAAAATATCCTGTTATCAGTTAATATTACAAGTATTTCCCAACACAGATTTTAAAAATGGATGTGTGTGTGTGTGTAAATACTAAGTAGCTCTTATTGGGAAGAATGTCTTAGCCAAGTCTTGGCTCAGTTGAAGATCTCCCTCTTAAGTCTGGCTTCTCATTCTCTTCTTTCATTCAAAATATTGAATGCTTTACTGAGAAAGCATTTGGTATTTTGCCTGAAATTTGAGGGGCAATATTTTGAATTTTGATTTGTTTGCACTCACTTCCTTTCTCATTCTTCTTTGATCATTTTGTCCAGAAAGTAATCAGAGATATCTTTGTTGGCCGAGTGGTTAGCGTATCTGCTCTCCAGCCAAAAGATTGTCTGTGAAAATGCCAGTGGTGTTGGCGGGCAGGAGATGGCATTGTTGTAGTTGGTGGATTGAATGGTGGAGACAGAGTTGTACAGTAAGTGCCCTCCCTCGATGAGTCTTTCAACTCCCTGGAGCTGTCATGTAATAATAATAATAATATTTTATTTAATAAGCTAATTTTCAAGTCACTGTCAGTTGAAAAGAACAAGAAATTCTAGATGTTTCTTGTTAATGTAGAATTTAAAAATACAATTGTGTATTGTTTGCAAATTTTTTCATCTAATCTCATTGAAATTCATTTGCAGTTCAAGTGTCAAAAAAAAAAAAAAAAGAATTCAGCATCAAAATGGAGGAAACTGCCATGGAAGTCTGAGGGATTTTAAAACTTGATTTTGGAGAGGAAATGACCAGAACCTAAACATTATTTTTTTTCCCCCAGCTCACCAGTGGATAATACAGAATATTGGGATATCCATCACTGAACAGAAAGAATGAACATGTGTTCATTCTTTAGCATGAGAGAGAGATAGAGAGAAACAGATCCACGTGAGCAGATTGTTGATTATCCAAGAAGCAAAATTGGATAGTATTAAGAATTTTTAGGAGACTTTTTTGTATAGTGTCGGTAGCTGAAGAAAAGGTAGTCTTCAATTGATTTTTTAGAGACTGAGGAAGTTATCCCTGCAATGCGTATTTTTCCAGAAAGGTTAGACCTGTATATATTTAGTATTTAGGTGACTATGATATCCTCATTCTATTGAGGAATGTTATGATCAAGTAGCACAGCAACACCGACTGCTGTGTGCAGACTTTAAAATAAGATCGAAGATAAGAACCTCTGGATGCCATTGGATGGAGACAATTAAGTGGTTTTGCTTAAAAGAGGAGAGTGTGAGGAATCGTTTTAGGGTGAGGGTGTTAGAGAGGATTTCGAATGGACTGGAAAGTGTACAAGATTGGTGGAAACATAATTCAAAAGTAATCCTGAGCTGTGAAATCGAGGTGCTTGGTGAGACATCTGGAAAGATTAGAGAGCAGAAGGAGGGTTGGTGGTGGAATAATAATGTACAAGTGGCAGTGACAGCTAAGAGGAAGGCAAAGCAGAAGTGGGATGAGTCAAGAGTGGAAGAGGACAGAGAGGTGTACAGAGAGAGAAAGCAAGGTCAAGAGAGTTGTGCACATGCGAAGGCCATGGCATATCAAGATCTGTATGATCGATTAGAAACAAAGGAAGGACAGAGAAAAATTTACCAACTAGCGAAATGTAGAAATAAAGCAGCAAAGGACATCTTACATGTGAGGCAGATCAAAGACGCTGAAGGAAGAGTATTATGGAGGGGGGTGGACATAAGAAACAGATGGAAAATATACTTTGAGGGACTTTTGAATGAGGAAAATGCAAGGACTCACAGAAGAGATGGGTAGCCTTCTGAGGGGATGGTGCAGAACATCAGTAGAGTTTAAGTGACGGAGGCCATGAAGAGGATGTGGAATGGAAAATCGGTGGGCTCCGACAGAATTCCAGTGGAGGCATGGAAGGCACTGGGGGGAAGAGGGAATTGACCTGCTGTGGGACCTGATCATGAAAGTTTGCCAACAGGAAAATATACCCAAGGAATGGAGAGAGAGTACTCTTGTCCCCATCTACAAGGGTAAAGGGGATGCACAAGACTGTAAAAATTACAGAGGAATAAAGTTGATGTCCCACACAATGAAAATCCTAGAAAGGGTTCTTGTTGGTAGATTGAGGAAGGAGGTGGAGATTGCAAAGGAACAATTTGGCTTCATGCCTGGTAGATCAACAACAGATGCTATCTTTGGGTTACGGCAGATGATGGAAAAGTATCGAGAGAAACAAAGGGAGCTACATCTGGTATTTATTGATCTGGAGAAAGCATATGATAGAGTGCCAAGGCAAGAAGTCTGGAGGTGTCTGAGGGAGAAGAAGGTGCCGGAGAAATATGTCAGGTTGTTGCGGGAAATGTACAGAAATGTGAAGACAAGTGTTCAGACCTGTCCGAGACAGACAGAAAGTTTTCAAGTAACAGTTGGCTTGTATCAAGGGTCAGCATTAAGTCCGTTTCTGTTTAATATTGTGATGGAGGTGATAACAGAGGAGGTGAGAGAAGATGCGCCTTGGACAATGTTGTATGCAGATGACATCTTGCTGTGTGCAGATTCACGAGAAGAAGCGGGAACTAAACTGGAAAGATGGAGAAAAGTACTGGAAGAGAGAGGTATGAGACTGAGCAGAAGTAAGACAGAGTATATGTGTTGCACAGTGGGAGGCGGACAGGAGATAGATCTGGAGCTGGAAGGAAATGTCATCAGGAAGGTGAGAGACTTTACATACTTAGGTTCAACAGTGGAAGAAGATGGAGGAACTGAGAAGGAAGTGGGATGCAGGATACAAGCGGGTTGGAGGAACTGGAGGGAGATGGCTGGAGTGTTATGCGATAAGAGGGTGCCGACCAATCTGAAAGGCAAAATCTATAGGACAGTAGTGAGGCCAGCTATGACATATGCTATAGAAACTGTGACCCTGAGGAGAAATAACATCAGCAGGATGGAAGTAGCAGAGATGAGAATGCTTAGGCGGATGTGCTGTGTGACCAGAAAGGATCGTCTGAGAAATGACTATGTCAGGGGAACAGTGAAAGTTACGAACTTAGGAGCGAAAATACAGGAGGCAAGGTTGAGATGGTTTGGTCATGTGATGAGGAGGGAGGACGAATATGTGGGAAGAAGGGTCATACAGATGGATGTGCAAGGAAGGCGGAAGCGTGGGCGGCCAAAGAAGAGATGGAGGGAGCTGGTAGAAGAGGACTTGAGGATGAAGAACTTGGATGTGGTGACAGCCCAAGACAGGAAGGTGTGGAGGAGACTCATTATCAACAGTGACCCCACTTAAGTGGGAGAAGCTGCAGAAGAAGAAGAAGAAGATTGATGAATGTTGTGGAGATCTGTGTTAAAGTTACTGATTGTAAATTGGGATATCTGTGTATTAAAAGGTTTGTCTAATGAGTAGGAGGAACAGAGTACACTATCATCAGCAGAACTACAGAAATGGAGTGGGGGGGGGGGTGATAAAACAGCACCTTAGAGGCATTTCTGCATTAGCAAAGTCTGAAGAGAAGCATTCATCACAACATGCATTTAACAACCAAGAGAAAAATTGAGTATCAAGTGTGGTTTAAGGCTTGCCAAACAGCAATTTGCTGAACAGACCATGGTGCCCTGACCTGATTAAATGTCCAAAAATATCAACCAAAGTAGAGGTTTCTCCAAAGCAGCCTTTCTGTGGAATGTGGGCATAATCAGGTGATGTAGGATAAGAGATCTGCAGAATTAGGTAGGCAGAATTCATATTAATAGTTATTAATCAACTGGTGGGTCTTTAGGTTATCAAGAAGTTGGTTGTTAATGATCATATATTAGTTTAGAGAGAAGTGGGTGAAGACAGTGGGATTGAAAGTTTGATGAACTGACTTTTACTTGATTTTTAGAATAGACTGAATATAGGCTTGCTTCTATGCTGTAGGATAAATCACAGACATTTATGAAAAATTCTAAGGATGATATGGGATGGGTGTTAATTGTATGTCACAAGTTTTAAACACATATGAAGTTAGGCCATTGGGAAACCAGAAGACTTGTTAATAAACTGTCTTTTCAGGATTCTTTTGATGTCAACCTTTGAAAGATGACAAAGGCATGTATTGAAGCTCATCATAATAAAGAGCCTTGGTTATCTAGGCATGAAAAGAATGAGACTAAGAAGTCCGCTTTGTGTGTCATGATTTGGATTTCTCAAGGATACATGCTTCATTGTAGGCTGGAAATGAAACAGGAATTCTTCCAAGGTTGCATTCTTCAACAGTTTAATATACTTGACAAGAAATTATATTATTGTTTTTTATCCTTTATCTGCTCATCAGCTCACAGAAGTTTGTACATGAAATATCTTCACAACTAGGTTACTTGCATATAGAAACAGTTGACTTCAGGTTGTTGCATTACCCTTAATGCACAGTGCATTTTCATTTAGACATGTATGTTACCTTGCAGTATGGGAAAGGTCACCACCTGAACTATTTTCTGATTTGAGATCTTATCACTGGGGCAGAAGTCAGATTGTCATATTAAGCAGCAAAAATACTTTTTGGATTAGAGATAGTTGTAGAAAGTTTTTTCATTTGTTGATAAGTAAATTATACTAGAAATAAATTATATTTATTATTATTAAAAGGAGACTTCCAGGGAGTTAGGGACTTATCGAGGGAGGCCACATACTACGTGCACCAGGTATCATACTTGTTCTTGAATTTATTCACGCTGCTTGCACACAACATCCGATGGTAATTCATTCC
Organism: Typopeltis vanoorti; assembly: GCF_054136105.1. Classification (NCBI taxonomy): domain Eukaryota; kingdom Metazoa; phylum Arthropoda; class Arachnida; order Uropygi; family Thelyphonidae; genus Typopeltis; species Typopeltis vanoorti. The sequence continues at coordinate 40,775,941 of NC_143550.1, forward strand.
AATCATTAATTGTTTACCTAAGCATTTGCAAAGTTTGCATGTGAAGTGTCATCACCATTGGACTACCTGTATATGGAAGCAGATGTCACATCATATAGTCTTGTATCCCATAATGCATTGCTTTCAGACATATTGCTGTGGATTATGGGAAGAGTCACTAACCACACTTATTGTGATCTGTATTGAGGTTTCATCAGTGAGAGCTCCAAGGATCCAGCTCCAACCATAGTGAAAGTTGCAATCATTCTGGCTAGTAATTCTTCTTCATAATGCATAGCAATATACATCTGAAAGGAAATGTGCTGCACATTATGGGATACTAGAACAATTTCATATAGTTATTTGTCTCCACATGTTGGAAAAATTGTTAGAAATAGAATACAGGATTGGGTTGATGAACATAAAATTCTCTATGATGGTCAGCATGGGTTTGTGAAGGGCATGTCTTGCTTTAGCAATCTGCTTCCATTTTATTGATAAGGTGATGACTAGTGTTTTGGATAAGGGAGATTCACATACAGTGATTTTCTTTGACTTTGTAAAAGCATTTGACAGATTACCACATGGCAGATTGGTGTATAAGGTGCAGAAAATTTGATTAGATAGTGGATTGGATAGATGGATTGAAAGTTGTATTTGAATTGAAAGATAACAGCAAGTTGTGTATGATGGAGCAGTGTTTCAGAAAAGTAAGGAGACTAGTGGCATGCCTCAAGGCCCTTGGGCCCTTTAACTTATTTGTTAATATTTCATGTGGATTGACTGAGGATCTTCAAATGTTTGCTTGATAATTCAAAGTTAGGTAGCAATATCAGGAGTAGTGTGATGTTAATTCTCTACAGGAAGATTTGAATATGAGGATGAGTCCTTGGACTCCCTGGAGGTGTCAAATAATAATAATAATAGACTTTTAGCTTGGACAAATAAGTGAAGTTGTAGTTTTAATATTAATAAAGGCAAGGTTGCATTACACTTTGGGATATAGAGATATAAGGTTTCATACTGTAATGATGGAGCTGTACTTCAGGAAGTGAATGAGATTCAGGATCTTGGAGTGATGGTAGACAGTGGATTGAAATTCTGATGGCACATCACAAGTGTTGCAAAGACTGCACATTGTATTGTTGTTATGATAAAAAGTACATAGACTTGTATGATAAGGAGGTGGTGGTGGTGCCTCTATGCTTATATAGACTATTATACTCGGAATTGGTAGTTTTCACTTAGTTTTCATTGTGATGGAAACACTAGAACAGGTCCAAGGACAAATGACCAACGTGTTAAAGACTCTGGAGTATTGGTTATGAAGAGCATTTGAGGGAATGTGGATTACAGAAGCTGGTGGATAGGAGGAAAAGAAAAGATAAGATAGAGATCTTTAAGCTAAGGGATTTTGTGAAATTAATACAGAAGGAATTATAAAAAGAGTGAATGTTAAGATGGGATGAATGATAGGCCATTCCTGGAAGTTCTATAAAGATGTTCGTTATGATAGATATGTTGCTTGACTCCATGGAGGTTACCAAAATAATAATAATATACAAGTGGCCTAGGCATGAAGATACTTTATGCTTAAACTTTGTTTGCTCACACTTGGGTAAAGGATTAAAACTAAAATTTAATTTGCATAGTATAATTTAAAAGTAGCAAATGCGATTTTATGTTGCTTCCATCCACAAAAGGTTATTTGGAAACCTATGGCATATTTTGATCATGGGTAGGCTAAGGACTTTTTTTATATTTTTAATTTATTTTTTACATGGTCTGGAAACCCTGCTTTAAAGAGCAGACACAGAACTTTCTCAAATCACTTCAGGCCTCCAATAAGTGGAGCAATAGTCTCCCACCAGGTGAGACTACTGTTCCATCTTTATTATTATTGTATTGCCATCTGGATTATAGTTGTAAGGTTTTTTCACTAGGTTAGAAAGTTAATCATATTAGATAAGAGCTTACAGCTAATACTTCTGCATCTCTTCCAACTTGGTTGGTAAATTTTAAATGGGAAGTGTTGGTGTAGTAGACATTAGTCATTTGGGAAGATTACATCACTGTTTTAGTAATTGGACCACAGAAAATTGAGTTTCATGGAAAAGTAGAAAGAACGGTAATTTTTAGCACTTGAAAAACATTAAAGACACCAGATGAATGTTATAGTGTTATGGAAACCTTTAACCACAGAATGACAGAAAGAGAAGTTTCTAAATTTCATATTCTGTGGTACAGAATATCAGATTGTATGTGGTACAGAATATCAGAAAGACTTGAGTACCATCCTTGTGGTTGGAGGAATCATACATTCCTTCATCAGGGTGTAGTTTGACATTCATGTACAGTGGCTGTTGCTGCTATTTCCATTACTACAACTTTTTACAAATATTTCTGATCCAGAGTATGTTAATAATATGGTAATACATTATTTTACTACTTATATATGGAAAATATATAATTTCTGCATTGATTTCCCATAAAGTTTTTGCATTATGGGTTACTGAGGCAATTGTTGTGAAGTTAACAGCTTCAGTATACAAGTACACTTCATGAAGTTACCTCAGCAAACTATGCTTTTGCTTGGATAAAGGATTAAAATGATTATAATTTGCATATAGTATGCATTTTTTACTAGTATCATTCAAAAGCAGGTCAGGTTTGGATATCCACAAATGTGATATACAGCCTTTATGTTTTTGTTTATTATATTTTTAATGTGATTTCTAGTTCAGGAGGTTGCATGCAATTTACAAAAGTTGCATAGAGTGAATGAGCTAAGGATTAGTTAACTATGGGAACTCTGATGCAGAGAACAAACATGGAACTTTGTCAAGATTTCAAGTCCCCAGTAAGCAGAATGGTGGTTTCATACCAAATTTTATTTCCTGTAATGTGGCCTCTAAATTTCAAGTGTTTGTCTGCCATTACTCATAAGTTCTTCAACACCTTATACCTTCCATATATCCCACTAATAAACACTCAATATCCCACCTTTTCCTTTCCTTACTTATCCATTGGAAAGCACAGAAATCATTTGGGAGACAAGTGGATCAGCCATCTAGCTAACCACAACATTAGTTTTTGCTTTTTCATAACCCTCTTCAACTTTACATTGTTTGCCAACTGCCCGTCCACATTTAGAAAACTTTTCCTAGTATCACTAACACATAAGTAAACAATAATGAACAAAAACAGGCCTTTGTGCTACATCACAAGTGATACAAGGGTCTGTGACTGACATTTAGTGACCATCTTACTGGGACAATGCTTTATACACATTATACTGTTATTCGTCAGTCTTATCCAACTCACTAATCTGTTATCCACTCTCATTCACTCTATTTGAATAGTAGCTTGTTGTGCGATGATCTATCAAAGGCTCTTTGCAAATTCTAGGAGATTTGCCACTATGTGTTCTCCTTTGTTTGGTTCATCTGTCATAACATTATTATTATTATTCCTGACACCTCCAAGGAGTCCGAAGACTCATCGCAGGAGGACACCTACAACTGTCTCAACCACTACACCGAACCTCTACTACGAATCAATGCCATCTACCGCCCACCACCACAACTGGTATTCTATGTCTGTAAATTGCGTGTGTTCTGAAGGGCTGATTTGTCTATATCGGGATGAAAAACCCGAGTTTCTGGGAGGAAAAAACCTGCTACCTCTGTCTGAGATCGGCTAACTCACCTGTAAATAACATGTAAATAACTAACATGTAAATAAATTGCTAAAATCTGACCCTTGAAAAATCCTGCTGATATCAGCCTAATTTTGGAGATCCTAGGTTCATCAACTCAGCAATTTTTCCTTTCCATATTTTGCTGTTTTGGAATCTTGACTTTTCTAGGACCCTTGCTATTAAATTAACATATGAATGGCACATTTAACTTACTTGAATTTTCCTTTCGAACATATGTTATCAAATCCTGTGCTTTGGTAACACTCGGTTTACTTAATTTCTCCAATACTGCCCTCAAGATTCCAGTAATTGTTTTTTTCGTATCATATGGTGTTTTCCTCCTTTCCGGTCTGTATTATCATAGTTGAAATTTCCCATAATGATCTCACTTTGCACTTGCTAAGCTAATTTACCTAAACATTTCTCGCTTGTCACCTGCAGTCACAAGCATATAGTAGGATCCAACTGAAAATGCTGTCTTTTTTCTTTATACCCTACAAAGCTGCACACTGTTTCCTTTCTGTTCCCAACTTTGAATGGACACAACTCATCTATCCTTATAACACTTTCCCATTCTATTTTTTCCCTTCTCATCATCATCAAATTCCTGCCATGTACCCTCAAGGGGTGTACAGGATATGAGAGTACTACATGAAAAAATTACATCATTACTAACTTCCTATCTACAATTTTCCTCCAAATCAGTCTGTTACTTGTCAAGACTCCAACATTATCAGATCTTATATTATCGTCTAAGGTACTTTGTACCGTATCAATCCACCTATATCTTGGTCTTCCTCTGGGTCGTTTTCCTGCCAACCTGGCAGAGAACACTTGTTTTGCTAATCTTTCCTCTCCCATTCTATTTAAGTGACCATACCATCTGAGATTAGCTCTGCTAACGCATTCCTGGATGCTGACAATGTCAAGTTCTTTCCTAATATCCTCATTTTTAATATGATATTGCCATTGATGCCATCTGTTCACGCCTCGAATCTTTCTCAGGACTCTCATATCTGCGGTCTCTAGTCTTTGGTCAAGTGTTTTACTTCTGACCCAGCTCTCAGATCCATAAGTTAAAATTGGTTTGAACACAGTCTTGTATACAGCTAATTTAGTGTTCCGACTAATTTCTTTCTTATTCCATATGAATTTATTCAGTTGACTTCCCACGATACCAGCTTTGCTGATTCTGTTGTCTATTTCTATATTTAGTTTACCATCTTCAGTAAAAATTGTGCCTAAGTAGCTGAAATGTTTTACTTGTTCCACAGGTTCTCCATTCACAACACAGTTGACGTTTTCAATGATTCTGCCTATTTTCATTGTCTTTGTCTTTTTATTGCTGACCTTCATACCATATCTATTACAACAGCTATTCAATTTAGTCAGAGAATCTTGCAGACTTGTAGCGGATTTATTTAGAAGTATAACATCATCCGCATAAAGCAAAGAGCTGACATTAACATCTCCAATTTTGATATCAGGTTTAATACCACATTCCTTCATAATGTGATCCATATAGATAATGAATAACAGAGGGGATAATGTTAAATCTGGTGTCTCACACCAGATTTAACATTAAACCATCTTCCTGTACTTCCTTCAATTCTAACTGCTGACTCACAACTCAAATAAAGACTAAGTATTGCTTGATATAATGCCCCATTGACACCATATAACTGCAGCGTATTGAATAGCTTCTCTCTTGGCACCTTGTCATATGCCTTTTCCAAATCGACAAAACTTTAATACAGATCTTTGTTATATTCCCATGCTTTCTCGACTATTTGTCGTAAAGTGAAGATCTGATCCTGACAGCCTCTATTTGGCCTGAATCCAGCTTGTTCTTCACCAAGCTTTTCTTCCACAATTCTTCTCAACCGTTTCTCAAGTATACTTGCATAGATCTTGCCAGGAACACTCAGTAGGGAAATACCTCTGTAATTCTCACATTCAGTTTTATTTCCCTTTTTATATAGGGGTACTATGAGAGCTCTACTCCAATCATCGGGAATTCGTCCCTCTGTAAGACTCTTATACCACCATATTTCAGCATTTCTGGTCGAATATCATCTACTCCTGCTGCCTTTCCACATTTCAAGCCTTTGATGGCTTTTTCTACTTCAAGTATGGATATGTATTCCTGACTGCATGCCTGGTCAGTGTTTTTTACCACTGTGCTGTCATCACTGCTTGTTTCATTTAGCAGTTTTTCAAAGTAATTACTCCATACTTCAAGGATATCTTTTTCTCCTGTTTTCATTTCACCTTTATCATCTCTAATTCCTTTTACAGCACTCTTTCCTCCATTCCTAAGCTTCTTCAACAACCTCCAGAATATTTTGCCACCTTCTTGATATTTATTTTCTATATTCTTGCCAAAGTCCTCCCATGACTTTTGTTTAGCTAGTTTTACACACTGTTTAGCTTTCTTACATTTGTCTCTGTATTCTGTAAGAGTAAAAGCTGACTTATTTGCCAGGAACTTTTGATATGCTTTCTTCTTTTCCCTCACTGCCTCTTTGACTTCCTGTGTCCACCAGGGAGTTCTGATTTTTTTATCCTTGCACACAACCTCACCACATGCCTCTCTGGCAGAATCAATCAATGTTTCCTTCAGAGTTTGCCACTGAATCTCCAAGGTTTGATTCCTGTTCTCAAACTCTTTCATTTTCTTTTCAATAATATTTCTGTATTTTAGTCTACAGTTCACATCTGAGAGCTGCTCAACTTTTATTCGCTTTAAAACTTTCTTACATGTTATTCTTTTCAATATGAAATCAATTTTATCCTGCTCAAGACTAAATAGTGATCACTTCCAATTTCAAAACCTCTGTACACTCTGGTGTCCTGCACCAGGGAGAAAACATCACTATCAACAATAACATAGTCAATGAGACTTTTCTTATTCCTAGCCTCTTCTCTCCATGTGAATTTGTGCACATTTTTATGTTGGAACATGGTGTTATTAATAACCAGTCCATGTCCTGAGCAGAAATCCAACAGATATTTGCCATTATTATTAGCTTTGCTCTTTCCTCCAAATTTTCCCAAAATATTTTTGTATGTCTCACAATCATTTCCTACTCTACTATTTAGATCCCCAACAAGGACCAACTTTTCCTTTTTCATTGTGTCAGTTGCTTTTTCTAAAGCCTCAAAAAATTCCTCCACTTCTACCTTAGTAGAACCTTCTGTGGGACCATAGGCACAAATAAGTCTCATTGTCCAGTTCCCCAGTCTCATATTTGCCCACATTACTGTACTTGAGACTGACTGCCATTCAAGAAGTTTAGCCTCGTATTTTGTGTTGAATACTATGGCTACTCCTTCTTTTCCTTGATTGTCATTGCCTGAATATAACATTTTGTATTTATTGCTCAGAAAGATCTCACCAGTTTTGGTCTTTTTTGTTTCAGTCAACCCTATTATGTCGATCTGGTACTTATCTAATTCCTCAGCTAGCTCCATTTCTTTGCCATTCAGGCTTCTTATGTTGATAGTACCGATCTTTAACTCTGGTGATGTTGAGTTGGGGTTTGTTTTCAGATTTGTTCCAGTAGCTGACTTTTCGCTGTTCGCCCTGGTTCCCTGGGTAAAACAACGGGGGCCTTGTTTAACCGGGCGACGTCCCAGCTGGCATGAAATTTTGTCATGTTGTACCATCATTTTTTATTTTGGTTTAACCAATAAGAATACAATTTGGTCGGCTAAATCCCAAATTGCCAGCCCATCCTCGTTCGTTCAGTATCAAAGTAGATACCCAACAGGGTGCACCACGAGAAGGTGAGGATTGGACATTAGGTCAGAAGCCCTGGTCGGTTCTCCGCATTACTTTAAAGGCTATGTGGAGGTCTCCTCTCAGTATCTGTTGTCTCCCTTCTGTATTCCCAAAATACACAATATTCAGCTTTGTTCCTTTCAAGACCTCTTTCATCAGCTGTGTTTCACTGATATCAATAACTTTTAGATAGAATGAATATCTCATGGTAATGGGCTCTTTTCCCTCATGCCTTATACTTCTTGCATTTGTATCAAGAAAGCAGTGCATTGCCAATATTTCTGTCTGTTATTGCTGAATAATCTTCATTATATCCTGTAATATACCATATAACCTTCTTTCTACCTTAGGAATTCTAGTTTCTCTGATTTACTTGTTCACAGAATGGCACATTGTCTCTTGCATAAAGCTTTCTTCTTTCATCAGATGCAACCCTTCTTCTTGTGGCTCTACAGTCCAAGCCTTGGTTTCCTGGATTTGTTGCCACCAACCACGTCTGTCCAAAACTTTACTTCTCCCCCATGAGCTTTGAAGACGACAGACACACTGTCAAAATGGCTCACACCCTGTTACTCCCATCCCTGATTTTATCTCCATCATATCTTTCCTGTTCCCCAAAAATTTCTATTTTCACTCCCCACCCAAAGTATTCTCTGCCCACCTTTAATAATATAAAAAAAATCTGGGTTTTTCCAAAAGTTCACATATCCCTTGTCTCACCAATAATTCTCCCACATCTCTCTCTACTCCTACATTTTCCACCCCCCCATTCTTTCAATCATGCTCCTTCCTTTAACATCAGATGAATGTATATCGCCACATATTAGGATGCCGCTGAATAAGAAGACAGCCAGCAACATCCTACAAAGTTATGTCCGAATTATTCCTCCTATATATTCTTCATATATATCTGTCTATATAAAACATCAGTAATGCCCTAAAATTTGAGTAAAAAGCCAATGATATTATATAAAAGGGGCACTCCTAAACAAAAATAGGCTAAATAGCCATAAAAATAATATTTGCTTAGAGGAGTAACATGGGAATTTTCCCAGATATAATACCTATAATTTATTTCTCCAGTTTGGACACTGTAATATGATTTACAATCTTGACTAATAGTGTCTAATCTTGTTCTAGGTTTTCCTTTTGGTCTTTTACCAGTAATTTTACTATTGATTGATTCTTTTCATATGGAAAACAATAGTTTTCCATATGAAAAAACATGCCCTGCCCACTGCAACTTTTTAAACTTGATTACACTGGATATTGTGGGTTCTTTATAAAATTTATATAATTCATGGTTGTATCTGAATCTCCAGAGACCATTATGATTCACTTTTCCAAATCTCTTTCTAAATAACCTCCTTTTAAAGATTGAAATCAAATTCTCCACTCTTACAATAAATATCCAGGTTTCGATCTATAGGTAACAACTAGACAAATTTTCGATTTATATATATTTTTACTTTAGTCTTCCAATGAGTATCTCTTTGATAACATGAGAGTGAGAGACAAAGCAAGCTTGTTTGATTACCTCTCTTTATTCAATTGTGTATTTCCACCATCTCATTTGGTTGGCTAGTGATCATCACTCCTAAATATTTAAACTGTTTCACTATTTTCTGATAAAATTACTGGTCTTTTACCAGTAATTTTACTATTGATTCTTCATCATCATCATCATCATCATCAAATTCCTGCCATGCACCCTCAAGGGGTGTACAGGATATGACAGTACTACATGAAAAAATTACATCATTACTAACTTCCTATCTACAATTTTCCTCCAAATCAGTCTGTTACTTGTCAAGACTCCAACATTATCAGATCTTATATTTCTATCATCTAAGGCACTTTGTACCGTATCAATCCACCTATATCTTGGTCTTCCTCTGGGTCGTTTTCCTGCCAACCTGGCAGAGAACACTTGTTTTGCTAATCTTTCCTATTGATTCTTTTCATATGGAAAACAATAGTTTTCAATACGAAAAAACATGCCCTGCCCACTGCAACTTTTTAAACTTGATTACACTGGATATTGTGGGTTCTTTATAAAATTTATATAATTCATGGTTGTATCTGAATATCCAGAGACCATTGATTCACTGGTCCAAATCTCTTTCTAAAAATCTTCCTTTTAAAGACTGAAATCAAATTCTCCACTCTTGCAATAAATATCCAGGTTTCGATCTATAGGTAACAACTAGACAAATTTTTGATTTATATATATTTTTACTTTAGTCTTCCAATGAGTATCTCTTTGATAACATGAGAGTGAGAGACAAAGCAAGCTTGTTTGATTACCTCTCTTTATTCAATTGTGTATTTCCACCATCTCGCACTTGTTTCAGTTAACTGATTCTGCCTGATAGTATTCATTATTTTAGTTTTTTGTTGATTGATTTTTAATCATATCTCTTGTGCTGATTTTTCTAGTTCCAAATACATTTATTCTACCTTGTTTGGTTCTTGACATGTCACCCAAGTTTCCGGGTGAAAAAAACCCTCTACCTTCACATGAGACCGACTAACTCACCTTTAATCAAAAGAGACCAGAAAAGGTTCCTCACGTCATTGACGGAACTCGAACTCAAACTCCGACCAAAGGGCTTTGTCTATACCGACTGAGTTACGGAGGCTCATACAGATCTTTGTTATATTCCCATGATTTTTGCAACTATTTGTCATAAAGTGACGATCTGATCCTGACAGCCTCTATTCGGCCTGAATCTAGCTTATTCTTCACCAAGGCATCTCCTCCACAATCCTTCTCAACCGTTTCTCAAGTATACTTGTATAAATCTTACCATGAACACTCAGTAGGGAAATACTTCTGTAATTCCATATTCCGTTTTATTTCCTGTTTTGTATATGAGTACTATGAGAGCTCTACTCCAATCATATGGAATTCATCCCTCTGTCCAGGCCATCTGAACTATGTAGTACAGCCACTGTAAGACTTTTATACCTCCATACTTGAGCATTTCTGGTGGAATATTATCTACTCCTTTCCACATTTCAGGCATTTGATAGAATTTTCTACTTCAAGTTTGGATATATATTCCTGACGGCATGTCTGGTCAGTGTTTTTTTACCAATCATCACTGCTTGTTCCATTTTGCAATTTTTCAAAGTAATTACTCCATACTTCAAGGATATCTTTTTCTCCAGTTTTCATGTCACCTTTATCATCTCTAATTCCTTTTACAGCACTCTTTCTTCCATTTCTGAGCTTCTTCAACAACCTACAGAATATCTTGCCACCTTCTTGATATTAATTTTCTATGTTCTTAGTAGTCTTCCCATGACTTTTGTTTAGCTAGTTTTACACAGTATTTAGTTTTCTTACATTTGTCTCTGTATTTTCCAAGAGCACAAGCTGACTTATTTGACAGGAACTTTTGATATGCTTTCTTCTTTTCCTTCACTGCCTCTTTAACTTCCTGTGTCCACCATGGAGGTCTGATTTTTCTATCCCCTCACCAATGCCTCTCTGGCTGAATCAATCAGTGTTTTCTTCAGGACTTGCCACTGAATCTCCAAGGTTTGATTCTTTACTCAAACTCTTTCATTTTTTCTTGAATAATGTTTGTGTATTTTAGTCTACAGTTCATATCTGAGAGCTGCTAAACTTTCTTATATGTTCTTCTTTTCAATATGAATTCAGTTTTATCCTGCTGAAGACTAAATAGTTATCACTTCTAATTTCAAATCCTCTGTACACTCTGGTGTCCTGCATCAGAAAACATCACTATCAACAATAACATAGTCAATAAGACTTTTCTTATTCCTTGCCTCTTCTCTTCATGTGACGTTATGCATATTCATATGTTGGAACATTGTGCTAGTAATAACCAGTCCATGTCCTGAGCAGAAATCCAACAGGTATTTGCCATTATTATTAGCTTTGCTCTTTTCTCCAGATTTCAAAAAGTCAATCTGTATGTCTGACAGTTATCTCCTACTCTACTATTTAGGTCCCCAACAAGGACCAACTTTTCCTTTTTCATTGTGTCAGCTGCTTTCTCTAAAGCATCAAAAAATTCCTCCACTTCTACTTTAGTAGAACCTTCTGTGGGGTCATAGGCACAAATAAGTCTCATTGTCCAGTTCCCCATTCTGATATTTGCCCACATCACACTCTACTTGTGTATATATTATTGCATGGACATCTCCTTGAAGTATGAATATATCACAGGAAGGCTATACTAACTGCATAGCTTGCAATAGTTGTCACACCTTCAATACTGACAAAGCAATTGTAACAGACTCTGTCAATCCATATTTTTGATATTACGTGATTCACTGCTTTTTCTTCCCCTTAAGTGTGCTCTTCTATAAGGGAACATGTACACACCCACATGATCCTCATACTCCTCTGTCATAGTCTGACACTGCCCTCAAATCTTTCACTATCCAATTCACAATCCTTAGCGAATTCATAACTTTTACTACTATTTCACTTTTCTTCATAATTATGGTAAAACTACTATCCTCTCTTCTTCACTTCTCTTGCATTCTGTCCTTACATTCCTTGAATATTAATCTCCATATACTCGTCTCACAATAGCATTATTTTTTTTTCTGTAGCAGCCATCTCTCATTTCTTCTTTCAAACTTTCTTGCTTTGCTATTGCCCTTCTGGTCTTTTCTTTCCTCTGTACTTGCCCAACTTCTTTTGATTGTTGCTCCCCACTCCCTGCCCGTTCATCTTAATTTCCTTGCACTTCTGTTGCTCTGATTTTCTTCTTCACTGATCCTCTATTTCAGGTCTCCTGATCTCTCCATTCACATCTCTTAACTTCCTCTTGATATTTCTTGCCTGTTCTTAGTGCATTATCTTTCAACAGCAGTATTTACCATTCATGGGGGAGGGGGGAGTGGGCAAGGGAATCCATAATCCCATGCAGGGAATGCCAGTAGTTTTTATTTCACATCAGATTTTATATATCTATTATTTTCACATCCTATTTTTAGCTAATTAATACTGATGTTCATTTTGAAGTACGTGAATTTTATTTTTTTGTAAACCATGAATGTTGCCTTTTCTGGGTCCACTATAATAATAGCTTATGTTAACTATAATTCGTTGAAAAATAAGTCATATTGACTGCAACAATTGCACTTCCAGAATCGGACTCAGCATTGTAGATTTTTAGGGATCTTCATTAAATGACTCACATATTTGTAATTGGTTTCTTTTATTAATGTTTGTTATTCTTTCAGTGTTTGATACAGCATCAATTTTACCCACATCATACAAGGTTTATATATCATCTAGCTACTGTTACTACTGCAGGCTGTAGCAAAATTTTCATAATTATGTATTATTATTACCTGAGAGATTATAGTTTGTAATTTATTTCAGTGTAAATTTGTCAATTGAATAATTGAGTTATAATGAAAAAAAAAATCTTTCTTTTAATTTAAAAGATAATGAGTACTGCTTTCTCAGTACTCATTATCTGAGTACTGAGAAAGCAGTAGGTTGGGTACAGTGTAGAAGTGGCTGTATTTTTTTTAACATTATTTGTGGTATTGTTGGTTTGGTTATATAGATGTGACAGGCAAAGTAGAGTAGAATATTTCAAGTTTAAATGTGCAACAACAAAGTATAAAATCGGCTCCATGCATTGCATAAGAATGTGGTGATTGTGAAAACATATGCAACATGCTTTGAGTTTTGTGTGTGACATTTGGGACCTCTTGCAATGAGCCTTTTGACTTCACAGTAGGCTGATGATAATTAGTAAGCATACAAGTAAGAAACTATACTAATTCAGATGACAAGACAATTTTATATCCTAAACCTGTTGAACTTCCATATGAAGAACACATAGTGTCCTATGCATCTCTAACAGTGCTTTGTGGTCTTATGCATAACATCTGATATTATTAATGCCTCATGCTGTTAACTGGTCACATGTCACAAAAACAACCTTATTCTTTGGGTAAATTTATTTATTTTTTTAAAAAAGTTGTTTTATATATACATCCAAGTAATTTAAAATATATATAATACTTATAAATGTTTAATTGCTCAATTCAGATATTAAAATACATGGTACTAATTCAAGGATGTTGATTTTGAAAAAAATAAAAATCTGGCACTTGCATATATCATCTGAAAATTGCATAATAGTATCACTGTATTAATTTAATATGTAGCATCTGTTACAGACTGTTTTTCTAGTTAGCAAGCAATGTATATCTTAATAGCACACCCTCCAACATATTCATATAAGCAAACATTGGCTTTGAAATTGTTTCAGATACCTTGGATGTGCTGTATTACAAAAGAAGCTTGACATGGACATCAAAATTTCAAACATTTCTAAAGATAACAGAAATTATTAATAATATTTTCAAACCTAACCAAGTTTAAAAGCATACAATAATAAGAATTTATAAAGTTTTGGCAAGACCTTCTGTACTGTATGGAAGTGAATTATGTACTATAAAAACTGCAGAAGAAAAAAGAATAAAAACTGGAGAAATGAAATTCCTCTGAGTACAACAGGCTATACTCTCTGAGACAAAAAAAGAAAAGAAAAGATGCAGCAGCATAGAAATACATAACCTAAAAATAGATTGAGTATTAGACAGAGTACATGAATACCAAAAGAAGTGGATTGAACACATTGAAAGAATATACAGTTCAAGATTACCCAAAAATACTCAGATACTACCCATTGGATGATATAGAAGTTGGAGATGACCAAGGAAAAGATGGAATGAGACTGGAACAGGACATTAGGCCTAAATCCCTGAAAGGATGATGATGAGTATTAACTGCATTTGCTAACATTATATGTCATTATTATGCATATTTGTAAAAAATAAATAAAATGAAATAAATGTACCCAGCATTTTATGCTAAATTTTAACACACAATTTTATATTTAATTGTATGTAAGTAAATACTCTGCATAATAATCTTCATCATTTCTGTTCTTTTGTCTTGATGAAGTCACATCATTGTGGAGAAGCTTGTTCACAGCAGTATCTCTCATACTTTGTCTTTGATTCTTTCATGGTCACTACATTTATCTACTTTAGTAGTGCATTTCATCCTCTCATCACTTTCCATGCAAAGAATTTGCTTCTTACTCCCTTCCTCACAGCACTATGCAGCTTTCAGGAATGACCTTTTGTTTTCTGTTCACTTGATGCACTATGTAGTAATTCATACATCAATCTGCTATGTCTGTCATATTGGCTTTCCTCCTTTTATCTACTATGCTCTACTAACCTTATACTCAACACTCCAGCATTACTTTATCTCTTAAACATGGGAGGAAATGGGAAAATGTGCAAAAGTTCAGCTAGGGTATGCAAACATGATAAAGAATAAATGGCTTTAAACATGGTTATGCATTTGGCAAAGGGGTGGAAATGTGCGCTTTAGGTTTCGACCTCTTGAACATATCTGGGGAGGGAAAAGATAATGCTCTACAAGGCCAGGTGGTAATTTGCTATGTCTATATGCAAATAAATTATATATTTGGTTTAATCCTTTATCCAAGTGTAAGCAAACAAAGTTTGCACCTGAAGTATTTTCAGGACTGGGGCAACTCGTAGTAAAGGTGGTATAAGTTCTGATCACTTGCCTTAGTATCCCATAATGCAAAGCACATCTCCTTGCAGACATGTATAATGCTATGCATTAAGGGAAGGTTGACTACCCAGACTGGTTTCGACCTTTATTGAGGTCTCATCGGTGGGAGCCCGACCCAGAGGTGGTGATACTAGGGTGAAAGTAATGCAGAAGTCATATCACCATATACCAGTTGCCAAAAGGTGTCAACACTTATTATTAAAATTCTCTGGAGTAGAGATAGTTGATGGAAGTTTTTTGACTTGTCTGTGCTACCAGTTATATATTTGGTTTAATCCTTTATCCAAGTGTAAGCAAACAAAGTTTGTGCCTGAAGTATTTTCAGGACTGGGACAACTCGTAAAGGTGGTATAAGTTCTGATCACTTGCCTTAGTATCCCATAATGCAAAGCACATCTCCAAGTGAAAAAATTTCCCTCAACTATCTCTAATCCAGAGAATTTTAATAATAAGGTGTTGACACCTTTTGGCAACTGGTATATTGTGATATGACTTCTGCATTACTTCCACCTTAGTATATATCACCACCTCTGGGTCTGGCTCCCACTGATGAGACCTCAATAAAGGTCGAAACCGGTCTTGGGTAGTGACCCTTCCCTTAATGCATAGCATTATACATGTCTGCAAGGAGATGTGCTTTGCATTATGAGATACTAAGGCAAGTGATCAGAACTTATACCACCTTTACTACGAGTTGCCCCAGTCCTGAAAATACTTCAGGCACAAACTTTGTTTGCTTACATTTGGATAAAGGATTAAACCAAATATATAATTGGTAGCATAGCCAAGTGAAAGAACTTCCATCAACTATATGCAAATACCAGGAGCATCAGAAAAAAAGGGGTTAAGTTTGTTACTCTATTGAATACATTGTGGTCTAAGATTGTTGGCATTAGTGAAACCTGGCTATCATAATCAGATAATTGGGGTTCAGTGTAAAGGGTGTATTTTTAGGAATGACAAAAGCGAGAGGAGGGGGGTGCTTCTAATGATATCAGACAACTTGAGTCCAGTTAAGATAAAGACACATGAAAGCAATAATGGTAATAATGTCCCATGCAGCAATTTGAGGCTATCTGATGTGAAATGGAGGCTAACAAGATGAAATATATGGTAGCTGTTGCTACAGACCTGGTGGTAGTGAGTGCATTTAGTGTGAATGAGCTTAACAGCTGGTTTGGGTGATTTGTATAGCCTCCCTTGATGAGTTATTGACTCCCTGGAGATCTCAGATAATAATCATCTGATCTGCACATAGTAATCCAAATGCAGTCTTATCGGTATCTTGTCACCTTCCTCCTTAATATGATGGAAATTCTCAATAGTTCAGAGTTTTCCAAAAGTGTGGTACATGTACTCCCCCCCCCCAATCCCAGGGTACACGAAAGGTCTTTATTCTATTCTGTAAGTAATTTTTTAATAACCAAAAATCTTAATTAAAAAAAAATGCCTTTATAATTATTCATGTCTGAATGACATAATTTCTCCCAAATTGTCTTTGCCAGAGGGTTGTTCCAATAGCAAGGTTTGAACTGTTTGCATTGCAAATTTAAATTCAACTGGTTCGAACTAGGCAGTCAGAACACTGCTGAATTTCATATTTTTTTGTTTCTACTGTATGTACTGTATATGGGATTGTATAATTAGAAATGCATTTAATAATTAAAAAATGTTTTTGCACATTTATAATTTATTATAGCCCAAATGTTAAAAGAAGTAAATGCCTCTTAATAATTTGTGTTCGAATAAAATATAATTTCTTCCAAATTCTTTTCCTGTGGAGGAGGAGGGGGGGGGGGATATGTCAGTGTTACTAAAAATTTAAAAGGAATTTATGACAGAAGTTTGGGAACACTGCTCTACTCTATTTTCAACCAAAGGATTCCACCTCTTTTGCAGTGTGTCCTCTCCAAACCTTAACCTTTATTCTGTTCCCCAGTATAATGTAGTAAAACTACTGAAATGCAGTTCTACTATATTATGCTGCTTTCGCTATGTGACACTACTATATATTATGCTATGTACATATATATCCACTCATTTATCAAACAGACTGGCACTAATATGCCTAATAGACTATCATTTCTCAGAAAACTAATTATTTATGCATCTTTTCTGCCCCATGCATTTACCACTCTATTACAAAATATAAGGATAATCATTGTTGTCCTCTATAAGGAGTTATTTTTTTAATCCATTGTCTTATTCTAACCAGCTTTTCAACACCTTTACCACCACGATCTCTTAAATTCAAACTATTTGATAGTTCAACACCATTATTTAAGATCCCCCCCCTTTATTATTTATTTATATTTATTTATTTATTTTTTTTTTTTTTTATGCAATGAAACTATTTTTCCCTGTTGTCACTGCTCAGGAAGCTCTCATTGAACATTCAAGTTAAGAATATTCCTAATTCCTTTGCACCTTCTCCTATACAGAAGGTGATATTCTATCCAATCCTGCAGCCTTATTAACATTGTTTACTTCATGTCTCAAATGTTAAATCATCTGTTTGTCTCTTGTCTTCTCCTGCTGTTGCACTCAATGCAATTTTCATTTTCACCAAGTTAATTATTCATGTCCCACTCATTCTTTTTTTTTAACCTAATGTGAACTTCAGAAAGTTGCTTTTTATTTTTATGGTACTCTGATTAGTGACTCCATTTTTAATATTTCCCCTTCTGATCACCTGCTTGCCTGATAATCTCATTTCTTTAACAATTAGCCATCCTCTTTGACTGAGTAGTTAGCATATTCATCTTTCATTCTGGCTACTATTTTTAATCCTGCTGTAGACTAGTGATTGTCTTTAGGTGTGAGCTGAATTTCATCACTAGTGAGATCACTGCTTATTTGATGCCTGAAGTGGCTTGAAAATTCCACAAATTATGTATAAAATTAATAAATATGCAAATAAATAAGCAGTGATCTTCTACTTAATAAGATATATAGTGATATATAATTTAATAAAAAAAAAATAGAAAAAATTCTTAGCCTACATATAGTACTGATGTGCTATACATTTATAACCTTTCATGGGTGGGAGTCATATAAAAAATAATTAACTCTCCCCCACACTGAACATTTTCATGCATCTAGAAATAGCAGACATAATATAATGGGAAACTGAAGTTGTTCACTTCACCTTCACGCTACACAGCCTGAAAGCTATTGCCAGCATTGTCTTATTGATTGCCACTCTGATAGGATGCAATTCATCTGCACATCTTTCCACTTTTCATTAATAGCATTAATCTCTCCCTTTTCATTTCTATCCTTTCTTAAAAGTACTTAACCCTCCTTATTCTTTTCCCATCAACTCATTTTCCTATTCATGCACCCCATAATCAACCTTAGATGAGCAGTCCAACCTCTGTTCTTTTCTACTCTTGCTCTTTCCTTCACCCATGTCCATTGCACAAAGGACATAAGTGTAAGATACTTAAATTTAGTTTTTGAGGTCTTCCCTATAGTCATCTTATACGAGGGTGGCCTGAAAACTTCTTTGCCTAACAATGGAAAAAACTAATTTATAATTTCAAAATTATTTTTATTTTTCAACATGATCTCCCTTAAGACTAATACAGTTATTCCAGTGATGCTCCAGTGCCATTATCCCATCCCTGTAGTGGTTCTCAGTAAGATCTGCAAAATATCCCTCTACATCTGCAATCACCTCTTGATTTGAAGAAAAATGCTGACCCATGAAGAAGAGTTTTGGTTTTTGGAAGAGATAGAAGTCAGAGGGACTCAAATCTGGGGAATAGGGTGGATGTTCCAACAATTCATAGTGCAGATCCCTTAATTTTCCCATTGCCAAAACACCTTTGTGGGCAGGTGCATTGTCCTGATGAAAGATGATTTTTTTCTTCTGCAAAATGGTCTTTTCTCACAAATTTTTTTGTCTAGTCTGGTTAAAAGATCAGAATAATATTTCCCAGTTATTGTTTTACCCTTTTCAAGACAATCAGTAAATAAAATGCCTTTAGCATCCCAAAACACCAATGCCGTGACCTTTCCTGCTGATGGAATTGACTTTGCTTTCTTTGGCACTGAAAACCAGCTTCTGTCCACTGGTTTGACTGCTATTTGGATTCTGGTGTGTAATGGTCAATCCAAGTCTCATCCATAGTAATAAATTGATGCACAAAATCAGTTTTATTCTTGTTAAAATACTCCAAGCACTGTTCAGAGATTTTCATGCGAGTGCGTTTTTGATCTTCTGTGAGAAAGTATGGCACCCATCTTGCACAAAACTTTTTTCATTTGCAATTCTTCATGAAAATATATCCTACATGTTCTTTTGAATTCCTATAGTCTCGGCAATTTCATGCGCTTTGACTCGCCAGTCATCCAATACCATATTGTTCACTTGATCAACGATTTCTGGTGGTGTTACACTTTTTGGACATCCTTCACTTGGATCATCTTCAAGGGTGGTACGGCCACGTTTAAACTCGGCAGCCCATTTCTTAATTGTAAAAAATGAAGGAGAAGAGTGCCCATAAACTTTTATGAATTTAATTTCTTTTGGCATTAAACCTTTTACAAAGAATTTTATAACTGCACAATACTCAATGTTATCCATTTCAAGGGATACAGACAACACTTTTGCTTCAGACAGCTGTATGAAACGAACTACTTGATAGAATGACTTGCAATTTCACGTGGTTGCTTATGACAGATGTACCAACTTAGGGAAAAAAAATCTTGCCAATAGTGTTGCCATCTATGGTTGAGGCCGAGAACTTTTCAGACCACCATCGTACATAACTAAGCATGTCCCTGTAGTTTAATTTTCATTCCTATGAAACTTATCATTAAAGTTTTTTTGTTGTTGTTTATTTTAGGTGACCATAATAAATAGCAGCTATAAACATGAAAAAGTAATTTATATTTATAGCACTCCCATAGCACAGTCATAAGGATGACTCACTGCCTTGGTACAGTACAGAGGAATCATAAGTAGGATTTACGCAATCGAAGGTGAGTTAATTGGTTTCATACAGAGGTCGGTTTTTTTTTTTTTTTTTTTTTTTTTTTTTTTTTTTTTTTTTTTCTTCCCCCTCTTCTAGAAAGTCTGGTCTGTGCTTTTGCAGAACAGGTAACCAGCCAGAGGACACATGCAAACAACACACAGAAATACTTTTAACAAATAGAATGGGATGGCTGGGTGGATTATGTAGAGTAGTTTTTAAATAAATATATATTTTATAACATTTATCAGCTTTTCATTTCATTTCAAAATAATTTACTCAAAGTATTTCATTGTTAAGTTTATTTTCATGTATGTTTTATTTTATGATAAATTATAAAAAATAATTAGACTAGAGCTATCTTTTTGATTTGGGTGAATTTGTTTATACTTCATCAGCCTGGATATTTCATTGGACCAGTATAAGCATCAATCTCTGTGGCATTATTTATAATCATATTATTAGTCCATCCCAAATTTTAAATCATAGTCATGCCAGTGATTGCTGTTATTTCAGGAATTCTAAGACTCAAACTAGGCTAATTGAATATTATGATTCACCATTTTTATTCAGATCAGTATTCAGCAACACACAGCTTACAAATTGTGAAAAGAAAGACATTCCTTTTGCATTTTCTTCCTCCTGTACTTCCTATATAGATATTCTTACTAGTGTCGTTCATATTTCATGATTGATGGAAAACTGAAATTCAGATAGCATGTTGCAAAGGTGGTGAAGGTAACCCAGAGGATTGCTGCAATACTGAGGACGCTGCCCTGCAGAGATAAACGAGTTATCATTCTGTTGTATAAGACCCTGATCAGACCGTACTTAGATTATTGTTCTCAAATTTGGTCCCCAGGATTTGAAGGGGATAAATTAACTGTGGAAAGGGTACAGAGGCTGATAACAAAGATAGTGTCAGGACTGTACAATGTCAGTTACAAGGATTGACTGAGGGAATGTTTACGGCAGAGTTCGGTGGATAGAAGGAGAGGTGATATGATGTAGACTCTTAAACTGTTGAGAGGCAGTTACAGGGTAGACATTGGGAAGTTCTTTCACTTGGTGGAATGGCAGGAAGGAGTGATGACAAAGGCCATCCCTGGAAGCTGTGAAAATAAGCTGCAAGCAAGAGGGTGAGGAGTGGTTTCTTTGCATGGAGGGTGGTTGAACCGTGGAATGCATTGCCTGGCAGAGTGGTTAGAGCAAGAATAGTCAATGAGTTCAAGGAGTGGTATGATAAACTTTGTTCCTAAGAATGACCTCCCACAATGAGTCTTTTGACTCCACGGAGGCCTGAATAATTAATAATAATAATAATTGTTCCTGACAATTCCGAAAGTACAAATGCAACCTATAGCTGCAGATAGCTGTAGATTCCATTTGTCAACTGATTTTGACTAGATTTGGCATATGGTTCCCTGACAGTTTTAGTACAGCTAGATTCAAATAGTTGGAAATTATAAGAAAGGTATAGAAAATTATTTTTTGACTGGTTTACTGACTTCATTTAAAATATGTGATATCTGTTAGAAAAATAAATCTTTCATTTGTTAAAAAAGAGAGAGAGAGAGAGAGAAAGTAGGACCACTTGGTTGACATTGTTCCATTTATTAAACATTTAAATATCTCTCAGGAATTCTGACTTCTTGAGTTCATTACATCCAGCTTCATAATTTTTCACTGCTTTTTTTTTTTTTTTTTTTACAATATGAAATTTCTTAAGGGATGTATATATTAGGTATTTAATAAAATTGTTAATCACTATTATTATTAGGAGACCTCCAGGAAGTCGGGGACTCGTTGAGGGAGGCCACATACCCTCCCCCACTTACACACCAGCTGTCATACTTGTTCTTGAATTCATTCACACTACTTGCACTTACAACATCCAATGGTAATTCCATTCTGATCACTCTTATGAGAGAAAAATCTAGCCCTTATCCCTTCTTAGCAGCATTCATTCTCAGCTTCCAAGGATGCTCCCTCATCCTTTCCCCACTCTCCATAAAATGAAAAATTCCATCAAATGAAATCCTCTATGACCCTTTCATAAGTTTGTAAGTCGCAATCATATCATCCCTCTTTTTTCTGTTTGCTAATGTCTACAAATTATGAATCTGTCTTTATAATCAGTATTTCACAATCCTGATATCATTTTCAACACTCCTTTGTACTCTCTCTACTGCATGAGAATCAATGGAAACCAGGAGACAAGACCTGTACAAAATAGTCCAGGTGAGAACTTATCAAGGCCTTGTAAAGAGGCAAAATGACATCCTTATCTTTTCATGTCAAAGTTTGTTTCAGCATTGCAATTATCCTCTGAGATATATTTGAAATTTTAGCTATATGCCCCTTGAACTTCAACTTCTTATCTATTAAACTTCAAGATCTTACCGTATCAGTTTCTTCTAGCATAATCCCACAATATAATATGGTATTGTATATCTAATCACACCAAAGTGCATGACTTTGCATTTACTGACATTGAACTAACATCCATTTTCCTATGCCTGCAATTCCAGCATATTCAAATCATTTTGCAAGTACTGTATATCAGCTGCATTCCTGATTAGGAATAGTTAGTTCAGATGAACACTTTTAGCATCCATGCTGATATCCCATTAGTCCCTTTTGCTGAATTCTTATTCAGTTTGTGTTACAGCTCTAATACCTCCTCATACACCTGAGTTTCTTCATCCAGTGAAGAGGTAGCAGTAAGCGTAATGTTGCACACACCAGGTTTATAGTTTTTGGTAAAATTATAAGAGATTGTTTAACTCATTAGTTGAACAATCTCTTCTGTATCTGTCGCCCTCACACCATCTGCATTCTGTAGAGTTATTCTTTCATATTCGTTTTTTTATTTACTTGCAGTATAATGATAATTTTTTGGGGTTGTCTTTAGCTTGCTGAGCCAGTTTCTTTTCATACTCAGACTTAGCTTTCTAAACAACAGTTACAATTCTTCTGGCCTGCTGCTTATAATTTTCATGATTGACATCATATGCTCACAGTATTCTTTCCACATCATGCTTTTCTTACGAATCTCTTGCTTGATAAGATTATACATCCATTTGACTCCTACCCTATTTATTCTTAGAACTCTTGAGACACATTCTGATATTGCTTCATTTAAGTATTTTTTAAATGCTTCCCATGCACTCTTGATATTTATATATATATTATATATTTACATAGTATATACAAATATTATCCATAGTAATTAAATATGGGAGGTTTATCAGCTTGATTTTGGTATCCCTATTGAATTTTTAACAAACACCCTTTGCTCTGTAATGTAACTTTGAGCACCTTGAGTTTGATAAGAATTACATTTACTGATACAGAATGCACAAATAAACTAATTCCAAAGAACTCGAGGTTTGAGTGAGTAATTGATGTCTTTTTGTGTTTAAAACTGTGATTTCTCTTTAAAATCATCAGTTTATCCAAAAGAAGAATTTTGGTCCTGTACAGATTTTGTGAAATGTAAATAAATATTTTCTTATACATTAAATTGCTTAATGCATATTTCATTGGAAAATGGCAGATAATGAGGAACATGCTAAAATTTGTAGATCATAAAAAGTCTTCAGGAAACAATTAGTCTCCATAGCTCGGTATAGACAAAATCCTTTGGTCGGAAAGACCTGGGTTCGATTCTCGTCCATGACGCGTGAAACCTTTATCTAGTCTCTTTCGATGAAAGGTGAGTTAACTAGTCTCATACGGAGGTATGGGGTTTTTCACCCAGAAACTTGGGTTTTTTGTCCCCCAGAAATAAAAAAACAAGGAAGTTAAAATAAAATTTTAACTTCCTTGTTAAAATTTTATTTTAACAAGGAAGTGGTCATTGCTTATTTCATATCCTCTGTGAACTCTTAACATCTAGTGAAAATTTTGATGTCTTTTCATTTATATAAAAGTAATCTAATATTGATTTCCATCCTCTTGCTGCCCAAGTATATTTATGTATGTCTTTATGTTTATAGAAGGAATTCATTATTTTTAGGTTATTATAAACTACAAAGTCATACAATTTTTTACCATTTCTATTTAGAGTGTGTTCTCCATGTATTCCTATATTATTATTATTTTTGTGTTTCCAATTCTTGCATTTAAGTCTCCTGCTAAAATTATGTAATCATTTTTATTTATTTTATTATATATGTTTTGTAGCTTATAAAAATCAATATTATCTTGTTCTCTTCCCTCTTCTGGGACATATAAACCAATTATTGTTAAATAGCCTCTATCTATTTTTATTCTAGCTTCTATTATTCTTTCATTCCATAATTTATAATGTTTTAACTGTTTTGAAAGGGAGTTATGAATCCAAATCATGACTCCTGCTTGTACTCTTTGGTCTCTGTCAACTCCACTGTATATCACATTAAAATTTTCAGTTCTCGTTGTTTCTTTTAATTTCTTTTTTGTTTCAGTGATTACTGCTATTTTAAAATTTCTTTCATTTAATAATTGGTCTAATTCTATTTCTTTATATGCTATTCCTCTTACATTCCAGTTTGCTATGTGTATTATATTTTGTCGTTTCTATTTTTGTTTTACCTTTTCCATTCCAGGGTCGTTTCCTATAGATTCAATCCGATTATCTTTTTCTGTCAGCTTACTAGTAGAATTATGTTCTCCATGTCAGGGGACTAACCTGACGATGGAATAGTTCAGTGGTAGGGCTGCTACCTTAAGGGCTTCTAAACTAGCCTTCATCCATAGGAGGAATAGGGTATATTGAAGGGGGAAAGAGTAGATTATTATTATTATTATTATTATTATTCAGGCCTCCGTGGAGTCAAAAGACTCATCGTGGGAGGTCCTTCCTAAGAACATAAAGTCTGTCAAGACTCATCGAGGGGAGGTTCCCCCCTAAGAAACACAAAGTCTATCATACCACTCCTTAAACTCGACCGTTCTCGCCCTCACCACTCTATCAGGCAATGCATTCCACAGCTCAACCACCCTCCATGCAAAGAAACCACTCCTCACCCTCTTGCTCACAGTTTCCTTTCGTAACTTCCAGGGATGGCCTCTTGTCATCACTCCTTCCTGCTGTTCAAGCAAGTGAAAGAACTCCCCAGTGTCAACCCTGTAACCACCTCTCAACAGTTTAAAAGTCTCAATCATATCACCTCTCCTTCTTCTATCCGCCAAACTCTGCAGTCCACATTCCCTCAGCCGATTCTCATAACTATCCTTGTACAGTCCTGAGACCATCTTTGTCATCCGTCTTTGTATCTTTTCCACAGTTAATTTATCCCCTTCAAATCCTGGGGACCAAATCTGAGAACAATAATCCAAGTGTGGTCTGATCAGAGACTTATACAACGGAATGATAACCCTCTTATCTCTGCAGGTCAGTGTCCTTCTCATAATTGCAGCAATCCTCTGTGTTACCTTCACCACCTTTGCAATATGTCCCCTAAACTTCAGGTTTCTATCAATCATCAACCCCAGATCTCTTGTCTCCCCAACTTCCTCCAGTATAACTCCTCCCATAGAGTATGCAGCATCCCGTCGATGTTTCCCAAACCTCAAGACCTTACATTTTGCTGCATTAAACTGACACCCCCATTCATTTGCCCATCTATCTAGCTTATTCAAATCCTCTTGCAGGGCTACCACATCTGCACTATTACTAATAATCCTTCCCAGCTTCGCATCATCTGCAAACAACTGAATATTCCCTTGCAATCCACTGGCAATGTCATTGATATAAAGGTTAAACAATATAGGTCCTAGTACTGAGCCCTGTGGATTCCCACTTGTAACCTTCTGTCTCCTTGAAACTGCTCCACCATACACAACTCTCTGATACCTATCAGACAGCCAATCCTGAGTCCAGTTGACCAATCTGACATCCAGACCCATGTGTTGCAAATTAAATATCAGCTTATCATGTGGCACCCTGTCAAATGCCTTTGCTAAGTCTCAGAAAATTGCAGTATATGCCTTTCCCTCATCTAATGTTCTTGTAACTTTATTATAAAAGGCTAGCATATTGCTAAAACAAGAGCGCCCTTTCACAAATCCATGTTGACTCTCACAGATAACATTACCCTCATCTGCCCAGTGCTGTATACGGTCCCTCACTACTTTCTCCAAGATCTTAACACCTGATGACACACAGACTGGTCTATAATTAGACACTTCCAGTCTGTTACCACACTTATGCAGTGGCACTATCTTACCTTCCTTCCATTCCCTGGGCACCTTTGCCAAAGCCAGACTTTCATTGAAAAACCAGATTAAAGGCACTGTCAGTTCCCTAGCACATTCTCTCAAAACTCGTGGTGAAATACCATCCAGTCCCAAAGCTTTATTGACATCCAGAGTTCTCAGTATCTGAAACACACTCTCCTCCTGTACTTCTAAACCTTGAACCTGCCCTATCCCTCTAGCATTAAAACTGACTCCTCCAAGATGAAATACTCCAGTAAAGTGGTCATTGAACAATTCCACTGTGTCCTCTGCATCAGTCACTCTATTCCCATTTTTATCCCACAATATCATTCTTCCACAGTCATTTCTCCTCCTACTGGCCACATAACTAAAAAATTCCCTAGGATTTTCTTTGGTTCTTAGGGCCAATCTCCTTTCATATTCCAGTTTCGCTTTTCTTACCACACTAGTCACTCTTCTGGCCTGTGTCTTATATTCTTCACGCATCCTCTCTTCACCTGTCTCCTTATATCTCTTCCATAGCCTCTTTTTCACATGCAATTCCTGTTTAATATTGTTTGTCATCCACTTTACTCCAAATTGTGTCCTCTTCTTCACTCTTGGTATACAACTTACCATTGCTGCTAACAAATATTCTTTCACAATTTCCCACGCACTAACGATATCCCGGCCTTCCAATTCTTCCCTCCATGAAACTTCCCGAAGTTGACATCTAAGACTATTATAATCACCTGCATTATAATTTCACATAAGTTCCTGTCTCTTTGATACTCCTGCATGTCTATTCATTTTCCAAGTCAAAACCATATGGTCACTCTCTCCAACTGGTGGGAGAGATGTCATCTTAGTTATTATCAACTCTTCTGATGCTATAACCAAATCTAAACCTCTTGAACCTCTTGTTCCCTCTGTTACATGTTGCCTAAGACATTTGTCCCTCAAGAATTCTAGAAATTCTATTCCACTATTGCTACATGCATCTTCCTCTCTCCAATTTATACTACTGGAGTTAAAATCTCCCATAACAATCATTCTTCTTGCACTTGCCAAACTTAGCTGTCTAAACATCTCCTGGTCCCCATCCTCCGTGCTCGTGGGTCTGTAGCAACACCCCACTAAATATCCTGTCTTGCCTACCTCTACCTCACACCATATGCTCTCAAAATCATTTGTCTCACTTCCTTCCAAAGCCTCCACTCTTAGAGGACATAGGTCATCACTTATCATAAGCAGTACCCCACCACCACGCTTTTCCCCTCCTATCCTGACGAAAAATGCTATACCCAGCGACTTCTATTCCTGTTATTATATCCCCTTCTGTCAACCACGTCTCAGTGATCCCAATAATTTTTGGCCAGGCTGATGCTATCTGCGCCACCAATTCCTCTCCCTTATTCTGGATACTCCTGACATTAGTATAAAGCATATAAATGCCATTGTTTCTATACCCAGCATTATCCCTTCCAGACTCCACTGGGCTCAATGTTACCTGACATCGTGTCCCTTCTCCCAAGTATCCATTCCCACAAGAGGCCATTCCTGCTATCATCCTCCCTGGGACACACTGGCTCGTTCAGAACAGCAATCTCTCCAGATGCCTACGTCCTTCCTCATTCAAATGTAAACGGTCTCTCACATACATTTCCTCTTTCCTCAAACACACTCCAAGCATCCACATATACCAGTCCTTTCTTGTCACACATTCTTGCTATTATGCCATTCAATATCACCGCTCTTCTGCTCAACTCATCATTATCATACCTAGGCAACACACACACACTATTTTTCCTCTCTCTGTCTTCTTCCATATAGTCTCAAGCAAAAACCTCATATCTCTCGCTGCCCGACTTACATTACCACTCAAGTCATTCGTTCCTACCATCACAATCATCTCATTCACCCTTTCACCTCTCTTACTTGCCATAGCCACCCTTTCTGTTGTTCCTCCTGGCATCCTATCTTGAACACCACGGATCATTGAGTCGCCATACATTATACGTCTTACCATTCCCTCTCTCTCCTGTTGTTTCCATTCTCTCCTCTTCTTTCATTCCCATAGGTCTCTCTCATTCCCTCTCCTCTACTGCTATTCTCTCTTCTAGCATTCCCATACCTCTCTCTCCTATTGTTTCCATTCTCTCCTCTTCTAGCACTCCCATACATCTCTCTCATTCCCTCTCTCCTACTGTTTCCATTTTTTCCACTTCTAGCACTTCCATATCTCTCTCTCATTCTGTCTCTCCTACTGTTTCCATCCTCTCGTCTTCTAGCATTCCCATACCTCTCTCTCATTCCGTCTCTCCTACCGTTTCCATTCTCTCCTCTTCTAGCACTTCCATATCTCTCATTCCTTCTCTCCTACTGTTTCCATCCTCTCGTCTGCTAGCGTTCCCATACCTCTCTCTCATTCCCTCTGTACTACTGTTTCCATTCTCTTCTCTTCTAGCACCCCCATACCTCTCACTCATACTCCTTAAATTCTCTCTCTCTCCTACGCTGATTCTCCTTGCATTGATCTCTTCCATTCTCCTAATCTTATCTTTCATACTTCTGCTCTCATTCGCAAGACATTCCACCTCCTCTTTCAGCTCATCTATCTCCCTCTGCAGGTCAGTAACTCTTAATCTAAATTCACTCTCCCAAACAAAACCATCTCCTAAACTTTCACAGTCACTCACACCTTCCACACTATCAACTATTATTTTCTCATTCATATATATCTTTTTTTCATTCTCTCCTATCACACTACTTGTCTTCCTACATTCATTCCCCGTTCCTGGAGCAACAAAGTCTGATATCGATATTTCTAATGCACTTATTTCCTCCAACTGCCTGCATTTTGCGCATATACGCTCTCCGCTCTCTTTCACAAGCCACATATCTAATTCCCCAGGCGCATACATGCCGCAAGTACTACATGCCACAAAGTCCCTTATGATATTGCTAATAATTGAGTTCTTAAATGGCGGAGGACTTGGCGATATGCCACTTGCAACTGCTGCTGAATCAGTCATCATTCCTTACTGCCGAATAGCGTAATCGTTAATTATTCAATTAATAAATTCTGGAGGAATTTATTAATTGAATTATAGAGGAATTATAGTAAGGAATTATAGAGGAATTATAGTAAGATTTATAGAGAGAGCATAGTTGTAAGGCCAGAAATGAAAAGACCCCATGGCCCTCGAGTAGTCTAATAGCATAGGGGTCATAAAATAAGAAGAGTTGGTTGATATAGCCTTATAGGAAAGATTAAAGTAAGTGGATCTTCCTCAAAGTAGTAGAAGGAGATGATAGATCCAGCTAGGGGTCCATAGGAGTGCTGCTGCTTCCCTTACAATCAAGATGATGGCCCTGTTGGTCCACGAGTTCTTATTCAGTATATTTGGACCACCCCACCATACACACACACACACACACACACACACACACGTGCACACACACACACACACATGGTGGGCTCCCCTATCCGCCAACCAGGGGACGCACTCTGGGAGTTACAGGATCCCCCGAGAGTATGACAAGTAAGACAATGATAACTAACTATATCAGCTAAATACAACAGTTGTTATGTCAAAAAAGAGCCTTAAGATTGCACTCTGACAGAAAAATATATACTGAATATAACTTACATATCTAATGCAAAACACTAAATCTCTAGGTTATATGCAGTGCTGCACCATCACATTCCATGTGTATTGCATATGTTTCCCAAGTTCATTCAGTGGTATATGTCAGAACTGTTAACAACATAGAAATAAACTCACATATAGCAGTAGCTGATTACGGTCCTCAGACAAGCTACAAGGATGTATGCAATTGCATTATTGTAAATATAGAATTATAAATGCAGCTGTGAAAATATGTATGTAAAAAGATGTAAATTACAGTCATTATTATTTTTAGAAAAAAATTATGTACATTTATATAATAAATATTGGCTTAGCATTTTATACTGAATCTCTGTGATGAACAGAAAATAGAATATTAATATATTAATTGTATATTTGTAAGTACTCAGCATATATGATGATGATGATAAACATTGTCTGTGTTGCTAATTGCATTTTGTTCCCCCAAAGGGAATAGGCAGGGCCATTTATCCTTAATGAACTTTTGGAAACTGGAGGGGGGGGGTGCGTCCAGTCTTTACCCTTAGCTGATTGCAGACTTGACTATTAAAGATTTCAAACAGCATGTGGAGAAGATAGTCCAGTAGACAGGTGCCACTGTCTCTTTGACCATAACGCTATGTATTAATGTGTGTAATAATGCGACTTTTCTGTAGTGGAGATTGACTAACTCAGGAACTGGTTAGAGAAGGCTAGAAAAAGTTCCTCAAATCAGCAGCTAGAATTGAACTTAACACTATGGATGCAAACACCATTTCCACACAGCTACTGAAGCATATCTTATATAAAGGGTGTAAAAGTACTAAATAAAGAGAATTGGATATCTCATAATGCACTGATTATCTTCCATTCTTAATTAAATTGGATTGCATCTGCCTCTTAAAATGCACAGGGCTACATTCCAAATGGGTTCAAGAGGCCTTATAAACTTTGTTGTTTGTTTTAAAAAAAAAAAAAGAAAAAGGAAGACATCCAGGGAATCAGGGACTCATTAAAGGAAGGTATACATCAATTGTCATATCGTCTCTTCATACTACATGCATCCGCTTCTTCAATTGGCAAACTGTTTGACTCACTGCTCTATGAGAGAAAAGTTAGCTCTCCACACTTCCTTAACTGAACACAAATTCAACTTCCACAGATCCATCCCTCCCTCCCTTCCTTGTCTGCATATTACAAAATTTCCTCTACCAATATACTATAACACCTTTTCAGAGGTTTATATGTCCACATCGTATCACTTCTTCTGTTTACCAGTGTCTGAGTCTGCAGTTCACATGCTTAATCTGTCCTACATGATAATTCTTCTTTTCACTCTCTCCACATCTTCATTCCATCAAAACCCAGGAGACCAAATCTGTGCTTGGTAGTTCACACAGTTGTATCAAAATGACCTTATCCTTGCACATCAGTGTTTATTTCAGTGTTACACTTCTGAGTTGTATTTGCAGTCTTTGATACATGACTTTGAACTTTTAACTTCTTATCCACCTTAACTGTGAGATTCTTAGCCTCATCAGTTTCTCTCTGCATATTCACAGATAGCTGACCCAAGAATACTATATGCCTAATAAATTGGCAGTGCAGGAAAAATGACAAAGATTGTTAATTTAATGTAAAATTTGTACTTTGGGGTGAAAGGATGAGGCTAGGGTCTGGATAGAGATTTGAAATCCAGAGGACATATTGCAAGAGTTGGCAAAATAGCTCAGAGAATTAGTTGGATGTTGAAAAAAAAACATATTGACAAGTAAAGATTAGATAGGTTATTATCCCTTTTTATAAGAGTGTGGTTAGTAAAGGTGTGTGGACTAGGTTCTTTACTTGGAGAGTGGTGAATGAGTGGAATGGAGAGTGAGGGGAAAACAAGGAGTCACACTTGAAAGTTGCCACATGTTGACTACTGCACACAGATTTGATCACCTGCATTTCTAAGGGACTGGTGAGGTGGTGGAGAGGATTCAGAGATGAGTGAACAAGCTCATGACAAGTCTGTGGAATGTTCCCTGTGAGGATAAATATAAGGGGGGTATGTTGGTTTCAGAGTTTTGGCTGAAAGGTGGAGGAGAAGGAACATGATAGAAACTTATAAGTTACTAAAGAAATTCAATAAAATTGACACAAAATTAAATTTTCAATGCATGGAGAGTGAGGGGAAAACAAGGAGTCACACTTGAAAGTTGCCTAAGAGTGTGGCTAGTAAAGGTGTGTGTGGACTAGGTTCTTTACTTGGAGAGTGGTGAATGAGTGAATGGATTGCCAGAGATGGTTGTGAGCACCCCAATAGTGAATTAGTTTAAGGAGATGTATGATAGGTATTGTGTTAATGGAAAGTGTTATACTGCTAGTCTCAAACCTTCTATTTAGCTAAGGTACATTGATTATGTGTTCTCTATTTGACCACATGGCTGAGACACATTACTCCTTCCTCCTCCATCTCAGTAGATAGCATCCCAGAATCCAGTTCATTATAGAAAAAGAAAATAATAATAGATTGCCTTTCCTAGATACTTTAATCATGTCTTCCCAATAGCACCCTTTCTTTCTCTGTTTACAGTACTCCCACACGCACGCACATTGGTAGATATACACTTTCCCACCATCCCTACCCCTCAGCAGTATGGTCATTAAATTATTTCAGGAAATTACAATGTATGCTAAATATTAATTAAAAGAAAACTTTAATCAATACTTCCTATATTTCAGGAATGTTATATTGCCATCTTCATGGCATCCCCGTTTGCTCGTTGTTAGTGCCTGCGTGCACTTATCATAGTTTTATGTTCCTATAGTAATTAAAATTTTCTTTTAATTAATATTTAGTATATGTTGCAATTTCTTGAAATAATTTAATAGTTGTGTTACCAACATATAAGCTTATCAACAAGAATTACAACAGCATAGTGTTATTAAAACTGTTGTTAATAGAGCCTCCAATCTCTGTTCTCCTCAGGTTGAACTTACTACTGAACTCTGCATTTTTCATCAGACCTTATGCATGGTTACAATGCCAAAAACATTAACAAATGGAGTTTCCGTAGCTCAGTCAGCATAGATGAAGTCCTTTGGTCAGAAAGACCTGAGTTCAATTCCTATCCATGATGAGGAACCTTTATCTGTTAAGTTAGCCAGTCTCGTATGGAGATTGTTTTTTCTTTCTTTTTTTTTTTTTTTATGGCCTGGTTAGCTGAGTGGTTAGTATATCTGCTGTCCAGTCAAAAGGCTGTAGGTTTGAATCCCACTGTGGGCATGGATGTTTGTCTGTGAAAATACTAGTGATGGTAGTGGGCAGTAGATGGCATTGGTGTAGGTGATGTTAGTAGCTGTTCACTGTAGTTGGTGGAGACAGAGAGTTGTAGAGTAGGTGCCATCCCTCAATGAGTCTTTGGACTCTTTGGAGGTGTCACGTAATAATATAATAATAATAAAATAAATACCGTATTTGCCGGCGTATAAGATGCACCCCATTTTTTGTACACTTTTTTTAGGAAAAAAAACTTTATCATTGAATATTATAATGAATTTATAGTGTTTCAAATATAAAGTAATAAGTAGGTCTACTTTCAACAAATACCTAATCTAACTAGGAAAGAGTACCACCTTTTAATCTTCTTCATCAAAACTCAGAAATTCATCGCCAGAGCTAAATAAGAGACACTTGAAACCTCTTCAGAATCAGAATGATGCCTCACAACAAATTGTCCTCTGTTCCATCCAGTGCATTACTAATGCCACACTTCTTAAATGATTTAACCACTGTCTCAGTTTTCACAGCATCCCATGAAACTTGGACCCACCCAGAAACGTGAAATGCTAGGCCTCTTCCTGATGGCGTAACCTCAAAATCTGAAGACTGCATCCAGCAGTCTTCTGGATGCATTGTTCCACTTCCCCTTCATAAATCCCTTAAATGGTTTATTAATACTGACATCTAAAGGTTGAAGCTGACTAGTTAGACCTCCTGGAATTATAGCTAACTGAGTTTTCAATTCCGTGAGTTTATTTTTAACATCTTATGTTCTGTGAGAACGAAACTGATCCCATACTTGCAGGGCAGGCTTCTTCAACAGTCTGTCAGAGCGCCTAGACCAAATGTTATCTATCCATAACTGAAATATTAGAATATATTCCAGATTATGAAATACATAACATTTCAGTTATGAAATACATAACTAACGTAACTGGAATGCTCTCCCACACCACAAGGAAGCAAGAAAAAAATCATGTAACTCAGAACAGAGAAAATTTCGAGAAATGAAAGTAATAAAAAACTAAGTATCGGCGTATAAGATGCACTCTGTTTTTCAGACCTATTTTCAAAGAAAAAAATACATCTTATGCGCCTGCAAATACGGTAATTTCTTTATTGTTTTAGCCAACTTGTGTAGTTCAGTGGAAGTTGCATCCACGGCACTAGGCCATGGAGACTGAAGTTCAATTCTAGTCACTGACTAGAGGAACTTTTTTTTTTTGCTGTCCTGGTTGGCTGAGTAGTTAGTGTATCTGCTCTCCAGTGAAAAGGTTGTGGGTTTTGCCATGGGCATGGATGTTTGTGATTGTCTGTGAACATACTAGTGGTGGTGGGTGGTAGATTGTGTAGATGGTGATGGTAGTTGCAGTTTATTGTAGCTGGTGGAGATGGAGAGGTGTAGAGTAAGTGCTCGCCTTCAATGAGTCTTTAAGCCTGGCCTGGTTGGCCGACTTTGGACCTGCAGTTCGAGTGTATCTGCCCTCCAGCCTTTTGGCTGGAGGGCAGATACACTCGAACTGCAGGTCCAAATCCTGCTGTGGGCATGGATTTTTGTGATTATCTGTGAAAATACTAGTGGTGGTGGTAATGGGCAGTAGATGGCGTTGGTGTGGTTGCAGTTTATTGTAGCTGGTGGATTGAGTGGTGGAAACAGAGAGCTGGTGCCCTCCCTCGATGTATCCTTGAACTCTCTGGAGATGGCACATAATAATGATAAAATTAATTGCTTCTCACTTCCTTCTCAACATGCCGACTATAATAATGCCATTATTGTTCTTTATATCTGGGATATCTTAGAAAAAATAGAACTTCAGAAAAATTACAATCACTGCACTGCATTCAAATCTCATCGAAATCTGGCTGCTATCATCATCTGTCCTCCCAAGATTTTTCTACCTCCTCTCTCTGTTCCAGGTGTTCATAGGGTTCCTTGTTCTTGCAACTTATCATATATACTTTTCAAGATTTGAGAAGCTTTAATTCTTAAGCATCTCGCCCAGTAGCTGAAGCTAGCCACCCTCTCATAGGACTTTTAAGAGCTTTCAATCTAATCTTTTCTGCTTATTGTTGTGTGTGATTTTACTATTTTAATATTGTTTTCCTGATGATGTTTCAGTGACTGAGATAAAATTTAGAATTGATAAAATATGTGTCTAATTATTTATTTGTGTTGTTTTTATTCCATTAAACCTTATACTGAATGGAGATGTTGAGATCAGATCATTGACTTGAAGTATGGGTACTTGTTTTATCATATTGGAGAAACCAAGGGCCAGTATGGAGTGGGATTCTTGATGAAACAAATGGAGACCAAAATAATAGAGCTTAAGGGATATTCTGAACGTGTAGCCTCTTTAAATTAAAACATCTCAAGGTATAGTAATGGCAATAATCAAGATCTGTATATCACCAAACTCAGTTATGTTTGAGTTGATGACTGGTACAACATTGTGGCTGCAGCAAATAAAGATAGTCACACCCAGTTAGTGGTTAGGAAGGGATATTATTACATCAGTAGGAAGAAGATACTTTCATTTGAAGAAGCATTGATTTTACAGTATAGCTTTGGATCTTGAAACCTCAGAGGAATGTTGGTTTAGTTTGTTCTAAGTCAATCCTGACAGTGATAGATACCTTCTAAAAGAGCATGGACATGGTGTTCTCCAAATAACTTGACTGTTGAAATAGATTGCATTGTCAATTAGGGAACATGTATAGTAGACATATTTTTAGATACTTATACAAATGTAAAAAAAAAAAATATATATATATATATAGCATTTTATTTGAAAACTGATATATTTCATTCAATGTAACATGAACATCATCAGGGAGAAAGACCAGTAACTATATCCAAAATATGAATCATAAGAATGAATCACGTAGAATATGCTTACTAACTCGTGTCTCAGTCACAAGCTAGTAGCTGAGTTAACAGGATTACACCATTAGAATTCAAATGAAAAATTGTAAAAGTTTGTGCAGATTAAAAAAAAAATATATATGAATAGTTGATAGTAATCACTTCCAAAATCTTGGAGATGGGATTGGCATACAGTCACTGCTGTTTAAGGTTCAGGCAATTTCATAGATTACATGTTAATTCCAAATGCAAAAGTTGTTTAGAACAGATAATGATTATCATACAGATCCTAATTAGTTAGGGGCACCCTTCTGATTTATCTTAATAAAAATAGATATAAATGGTTAAGAACAAATAAATATCAGTAAGAAAACTACAGAATATATCTGAAGAAAGTGAAATAGATACCTAGCTTACTCTGCAGCTAAATGAAAATGCCAATTGAAGATTCAAGTAAACCAGTCATCAACAAAAATTTGAATAAAATAGCCAAGGTTTTCACCAAAAATACTGAAACATTAAGAGAATGAGAATTTTTGTTCAAGAGTAGGAATGACTTCCTTAAAATGAAATCAAATATGCAACTCAAACTTTTAAAATAGAGCTATCAGAAAGGACATGGAATGCTAACACTGCATTAATAAGTCTTTGGAAAATAACACTAGCAAGGAATATCAAAACAGGGTATGTTG
Organism: Typopeltis vanoorti; assembly: GCF_054136105.1. Lineage (NCBI taxonomy): Eukaryota > Metazoa > Arthropoda > Arachnida > Uropygi > Thelyphonidae > Typopeltis > Typopeltis vanoorti. Next base: position 40,812,648 of record NC_143550.1, read on the forward strand.
AGCTAAAAAACAAGAGAACACAATAGAGAAGAGATCTTAAAAATAAGTTATTTCAGTAAGAAACTACCTCTGTATTCTAACTGTATTCTAATTATTATCCAGTCTTACTGGATAATATACATTGAGTTTATCAATTATGATAAACCATTTGATCCATTGCCAGTACCATTCTCTTAGATGTTCTGCTGGAACAAAGTGTAAATGTTAAATGCATCAAATTAATCCAAGTTTCTTACAACAAAAGTCAAGTAGTGTATTTTCATGGGCCTGCAAATACCTTGCATCTTGTCATGACCAGTCCATTCAGGCCTTTTTACAATATGGTATTACTCTTCAGAAAAAAACTTTAACATATCAGTACTGTTGTGGTGGGCTAAAGCTATGATCCAGAAAGTATTCTAAATACTAAAAAGATAAGATTTTCCTATATACCTTTATTTTTATTAAATACTTTCTTCCTGCACAAAATCTAGATGAAGGTTTGTCTTTTTATATGACATTTCATGCACTATATTGATATCGAAAGTTTATTTTTCACTTGGTTAGACTATAATAAATTTAGTTTAATCCTTTATCCAAGTGTGAGCAAACAAAGTTTGTGCCTGAAAGTATCTTTAGGACTGTGGTAAGGTAGTACAACACCGGACAACTTGTGAAGGTGGAGCAAGCTAATATCACTCCTATCTCAGTATCTCCCATAATGCAAAACACATCTCCTTGCGGATATGTATAATGTTATGCATTAAGGGAGGGGCCACTACCCAGACTAGTTCCGACCAGTCCTGAAGATACTTTCATACTCCCACATTTGGTGGTGTATCAAAATCCTCTTTGGAATGTCATTCTATCCAGAAGAGGGCAGTCTGGCTAATTAATGGTCGCGCTCTCTTATAAACCCACTTCAATCTCTCTCTCTCTTTCCCTCGTACATTTCAGTTTCTGCCTTGTGTCTCATCTATAGATACTTTCATGGACAGTGCCCTGCTGAATTGGTCACTATTATTCCTCCAATCTTCTTCAAAATCATTAAAACAAGAGCCACTGGTAACCACCCTTTTACAGTCCATCTTGAAACTCACCAAACCAACTTCAGTGCCTCCTCTTTCTGTCCTTTGGAACAGTCTCCTCCATTCTGCCTTCCCCAAAGATTACAACCCTCAGCTATTCAAGCAAAATGCAAACGGACTTCTTGTCTCTTCTATTAATCTTTCTCATACATTGCACTAGTGTGCCTTGTAGCATTTCTTGTGTGTGGATCAGATATATTATATATATATTAAAGAAAAAATTGGAAACATAACTTAGCACTGCTTTTGGGAAGTGGTTCTATTTTTGTTCTCCTTTAGGATCAGTCACCTCTTTTTCAATTTTCCAGAAAATCATTAAGTACAAATTACAGTTGTATGTCAAATCAGTATGATTTGAAAGATGGAACACTAACACAAATGTACATAATAGGAGACTAATAAATAGAGTTCAAATAATGAGATGTAATAGAGGAGCATGGTTTTATGACCATTACCCTAGCAAGGTTCAATAAAAGGTATATATTAAAAAAAAATAAAAAAAAAAAAAAAAAAACCTACTTCCCACAGCAGTGATAATCATAGTTTCATATCTGTTCAGATTAGGATGATGCATGATTACTAAATAACTAAAGGAATTCACAACATATACTGAAATGTAAATTAAAATAAACTTTAATATATACTTCATATATTTCGGCAACGTCACATTGCCATCTTCATGGGAACATAAGATAAAGACATGTGCATGCAGGCACTAAAAACAGCAAATGAGGTCGAAGAGAGGTTACTACTATTTTTCCTAAAGTCTTGATGGTGCCCCCCCCCCCCCCCCCCCAGCAGGCTATATTAGTATTCTTGGCTGTTGGGCTGAGGTTCTCATGATGTACATCTCCCAAATTTGGGGCAGTCTCATGCATCCAAATTTGTTGAGGTTTGGCATGTTTCTTAGGGCTAAGGCTGATTCTATGAATAGTCTTTCAAATTTAAACTTGCTGCAGTGTATTACTGTGGTTTTCTTCCACCATATTCTGTGGCATGTATCCAGAGCATGGTCTGCAAGCCCAGAGTGGATGTACTGGTGAAACCAGATGTAGTCCTTGTGTTCAGAAATTCTGATATTCGTCCTGCCTGTTTGGCCAAAGTAGGACAGCTTACAGCTGCAAGAGACCTGGTATACACCAGGTAGGTCTGGGGGAAGTGGTTGGTCTTTAGTGGAGCAGAAAAGGGATGCCAATTTTCTATATGATCTGTAACAAGAGGTCAGTCAGGTTTTTTTTTAAGATTTTGGTAATTTTTTCCGATGCACCTCGAATGTAGGGAATGGTGATGGATTTAGAGTAATCCTTGTTGTGTGTGTGTGTGTGGGGGGGGAGGTTGTGGGTTACTGGTTTCAATATTTTTTGGATTTTTTTTTGGGGGGGGGGTAGCCATTGGCTGAGAAAGTGTTGAGGATGTGATTTAGTTCAGTGATTAGGGCATTGTCATTTGAACAGATTAGTTTAGCCCTGTTGTATAGTGTCTTAATAACTCCGTATTGTTGTGAGGGGTGGTGGTGGTGGGATTGTTGGTGAATGTACCCCTGTATCGGTGGGTTTTCTATAAACTGAGAAAACCAAGGTTCCATCAGGCTGGCAGGTGATTAGTGTGTCTAGGAAAGAGAGGCTGTTGTTTTTCTCTTTTTCTGGGGTGTTGGTTGTTTAAGTGCGTTAAGAAGGAGAGGAGGTATCAGAACCATGTGGCCAAATAGCGAATACATCATCAACGTAGTGAAGCCATATGGTAGGTTTTTGTGGGGCAGAGTTTAAGGCGTTCTCTTCAAAAGTCTCCATAAAGAAGTTGGCCAAGGGTGGGGAGAGTGGTGAACCCATGGCTGTCCCTGCTATCTGTTTGTAGAATTTTCTCTGCCGAACAAAATAGCCTGAATTCGTTGTGAACTGAAACAGGGCTGAGATATCGGGAGGAAATTTGGCTTGGATGAGTTCTAAGGTTTCCTTGAGTGAGACATTTGTGAATAAGGAGGAGACATCAAATTGACCATTATGTCAGTATGTTGGAGTGTAAGATTTTCTACACTGCCTTTGAAGTGGGCTGAGTTTTTTATGTGTGATGGTGTGTTGCCAGTATAGTGTGTGAGCACTTTGGCTAATTTGTATGTGGGGGAATCAATGCCATCCACTATAGGACGTAATGGCATATTTTGTTTATGTATTTTTGGGAGCCCATATATACAGGGGGGGGGGTAGGTCTAGAGTTAAAAAGTTTTAGTTTGTTAGTAACTTCCACAGGCTAAGAAGTGACCTTCTTAAGGAGCCTGTGGTGTTTTCTCATTTGTGAGTTGGTGGGATTGTATTCATTAGGCAGGTAAGTAGCCCAATCTAATAATAAAGCATTAAGCTTACTTGTGTAGTCAGTTTGGTTGAGCACCACGGTGGCTTTCCCCTTATCTGCTTTGGTAATTACTATTTCTTTGTTTTTCTTTATTTCCTGTAAAGCCTTATATTCACTATTGGATATGTTGGTTTTTGGTGGTCTTGCTTTGGTGAGAACACAGGCTACATCCAGTCTAATATTGTTGGCGATGTAGTTTGAAAGGTGGCGGATCCCGGGTTCACTCTGGATCATTATTTCTTCGGCTGGTATTTTTCTGGAAGTAATGGAGAACTTGTGGCCACGTGCAAGAGCATTGAGTGCTTCAGGCTTCAAAATAACGAAGAAAGGTTGACTACAGTGTTGAGTGGTAGTTTTGGTTCGGAGGTAGAGTTCTTTTGTAAATTATAAAATTTCCTGATATGCCAATTCTGTTAAGGGGGATAAAAATCCCTTATTGTTTTTCAGCCAGTAAGTGAAACTAAGATCGAAAACTACGATCTGAACGTTTCATGCCGACGAACTGTCGGCGGATCCAAGCGTAAGTGACCGCTTGGTAGTGCCACACCAAGGCAACTCATTGCAAAGGTGGAGCAAGATCCCTCACTATTCTTGATATTTTCTCATAATGTAAAAACACACAGCTCCTAGGAGATCTGGCAATAGTATAGCAAAAGTATGCAAGTTCTTTTCACTTAAACTCTGATATTCTAGGTCTAGCTACTCACTGATGAGACCTCAAAAAAGGTTGAAACCGGTCTGGGTAGTGACCTCTCCTCATAATGTAAAACAGTACTACATCTCCTAGGAGCTGTGTGTTTTTACATTATGAGAAAATATCAAGAATAGTGAGGGAGCTTGCTCCACCTTTGCAACGAGTTGCCTTGGTGTGGCACTACCAAGTGGGCACTTACGCTTGGATCCACCAACAGTTCATCGGCATGAAACGTTCAGATCGTAGTTTTTGATCTTAGTTTCGCTTACTGGCTGAAAAACAATGAGGGATTTTTATCCCCCTTAACTTATCAACCTCGCCAGAAAAAAATAGCCGTTTGGCTTTTCATGTCAACTCTGTATTTTCTCAAATTCTTCATCTGCCGAAGTGCATGAGACATCATATAGAATTGTTCAAAGTTCGTGATTGAGCGTGTTGGAAAGCTCCTCCTCTAGCACCTGAATAGCTTTGTTTGCATCAGCTAGGAGAAAGCGCATACTGGTAATTTGTTCTTGTAGTAGGGCAAAGCTAGGGCGGTTATAAATTCAGAGACCCTTCTGTGAAAAGAAACGGTGCTTAAATTTCAGACAATTTGGGATTATCTGATTATACCGGCAGCGTTTTAGGAAGGTCAAACGATTCAGTTGTTTATTTTAATTTATATTTCAGTATACGTTGTGAATTCCTTAAGTTATTTAGTAATCATGTGCAACCAATGTATAAGCCTTTCTACAAGAATTAGGATGATGCAATATTGCTTCAAAACTTGTGTTATGTAGTCTTTCTGAAGTTGTTCATATAGACTGTTCTGGTTCACAGTAATCTTATTCTGTTCTTTTAATGTCTCCTTCCATTTTCTAAATGTTGTAAACCTATAGTAAATCAGGATCATGAGTGAACTATGGATTTTTTAATTTATTTTAAATTATAAAAAATGAAAATACATGAATGTAATCCTAAAACCCTGCTGTGGAGGCCAAATAAGCTTTTCAAACCACTGCTTCTAGTCTCTATTAAGTTGCATAGTAGTCTCACGCTGGGTGATTGAATTCATTCTCCCACCTAAAGAGAATCACAAATGTTAACACACACAGTGAGATTAAAAGTCATAGCATTTGGCTGGAGAGTAGATCATTGAAATATTCATCCAGCCAGTTACATCTCCTCCAGATTGACTCAAAATAAATTGCATCGAATGTGATAATCAGAATAGGAAACCTCTACTAGCATAAGGAAATTTCATAGAATCTGAAAAATGAGTAAAGCTTTTGGGTAAAATGAATGCAATACCTGATTCTGAGGCCATACCTTATTTCCACAGTATCAGGAGATTCCACAGACTCGAAATATGGTAACATAGTTAATCTTTTCCAGAACCAAATATTTGAAGATGGAATAAATATATTTGCATATGGCCTTATTGATGAAATATTGCAAAACCATAATAGAGAAGAGATTTTTTGAGTTTCTTGTCATCGTGTATCTAACCCTGAATCAAAGAATGAGCCCAGTGAATGAAATTTCTTATAGTGCCAGATTTTTGGCAATTAATAGTGGTGAGATAGAGCACAAAACATGTTCTAGAGTTAAGTAACCAAGGCAATATCAGGACTGGATTGTTGATTATGGCGAGAGGTTGAGGGAATGCAAAATATAGAATTTGGTGAATAGACAGAAAATGAGATGATGTGATAGAGATGTTTAATTTATTGAGGGTATTTTACTGAATTTATACAAAGAGAATGTTAGAAAGATTGGAAAGTGAAGAGGGAAGAACAGATGATGATTCCTGGACATTTTGTAATTATGTGAAGAGGAGTTTGAGAAGCAGATTTTTTTAGAGACTGCTGGGTGAATGGAACACATTTCCAGATTGCTTTGTGAATACTAGGAGATGTAAACGAGTTTTTAAGGTCCAGTATGTAATGTTGCTTGTTAAGCGGATCCCCCACTATCAGTCTGCTTACTCCACAGAAGATGTTGCTATGATAATAATAATGTTTTCTTCCAAAAAAAAAAAAAAGGCTGAGAATTAATCTCCATCTGATTCGCAAAGAATATGAAATTCTTTGACAATTCCATAAACAAATATAATGCTTCTCCATCTCTAACTGCTTTAGAAATGAGTAACTGCGTGGCCAGTTCTCATGAGGAATTTTCAAGCACATTGCTAAGGTATTTTGAACTCTTGATTTTCAAGTTGCATTCTGTCCTTCCTGTCCAGAAAATTGTTTCATTTTTATTTGTGAAGAATATGTCTTCACTAGCATTCCTTGTGTTATCAAAACCCTTGCTCTTCTGGTTTTCTTATTTTAGCCATTCTGGAAGTTCTGCAGCTGTTCATCATGAGGAGTATATGAAATTCATCAAATATTATGAAGCAGAATAGTCTGGACTTGCAGAGCATAAGTCCTTCCCCCTCCCTCCCCAATGAGTTTACTTGAAAAAGATAATCCTTTATCATAGGGTTCTTTATAGAAAATGTGTATTATGAATGTTGGGAATTTTTATTACATTATCCAAATCTGAACATACCCAATTGACTATATCTCTGCTGTGGAAAGTAATTTAGTTAACACTGTTCATCAGTTTTTTTAAATGTATTCCTTTTACTGAATCTTGATAACACTTTAATTATAATTAGGCCATACTGTTCTATTATAGCTTGTGATTCTATTATCTGTATTAATTCTTCTGTTATATATGCTTATAATTTATTCTATGTTACAAATCATACTGAAGATTCTCACACTAAGTGAAAATTCCCTGAATAAAGCAACTAAATAATTCATGGAATTTTTTTTATTCACTGCCTGAATAATTAAAAAAAAATTCTTTTTATGTAAAACTAAATCTCCCTCTATCTTTCTGCAGAGTATGACATACAGTGACAACGCTGTTTAATTCCACTCCTCCACAGTGGAATGTGTGGAGGAGAATTATTGCATCATCATCATCATCATCAAATTCCTGCCATGTACCCTCAAGGGGTGTACAGGATATGACAGTACTACATGAAAAAATTACATCATTACTAACTTCCTATCTACAATTTTCCTCCAAATCAGTCTGTTACTTGTCAAGACTCCAACATTATCAGATCTTATATTTCTATCGTCTAAGGCACTTTGTACCGTATCAATCCACCTATATCTTGGTCTTCCTCTGGGTCGTTTTCCTGCCAACCTAGCAGAGAACACTTGTTTTGCTAATCTTTCCTCTCCCATTCTATTTAAGTGACCATACCATCTGAGATTAGCTCTGCTAACGCATTCCTGGATGCTGACAATGTCAAGTTCTTTCCTAATATCCTCATTTTTAATATGATATTGCCATTGATGCCATCTGTTCACGCCTCGAATCTTTCTCAGGACTCTCATATCTGCGGTCTCTAGTCTTTGGTCAAGTGTTTTACTTCTGACCCAGCTCTCAGATCCATAAGTTAAAGTTGGTTTGAACACAGTCTTGTATAGAGCTAATTTAGTGTTCCGACTAATTTCTTTCTTATTCCATATGAATTTATTCAATTGACTTCCCACCATACCAGCTTTGCTGATTCTGTTGTCTATTTCTATATTTAGTTTACCATCTTCAGTAAAAATTGTGCCTAAGTAGCTGAAATGTTTTACTTGTTCCACAGGTTCTCCATTCACAACACAGTTGACATTTTCAATGATTCTGCCTATTTTCATTGTCTTTGTCTTTTTATTGCTGACCTTCATACCATATCTATTACAACAGCTATTCAATTTAGTCAGAGAATCTTGCAGACTTGTAGCGGATTTATTTAGAAGTATAACATCATCCGCATAAAGCAAAGAGCTGACATTAACATCTCCAATTTTGATATCAGGTTTAATACCACATTCCTTCATAATGTGATCCATATAGATAATGAATAACAGAGGGGATAATGTACATCCTTGTCTCACACCAGATTTAACATTAAACCATCTTCCTGTACTTCCTTCAATTCTAACTGCTGACTCACAACTCAAATAAAGACTAAGTATTGCTTGATATAATGCCCCATTGACACCATATAACTGCAGCATATTGAATAGCTTCTCTCTTGGCACCTTGTCATATGCCTTTTCCAAATCGACAAAACTTAAATACAGATCTTTGTTATATTCCCATGCTTTCTCAACTATTTGTCGTAAAGTGAAGATCTGATCCTGACAGCCTCTATTTGGCCTGAATCCAGCTTGTTCTTCACCAAGCTTTTCTTCCACAATTCTTCTCAACCGTTTCTCAAGTATACTTGCATAGATCTTGCCAGGAACACTCAGTAGGGAAATACCTCTGTAATTGTCACATTCAGTTTTATTTCCCTTTTTATATATGGGTACTATAAGAGCTCTACTCCAATCATTGGGAATTCGTCCCTCTGTCCAGGCTTTCTGAACTATGCAGTGCAGCCACTGTAAGACTCTAATACCACCATACTTCAGCATTTCTGGTCGAATATCATCTACTCCTGCTGCCTTTCCACATTTCAAGCCTTTGATGGCTTTTTCTACTTCAAGTATCGATATGTATTCCTGACGGCATGCCTGGTCAGTGTTTTTTATCACTGTGCTGTTATCACTGCTTGTTTCATTTAGCAGTTTTTCAAAGTAATTACTCCATACTTCAAGGATATCTTTTTCTCCTGTTTTCATTTCACCTTTATCATCTCTAATTCCTTTTACAGCACTCTTTCCTCCATTCCTAAGCTTCTTCAACAACCTCCAGAATATTTTGCCACCTTCTTGATATTTATTTTCTATATTCTTGCCAAAGTCCTCCCATGACTTTTGTTTAGCTAGTTTTACACACTGTTTAGCTTTCTTACATTTGTCTCTGTATTCTGTAAGAGTAAAAGCTGACTTATTTGCCAGGAACTTTTGATATGCTTTCTTCTTTTCCTTCACTGCCTCTTTAACTTCCTGTGTCCACCAGGGAGTTCTGATTTTTTTATCCTTGCACACAACCTCACCACATGCCTCTCTGGCAGAATCAATCAATGTTTCCTTCAGAGTTTGCCACTGAATCTCCAAGGTTTGATTCCTGTTCTCAAACTCTTTCATTTTCTTTTCAATAATATTTCTGTATTTTAGTCTACAGTTCACATCTGAGAGCTGCTCAACTTTTATTCGCTTTAAAACTTTCTTACAAGTTATTCTTTTCAATATGAAATTCAATTTTATTCTGCTCAAGACTAAATAGTGATCACTTCCAATTTCAAATCCTCTGTACACTCTGGTGTCCTGCACCAGGGAGAAAACATCACTATCAACAATAACATAGTCAATGAGACTTTTCTTATTCCTAGCCTCTTCTCTCCATGTGAATTTGTGCACATTTTTATGTTGGAACATGGTGTTAGTAATAACCAGTCCATGTCCTGAGCAGAAATCCAACAGATATTTGCCATTATTATTAGCTTTGCTCTTTTCTCCAAATTTTCCCAAAATATTTTTGTATGTCTCACAATCATTTCCTACTCTACTATTTAGATCCCCAACAAGGACCAACTTTTCCTTTTTCATTGTGTCAGTTGCTTTTTCTAAAGCCTCAAAAAATTCCTCCACTTCTACCTTAGTAGAACCTTCTGTGGGACCATAGGCACAAATAAGTCTCATTGTCCAGTTCCCCATTCTCATATTTGCCCACATTACTCTACTTGAGACTGACTGCCATTCAAGAAGATTAGCCTCATATTTTGTGTTGAATACTATGGCTACTCCTTCTTTTCCTTGATTGTCATTGCCTGAATATAACATTTTGTATTTATTGCTCAGAAAGATCTCACCAGTTTTGATCTTTTTTGTTTCAGTCACCCCTATTATGTCAATCTGGTACTTATCTAATTCCTCAGCTAGCTCCATTTCTTTGCCATTCAGGCTTCTTACGTTGATAGTACCGATCTTTAACTCTGGTGATGTTGAGTTGAGGTTTGTTTTCAGATTTGTTCCAGTAGCTGACTTTTCGCTGTTCGCCCTGGTTCCCTGGCGAAAACAACGGGGGCCTTGTTTAACCGGGCGACGCCCCAGCCGGCATGAAATTTTGTCATGTTGTACCATCATTTTTTATTTTGGTTTAACCAATAAGAATACAATTTGGTCGGCTAAATCCCAAATTGCCAGCCCATCCTCTTTCGTTCAGTATCAAAGTAGATACCCAACAGGGTGCACCACGAGAAGGTGAGGATTGGACATTAGGTCAGAAGCCCTGGTCGGTTCTCCGCATTCCTTTAAAGGCTATGTGGAGGTCTCCTCTCAGTTATACAGCTTTGACCCTTAAGCACCCCCTGACCCTTAAGCACCCCTTGCATCCTCCTTTAATTATTCCTCCTCTTGCTCACCATATAGCAGTAAACTGCAGTGGATTTTCATTGGCATTACTAACTGCTCTCATATTGCACTTTTCTTTCTTACCATGTTCGTCACTTTTCTAACCTGCAGCTTTTATTGATGCTTTTGATCATTGTTAGCTCTTATGACTTTTTTTTCCATACTGTTTTCCTGATTTCACTGTTTACCCATTTTGCTTCTACCTTATTTATTCACTTGTCATCTTTGCATATTGCCCATCATATGTGTCTCAGTTAAAACTGAAACCCTCCCCCCTTCTTAGCTATATTCAAAGTCCATACAAATCCCTCTTTCTAATCCATAGTTCCATAATATATGTCCCTTATTAGGTCCTTTCTCTCTCTCTCTCCCCTCTGTTTTCACTTACTCAGACCATCTCTAAACAATTTTTGATCATTACTCTCTATATTCCTAGGTCTATTAGATATATTGCTCTGTTTGTTTCAACCTCAGACCAAATATATAGTTGACAAACTTAGGTGTTGGACGGTATTCATAACTTATTTTAACAATATTACAACACCTAACAAAACTAAATTATTAAAAGATGTTTATTTACTGCCTTATTTTGTGATGGATTTCAAACCAGCATGTTCAGTGGAAACATGTTACTGTTTACACACAACAATGATTAATTCAAATTGTAATGGACAAAAGATGTAAAGTCCTAAATTGGTGCCCTGTAATGGTGGATAAAAGAAGTATTACATTTGTCTAGGAGTTGAACTTAGGATGATAGTCTCCCACATTTTTGGCAGATTGATGTAGCAATACTTGTTGAGGTTAGGAGAATGCTTTATAGCTATTACTGGCTCCAAAAAAATAATCTTTCTGAACTGTAACAACTTCTGTATTGCTGATTAGTTTTCTTCCATCTAATCCTGTGTGATGGAATGTCCGAAGCATAGTTTGCCACACTTTGGACACACCAGTCTAGACTTGCTATAATAATGATATTGAATGTATTTGTTCTCCAAGGCAGATGTTAACAGGTCTGTTCATAGTAGGTTAAGACACAGGTAACTTCATACACTAGAGAATGGAGTTTGTTCTTAGGAGAGTGGATCAAAGTACTTTGATATCCCATTTAATCCCATGGCCATATTTACTTTGAGATTCTGCAATATCCTAAGAACCTCCAATTCATTCACCTCTGTTCCCACACACACACCAGTCCCTATCACATATGTCACAGCAGTAACCTCACTTGGATAATATACCCTTGCAAAAGTGGTCACTCATTAACTCAACTATTTTATCTGTTTCTGTCATCATTCAGCACTCATTAAGATTATTCTTCCATAATCATTCTTCCTCTTACTTGCCATGTATTGAAAGAATTCTTTGCAATTTTCTTTGGCCTGCTCGACTAGTTTCTTCTCATGATCTGATTGCGCCTTCCTTACCTTGCTGATAATTTTTCTTGCCTAATCTTTGTACTGTTCATGAGCCTGCTAGTCATCTTTCTCCTTTTTTATACCTTTACAAAGCAGTCACTCAATAATGCGACTATCTTATCAAAATACTTATTAAAACATGATGAGAAAAGATTCCACCTCATTGTTTGCTAATTAGATTTATTCATATGAATCATATAAATAATTGTTATTCAAAGTAAAGCAAACAAAAGATTTGTATTGTTTGCTAATTGGATTATTAATTTCAATTCATATTAATTCAAAGTAGTGAAGGTAATTATTATCTTCCTAAATGCAAATTTCTGACACGAGATGTCACTGCTGAATGGGTTAACAAGTTAGGAATGTAGCTTTGTTGCTTAGAGGAATCATTTGGCACAAGTGAGTTTGTGTGAAATGATTCCTCTAAGCAACAGCCCCAGGGAACCCTTTTTTTTTTTTATTTCAGATAGCATGATAAGTTCTTTTCCCCCGAATTTTTTGGAAATTGTTTATGATTTCTCATTATTCTCATTTTTTAATGTTTTTTTTTAAAAAAAACATTAAAAAAAAGTTTTCCTCAAATATTTAAAAAGCTCTCTTTCATCATCATCATCATCATACGTATCAAGGATTTAGGCCTAGCATGGCCTGTTCCAGCCTTAGAAGTCATCGTTGAATCGTTTAAGAGGACGTCCTGGTTTTCTTTTTCCTAATGGCTTGTACTTGAAGGCTTGTTTTGGTAATCTTTCTGTTTTCATTCTTTGAACGTGTTCCATCCATTTATGCTTATATTTTTTAATTTTTACTATTACTGGTTCTTGGTTTAATTCTTTCATAATATCTTTGTTTCTTTTGTGATCAAATAGAGTATACTTTGCAGTTTTTCTCATTAACTTCATTTCTGCTGTTGTTAATCTTTGTTTGTCTTTTTGTTTTATTGTCCAGATTTCGCTTCCATACATTAAGACCGATAAGGCTAATGTATTGTATACTTTTAGCCTGGTTTGTTTTTGAACTAGGTTTGGTTTAAATATAAAGTTAATTACACCTGTTATTTTTAAATATTTTGCAATTTTTACGTTTATATCTTTTTTTCATTTTCATATGTGATCATACATCCTAGGTAGTTAAACGAATTCACCTGTTCTAAGATCTTGTTATCTATTACTATCTTAGTTCTTGCTGGATCTTGTCCTTTAAAGGCCATAGTTTTTGATTTTTCTGTTGATATTATCATACCATAATCTTTGGATAGCTCACTTAGATTTAAAATAGCTTTCTGTAAGTTATCTTCAGAATTTGTAATTATTATTTGGTCGTCTGCAAAGAGGAGAGTGTTTAAGTTAACTGTAGGTGAAAGTTTAATTCCTTGATGTAAATTTTTACTCCATTTTATTATTATTTCATTTAAGTAGATATTAAAAAGAGTTGCTGAGAGGGGACATCCCTGTCGGACCCCTTGGTTTATCTCTCTTGTATATGATAGCTCGTGATTTAATCTTATTTGTATTTGATTATTTTCATATATACTTGTGATAACTTTTAGGATATAATTTGGTATTTGTCTTTCTTTTAATATGTTAAATAATATGTTTTTCTTTTAACTTTGTCAAATGCTTTTTCAAAGTCAGTAAATGCAATATGTGTTTCTAAATTATATTCTCTTCTTTTCTCTATTATTAATTTTAGGCAAAAGGCTGGGTCTATACATGATTGTCCTTTTCTAAATCCATTCTGTACCTCTAGAATAAAGTTTTCGGAATATTTCATTAGCCTGTTATTTAAGATTCTGCTATATATTTTGTAACAGGAATTTAGTATACTGATACCTCTATAGTTTTTAGGGTCATCTCTATTACCTTTCTTAAAGATAGGAATCACAATTGCTTTTTTCCATTCTATTGGGTGGATACCAGTTGAGTAAATTTTATTTAAAAATAATAAGAGTCTTTCTTTGAATCTTGTTCCTGCGTATTTATATAGTTCTGAACCTAGCTTATCTTCTCCAGGTGATTTTCCATTTCTTGTTTTTTTCAGGCTGATTTCTAATTCTTCTTCAGTTATTTCCTTTTCATTTTCGCTAATTGTTTGCCAGTTGTCTTTTTTAAAATATTTGTCTGTCCACAGTTCTGTGTAGTAATTTAGAAATTCTTCTAATTTCAATTCAGTGTTTAATTTTATGTTTTCTTTGGTATCTGCATTTAGGTGTTTCAAAATCTTATATACATTGGGTCTTATTTTATATAAATCATGTTCTAAATTAGAAACAAATTTATTCCATGATTCTCTGTCTTTTTCTGACTTCTCTTTTAGCTATGGCTCTTATTCTTTTATATTCTATTTCATCTTCTAATCTTTTACTGCTTAACCATTTGTGATAGGCTTCTTTTTTCTTTTTGATTATTTCTTTGATAGTATCATCCCAGATCCTCAGTTTTTTCTTTTATTGAATTTTTTGGTCTTTCCTAAGCTTTCGTTTGCTGCTGCATTTAGTATCGTTTTTATATTAAGCTATTCTATTTCTATTTCTTCATTTTGTTTTATTTTATCTAGATATTGGTTAATTCTTTGTTCATATAGCCATTGTACGTTTGTGTCATTCAATAGTCTAGTTTTATAAACAAATGTTTCAATTTTTCTTTCTGTTCTTGTTACTTGTAGCCATTTAGGTGGTAATCTTAATTTTATTTTAACAGGGTAGTGGTCACTGCTTATTTCATATCCTCTGTGAACTCTAACATCTAGTGAAAATTTTGATGTCTTTTCATTTAAAATGAAGTAATCTAATATTGATTTCCATCCTCTTGCTCTCCAAGTATATTTATGTATGTCTTTATGTTTATAGAAGGAATTCATTATTTTTAGGTTATTATAAACTACAAAGTCAATCAATTTTTTACCATTTCTATTTAGAGTGTGTTCTCCATGTATTCCTATATTATTATTAATTTTCGTGTTTCCAATTCTTGCATTTAAGTCTCCTGCTAAAATTATGTAATCATTTTTATTTATTTTATTATATATGTTTTGTAGCTGATTATAAAAATCAATATTATCCTGTTCTCTTCCTAAAAAGCTATCTTTAATTTCCATAAATCTTTGTGTCTTGGAAGGTCATCCTCAGTTTAATTAAAGGACTGTTTTTGAACTCTTTCTTTATCTACAGTATTTTGAATTTTCATCCTATAATATGAGGGAATTTTATAATATAATCTTATAGAACAAAGTATTTTGTTCTATAAGATTATATTTGCTTTGTATTTAATGCTCTGCTTCAGTTGGAAAGAACTAGACTTCAATCCTGTCTAGGATACAAGTAATCTTTATGAGGGCTTGTTAACTAATGATCAGCTAACCAGTCTCATATGGATATGGAGATGGCAGAGTTTTCTCTCCTGGAAACTGTAGTTTTCATACCACAAATCAAGCTACTGACCAGAGAAAGCAGGCATAATTTGCTTTTTTCATAGCCATGGTTGCTTCAGTCATAATCCATCCAACCTTGCCAAACTCTTTATTGCTCTGCTTTTTTGTTCTGTAAAGATTTATTTAGTCTGTTTTGTCTTCAGTTCGCAAACATGTTAGTTATTTCATATTTTGAACCTAGTGACATAATGGCTCGTAATTTGCATGTTTTATTTCTTGGAATATGGTAAATGTTGCTTTAGCCACTTGTGAAATCTTTTTTTTTACTGAAGTCTGTTCACATAGTAAAGGATTATCATATAAACATTGAAATAAATGAGTTTTTTTTTTTATTATTTATTTATTTATTTATTTTATTTTTATTCCTCCTTACAAATGTTGTAAACCCATAGCATGTTAGTACTATTGGTGAGCTGAGGGTCAGAAATCTTAAAATCCTGCTCCACAGACCATACAGCAACTTTTTCAAACTGTTTCAGGTCTTCAATAAGTAGAGTAGTTTTATGCCAGGCAGTGAAATTCATATATTGCCTAAAAACATTTGCAAACAACCATCCCTGCAGTGGACTGGATTCAGATTTACAAATCTTAGAGCAGAGATGCTCCATTTGGCCAATCAGGCCTACAGTTAAAGACATTGTAACTGAAATGGATTGCAGATTCATCTCACGTCACTGTGAGCTACAATCTTTTAAAATCTCTCTGGTCAGGCTTGAGTTGGAGATATGGAATATATTTAAAAAAAAAAAAAATTGAACAGTGTCTTTACCAGCAAATTTCTTTTTATTTATTGTGCTCTTGTTTAAACTTGCATTTTATTTTCAGGATATCAACTCTGAGAATTTCTTGCTGGTGGTAAACGAAGGTGATGTCTTGGAAAATTTTTGGTCCACATTCTTAGTGTTTGATGGCTGAATAAAATTTCAATCTTTCATCATTTTAGTTTCAGTAATATATCCATAGTTGCTCAAAAAAAAGTGAATGGAGAGAGCAAGTAAAGCTATTCGCAGGTAACATAGTAATTTTACTCAGTTTGAGTTACATACTTCGTTAATAAAAAAAATAATTGTGTTTGTTTCACTTGTGGGACAGCTGTGATAGTTATGAAATTCTTACTCAAGTCCCAACTTTATTTCATGGTCACCTAAATTATATTTTAGTAGTCTTCCTTAGAATATATTGGCAGGCGCAAATGGTCATCAAATAATATATACTTAACAACAATAATAGAGGGAAATGAAACGCTCTACTGTATGATTTTTGTATTAAATTAAATTATACACATGATAAAATATGTAATGTTAATGAAATGTTAATATTTTGAAAATGCATTTTCTCATTTATTTTTACAGGTGTTTCCTTTAGGGAACACTCTGTACTTAATTCTCAAGAATCTTTTATTACAATTATTACAAGAAATATCAAGCTTCTACATTTATTTAACATGATGCTGTCAGGAATGTTTGAAGCATCAAATCCAATTAACAAAGAACTAGAGTACCTTGAAAGTAGCAAAAATACATCCAGAAATCATGTCCTCTTAGTATTGAAGCCATTGACAAGTATTCCATTAAAAAACTTTTATTAAATTTTAATACCTATAATTTAATCATTACTCTGGTGAAATTTTTTCCTCTCTTTAATGCTTAGCAATGTAACATCACGCAGCTCATTCTACTTTTGAATGATTAGTTGTTAGTATTCCACCTTGTTAAAAACTGTTCCTATGTGGCCACTGAAGATAGTCTGTTATTTTCAGACTGAAATATTTGGCAAATATTAAAATATTCTTGTGTTTACGTGTCTACAATTCTTAATGTCAAAAATGTCTAAAGAGTAAAATTCTATTCCTTCACGGGGAAAACTTTACCAAAAAAACCGGTAAATTAGATAAATTATTATTAATACAAGGTAAGTTGCGAGCAAGGATCATCTTTCTGAAAAAATGCTGCGAAAATAAGATTATTCCTAATTTTGCTAAGAAAAAAGAAACCAAATCTCCTGGAGCTCATAATATCTACAGAAACACCAGTTTAGCTTTAATCCATAATCAACTCATAGCATCTAAACATGATCTTGCCATTAACATTTGTTAAGTTTCTGATCTCCCTACCTTTATCTCCACAAACTTAGACCCACATCTTTCTGACATAGTTCTTAATGTGGCTAAATGCTCTATACAACGTTCATATAAAAAACGGAATCAACATCTAAACCGCAAATTTGATGTTCTTGTTTCTAGACAAATCAAGCCTTTCCAAGTTCCAGATAATTGGGTCATCAACGTGTCCGGTTGCCCTTTATTGAGTAGTGAAACACTCATCAAATTTTGCTATAGTCCCTAAAAAGATTTTCCTGGTTAACGAACGGAACCTTAGTCATCTTTCCAATGAAAAGGCTGATTCTCTCTGCCTAGAAGTTGCTTCTACGTTACTTAAAGCCAAGCTTCCTCCTTCCAACATATCTCCTTCTGAAAAGAAAGTGCTACATTTCTTAAGAAGCAACTGTCACCTTGTCATCACTAAAGCAGACAAAGAAAAGCGACAGTAATTATGAATTTTTCAAACTATAGAAGAAAAATTTCTCTTTTACTTCGAGATTGCTCAACATACCAAGAACTTGACACAAGACAGATATTCCTCTTCGTCCTATTGTGGACTGTATTGATTCAACTACTTATCGCATAGCCAAATATTTAGCGAAAATATTAAAATCACATATAGGCAAATCACGCTCTTTTTTGAAAATCTCTTCGGATTTCCTAAATAAATTTAAAAAATATCTCATTACAACCTACTGATCTTATGGTGAACTTCGATGTAGAATCTCTATATACTAATGTACCTCTCAAAGAGACTTTATAATTACTTGCTGACATCTTCCCACAAGGCATTATAAAATTATTTGATTTCGTGATGCACTCTGGATATTTCTCGTGTCAAAACAAATTCTACAACCAAGTGGAAGGAACAGCCATGGGAAGTCCACTTTCACCTGCTCTAGCCAACTTTTATTTGTAACGTCTAAAAGACATCCTGTTTTCATCTATATTCCTTCAACCATCCTTTTGGGTGAGATATATAGATGACATCTTTTCAGTGTGGCCTCATAACAGAGATTCCTCACCATCCTTTTTAGCCAGAATCAATTCCTTACATCCTTGTATTAAGTTTACCATGAAGATTGAAAAAGACAAGTTATCCTTTTTAGACGTCGTCCTCATCCATTCACCTTCAGGTATTCTAACAACAACAGTTTATAGAAAACTCACTTTCACTGGATGTTATATTCTCAAACAATCTGCTCATCATCCTTATCAAAAAACAGGAATCATAAAATGTTTAATCCGATGAGCTAGAACTAATTGTTTAACTCCTCATGAATTACAGAAAGAGCTTTCAGCTATCAAACATCACATGAAATTAAATGGCTTCTCCGAAAAAAGTACACAACATCTGTTCGATTCTACAATCCAATCCAGAACAACAAAGATTCAATACATTGAGTTCCAATTCCATATATTTCCAGGATTTCAGAACCAATTTCAAGAATTCTGAAGAAATATGATTTAACAGCCGCTTATATACCTATTAACAAAATATCCACCTATTTCCCCTCTTCTAAAGATAAATGCTCAACTATGTCTCTGTCTGGTGTGTATCAAGTTCCTTGTAACCGCAATTGTCCTACTTTGGACAAACAGGATGCTCTATAGAAAAAAGAATCCAAGAACATCAATCATACATTCAGCACAACAAATCCGATAAATCTGGATTGGCTCAGCACGGGATAGAGACAATCCACAACATCCTCTGGTCCAAGACTCTCCTTCTACACAGATGTCGCTATAAATTTGAATGCCTATTCAAAGAGAGTGCTGAGACCTTACTTCAACCCCCTAACATGAATCGAAATGACTGTTTATATTTATCAAAAATGTGGGAAAGTTTAATCAGGGTAACACATTAATTTTTTTTTTTAATTGAGACTTTTAATTCCTACATTAGTCTAATGTTATTTATAAATTTATAATTTATAAATAACATTAGACATTAATCTATAAATAATTTAATTATTTATAGATTATTATATGAAATTGTGAATTAATACCTATAATTTAATCATTACTCTGATGAAATTTTTACCTCTTTTTCATGCTTAGCAATGTAACATCACGCAGCTCATTCTACTTTTGAATGATCAATTGTTGGTATTCCACCTTCTTAAAAACTGTTCCTATGTAGCCACTGAAGATAGTCTGTTATTTTCAGACTGAAATATTTGGCAAATATTAAATATTCTTGTGTTTACGTGTCTATAATTCTTTTAGTTACAAAAATTCAACCACCAGTTTTGTTTTGTTTTTTTTCCTCTGTCTTCTTGAAGTTTAATAGCCACAGTGATAGATCATTTAGGTAGTATGTAGTTAGTAAGAGTGATGCTGTACACATGTAAACAGACATTCATTATATTGTTTGGTGATAGCAGTTTAGTGGCTTTTCTTATTAGATTAAAATTATCTCTCTTGAATATTTGGTTTGTTTAGAAGTCATTTCAATCTTCTATGCACAGCAATAATAAGTACATGGAAAGAATTAGCAGCATTTCAGAAATGATGTACTGAAGAAAAGAAGTCCACAGGTGACACTGAGTCCCAGGATACATATGGACAGCTCTAAAATACTAAATGACTGGAGCCAACAATCCTTGAGAAGACTGGCTTCCTCATTTTGCCATCAGATCCCAGAGAAAACGTGTGATTTATGAGGAGATTTTTGAAAATAGCCATGAGTAGTTCCATCAGTTATGCAGTCCACAAACTTTTAACAGTAATGAATACATGCTATCAATTACCACTGGCCAAGGTGCAGAATCTGGATTTGTGGAATGATGGAAATCAGTCCAAAGGACTGATTTCAATCTAACAGACATATTTCGGTATGGAGTATGCCTGAATAATGCTTTTCATCTAAGTGTCCCTTGTCCAAGCAATAATGAGTGACAATGTAGTGATGTCAGATTGCTTCCTATGTTATAGATTAAGTTGACTATTCATGAAGCATGGAATTATAACTGCTAGCTCCTACAATGATATTTTGGACAGTTCTATGTCCTCTTCAATGTGGTAATTTGTGGTAGCAGCTCTTACCTTCTAATATGATTGTCATCATGAAATAGTGAGTGTAAACTTAGTCTAATGAAATTACAGTACTAGCTCACATTGTCAACTAACAGAACATTCATGGGACAAACTTCAGTGCAGAATTAGGGTGTGGCCAAGATTGTCCTCTTCATTAGTGAACCTTACTAATGATTTAAAGCAGTATTTCCCAAAGTGACCCTCACCATGGCATGCCTGTTTCTGGTAGAGGGGACCTCCCAGTGATGGTATTGGCCCTTTTCATTCTTCCTCTTTTTCTTTGCTTTTCTTCCCATATTCTTGACTCTACTTCTGCTGAGTCTTTTTTTTACTATCCTTTCTTCCAGACCACCATCCATCATGGGGTCCAACACCCTGCTGCCATGTTTTCCGTGCTGTGCAACCCATGGACATCTGGAAAGGGAATCCTGGTAGTCTTGCATTACTCTGGCCTCTGCTTCGGCAAGCCAGGTGGTCCTAGATGACCTGGCGAGGACCAATTGTATATCCACGCCTGAGCACAATCATTACTTGCCAGCCAATGGACGTCCAATATGTGACTGTGGTGGGTGGGGAGCTCTGGTGCCAGACAAAAAAAATTTTCTTGAACATGAATCCTTCATCCTCAAATGTTTGAGGGGGCTCTAATAAGGTTCCAACCAAGTACTGATACCAAAGATACATCATTTGGTAACAGAAGTAAGAAACAAAAAAATGTGATACCAGTTTTTCTGATCATCCATGCAACAGATGACAAGCCAATAGAAAAATTGTCACTCTTCTCACCATACCTGACTTTATGATTGTCAGTGTTTCTCTGCTAAACACATCGATCACTCTATATACATTCTCTCCAGAAGCAGCTCCAAAAATGGTTCCATTTGATGAGAACCCATCTGTCAAAAAAATTATGGCAAGGAAATCACTTAAAGATAAACCACCAGAAAGTCCACTGAAAAAAATGGAAAGTAAATTAAACTTACCAACTGATCCTGACACGTCAGATGATATAAGGCCATCCATACTTCCCAAAATCATTTGATGGATTTGATGAAGGTAGGCCCTTAACCCTCTTGGAAATCAGACAAGTTTACAAAGCCAAAACAATTGGAAAATTTTTACAATGAACCCATCATGGGTTGTGCCAGAATATTGATGATATTAAGATTTTGCTGTATAAATATAAGCCTTTCTCTTTGCAAGAAACATATTTAAAACCTGGTGAGGATCCTGCCTTAAAAATTTCACTGTTGTATGCAAGGACAGAACTGGAGATGGTTCTGCTCATGGTGGAGTAGCTATCCTAGTGGATAGTCATACTCCTTTCCATCCTGTCCAGCTTAATACTGCTCTGGAAGCAGTAGTGATTTGCTTGTGTGGGATTTCTTATACAGTATGATCAGTTTATTAACCACCATCACATTATAAATGAGATGAAATTTGATAATCTTATATTGCAACTGCCTGAGCCTGTACTCCTTATGGGGTGACTTTAATGGGCACAACACTCTGTAGAGCAGTGTCAACATGAATGAATGAATGAGGTGTCGCATCATTGAATGAGTTCTTGACAATAATGATCTCTCCCTGTTGAATAATGGACTTAATACCTTCTTCCATATGCCTACCTACTCATATTCTGCAATAGATCTTATAATATGCTCCCCTGCCATTTTTCCACTGCACATATAGGATGTCAAAGAGAACATATATGGAAGAGATCATTTTCCTGTTCTTTGTGGGACCCAGGCTGACTGGAATGCCTTTCACCATCTTTCCAAATTCATTTCTGATACGGTCAGTCAGACACTTATCAGTGAAGCAATAAATTATGTAGCAGATTGTATTATCAAGGCAGCAACAGCCTCAATTACAAAAAATCATTTCAATTCCTGCTCTATCCAAAGCCTTAGTGGAACCCAGAGTGCCAGGTAGCCAAAAAAGATCAAAACAGAACATGGAATATATATATTGTAGATACCTCACCACATCAAACTTAATAGTTTTTAAACATGCTCATGCTAAAGTGTTTTGTGAGACTTCAGAGTCAAAAACAATCTTGGATCCATTTTACATCAATGAATACTCAAACAACCAAATGCAATGAGAATTGTATGGGATAAAATCCAGAAAATGAAAGGTAGGCACAGAACCCACTGTTTGTCTAC
Source organism: Typopeltis vanoorti (assembly GCF_054136105.1). NCBI lineage: Eukaryota > Metazoa > Arthropoda > Arachnida > Uropygi > Thelyphonidae > Typopeltis > Typopeltis vanoorti. The sequence goes on from NC_143550.1 coordinate 40,835,251, forward strand.
CTTAGACCATAATGGATCTGTTGTTGCTGATCCCAAAGCTGCTGCAATTGCTTTGAGAGAAAATTTTGCCAGAATCTCAGCAATAGATTCATATTTCCTGAATTTTCAATAATGAAAGAGCAAAGAAACATCATCATCATCATCATCATCAAATTCCTGCCATGTACCCTCAAGGGGTGTACAGGATATGACAGTACTACATGAAAAAATTACATCAATGAGAATTGTATGGGATAAAATCCAGAAAATGAAAGGTAGGCACAGAACCCACTGTTTGTCTACCTTAGACCATAATGGATCTGTTGTTGCTGATCCCAAAGCTGCTGCAATTGCTTTGAGAGAAAATTTTGCCAGAATCTCAGCAATAGATTCATATTTCCTGAATTTTCAATAATGAAAGAGCAAAGAAACATCATCATCATCATCATCATCATCAAATTCCTGCCATGTACCCTCAAGGGGTGTACAGGATATGACAGTACTACATGAAAAAATTACATCATTACTAACTTCCTATCTACAATTTTCCTCCAAATCAGTCTGTTACTTGTCAAGACTCCAACATTATCAGATCTTATATTTCTATCGTTTAAGGCACTTTGTACCGTATCAATCCACCTATATCTTGGTCTTCCTCTGGGTCGTTTTCCTGCCAACCTGGCAGAGAACACTTGTTTTGCTAATCTTTCCTCTCCCATTCTATTTAAGTGACCATACCATCTGAGATTAGCTCTGCTAACGCATTCCTGGATGCTGACAATGTCAAGTTCTTTCCTAATATCCTCGTTTTTAATATGATATTGCCATTGATGTCATCTGTTCACGCCTCTAATCTTTCTCAGGACTCTCATATCTGCGGTCTCTAGTCTTTGGTCAAGTGTTTTACTTCTGACCCAGCTCTCAGATCCATAAGTTAAAGTTGGTTTGAACACAGTCTTGTATAGAGCTAATTTAGTGTTCCGACTAATTTCTTTCTTATTCCATATGAATTTATTCAATTGACTTCCCACCTTACCAGCTTTGCTGATTCTGTTGTCTATTTCTATATTTAGTTTACCATCTTCAGTAAAAATTGTGCCTAAGTAGCTGAAATGTTTTACTTGTTCCACAGGTTCTCCATTCACAACACAGTTGACATTTTCAATGATTCTGCCTATTTTCATTGTCTTTGTCTTTTTATTGCTGACCTTCATACCATATCTATTACAATAGCTATTCAATTTAGTCAGAGAATCTTGCAGACTTGTAGCGGATTTATTTAGAAGTATAACATCATCCACATAAAGCAAAGAGCTGACATTAACATCTCCAATTTTGATATCAGGTTTAATACCACATTCCTTCATAATGTGATCCATATAGATAATGAATAACAGAGGGGATAATGTACATCCTTGTCTCACACCAGATTTAACATTAAACCATCTTCCTCTACTTCCTTCAATTCTAACTGCTGACTCACAACTCAAATAAAGACTAAGTATCGCTTGATATAATGCCCCATTGACACCATATAACTGCAGCGTATTGAATAGCTTCTCTCTTGGCACCTTGTCATATGCCTTTTCCAAATCGACAAAACTTAAATACAGATCTGTGTTATATTCCCATGCTTTCTCGACTATTTGTCGTAAAGTGAAGATCTGATCCTGACAGCCTCTATTTGGCCTGAATCCAGCTTGTTCTTCACCAAGCTTTTCTTCCACAATTCTTCTCAACCGTTTCTCAAGTATACTTGCATAGATCTTGCCAGGAACACTCAGTAGGGAAATACCTCTGTAATTCTCACATTCAGTTTTATTTCCCTTTTTATATATGGGTACTATGAGAGCTCTACTCCAATCATCGGGAATTCGTCCCTCTGTCCAGGCTTTCTGAACTATGCAGTGCAGCCACTGTAAGACTCTTATACCACCATACTTCAGCATTTCTGGTCGAATATCATCTACTCCTGCTGCCTTTCCACATTTCAAGCCTTTGATGGCTTTTTCTACTTCAAGTATGGATATGTATTCCTGACTGCATGCCTGGTCAGTGTTTTTTATCACTGTGCTGTCATCACTGCTTGTTTCATTTAGCAGTTTTTCAAAGTAATTACTCCATACTTCAAGGATATCTTTTTCTCCTGTTTTCATTTCACCTTTATCATCTGTAATTCCTTTTACAGCACTCTTTCCTCCATTTCTAAGCTTCTTCAACAACCTCCAGAATATTTTGCCACCTTCTTGATATTTATTTTCTATATTCTTGCCAAAGTCCTCCCGTGACTTTTGTTTAGCAAGTTTTACACACTGTTTAGCTTTCTTACATTTGTCTCTGTATTCTGTAAGAGTAAAAGCTGACTTATTTGCCAGGAACTTTTGATATGCTTTCTTCTTTTCCTTCACTGCCTCTTTAACTTCCTGTGTCCACCAGGGAGTTCTTCTGATTTTTTTATCCTTGCACACAACCTCACCACATGCCTCTCTGGCAGAATCAATCAATGTTTCCTTCAGAGTTTGCCACTGAATCTCCAAGGTTTGATTCCTGTTCTCAAACTCTTTCATTTTCTTTTCAATAATATTTCTGTATTTTAGTCTACAGTTCACATCTGAGAGCTGCTCATCTTTTATTCGCTTTAAAACTTTCTTACATGTTATTCTTTTCAATATGAAATTCAATTTTATCCTGCTCAAGACTAAATAGTGATCACTTCCAATTTCAAATCCTCTGTACACTCTGGTGTCCTGCACCAGGGAGAAAACATCACTATCAACAATAACATAGTCAATGAGACTTTTCTTATTCCTAGCCTCTTCTCTCCATGTGAATTTGTGCACATTTTTATGTTGGAACATGGTGTTAGTAATAACCAGTCCATGTCCTGAGCAGAAATCCAACAGATATTTGCCATTATTATTAGCTTTGCTCTTTTCTCCAAATTTTCCCAAAATATTTTTGTATGTCTCACAATCATTTCCTACTCTGCTATTTAGATCCCCAACAAGGACCAACTTTTCCTTTTTCATTGTGTCAGTTGCTTTTTCTAAAGCCTCAAAAAATTCCTCCACTTCTACCTTAGTAGAACCTTCTGTGGGACCATAGGCACAAATAAGTCTCATTGTCCAGTTCCCCATTCTCATATTTGCCCACAATACTCTACTTGAGACTGACTGCCATTCAAGAAGATTAGCCTCGTATTTTGTGTTGAATACTATGGCTACTCCTTCTTTTCCTTGATTGTCATTGCCTGAATATAACATTTTGTATTTATTGCTCAGAAAGATCTCACCAGTTTTGGTCTTTTTTGTTTCAGTCACCCCTATTATGTCGATCTGGTACTTATCTAATTCCTCAGCTAGCTCCATTTCTTTGCCATTCAGGCTTCTTACGTTGATAGTACCGATCTTTAACTCTGGTGATGTTGAGTTGGGGTTTGTTTTCAGATTTGTTCCAGTAGCTGACTTTTCGCTGTTCGCCCTGGTTCCCTGGCGAAAACAACGGGGGCCTTGTTTAACCGGGCGACGCCCCAGCCGGCATGAAATTTTGTCATGTTGTACCATCATTTTTTATTTTGGTTTAACCAATAAGAATACAATTTGGTCGGCTAAATCCCAAATTGCCAGCCCATCCTCGTTCGTTCAGTATCAAAGTAGATACCCAACAGGGTGCACCACGAGAAGGTGAGGATTGGACATTAGGTCAGAAGCCCTGGTCGGTTCTCCGCATTCCTTTAAAGGCTATGTGGAGGTCTCCTCTCAGTTATACAGCTTTGACCCTTAAGCACCCCAGCAAAGAAACAGTGGCTAAATTTTTCTACCAATGGATTTGAGCCATACAATCAGTCATTTGGTTAAAGAGGAACTAAAAGAAATTTTTTTTGTTTCCTTACCCCAGTGCAGTGGGGCCTGATGACATCATTATGAAATGATAAAATATCTTCCATCATCTTCTGTGGATCTCCTCTCTTAATATATAGCAGAATACTTAGAGAAAGAGATCCTGGATTCTTGGTATAAGTCAGTTGTCATTACTATCCTAAAACCAGGAAACAATTATTGACCTATTGCTCTGATCATCTACCTTTGTAAGAAATTAGAGAAAACAGTTTAATGCTAGACTTCTCTAGTATTCAGAAAACAAGTCCTCTCCAATACACAATGTGGCTCTTATAAACATCATTTGGCTTTGGACCATTGGATCTCTTTAGAAAGCTGTATAAGAGACACATTCCCAAAACAAGAACATCTGGTTTGAGTATTCTTTGACATGGAAAGGTTTATGGTACAGTGTGGAGATGTGGAGTATTAAAAGACCTCTGTCCCCTATGTCTCAGATGACACCTTCCTCTATTTATTAAAAACCTTCTGACTAGGCAAACTTTCCAAGTCAGGGTGGGAAGTATGCTATCTCCACCATATCATCAAGAATAGGATGTTGCATTGTTTCACTGTAAACAATGCTCTATATGTTGATAACCTCATAATTTACTGTTACTCTCATAACATGAGGGTAATTGAAAGACAACTTCAACAAGCAATTAATCCTGTCTCTTATGGGTTCTTAGTAATAGGTTCAGGTTTTCAAAAGAAAACCTGAACTTTCTGCCAGAAATACACTCTTCACCCAGATCCTGTATTAAGAATGGGAACAAATTGTTATTCCAGTAGCAACAGAAGACTCACCTTTGACATAAAACTTCATTCCTTGAACATATTCGTAAGGGAAAAGTGCAGGAGAGCTGAATCTTCTTTGCACTCTGTCCTCTACTGAATGAGGTGCTGACCGATCTTCATTGTTATATGTTCAGTGAAGATCGAGCATATAACCTATGCTTATATGTTCAGAACTGGATTATGGGTCTCAAGCCTATGATTCAGCAAGGCAGAGTAACCTGCAATGGTTGGATGATCCCATCCATCATCAGGGTATGTGCATATAAAAGATTACCACTACCAACAGGATTCTCTTTTATTTGCACAAAGTTCGAATTGCTTTGTGAGGTATTAAAAAAGTGCGTAATTTGTACAGCCTCTTTGAGTTCTTTACAGGCCATCTCCTTTGTGAGGTGTTACAACTGTTATACAATATGAAGACCCTTAATTTTGATGTTTGATTGTGCTGGATTCCCAGCCACTTCGGAATTAAAGGAAATGAGACTGTAGCTGCTAGATCAGCTCATTCTTTTTTCACATACTGTTAGTTTCCTAATACAGACTACAGACATTTTATAAGATCAAAGCTAATTGCCCAATGGCAGTCATGTCAGGAAGCACTCAGTCAGGAAACCCATCAGTCTAGTCAATGTAGAAACAGAGGAAGTTGTTCTTGCTAGGCTCTCTGCATAGACCATGCTAATCTTACACATTCTTATTGAGGGCTGATGACCCACCTATGTATGAAAAATGCAATGAATAGCTTGCATTTGTCATATTCTGGTAGAGTGTCAGCACTTCGTACAAGAGATGAATGAAATTTTCACTTGTACAAAGTTAAATTTTCACTTTGTACAAGTGAAAATTAACTCCAACAGATGTTATCAGACTCAGACAAATTGCATGACAGTTTTAACTTTTTACAAAGAATTAATTTATGCAAACACATTTGATTATAAAGTCTGTTTTTTTTTTTGTAGATACTATACTGCATTACTTAACTTAATTTTTTTGTACATACATATTATTTACTAATTTACCCCTTTAGGACTATTTATTAGCACCTTGTGTAACTCCCACCTTACATGCAATGAAAAATATCTTATCATTTGATATAACATCCTTTTAGAAGTTTATTGACCCTTATTACATAAACTCTTTCTTCTGTTTACCAGTGTCTACAGTCCACATACTGTCTGTCCTCATAATCTATAATACATTCCATAATCCAAATATCTTCTTTGTTACACTTCCTAACATCCTTTCCACAACTTTTTTTCCCTTACTTAAAACTAAGGAGACCAAATCTGCACATGGTAGTCCAATCATATCAAGTCATTGTGAAGAGGCAAAATGACTTTGCTATCCTTACATGTCAGTGTTCATTTTAACATAGCAATTATCCTCTGAGTTGTCTTTGCAATTTTTGCTGTGTTGACCTTTGAATTTCAGACAGTCAATGCAGAATTCTATCACAATATTTTAAGATGGTTGAGAGAAGACATTCATCGCAAAAGACAGGAACTATGATGAAGCTGCATTTTGCTCCTCCACCATGACAATGCTCCTTCCCACAGTACCTTAACAGTGTGATAGTTTTTGGTAGTAAGCAGCATGGTGTTTGTCCTACATCCTTCTTGCTTGCCAGATTTGGCCTCTTGTGACCTCTTTTTTTCCAAAAATGAAATTGAAGCTGAAAGGGTGGAAGTTCAACACCTTTAAGGATATCCAAGACAAATTGCAAGTGGTGCTTAATGTGCTTCAACAAAAAGACTTCCAGGAAGTGTTTGGAACATGGCAAAAATGGTGGGATTGTTGCATGAACTCAGAAGGGGGGGGGGTTTGAGTACTAATTTACTAATTTGTTTTACTAATAAGTAGGACAAATTAAAGTACTAATTTGTCCTATATCCTTCTTGCTTGCCAGATTTGGCCTCTTGTGACCTCTTTGTTTCCAAAAATGAAATTGAAGCTGAAAGGGTGGAAGTTCAACACCTTTAAGGAGATCCAAGACAAATTGCAAGTGGTGCTTAATGTGCTTCAACAAAAAGACTTCCAGGAAGTGTTTGGAACATGGCAAAAATTGTGGGATTGTTGCATGAACTCAGAAGGGGGGGGGGTTGAGTACTAATTTAAATTGGGTAATTTGTAAGGATTTTATTAGCCTATTGAGGTTTCTTTTTTGATAGCACTGCATATAAGTGGCCTAGTCATGAAGATACTTCACACACACACTTTGTTTACTTATACTTGGATAAAGGATTAAACAAGAATATAATTTCTTCAAAAGTTTAATTTCATTGGAAATCTCATCATGCCAAAGTCATAAATTTACACTTTGAACTAACATTAAATTGTTAGCCATTATCTTTGTCCACATTTCCAGTATATTCAAATTATTCTGTTCAGTAATATCCTTGATTTCCATGCCTATTTTTTGTATCATCAGCAAATTTGAACAACTCTGGTCAGGTCCTTCCTAATATTAATATATGTGTTTAAGAATAATGGTCCAAGGACACATTCTAGGCACACTGCTGGTTACTTTAAATCTGGCAGATTCACCCTTCCATATGCCACTCTCTGATGTGTCCATCAGCCATCCAGTTATCCAAGTCAATAGTTTATATTCCAATCCCATATTCTCCATTTCTTGTGATAGCCTTTCATGTGATATTTTATTAAATGCCTTTGCAGAGTCCAATAGGATAATAGTGTATTCATTCCTTTTATCTAACTCAGCTGTAATATTATAAAATATGAACAAATTGCTTGCTCAGACATGATCTCCTTTAGTGACCCCATGATAGACAGCCCATGGGTTGTCTGTTAACCGACATCTATATGCAAGTTTTTAACAACTTCTTTGAAATCTTCTCAACCACTGCAGAGTATGTGTAGCCACTTCATACTGATATGGTTACTAGCTCTACACATCAGTCTCTGAGCGTCCTTGTTCAATGGGATTATTACACATTGCTTTGGGATCTTTCCTTAGCTGAGAATGCCTGTGCCTTTTCCTGTCAAGGGTCTAGCCAGTTCACTGAACATGCCTTTAGCATTAGTGCTAATATCCTGTGTGTCTCTATTGCTAAATTTCTAGGTTAGGCAAAAGCTCTAGAACTTCTATCTCCTCATCCAGCGTTGTGTACGTGGTTACACACACACACATCAGGATAATAGATCTTGGAGAGGTGATCTTGAATAATTGCACCTGCTTCTGAAATAAGGATATACTGCCTGCATTCAGTAAAGTTATTCTTCCACATTCATTCTTTCCTTTGCTTGTAGCATAACAATAATTGTGGATTTATCCTGCACACCTAAATATCTTTTCACTCTTTAATTTTACTTTCCATATAATGTGCGTAACTTTTCTGCCTTGCTCTTTATATATGTATGTTTCATAACTTCTCTCATCTTTCACTCACTCCCTCACACACACACAGAGAGAGACAGACAAACTACACAGTATGCTAAAGTCACACTAGCCAACGCCATTGGCCTGATCTGTTGAGAAGAAAGAAAGAAAAGAAAAAACCATACTACATCAAAGTCCTATTATCCAAGTCAATAGTTTATATTCCAATCCCATATTGATAACATTTATCTGTTAGTAATTTGTTAGAGATTACTCATAGATAAATTAGAGCAAAAAATAGTATTGATGGTGGCCAATATTGAAATAAGAGCTGAAAGTATTGCATAGTCCTAAAGTGAGGATGCTGGAAAACTTGAAATACAAGTTATGTGGGCTAAATTTTCATTGAATATGGATGGCATATTCAATGGATTTTTAGGCGACCATTATTAAGTTAGGATGGTTGATCAAAATTTTACAGACATTCTTAAATTTGCATTTATATCAAGTTTTTGTGTGATGTAATTCCTTTTCAGTCAGCTTGGTGTAGGTTGTTAAGAGTGTGATCCGAGAGGTGTGATTTACCCAGATTGTTAAATTTGATGTATCATTTGTGTTCTTTTTCTACAGGTTGGAATTGTGCATTGTTTAATGAGTTGTGTATACCTGTAATATACCAGGTATACCCCCAAGGTGGACTTGGGGGGGGGGGGGGGTTGGAGAAAATTGAATATGATTTTTTTTAATTTTGTAAGTGGTTTAAAAGTAGTTAAGGTTATAATGATACAGCATTCTATTTATTTTATCTAATATCCCTTTAATATATGGAATAACTATGATTTTACTGTAAACTATGCTATTTTCATTTTTAGATGTAGTTTTGTGAAGAATTTTATTGATGTATTTTTGCAATAAACATTTTTTTTTTTTTAATAAATGTATTACTAATAATTTGTAATTCTTGCTTGCCCACATTATTACAAATTGTTATAACTGTTTTTGAGGATGTTACTGACTCCAAGTTTTTGTGAGGGGTGTTGGTAAGAGTTTGATTGTATGTATTAGTAGGTATGTGTCAATTGTGGTAGACAGAATGCCTCGAGAGAAGACATGACAATGCATCCAGAATAGGAAGTGAGCTTTGGTTTTCAGTTTCATTCGTGAATTGTATGTGTTGGTGTTGTTTATTTAGGTGTCTGAGGAAGGGATGTAAACTTTGGTGGCCATGTAACCTGATAATGAAAACATTATTAATGTGTCTAAGCCAAACTGTAAGTTGAAGTAAACGAATATAGAGTGCATTGTGCAAATTTCCAAATAAAATTTAACTTCTAGCCTAACTTTTCTTTTAATTTATCTGTTAGTAATCTCTAGACATACAGATAACAGGGCTTGACTCTGATGTAGTAGTGTTTTTTCCCAACCAGTAGTGTTAATGGTTGACCAAATTAGTGTGACTTGTGTATAGTAATGTATCTTGTTTTTTTGTGTGTATATATATACATACATACATACATATTAGGATAACCAAGTTATTTTATAAACTTGATTATTTTAACTCCTAATCCCAAGTATGCAAACAATTAAGTTTGCGCCTGAAACAAAGTTCAAGTCTAAAGATGGTACAACACCAGGGCAACTCATTGTAAAGGTGGGTAAAGCTCTGATCACTATTCTTAGTATTTTCCCATAATGTAAAGCACATCTCACTAGAAGATGTATACTGCAATGCATTATGGGCGGGGTCACTACCCAGACCGGTTTCAACCTTTTTTGAGGTCTCCTCAGTGAGTAGCTAGACCCTAAATTTTCTACCAAGGTTATAGTAATACGGAGCCTTATCAACTTTACCTATAGAAGTTGCAACAAGGTGTTTTTATTTTTAATAAAAATCTCTGGAGGAGATATAAATGTAATCAGTTTTTTAACTTGGGGATATTGTATATTAGGATAACCAAGTTATTTTATAAACTTGGTTATTTTAACTCCTAATCCCAAGTATGCAAACAATTAAGTTTACGCCTGAAACAAAGTTCAAGTCTAAAGATGGTACAACACCAGGGCAACTCATTGTAAAGGTGGGTAAAGCTCTGATCACTATTCTTAGTATTTTCCCATAATGTAAAGCACATCTCACTAGAAGATGTATACTGCAATGCATTATGGGCGGGGTCACTACCCAGACCGGTTTCAACCTTTTTTGGGACTAGGGTCTAGCTACTCACTGAGGAGACCTCAAAAAAGGTTGAAACGTGATTTTTATTCACTTTTTGTGACCAACCTAAAGTATAAGTTGAGAAAAAATCTGTAATTCAAGAAAATTCTGAGAATTTTGTAGAATTGCATTCTCGTTTTCATTAAGAAAATTCTAAATTCTTATGAATTTCATTTATTGGGAATTCCCCCGAATTATATAACTGACTGCGCATAAAAAAGCAGTTCTTAGCAGTTTGAATTTGGTGTTTGAGACAACACAGTTGCCGCATTTTTTAAGTGAAATCAAAATAAAAATCACGTTATAAAATTAACAATTTTGCCAAGAAATAATAAATGGTAAGCTATATGTAATTTTCAGACTTTCATTTCATTAACCAAAGATTTTTAATCCAGCCCTCACATGATGTTGCCGATAACCAAAAAAAAAAAAAAAAATTCCTTGGATATAAAAATTCAAATTTTAGATCGTCTTCAAACTGGAGAAGGTGTGATGGCTGTGGATAAGCATTTTGGAGTCAGTGAATCAACTGTCGGATCTATAAAGAAAAATGAAGAGGTTATTAGAAAAGCGGTATGTTCTGGTACAAAATCGACTGCGAAATTATCATCGTACACAAGAGATGTTGTTCTAGAAAAGGCCGAAAAGCTTTAGTGATGTGGATAGAAGATAATGTACAAAAAAGAATGCCAGTTGATGGAAATTCCATCAAGCAATCAGCACTGAGATTTTATGAACAGATTAAAAAACTGCAGCCAAATACTTCATCTCAATCAAGGAAAAAATATAAATTTCATGCAAGCAATGGTTGGCTGGCTAAGTTTATTAAAAGACATGCTCTTCATAATATAAAAATTAAAGGTTAAATGGCTTCTGCTGATGAAACAGCTGCTAAAGCATTTCCACAAAAACTTACTAAAATGGAAGTGGAAGTTACACTCGTGAACAAGTTTGGAATATGGATGAAACCACCTTTTCTGGAAAAAAATGCCAAACAGAACTTACGTATCAAAAATGCAAAAAAAAAACTGTTGGTGGGTTCAAAGGATCGCATAACACTCCTATTTTGTTCGAATGCTTTAGGAGAGTGGATGTTAAAACCACTGCTCATAAATCGATCATTAAGACCATGGCCAATGAAAGTCGTAGATTTTCAAAAATTGCCAGAACATTGGATGGCCAACAAAAAAGCTTGATATTTTCACTGAGTGGTTCCACAAACATTTTGTGCCAGAAGTTAGACGCTATTTGAATGAAGGGTCTTGAATTTAAAGTGCTTTCGATTCTTGATAATGCACCCAGTCATCCTGCCGTAGAACACCCAAATGTGCGATTTTTTTTCTACCCAGAAAAAAATATCGTATCTCGGTATCTCCACTTGGGCATGGCTCCCACTGAAGAGACCTCAATAAAGGTAGAAACTAGTCTGGGTAGTGCCCCTTCCATTAATGCATAACATTATACATATCTGCAAGAAGATGTGTTTTGCATTATGGGAGATACTGAGATAGGAGTGATGTTAGCTTACTTCACCTTTGCAAGGAGTTGCCTGTTGTTGTACTACCTTGCCTCAGTCCTGAAGATACTTTCAGGCGCAAACTTTGTTTGCTCAGAGTTGGATAAAGGATTAAACTAAATTATTAGTCTAACCAAGTGAAAAATAAACTTTCAACCCCAAAGATATCTTCGATATCTGCCGACGTAAGATCGATGATCTTACGTCGGTAGATATCGAAGAATTGTTAATTGATAAACCTTTTGGTGAAGATGAAATAGTGGAGATTGTTTCTGAGACTCCTGAAAGTGAAGAAGTTAATGATAATGAACAAGATAATCCTACTTTTACTGTTGATATAATTAAAGAAGGTCTTAAACTGACAATAAACTCACATTTATTGCCAGAAACTGATAATGAATAACATAATTTTTTTATAGAATCCTTAGCAAACAACTGAAATGAATATGTTTTTCTTTTAATGTTATTAAAATTCATCATATGTATGTGTGTTCTCCATGAAATGATAAAAATCTTATGATCCTAACGAATTTAATGTTTGTTTTTTTCATTATTTTGCTTATATTTCAGGTTTGGAACCAATCTTCACTTTTTCTATGGAGTCGGTAGTTCTTTTACGTGAATTCTATTTAAGCATAATTTTTAGGAACATATATCGCATAAAAAGAGGTTTAGGTGTACTTCAGATAATAGGACTTAGCTCTTTGATGTAGTAGCATTTTTTTTTTTTTTTCAACCTTGACAACATGAAAGTGGAAACAAGTGACTATTTTGTTTATATTAAATTGAAGTTATTACTCTAAGATAGTAGCTATGTCCATAATTTATTACAATGAATGCTGATCATCGTGCAACTATGAAAGAAAGGGAAATGATTCCTGTAGTTAACTTACCTATTAGTCAAAATATTCAAATCCTTATATTCATTTACACTTTCTAAAGCCTGTTTCAACTTGTATCCTTCTGATATCATTTTCTTACTTAATTGCTTTCATTTTTCTGTAATGATGTTCTTTCTTCCAGTCTTTTAAATTCATCTTGCAAAGAACTAGGGGCATCTGAACAATTTATTATGCTTCTCAGTTGTACATCATCAGCAAAGAGAGTTCACTCCTAATATTTGAGCCTAAATTGTTTATGAATATGTCACATCACAAGGGCCCTAATAACAAATCTTGGGGATAATGTGCTGTTAATCACCTGGCATTTAGAAGATTCTCCTCTGAGCACTGCTTCCTATCATCTACCTATCAATCAGTTTCCTGTTTGACTCGCTATGTATTCATTGATACCTATTCAAATAATTCTGTTTGAATTTCAAAGAAGGCGTTGGTTGCATCAGTAATTAAAATGCACACCAGGTAGGTAACATAGTAAATTGATTTACTGAGGCTGTGTATTATGCCTCTAAATTACTTGCATTCTGTCTGGTTTACCTGTTTTGCAGGATGAAAAACAAGAGTTTCTGATAGTAAAAAAAAAAACCTGTCCATCTCCATATAAGGTCAGCTAGCACACCTTTATATGAAAAGCTCTGATAAATGTTCTTTGCATCCTAGATTGGATTGGATTCAAAACCTGGTCTTTCCAACCAGAAGGTATCATCAATACCACCTAAGCTACATTCTCATGGAATACATTGCCAAATTATCCTGATGGGTATTAGATGAGTAATCATTATGGGTGACTTAAATTATCCAAACACTGATTGGGTAACAGAAAAAACTCATGATACGAATGAAGGAGAATTTGTTGAAAACTCATAAGAATCAAGAAATTCATAAGTATCATCACCATTAGGCTACTTCATGCATAAACTTTGTTTGCTTATACTTGGATAAAGGATTAAACCAAGAATATAATTTCTTGGCTTCTTTAATTTATTGTATAACCAAGTGAAAAAACTTTCAGCATACATTTCTGATCCAGAGTAATTTAATAAAAAGGTGATGTACATTTTCACTACTTGTATATGGGAAATCTATGACTTCTGCATTACTTTAACCTTGATATTCTTTCTGGGTGTGACTTCTACTGACAAGAACCTTAATAAAGGTTGAAACCGGTCTGGATAGTGGCCCTTCTCATAATGCACAGCATTATACACACCTGAAAGGATGTGTGTTTTGCATTATGGGATGGTGTGGCAATTGATGGGAAGTCATTAGCCTCTGTATACAAGTAACCCTGTCGTGAAGATACTTCATGGCCAAACTTTCTTTGCTTACCCTTGGATAAAGGACTAAACCAAGAATATAATTTCTTAGCATCTTTAATATATTGAACATATCAGTTGATGGAGTCTTTCATTATATAGAAGATGAGATAGGGCAAATGATAATCTGTGGAAGTGGAGTTTGTGTACAGTTTAAAAAAAAAAAAAAAAAGGTGTGAAAGCTAGATTTTTTTTTCTTCTCTCACAGAGCAGTGAGTGCATCTAGTTGAAAGAGTTTAAAAGAAGGTATGGGTAGTATATGCCTCGCCTCATTGAGACTTGAATACCCAGAGATCTCTGATAATAATATTAATTTTATTTATAAAAATAATTGGACTTTATCAGTATAAACATTATATTCATTTAATGCCAAAAATGGATTGAAAAAATAATAAATTCAACTCAACTCATCATACACTGAATTGTCTAGTTGATTCTCTTTGTAGAATACCAGTGCCTGTGAGCCACTGGTTGTTTGAATTGATCAATAAATAAAACAAAGTTATCTTTAAAATTTTATGGACTTGTTTGAGTCAAAATTTACTTAAGTGCTTTGTACATCCAGGCAATACAGTCACATCTCTTGACTCATAGTCTATTACTATCAGTAGGTTGTGGGTTATAATTACATTGTTACTTTGATGCTTGCAAAACATTTAAGTAGTAGATGATTTTCATCATCTGGTGAGATAACATATTGCATATCAGAGGCCTCAAATGTATGAAAAAGATTGTTTAGTTTCTAAAGCAGGATTTCCAATGTATCTAAAATCATGTGCCATGCATGACTGATGTTGATAAAGGTTTCTAACCTTTTGTGGATGAATTTATCAGACAAGATGGAATGTTTGAACATCACTACAAAAGAGGTACTTTTCACAGTAGCATTCTTTCTACAGTGATATCATTCTTTATCACAGTAAATGAATCTAAAGCTGGTTTTTTTTGGGGTGGGGGGTTTTTCCAATTCAAATTATACTGCAGTTTAGTAAAATATCTAAATTCTTTACCAGGAACCATAGCAAGTGTGTGTAAGTAATACGTGGGTGTGTTGAAAAGTTGTGATAAACACCATAAGGGAATTAAGGTAGAACCATACATATTCTAGGTGTTTATCAGAACTTTTCAGCCCTGCTCCCTATTGTATATATTGGTCTATTATTTGTCAGGACTCTGAGATTATCAACTCTTACTTTTTTAGGTTATCTGGAACATTCTGAACTGAATCAACCCTCCCTTTTAGGTTCTTACTCTGGAACTATTTCCTGCAATTTTTACTTTGAACATCTGTTGTGCTAATATTCCTCTACCATTCTGTTTACATGACAATATCATTTTACATTAACTCTGGTTACTCCTTTGTAAATATTAATAAATGTCCATTCATCTATTCATTGGACATCAGCAGATGCTATATGGGAATACAGATGCTTACTCAGTAATGGCACATCACTCAGATGCTAGGCAATGTGCCACACCAGTCCTTGCCAGGTGGTCCTGTTGTATGCTTTTCTGGAGGCTTCATCTCCCTGAAGATCAGTCACTCCAGACACACCTTCCATCTAGCCATCCATCTATCCCAAATCTACCCCTTCCACTTTTTCCAGGAATTTTACCTTCTATTACAAATGCCAAAATGGGGATAAATGTCTAATATCTACATTTTTAACACAATATTAGTTTATTAATTCACATAAGGTGGTGTTGCATGTGCATCCTTATATCACATGTTAATGCAAGCTTAAGATGTGTTCATTTAGCACAACTGATTTCAAGGTTGCCAATTCAACTAAAAACTAATAGCATCATTGCTGATCTCGAAGTTTCTAGACAACTATCCCCCACCTGTATGATGACAGAAATTTTCTTTGGTGGTTGTGCACTGGACTTTATCGACACATCTTTCAGTCTTGTGATAAAAATGAAGGACCTGCACTATTCTCTTTTCAACTCTATTTCTTTCTTTTTATATATTCATTGGCAGTGGGGAAAAAAACACCATAACAATTATAATACCACATTGGTCAGAAAATTGCAGTGATTCTATTCATACTGATCGGAATTGACACAAATTAGTTTTTGGGTAGATTTTAGATATGAGAATTTTTATATAATTGGGCAGGTACTATAAAACAAATGTTGCAAATGCTTTCCTACAATACAGTTTTGACAAAACTTAAGTTTTTTTTTTTTTTTTTGGTTACAAAGTAAATTATACTAAACCAAAAAATTATTAATTCTTTAACCTAGCATGAACAAACAAAAGTTTGCAAATGAAGAACTTCACATCACATTTCCTTGATGTTAGTATCCCATAATGCACAGCACACTTCCCTTAGGATGTGTATATTCACTTGTCAGCCTGATTAGTTAAGGAGTTATTGCATCTGCTCTCTGACCAACAGGCTGTGAGTTTGAATCCTACTGCAGACATGGATGTTTGTGATTATCTTTAGGTAGGAAATGAATTTCATTGCTTGGCATGATATTACTGCCCTGTGTAGTGAGGACTGAAGTGACTTGAAAAGTTTCAAGACATTAAGCAATTAATTTAAAAAAAAATACATAAAATATCTTCTTCTTTTTGGCATTTTAGTTCCAGACAGTCCTGGGGATCTGCTTCTCGGACCATTTTCTTCCATTTATTTCTATCTAGGGCTTCCCTCCTTTCCACTCAGACTTCTTCCATATCCTTTTTGGTGTTTTCTCGCCATCTTTTTCTTGGTCTTCCTTTTCTTCTCTTACTCTTCACTTACATTATTATGACTCTTTGTATTGGGTGATCTACTGGTCTTTTCCATACATGACCAGCCCACCTCACTCTGTTTTCTCTCACTTTGTCACTAATTTTCTAACCCCCATCTCCTTCCTTATATCCTTGTTCCTCCTTTGTTCCATTTATCCATCTTAGCATCCTTATCTCTGTTCTTTCCAATTGTTCATCATGAATTCTCTTTCTTGCCCATGTCTCTGCTCTGTACAGCAAGGCCGGTCTAATGGCTGATTTATATATTTGTTTTTACTTTTTTTTGGTGCATTTTTGTCACATATCACTCCTGACATCTCCTTCCATATGGTCCAACCTGCCTTGATTCTTTTTCTGGCTGCCAAGTTATATGTTCTTTCTCTCTCTCTATAGTTGGCCGTAGGTACCTAAAATGGTCAACTTCTTTCAAGGTAACCCCTCCTCTATCCTTTATACTAATTTCTTCATGTCCTTCCCTCTCATTAACCATTATTCAGTTTTCTTAGTATTCATCTTTAGACCCACATCTTCCAAGGTATTTTGCCACTCTATAAAACTCTTTTGGGGCTCTTCAACAGTTTCACCTGTGATAGTAAAGTTGATATTGGTTCGAGGATACATTGTGGCTGGTCGGTGAATTTAGTGCTCACATAAAATTGGTGACCTCCATAGCTCAGTCATTATAGACAAAGCCGTTTGGTCGGAAAGACCTGGGTTCGATTCCGGTTAATGATGTGAGGAACTTTTATCTGGTCTCTTTCGACGAAAGGTGAGTTAGCCGGTCTCATACGGTGGTAGGGTCTTATCACCCAGAAACTCGGGTTTTTTATCCCCTAGAACAGGCAAAGTAGCTCCTTGAACACGTGCATCTACAGACATAGGACACACCACGAAGCATAGGGCCAACCACCTTATCCTCGAGACAGTTGCGGTTGCAAGAATAAAAAATCTCGACACTAAAAGTGAAAGAGGAGGATTAAGAAAGAAAGTAAAATTGGTTATTTTTGTCTGTTTTGTGTGTTTTCCCCTTAGAAAATTAGTGTTTTATAGAATATTAGTGTAGACTTTAGTGTTTATAACATATTTTCATTAAGATATTTCAATAATAAGTATAAAATGGCACCAAAAACTCATAAGAAATGTAATGCCAAGAAGAACACCAAGAACAACACAGGTGAGAACAAGAAGGCTGGCTCTGCTAATGAGGTTATTAGAGATATGGAGGAAGTTAATGAAAATTAATTAACCCCCAAAATAGGAAAATTAAAGCAGATCATCAGAAAGACAACACAGGAATTACAAAAAGTCGAGAGGCGTTTAAATTAACATAGGGAGAAAAAGAAAATTAAGCAGCAAAATAAAAAACAAAGCACAGAAAGAGGTAAGTGATGCTGTTTGTAAAAAGGATGTTATTTGGTATCTCTATAATAAAACATGATATTGATGAGTGAGTTATAACTTCGAGTTTTCCCAGAGTAAAAATTAAGAATATAAAGGAAACAATTCAAAAACAGAAAAGAAAAGTAAACAAGATCATAATTGTAGTAGGTACTAATGATTTAACTAGCGATAAGTTCAGTATGAGAGAGGATGTGGAAGGGTTGTTGGAAGAGTGAGAAAGTGAAAATCATCAGTATTTTATCTTGATATGATAGAAATGAATTAAGAAGAGCTATGATGCCATATTATTTGATGCATAGGCTGTGTAGAAGGAATGGATGCAAGGTTTTGGATGTGCAGAGTGAGTTTGAGGGAAGATTGGATTTGTATAAGAGGGATGGCCACCACCTGAATGCATTTGGTATTAAGAGTCTTGAAAGACTAATAATTGGTATGAGACCTAACGGACTCGGGGAAACTAAATTATAATGGGAGGAATTGTGAGAATGTGAGTTGTTAGAAGATTAGAGATCTGCAAGTTGTCCAACTATGGCATGCAGACTGGACAGTGAAAATTATGATTGCAAACAAGAGTATACAAAGGAACATGCATGTAGATTATTAAGTCTGTTTACGAATGCTAAGAGTATCAGATACAAAGGGATAGTTTGTTGCCTTGGTCAGTGTGTTGGGACCTCAGATTGTAGGCATTAGTTGAGACCTGGCTATCAGAATCAGACATACGAACTAGTATCGAGTGTAAAGGGTACAGTATATTTAGGAAGGATAGAGAGGAGGTACCATACTGCTAATGATATTGGATGACTTGAATCCAGTTAGTTGAGACCTATAATTGTAGTACTACTATTAACAGTATTTATGTGGTAAGTTTGAAGCCATCTTGTGTGAGGTGGAATCTAACAAGATCAATTACTTAGTGGGGTGCTGTTACAGGCCTGGTGGATTGGTTGCTAGTAATGAAGAAATACATCACTAAATAGAAAAGATGAGTGCAAAAAGGTAATCATAATGGGGGACTTTAATTATTCAGTTAATTAAACAACTTCCTCAAGCAACATGGGAGAGAAGGAACTCGAGGTCAAAGAGTGTTAGATTTGATTATAGTGTCGGATGGCGTGAAAATTAACCTAAAGCTATTCAGTTAAAGATGTAACTATTCTGCCTTTGATTGTTGACAGTTATCATGCGGTACTCACTTGGGAAGTGACTAGGTTTATGAATGTTCCATTCAGAAAAGGTTACATGCTGAACTCAAAGCAGAAAATTATGACCAGCTGAGGAGTACTGAGTTCAGTGGAATAGGATTGGTTGCTGGATGGGAAGAATATCAACAGTGCACGGGAAGCATTTAAACAATACTTAAATGTTGCAATATCATAATCTGTCCTGAGAGTTTGAAGAATAAATAGGGTTGGAGTCAAATGGATGTGTAATCTTATTAAGCAAGACATTCCTAAGAAAAGGATGATGTGAAAAGAATACCACGTGCATAAGGATGATGTCCATTATGAAAATTATAAGCAGCAGGCTAGAATAGTCGCAACTGTTGTACGGAAAGCAAAGTCTGAGTATGAAAAGAAATTGGCACTGCTTGCTAAAGACAATTCACAAGAATTCTATCGATATGCTGCAAGTAAAAGAAAGAATAAATATGAAATAACTTTTCTGAATGCAGATACCGTGAGGGTGACAGATGCAGAAGAGGTTGTTCAACTAATGAGTGCCCATTTTGTTAATCAACCTGGTGTACACAACATAGAGCTCACTGCTACCTCTTCCCTGGATAAAGAAACTCAGGTGTATGAGGTATTAGAGCTGTTGCACAAACTGAATAAGAATTCAGCAATACGGACTGATGGGAAAGAGTGTTCATGGCATCTGCATTCAGAAAAGTTATTTCGTATTTATTCTTTCTTTTACTTGCAGCATATTGATAGAATTCTTGTGAATTCTGAACTGGGCTATTCCTTTGACCAGACTATTTAACATGAGTCTCAGAACAGGGAAGATTCCACAGAAATGGAAAGAATGTATGTTAATTCCATTGCACAAGGGTGGTGCAAAGACCAATGTATCCAACTATCGACCAATTAGTATCTTTAGGAGTGGTGGTGAAGATTTTGGAAAAATTGGTTAGTGCTAGCTTTCAGAAATGGGTTGATAGTGAATCTCTATTTTGCAATGAACAACATGGATTTACTAAGGGAAGTATAATGTGTAGCAACTTGCTCACGTTCTATAACAATGTTATTATTGAACTAGACAATGAGAATGGATACACCATGATTATTTTGGATTTTGCTAAGGCTTTTGATAGAATATAGTATGTTAGACTATTGCATAAATTGGAAAATATGGGTTTGGATTATAGAATATTAGCATGAATAAGAGGATGGCTGACTGACAAATATCAAAAAGTGGTCTATGGGGGGGATGTGAATCTGCAAGACTTACAGGATCATAGAACCGACTGCTGCCTGACACCCCTACTGCATATTTCCATGCGAGGGTGAAGGATGTTGGGTTTGGGGTTCCATCACTTAGATGGCTGATCCCACGTCTGCAGCTGTCCAGAATCGCGAAGTTAGAACAATCTTCTTCCCCTATCTGCAGAGAGGCTTTCTATAGCCCATCAATACAAGAAGACTTTAGGTGGGCTAAAGACTGGTCCCATTATCAAGGTACCTTAATTGAGTGAGCACCCCGCAGAACACAAGAAATGGGCATCTCTACTGCACTGTTCTGTAGATCGTGCTCCTTTAAAATAGTCATATCTGGTGCCTCCCAGCATGATTGGGTATGGGATAGCACCAGACTCCTCCCTGGGTTCGAGTATATTGTGACCTTATCTGGACGAGGATCAGTGCCCTGCCCACTTGAGGCCACACAGCTTAATGGGGTAGTGACAACTCAAACTGTACGGCTGGCTGCCACTACAGTGAGACATTGTCTCATATAGCCTAGTGTTGCTTACGCACCCATGGGGGTCTGTGTGCCGAGGCATGACGTCGTGGTCTCCATTCTGAACAACCGCTTTAAGAACAAAGGGTTGGGAGACTGCAGTGGAACCACATTATAGGGCCTCCACAGGTTTGCATAAGCCAGACTTAGTGATTAAAAGAGATGGTGATATTTGGGTAGTTGATGCTCAGGTGGTGGAAACAGGATGCCCGCTAGCCTGTAGCCATAATAATAAGGTAAACTATTATAAGAATAACCAAGATTTAGTTAGTAAGATATGGGAGGAGCATTGGGCAACTCCAAGGTTTACCAGCACCACCATCTCTTTACATGATGTATGGAGTGCAGATAGCTATAAGGACTTTAAACAGCTTGGGCTTACGCAGAAGGATATAAAAGTTCTTTCCTTGAGGGGCCCTACAGGGCACACTGGTGGCATGGCGTTACCACTAAAGAATGACTACAATGATAACTGGAACAGGCATAGGGTAAAACACTTGTAAAGGTTTAGGCCTTAATCAAGTTTGGACGAGATGTAAGGGTAGTACCGCCCATAACCAGTACAAAGATTATTAAAATAAAATAAAACCAGTACCACAAGGATCAGTGCTTGGTTCACCATTGTTCAATCTGTACATTAATGATATTGGGAAGGATTTGACAAGCAACATACAGCTATTTGTTGATGATGCAAAGATGGGGTAGGGTAATTAGGAATGTTGCTGATATGCAGTACTTGCAGAATGATTTGAATAGCCTGGAATTGTGGACATGGTAAAATAAATGTCAGTTCACTATCAGTGAATGTAGTCATCCACTTTGGTGTGATTAGTCTGTTGTTTTAAGAGTTTCTAGAGATGTTTGGACAATAAGTAGGTAGGAGAGTTGATTGCATCAACGATGGGGCGTAAAGGAATATCATCTTTGTGCACTTTTTTTAAAAAACCACCATGATACCAATGAATTACTACACAATTTATCAAGCTGGTCAACAGATCTGATTAAAGAACTAAAATCCATGCATCCTTTAACTCCGAGACACTATGGCGTCCCAAAAGTGCACAAAGATGATATTCCTTTACTCCCCATCGTTGATGCAATCAACCCTCCTACCTACTTATTCCAAATATCTCTCGAAACTCTTAAAACAACACATCCACAACTCTGAGAGTTACATCAAGAACTCAGGACATTTCGTGGAAAAGCTAAAAAACATCGAAATATCGGATAATGACCTTCTAGCTAGCCTAGATGTCACCTCTCTCTTTACAAACGTTCCTGTAGTGGAGGTCATTGACATTTTAAGTACCTTGTTCCCACAAGACATAACCTCATTGTTTGCTCACTGCCTAAATTCTAACTACTTTTCATGAAAAAATAAGATCTACCAACAATTTACAGGCTTGGCGATGGGGAGCCCACTTTCACCTTCATGTGCCGACCTCTTTGTGGAAGACCTCGAAAACAAAATCCTATCCCAAATTATTCCCAAACCTAAAATTTGGTACAGATATGTGGATGATATCTTCATCGTTTGGAACAACAACAAAGATGCTATATGACTTTCTCAAAAAGATTAACTCCTTCCATCATTCGATTAAATTTTCTGGAACTTGAAAGAGACAAACAAGTACCATTTTTAGACATCTTAATCAAAAAACAAATTGATGGCAGCATAAATCTATCAGTTTACAGGAAACCGACCAATACAGGACGCTACCTACATTTCAGCTCCTCTCACCATATCTCACATAAACTCAGCATTGTACACATGTTCAAGAAAAGAGCTATTAGTGTCACAACAGACAATGAGACCCTTCAAGATAAGTTAACATTAATTGTGAGATTGTTTTAAGCCTATATGTCAGTGCCCTGAAGATGCCAACAGTTAAAGTGTGGCAAAACTAGTTTGTAGAGTTAATAAATTTTATCAATTCTTGATCTGTAAACCAAATATTATTTTACTAATTCATATGATCAAGAAAATAAACCTTCATTATAAGTGGGAACATGTTGCACTCTAGCTTAGTTATTTTTTTTGCAACCTAATAGATAATAATAATAACAGTACTCTAGCATCGATGTAGTATTTTTTTTCACCAGAGGTTAGGCCAGTAGTTTTAATGGTTGACTAAATCAATGTAACTTTAGCATACCATGTAGATTGTAGTGCAGCTTGTTTCTATGTATATTTATGTATACTCCAGATCAGCATTTCCCAAACTTTTTCTACGACGGAGCACTTCACAAATCCTGACATTTTCATTGAACACAATGAAAATGTCAGGATTTTAATTATTAATTTACCTGATTTTTTATTATTAATTAATAATTGGTCATAATTAATTAATTGAACATCAGTTAAAATAAACATTAAATTAATTTGTGCTGATTTTCATTGACATATCCTATTCTAATCACCAAAAATTTATATTATTAGTACTTACGAGTGAATGCAGACTTTTTCTCCTGCGTGCTGGTAGTTTTCCCCTCCTTTTGAACATCCTGGAGATTGCTTTGTAGGCTGATGGTGGATAACTCACTATCTGTTGTGTCACAAACACCTTCAATAAGAGATTTCTTAATGTCAAAATTAAACAAAGTCCCTTGTCTCTTATTCATATTAAAATTTAAATCTGCAGGCCTATTACTTCTAAAAAAATCATGGGACTACAGTTTCAAAACTTTCACCCTACAATACGAATTTGCAAAGAAAGTATTCAGTATAGGAGAGAATAAATGACTTAAATGACTACTATTTGATTTTTTTTGTCAAATTTATTTTAAAACAAAGTTATACTAACTGTGGCTGCTGGCTTCATCAGGGTAAAAGATGCATAAAAATAATAAGAACACTTAAATGCTAAAAACTGTTAACACTAAAACCATAAAATAAACCGGATACAATTGTATTTTTTATAAAAGCAGAGGAAAGCTTTCATCACACGCATAGCACGTGTATGATCTGCTAGATGTTGTGTAGAAACGATTTGTAGTTGGTGGCAAAATTCAGTTCTGGAATGTTGAAAGATCTAATAAGGGTCTTCCAGATCTTGGGCAGAATCAGTCCTTGGTTTCTATTAAGGTTTTGTTCTGAGCTGAGAACAGTTGTAGCTTCTTTTATAATTTGGGAGCGGAAGTCCTCCTCTAAGTAGGGCATTGAGCTTTTATCCCATTCTATAATGTGATTAGTCCTAGCAAAATGAAAGGCTAACCCTGATTTGTCTTCTCTATTTTTATTGACGTCTCCTATGTGCTCCTCCTTCCTGATTTCAAACCTTCTTGAAGTCTGGCCAATATAGTTCAAGCCGCATGAGCAAGGTATGTTGTAAACTCTGGCATATTTAAAAAATAGATGACTGTCTTTTGGAGATCGTAAAAATTGGCGAATGGTCTGTGCAGGTTTACCATGTGGCTTGAGGAGTCTGGCAATCTTATTAGAAATTGTCCCTACAAATGGAATCCCAATGGTAGAATTATAATGTATATCTTCAGGTTGTCTTTGTGGGGGGTCACAGAAAAGTATCTTGTGGATCACTTTCTTAGGATAACCATTCTTTGTAAGGTCATTTGATATCCGGAACAGCTTGGAAGTCTTTATCAGCTGTCGTAATGAGAGAGGCTCTATCTTTTAGTATTTGTACAATGCTGAGTTTTTGAGAAATATGGTGTGAAGAAATGAAGTGTAAGTATCTATCTATATTGGTGGGTTTGTGATAAACCGTAAGGTTGATATGTCCATCTATTGATTTCTTGGTTAAAATGTTCAGAAAGCAATTGGTTATCTTTCTCAAGCTCTAGAGTGAATTTAATTTTTTTGATGCAAAGAATTAATCTTGCTTAGAAAATCGAGCAAGTCTTTTTCCATATTTTTTCAAACAATAAAAATATCATCAACGTATCTCCAGAAAACCGTGAGTTTAGGGTCTAGTTGAGATAAAATTATACTTTCAAATGTCTCCATAAAGAGATCCTCACAGGGTGGTGAAAGAGGGCTTCCCATTGCAAGACCTGTTAAATAGTTTTGTTCCATAGGAAAAAATTAATATTAAACAATGATGGAACAAAGAAGTGATTCTTGAGGGAATAAGCTTCTTAAAATGTTGATCACTTCTTCTACTGGAATGTTGGTGAATAAAGATGTAACATCCAGGCTTGCCAGAAGATCTGTATTGGAGATCTAGATGATCTCCAATACAGATCTTCTGACGAAATGTTGTGAATTTCATATATAAGTATAAGAACTGCAGATGTGTGCTTTGAGGAGACCTGCAAGGTATTTTGATAATAAATAGGTAGGCGAATTAATACCATCAACAATTGGGCATAACAGTATACCATTTTTGTGGACCTTTGAAGAACCATATAGTCTCGGTGTCAGTGGATGCATAGACTTCAATCTTCGTTTTAATTCTGTTGGCCAGCTATCCATATTACTTAATAAATCGTTGGTATCATTATGATTCTTTAAAGTGGGGTCTGAATCTAGAACACGATAAGTAGATGTATCAGAAAGTAAGTTGGCAATCTTATCTTTGTAATCACTGATGTTTAAGATAACCGTACAGTTATCTTTATCAGCTTTTAATATGATATCGTTATCTTTCTTTAACCTAAACATGACTTTTTTCTCTGGAAGAGTGATGTTTTGATGGGGAGCTTTCGAAGAAGAGAGAATGATACTGCTTTTAAGTCTTGAGATCATTAGCTGTGGGCTCCAGTAGCGACAAAACGGCCTTTTCTACACTGCATAATATGTCCACTTTAGAAATTAGACCGGGGGTAATAGAAAAATTGAAGCCTTTTTTTTTTTTTTTTTGAGAATATTCATTTCAGTTTAGATAGAACTCGATCAGAGAAATTACATATCACCGTGTTGTCTGGTAAAGCAGGTTTTGACACTGAAAATGTTTTTCGTAAAGAACATTGAATTTCTTGATTTGGCTTTGTTTACTGATTGAAAAGGTCTTCTCATAGCTATTATTAATCATTCTATCTAAAAGTGACCATAGGTTTTGGTCTAAAGTACTGGAGATATCCTCGTAAATCTGATAGCATTGAATGTGTATTCAGTTTAGTTAATATCTGGTGTTTTGTATCCGCTCACATAAAAGTGCCAAAGATGTTTTGAAATATATATGCTTAGCCTGTCTTGAACGGAATCGTTCTCTCAAAATAAGAAACTTGGGAATTATATTATGGTTTCTGCATCTCTTCAAAAACGTAAGTTGATTCAACAGTTTAGCCTTTTTGCATTTAAGTAGCTCAAAACTTCCAAGCTGTCCCGGATATCAAATGACCTAACAAAGAATGGTTATCCTAAGAAATTGATCCACAAGATACTTTTCTGTGACTCCCCACAAAGACAACCTGAAGATATACATTATAATTCTACCATTGGGATTCCGTTTGTAGGGACAATTTCTAATAAGATTGCCAGACTCCTCAAGCCACATGGTATACGAGTAGCTTTTAAATCTGCACAGACCATTCGCCAATTTTTACGATCTCCAAAAGACAGTCATCCATTTTTTAAATATGCCGGAGTTTACAACATACCTTGCTTGTGCGGCTTGAACTATATTGGCCAGACTTCAAGAAGGTTTGAAATCAGGAAGAAGGAGCACATAGGAGACGTCAATAATAATAGAGAAGACAAATCGGGGTTAGCCTTTCATTTTGCTAGGATTAATCGCATTATAGAATGGGATAAAAGCTCAATGCCCTACTTAGAGGAGGACTTCCACTCCCGAATTATAAAAGAAGCCACAACTGTTCTCAGCTCAGAACAAAACCTTAATAGAAACCAAGGACTGATTCTGCCCAAGATCTGGAAGACCCTTATTAGATCTTTCAGCGTGCCAGAACTGATTTTGCTGCCAACTACAAATCGTTCCTACACAACAACTAGCAGATCATACACGTGCTATGTGTGTGATGTACGCATTCTTCTGCTTAATTGTATTAGTTTTTTTATGATTTTAGTGTTAACAGTTTTTAGCATTTAAGTGTTCTTACTATTTTTATACATCTTTTACCCTGATGAAGCCAGCAGCCACAGTTGGTGAAACTAGTTGGTTTAACTTTGTTTTAAAATAAATTTGACCAAAAAAAATCCGAAATAGTAGTCATTTATTCTCTCCTATAGTTCGTGTGGTCAAAAATAATAGTATTACCATCATGAAAGTATTCAGTATTACTAGATTTGAGAACCGGATACAGACTACCTTGACCTTCAATGTTAGTGGAAAATTTTTCTTCATACTTCCTTGCTGATTGGTCACTAACATTTGCAACATAGATGTTATTTCTTTCAGTTTTGAGAACAGAGGATACGGTACCCATTGTTGTAATTGGCTTGCAGGCAATTTTTATGACCAGTTATGAACAGCGGTATTCCCTTTCCCAAATGTTGAAAGGTTTCAATGTGTGAAAATTGACGATAATTCATGAATACTTCCATGTTTAAAAATACACTGCTTGGTCACTAACATTTGCTACACAGATGTTATTAGGCATTCTGGGTCTGAGCTTTTCGACATATTCATAATATTATTCTCCTCAGAATATTTCCGCTATAAAATACTTATTTATGAAAAATGCTTAGAAAACTAAAATGACAAATTCCAAGAGAATTTGTCATTTCTCGTTGAACACTTATTCACTTTCAGCAGAACACAGTTTGGGAAATTCTGCTCCAGGTGATGATCTTAATGCGAGGTTCGAAACATCAAGTGATTATTTTGATTTATATTAAACTGATGTTTTACTTTTAACACAATTGTATAGTTGTTTCCATCATTTTTATAATGAATCTGATCACCACGTAACAATGACAGAAAGTATGTAATGTGTTCTCTCATTGTCCAGGAAATGCACATGCTTGACCCATGTGCATCTCCTATTGCAGTACCAATATTATCATTTCTTTATTATATGTGGTGTTAAATTGATATGACCATTCCCTGGAATTTTATATATAGGTAATTGAAAATTTTATTACAGTTGCATTTATTTTAATTTGTATGTCCCTTCACCATCTGGCAGGCACATTTTTAATAACATCTATGCTTGTCAGGTGAGAACGCTTAACGTTATAACATGGCTCTTCAGCATCCTCAAGCACGATTTTTACAAATCGTTAAATATATGTGACATGCCACTTTCAATTCCGTCAAGTTTTATTCCTAAAAATAGTATTTGTGAACCATCTTGATGGTATAAAAAATCCCTGGTGGAACATTATCTTAAGTCATAAAAAATGAAGAATAAAAATAGTAGTCGATTTTGAAAATTTGCATTTTATAAATTCATTTGTGTACTGATTGAAGTATATATTATTGGTAGACCAATATTTATGAAAATTTTATCCAATTACTGGTAACTGAAAAAGTCAACTGATTTGCAATCTCTAGTACCCATGGCATCCCTTAGAACATTCTCAGCTAATCTTTGGGCATGGATTCCATAAAGTGGCAAAACTGCCAAATTTATACAGGTTAGTATTTCTATGGGAATGGTAGCCTGTACAGATGTCATTGCATCCTGCAGTTGCTACAGATTGGACTGCATAGTTCTCTGCTTTAGACAGCTCATTTTGTCCAGCTCACAAATGCTTATTTGGATTATGCTTAATCCAACATTATCCAGTTGTAAAGCAGGCCATTGAAGTGTGATAAAATCATCCTCCCACTTGTTGAACTATTCCTGACTGATCTCTGTCTAGTGATTGTCAGGTGGATTAGCTGCTGGCATGAAGGGGATGTACTTCATGCCAGCTACTAATCAATCTCAGACAAGCATGGTTGGTAACAATGTTCAAATAGGCTGTAGTATTCAAATATCACTTCATTGGTTTCAAGGAACCTAATGTGTACTAAGAAAAAAATACCACCATCACTGTTACCAATATGCAGTTTTAAACTTGGTACAATGGGTCCATTGATTCATGCTACTTTGGCATAAAGCCTCATTCATCCTGTTATCAGCATGGCACTTTTTCTGATAGTAATTTTCCTTATTCATGTGTAAAATATTGATGAAGAAAAATATCAAGTATAATGTATATGTTGATGTGTAGAAAATATTCTATATAAATGTAATCTTTGCACTAATTTTAAACGAATTAAAATAGCAACCCTTTTCCATTTTTAAGAACAAGCTTCATCCTTTAACACATGCAAGAGTTTAAGTGCCATATGCCTGTAACCTGATGTATTTTGGATAAGCAAGAAGAATACCGTTGCCTTGAAGAACATAAATGCAGATACTGATTATGTCAAGTTAGGATTAGATCACATGTTGAACACCATTTCACAGAGAACAAATGGATGAAAACTGAAATTAATTTACCTAACATTAATTAATCTACAGTACACTATCATATATCCAATTCTCAGTTGGATATATGATAGTGTACTGTGACAGGACATTGGTTCTTCTTTCCTTTACAGTTTAAATTTTTTTCATGGTTACTTGATTGTAGTGTATTATGTCTTGTGTTCTGAAAATTTTTTTGTAACCCAAGGATGCTCGTTTGAAATCCAGAGAAATATCACCAACTTAATAAATTATGTTTTTGTATGAGCCATTACCATCAAAAGTGAGCATGGCTATATCATGTTAACTGTCAGTTTTGGAAAAGAAAAAAAAAAATCTTGTCATCACTTTTGGGTTATATCTTTTCCTTATAATAACACTATAAGCTTGTGGCATGTGAGGATTTCCAAAGATGTTTAGGAAGATAGTACAGAAATTATTATTATTGTCAAGGGCATATCAACTCACACTAGATGTTATAAATCCTGTTGCAAGATTGAAATCATCATCTGACAGCTTGCATTTCAAGCTGTTAGATTATACTTCTCTAAATTATGTGGATTTGTTACTTTTTCTGAACATGAATTGGAGACCTCAATAATTGGTAGAAGGGAGGGAAATCTAAATGTTTGCCTTAGTATAAAATTAAACAGTATATCTGATTTGTAATAAAACTAATTTAGTGTGTTGTTTTCAGAAGTGGAGTACGATTAAAATCTCTAGGAGGTGGACATACAGATTTAAATATGGTAATATCTGAGCTTAAAGACATGAGACAAGCAGCCAAAGCTTTTATGACAGCACAGAATTCAGGTTAGATCATATTTCTTTATAGCACATACTTAGGTGATTTTTTTCTTATTAAAAAATTAGTAAGAAAAAAAATTAAAAGTTGTTAAATTCTCCATATTAACTTTCTTGTTTTACTTATTCACTTAAGGAATTGACAACGTAGATACGAATATAAATTAAATTACACTTTAATAAATATTTCCAATATTTTGGCAATGTCACGTTGCCATCTTCAAAAGGAACTTACAAAAAAAGGCACGTGCATGTAGGCACTACAACACAGTAACTGACTGAATTTAATTTATATTCGTATCTACGTTGTCAATTCCTTAAGTGATTTAGTAATGCATAACCAACGTATAAACCTGTCTACCAGAATTAACTTTCTTGTTACATGTTTGAGCAAAAGTTCTTCGGTTGACATATTGACTAATTTTTTCTCCCCTCATGAAGTGTGTGTGTGTTAAATTTAATATCAAAATAAGACCTGTTTATTCTTGGTTATGTGCTGTGAACTCAGTCAGTCAGCATCTTTAGGCACACATCCCAATTGTCTTGTTTCTGTGGTCTGGCATTTCATATATTCATAACAAAAAACTTTTAACTGCCATAAAAATGAGGGTATACTATATATATATTTTTTTGTGTGTGTAGGAAGATCGATTTGCTTGGTTGATATACATTTTTAAAAAAAAATTGAATGACTAGAAACCGAGAAAAATGAAAACAAAGTTTAACACAACTAGTTTCAGCTTGTATTAGCCTTCTTCTGGTGCACATTAAAAAAGAAATAACCAGTAAAACATAGAGGAAATAATTGTAAATGTCACAGAAAGTTAGTGTATATATGAGGTGGTATCAAAAAGTTTTGAGACTAGTTTTGTCACATGCCAACAGATGGCAGCACAAGGCTGCATGCACAGGCTGAGAGAGCACCAACCTTCATAAGTCAGTGTGCCGAAAGAAATCGGGAGCTGTGCAACTGGTGCTATTCTGACCACGTGCGTTACCATGTCTGCAATTTTATCATGGACAGCAAGTTAGAACAAAGAGCGAATGTGAAACTGGGAAAATGATGTTTGACATGATTCGGCAAGTTTACGGCGATGCTGCAATGAGTCGTTCGAGGTGTCTTGAGTGGCACGCGTGCTTCAAGAGCAGAAGAACATCACTGGAAGATGACGAGAGAGCAGGAAGACCTTCAACGTGTTCAACCCCTGAAAATGTCGAAACCATCCGTCAACTTATGCATGAGGATAGTCGAAGAACACTCCACAACATTGCTGCCATTGTTGGTGTGTCATACGGAACAGTCCAGGCAGTCTTCACGTGTGATTTGAACATGTGCAGTGTTGCTGCCAAGTTCGTCCCTAGGCTACTGACCCAGGAACAGAAGGAACACTGCATCGAAGTCTGCCAAGAACTCTGTCAGCGTGCCGTGGATGACCCGTCCTTCATGTCGAGGATCATTACCGGTGACAAAACTGGGGTGTACGAGTACAACCCTTAGACAAAGCAACAGTCTTCACAATGGAAGAGCCCATCATCTCCATGACCGAAAAAGGCAAGGCATTTCCTCAGCTCGACCAAGTGCATGCTCATTGTCTTTTTCGACATTCACGGCATTGTGCATTGAAAATTCATCCCCAGGGGCCAGACCGTCAATAGAGAGTTCTACTGCCAGATTTTAAGGCATCTGAGGGAGGACGTTCGGCAAAATTGACTGGATCTGTTGCGCACGAAAAACTGGATGTTCCACGATGACAATGCACCCTGTCGCCGAGCTCTCCTCACTGTGAGTTTCTTGCCGGAAACAACATGATCCCACTTCCGCACCCACCCTACTCACTAGGTTTGGCTCCCACGGACTTCGTCCTCTTCCCGAAGATAAAGATCCAGCTCAAAGGTCGCCGTTTTGACACCATTGCGGGGATCCTACGCGAATCGCAGAAGGGGCTTGACACGTTTCAAAAAGAAGACTTCCAGGACATATTCCAGAAGTGGCAGGAATGCTGGGAGCGCTGTTTTGCTATGCAAAGGGACTATTTTGAAGGTGATAGTATGTAAATGTAGATAAAGTAATTTCTTGTAAACAGAACTAGTCTCAAAACTTTTTGATACCACCTCGTATATTCAACGTTGAAGTCTGCACATTCAGAAACTGTTCTCTCATTGGCTTCATTGTTGGGTGTATGTATGCATATAGCTTCTCACGAATGCCAGTATTTGATCGTAGCACAATGGCAGTCTGAAAGGTTGTAACTCAGGTTGTTGTTGAGATGTAGGGGGTTGAGAATGATTTCTTTTGATTCTATAATCTTTCTTTGTAATTCATCGTGGCAAGAGAAAATGTTATTAGACTTGTCCCATTGGGCTGTATGGCTAAGGTTTTCTTTATTAGAATCGGCCGAGAACAGAACATGACTAGACAAATCACTGGCTTGGGTTCTCCTGTAACTGATGCCTCTCTCTTATGTTCTTCAATGCATAACTCAATTGATTTCTCTGTTTGGCCAAAGTATGGTATATCACAGTTGCACCAAATCTGGTAAACACTGGGATATTTAAGATTGTGATGTATAGGTTTCAGGCGGCTCACTAAGGAGCGGATTTTCAGAAGAGGAGTAAATAAAGTTCTTATGTTGTATTTCCTAAGAATCTTGGCCAGTTTGGGTGAGACAGAGCTTATGTATGGTTTAGAAATATTACCTTTCACCCTATTGGTTTCTTCATTATTGCAAGCGGGTGGATTTAATAGGAATTTGTCAATTGTTTTAATTGAAAAGTAGACTTGAGAAAATTGAGTTCTTTATTAAGTTCTATCTGATCATCAAGAAGAGAGCAAGCACAATGTCCTAGTGTTGAAATGATTCCAAACTTTTGAGGAGGGTAATGATGGGATTGACTGTAGAGATATTACAGAAAAGCTACCCACACCAACAGATATCTCCACAGTCAATCCCATTATTTTTCTTCCTCAAAAGTTTGGTATATCATTTTTCTCGGTTTCTAGTTATTCAATTTAAAAAAAAAAAAAAAAATATATATATATATATATATATAATGTAAATGTAATTTTAAAAATCTTTTGTATAATCTGAGAAAGAAAGTTATTTCTAAGAACTGGACGAAAAATTGACTTAATTTGTATGGAAGAAGTGAAAATTTGAAAGAAATGTGGCAGTTCATATTATAGTTTTTCATAAGCTGCTGATTTATATTTGGTTGGGGTTACTAAATATATCTGTGTGTGTGTACATACGTACAAGGGTGATCAAAATTAAAGTATTCCTGTTTTAGGCCTTGTGGAATGAAACCCAGTAATCCAAATGCTGAGAAACTTTACAGGAATATGTTGTAAGTCATGTAGAAGTGATATCTGAGGGGGACTCCGAAATTTGCCATCAGGGACACTGTATGATGTACCGAACATAGATGTAGTAATTTGTGTGTGTGTGTGTATGTGCGCGTGTAAGATGGTTATTTATGCTTTTGCCACTTGAAAAGTGGCAAACGCATAAATAACAGATTTTTTTTTTTTTATTCACTTTCATTATCCGTATTCATACTGTTTAAATGTACTGCCCTTCTGGTATACCACAATCTGCATCCTTTGCACAGTATGTTCAATGGCAGAATGCAGCTTGTTGGGACTGTAGTTGCACTTATGCTGTGTTATGCTGTCTTCCAGCTCTGGCAAATTATCAGAATGATCCCGATAAAGCTTGAAAAATCCCCAGAGCCAAAAATCGCAGGGGGTCAGATCAGATGAACAAGGTCGACATGCAGTGGGAAACACACAGCTGATCACTCTGGCTTCCGTGATATGTTCTCAAAAATCCATTCACAGGCACTGTTGTAGCTATGGCACAACAGAATTGTGTATCATATCACAATACTTCTCAGCAGTAACTGAGTTGGTCACAGGACCTGACTGGCAAATTTCCTTAAAGAAGAATAGTTCAATGATAAATTAAGTTGTAAACCTGCACCAGACAGTAACTTTGGGTGTGCAAAAGAATTTGTTAGATAGCATGTGGGTTTTGTGTAGCACATATCTGGCAATTGTTGGTATTCACAGCTCTATTGAGGTGAAAATGAGCCACATCTCCCCACAAAATCATCCATGGTCAGGCACTGTCTAACTCCACTCAAGGAAGGAATTTTCAAGTGAATGTCAGCTGACTTTCAAAGTCCTGTGGGTGCAATTTCTGTGGCAGGGTTATCTTGAATGGGTAGAAATGCAGAATCTTCCATAGAATTTTCCAGACAGTTGTGTAAATCACATCGATGTGTCTTGATACAGCATGTGCACTGCAGGAACCAATGCTATTATTAATGGTCTGCTCCACAACAGCAGTAGCAACTTCATTCACTTGTTGTGAAGTGATTGGTTTGCAACCTCTGCCAGGTTTAACTCCTAGCAATCTCGTTTATTCAAAATGACTAATATTTTTTTTTTCAGAGCACATGGAGCTTGTCAATCTCGTTGACATTTGTTCATTCGACAAAATTCATATAGTGCATCAACAGCTTTGCAATTGTGTGGGTAGTACAGCTTCACGGGCAATTCATATTGGGGTGAAGTTAGTGCCATCAATGTGGACAGTATTAACAACCAGAATAAATGGAAAAATGCTGTGTCTCCATCTCTTTAAACTTTCCTGGTATCTCTGGGCATGGATTCCATAAAGTTGCAAAACTGCCAAAAAAAGTTTTTTTCTCAAATATCATTTCTGCATGAACCACAATGTATTTCTGCAACATTTGGATCACTGAGTGGTGCTCCACAAGGCTTCAAACAGTTATACTTCAATTTTGATCAATCTGTGTGTATGTATATATCCTACCCTATTGTATTCTTCTCATCTGTCCCTTAGGATGGGTTGAGTCTGGTTCGTCTCACCTCTGCTGCTTCCCCTAATTGGCGATATTCATGACTGTAATCCACGTGTGTTCACAGGGTCGGTTTGCTTTTTCTGGGGGATGAAAAAATCCATTACCTCCATATGAGACCGACTAACTCACCTTTCATCGAAAGAGACCACATAAAAGTTCTTCATGTCACTGACGGGAATCGAATTCAGTTCCAGGTCTTTCTGACCAAAGGGCTTCATCTATATCGACTGAGCTACGAAGGCTCGTGTGTGTGTGTGTGTGTGTACATATATACATACATACATACATTTAATAGAATTTTTTTTAGGCTCTTATTTTATTATCTTGACATTTGAGAAGTATGCTCCATGGTATCAGTTGTTGGATGGGAAGGATATCAACAGTACATGGGCATTGTTTAAAAAAATACTTAAATGATACGATATCAAAATGTGTCCCTAGAGTTCGAGGAATAAATAAAGTAAGAGTAAAATGGATATGTGATATCAACCAAGAGATTTGTAAGAAAACGTTTATGTGAAAGGAATAATATGTGATTAAGGATTGATCAATTTTGTGTCACAAAATGAACTCACCATTATTAACACTCTATTTCCCCATAAACCTTGCAGAAGATGTACATGGACCTTCCCCTGATGGTAAAACACACAACCAAATTGACTTTATCCTTGTAAGCACAAGATTTAAAACCTCCATCAAACTCACAAGAACCAGATCATTTCCTGGACCAGACATTGGCAGTGACCACAATATGGTCATCACAACTGTGAATATGAAAATGAGAGAAATATTACCTACAAAATCAACTCGTAAAAGATATAGAAAAATTAAAAGCTCCACAAATATTTATAGTATATAAATACAAATTAAATCAAATTTTTGACACAAACTTCAAGAAATATAATATTGAATCTAAAACCAAATACGTCTCACAAAAGATAACTGAGACAGCTGAGGAAATCCTTGGATACAAAAGGAAAATAAATAAACCATGGATAATCAAAAATATTTTGGACCTATGCGACGAAATAACATATTTGAAATCTCGTATTAATAGCGGTGATAATAGAGAACAGTATAAAAATATTACATATTACTGAGATTATTAAAAAAAAGAAATCAAACATGCTAGAAACTTATGGATATTAGATGAATGCAAAAATATAGAAGAGGACTTAAATAAAAATAATTTTAAAGTGCTTTTCAAATTATCTATAAGTTAACCAAACGTTTTACTGCAATTAATTGGAGCATAGAAGATGAAGATGGAACTCCTATCACGGACAACCAGAAAATAACTGATAGATGGAAATGTTATGCAACCAAGCTTTTTCAAAAGGACCCTCAACTGACTGACGATATTTTGGATAAAATTTTGCCAGGAGGTTCTGAGGAAGGAGATTACCCGATATTAAAAGAAGAAGTCATTGCAGCAGTTAGCTGCTCAAAAATAGGAAATTCACTGGGAATTGATGGTGTTACAATGGAACTGATACATGAAGGAGGTGACATCATCATAGACACCTTGCTAAATTTATTCCAGGTCATACGGAACACAGAGACTTGG
The DNA here is from genome assembly GCF_054136105.1 of Typopeltis vanoorti. Taxonomy (NCBI): domain Eukaryota; kingdom Metazoa; phylum Arthropoda; class Arachnida; order Uropygi; family Thelyphonidae; genus Typopeltis; species Typopeltis vanoorti. The sequence goes on from NC_143550.1 coordinate 40,871,877, forward strand.
CCTTCTGATTGGCAGACTTCTGTCCTTGTACCCATTCCTAAAAAGGGAAACAGCAATAAATGTAGCAACTACAGAACAATAAGCCTTATTAGTCATCCAAGCAAAATCCTGTTAAAAATACTGTTGTCAAGAATTGAAAAGAAAATAGCAGACTATCAGATGAACAAGCAGGTTTCTGGAAGTCCAGAAGTACAATCGACCATATTTTTACAATACACATACTAGGCGAAAAATACATAGAACATAACAAAATAATCTGTCACAACTTTTTAGACCTTCAAAAAGCTTTTGACTCAATATGGCATGAGGCATTGTGGAAAATTTTAGAACATTATGGTATTGACAACAAAATCATTAGGATTATTAAATCTCTTTATTCCTCATCTGATATGAGAATTGAAATTAAAAATTACAGCAGTGAGCCATTCTGGGCAGAACAGGGGGTAAGACAGGGATGCATCTTGTCCCCCTCTTCTTTTTAATTGTTTTCTGGAATATGTCATAGATGAAGCTCTTCATGAATATGACACTGGAATAGTAGTTGGTGGACTAAGAATAAATAACTTATGTTTTGCAGACGATATCAATCTTCTGGCAGAAAGTGAAGAAGAATTACAAGAGATAACTAACCGCGTTTTTGGAACATTAAAAAAATATGGATTATACACAAACCTAAAAAAACAAAAACAATGATAACCTCAAAATCAGACATTGAATTCTTAAAGATACAAATTGGCAATAAACAAATTAAGAATGTAAACAAGTTCAGTTATCTAGGAAACATGTTGAGTCAAGATGGTCATTCAAAAACCGACATTAAATACCGAATTGCTAAGGCAACCATGGCCCTACAGAAGTTAAAACCATTGTGGGGAGATAACAGAATAGCAATCACAACCAGACTAAGACCAGTTGACATCTTGGTAAATTCCATCCTCTTGTATGGTTGTGAGGCCTGGACTTTATTGAGGGTAGACAAGAGGAGGCCCCTCTCTTTTGAAAAACTTACGGAAGACTTTTGAGAATTCCCTATACTGCACGAAACCAACGAAAATGTCTGAAAACTGATTGATTCAATAGACGGGAGAAGAAGGGAAAATATTCTGACAGTCATCAGAAGAAGACAGATGAAATGGTTTGGACAGACATGTGGAGAGGGCTAATGGCATTCCAAAGCAAAAACTAGAAGAAATCATTCCGGGGGACCAAGGGTTAGGGGGCCAACCTCGATTAAAAATGGACTGATAACATCAAAAAATAGGACAAATTCCTCCCTTTCTCAACTGACATCAAGAACAAGACACCGAGATGATTGGAGGAGGCTAACAAAGAATATCACCTACCAGCCATGAATTACCCTACGGTTCATTTAGGACTATGGGAGAGAAGAAGAAGAATGGTGTCCATTATGGAAGTTATAAACAGTAGGCTAGAAGAGTCGCAACTATTGTACAGAAAGCTAAGTCTGTGTATGAAAAGGAACTGGTTCTGCAATCTAAAGACAACCCCAAAGAATTCTATCAGTTATGCTGCAAGTAAAAGAATGTATAACTCTACTGAATTCATGTTAGTGTGAGGGTAACAGATGCAGAAGAGGTTGTTCAACAGATAAGTGCCCATTTCACTAAAAGCTATGAACCTTGTATATGCTACATTGAGTTCACTTCTACCTATTCACTGAAGAAATGAATGAATGAGACTGGTATAAGGAGGAGGTATTGGAGCTGTTGCACAAACTTAATAAAAATTCAGCAATAGTGACTGATAGGATATCAGCACAGATGCTAAAAGGGTGTTCAGCTGAACTGGCTATTCCTTTGGCCAAGCTGTATAATTTGAGTCTCAGAACAAGGAAGATTCCACAGGAGTGGGAAGAAAAAAAAAATATGGTAATCCCATTGTACAAGGGTGGTGCAAAGACTGATGTTTTACTCTTGAGAGACACTTGTGACATAATTAGGGATTTCAGATGCGTTAACACAAAAATATTTTAATATTTGGCAAATATTAAAATATTCTTGTGTTAACGTGTCTGAAATCCCTAAAGACTGATGCATTCTTGTACTATTAGGATCAGTCTTTGGTCAACTGTTATTCAATTCTGTTAATTATTGACAGGCAGCATACAGCTATTTGCTGATGATTCAATGGTAGGCAGGGTAATCAGGAATGTAGCTAATATGCAGTACTTGCAGAATGATTGCAATGGCTGTCAGTTCAACTATTGACCTATTAGTATCTCTGGAGTGGTGGTGAAGAGTTTGAAAAAGTTGGTTAGGGTTCACATTCTTAAATGAGTTGACAGAGAATTTCTAATTTGCAATGAACACCATGGGTTTACTAATTGAAGGTCATGTTTTAGCAAAACTTGCTCACATTCTATAATAATGATGCCACTGATTTATACAAGGGGAATGAATACATCATTGTTGTGTCGTCCATCTTGCTAATTGATCCATTTATGTTGGTTAGTTGGATCTATTCTTATTTCTTTAAATTCCGTTTTTATTTTGTTAGCTGCTGATTGATATTGATCCGAATATAAGGAAATTTATATTATACTGCGCCACCCTATAATCAGATTAGTCTATATAATACAGAGGAATCAATCATCAATTAACTTTTGCAATCTCACTTTATACAGGCCGAGGTTAATATTGTCATTTAAGGCTTCCGCAAGGTTCGAATAAATTTTATGAGCGGCGCAATGAAGAAAAATCAGGCAAACAACAAATTGAATTCAATAAAATAAACATTTAATACAGGGTTATAAAACTTGTACATTTAAGCATAATTTTCTAAGCAAGATAATCTAATATCTCTAAGACACTAGTAGCCTCTCGGTTTGGTTTAAAGATTGAAGTTAGATTTACAGATCTTATTCTCCAACGCTTAAATACTGTTATCACAACTTATCTCTATTCAATGAGATAATTCAATTCTTTTATACATCAACTTAATTCAAATACTCACAACAAACATAATACATTAGGCATCAAACATTCAGCTGTCAATTCTATATTCTTCCGAATAATTGAAAATGGTTCACACAGTTCAATGTTCCAGGATTTTACAGTAATTATTCTTAAGGTAGAATTCTCTAATTCTCTCTCTTAGTCAACAAACACTTAATTTAATTATGAGGCAGTTATCATTTCAAGGAGGAAACACTTTAAAGCTTCATACTTAGGCTAGTTTTAGTAGAACGCCACAGTTAATGTCAAGATATATCAGGCGGAGCTAACTCTTATTTCTTGACACTGAAATATAAAAAAGACTGCTCTTACCGGGTTATACCTTTTACACATTGGATTCACTATAGGCACACTTAAAACTGTAGTTAACTATTACTTTGCAGTAACACTATTCAAAAGAAATCTTCACTATAATAACTGAGATATTAAACATAGAGCTTCACAAGTCACGACGCACTCGTTTTAGGTAATCTACTTATTCCTTATTTTCTTCTATGCATTAAATTCAGCTTTGCACTATTCTTCCTCAAAACAGTTGGAATCCGTCGTAATTTTAGACTTCTGTAGAAATATTCCAAATTGCCTATTAATTTCCTGGTCCTTTCTTAATCGATTTATGGCATTTCCAAATCCCCTTACTGCCACCCGTTACTTCACTCTTGCTGTCCTGAACGCTGCTCCCCTCTCTTTACTTTTGTTTTCCAATTAAATACCTTTAATTGGAAAACAAATTCTTCCAATTAAATTCTTCCTTCCAAAATCCGGTTCTAACCAGTTCAGCTTACATCTACCGGCTTCACTCCATATCACAGCCATTCATGTTCTAAACACACGCTGACTAAAAACAAACTCCGTTTCTCCTTCAGCAGCCAATCAAATGCATTCAGAAGAATTACATAAAATCACTCTTACATATAGAAACAAAATAAAAGGATATTTTACAATTCATATAATATACATTTAAATTTACATACATACAGTTTCTCATAATAAATTTTAGAGAATAAACTAAATAAAATGAATGACATATTTATATAGAGTATTTTCATTATTGTTACATATTCTAAGATTAAATAATTAATAACAAACAAAACTTAAAGCATTTATATGAATAATATATTACAAGCAAGAGACTAACAACAAATAATATTTACACGGCTCACTTATGACATGGTGGATTATGTTAAATGTGAATGAAGTATTAAAACATACAAAATATCTTCATTCACAATTTAACATTTTTTAATTGATTTATACAAGGGGAATGAATACATTATGATACTCTTGGATTTTACTTATGCTTTTGACAGAATACAGCACGGAAGACTGTTGCATAAATTGGAGAATATGGGTTTGGATTATAAAATATTAGCATGGATAAGAGGATGGATGACTGACAGATATCAAAAAGTGATATATGGAAGATAAGAGTCTGCAAGATATAAAGTAACCAGTCGTGTACCATAAGGATCAGTCTTTGGTCCACTGTTATTCAATTCTGTTCATCATTGATATGCAGCATACAGCTATTTGCTGATGACTCAAAGGTAGGCGGGGTAATCAGGGATGCAGTACTTGCAGAATGATTTGCAATGGCTGTCAGTTCACTGTTAGTAAATGTAAAGTAATTCACACTGGTCCGATTAGATATCCAATGTCATATTATATTGGTGAGATTATGTTGGATGAAACTAATCAGGCTAGGGGTCTTGGAATTTTACTTGATAGGAAGTTGAAGTTCAAGGGCAATATACCAAAGATTGCAAATACAACTTAGAGGATAATTGCAATGCTGAAATGAACTATGACATGTTGTCTCTATATAAGGCCTTGAAAAGATCTCAATTGAACTATTGTGCGCAGGTCTAGTCTCATCGTTTCCATTGTGATTTTGATATAGTGGAGCGAGAGCACAAAAGAGTGTTGAAAATGATATCAGAATCTTGGAATACTGATTGTGAAGACGGATTGAGAATTTGCATACTGCAGACACTAGTAAACAGGAGAAAGAGGAGTGATATGATTGAGACTTACCAACTTCTGAAAGGGTCATACAGGATTTCAGTTGATGGAATTTTTCATTTTATGGAGGGTGGGGAAAGGACAAGAAGACATCCTTAGAAGCTGAGAATGAATGCACTAAGAAAAGGGGAGTTAGATTTCAATTTTTCTCTCATAGAGTGGTGTATGATTGGTTTGGATTGGATTGCCATGGGATGTTGTGTGTGCAAGTAGTGTGAATTAATTCAAGAACAAGTACGATAACTGGTGCGTGTAGTGTGCAATGAATACCTGACTTCCTGGAGGTCTCTCTAAATAATAATAAATTAAAAAAATTGATTTTAGAAAGATTTAATTACCTAACATTTTAAGAAAATGAAATCATGGGTATATAACAAAGATCTGTATTTAAATTTTGTAGAGCTGGAAAAGGCATATGACAAGGTACCAAGAGAGATGCCATTCAAAATGCTACAGTTGTATGGTGTCAGTGGGGCATCATATCAAGCAATACTTATTCTTTATTTGAGTTGTAAGTCAGCAGTTCAAATTGAAAGTACAGGAAGATGGTTTAATATTAAATCTGGTGTCAGACAAGGAAGTACATTATCCCCTCTGTTATTTATTATCTATATGGGTCACATTATAAAGGAAAGTGGTATTAAACCTGATATCAATATTGGAGATGTTAATCTCAGCTCTTTGCTTTATGTGGATGATGTTATACTTCTAAATAAATCTGCTACAAGTCTGCAAGATTCCCTGACTAAAATGAATAACTGTTATAATAGATATGGTATGAAGGTCAACATTAAAAAGATAAAGACAATGAAAATTAGCAGAAACATTGATAATATCAACAGCTTTGTGAATGGAGAACCTATAGAACAAGTAAAACATTTCAGCTACTTAGGCATGATTTTTCGTGAAGATGGTAAATTAAATATGGAAATAGAGAACAGAATCAACACAGCTGGTGTGGAATGAAGTCAACCGAATAAATTTATATGGAATAAGAGAGAAATTAGTCAAAACACTAAATTAGCTGTATACAAGACAGCGTATACCATTAAAGTGTATGAAACCAATTTTAACTTATGGATCTGAGAGCTTGGTCAGAAGTAAAACACTTGACAAAGACTAGAGATCACAGGTGTGAGAGTCCTGAGTTAGGGGCTTGAACAGATGGCATATCATATTGGCAATATCATATTAAAAATGAGTATATTGGGAATGAAGTTGACATTGTTAGCATCTAGGAATATATTAGCAGAGCTAATCTCAGGTGGTATGAATACTTAAACAGAATGGGAGAGGAAAGATTAGCAAAAGAAGTATTCTCTGCCAGGTGGTTGACAGTAAATGACTCAGAGGAAGACCAAGATATAAGTGGATTGATGCAGTAAAAAATGCTTTAGAAGATAGAAATATAAGATCTGCTAATGTTGGAGTCTTGACAGGTAACAGATTGATTTAGAGGGAAATTGTAGATGGGAAGTTATGACGAAAGTTTAAGAAAACATTTTAGAAGCTCTCATGAAAAATACAAACACACGCTTAATTGTGAGTTTATTACTTTACTAATAAATCATTATGGTAGAAAGCTTAGCAGTACTGAGCGATGTCTAAAAATTTCAGTGTTGAGAAATCATAATTCGGTTATCAGATTTCTCAACTTTGAAGATTACTGAGTATGAATATATATCAATTCATCTTATTAGAAATCTTTTACATATTTGTTTTTATATCATTTTTCTGATGGTTATGTATGTATAGTTTGCTTCTTCATTTGTTTTTAATATACTTAAATCTTAAATTTATTATCAAGTAATTTATTTTGTGTAAAGAATATCTGCAAATACATTTATACATCTTAAAAAAACATGATGTTTCATTGAAGCTATAAATATGTGGGAGTATTGTTGGATTTGATTTCTGGATATACATTTTAGTATTTTATTTTGCAATATGTGTGAACTTCAACCAGAATCTCTTCTATTTGTTAAATTTTAAAAAAAGCTGTTTTCATAGTAATCAATTTAGATGTTGCACTGTTTTAAAGAATAACTTTAAATTTATTCTTTATTTTAAGTTAACATTACACTTAACATTTCTATTATGTCATGGTCTTCAGGAATAGTATAGAACAGTGAGCACATAGCAGGATACAAAATTACCAAAACATAATGACTGGCTTTCCAAACAAAAAAAAAATTTTTTTTTTTAAAGAAAAGAAAAGAGCAGGATTGAGGGAATTAATGAATTAACATACCTTTGTTAAAAGTACTATTATTTTTCATAGGGATGCTGAATAGTAGTTAACCATCCTAATTGCAAACTATATTCGCAGATGTGATTCCCAACATAGTCCTATAAACACCTTATTTAGTATAAGAACATACATAGGATATATGGTGAATCTATTGTCTTGTAAGTTGCATAAGGTGGTGAGACCAGAGTCATGTTGAACTTTGTGGCAAGTATATTACTCGCTTAAGGACATTAGCGAAGGAAGGGGATCCTTAGATTTCGCACTTAATCACTGAAACCAATTAGTTGATTTGTACTGTGACATTCAAACAATGCAAAAAGCCTTTTGTCTGCTGGTTGCAGTTATAGTGAATTAATAATAAGATTATGTTAAGGTGGAGAAGGGAATCTTACAGATGTGAATGTCCAAATAGGAAAATTTTTAAGATGTCATTTTATTTATGTTGGATTAATTGGGATACTTCTTTGTCAAACTTGAACTCCCTCATATACGAGACCATTTTATCTATCTTGATGAGTTTCAATAACATTAAGAGATAGGAAGACAAATACCTGGATAAGATCGCAAACAGGAGGGTCATGGATATTGTAAGTTACATTAAACAGGCTAAGTGGAGATGGACTGGCCATATTGCCAGATGCAGTGACGGGAGATGGATTAGAAAAACAACATAGTGGAGACCAATGGATGGAGCAAGACAAAGAGGAAGATTGAGAAGAAGATGGAGGGATGAACTGGAACAAATTGCAGAAGTGAGATGGATGGGAGAGGCAGAAAACCGAGTGTTCTGGAAAATCATGAGGGGAGGGGGGGGGCTTCATCCAGCAGTGGACAGAACCAAAAGGTTGAAGAAGAAGATGAATTTCAAAGGTGAAGGGAATCTTACAGATGTGAATGTCCAAATCTGGAAATTTTTAAGATGCCATTTTATTTAAGTTTGGTTAATTGGGATACTTCTTTGTCAAACTTGAACTCCCTCTTATACGAGACCATTGTATCTATCTTGATGAGTTTCAAAGGTATGATCAGGTTGAAGAAGAAGATGAATTTCAAAGGTGAAGGGAATCTTACAGATGTGAATGTCCAAATCTGGAAATTTTTAAGATGCCATTTTATTTAAGTTTGGTTAATTGGGATACTTCTTTGTCAAACTTGAATTCCCTCTTATACGAGACCATTGTATCTATCTTGATGAGTTTCAAAGGTATGATCAGAAATAACTGCTTTTCTAAATAACATAATATGTTGTTGTTGTTGCTCTTTTGTTGATTAAAAGTATGTATCTTGTTTAAATTAAACACATTTGATCGTTGATAATTAAACATACAAATTTATTGTTTTAATATTGACCATACAAACATCTTACATTCTTTGCCTACCAGTTTCGCTAGCAAACTGTGTAGCTTTTTCAATTCATTGATGGAAAAGCATAAAAAATAGTAAATGCAAATTGAAAGGAACATAAAAACTTTGTGAACAATCTAGTAACTAAGGTTACACGCTCACGTGACAGAGACTGAATGGACTTATTGTTCTTATTCATTATCATGCACGCGTGTTTGTTGTAAACGCGTAATGTGATTACTGGCTAGCTGTAGTTCAGATGAATTTAGAGAGAGGATCAGGTTTTTCCACGAACTGTTTTGAATAGTACCCTGATTTCTGTTGAGGTTTCTGCTGGTTATTAACACTATTGTGGCTTCCTTGAATAAACAATGTCTGTAGTCATTCAAATATAGCATGGAGCTGTTTTGCCACTCTATCGTGTGGTTAGACGTACAGAAATGATGTGCTAAGCCAAAAGAAATACTTCTGTTGTGGTTTACATCACCAACATGTTCTTTTTGTCTGATCTCTAAACTCCATGAAGTTTGTCCGATGTAGTCAAGACCACAGGAGCAAGGAATGTAATATACTCCTGGATATTTGTAGAATGGCACCTTATCTTTTGGGGATCCTAGAACCTGTCTGATGCTGGTGGTTGGTTTGAAGACCACTCTGATGTTGTAGGCTCTTAGTATTCTGGCTATATGATAAGAAATTGACCTGATGAAAGGGATCACTACAGTAGAAATGTGCTGGAAGCTTGATTCTTCTTGTCTGGGGTTGTCACCATATAGATTTTTTTGATGATGTTTGGAGGATATCCATTTTGTGATAATGTGTTGGCTATTAGTGAGAATTCAGTCTGTGTATCCTTCTCTTCTGATATAAACTTTCGAGTTCTATTTTTCAACATGTAGATAATGCTCAGTTTGTGTGTCCTGTGATGGTTTGAAATGTAATGAAGATATCTTCCAGTGTCTGTAGGCTTTCTGTAAATAGATAATTTTGACACTATTTCATTGTCTCTTTATCAAGATGTCTAAAAAATGCAGTTGGCTGTTGTTTTCCACTTCCAGAGTGAATTTTATCTTGTTATGTATTGAGTTGATTTTATTCACAAACGATTTTAGGTTTTCTAAGCTGTCTTGCCATATAATGAAAATATCATCTACATATCTCCACCATATAGATGGTCTAGGGGAGATTGTGGAGAGAATTTCTTTTTCAAGTTTTTCCATGAAAAAGTCTGCAAAAGATGGTGATAGCGGGCTTCCCATTGCTAGGTCTTCTAATTGTTGGTATATAGTGTTGTTAACCTTGAAGAAATTAGACTGAAGGCAGTGTCTAAACATCTGTGTGATGTCTGGAGGAAATAGGTCTTGAATGATGTTTATTACCTCTTCTACTGGTACATTGGTGAAAAGGGATACAACATCTAGACTGGCTAGCATGTCTGTTGGTGAAATCTTACCTTTTGGCCAAGCACCTTGCAAACTTATTAATTAAGAAATAAGATCAACAGAATCCTATATCAAGAATAGTCAGCACTTTGTAAATAAACTCCAAGATTGCACCAACAGACATGCTAGCCAGTCTAGATGTTGTATCCCTTTTTACCAATGTACCAGTAGAAGAGGTAATAAACATCATTCAAGACCTCTTTCCTCCAGACATCACACAGATGTTTAGACACTGCCTTCAGTCTAATTTCCTCAAGGTTAACAACACTATATACCAACAATTAGAAGGCCTAGCAATGGGAAGCCTGCTATCACCATCTTTTGCAGCCCTTTTCATGGAAAAACTTGAAAAAGAAATTCTCTCCACAATCTCCCCTAGACCATCTATATGGTGAAGATATGTAGATGATATTTTCATTATATGGCAAGACAGCTTAAAAAAACCTAAAATCATTTATGAATAAAATCAACTCAATACATAACAAGATAAAATTCACTCTGGAAGTGGAAAACAACAGCCAACTGCATTTTTTAGACATCTTGATAAAGAAACAATAAAATAGTGTCAAATTATCTATTTACAGAAAGCCTACAGACACTGGAAGATATCTTCATTACATTCCAAACCATCACAGGACACACAAACTGAGCATTATCCACATGTTGAAAAATAGAACTCGAAAGTTTATATCAGAAGAGGAGGATACACAGACTGAACTCTCACTAATAGCCAACACATTATCACAAAATGGATATCCTCCGAACATAATCAAAAAATATCTATACGGTGACAACCCCAGACAAGAAGAATCAAGCTCCCAGCACATTTCTACTGTAGATATTGACCTGATGAATCAGGTCAATTTTTTTAAAAAAAATGGTCAGTATTAAAACAATACATTTGTATGTTTAATGTATCTTGTTTCTTTGATATATGTTTGTGTGAAGAAAATTCAATAGATGCCTGGTTTATCTGAAGTGGGAGAGTTCTTTTGAATTGCTGAATATATTCTATCATTTAGTGGGGATGTTTTTAATCACTAGATCAAGCTAGCTAGATATATATTGTTTGTTAGTTATGTTTCTTTTGTTTTGCTATTGTTGTTACCAGTTCACTTTTACTTTTATGAAGAAAACTGTAAAATAGTCTAAATGTTTGAGTGAAATATTATTTTTACAAACAATATGTTAACTTTATTAACATATTGTCAGCCATTACATCATTTACTATGAAGTCTGTCAAGTATTTTTCAAAGAATTTTTTTTTTTAGGGGGGGGGTAATATTAAGTACCTCTGTAGCATAAGTCACTAGAAGTAAGTGACACCCTGTAGTTACAAAATTCTGATTACAAATTCTGTCCAGAACATAGGAATATTTGCAAAGACTTTTCAGTATATTATTTTGAAAATAATTAAAAAATGGAAAAACTTCCATTTAAAACTTTTATTGATAAGAGAATATTTAGTTATATCTCATGATCATTAGCACTGTTATAGTCTGTCTGGTTGAGAAGAGAATAAAATAACAATTAAAAAGCTAAAAGCACACATTACAAGCATGAGCAGACTAGGTCTATATACCATTGATCCAAAGTATAAAGTGATTTGCACAGAAACACACGCATGCAAATACACACAGATTACCTATATAGTGAAGTGTATTTAGTAAAATCAATTCCCAAAACTGAGTGAGTTGGAGTCGGTCATTTTTATTTAACTAAGTCTGATGAATCTTAAATTAAAAAATGTCTTTTAAATCATCACTTTCCACTTTTCTAACCGACTCATGGAAATTAATATAATTCTGGCATTCTTTTGATTTTCTACCATTCTGTGCAGAGCCAGGAAGTCCATATAATCCTGGTTGGGACAGAGGAAAAAAAATTGATGTTATGGAGACTAAAAACATCACTAATTTGTAGAGAGAATGGAAGGAGACTTACAAGTTTACAGTACATAGAAGCATGGATAACGTTTGTATAAACCCTTGTTATAAGGAATAGAAATCCTAACAATATTCTCATGAAGAGAACTATGTAGAAGCCATGGTTGTGTATTAGCTTAGAAATGAGATTTGAGTTGTATCTATTAGAGGGGAAAAGTGGATTTAATATGCAACAGTTTTTGATGTAAAGACTTCAGTAGTGCATAAATTATGTCCTAAAAATAACTAACACTGGATTTATAGTTCATAATAATTATTTAATAAACTTGCTAGTTTCACCACTTAAGCTATTGACTTCATCTGGGTTAGGATGAACACACAAATATACAAGTGTTAAATATGAATCATTACATAACTAAAACACTGAATGTGTAGAAACCATTACACAAAAATGCAAGGTAAGACAGAAACACATGGAGCGTGGAAGCTGGCACGTGGTTAATCATTGTTCAGCAGGTGTGCTTCATAGTTTGCAGAAAAATTAGTCCAATGTGTTTAAAGATCTAATAAGTGACTTCCAAATGTCACACAAAATCATCCCTTGGTTTTTGTTGAGAGTGCCTTGTGAGTGGATTACCATTTTTGATGTGGGTGCTGAAGTTGTCTTCTTTGTATGGCATGGAGCTCTTGTCCCATTCAGCGTTGTGGTGAGTGTGAGAGAAATGGAATGCCAAACCTGAGATGTCTTGTCTGTTGTTATTGGGCAAGCATAACAGATGTCATACCATCATAATGGGTTTGAAGGCCACTCTAAATAATGCTAACTTCTTCTGAGAAGGATGATTATGGAAAGTGACATTAATGTATTTTCTTCTGTTAATTTTCTTTTTTGTAGACAGAAAACTGCAAACTACCATTTAGTTGATTTACAGTATCTACAAAGGAAAGGATGTTTTGGCTGATTTATGGTTCTTCTTAGAATAAAATTCATCAAGGAAATTTGATTCTTAGATGGATAGTTAATTTTTTTGAAGAAAAAACATCGAAGTCTAATAACGAAGAGTTTCACATTGCAGAGATGTCATCCACATAATGAAATCATGTATGAATGGGAGGGGGGTGAGATATGCTGTTTAAAATGCTTCACATTGTAGTTAGATAGAGTAGGAGATATTGTAGAACCAATTGCTGTTATAAAAGCAAGCAAAACTCTTCTCTATTCAAGCTCATCGTATATATATTTACATGCTAACGGATCATCTCTTCTGAGAAAACAAATTCAAAATCAGAATCTATTACCTGCTATCAAATTACTATTTCCTCTGAACTCTCATTAAGTCTTGTCTCCCTAATAATTTTGATATTGTGTATCAGATAACCTCACAGTCAGCACAGAGAATTTTTATAATTATGAAGAATCATTACATTTGTAAATTTCATTAACTGATGAACACACATACACAAAAAGATGATAATCTTCCTTGTTTCTAACAAAATCATTCTCTACTTGTCTTGGCTGTTTTTAAAGAATGATGAAATTTTGATGCTTTTTTTTCATCATCATCAAATTCCTGCCATGTACCCTCAAGGGGTGTACAGGATATGATAGTACTACATGAAAAAAATTACATCATTACTAACTTCCTATCTACAATTTTCCTCCAAATCAGTCTGTTACTTGTCAAGACTCCAACATTATCAGATCTTATATTTCTATCGACTAAGGCACTTTGTACCGTATCAATCCACCTATATCTTGGTCTTCCTCTGGGTCGTTTTGCTGCCAACCTGGCAGAGAACACTTGTTTTTGCCAATCTTTCTTTGCCCATTCTGTTTAAGTGACCATACTGCCTGAGATTAGCTCTGCTAATGCATTCTTGGATGCTGACAATGTCAAGTTCTTTCCTAATATCCTCATTTTTAATATGATATTGCCATTGATGCCATCTGTTCATGCCACCAATCTTTCTCAGAACTCTCATATGAACAGTCTCTAGTCTTTGGTCAAGTATTTTAATTCTGACCCAGCTCTCAGATCCAAAAGTTAAAACTGGTTTGAACACAGTCTTATATACAGCTAATTTAGTGTTCTGACTAATTTCTCTCTTATTTCACATAAATTTATTCATTTGACTTCCTACCATATCATCTTTGTTGATTTGTCTATTTCTATATTTAATTTACCATCTTCACTAAAAAGCATGCCTACGTAGCTGAAATGTTTTACTTGTTCGACAGATTCTCCATTCACAATGCAGTTGACATTTTCAATGATTCTGCCTATTTTCATTGTCTTCATCTTGTTATTGCTGATCTTCATATCATATCTGTTACAACAGTTATTCAATTTAGTGAGGGAATCTTGCAGACTTCTAGCTGATTTATTTAGAAGTATAACATCGTCTGCATAAGCAAAGAGCTGACATTACCATCCTCATTTTTAATATCATGTTTAATACCACTTTCCTTCATAATGTAATCCATATAGATAATGAATAACAGAGGGGATAATGTACATCCTTGTGTGATACCAGATTTAACATCAAACCATCTGCCTGTATACTTATTTCAATTCTAATTGCTGACTTACAACTCAAATAAAGACTAAGTATTGCTTGATATAACACCCCATGGACACCATATAACTTTAGCGTATTGAATAGCTTCACTCTTGGCACTTTGTCATATGCCTTTTCCAGATAGACAAAACTTAAATACAGATCTTTGTTATATTCCCATGATTTCTCAACTATTTGTCATAAAGTGAAGATCTGATCCTGACAGCCTCTATTTGGCCTGAATCCATCTTGTTCTTCACCAAGCTTCTCTTCCACAATCCTTCTCAACCGTTTCTCAGATATACTGGCATAAATCTTACCAGGAACACTCAGTAGGGAAATACCTATGTAATTCTCACATTCAGTTTTATTTCCCTTTTTTATATATGGGTACTATGAGAGCTCTACTCCAATCATCGGAAATTTGTCCCTCCATCTAGGCCTTCTGAACTATGCAGTGCAGCCATTGTAAGACTTTTATAACTCCATACTTCAGCATTTCTGGTCGAATATCATCTACTCCTGCTGCATTTCCACATTTTAAGCCTTTGATGGCTTTTTCTACTCAAGTATGGATATGTATTCCTGACTGCATGCCTGCTGAGTGTTTTTTTTTATCACTGTGCTAGCACTGCTTGTTTCATTTAGCCATTTTTCGAAGTAATTACTCCATACTTCAAGGATATCTTTTTCTCCAGTTTTCATGTTACCTTTATCATTTCTAATTCCTTTAACAGCACTCTTTCCTCCATTTCTGAGCTTCTTCAACAACCTCCAGAATATCTTGCCATCTTCTTGATATTCATTTTCTGTGTTCTTACCAAAGTCTTCCCATGACTTTTGTTTAGCTAGTTTTACACAGTATTTAGCTTTCTTCTTTTCCTTCACTGTCTCTTTAACTTCTTGTGTCCACCATGGACTTCTGATTTTTCTTTCCTTGCAGACAACTTCACCACATGCCTCTCTAGCTGAATCAATCAGGGATTTCTTCAAGGCTTGCCACTGAATCTCCAAGGTTTGGTTCCTGTTCTCAAACTCTTTCATTTTTTCTTCAATAATCTTTGTGTATTTTTGTCTACAGTTCACATCTGAGAGCTACTCAACTTTTATTTGCTTTAAAACTTTCTTACATGTTTTTCTTTTCAAAATGCAATTCAGTTTTATCCTGCTGAAGACTAAATAGTGATCACTTCCAATTTTAAATCCTCTGTACACTCTGGTGATCCGCACCAGGGAGAAAATATCACTATCAATAATAACATAGTCAATGAGACTTTTCTTATTCCTTGCCTCTTCTCTCCATGTGAATTTGTGCACATTTTTATGTTGGAACATGGTGTTAGTAATAACCAGTCCATCTCCTGAGCAGAAATCCAAAAAGTATTGGCCATTATTATTAGCTTTGCTCTTTTCTCCAAATTTTCCCAAAATATTTTTTTATGTCTGACAATCATTTCCTATTCTGCTATTTACATCTCCAACAAGGACCAACTTTGCCTTTTTCATTGTGTCATTTGCTTTCTCTAAAGCCTCAAAAATTTCCTCCACTTCTACCTTAGTAGAACCTTCTGTGGGACCATAGACACAAATAGGTCTCATTGTCCAGTTCCCCATTCTGATATTTGCCCACATCACTCTACTTGAGAATGCCTGCCATTCAAGAAGATTAACCTCATATTTAGTGTTGAATACTATGGGTACTCCTTGTTTTCCTTGGTTGTCAGAAATATCTCACCAGTTTTTGTCTTTTTTGTTTCAGTCATCCCTATTATGTCGATCTGGTACTTATCTAATTCTTCAGCTAGCTCCATTTCTTTGCTATTCAGGCTTCTTATGTTGATAGTACCAATCTTTAACTCTGGTGATGTTGAGTTAGTGTGTACTTTCAGATTTGTTCCAGTAGCTGACTTTTCGCTGTTCACCCTGGTTTCCTGGCAAAAACAACAGGGATCTTGTTTAACCAGGCGACCCCCCCCCCCCAGCCAGCATGAAATTCTGTTGTGTTGTACCATCATTTTGCATTTTGGTTTAAGCCAATAAGAATGCAATTTGCTCGTCTAAATCCCAAATTGCCAGCCCATTCTTGTTTGTTCAGCATCCAGGTAGATACCTAACAGGGTGCACCACGAGAGGGTGAGGATTGGACATTAGGTGAGAATCCCTGGTCGGTTCTCCGCATTCCTTTAAAGGCTATGTGGAGGTCTTCTCTCAGTTATACAGCTTTGACGCTTAATCACCGAAAAAAAAAAAAATCTCTTTTGATTCATAATCTATATTCTTGTTGATTTTACTTTGAAGTCTTGATAAGATGTTTTATCCTCTTGTTTACAATGAAGCCTATTCCAGACATGATCTTTCTTTTGGCAGCTATAATATTATGTGATTTTTCTTTTCTGTTCATCTAATTTTGTATATACCAGTAATATGTAACTTGTATTTATCCAACTGCTCCAGCAGATTCTTAAGGCTCCAAACTGGTAAAAAAAAAAAAAAAAAAAACATTGTGATCCAATTCTCAAATCTTTAAAACATTTGCCATTTGTCATCATTTAGTCCATCCAGCAGTTATTGTTTCCTCAAATTTTGTGACAAGGTAATTTTTTTAAGGTTGGGTCATCAGCCCGCACCCAACACTCAGAAATCCTGAAAGACCAATGTTTTCTGTTAGCATTGTCTCCCTTAGCTAACTGTTCTCATTTGAAAATATCAGGAACTTGTCTTTTTTTTTTTCCCTTATGAAAACTGTAAAAACATTGTTCAGGAGCCATAAGGATGTATATTCATCAGGCTTGATAGCAATAAATGGCGTTTCCCGAGTTTTGATGGTACACATCTGTCAGCAATGTGTACCTTCAAGAACTGATACCCGGGTTTCCCAAACTTCCACGGAACACCAGTGTTCTGCAGAAGGTTAATAAGTATTCCGTGAGAAATTCTCTTGGAATTTGTCATTTTTGTTTTCTAAGTATTTTTTATGAATAAAGATTTTATAGTGGAAATATTCTGAAGAAAATAATATTCACGAATATGTCGAAAAGATCAGACCCAGAATGCCTAATAACATCTGTGTAGCAAATGTTAGTGACCAAGCCGTGTATTTTTAAACGTGGAAGTATTCATGAATTATCGTTAATTTTCACACATTGAAACCTTTCAACATTTGGGAAAGGAAATACCGCTCTTTATGACCGGTCATAAAAATTGCCTGCAAGTGGATTATAACAATGGGCAGCGTATCCTCTGTTCTCATAACTGAAGGAAATCAGCAAAGAAGTATAAAGAAAATTTTTCCACTAAAATTGAAGATCAAGTTAGTCTGTATCCGGTTCTGAAGTCTAGTAATACTGAATACTTTCTTCGTAAGCTTGTATTGTAGGGTGAAAGTTTCAAAACCGTAGTGCCGTGATTTTTTAAAAGTAATTGGCTTGCAGATTTAAATTTTAATATGAATAAGAGACAAGGGACTTTGTTTGATTTTGTTATTAAAAAATCTCTTATTGAAGATTTTTGTGATGCAACAGATAGCGAGTCATCCACCACCAGCCTGCAAAACGATCTCCGGGATGTGCAAAAGGAAGGGGGAACTACCAGCACACAGGAGAAAAAGTCTGCATTCACTTGTAAGTACTTATAATAATATAAATTTTTGGTGATCAGAATGGGTTATGTCAATGAAAATCAGCAGAAATTAATTTAATGATAAATTTAGTTTAATCCTTTATCCAAGTGTGAGCAAACAAAGTTTGCGCCTGAAAGTATCTTCAGGACTGGGGTAAGGTAGTGCAACACCAGGTCGACTCCTTGCAAAGGTGGAGCAAGCTACTAATACTCCTATCTCAGTATCTCCCATAATGTGAAACACATCTCCTTGCGGATATGTCTAATATTATGCATTAAGGGAAGGGCCACTACCCAGACTAGTTTTGACCTTTATTGAGGTCTCTTCAGTGGGAGCCAGAACCAAGTGGAGATACCAGCCAGAAGCATTAGTAAAGTCATCTCTACCTATAGGAGTTGCCAAATGGTGTGCCACTTTTTTAATAAATTACTCTGGATTTAGAGCAAGATGTTGAAAGTTTATTTTTCACTTGGTTAGAATATAGTAAATTTAGTTTAATCCTTTATCCAAGTGTGAGCAAACAATTAATTTAATGTTGTTTATGTTTAATTAATTATTAATTAATGATCAGTTATTAATTAATAAAAAATCAGCTAAATTAACAATTATTTATTAATTAATACATTACAAAATAACCAAGGTGTTCCATGAAAATTTCAGGATTTATGAAGTACTCCGTCGTTGGAAAAAGTTCTCGAAACGCTGACTTATACTACCCCTTTGATGACCCTGGTTTTTTAACCATGGATCATTAAAATAACAGTAACATTCCCCCCCCCCTTGGTGTTGTATCTGTCGTGTTTATTAATAGTGCATAATTCAAAATGTTTAATATACATAAAAGCACAACACATGTATATGATACAGAAGCTGGAGATAGCTATCTGACTCTGTCTGAAATGCATGCAACACAACAGCATAGTAATAGCAGATAGGTGTGTGTGCGTGCGCTAGTGTACATAATTAGCTTGCTTGGTTTGAGTTCTAACTTATTAGTGGTGAATTTTGAAATATAAAAATTAAGATAATGACTCATAATTAAGAGTTTCCTTAATTTTTGTAACCTGTCAAAATAATTTCAGGATTAAAAAAAGTCTGTGCTTGGGAGTGAGGAAAATATTTGCAATTCCAGAAGACTCCTGGCCATTCCCGGAGGGTTGGAAACAGGGGCAGCCTATGTAAATAGATTAATTGCAAAATACTTCCTAGAATTCCTTAAACAGTGTCTCGGATATGAAAGAGATGATAAGAACTTTGGTTTTGTTTTGAGAATTAGTGACTTTGAACTGGTAATCTACTGAATAATTTCTATTTAGGTACTTTTCATGTAAAATTAATTAAGGAAAAATAATATATTTAATATAAAAATAGGATTCGAGGGTGTTTTCCCTGTCCCAGTTGCATCTGAGTTATGATTACTATTTGTGTTTACCCATCTCTGTACAGTCAATTTTCCTATGACACGTGTGTTTGATGCACAAATTTGTTTTATATATATGATAGATAAATAGGGGCATAAAATTGTCAGAATGCAAAATCATGTTAGTTCATATGTGAAGTTTCATTAGGTGAGTGTGCTTTGTGATTCACCTAGTTTTACTAGGTAGTAAAACTAGGTGAATCACAAAATGCTATCCAGCTAAACATCATGATCTGTGGAGGAATACACAAAACACACATACACATCTCATCTTTTCTCCTTCATACCTCAGTATACACATTTGCATTATCGTACAAGTATGTATTCACTATTCTCCCAACTAATCTCTCGGCCACTTTTCTTGGTCAAGTGCTTAATACGGTATTCTAAACATGAGTAAATATCCAATTATAAGAATCCAAGCAGTGAATGAAAAAGGAAAGCCTGAGGTATTGAAGATAAGCTTCAAATAATAAAGCATTTTGAAAGAAATGAGAACATGTGATATCACTAGAGCAAGAGCCTAAATGAATCTGCAAGGTGCAATATCAGACCTCCATGGAGTTAGACTCATTGATGGCAGTGCATCTGCCATGCACAGATACCTCCCTCATATTCTCTGCAGTTGCCATACTCTCAGGCAATACATTCCAATTATTCACCACTATCCGTACGTAAAAAAAAAAACACCTGATTTTCATTTCCTTGCCTACACTCTCATAGAGTTTCCAAGAATAATCTCTGGTCCTCCCTCCACATCTTCCACCATTCTATAAAAACTCCTTCCATGTTAATCTGATTTAAAAAAAAAAAAAAAAAAAAACTCAAGTCTTTCATATCCTTCACCCTTTCTCCTCTTATTCACTAGACTACATATTGTGTTTTCACAACTGTTCTTCAGTATTCCAGAGACTAGAATCTACTTTAGTTAATCACCTCTGGATCCCCTTTCCTTTCCAATATCTCTTCATTCTTTCGAAAAACAAGTAATCAAATCTGTACACAATAGTTCATATTTAGCTTCAGGAACAATTGTGAGTGCTACAAAATTTATTAGAACAAGGATTAAAAAAATACAGTATTTACTGTATTTCATGTGCCAAAATACATTAGGAATTAAAGATGTTTAAAACTGTAATAGCTTTTTGTAGTGTACAGTGTTACCAAATTATAGGTTTTGAATGTTCTACCCTGATCCTATTTTTCCCATAAGCCCTGTTATTTTTATTGTGTGAAATCCTATATAATGCAGTGATTTTTATGAATTCATATACTGTGTTATAGGAGAAATGACAGAACCTATGATTCATGTAGTTCCTTTTATAATCTTTGATATAAAGAGATAAGCAAAGCTTTATTTTTATGGAGCATCCTTGAACCAGAACATGTTTTTTGACTGCAGCTCTTTTTAACTTAAAAAAAATTAATGAAATCATCATGTATAGGTATTATTGCCTGCCTACCTTTGCTGTATTTTTGGTGGTTACAATCTTTAAAATTTGACATTGAAATTGTAAATAGTGATGAACGAATATGATATTAAAAAGAAGAAAAGGAAAGTGGATTGGACATATTCTGAGAGGAAATGGAATCATCAGAGATGCCATCAAAGGAAAAATAGATGGGAAAAGACCCAGAGGAAGAGTAAGGAAAACAATGCTAGATGACATGCTGAATGTACACAACCTTGAAAGAGAAGGCTCAGAACAGAAGAGAGTGGAAGGAAAGTTTTTGCTACTAAGAGAAGAACCTGCATTTGCAGAATACTTAAAAAGAAGAAAATAGTGAGATAGAACTCTGTTGAGTTTTAAAATTTAAAACCTTAGATGTAAGTAAGACAGTCTAAAAGTGTAAAAATGATTAAAGAATATAACTGAAAGATGCAATATGAACAAAGAATAAATTCATGTTACAAGACCTCCAGGAAGAACTATCCCTGATATCCACCAACCTTACCCTGAATGGATTTCCTCGAAGACTCGTCCACAAGATACTTTTCTCTGAACCCCGACAAAGACGACAAGATGATATACGTTATATTTCTACCATCGCCATTCCATACTTAGGGACAGTTTCCAATAAGATTGCTAGACTCCTTAGACCACATAAAATAAGAGTGGCCTTTAAACCTACAGAAATGATTAAACAATTCTTAAGATCTCCAAAAGATAGCCATCCTTTCTCCAAATATGCTGGAGTTTATAACATATTCTGCTCGTGCGGCTTGAATTACATCGGCCAAACTTCAAGGAGCCTTGAAATTAGGCAAAAAGAACACATAGGTGACATCAATAATAACAGAGAAGAAAAATCGGGGTTAGCTTTTCATTTCTCAAGAACGAACCATGCCATAGGGTGGGATAGAAGCACAATTCCTTACATGGAGGAGGACTTCTGCTCCCGGATTTTTAAGGAGGCCACAACAGTTGCCCGCTGTATACAAAACCTTAACAGGAACCAAGGACTAATCTTGCCCGTGATCTGCAAGACCCTTATTAGATCCCTCAACTCGACAGAACTGAATTATAGTGCCAACTATAGAACGTTCCTAAATAACAACAAGTGATATCATGCACGCTCTATACATGTATTGTACGCACTCTATTCTTTGTTTAATATAATTGGAATTGGTTGATTATAGTTTGTAACAGTTTTTTACTTTTTAGTGCCTTACATCAGTTATGTACCCTGAAGAGGCCAACAGCCTTAGTTGGTGAAACTAGTTGTTTATTATATGCACTTGATCAATATAATCCCATTAAAAGTCATTCCAAAGAATAAATTTGGTAATAAATTATATGATATTAATAATAAATAGCATCATAAAACTTGTAAAGATTAAAAGTCAAAATATATTAAAATACTAAAATTCTAGAATGTAATCTTTCATTTATATTTTTATATTTCTACCTTCTGACACCTTCACATTAGTTTTTCAGCAGAAGTAGGCAATAATACCTATACGTGATCATTTCATTATTTTTTTTTAATTTAATATAAAAATAAAGCTTTGCTTATATCTTTTATATAGTACTTTTTGTTCTGTACTGTTTTTAATTAGGCATCAGTTGGTACTCATATTAATCCTCCCCCAACCCACCAAAACATCACTCATTGTTTCTTTATCTTTCTTTATGCTTTACTCAATTTTTGATCTGCTAGTATTAAAAACTACTAATGCTACTTCTGCTAATGTTACCAGCTTTTGCAGTCTGGTTTACTATTGCTACTGGAAGGAAAAGCATCACAACTATTGTAAAATTCTGCTTCATGATTTCTATAGCTGGGTTTTCTGTGATTTTAGAATTCTCAATTCATGATACTCATAGTAATATTGTCATTCTGTGCCCCCACCCCCAGAACTGCCCACGTCATATATATTTCACATAGATATCCTTACTAGCTTATAACGATAGCAAATTGTCTATCAGTCACAAATTACTAACCAAATGACTTTCCTCATCCAGAGGATGATATGCCTGGTAGGAATCTAGGTGCAGGATAGGATATTATAGCACTTGGTAGCAGTGTAGGAGCAAGGTGAAGGTATTTTTCTGACTACAAAATACATGCAGTTCCCAATTTATGTAAATTTGGACTTGCACATATTATTTTGAAAGTACTAGAAAAAATTGTGAATTATAAAAATTGTACTTTGCCCACCTATGTTATTTGCATACAATCTGACAGTGGCCTTCTGCAAAACAGACAGTCTTCATTGGGCATACATGCACTTTCCTCAGTCTTACTTTTAAAATGGATGAGTTGTATCTGCATATTTTCGTTGTTTGCATATTATGTATTTTGAATATTTGTGTGGATGCTAATGCCTCACTGTTCTTAAAAGTCCAAGGAAAAAGAGATGATGCATTAGCCTATTATTATTAGATTATGAAAGTCACTAAACAAAAGTCATGGGAAGACTGTTAAAAATATAGAAGGTAAATATCAAGAAGGTAGCAAAATGTTCTGGAGACAGTTGAAAAAGCTTAGAAATGGAGGAAAGAGTACTGTAAAAGGAATCAGAGATGATAAAGGTAATGGCATGTAAACTGAAGATAAGGATATCTTGGATGTCTGGAGTAATTATTTTGAAAAACTGTTAAATGAAACAAGCAGTGACAGAACCATGGTAGAAAATTTTCAAGAGGAATGCAAACCGGAGTACATATCAATACTTGATAGAAAAAGCTGTCAGAAACTTGAAGTGTGGAAAGGCAGCTTGAAGTAGATGATATTTGACCAGAAATGCTCAAATATGGAGACATAAAAGATTAAATTTAATATAATTCAGAGGACCTCTGATGAGGTCCTCTGAATGAAGCTCTACTCCAATCATCTATTCCAGATGATTGGAGTAGAGCTCTTATAGTTCCCATCTATAAGAAAGGTAATAAAGCTGAATGTGAGAATTACAGAGGAATTTCTCTGCTTAGTGTGCCAGGTAAGATTTATGTAAGTATACTTGAAAAGAGGTTGAGAAAGATTGTGGAAGATAAGCTGGGAGAAGAACAAGCTGGATTCAGGCCAGATAGAGGTTGTCAGTATCAGATTTTCACTTTACAAGAAATAATTGAGAAATATGACATATGGGAATATGTCAGATGTTTAGATCCTTGTCATATGAGAATATGACAAGGATATCTGAACTTAAGTAGATCTGGAAAAGGCATATGACAAGGTGTCCAGGAAAAGCTTTTCAAAACATTCAATTATATGAGGTAAGTGGAACATTATACAGAACAATATTTAAGTTGTAAGTCAGCAGTTAGAATTAAGGGAATACAGGAAGATGGTTTGATGTAAAATCAGCTGTAAGACAAGGATGCACATTATCTCCACTTTTATTCATCATATATATGGATCACATAATGATAGAAAGTAGTATCAAGCCTGATATTAGAATTGGAGATATCAAACTTAACTCTTTGCTTTATGCAGACAATGTGGTACTCCTAAACAGATCCAGTGCAAGTCTCCAGGATTCCCTAACTAACTAAATCAAATAACAGTTGTAACAAATTTGGCATAAAAATCAGCAATAAAAATACCAAAACTATGAAAATAAACAGGAGCATAGAAAACTTCAGCTGCATTCTGAATGGAGATCCTATAAAACAAGTAAAATATATCAGCTATTTAGGCACAGTTTTTAGTGAAAAGGGTAAGTTAAATCTGGAAATAGACAATATAATTAAGCATAGCTGGTATGGTGGGTATCCAGTTTAATAAATTTATGTGGAATAAGAGATTCGCCAAACTAGCAGTATACAAGAATGTTCAAACCAGTTTTAAGTTATGGATCTGAGAGTTGGGTTAGAAATAAAGCACTTGATCAAAGATTGGAGACCACAAATATGAAGATTCTGAGAAAAATTAGGGATATGAACACATGGCAGCCTCATATTAAAAATGAAGATATTTGAAAGGAACTCGACATTATTAGCATTCGAGAATGTGTGAGCAGAGCTAATCTAAGATGGTATGGCCATTTAAATAGAATGGGCAAGGAGTGGTTAGCAAAACAGGTATTCAATGCCAAAATAGCAGGAAAAAACCCAGAGGAAGACCAAGGTCTAGGTGGATTGATTCAGTCAGAAATGCCTTAGAAGAATGAAATGTTAGACATGACATTATTGGAGTGTTGACAAGTAATAGACTAATTTGGAGGAAAATTGTTGATACTAGATTACTAATAGTGCAAACTTGATCGTGTAGTTCTGTCATAGTAGCCTGAAAACCCCTTTGTGTGTGTGTGTATGTGTTTCAGGAAATTGATGTTCAAGTTTGCAGAATGTAACTCTTAGGTAAGTTGGAGTCTGTCTGTATTTCATCCCTATCAGCTTTGCAAGTGCTAGGTGATATACTTTGTGGTTAGTTATGTTAGTGGACCCTAGATGGCATAGTGAAATAAGTAGTGTTAAACAGTGAGCTGAGTGGTGTAGAGTACCTATCCTTGATTACTCCCTGTTGGTATTATGTAATAATATAAAATATAGAGCAATGAATGTTGATTTTGAGTAAAGCCTTATTCATTTGAATTTAAAGGAAAAAAATTAAATTGAGGTCAGAAAATCAAATATGTCAAAAGTAGGCACAGTTTTTAGTGAAGATGGTAAGTTAAATCTGGAAATAGACAACAGAGTAAGCATGGGGATAAAACACTAAACATAAGTGGAAAAGCATATCTTATGGAGGTTTCATAAGAGACTACAGAAAATAAGCAAGAAGTGCAGATATTCAAAATTTAGATTTCAGTACATTATTTCACTTTTTTTTATGTAATAAAACCACATTTAAAAAAAACTGAAAAGAGTAAAATAAACTTGTTAAATTTGTCATTGTTGTAAAAGTATTTCACATTTAATTTCAGCTGCACAAGATATGGTGAAATGGGCAGCAAGTGATGAAAATAGAGCAATTCAGGTAGGTTATATCATTTATTTTGCAGTTATGTATTTTCCAGTTCTTATTTTACTGAATTTTATGTTCAGAGTTAGTTAATTTTGTGAAAATCATCTTCGGAGCCACTAAAATTTTTATACCTTCATATTAGCATTTCTGGTCAAATATATAACTGCCAAATGTGTATATATATAACTCTTTCACCATGCTGTTACTACTTGTTCCATTTATCAGTCTTTCAGAGTTATTTTTGATTCCTTTAATAGTCCTCTTTCCTCCAATTCCAAGCTTTTTCAGTCTCCTCCAGAATAATATGCCACCTTCCTGATATTTATTTCTATGTTCTTATTAGGTCTTACCATGACTTTAGTTTAGCTACTTTAATGCAGTGCTTCACTTTCTTGCAGTTTTCTCTGTATTCTATTCTCTGAGTACATTCCGACTTACTCAGAATGTACTCAGAAAAAAAAAGTAGACTCAGAGAAAATCAGAACTCCACCATAGAGTTCTGATTTTTTGTCTCTACAAACAATCTTACCATATGCCTCTTTGGCTAAATCAATGTTTTTTTTTCAAAAGTCCTGCCACTGAATCTCTATGGTTTGGTTCTTGTTTTTAGTCTTTCCTTTTTTCTTGAATAATATTTGTGTGTACAGTTTACCTCTGAAAGCTGCTCAACTTTGATTCTTTGTAAAATTTCTTACATGTTTCTTTTCTGTATTATATTCAGTTTTATTTTGCTGTGCTATACTGCTATCACTATGCTATTATTGATAGTGAACACTTCCTATTTCAAATCTTCTGTATACTCTTTTTTACCTGAAAAAAAAAAAAGGTATCACTATCAACAATAGCATAGTCAATGAGACTTTTATTTCTTTGTGAATTTATGCACATTTAGAACAGTATTAGTGATGACTAATCCATGTCCTGAACAGAAATCCAGCAGGTTTTTACCATTATCATTAGCTTTGCTCTTTTCTCCAAATTTTCCAAAACATTTCTGTCTCTGGTGATCATTTCTTTCTCTGCTGCATAGATCTCCAACAATGACCAACTTTCCTTTTTCTTTCTGTCTGCTGCCTTCTTTAATGCCTTGAAAACTTTCTTCACTTTTTTTCTTAGTAGGACTTTCTGTAGGACCATATGCACAAATTGGTCTCATTGTCCAATTCCTCATTCTGATATATGCAATGCTTATTCTTATAAGAATTGAATAAGTTCCAAAGTTAGAGGGATACTTATTCTTCTAACTCTGAACACCACATTCTCTCTATCTGCTCATGGGCATTAACATACTGGTCATTTTTTACATATGGCTCCAGCCCACAAAAGAATTTTTTGTAAATCTGTAGTACATTCATACCATAGGTAAGCTAATTTTTTTTTTTTTTAATTATTAATTTTATATTTTTTTTTTACGTAGAAACCCTACTTCAGAGACCAAACACGGAACTTTTTCAAGCCACTTCAGGGCTCCAATAGGCAGGATGGCGATCTCGCAGTGAAATCCAGTCTTTCTCCTCAGAACTCTGATGAAGATATCTGTTCACAGCACCACCTTATCAAGAAAATTTTTTCCTTACAAGTTAGTGTTCTCTTCAGCAGTATAGTTACCTGATTCAATGGCTTTAACCACCTTGGCAGTGTGGTCTCTGAACTTTTACTCAGTGTCTGTTACAATCTCCAAGTCTCTAGCTTCATTGACTACTTGTAGCAAGTTTCCATTAATATGCTACTCTGCTTGCAGTGTCTTTTGTCCATTATGTATATAATCTTATATTTAGAAATATTAAACTGACACTCATTTTAGTCTTTTCAAGTCAACCTATAGGAATTCTGTATCAGATGTCTCTTAGCACTTGCCCCAACTTATCATCAGAAAACAACTGGATATCACCCTTTAGTCCATTCCAAGTATCATTAATGCAAAGTTGAACAATAGCCAAATACAGAATCCAGTGGCCACCTTCTTTCTGTTAGAATTAGCACCTCTATACATTACTTTCTGAATACCTCTCAGTCAGCCTATCTATCTCAAAAGTTTGTTGTGTATGCAGATATATCCATTTCAGTTTTTATAACAACCTTGAATGTAGAATGCTGTCACATGCCATGGCAAGATAGTTGTATATTCATTTCCCTTATGTAACTATGGTGGCACTCTGTTATAGAACATAGCAGGTTGGTAAAGCAAGTCCTGCCTTTAATAAAATTTAACATGCTGTTCTATATAGAGAAACCTGGTTCTATCTTTCCACCTCTGGATGTGACTCCTAATCATCTCCAAAATCTTGATCACTACACCAAAGATAAGTCTATAATTTGCATCAGTTTTTTGCTCAACCTTTATAGATCAGATTATCTTGCTCTCCTTCCACTCATTAAGAATCATATGCTTTAACACTGAAGTTGAGCAACCAAATTAGGGGCATTACTATTTTTTTGCATGTTTCTTCAGCACCTATGCTGATATCTCCTGCCAATCAGACTGGTGCATTTGAATCAAGCTCCAGCAATAGTTTTAATACCTCTAGCATACCTGGAATGTATATCTTATTGAAGCAAAATTGGCTATTTCTAGTAGATCTGTCATCCACCAGATGACAATCCACTTCATTATACACATTTGCCAAGGATATTCTTCCACTCCCGTGTGATTTGTTTTTTTCTCTTTCATCTGGAAATGCAGTCAAATATTGCTTCTTGCAAACATCTATTGAATACTTCCTATATGCTATTGATTTCTCTAAGATGTCATTTCAAGTACTGAGGCACTACTTTGTGCTGCCTACTCAGTATGTAAATTCCCTGTATATCACTTCATAGTCAGATCTCTCACATGCATTATCACTTCCCTTATCAAAATTGTATGATCACTCTCATCAGAGTCATAAGTCAGCTCATTTATAGGCAGACTAGCTGAAATACTCATTCTTTGAACAATGAGAGTTTACAATAATATGGACTAATTAATAAACAAAATATTTCTTTATGTTATAGCCAAAGCCTTTTTATAAATTACATTAAGTATTTTCCCTCCTCCAGAGCACATATGTGAAGATCTTTGCTTTGCTTTGTGACTTGTCAATGGTCATCATGAGGGATACTCTGACCTCAAACTCTAGATATTTAAATTCAAAAGCATAGTTGATTGGAATTGTTGGGATGCAGTAGATGAAACAAAAGACTCGCCCTCTCCTGAGCCATTCAGTATCATCACTTCTATAATGTTCATACGGAGAGCTTTTATGTGTAACCAAGTATTGTTGCACAAAGTTGGTGCTCTCAAGTTTCTCACAACAGATGATTGGCGACATGATTTTGAAGCTAATTTTATCTCCAATATCACAAGAGCATCACAAAATTTGAAAATTCTGCTATGTAGTCAATTGCATCATCCTAATTTTAGGTCATTTCCTGTGATTCATATCTTCTTAGTATTATGCATAGATCAATTGTTCCTGATCATTCTCGGAAGTCAGTATGGTGTGTTCATAAAATGAAGCTAGATTTATTTGCAGTATCAGAAACATCAGATCAAATATGTCAAAATGGTGGATCACGTAACCAGTTGCCTAAGACATACCCAAGATTACACTAAGCATATCCCCAAAATTTCAAGATATCAGTTCAGCTTTTTTGTATGATGCATGAACAAACTGATATCATTTCAACTTTATTTATATAGATTACCAGCACTATCACATGATGCAGTGTTCTTGTGCTACATGTGTCTTCCATCGGATGCTGTTTAAGATGGTTATCTCTGAGTAATTTTATAAATTATTTTTCCCTGACCTGGATGCTTTCTCCTCCCACAGCTGAAATTATCCTTAATGATGATTCTCTTTGTATTCATAAGATTGGTCTATTTAGCTGTTCAGTCTTCTTTATAGGCATGATTCTAGTTATCAGCACCCATTCATATATTTTGTCTTGTTCATTTCTATCCCACACTACCTCCATTGTTTTACTATGTAAACATAGTTATCAGCTTATCAGTATCTTTGTGGATGTGTGATACTGTGAGCATGCGTTATTTTATTT
Source organism: Typopeltis vanoorti (assembly GCF_054136105.1). Taxonomy (NCBI): domain Eukaryota; kingdom Metazoa; phylum Arthropoda; class Arachnida; order Uropygi; family Thelyphonidae; genus Typopeltis; species Typopeltis vanoorti. The sequence continues at coordinate 40,901,850 of NC_143550.1, forward strand.
TATTTCTTTTTCATGGGAGAACAAATTTAAAATAGTTTATTAAATCAATCATTTAAATAATCTCAGTTTAGTCATAATGTCTTCTTATGAAGGAAAACCTTAGCATTTAGGTTAATATGATAATATCTACGTAAGCAAATATTTGTTAACAATGCTTTACTGAATATTCATATATTCCTCCAATCGGTAGTGTCTAGTATAGACTTGGATTGCTAATTTGCTTTCCTTAAGGTTTCCATATCCTCTAATCTGTTAAAACTACTTCATGAAAGAATCATTTGAAAGAAAGTGGCAATTAATATGTTAATGGCTGTAATTTAATGCTGTATTTAGATACTATTAGAATGAAAAATATTCATTACGAGAAATTTATTTTAACATATATCATTGGTCTGTTCTATGTTCTGTGTGATTAAAAACTTTTCTCACAATTAAAAACAAAAAATTCTAGTGCTGGTATTATTTGGTAATTTGGACTTTTCATATTACTTTTAATATATTTTTAGGATATAATGAGCCAGTTGGCTGAGTTGAATGCAATGTGGACTGATGTCCAGAAAGACTTCATTGGTAAGTATAATCTTTAGCTTCCATTTTAAAAATGGAGGGTATACTATGTTGAAATAAATATTGTGCGAGGACTATTTCAAGAAACCTTAAATTGCATACACCTCCAGTGATCTGTGAGCCCTTATTTCAGATCATATTTCACCTTTCCAGATATATTCTCCACCAGTTTGTGATGAGTTGTGCATTTGGACCATTTTTTGTTCAACATGGCACGATCACAAATTCATGTACCATTGTTAGATGCACTGTTCTGTACCTTATGTACCCTATGTATGCCCCAAAGGTACTTTAGGTGTTCTCTTGTGTTGAAATCAGGACACTGGCAGGCCACTTTGTTCCATTAAAACTTTCACATGTAGAAAACATTGCACATCCCTTGGCATTCATCCTTTCTGGAATTACACTTAATGCTCTAAGCCAGAGTTTCCCAAATTATGTTCTGCGGAAAGTGAATAAGTGTTCCATGAAAAATGATCAAAATTGATATCAGCCTGGAAATGGTGTTAAATGCTGTGACAAGTTCAAACATGTTTGAAAATCAGGTGCTCTTCACTTTGCATGTGGATTATGCTATTAAGGCCAGCGTGTGCTGGCCTTGACTCAGCTGCCCACAGTTGTCAACACCTCCAAGCGTGAGTGAAGTATGGAGATATCTGTCTTTGGCGATAGTGTGCACTTAGCTTTACATTGAATACATAACCGATGATACTCGACTCTAACCAAGTGTTCCTTTAAAATTTCAGGATTTGTGAAGTATTCCCGACCTAGGAAAAGTTTGAGAAACTCTGCTCTAACAATTCCAAGTAAAGGCTCTAGAAAGCAATTCCAGGAAAAGCACCTTTATCATCCATCTTCACATTTAGAATGGTGCACTTGGATATATAACATCTCCCAAGCTTGCCACTTCACACTTATCTGTCTATTTCATTAAAAAAAAAGTAGCTTGATTTTTGCTTTGTGTCATAGATTTTTAGTGTTTTGTGGACCACAAGCATAGGTTCAGTTGTTTATTTCTATTGTTTGGTTTATTGTGCATGTGTCCTTCTCTAGAAACCAAGATTGAGAAGGAGTGCAACTTACTAGTAAATTGCACTCCTTGTTGATTGATTTCACATAAGTGGTGAGCTTTCTGTACTTCCCTTCTAAGCATCCTTTGATATTAGCTTTCTGTGCATTTTTTGTCAGAGGTGGCACCAACACAAATGAAAAGAATTTGAAGCTCTGCAAGAAATTAAAAACAACAACAGAATAGTAATTACCAAAGTGCAATTACTAAACCAAATACACGGGTAAGCTTGTCTCCTCACTTGTCCCACTGTTAAATTGTGAATGAAGCTATGTTATGTAATTTATTTTTTTTTTATTCACATTTAACATTGCTTATTAAATATTAATCATGACTTATATAAAATTATTTATTAGTCCTTAATTGAGAATTACTAATTAAATATTTAATTAAAACCTGATCTACTATTAATTTATGAAATAATAAAATGTATAGAATTCTGTATAACCAAATATATATGATGTAACGTAAAGTGTTATTTTATATTTAACTGTATACGTAATCGAAAGGTTGATGAAGTAGCTTAAATATTATGTTGTTCTTATTTGTAAAATATTTAATGTTATGTAATCACAAATGTAGTAGTAACAGAGCATACATTACATTAGCGAAATGTTTACGTTTAGTCTGTTGTCATGGAGACGCACGCGTAAACATCCACGAGTGAAGAGAGCGTGGCGTTCGAACGTAAGGTGGGAGTGAAGGTCAGATAGATAGAGAGAGATAGGGAGAAAGCAGAAAGAGTAGGGAGAATATAGATAAGACAGGGAAGGGAGAAGAATTATTATTAAGGAGTGAGGAGAGAGTTTTGCGGAACCAGAACCTATAAGTAGTGAAACATAAAGTTTAATGTTATAAGCGTAATCTGCTGTTGTTATGAAGAAAGGTTGATGCCGTAATCAGATAAAAGGAAACTGGACAGTCAATGCGAAAATTCTGATTAGTTCCAGTTAATCTGGATTACAATTAAATTCTATGTTGCCCTAGGAAAAGGTTATATTGATTACTTGGAGAAAAGTGAACAGGAAAAGATATTAGTACCTAATTACCAGTTGTTTGGAATAGTGAAGTGCGACTTACAGTAATACAGTTTGAACTATGGAGAATATTTGTTATGTGTGTTCCGCTAATGTTAATTAAGTTAATTCATAAGTGCTCTCTCAATAATTTGATGTATTGAAGAATTTGTCTGGTAAGAGTAGTCGTATAAGTTTCTCTATTCTAGCATTAACTGTAATATATCTCCGATGCTCAAGATCCGGGAATATATTTGCTTTGAATATAGCTTACGTAGTTTATTGCCTGCTGTGAATATAAACATTGAGCTGATAGATTTGTGAAGACTGATTAAATGTGAAATTGTTATATTAACTTGAGATAAGAAGATTTGTGTTTGTGAGACTGTGAATAGTATATGAAAGTTAGAACATTGAATTAGTATCAGTGACCTAAGAAGATGTGTTAAGTTAATTGTATAGTTCCATTTTAAAATAGAGTTCTTGTACTGTATTTGTTAACCATATCATATATTAAATGTTTTATTTTGTTGATCTAAATATTGTGTTTGCCTGAATTCCTTATTATTGCACCGTTCATAAATATTCGAATCTTGCGGGAACCCCAAGTAAAAATGATAATAGATGATTCGGCCTAATGAGATGACTGTTGACTTAATTTAGAACTGATCCTACTATTTATATAGACTAATCTAAGAATAGGGTGGCGCAGTATAAATATAAATTTCCCTACTTTTGGATCGGTGATCACTTCGCAATTGGTTATTTTAATTATAAAAGTGACTTGAAACTAGATGGTGAGTTAGAACACGACAGGAAGAAAGCCGTCGCGACAAAATTTTTTTTTTTTTTTTTTTTTTTTTTTTTTTTTTTTTTTTTTTTTTAGATCAACAAAATAAAACATTTAATATATGATATGGTTAACAAATACAGTACAAGAACTCTATTTTAAAATGGAACTATACAATTAACTTAACACATCTTCTTAGGTCACTGATACTAATTCAATGTTCTAACTTTCATATACTATTCACAGTCTCACAAACACAAATCTTCTTATCAAGTTAATATAACAATTTCACATTTAATCAGTCTTCACAAATCTATCAGCTCAATGTTTATATTCACAGCAGGCAATAAACTACGTAAGCTATATTCAAAGCAAATATATTCCCGGATCTTGAGCATCGGAGATATATTACAGTTAATGCTAGAATAGAGAAACTTATACAACTACTCTTACCAGACAAATTCTTCAATACATCAAATTATTGAGAGAGCACTTATGAATTAACTTAATTAACATTAGCGGAACACACATAACAAATATTCTCCATAGTTCAAACTGTATTACTGTAAGTCGCACTTCACTATTCCAAACAACTGGTAATTAGGTACTAATATCTTTTCCTGTTCACTTTTCTCCAAGTAATCAATATAACCTTTTCCTAGGGCAACATAGAATTTAATTGTAATCCAGATTAACTGGAACTAATCAGAATTTTCGCATTGACTGTCCAGTTTCCTTTTATCTGATTACGGCATCAACCTTTCTTCATAACAACAGCAGATTACGCTTATAACATTAAACTTTATGTTTCACTACTTATAGGTTCTGGTTCCGCAAAACTCTCTCCTCACTCCTTAATAATAATTCTTCTCCCTTCCCTGTCTTATCTATATTCTCCCTACTCTTTCTGCTTTCTCCCTATCTCTCTCTATCTATCTGACCTTCACTCCCACCTTACGTTCGAACGCCACGCTCTCTTCACTCGTGGATGTTTACGCGTGCGTCTCCATGACAACAGACTAAACGTAAACATTTCGCTAATGTAATGTATGCTCTGTTACTACTACATTTGTGATTACATAACATTAAATATTTTACAAATAAGAACAACATAATATTTAAGCTACTTCATCAACCTTTCGATTACGTATACAGTTAAATATAAAATAACACTTTACGTTACATCATATATATTTGGTTATACAGAATTCTATACATTTTATTATTTCATAAATTAATAGTAGATCAGGTTTTAATTAAATATTTAATTAGTAATTCTCAATTAAGGACTAATAAATAATTTTATATAAGTCATGATTAATATTTAATAAGCAATGTTAAATGTGAATAAAAAAATAATAAATTACATAACATAGCTTCATTCACAATTTAACATAGGCTCACCCTTTCTTTGAAAAATTTTTATTATAAGAAAAATTTTTCTTTTTACACTAGGCTCCTTTAAAAAAAACTGGATTACATATTTCCTTTTCGATTTCTCAAGTAATACCAAGTTTTACTGAAACTTGGTTCCTTATTATGATTTGTGCCTTTATTCTCTTTCACATTATCAACAATTCTCTTATTACTATTATCATCAATTTCTGTATGTCTTCTAAGTTTGTAGTATAGGATTCTCTTCTTTGAATTAAATTCACGTTCTCCATTATTAGAGTTAAGTTTTTGTTGTCCCACAACTTGGTGGTTTGTTCTATGATATAGATTAGACATTTTACCAAAATTGACTTCAACCTTTAGTTTACTATTAGTGGTAACTTCTGATTTGGGTTTTGTCACTACTACTTTTTGCTCATCAGTAAGAAGAGGAGTATCAGATTGAATGTCTACATGAGAGTTATCACCACTATCTCTATTAGATGATTGATTCACAGCTGATTTTTCTTCAGTGGATGGTCCTGATTCAAGTGGCAATCTAAGCTGTTTTGTTTGATACTTGGACTTATCATAATTATGAATTTCATTTCTTCTAGTACATCTCCTTTTGTTCATCAGGGTTATTTCCTCCTTAGAAAAGTCACAAGAAAATTTATATCTTGCTAGGAAGTTTGTTCCCAAGATAATGTGAGAATCTAGATTGGAAGTAGTGGGGACAACAAGTAGGTCTTGCCACACATACAGTCCAAATTCTGGTAGGTATATTCTAGCTCGAACCTTTTCATACGCTACGAAGTTTGGATTTGAAAGAGTAGTAATTTTTACAGGTTGTCTAAGTTTGGCAATACTATTCCTTAACTTATATCTTATACTTTGGAGATAGTCCTTTCTATCTCCAAATTTCTTTGTCGCGACGGCTTTCTTCCTGTCGTGTTCTAACTCACCATCTAGTTTCAAGTCACTTTTATAATTAAAATAACCAATTGCGAAGTGATCACCGATCCAAAAGTAGGGAAATTTATATTTATACTGCGCCACCCTATTCTTAGATTAGTCTATATAAATAGTAGGATCAGTTCTAAATTAAGTCAACAGTCATCTCATTAGGCCGAATCATCTATTATCATTTTTACTTGGGGTTCCCGCAAGATTCGAATATTTATGAACGGTGCAATAATAAGGAATTCAGGCAAACACAATATTTAGATCAAAATTTGACAAATTCAAAAAAAAACTTTATCTTTGCCTGATTTCTGATTACAACCAGTTCATTGTGATCTATTCAATTTACCTTTTAAATTTTCAGGGAGCAATTTCACAATTATTATTACCAAGTTAAATTAAATCTGTTAATTTACAGCTGTTAAATTACTTTTTATCAATTAAATCACATCTTGTCGGCTGCGCCATTTGTCGCGACGGCTTTCTTCCTGTCGTGTTCTAACTCACCATCTAGTTTCAAGTCACTTTTATAATTAAAATAACCAATTGCGAAGTGATCACCGATCCAAAAGTAGGGAAATTTATATTTATACTGCGCCACCCTATTCTTAGATTAGTCTATATAAATAGTAGGATCAGTTCTAAATTAAGTCAACAGTCATCTCATTAGGCCGAATCATCTATTATCATTTTTACTTGGGATTCCCGCAAGATTCGAATATTTATGAACGGTGCAATAATAAGGAATTCAGGCAAACACAATATTTAGATCAACAAAATAAAACATTTAATATATGATATGGTTAACAAATACAGTACAAGAACTCTATTTTAAAATGGAACTATACAATTAACTTAACACATCTTCTTAGGTCACTGATACTAATTCAATGTTCTAACTTTCATATACTATTCACAGTCTCACAAACACAAATCTTCTTATCTCAAGTTAATATAACAATTTCACATTTAATCAGTCTTCACAAATCTATCAGCTCAATGTTTATATTCACAGCAGGCAATAAACTACGTAAGCTATATTCAAAGCAAATATATTCCCGGATCTTGAGCATCGGAGATATATTACAGTTAATGCTAGAATAGAGAAACTTATACAACTACTCTTACCAGACAAATTCTTCAATACATCAAATTATTGAGAGAGCACTTATGAATTAACTTAATTAACATTAGCGGAACACACATAACAAATATTCTCCATAGTTCAAACTGTATTACTGTAAGTCGCACTTCACTATTCCAAACAACTGGTAATTAGGTACTAATATCTTTTCCTGTTCACTTTTCTCCAAGTAATCAATATAACCTTTTCCTAGGGCAACATAGAATTTAATTGTAATCCAGATTAACTGGAACTAATCAGAATTTTCGCATTGACTGTCCAGTTTCCTTTTATCTGATTACGGCATCAACCTTTCTTCATAACAACAGCAGATTACGCTTATAACATTAAACTTTATGTTTCACTACTTATAGGTTCTGGTTCCGCAAAACTCTCTCCTCACTCCTTAATAATAATTCTTCTCCCTTCCCTGTCTTATCTATATTCTCCCTACTCTTTCTGCTTTCTCCCTATCTCTCTCTATCTATCTGACCTTCACTCCCACCTTACGTTCGAACGCCACGCTCTCTTCACTCGTGGATGTTTACGCGTGCGTCTCCATGACAACAGACTAAACGTAAACATTTCGCCAATGTAATGTATGCTCTATTACTGCTACATGAGTGATTACATAACATTAAATATTTCACAAATAAGAACAACATAACATTTAAACTACTTCTTCAACTTTTTGATTACGTATACAGTTAAATATAAAATAACACTTTACGTTACATCATATATATTTAGTTACCATAAATTTTACACATATCATTATTTAATATATTAACAGTAGGTTAAGAATAGAATAAATAATTAAATACTAATTCTTAATTAAGGAATAATAAATAATTTTATATAAATCATGATTAATATATAATAAGCAATGTTAAATGTGAATGAAAAAATAATTTACACAACATGGTTTCATTCACAATTTAACAACACCATCCTTTCCCAACAATATGGGATTATAAAAACCCTATATAACTGAGCAACATTAATCAGTTCTGATAGCAGTGACTATGTTCTCAGCACTTTCTTAGCCAATGTCTACAATTTGCAAAAAATCCAAAAATATTAAAACCTTGTAACTGCAACCCCTCCCCCCTTCAGAGCAGAGATTACTCAAAATCTATCACCATTCCATATCCCAGGTACCTCCAAAAAATTAACAAAAATCCTCAGGAAATACAACCTTACAACCATTTACAGACCACATAAAAAATTGACATCCCTCATCTGCTCTACCAAAGACCAGCCACATTCCCTAAACTTACCAGGTGTCTACCATATCCCTTGCAGTTGCAAACTGTCCTACTATGGCCAAACAGGCAGGACAGCCAATATCAGAATTTCTGAACATAAGGACTACATCCAGTTCCACCATTACAGTCACTCAGGAATTGTTGACCATGCTTTGGACACCTACCACAGGATATGCTAGAAGGCCATTACACCACAGCAAATATAAATATGAGAGGCTACTCCTCAAATCTGCCTCAGCCCTAAGAAAATTTCCAAACCTCAACAAATTCAGGTACATGAGACTGCCTCTCAGCCCAGTGGCCAAGACCACTCAATCTAGCCCATTATGGGGATAAATTTAGAACTCTAGGCCCGAATTTTGTTGACTTTCTTCATCCTCATATCACCATTCTTGTGATCCCTGATGATGGCAATGTAACATTGCCAAAATTAATGAAAGTTATTATAATTAATATTTTGTTATGTATTATTTCCTGAAAAACAATAGTTATGAGTAACCAACATATAAGCCTACCTACCAGAATTTGGCAACCTAATGTGTGCATTGTATGATAACATCTCTTTCATAGTCGAAGTTCGCCATCTGCCAGTTACTGTATTCAACATATAAGGCCAATTCTATGGATATCTCTTTTTGGTAGCATGCCCACATATGATAACAGGAATAATGCAGTCAGTGTCTCATTCAAAAACTGGATAACCACATACTTATTTTGACATAGTGTATGTTATCATATTCATGCAAATATTTTGTGATTTCTAGAGTGGGTAGTTTTTTTATATGTATTGTGCTGTTAAGTTGTTTTAATTGGGACTTCAGGAAATAGTATTGAGAAATCTGTTTTTATTCATGTTGCTGAAATAAAAAAAAAAAAACAGCAAAAAACTTAACCTGGTGCCACTCAGAAGTTCTAATCTAAGATGGATTTTAAAAAAATTAAACCAAAAAAAAAGAAGAGAGAGGAGAAAATAACTACAGCTCTTCAACTGACTGGAAGAAGATGATGCTTCTTCCACTTACTGCATTAAATTGAGGTACCACATGATTATGAATAACAGCAGGATCAAAAAAAAAAAAAAAAAAATTATAATAATATTAAATATCAGTGCTTCTATGTTCTGTTGTGGGATAGCTGCCTTTATAATAAAGGAACTTTTAATAGAAGAAGAAGAAAGCCATAGTTTTGCTAACTTGAATAACAGAGGTGATAATGTACATCCTTGTCTGACACCAGATTTAACATTAAATCATCTCCCTGTACTTCAATTCTAACTGCTGACTTACAACTCAAATAAATACTAAGTATTGCTAGATATAACACCCCATGGACACCATATAATTTTAGCGTATTGACTAGCTTCCCCTCTTGGCACCTTGTCATATGCCTTTTCCAGATCGACAAAACTTAAATACAGATCTTTGTTATATTAACCTGATTTCTCAACTATTTGTCATAAAGTGAAGATCTGATCCTGACAGCCTCTATTTGGCCTGAATCCGGCTTGTTCTTCACCAAGCTTCTCTTCCCCAATTCTTCTCAACCTTTTCTCAAGTATACTGGCATAAATCTCACCAGAAACACTCAGTAAAGAAATACCTCTGTAATTCTCACAATCAGTTTTATTTCCCTTTTTATATATGGGTAATATGAGAGCTCTACTCCAATCATCTGGAATTCGTCCTTCTCTCCAGACCCTCTGAACTATTCAGTGTAGCTACTGTAAAACTTTTATACCTCCATACTTGAGCATTTCTGGTCTAATATCATCTACTCCAGCTGCCTTTCCACATTTCAGACTTTTGATGGCTTTTTCTTCTTCAAGCATGGATATGTATTCCTGATTGCATGCCTGGGCAGTGTTTTTTATCACTGTGCTGTCATCACTGCTAGTTTCATTTAGGCATTTTTCGAAGTAATTACTCCATACTTCAAGGATATCTTTTTCTCCAGTTTTCATATCACCTTTATCGTCTCTAATTTCTTTTACAGCACTCTTTCCTCCATTTCTGAGCTTCAACAACCTCCAGAATATCTTGCCACCTTCTTGATATTTATTTTCTATGTTCTTACCAAAGTCTTCCCATGACTTTTGTTTAGCTAGTTTTACACAGTGTTTAGTTTTCTTACATTTGTCTCTGTATTCTCTAAGAGCACAAGCTGACTTATTTGTCAGGAACTTTTGATATGCTTTCTTCTTTTCCTTCACTGTCTCTTTAACTTCCTGTGTCCACCAGGGAGTTCTGATTTTTCTATCCTTGCAGACAACCTCACTACATGCCTCTCTGGCAGAATCAATCAATGTTTTCTTCAGAGCTTACCACTGACTCTCCAAGGTTTGATTCCTGTTCTCAAACTCTTTCATTTTTTCTTGAATAATGTTTGTATATTTTAGTCTACAGTTCATATCTGAGAGCTGCTCAACTTTTATTTGCTTTAAAACTTTCTTACATGTTATTCTTTTCAATATGAAATTCAATTTTATCCTGCTTAAGACTAAATGGTGATCACTTACAATTTCAAATCCTCTGTACATTCTGGTGTCCTGCAACAGAGAGAAAACATCACTATAGTATGCTTAAGAGATCTTCGCTTGGACACTTGCTAAGAATAGTTGATTCATGCTGAAGGGGAGAAAGAAATGAAGAACATACGAATTGGTCGCCAACACGTGAAATCATTTCCTTTATAGGTAAAATTTTCCAACTGTTATACAAGCAACATAGTTAACTACAGTGATCATGAAAGAGAAGTTAATTTTCTGACGTGTAATAATAAACAACTCATCCCACAATACGGATTGATTACCCTATTATCGGAATGGATTCTCCTTCTGTTGATATGCGCAGGAGTGTCGAAGGGTCTCGAATCTGTGGGCATATGCCCACAGATTCGAGACCCTTCGACATCTATATCAGCAATAATATAGTCAATGAGACTTTTCTTATACTTTGCCTCTTCTCTCCATGTGAATTTGTGCACATTTTTATGTTGTAACATGGTGTTAGTAATAATCAGTTCATGCCCTGAGCAGAAATCAAACAGATATTTGCCATTATTATTAGTTTTGCTCTTTTCTCCAAATTTTTCCAAAATATTTTTGTATGTCTGACAATCATTTCCTATTCTGCTATTTAGATCACCAACAAGGACCAACTTTTCCTTTTTCATTGTGTCAGTTGCATTTTCTAAAGCCTCAAAAAATTCTTCCACTTCTATCTTAGTAGAACCTTCTGTTGGATCATAGGCACAAATAAGTCTCCTTCTCCAGCTCCCCATTCTGATATTTGTCCACATCACTCTACTTGAAATTGCCTGCCATTCAAGAAGATTAGCCTCTTATTTAGTGTTGAATACTATGGCTACTCCTTCTTTTCCTTGATTGTCATTGCCTGAATATAACATTTTGTATTTATTGCTCAGAAAGAGCTCACCAGTTTTGGTCTTTTTTGTTTCAATCACCCCTATTATGTCGATCTGGTACTTATCTAATTCCTCAGCTAGTTCCAATTCTTTGCCATTCAGGCTTCTTATGTTGATAGTACCGATCTTCAATTCTGGTGATATTGAGTTGGGATGTGTTTTAGGATTTGTTCCAGTAGCTGACTTTTCGCTGTTCGCCCTGGTTCCTGGCGAAAACAACGGGGGCCTTGTTTAACCAGGCGACGCCCCAGCCAGCATGAAATTTTATCATGTTGTACCATCATTTAATATTGTGGTTTAAGCCAATAAGAATACAATTTGGTCAGCTAAATCCCAAATTGCCAGCCCATCCTTGTTCGTTCAGTATTCAGGTAGATACCTAACAGGGTGCACCACGAGAAGGTGAGGATTGGACATTAGGCGAGAAGCCATGGTCGGTTCTCTGCATTCCTTTAAAGGCTATGTGGAGGTCTCCTCTCAGTTATACAGCTTTGACCTTTAAGCACATTTGATTGTGTTAGTAACGAAAATAAATGAATAAATAAATAAATAATTCTAATTTTCTGCTGTATACCTTTTGGATGAACAAGATATTCCATCCCATCTTCTTTTCATGTTGGGCCCAATTGTCTATCGCAGCCAAATAACTTGCTATCCTTGGAACTTGATTTCTGCTTATGAATGGGTGGTTAATCCTGTCTGCTTTGTGTGCTGTGTCTGTAAATTGCATGTGTTCTTCTAGCTGACCTGTTTCATAGGATGAAAAACCCAAGTTTCCAGGAGGGAAGAGTCTGATGCCTCCAAATGAGACTAGCTAACTCACCTTCAGTTGGAAAGCCATAAATAAAGGTTCTTTGCAGGAGATATAGACTAATATTGTATGATGATTCAAGATTTCTACAAAATAATGAATGTATTTCAAATTTAGATATTTTTAAGATTTACATAACTCAAGAGAGTTGTTCATGTAAAATAACTATCATGAATGATGGTGAGAGAAATGTGACTTAATCTGATAGCAGGTCTTTTTTAGTAGTATATTAGTAAACGGAGAATAACATCAAAACTAATCATCATGATGTCTGATTTTCTGAGAATGAAGTTTTTTTTAAATGGTTTTGAAATTAATAGAACTTTTTAGAAAAGAAGAGGAATGATCTTGCTATTTGTTTGATAGATTTGTATGTGGAACTGCCTGTACTATAAGTACTGGGTGAGAGAGAGAGGAGAATTTAATTCGTGAATTTTTTAGGATTTATTAGGTTGGTTTAAGTAGTAAGTTTTCAAATCATTAATAATTTCTTTTGGCTAGAACAAAACTTTTATTATTATTATTAATTTGCAAGCCTCATTCTTTTGTAATCTGTAATTTGTAAGCTATTTTCTTTTACATTTCTGAAGTATCCTATGAGGATATTACTCATAAAGCTTTATGGTTTGATAAATGGAAATTAAAATAGGTGCTATAGCTTTACAGACTAACCTTCATAAAAAGATGCTGGGATACTATTCTGGGCAGTGGAAAATTTCAATAGTTTCAGTGTGCTAAGTCCATTTGTATTTTGGACATTAACAAGCACGATTAACATTAATCTTTAATATTGGTATCGATCCACACATAGAAGTTTATAAAATGATTTATCAGTACTCTAGGTGAGAAACTACATGAAACTTTAAATTTACAGCTGTGATCTGTCCTTTATAACATATCTAAATTGTAGCAAGCTAACTCAAGAGTTTAAAAGCTGTCATATTAAAAATATAAAATTAATTCTAAAGTTTAAAAAAAAAAAATTACAAAATAATCCAGCCAAAAAATCATAAAAAACAGCATTTCAGCCAAAGAACCCACCAACACTAATTCTTACCAAAAAAAAAAGTTTCCATTTCCACTTCACCAGCATCCATGGCCCAAACAGCAATATACGTGATGTGCACCCTACTGTTCCTATCTGAAACCCAACTAGCAACTTCGACTACTCAAACTACACATTACACAGCTGTTTCTGCCACAATGGCAGCACTTGTGCATTTGTCAGAACCATCATATCATGCTAGAGACTGCAAATTCTTGAATCCTCAGTGTTTGATCTGCTTTGGCTCAAAATTTCTCTACAAAATCAACCTGCCCTTTTCCTATGCTCTCTCTATTACTCTCTAGACAACGTCAACCACTCTGACCTCTTCAACTATCTCTTTCTGCAGTTGAAATACCCCAACAGTGAGGTCATCCTTCTTGGGGACTTCAATGTCCACAACTCATATTGGCTCCCCTTCTCCAGTTTCACCAATCAAGTGGACAGGGATGCTGAGGTGTTTGCCATCAGCAGTGACCTATATCAGATCATCAGCCTTCCTACCAGAATACTTGACCCCCCCCTCCAACCCCCTTCACTTGATCTCTTCTTAACAAGTTCCCCTTCGAGGTATACTGTGGTTGACGGTTCTCCTCTTGGTAACTCGGACCAAAACCTTCACCCATCTGTTCACAGTCTCGTGTTTTTTGGCACAATTGCATTCTTCCCCCTTACAAGGGTGCCAATTGGGAGGACCTCTATGACTTCTATTCCTCTTTCCCATGGTCTAGCTACTACTTCAGTTCTTCTGATCCAAACACCCGCTCAGACCGAATAACAGAAATCATCCTCACAGGAATGAAGGCTTCCATCCCTTATTCCATTCCAAATACTCAGCCACCATCCAAGCCTTGTTTCTCAAAAATGTGTGCCAATGCTGTAAAAGAAAAAAACCTACTTACTACAATTGGCTCAAGACCAAAACTCCAGCTCACAACAGTTGCAAAAAAAATTGTTGCCAAGTCCAAGTCAGACTTTGAAAGGGCCAAATGCTGCAAACTCATCTCCTGCCCAAATGGCAGTCACTCCTTCTGATCCCTTGCTAAGGCCATTGGACTCAACATTTGCCCACCCAGGTTTCTACTACTCACACATCCCAATGGTACTGTTCACCTAAAGACAAAGCGAACTTCCTGACGTCACTCTTCTCTTCCAATTCCTGCACTGATGACCTGGACTGAGTTTCCTCCACTCCACCAAGAAGCTCCCTTCACATCTCCCATAGTCTTCTCACAAAAAGAAATCCAAAGAATCCTTAATAACCTGAACACAAGGCATCAGATCCTGATGGTATCCCACCTACTGTGTTAAAAATTGTGCCCCAGAATTAACACCAATCTTGTATTGCCTCTTCAATCTATCCTATTCGACTGGCATCTACCTACAACATGGAAACAGGTCCACATCCAGCCCATCCCAAAGAAAGGTTATAAAAGTCAGCCAACGCATTACCATCCAATTACTCTCACCTCTATTCTCTCAAAAATTATAGAGAAGATCATCAACAATGAACTCTTGAACCATCTAGAGACATACCAACTAATCATTGACCAGCAGTATGGATTCTGCCACTCACGATTTATCGTAAGTGGCAGAATCTTTCTTTTACCACCCCACCTATAGACTCAGGCCATGGAGAAATTGGACGAACTCACGTGGTTGCCCTCGACATTTCAAAGGCATTTGATCAGGTTGGGCACAAGAGCCTCCTCACCAAATTTCCAACCTTCCTCACTTTGCAACAGAATTGTCAACTTTCTCACTGGTCACTCACTATGTGTCATGGTGAACAGCTTACTTTCCTCAAATTTCACCATTGCAGTACTTCAGGGTTCTGTTCTTTCACCCACTCTCTTCCTCTTGTACATAAATGACCTGCTCTCACAGACTTCCAATCCTATCCGTAGCTTTGCTGATGACCGTACACTCCATTCCTCCTTTTCATTTGATAAACTTGCAGTGTTGTCAAGTATTAGAATTCAAGATCTACCACAACCAGGAACCTAAACTCAGATCCCCTAGCTGTATCTCAGTGAAGTAAGGATAACCTTGTAAACTTCAGTGCCACCAAAAAAACTCAGTTCTGTCTGATCTCTTGCAAGGAAGAGCTTGCATTCTTCCCCCTTACCTTCAGTAATACTGAGATATCCAAACACAAAGAGATTTCTCTTCTTGGTACTTGCACCTCTGATCTTTCCTGGCACAACCATATTTCAACTATAGCTTCTGCAGCTGCCAAATAACTTGTACTTTTTTGCACAAGACACTGCTTCATACCTTCACAGCTGCTAACTCTATGCAAAGCCCAAATCCACCTAGACATGAAGTATTGTTCCCATATTTGGGGCAGTGCACCAAAAATCCTCTCTAGGATTGCTTGATTCCATCCAGAAGAGGACAATCTGGCTAATTAATGATTGCTCTCTCACAAGCCCACTTCAATCTCTCTCTCTCAGCTCTGTTCAGCTTCTGCCTTGTTCCTTCAGATACTTTCATGGACAGTTCTCTGCTGATTTGGCCACTCTTCTCCAAAATCATTAAAACAAGAGCCACTGCTAACCAACACCCTTTTACAGTTCATCTTGACTCATCGAACCAACTTCACTGCCTCCTCGTTCATGCCATCTTTTTCTGTCTTTTGGAACAGTCTCCCCCTACTCTTCCTTCCCCAAAGATTACAACCTTCAGCTGTTCAAGTAAAATGTGAACAGATTCCTCCTTAATTCTATTTCTCTTGTTCACACACACCACACCGATGTGCTATAGGTCTTGTGACCTTTTGTGTGTTGATCAGATATAAAATAAATAAATAAATAAAAATCTTCAGACAACTTATAATCCACAAGTACATTGCTATCATGCAGCTGTCAATTTATAATTGCCATCACTACAGCTCTTTCAGTTAAGGTCATAATGTTACTTCATCCTGATAAGTATTTAAATTGCAAATAATAATGAATACTAAACATAGCATCTACAATCTACTTCCATTGATTCATTAGGTTTATTTGTATGTAGTTAAGATCTTTATTTAATGTAAAATTCCAGGAAGTAATACAGGTATCCCTCGATGTTACGCATATATCAAAATCGCGTTAATCAAATCTAATAATCAATGGTAAAAATTACAATTCGTCCATGCTCGATTACTGTA
This sequence comes from Typopeltis vanoorti, assembly GCF_054136105.1. Classification (NCBI taxonomy): domain Eukaryota; kingdom Metazoa; phylum Arthropoda; class Arachnida; order Uropygi; family Thelyphonidae; genus Typopeltis; species Typopeltis vanoorti. The sequence continues at coordinate 40,918,453 of NC_143550.1, forward strand.
TTAATTATTCGTAGGAGGCTGTCTAGGAGGAATGACATCATCATGCTCACACCACGAGGCTTGCATGATTTGGAATGGTAAATGTAACCCTGCGGAGCTTGCGGCGGTAAAAATCGCAGCGTAGGTCGCTGTATATCTGAGAGATACATTCATTACTAGTATGTGCTAAAATGCAATAAAACAAAGAAAAAAACACTGCAAATATAATATATGATGGTACAAATTAAGTGGATATTGAATCCAACATTATTTCATAGCCGAATATAGAAACTACAAGAGTTTCGTGCCGAATATATAGAAACTAAAAGTTTTGGCGGATGCAAGCATAAGCATTCGTATGGGCAACTCATAGTAAAGGTGGAGTAAGCTCCAGACCTCTTTCCTTAGTATTTTCCATAATGTAAATTATAGAATAAAGCACATCTCCTAGAGGACATGTATGATAAATAAGCCTTTGGCTCTCTATTTCAGTAATACATGGTTTATTTATTTTCAGTTACAATCTAGAAATTATTGAACGAAGAATTAAAAAAAAAAAAAAAAAAAAAAAACTAAATCATACTATACTATACTGACATTGGAGATTGCAGTATCTCTCAGATACAGTTGACTGTCAAATATCATAAACCTTTAAATAGCATGTGTTAAACCAAACTGACAGCAAAAAACAGTGCCTGAATATCACTCGTAACATATGAATGACCAGCTACTCATGACCTCCAAGCTATAAACTGAATTGTGTAAGAATATTTATATTAATCATTTTGTATGTATTTGTCAGATCAGCTGCAAGCTCTGCAGGTGCATTAATCAAAACTCTTGCCACGTATATCAAGGGATTGCCGAGATTAATTTCGGCGCGTTAATCAAATCCCACGTTAGGCAAAACCACGTTGAGAGAGAGATACCTGTACTCCACAGGAAGATGTAGCAATTCTAAAAAACATGCAAGATTTTTATAATCAAATCTGAAAGGGTATGTTTCTGTTGTAATGAAGCAGTAGAATATAAGAAGGATAAACTTTTGATAGATCTCAAACTTAACAAATTATTGATCTCTTTAATACACACACAAAAAAAAAGTTTACAATTTAATAATAATAAAAAAAAATATTTCATTGGAAATAATAGGTTTGAAATCTTGCTATATTAAATCACCTTGGTTATATAGAGCCTCAAAGACAAGCCAGTAGTTGCTTGTATAGACACCACTTATATAGTTGCTAAACAGATAATAAAATCACTTTCCCCTCCCCTCCTCCTGTAGTTTAAAAAAAAAAAAAAAAAAAAAAAGATTTTATTTGAAAAATTCAAACATTATCAATAGCTCTGGTGTATGTTTACTAATGCTGTACTTCTAGAAGAGATTTTGATTAGCTTAACTCTCACTTCCATCTCTAATATTTTTGATCTGTTCAAATTCATTAATAATAAATTTAAACAGTTTAACCTTTATACAGAATTAAACAGGAATAGTACAGTATCATATAGAAGCTGTTACAAGTCTGAAAAGCTTCCTTTAGAGTTGAGACTGCCTTCAAACCTAACAGCTATAACCTTAAAAGCTTAAAATCTACTCTTATGGTGGGTTGGATGTGACCATGATAGGACATTAGTTTTCTTATCAGTTGTAACCATTTTGAATTGTTTTCACAGTTACTTGATTGTTACTGCCTGGTGTACTATGGCAAGTGTTTGTGTTGTATCCCAAAGAGGTTAATTTGAAATATCAGCAAAATACAGGGTGATAAAAATTAAAGTATTCCTGTTGAAGGCCTTGTGGAGCTCTATTCAAATGCTGCAAAACTTTGCAGGAATACATTGTATGCCATGTAGAAGCAATATCTGAGAAAAATGGTTCTGAAATTCACCACCAGGGAATGCGATGTGTTAAAATTCACCACCTGTGATGTATCAAATGTAGATGTAATTTTTCTGTGTGTGTCAGAAGGAGAAAAATTACAAGCATAAATAACATATTTTTATTCACTTCCATTGTGTATTCACAGGCTGCACTATGCTGGCCTTCCTAGTATGCCACAGACTGCTTCCTTTGTACAGTGTGCTCAATGGCAGAATGCATCTAGTAGGACTGATGTTGCGCACCTACTGTGTTATGCTGTCTTTCAGCACTGGCGAGATATCTGGATGATCTGATATCACCGATTGAGAAATCCCAAAAGTCTCATGGGGTCAGATTAAGTGAACGAGGCAGCCATGCAGTGGGAAATGCGCAGTTGATCACTCTGGTTTCCGTGAAATATTCTCAAAGAATCTCATGTACGGTTCAACCATTGTGTGGAGATGCCCCATTCTGCATGAAAATGACTGAAATCATGCATAGCCACTGCTGTAGCTGTGGCACAACAAAATTGTTTATCATATTGCAATACCTCTCTGCAATAATTGAGCAGGTCACAGAATCCAAGTGGCAAATGTCCTCAAAGAAGACTGATCCAATGATAAACAAAGCTGTAAACCTGCAGTAGACAGTAACTTGGAGCGAATGCAAAGGAATTTGTTGGATAGCATGTGGGTTTGGCATAGCCCATACCCAGCATTTGTGGATATTCACCGATCTGTTCAGGTAAAAGCGAGCCATCACTGTGGGCAGTATTAACAACCAGAATGAAGAGAGAAAATCCCATGTCCATCTATTTAAGCTCTTCTGGCACTAGCCTAGTTGCATGATATGTAAATTCCATGCATTTGGTGTTCACAGTGCCCCTGGTGGTGAATATTAGAACTACTTTTTTTTTCTCTTGAATATTGCTTTCTCATGATTCACAATATATTCCTGTAAAATTTTGCTGCATTTGGATAACTGGATAGTGCTCCACAAGACCTTAAACTGAGATACTTTAATTTTGATCACCCTGTATTAGTAGCTTAATAAATTATTTTGTTCTTATGATGTTATATACAGTAGGATTGACATCAAGGAGGCCAGTCAAGTGTGGTGACATTCATGTCCACAAACCATGCAGTTATAGCAGCAGCCTACAACATGGTGCATTGTCTTGTTGAAAGAAATAATGATCATTTTCATAGTAACACCACTAAGTGGAAGCATTGCATTGCCCAAAATGTTAAAGATACCTCTCCGAGTTCAGTGTTCGGGTCACCACAAACAGAAGTTTGAGACCAAACCAGGAAAAACAGAACCATACCATCACACTGCCACCTCTGAATTTCATAGTTGTAGTTATGAATACTGGTAAGAAATGTTCACCAGACATCAGTCACAGCCATCCCTTTTTTACTTGGTAGAAGACATATTATGATTTATTCATCACTCTATGACATTGCTTTCCAAGCTTCCATGTCCCACTGTACATGCTCTTTGCACTGCTGAAGACAATGCTGCATGTTAGTTCATAGTAATGTGGGGCTTGCATATTGCAGTCCTATCATGAAAACCCATGTTACGAACCTCAGTTCTGAATGTTTTTGTTCAGATTCATGTTCTGGTTGATGCCTGAAACTTCACATCCAACATGGCTCTTTCAAACGCTTTTGGTTCTCTTTTCACAGCCATTTCATCCGGACAGAGTTGAACTGACTTCCTCCAATTTATATACCATCTACAAAACACGTGACTTGTTATGTGGCATGGTGCATCTTACCAATGGGAGTGGCCATTGACTTCTTTCCAAGCAGGTTAGCTGTAGCAGGTTCTAGAACAGTCAGTATTTCAGGAATGGTGATTAAAGTATTGGAAAAAGTTGAAGAGTAGAATTCAAGAATGGATGCACAGAAATATTTTACTCTGTTGATGTGGGTGGGGGATGGGAATGAAAGCACATTTGTCTCAGTAATGCTCACTGTATGTAATTAAATAACAGTTGAGTTGGATAAAGAAAATGCCTATATGGTGATTTGCTAATCTTTGCATAGGCTGCATGGAAATACATTACATAAGTTGGAGTTCTAGGAAATAAATCAGTATGTCCCTTTCTTTTAAGGTTACACGGTAATCAGCATTCATATTTATGAATTTAGGGACACAAAACACACGTGTTGAAATAAATCAGTATGTGCTCTGAGAAAATACAGTGAAAATAAAGTAAGAAAGTGAAGTAATGTATAAATATTTATACATTTTTTTATTTTTTTTTATTTATACATTTAAATAAGTATAAATATTTACCAAAGTAATTGTCACATTTTGGTAAGAATGTAATAGATAAACATAAGGAAGCTGGCAAAATGTTCTGGACACTATTGAAAACCTAAGAAATGGAGGAAAGCACACCGTAAAAAGAATCAAGAGGACAAAGATGACATGAAAACTAAATATATTCTAGATGTTTGGAGTAATTGCTTTGCCAAATGAAACAGAAAAGTGGCAGAACAGTGGTAGAAAATATTCAGGAGGGGAAATGCATTCAGCAGTGAATATCAATCCTTGAGGTAGAAAATGCTACCTGAAACCCAAAATCTGGAAAGGCAGCTGGCATAGATGTTATTTGAGCAGAAATGCTCAATGATGGATGTGCAAAAGATTTCTTGTGGTTACAATGTATAATTCAGAAGGCCTAGTTAGAGAGTCAAATTTTGAATGATTGGAGTAGATCCATCTTAGATCACCCTTCTGTAAAAAGGAAAATAAAACTGAATGTGAGAATTACAGAAGAATTTCGATACTTAGTGTTCCAGGTAAGATTTATACAAGCATATTTGAGAAACAGCTCAGACAGATTGTTGAAGAAAAGCCAAAAGAAGAACAAGCTGGATTTAGGTCAAATAGATGTTGTCAAGATCAGAGTGTCAGTTCAAAACAAATAGTTGAGAAACCATGGGAATATAACAAGGATTTATATTTAAGTTCTGTAGATCTGGAAAAGGTATATGACAAGGTGCCAAGTGAAAAGCTCTTTGGTGTAGTTATATGGTACAAATGGAACATTGTATTATGCAGCATATAGTCTATATATGAATTATACGTCAACAGTTTGAATTGAAGCAGGTATAATGGAATATCTGATGCAAGGTTCACACTATCGCTACTATTAGTTATCATCTGTATAGATCACATAAAGGAAAGTGGCATTAGATCTGGTATTGAAATTGGAGTTGTTAATCTCAGGTCCTTTCTTTATGCAGATGATGAATGATATTTGTTGAAAGTTTTTCACTTGGTTATATTATAAATTAAAGATACCAAGAAATTATATAGTTGGTTTAATCCATTATGCAAGTGTAGGCAAACAAAGTTTGCACCTGAAGTATCTTTCAGGACTTGGGCAACTTGTGGCAAAGGTGGTATGACTTCACATCACTTGCTTTGGTATCCTGTAATGCTAAGTACATCTCCTTTTGGACATGTATAATGCTATGCATTATGGGAAGGGTCACTACCCAGACCAGTTTCAACCTTTATTGAAGCCTCATCAGCAGGAGCCAGACCTGGAGGTGAGATACTAAGGTTGAAGTAATGCAGAAGTCATATTTTCCTATATGAGTTGTCAAAAGGTATCACACCTTATTGTTAAAATATACTCTGGATTAGAGATAGATAATTGTTGAAAGTTTTTCACTTGATTATATTATAAATTAAAGATACCAAGAAATTATATACTTGGTTTAATCCATTATCCAAGTGTAAGCAAATAAAGTTTGCACCTGAAGTATCTTTCAGGATTGGTGCAACTCTGTGGCAAAGGTGGTATGAAAATATGAAATAGTCATATAGGAAAATATGACTTCTGCATCACTTCAACCTTGGTATCTCACCTTCGAGTCTGGCTCCCACTGATGAGACCTCAGTAAAGGTCAAAACCAGTCTGGGTAGTGGCCCTTCTCATAATGCATAGCATTATACATGTCCAAAAGGAGATGTGCTTTGCATTATGAGATACCAAGGCAAGTGATGTGAAGTTAATACCACGTTTGCCCCAGTCCTGAAAGATACTTCAGGTGCAAACTTTGTTTGCTTACACTTGGATAATGGATTAAACCAAGTATATAATTACTTGGTATCTTTAATTTATTAGATGATGAATGAATAAATGAACTCATGAATAAATCAATACAAGTCTAGTTAAAATTACTTAACTAAATTGAATAACTGCTGTAACAAATTTTGCATGAAAATCAGCAATAAAAGACTGATAAAAAGCAGAAACATAAAACATCTACTGTATCCTGTCAGCTATGCTTGCACAATTTTTAGTGAAGAGGACAAATTAAATATAGAAATAGACAATAGAAAAACACTCTGGTATGATAGGGAATCAGCTAAAAATAAATTTATAGAAGTAAGAGCAATTAGTGAAAGTACTAAACTAGCTATATATAAGATGGTATCCAAACCAGTTTTAACCAGAGAATCAGAGAGCTAGGTTAGAAGCAGAACAGTTTAATACTGATCGAGCCTACAGATTCTGAGAAAAAATATGAGTGAACATGTGACATAACAGAATTAAATAATATTGAATCATATTAAAATAACTTTCACAGTTTACACATGTAGCAAAAATTACATAGAATTTTATTCAAAAACCCCAATATATTTCATCCAACATTACGTTAGACATAGTCAGGGAGTCAGACCATTACTACATTCAAAACGTGAATCACAATTCAGCAGCAACCGAGACATGAGCTATATATTCATGATTTATGATTCATTATTGTGATTCATGGCTTGAATGTACTTAATCGTCTGTCTTCCTGACAATCCACATAACAATGAATGAAAGATATTAGAGTTTTTGAATAAAATTCTATGTAATTTTTGTTACATGTGTAAGCCATGGAAATTATTTTAATATGTCTAATAGTTTTGAAACGTGTTAATGTTAAATCATATGAAGATATTTAGAAGGAACTTGACATTGTACAAGTACTATACATTCCTTCATTGTGCATATTAGGAATTTGATGGTTATTGTGATTCATGGCTTGAATGTACTTAATCGTCTGTCTTCCTGACAATCCACATAACAATGAATGAAAGATATTAGAGTTTTTGAATAAAATTCTATGTAATTTTTGTTACATGTGTAAGCCATGGAAATTATTTTAATATGTCTAATAGTTTTGAAACGTGTTAATGTTAAATCATATGAAGATATTTAGAAGGAACTTGACATTGTACAAGTACTATACATTCCTTCATTGTGCATATTAGGAATTTGATGGTTAGTGTGGGCCTCCTATGAAAAATAATACTTGAGCAGGTAGTATTATGTAATCAGCTGTTCATATGGTAAAATTATTTTTGATTTGTGGATTTTGTGTGAGTAAAATGTTGAGAATGAAAGAACATTTGGATTTTATTATTGTTAAATAGAAAAGTATTGATAGTTTATTGGATTAAGTTGATTTTGTCCATATAGGAATTTTTTTTTTTTTAAAGATATCAAAAACAAAAGACTATTAAGAAAGCCTAATACTTTATTGACCTTTTTCTTATAGTGTTATTCAAAAGCTTAAATGTAGTTAAAAATGTTATTGAAACTAATGAAATTTTGCCAGAGAAGTAGCTCAAGAATCTCTGTTATTGTCTTATTGCAGTTATCATTTCATTAGCATCATGTTAGAAACTCTTGAGCATCAGTGTCGTTTTTGGTTACATAATAATATATGTACACACACACAATCAGATATACATAGATTTGTGATGTTTGAGTTGTGTGTGTGTGTGTGTATGTATGTGTTTGGGGGGGGGGTGATCAAGAACAGAACAAAGAAATTCCTTGCTTTTTTTAAAATGGAGGAAACACCAGAAAGAAAGGTTATATATGTTTTTAAAATAATGTTTATATATAATATCTATAAAATTATCACTAACATCATCCTGGCCATTTCTTAAATTAAGAATAAAAAATAACTTTCAAGAATATTGAGCTTTTATGAGACAGCTTTCTCAAACAGCTTGTTAAAGAAGGAACTTGAAGTCAAAGAGTGCTTAAATTTGATCAATGTCAGAAAGGGTTTCAGTTAAGGTTATACCTGTTTTACCATCACTTTGGTGACAACGATTATGCCAGTGACCTGGGAATTGAAAGCATATGGATGTTCCATTAGGAAAGGCTACATGTGGAACTGCGAAGCTGGAAATTACAACAAACGCGAGAGAATACTATGTTCAGTCTTATGGTATTTGTTATGAATGGGAAGGATATTGGGAGGCATAAAAATTGCTTAAATGATGCAGTATCTGAATGTGTTCCTAGAGTTCAAAGAACAAATAGAGTGGGAGTAAAATGAATGTGCAATCTTATTAAGCAAGAGATCCACAAAAAGATGATGATATGGAAGACTGTCATGAGAATAAAGATAAGACGAGTTACGAAATGTGTATAAAGGGCAGGCCAATTTAAGAATATTGTATGGAAAGCAAAATCAGCTTGGGAAAAAAATTGATATGCAGGCTAAAGGCATCCATAAAAAATTTTATTGTTATATTGCAAGTAAAAGAATCTGGAAGAATAACTTCACTGAATGTGGACAGTTCCTTTATGTCAAATAGATGAAGTTATTCAAATAATGAGTGCTGATTTTGGATCTATCTACTGGTATGTGCAACATGGTGCACAGCATTACTACCTCTGCATTGGATGAAGAGATAGAGGTACATGAGAAGAAGATTCTAGAGCTTTTGCATAACCTAGATAGGAATTTGACATTAGGGACAGATGGGATATCAGCATGTATGCTAAAGGAATCTTCAGCCGAAATGGTTAGACCCTTGACAATTGTATAATTTGAGTCTCAGCTCAGAAAACACCCAATCACACAGGAATGGAAAAAATGTATGCTAGCCCTTTGTACAAGGAGATTCAAAAACTAATGCCTGATTACCAACATATTAATATCTCTGAAACGGTGAAGATTTTAGAAAAGTTGGTATAAATTCGCATATGGGAATGTGGAGCAATAGACAAGCTATACTTATCAAGGGACAGCATGGGTTTCCTAAAGAGGCAATCATATATGAGAAATTTGTTCATATTTTATAATATTACAGCAGACTCATATGAAGGGAAATAGCTACACTATAATATTGTTGGACTTGGGCTAAGTTATTTGACAGGACACCACATGAACAGCTGAGAGGATATAGGATTGGAATATAAACTATTGACTGGGATAAGAGTGTAAAAATATTCATAATTTAAAATTGTGAATCTTCTTACAATTGTTTCTCTATGTTAGTATATTATTAGTTTTGGTTTCTTACAACATATGATTGGCACTTGCGATGTGCCCGATATTGATATGCTAAAATGAAATGTAAAGCATTGAGATTTGATGTACTTATAGATTTTGATAGTTGTGATAATTTCAATCTTCTTTACTTTAATTCACAATGACAATAAAGTTGAGATATCTTTTGTTTTTTGTGAAGACATTCTCTTTATTCTAACAAAGATAGCGCATCAGCCACTGCTACCTAACTTCTCACTTGCCATTTACATGAAGTGTGCATACTCGCTGAGGAGATTGATAGGTGATTGACAGCTGACAAAGAAGAGCATTCAGCACTGGGGTGATGGGGAAAAACAAGAAGAGAGAAGGGAAATTTGAGAACAACAACCAGAGAAGGAAGTTGAAAGTTTTTAAAAAAACGTGACAGTCGAGAGAATATTAATAGAAAATTCCGAAAAGGAATTGTAGCATTGTAAATCTTTAAACTGGAAGAATTGAGACTGTCAACAAGTGATTAGTAAATAAAAGAAGATATTTGAGTAGACGTTCTAATTCAACGTTCCAAGAAAACTATATGAAAGTTTTGTCTTCTGTCTAAAGGATGCTGGATCTATTTATTATTCTATTAGAAAAAGTGGTGGAATTAGTAAATTCTAAAACTGTAAAGTGGCTTAACATGAAGAGCTCAACCTTCATACTTGCATTTATGAAATAGTAAAAAAACTGCTTCTATCGCTGGTTTAAAAAAAAAAAAAAAAAAAAGGAAAGAAAAGAAAAGGTAATTTGTGCATATATTGAACTGCATGAAGTAAGATTAATTATGCTCCAGTGAAACAGGAGGATGATTGAAAAAATAATGCGTGCCTAATAAAAAAATTAAAAAAATAAGATTCCATGGAAGTGAAGAGGTACTTCTGCTTTTTCAGAAAAGGCCGAACAAAGAAACTGGCTATAATGAACACTTATGTCTCTCAGACTGAACATTTTGTACAGTCTGAAAGATTAAGTATAGGTTAAATGAACCAGTTATAGAGTGAATCAGAGTAAATGATTTCATCCTTTAAAGATAAAGGAGATCTCTCAAGTATAGACTTAATTTAGAAGGCCTTGAATCCAGTTAGTTTTGTAGTTATTTAATTTTATTTATATGTATATAGTGTTTTAGTTTCATTAAATGTATATATTTTTTTTTATTTGGTCTCGAGTTAAAAGTTTTTCAGATTGTAAAAGAAATAGTTAAGTTATTGCACCATTGAAAACTCTTGTGGAGTTAATTTACACTTGGTATAAAAAACAATCTCTTTACAGAGATATATCAGAAATCTGCCCTCTGGCAGATCGAAGGTAACCATTGGTGTAACCTAAGGATTAGTCCTTGGACCATTGTTGTTCAATCTATACATTAATAATATTGGAAAGGAGATGTTCAACTGTTTTTGATGATGCAGATAGGCTGTGCAATGAGGGACTTACAGAATGACTTGAATTCAAAAAACAATTCTTAAAATTTGTCATTTCATAGAAACATTTATGAAATAAGAAAGGAAGTGACAAGGATTAAAAATAAAATTTCTTTAACAAAGTTTTTTGAGATCGCGCATGTGATGAATTTTCAGTGTGAAAAATTCAATTTAAAAATATAAATCCTTTAAAATGTTTCAGATAACTTCCTCTTGTTTTTCCATGCATGTGGAAAAGCTAAGAAAAAATTTATCATGAAGTAGAACTTAGCTTGTTCTAAATTATTTTAAATACAAATTTAATTTAAAAGTAATATTTAACTATCTAATTTACACTTTGTTTAGAACAACTGAAGCTATTTAAGCATCATTTTGAGATGGTTTTGGAAGGTGAGAAACAAGTTGATCAAGCACGTAATCACTTGGTAAGTTGTTTTGTTAGCACTGATATTAATTATAGATTAATCATCATATGTATTACATGTGAATTATAATCATATTTGAAGTTGCAAGAATAAACTAGTAGATTATCCATTCCATTACCCACCCTCTCACATTGTTTCTACTTCAACAAACCAATCAATACTTGTTTGTTACTGGTTTTTTGAACTGACAGGTCTACATATGGAGGGTTGTTCAGCCTATTGTATTATAGCATGGTGGGAGGTGACAAAGTTAGGAGCAAGAAGAAATTTGTGAACATCAGATTTTATTCTTCTTAAATGCACAACATGGAAGCTGTCGAAAAGACTGCAGTACAGAGAGAGTAAATGAGGAGGAGGGAAAAAAATTTTGTGAGAGTTCAGAGTGGAGCATGGAATAGCCACTGCATGTGTTTCAGTAGATTTAGAGAAGAGCAGGAAAAAGTATTTCTTCCTACTTCATGTTATGCATCATGAAGAAATGCTCTCCATACAGAGAACATCCAATCTCCTTGCCATATCATGACCTTGACTATTTTCTTCATTCATTCCATTCATATGTATCCTTCCAGGCATGATTTGTAGAGAGTTAGCAAGTTTACACACAAACTGATCAGGAAGCTTCTGATGAAATGTTACATAGGACTGAACTATGTACTATCAGGCTGTGAGACTGCACAACTAATCCTGTCTAGAATGTGAAGAATCTGAGGGCTTTTCAGTTGAACGCAAGTCAGCCAGTCTCGTATAGAGTTAAAGGGTTTTCCTTCCTAGAAGAACACATCTAATTAATAGATATAGTACACTAGCCCCATAGCCTTAATTGATTCAGCCATGACCTAAATAGCTTGCACAATTGCTTTACTACTGCAGTTTTGAATTAGGAAGGTATTTTGACATATTCCTGAAAGGCATCACTTACCCTGGATAAAAATGAGAGTGGGATATAGAAATCAGAACCCTTGTCCAATCTCCAAACATGTCATTAGCCACTTTAGGCTTCCAGAGTGCTGGTGTTTCAGCAATTGATGGTTATCTGCCACCTGGATCTAGTTGGTGTTACCTCTAACTCGGAGTTGAAATCCTTGCTGAATTCATCAGGGGGGTGACACCATGAGAATGCATGGTCGACATTTGACAGGGTGATGCTGTTTATTGCACTTCGTATGTACAAATGCTTCCTTTTTAAGGATTGGGGGGGGGGGGGGTGTTAAAGAATATGATTGAAATGACTGAAAGTTAAGTTTCTGTTAGGAAAAGTAGGTGTTGCCAGAATGGAGATGGACATTATGGAGACTAAACTAAGATTTTGTATATTATTTATAAAATACATCTGAAAGATTTTGGAAGATTCATTTAGTTTGTATGTAATCTTTTCATTTACTTAACTTTTGATAATTTGTCATCATCATCAGTTTTCTGATATATACCTTCAAGCAGTGTACAGTATATTTTGTTGGTATTATACAATTAAGTTTTATATTATTAACCTGCTGCCAACAATTTTCCTCCAATTTAGTTTCACATGTCAGCACTCCAAATATTGTTTGAACTTATACAGGGTGTTTCAGAATATCCATTGCAAACTTCTAGGATATGTAGGGATGGGGATTGGAGTAGATAGGTTTTGATTAGCAACCCATGTATCCAAATGCAGCATTGCAATAGTACAGGTCGAAGTTTCGTGTGCACATCACAAAGAATGTAAACATCAGACACGGGGTAAATTACATTTTAATTTCATAAACATTTATAAAAGGTGCTCAAAGTAGCAACCAACAACTTTACAGCATGCATTACACCTGTGTATCAAGTTCTGGCACACTCTTTCAAAAATGCCTGGCATGATTTGGATCTCACCCACTGCAGTCAGTATTGTTGACAGATCTTCTAATGACTCCACAGGGGTTTCGTACACGAAACTTTTCATGTCGCCCCAGAAAAAAATCCAAAGGAGTTTGTCTGGTGGAGATAGTGTCGGATGTCATGTGAAAAGTGTGGTGGTGTACCATCATGTTGTGAAACCACATGTTGCCTAATGTGCAATGGCACATCTGCCAACAACTGTGGCAGTGTCTCTTGCAGGAACATCAAGTACATGGGGCCAATCAGGTGGGGTGAAAGAAGATACTGTCTGATCAACTCATCACCAACAATCTTCTTCCTCATGTGCCTTATCCCATCTATTTGGGATTGGCCTTTTAATATGATGTGACCTTATGCACACGATTTTTTTTTGTCTGTAGAAGTATGTGTTCACGGGACCGGTTTGCCTGTTCTGAGGACAAAAAACCTCCACCTCCATTTGAGACCGGTGCACGGACCGGAATTGAACCCAGGTCTTTTCAACCAAAGGGCTTTGTCTGTATCGACTGAGCTACGGAGGGTCTCAACTCATCACCAACAATGTCTGCCCAAATGTTGATGGTGAACTTGTTCTGGAATCCATGGCAGTGAGCGATGTAGGACCAAATGTGGCTGTTTTGGTCCAGGGCTATATTCACTAGGGAAGGCATGTTCCACATTTCCACATGCCTTCCCTAGTGAATACAGCTTCATTGGTGGAGTGTACCAGTTCTGAAAATCAAGGCCCTTCTACACAATGTGACGTGGCCGAAATATTGGAAATATATTAAAGTTTAATTTAATGTATATTCTATTGTATGTTGTAATTTCCTTAAGTTATTTAGTAAGCATGTATAACCAACGTTTAAGCCATTTCTGCAAGAACCTTCTACACAACATTGACTGAATCACCTACAGAACCCAATCTGTGGTTTCAAAATCGGTTGGGCCCAGTGCATGAACCTTCTGATACCATGAGGGACGGAGCTGATCATGTAGAGCCTGCAGATGCTGGAGTGAGGTACACCCATAACATGTTCAGTGCCACAGGTACTCACAGAAAGGTTCTCCTCAACCTGACAAATCACCACCTCATGGAAGTCTGGGTATGGCAAGTCCTTGTAGCTCTACATTTATGCCTGTTGGCATTGAAAGAACCTGTTTCCCACAACCACTGATTAATGTTAGCAAACAGGATGTGCGATGGGGATTGGACAATGTGGGAAACGCTGTGCGTATAACCAATAGGCAGCTCTCCCATTACATTGAGCTTTGCCATACATTAACATCATGTTGGCATAGTCTGGTTCTCATTGGTGGCCCTTCCCCTGATGCTTAGCAGCATTATACTTGTCCATAAGGATATGTGAATTGCATTGTGGGATATTAAGGTAATTGATGTGACGTCATTAGCCTCTATATACAAGTAGCCCAGTTGTGAAGTTACTTCACTTGCAAACTTTGTTTGCTTACAGTTGGATAAAGGATGAAACCAAGGATATAATTTCTTGGCATCTTTAATTTATAGTATAACCAAGTGAAAAAACTTTCAACATGGATGTGCTTATGGAGCAATATTGTTTAGTTATGCAATACTGTGAAACTTATAATTATAAATTTTAAGCATCTCATGTAATAAAAACTACTTCATTGCAAAGATGCAGTAATTTTATTGGATTATTAGAGTGAATCCAAGTCAGTTATTCGTCACCTGAGTTGAGCCTAAAAGACCCAGAAACCCAGGCTTTAAAATCTTATTTGTGATGAAAATTGTCCAAGCATTTGGGGGTGGGGTGCAAGGCTAAGTTAATTAGCCTTGAAAACAAGGTTTTTCTCCAACCAATTTATTATTTTACCCAACAAATTTTAAAAGCCAGTCCCTTTTCTAAACCAGCTTGCTTAATACTGGGAAAAGGAGAAAGTAGATTTATTCCAATTTTTGGTTTATCATTATTTATTACATTTTCTTGAATAACAGAGTTAAAAGGTTTAATTTTATTAATTATCTGTATACCATTTGTAAGATTTCATTTTGATTTATGTAGGTAGCTTGTGAACAGAGAGAGCAGAAACTGAGGAAAGAATTAAAGCGGGCAGCCAAAGTAAGTATAAGTACTTATTAATTGGCAAAATTGTGATGTATGCTTTATTAATACTCTCTTCTTCAGTGCAAAGCATATATACAGAATGGTTTGAGAGATGAGGTGTTTTTATGTCAGTCCCCCACCTGAAAGTTGCAAACCTATAGTATATTTAGAGTAATGGGTGAATCAATTATTAGATAATGTAGAAATACTGGTTTGCACACCAAATGGGGATCTTTTTCCAGCCAATTCAAGTCTCTAATAATGATGATGGTGTGATGGTTTCACACAATGTTTCCTCTAAGTTAGGAAATCGAATGTTCGACCCACGTCTTCTGAACTAACAGCTGCATTGGCAGCCTGGACAACCCTGATTCTGGATGGGGGGGGGGGCACTAGTGGTGAAAAGTACATAACATACTTTTATCATTTCCAAAATTATAAAAAAAAAAACTGAGAAGTTACATATTGTTTTATATTTTATATAAAATAGTGTATACATATCAAAACAATTTTACAAAGTAACTTAGTATGAGGTACTGTTGTCTGCTTTGTCACTTTTCGAGAAGAAATAAACACAGCCAAGGTCAACTTTGAATCTGTCTGATAGATTTGATATGTATAAATATTTCTAGATATTAAAAAAAAAAAACTATTTGTTATGAGACTTTGTCTCGGTATTGTTCATTTCAGGCATCCAGTGCAATGAATAATACTGAGACAAAGTCTCATAACAAATAGGAGTTTTTTTTTTTTTTTTTTTTTTTTTTTTAAATATCTAGAAATATTAAAAGCAAGCACATCTAGTAATTGGAAATGCATCAATCATGGTCACGATGATGTAGGTCACAATATTAGAGAATGCTTTTGGGTTGCTAATTTTCATCTTTTCTGATACAGGAAACTTGAACTCATTTTACTCTGCAGTCATTATCTTTTCATTGTATCAGTGTTTGCTTCTATTTTTCTTTATATCTTCTCTGTTTTCGTATGTCATTGTGATTGTCTTATATCAATCTTTGATCTGCATGCTTTGACATCTTAGTTAGTTGGTCATTATGACTACAGTAACACTTCGTTTAGTGCATTGTCTTTGACAGTGAACAAGAGACTGAGTCTGGGGGTGATGGCTCTTAAATGGCTGCATATATGCACAGCTGAGAAAGAATATTCATCTCACACCAGATGATGAAACCATCTTTCACCTGAAGTGGCAATTACTCTAAATCATGAAGTTTCTTTATTTAATTTTTTCCACTAAACTGCTTTTTTTCTGCTTTAATAAATGGTAACCATGGAACTTGTCCCACGAAGAATATGAAAGACATTTTCCAGGCTTTTTCAGCTGAGGCTGAATAGCCACACTGGTCTCAGAAAGCATACATCATAATATGAACTGAAACCTCATGGCCATAGTTGCAAAAAAAAAAAAAAATCATGAAGCTTATTGTATCTGAATACCTACAGCTTGTAATTTTTAGGAAATGCATTTGAAGGGAATTTGTACCAATGAATAACAAAAGGAATAAATGAATGAAGAGTACAAAACATTTTGTGTGTTTGGAATCAAGTTTTTAATGCTAGTTTTGATGAATAATAACCGTGAAAGTACTTGTGGAAAATGCTTGTAGTATATTGTCTGTGTGAAAATGAGTAGAATGAACCTGTGGGAGGTTGATCCTAATTACTTTCACCTGAACAGTCCAGAATGTTTTCAGTGAACAATTAAGAGCAACATGCCAGACATGAGAATAGTTTTCTGTGTTGGACTGACTTGCAACTTTTATAAAGTTTATAGTTCAGGAATAAAGTTTGAAAGTAACGCTTGTGTTCATGCCAAGAACTGCTAGAAGTTACTGGATGAGAAAAATCTCTTCTTTAGAGATTTTATGTGTTCCCACCCATGAAAGGTTTTTGCAAACCTATAATATTTTCATACCGTGTGTGGGCTAAGAATTTTTATTTTCTCTTTTTATCAATTTCATAGATTGCTCTGTATTATTTATTTTTTACATAGTCTAGAAATCCTACTCTAGAGACAATGTGGAACTTTACCACTTCAGTAAGCAGGACAGTAGTCTTACACTGGGCAATTAAATTCATCTCCCATCTAAAGATAATCACAAACATCCCATACCCAGGGTTTGATTTGGATATTATTAGAGCTAAAAATGGGAGAAAACTCAGTTTTGGATGAGATGGTCAGATTAGAAAGAACAGCGTAGTGTAGTTTCATCGGCAGAACTGTGGATTGGATTTTATAGTTCACTTCAGAGGAGGGGAAAAAATCATCAATATATTACTGGTCCTTGGAAGGGGGGAAAAACATATCTTCAAAAGATAAAAAGAATTCAAATGGCAGAAAAACCACTGTAAATAATAAATAAAAATAAATGTGTAACCATTGTTTATCCTAAATTTAATATGCACCCATTGAACATAACACACTTATTACAATTGACATTTATTTCACCAAATAACATTCATACAAGTATGCATATGTGATGGACACCGCAAAACCTCATACTACAAAAATAATCTCCAGCTATGTAAAGTTTAAAAACTGCTGATATATAATATCCATACAGAGAGAAAATTAAAAAAATCCAGTCTTGAAAATAGACTAAGATGAGAAAAAGCCTTTATGCCAAATCTAGTCTAGTTTATCTGAAATTTTATATGACATTTGCAATGGTCTATAATAAAAACTAAAGTAATGTTAGTTCTGATAAGTATTTCTATAATTCATCTGTTTTGATTTTGAACAGAACTATCATCTTTTTATTTCATAGGATAGAAGAAATGCCATCTGAATTTAGGCTATATTTAGAGTTAATGAAATGAAGGCATAAAAATTATTATTATTATTTATATGGGTACTCCATCGAGTCAAAAGACATTGCAAAAGACTCATTCTATCCATTAACACAATACCTATCATACATCTCCTTAAACCTATTCACTATTGGGGACTCACAACCATCTCTGTCAATCCATTCCACACATTTAGTGGAATGTCAATTGAAGAAGCTCTTCAAAATGAATTAAATGGCAGGTTTAACAATTCCAGTATCTTGTTTCGATCATGGAGACATCACTGTTTTTATAATACCATTGTTTTTTTTTGGGGGGGGGGATAGCAAGAAAGTTTGTGAATGTATCTGCTTATGCAAGTCAATTTTCTATATGCTATTAAAGAAAGAGTGATATTGGGTCCACACTGTTTTTGTTGTTATTTATTTTTCTGTAGTAAACTGGATTCTGGAACATCGATTGAAATGAAGAGGGAATGTGTCTGATGTTTAGGCCTGGCTAAATAGAGAAAACACATTATTCGTGTATCCGGAATGTAACCAGATTGGGGGTTTAACCATATCTCTCAAGAGCATCGTTTTCAAAAATACCTGGACATTTTATAGAAACATGTGGTAGGCATACGGATCTCTTTCGGAAAATAGTTTTAACACATGTAAAGGAAATTAGAATTTATTTACACCTCCTGTATATTTTGCTTTCTGTAAGATGAGTGTCATTTGGGGAGATAAAAAAAAAAAAGAATTGGTTACAACATTCAAAATATGAACACAAGAATGAGTCAGATAGCATGAATCATACTTTCACATGTGTCTTGGTCACAGCTAAGTGAGCAGGAGACTGTGTTCAAACACATACAAACATATCTTCAGTTTCTGTAAAATGCTTTTTTGAGGCTGTTGTTAAATTGATTAAATTTACCTTCAATGCAGAGTACTTCACATGATAGAACAAATTGTATCAGCAAATAGAAGGAACAACCGTGGAAAGTTCTATTTCACCTGCTTTGACTGATTACTTCATGGAGCATCTGAAAAGCCAACTTTTTAACTCCCCTTTTTCCTTAACTTTGTATCTGGCTATGTTTTGTCGATGATATATTTGCAGTTTTCCCACTCTGAAACAGAATTACTTCAATTTGTGAACAGAATAAATTCCTTACACAACCACATCAAGCTCACTATTGAACTTGAATCCAACAAGAGTCTTCCCTTCTTACATACCTTAATAATCTGTAACTCTACAGACAATATTGAATTTTCCATCTACGGGAAACTTTTCTTCACTGACAGGTATATCCACCCAGCTTTACATCATCATCATCCTTCACAGAAGACGGTTATTATCAAAAGTTTGTATGCAGAGCACTTTCAATTTGTTCTTCGGACACCCTCCTATCAGAAGAATTAAATAAAGTATGAAACACTTTGTTGTCTAATGGATGAAAAGAAACCACCATCCAGGAAATAATTGATAATTATTCTTCAGTAAGACTGATGTGAAGAGGTTTTCCATAATCTCTCTTAATGGGACTTCTGAACAAATAGTAGGAATTCTCGGTAAATATAATCTGTACACTACTTTCAAAATAGCATGCAAGTTATCTTCCTTCTTACCATCTAACTACCGAAATTGCCTTGACTATGCTTGGTGTCTGTCAAGTACCTATTCGTGATGATTTTGCTATTTTGAACAGACTGGTCATTCTGCTAGAATCAGAGGGTTCAGGCTTTGCTTCTCATGACATAGACACCAGACATAGAATTCAATGGAATCAGACAAAGATATAGATTTAAATTCAAGTGTATATTCCTTGAAATGTATGAAACACAACTTCATTGTGCTAATTTTAACCAAACAGACTGTTTGCTCATCTTCAAGTTTTGGGAAGTAATAGCCAGAAACTGTTCATAATTTTATTATTCATTTTTATTTATTTATGTTTTTTATCATCATCAATTTCCTGATATGTACCCTCAAGGGATATTCAGGCTACTTATGACAGCATTATATGATTAAGTTTACATTATTACTAATCTCTTATCAATAATTTTCCTCCAAATTAGTCTATTACTTGTCAGCACTCCAATAATATTGTGTCTAATATTTTGTTCTTCTAAGGCACTTCTGATTAAATCAATCCACCTAGGCCTTGGTCATCCTCTGGGATTTTTTCTGCCATTTTGACATCGAACACCTGTTTTGCTATCATGTATTAATTTTGATATCATGTATTAAACATGATATCAAAATTGGAGAGGTTAATGTCAGCTCTTTGCTTTATGCAGACAATGTTATATACTTCTAAATAAATCCGCTACAAGTCTGCAAGAGTCACTGACTAAATTGAATAACTGTTGTAATAGATATGGTACGAAGGTCAGCAATAAAAACACAAAGACAATGAAAATAGGTGGAATCATTGAAAATGTCAACTGTGTTGTGAATGGAGAACCTGTGGAACAAGTAAAGCATTTTAGCTACTTAGGCACGATTTTTAGTGAAGATGGTAAATTAAATATAGAAATAGACAACAGAATCAACAAAGCTGATATGGTAGGAAGTCAATTGAATAAATTCACATGGAATAAGAGAGAAATTAGTCGGAACACTAAATTAGCTATATACAAGACAGTGTTCAAACCAGTTTTAACTTATGGATCTGAGAGCTGGGTCAGAAGTAAAACGCTTGACCAAAGACTAGAGACCGCAGATATGAGAGTCCTGAGAAAGATTAGAGGCGTGAACAGATGGCATCGATGGCAATATCATATTAAAAACAAGGATATTAGGAAAGAATTCAACATTGTTGGCATCCAGGAATGCGTTAGCAGAGCTATCTCAGGTGGTATGGTCACTTAAACAGAATGGGTGAAGAAAAATTAGCAAAACAAGTGTTCTCTGCCAGGTTGGCAGGAAAATGACCCAGAGGAAGACCAAGATATAGGTGGATTGATACGGTACAAAGTGCCTTAGACGATAGAAATATAAGATCTGATAATGTTGGAGTCTTGACAAGTAACAGACTGATTTGGAGGAAAATTATAGATAGGAAGTTAGTAATGATGTAAATTTTTCGTGTAGTACTATCATATCCTGTACACCCCTTGAGGGTACATGGCAGGAATTTGATGATGACACCTGTTTTGCTAATCTTTCCTCACTCATTCTATTTAAGTGGCCATACCACCCTAGATTAGCTCTCTCCACATATTCTTGAATGCTAACAATGTCAGGTTCCTCCCTAGAACTAATATATATATATATATATATATATATATATATATATATATATATATGGTCTCTAATTTGATCAAGTGCTTTATTTCTAACCTAACTCTCCATAGCTCAGTCGATATAGATGAAGCCCTTTGGTCGGAAAGACCTGGGGTTTGATTCCCATCTATGACTTGAGGAACCTTTTTTTTCCTGTCTCTTTCGATTAAAGGTGAGTTAGTCGGTCTCATACAGAAGTAGAGGGTTTTTTCACCCAGAAACTCTGGTTTCTTCGTCCCTCAGAACAGGCAAACCAGCCCTGTGAACACATGGATTTACAGCCATGAATACTTATGACAATGTGGAAGAGATAGGGTCCTCACCACATCTTGTTATGCCATAAGTCACATCATGATAGTCAACCTCTTGGATAGGAGACAGCACATGAATGGGAACTCTCAGATCCATTACTTAAGACTGGTTTGAACACTGTTTTGTATATATTGCTAGTTTGGTGTTTTGGCTAATTTCTCTGTTATTCCATGTAGATTTATTCAACTATCTCCCACATTGCAGCTTTGCTTATTCTGTTGTCTATTTCCAAATTTAATTTGCCATCTTCACTGACAGTGATATCATCCTATGGGTTTTTCCCCTGCCATTTTGGCATCAAACACCTGTTTTGCTAATCTTTCCTCGCTCATTCTATTTAAGTGGCCATACCACCCTAGATTAGCTATGTCCACATATTCTTGAATGCTAACAGTGTCAGGTTCTGCCTAAAATAGCTTATATTATTTTACTTGTTCTATAGGTTCATCATCATCATCAAATTCCTGACATGTACCCTCAAGGGGTGTACAGGATATAATAGTACTACATGAAAAATTTACACCACTACTAACTTCCTATTTACAATTTTCCTCCAAATCAGTCTGTTACTTGTCAAGACTCCAACATTGTCAGATATTTCCCATTCTGTTTAAGTGACCATACCACCTGAGATCTGCTAACACATTCCTGGATGCTAGCAATTTCAAGTTTTTTTTCCTAATATCCTCATTTTTAATATGATATAGCCATTGATGCCATCTGTTCATACCCTAATCTTTCTCAGTACTCTCTTATCTGCGGTCTCCAGTCTTTGGTCAAGTGTTTTACTTCTAACCCAGCCCTCGGATCCATAAATTAAAATTAGTTTGAACACCGTCTTGTATACAGCTAATTTAGTTTTGACTAATTTCTCTCTTATTCTATATAAATTTATTCATTTGACTTCTTACCATGCCAGCTTTGTTGATTCTGTTGTCTATTTCCATATTTAATTTACCATCTTCACTAAAATCGTGCCTAAATAACTGAAATGTTTTACTTGTTTTATAGGTTCTCCATTTACAATGCAGTTGATATTTTCAGTGCTTCTGTGTATTTTCATTGCTTTTGTCTTCAATGAAGGTCTTGCTGACCTTCATACCTTATCTATTACAACAGTTATTCAATTTAGTCAGGGAATCTTGCAGACTTGTAGCGGATTTATATAGAAGTATAACATCATCTGCATAAAGCAAAAGAACTGACATTACCACCTGAGATTAATTCTATGGGTTTTCCATTAAGAATGCAGCTGAAATTTTCTGTGTTCCTGTCTGTTTTCATAGTTTTGGTCTTTTTATTGCTGATTTTCACCCAAATTTGTTACAGCTATTATACAGTTTAGTTAAAGAACCCTGGAGACTTGCACTGGATGTGTGTAGGAGTCCAACATCATCTGCATGAAGCAAAGAACTAAGTTTAATTATCTCCAATTCTAATATCGGTTTAATGCTACTTTCTTTCATAGTGTGCATCCTTGTCTTACCCTGATTTTGCAGCAACCGTCTTCCCATATTTCCTTCAATTCTAACTGCTGACTTACACTTAAATATAGACTATGTACTGCTTTATATAATGTTGCATTTACCCCATATATATTTGTAGTATTTTGAAAAGCTTTTCTTTGGACATCTTGTTGTAGGCCTTTTCCAGATCTACAAAATGTAAGTACAGATCCTTGCAATATTCTCCTGATTTCTCAACCATTTGTCAGGAAGTGAAAATCTGATCTTGATAACCCGTATTTGTCCCCCACCTCAGCTTGTTCTTCAAATTTCTGTTCCACAAATTTTCTCAATTTCTTTTCAAGTATGGTTACATAAACCTTACCTGGAACAGTTAGTAGAGAAATTCCTAATTCTCACATTCAGCTTTTTTTTCTTTTCTTTTTTTTGAATTTGAATTATTGACCAAGTGCTCTGAATTATGCAGTGTAGCAACTGCAACTTTTATACCTCCATAGTTAAGCATTCTGATTGAATATCATCTACTCTGCTGCCTGTAGTGTACTCCTGTTTGGCTTCCTCTTGAAAATTTTCTACTACTGCTCTGTCACTACTTATTTCATTTAAGTCTCAAAATAATTACTTCAAATATATAGAATATCTTTATCTTCCATTTTCATGTCACCTTTATCATCTCTGATTTCTTTTAAAGTACTCTTTCCTTCATTTCTAAACTTTTTCAATAGCCTCCAAAACAATTTGCCACTTTCCTGATATTTATTTTCTATATTCTTATGTCTTCCCATTACTGTATTTAGCTACATTTACACATATCTTATTTCTCTTAAATTTTTCTCTGTATTCTGTTATGGCATCTACTGACTTATTTGCTAGGAACTTTTGGTCTGCTTTTTTTTTCCTTGTTCAGGACTACTTAACATCTTGTGTCCACCATGGTCTTATTTTTTCAACCCTGCAGACAACTTCACCACATATCTCCTTATCTGAATCAATCAATCAATGTTTTCTTCAGAGTTTGCCACAGAGACTCCAAGCTTCAAGCTTGTTTTCAAGCTGTCATTTTTTTTTTTTTAAATAATATTTGTATAGGTGAGTCTACAGTTTACCTGTAAAAGCTTCACAGTGATTAAGATATCACTGTGAACAATGAATTCCCAGAGACTTTTCTTATTTCTTTCATCTTCTCTCCATATGCACTTGTGCTACCTTCTTTATGTTGGAATATGGTGTTAGTAATGATTAGTCTATAACCAGAACAGAAATCCAGCAGACAGTAGATACTGTTATTATTAGCTTTGCCTTTGATCCAAATTTTTCCAAAACATTCCTATATGCCTGTGAGATTCATTTCCTACTCTGCTGTTTAGATCTCCAACAAGGACGTTTTTTTTTTTTTTTCATTTTCTTTATCCCAATTGCCTGCTCTATCATCATCATCAAATTCCTGCCATGTACCCTCAATGGGTGTACAGGATATGACAGTACTACATGAAAAAATTACATCATTACTAACTTCCTATCTACAATTTTCCTCCAAATCAGTCTGTTACTTGTCAAGACTCCAACATTATCAGATCTTATATTTCTATCATCTAAGGCACTTTGTACCATATCAATCCACCTATATCTTGGTCTTCCTGTGGGTCGTTTTCCTGCCAACTTGGCAGAGAACACTTGTTTTGCTAATTTTCTTCACCCATTCTGTTTAAGTGACCATATCATCTGAGATAGCTCTGCTAACGCATTCCTGGATGCCAACAATGTCGAGTTCTTTCCTAATATCCTTGTTTTTAATATGATATTGTCATTGATGCCATCTCTTCACGCCTCTAATCTTTTTTAGGACTCATATCTGCGGTCTCTAGTCTTTGGTCAAGCGTTTTACTTATGACCCTGCTCTCAGATCCATAAGTTAAAACTGGTTTTAACACTGTCTTGTATATAGCTAATTTAGTGTTCCAACTAATTTCTCTCTTATTCCATATGAATTTATTCAATTGACTTCCTACCATACCAGCTTTGTTGATTCTGTTGTCTATTTCCATATTTAATTTACCATCTTCACTAAAAATCGTGCCTAAGTAGCTGAAATGTTTTACTTGTTCCACAGGTTCTCCATTCACAACACTATTGACAGTTTCAATGATTCTGCCTATTTTCATTGTCTTTCTCTTTTTATTGCTGACCTTCATACCATATCTATTACAACAGTTATTCAAATTAGTCAGAGAATCTTGCAGACTTGTACCGGATTTATTTAGAAGTATATCATCATCCGCATAAAGCAAAGAGCTGACATTAACATCTCCAATTTTGATATCATGTTTAATACCACTTTCTTTCATAATGTGATCCATATAGATAATGAATAACAGAGGGGATAATGTACATCCTTGTCTCATACCAGATTTAACATTAAACCATCTACCTGTACTTCCTTCAATTCTAACTGCTGATTTACAACTCAAATAAAGACTAATTATTGCTTGATATAATGCCTCATTGACACCATATAACTGTAGTTGAATAGCTTCTCTCTTGGCACCTTGTCATATGCCTTTTTCAAATCGACAAAACTTAAATACCGATCTTTGTTATATTCCCATACTTTCTCGACTATTTGTCATAAAGTGAAGATTTGATCCTGACAGCCTCTATTTGGGCTGAATCCAGCTTGTTCTTCACCCAGCTCTTCTTCCACAATTCTTCTCAATCGTTTCTCAAGTATACCTGCATAGAACTTGCCAGGAACGTTTAGTAGGGAAATATCTCTGTAATTCTCACATTCAGTTTTATTTCCCTTTTTATATATGTGTACTATGAGAACTCTACTCCAATCATCTTGAATTCGTCCCTCTGTCCAGTCTTTCTGAACTATGCAGTGCAGCCACTGTAAGACTTTTATACCACCATACTTCAGCATTTCTGGTTGAATATCATCTACTCCTGCTGTCTTTCCACATTTCAAGCCTTTGATGGCTTTTTCTACTTCAAGTATGGATATGTATTCCCGACTGGATGCTTGGTCAGTGTTTTTTACCACTGTACTGTCATCACTGCTTGTTTCATTTAGCAGTTTTTCAAAGTAATTACTCCATTCTTCAAGGATATTTTTTTCTTCCATTTTCATGTCACCTTTATCATCTCCAACTCCTTTTACAGCACTCTTTCCTCCATTTCTAAGCTTCTTCAACAACCTCCAGAATATTTTGCCACCTTCTTGATATTTATTTTCTATATTCTTGCCAAAGTCCTCTCATCACTTTTGTTTAGCTAGTTTTACACGGTGTTTAGTATTCTTGCATTTGTCTCTGTATTCTCTAAGAGCACAAGCTGACTTTTTTGCCTGGAACTTTTGATATGTATTCTTCTTTTCCTTCACTGCGTGTTTAACTTCCTCTGTCCACCACGGAGTTCTAATTTTTCTATCCTTGCAGACAACTTCACGACATGCCTCTCTAGTCGAATGAATCAGGGATTTCTTCAAGACTTGCCACTGAATCTCCAAGGTTTGATTCCTGTTCTCAAACTCTTTCATTTTTTCTTGAATAATCTTTGTGTAGTTTAGTCTACAGTTCACATCTAAGAGCTGCTCAACTTTTATTCACTTTAAAACTTTCTTACATTTTATTCTTTTCAATATGAAATTCAATTTTATCCTGCTCAAGACTAAATAGTGATCACTTCCAATTTCAAATCCTCTGTACACTCTAGTGTCCTGCACCAGAGAGAAAACATCACTATTAACAATGACATAGTCATTGAGACTTCTTATTCCTTGCCTCTTCTCTCCATGTGAATTTGTGCACATTTTTATGTTGGAACATGGTGTTAGTAATAACCAGTCCATGTCCTGAGCAGAAATCCAACAGATATTTGCCATTATTATTAGCTTTGCTCTTTTCTCCAATTTTCCCAAAATATTTTTGTATGTCTCACAATCATTTCCTACTCTGCTATTTAGATCCCCAACAAGGACCAACTTTTCCTTTTTCATTGTGTCAGTTGCTTTTTCTGAAGCATCAATAAATGCTTCCACTTCTACCTTAGTAGAACCTTCTGTGAGACCTTTCTCTACTTCTTCCTCAGGAGAATTTTCTGTGGAATTATAGGCACAAATAAGCTTCATTATCCATTTTCCTGTTTTGAAGTTTGCTCACATAACCTTACTTGAAATTGCTTTCCAGTCAAGCTTATCTTCATGTTTAGTGTTGACTGGTATTGTTACTCCTTCCTTTCCTTGATTATTATTGCCCAAATATGGCATCCTATACTTATTATTTAGTAAGATCTCACCTGTTTTTTGTGTTAATGTCAGTAATTCCATTTATGTCCACATGGTACTTTTCCAGTTTTTCTGCAAGCTTGAATTACTTTCCAATGAATACTACTTATATTGTTGGTTCCTATCTTCTTATAGATGTTGAGTTGTGACTTGTTCCATTAGCTGACCTTTTACTGTTTTCCCCCTGGTTTTTTATTTATTTATATTTTTTTAATTACAAAACTATACTTGACCTGGTTCCTTGAAACCTTAACAGGTTCACCTTAACTTGGAATCTTAACAGTGTTATCTCCTGCTCACCCAGCTGCAACTGAGACATGAAATTATGATTCATTATGTTTGACTCATTCTTGTGTTAATATTTTGAATGTTGTAACCAATTCTTTTGCTCTCTCCCTGAATGATGCTCATGTTACAATGACCAAAATATATATTGTAAATATATTCTAATTTCCTTTATATGTGTTGCAATTTTTAAAAATATACCAATTAAAACTATGTAGAAATTGGCTCTTCATACAACCACTCTTAAATCTTTTATAAGAATGGAGTGAACTGACATAGACAGGGGGTTGAGGTGTGACATTCCTATCCTTCATAGGAAAAGCTATACCCAATGTGTGTGTGTGTGATAGAAGCAGATGATTTTCATTGCTTACTTTGATATCAGCCATTTTGCTAATGGAGGCATAAAGTAGTCTCCAGTTTACCTTATTTCAGTTTCTTCAATAATGCAATATAAATAATTTTCTTAGTTGTGCTGCAGACATAAGGAAATGTCCACCATTTGTTTAATGGCACAAATTTGAAAGTGCTCATACTGCAGACCAACCACTAGATAACCTAATAGAAATGCTTGAAAAGACTTCCACATCAGTTGATGAATAATCTTGCTTCTGTGCCTGTAGAGTTGTTTATCCATTACTGTATATTCTGATCATCCCACTCCCAAAAGTTTCCACATTCACTTCATAATTACATACACATGTTCTTATTCTCTTATTCCAACCTCTAATGTTCTTTTCAGTCTCTAATTGCAATGCTGTTTTGACTGTTTTTCTTTTGACGGTTAGTTGGACACTCTCTGACTTAGTATATCTTTCATATGCTTGAAATATCTTTTCATATGCTTGAAGCATATGAAAGATATACTAAGTCAGAGAGTGTCCAACTAACCAGTTTCTCATTTTAATCTCCTCCTGGTAAATATCTCTCTGAATTATTCTTTCAAGTGAAATGCTCTCTTGTTTACTCTCGTAAAACTTCCAACTATTAATCCAACATTTAGCTGTAGGTGCTGAATAGGACAGAATTCACATTGGACATTTAATGGAATGAAAACTGCATAAAGAATGAATTAAACGAGAGTTTAATAATTCCAGTATTTCATCTTAAGCATACTTCCTTCCAGCACTCATAGAGTGCTGGAAGGAAGCCTAGGTTTTAACTTAGGATGCCTAAGAATTAGTGTTTCATATATTAAAAATTCTACCTATTTTAAACTTAATTTAATTTTAAATAATTATATTGTGGTCAGCTTTGCAATATGTTAGTCTTTCTTCATTGTATTCCCTTGAATGCTGTCTTAATAGTTTTAAAAATCATTTTGTCCCGAATGTCATATATATCTCTACTCCTATGTCATTCATGAGGTTACTTCTTTTGGAAGAACAAAATATACAGATAAATGGGATATACTGCAATGGGTTCTCCCATTTCATCCCACCCCTTGCCAGTTTTTACATGGAGCATTTAAAAAACCACCACTTAATTCTCTCAACTGTATGTTTTTTCTATCTGGCTAAGATATATTGATGTGGTCCCAATTTGGATTTGACCAATTTAGACACATTCCTCCTTCACTGCAACTATCAATATTCAAGAAACCAGTTTACATGGAAAAAGAGATTAGCAATAGTCTTGCCTCTCTGGACATCTTAATAAGTCTTCCAAATGGTAACCTTTCTTTTCAGTATACCTACTCTCACTGGCAGATATATTCAAAAACTTTCAGATCATTTCTACCCCTCACTCTCAGCAGTATGATTTTATTAAAATTTTATTAAAACTCTTACTAATAAGAGCCATCAATCTGTTCCATTGTGTCATTTCTCACAGCTGAACTTCACCATATACATCATATCTTATCTAATGGCTACAATTTCAATGGAATTAACAGAATATTTTATTTTTCTCCTAATTTTTGACCTTCTCACACATCGATTATAGTAATGCAATCCCTATTCCCTGTGTCTGGAGTATATCAGAAAAAAAATAGCCAGAATAAAAAAAAAATACAATTTCTATACTGCTTTCAGGTCCCACTTGAAACTGGTTGTCCTTATCTATTCTCTAGGACCAACTCCTATCTCAGTTCTTGATGTGTATAAGGTTCCTTTCTTCTTGCAAGTTGGCCTATTATGGACGACTGGAAGATCAGCCAACATCTACTTGCAGGAAAATTTTTTAAAAAAATACATTTGTAATCCTGATTATAGAGAGTCGGGTCTAACAGACCATGCCTTGGACACCACACATAAAATCAAATTGAGTATGGGGGGCTTTATTGCAGCAAGTTCAAATGCTAGAGGGTGTTTTATTTATTTATTTATTTTTTTTAATCAATGGTTATCTTTGAACACTGACCTAATTGAAATAAGAAAGTAATATGTTAAACCTCTCAAACTTTGGAAAACAGTAATTCTTGGGTATTCTGAGTTACAACCTAGGACTCTATACCTTAATCTACAGTTTCACTTTACTCTGTGTTTCTTATAATTTATATTTGACTGCCCTGAAGATGTCTCCATGACCAGACTAATAATTAAAGTGGTAATTCATTCCATGTGTTCAAACCAATTTTAACTTATGAATCTGAGAGCTGAATTAGAAATAAAACTTGATCAAAGGCTGGGACAGAGATGAGTCCTGAGAAAGATTAGGGGACTGAACAGATGGCATCAATGGCAGTATCATAAACAAGCATATTAAGAAAGATCTTGATATTGTTAACATTCAGGAATGTGTTAGCAGAGCTAATCTCATGGGAGATGAAAGATTATAGTTTGACCACAGATGCGAGAGCTCTGGACACTTCTGTGATGGCAGAAGAAGGAGAATCCATTCCAATAATAGGGTAATCAGTTTATCTTGTGGGATGAGTTTGGTTATTATTACATGTCGGAAAAGTAGCTTTTCTTTTATGATCATTCTTGCTTTTAAAGTGGTAACTATTTTGCTTGCATAACAGGTTGGAAAATTTTACATATAAAGCACGTGATTTTGCATGTTGGTGACGAATAGTACTTCGCCTCATTCCTTTCTCCCCTTCAACATGAATTGATTCTTCTTGGTACTGTGCCAGCTGCAGTTCTCTCAATTGTGGGCAGACTCTTTGCCAGGATGGCAGGATAAAGACCCAGAGGAAGACCAGAAATATTAAGATTTGATAATATTTGAATGTTGACAGATCTAATCTAACAGGCTGATCTGGAGGAAAATTTGATAGGAAGTTAGTAATGATGTAACTATTCATGTAGTACTATCATAAGATCCTGTACACCCAACTCCTGAGGGTATATGTTAGGAATTTGATGATGATGATGTTTGTAATTTCTTTTCAAATAGAATTTACTTTTTATCTCTGATCCAGGATATTTAACACCAAGGAAATACACATTTTTCCTTTTATGGAAAATATGACTTCTTCATGAACTCTGAATAATGCTCCTCCAAATAATGTTTTGCATTATGGGATACTGAAGCAGTTGAAGTGAAGTCAAGAGCCTCTGTATACAAGTAGCCTGGTTATGAAGGTACTTCATATGCAAACTTTCTTTGCTTACACTTGTGTGAATGATTAAATAACAAAAATATAATTTCTTGTCATTTGGAATTTAAACAGCCTGGGGTTGTCCTTGCTAGATAGAATTAAAGATAACTGGGATTAGCAGGTTTTGTGAGTCAGAATACAATTTAAAAAGATGTTGGGCAGCTGTTGCTGTTGTTCCTATAAGTATAGCAGAAATGGTGAGGAGTATTAATGGTTCTAGTTCTGCTGAACAAGCATAGAAATATCAGAAGAGACATGATTATGAAACTGACTAGTGGCCGAAGAACTGAGCCTCTCTTCCGAACTTCATCAAGAATTTTTAGAGAGGTCTTAGGTTCACCATTCCAAACATAAGAGAAGTATTCCAAGGTTGGTGGATTTGAGATTTGTGCAGAGTAAACATTTGGACAGAAGTGAGGTGATTATGTCAAGAAAGTCTCAATCTGAGAAGAGAAATCTTGTCTTGATTGTTAAGCTGAGCACTACCAAAGGCTGGAGAGGAACCATGGTCCATTTTGTAAGAAAATTTTGGAATCATGGAAGGTAACCAGATTGTTGTCATCCCAATGGAGGATGCATGGAGATCAATGTTTAGGGCACTTATCATAGATGATCTTGAAGCTTGAGATGCTTCATCACTGTGGGGTTTGTTATGAGTAGGATGAGTGGAGAGTGCCATATCAGCAAAATTGTAAATAGGGCCTGAGGTCGGTGAGAGCAGGCCATCTATATGTAAGGAACAGGGTGGGTGGGTGAAAGAAGCACCCTGAGGAACACCTGTATTAACAGGAAAATCTGAAGAGAGAACATTTCCATTACACATAGTGAGTGACCTGAGGGAAACTGGCAATCCATTCACAAAGTGAGGAAGGTAGTCCACAAGATGGCAACCCATCGAGAAGCAATCAATGTCAAACTCCTTCAAACACCATGGAAATAGCACAGATTTCTCTCAACTTTTCCATGGGATGTGTCTAGAGGAGAGAAATTTAAGTAAGGAGAATCATTTTGAATCCTGAGTGGCAAAATCCATGTTGATAGTCCTTGATTAGTTCATGGTTTTTCAGATGTAAAAGAAGTTGACTGTTGATCTTCATGACATTAGACAGCATTGGAGTTAGAGCAAGAGGTCAATAATTTCATGGACGATGTCTGTCACATTTCCTTGGAATTGGCTGTATATGGGCCTACCCCCATTCTGTAAGGTGGTCACCAGCTGAACACAGTGTGTGGATAATAAAGAACAGGTATTAGCCCAGCTAAAGTACCACTAGTGAGATTCACTAGTAGTACTTTAGAAGCCTATCTTTATGACTATCAGAAGCCTTTTTGGTATCCAGGTTGTTTGAGATTCTTCTGATGGAAGGCTACAGGTGTCATGTGATGCATTGTTCCAGGTAAAGGAGGAAGTGATTTGCCTCCATTATCTATGCATGATGCTAGGAGATCCACCTCATCTTTAAGTGATGTTGCAGTGCTACCATCGGGGTAAGAAACAGACAGGAGCACAGATGGACAAGTTATGTCCAATAGCTTTTATGAGGATCAGAAGGTGCAACTGTCATTAGCACAGGTGAATAGTTTTTTACATTTAGCACTATCAAAGCCCATTTCACATTGAAAATCTCCATTTTAACATGGATAATTTCTGTAACATGATCACAACAAGTATTTGGATCTGAGGAACCAAAATATTAGTGTGACCAGGGAAAGGAGTAAAAGTTACAGAGATCTTCTCACTTAACACTGTTGAAGTGACAAACTACAACAGTGTTAAGTGATTGCGATCTGAATTACAAAGAGGAGTTTAGTGGACTTTTGAGGTTTCACATATTTTAAATATGAATACCTTTTCAAAGAAAGTTGCAAAGTCCTTTTACATTGGCCTAATCTGGATCAGAATGATTTTCTCTCTTCCCCCCCCCCCTCAAAAGCTTGGGAGATTCTCATTTTATGTAAACATCAAAAACAGTTTTAAAATTATTTATTAATATATTAATTTCTAGCTCATAGCAACCATTTTTAATTGGTAAACCAATTGTCATATGTACCTTGTATTTCTGTTCTTTGATTTGCTTGTTTCTACACGCTGATGATGTACTTATTTTCAGTATGAAATATCATTAAAGTTAATTACTGTAGTTATTGTGTAATTTGTTGTTCACTGTATTTCCAAAATCAGACTATAAGGAAATGGCCTCATGGTTTGAGATATGTATTAATCTTTTGATTTAACTAATTAGCTCAATTTGTGTTTTTTTTTTTTTTAAAAAAAAAAAGTAGTTTTCTATTCTGTTTCTATTTTTATTCTGTTAGTTTTATAGAATTATTATTATTATTACTGGACTTGTATGGAATTTTTTAGCATGATGGATATTTACTACTTTTGCTGGTATTTCTTAATTATTATAGTTAACCCTTGGATGTAGTTTACATAGGTTAAATAACTATTTGACTATAACAAAATTAGGAATCAGCCTTTTAATTTATATATATATATCAACCCTACAAATGAGAGGTTGCAACAATACTGTATATAGTTAGGTAGTTAAGGAGAAAGAAGGAACCTGTTGAAGTATTTTTGGACAACTGAAGCAACACTGTAAAGTTTTTCTTGAACAGAACACTGTGAGGAAGGCTGTTCCAAAGTGCAGAATTAAATCTGTATCCAGGAAACATAAGATGCTATCTCACAAAATAGTAATTTTTCAGTATGGCCAGGAGAATAATCTTTTAGCATTGATTTTTCATATTTACTCTCAATTTTTGCTGCAGATAGGTTAATTTCAAACATGTCTAACTTTTAAAAGAAAGGAAATCTTAGATAGTGCTCTACACCTTGTGAAAATTAGAGATGGCATCCTATGCCTCCAGAATGCAGAAATATGAAAGAGGAGGATGAGAGGTCAGTTCAATAAGTTTGAAGTTGAAATTTGCCATCTTCATTACAGAGCAGCACCTACAGGTCAGTTGTGATTGGAAATGTGCAGAATGTGGGAAGGATTGGAGAAAAAAAAACCTGTGGTATTTCATTGGATAATTTCAATATTAATAAAGTTCAACCTGTTCACAGTACAGAGTATGGGCAAATTGTGTTATGGTACACTAGCCTAAAGTTCAGAGAAAATTTGTAATTGTTTCTCCCCAATAGGAAATTTTCAGATATAAGTTGCCATTATAAATCATGTTTAATTTTTAATTCCTCATGTCTTTTGTGTGTCACCAAATTTGTTTCTTTACCATACACATTTCCTCTTACTAGTTAAAATTTTCTCAGTTGTTAAAAATCCATTAATTCTGATTGAAATTTGAATGGCCCATTATTACTTGTATATGTATCACATAGATACTGAAACCTTAAAAAGCAGTTGTGTAATGAAATATTCTGCATGTGTTGTTTCTTACAGAAGGCTACAGCTGATGAGATAGATAATCTAGAGATCAAACTTTCACAAGCTGAGAGGGCAAAGTATCTAGCTCAGCTGGAAAGTATGAAATTTATTTCACTTCATATTTAAAATCAGTTGTAGTTAAATGCTTTCATTCATTTTAGTAACATGGAAATGGTTTCTTTCAGTTGATTGTTGAAGAGGATTGATTATTATTATTCCTTTCCTGAAACATATCCCTAAGAGGTTTACGTACAGGATACCATGATAGTATCAATGCAATATTCTAGCTTTATATTAATAGTTTTTTTTACAAATTACTTCTTTGTTAGGCCTCTTACTTTTGTGTCTTCTTAGGCAGTCCTGCCATGTATATTTCAACCACCTGTTTTGCTAGTCTTCATTGATGCCAGACACATTAGATGAAATTTCATCTACGTTCAGTTTCATTTCGATTGAAAAAGAAATGCTCGAGATTACATTCACATCTATACTCATGGTTAAAAGGATTTGCATTGAGTGTACTTCTTCAGTACACTCACTGTGTAACCTAATCATCATTTCATATAATATAAACAGTCTGCTAGCAGGTTGGTATCAAATCCAGATATTTGATTTGATATTGCATACAGATACAGAAGTTATAAATGATATATGTTTAATTATTTATTGTTAATGTCCAAAATGCCACTATCAACTGCAGGCAAATGTTTCAATGTAACCATTGGATGGCAATACAGAAGCACTTGATAGTTGAGAAATAACTGGCCACATGAAATAGCTTAGAGTAAAGACTCAAGTTTGCAGGTGACAATGACCCAAATCATTGTCACTGGGCAATTTCCACACTTCTTCCTAAGATCATAGCCTAATAATTTCATCCAATATGAACATTCTGCCAGCAGCTTGGTATGAAACTCATCCAAGTGATAACAGTATGAGAATTGTTTCCTTGTTGATTAGCATGTGTGGTATTTAAATACAGTGTGATTCCATTGTGCATGTGTACCAGGTGCTTCAAAATTATGTATACATACTTCAAATATATACATATTGGGAACAATAAATCAAACTCAGATGCTCATACTGTCCACCTTCAACATGGATATTTTTTCTTATGTGACTCCACCTATGAAAGGCTATAAATCTATAGTTCATCAGTACTATTTGTGAGTGGGCTATGGTTTTTTTCTATTTTTATTAATTTTATATATTTTTACATAATCCACAAAACCATGCTCTACAGACAAACATGGAACTCTTTCGAGCCACTTTGGGCTTCCAGTAAGCAGGGTGATGATCTCATACCAGGCAATGAAATTCATCTCCTACTCAAGACAGTCTTGAACGTTGATATCCATGGCAGTATTCAAGTGGGTTAGAGAACAGATATGTTAAACACTTGGCCAACCAGTCCAGCAAAGCTGGGTAAAATGTTTTGTGCTTCTGGCTTTCCACATTTACTTCTATGTTTGCAGTTTGTGACTGTAAAGTTGATTTTTTCAAGTATCTCCATGCAAAAAAAAAATTAAGGGCATAAGTCTGGAGACTGGATAATATTCAAGATCAGTCTCTACATGACCTTCCCATTGGTTCAATAAATTCAGGTTGGAAAACTGAGTGTTTTCCATTCTTCTTATTGGTATGTGTTAAAAAAATATATATTTACAGGATGGTCATAAAGTCCTATGCCAGTTTTAAATTTTAATAACTAATGGTATACAAAATAATGGAACCATTTAATAAAAATTATATGAAAGTTAAGTCTTAATATTTTATTCTTCATGCTATTTTTAATTATCACATTCAACATGGCCAGCATCGTTACATCCTTCAAGCCGATTCTCAAACTCTCTGAATACATTCAATAATTGATGCACCGCTGTTATTTGAATTGTGTTTGTTATTCTGACCTTGAGTGCATCCATAAAACAGTTTTTGAGATAAGTGTTTTGACATCGCCACCGTACATGCGTGCACACACAAAAAAAATTGAATTTAAAGATCAGCTATATGCAGTGGCCAACCAATTGATCCACATCTACCAATCCATTTGTTCAAGAAGACATTATTGAAAAACTGTTGCACTTGCACAGTTTTTCAATAAACATTACATCTATGTTGTCTGTGCCTTTTGTAACCTTCTTTATATTATCTATCTTATATCTGCATCTGTCTATCCTGCCTTGTCTTTAACTTTCTTACTATGGCCAGCCTTCTTACTTTCTGACTGCTACCATGTATATGCTTACACTATGTCTTATCTCTCATGTTCTATAGTCTAGCAAATTTGTTTATCGATTGCACCAGCTAGACTACATATTGAGAATGAGATTATAATAGATTTAGTTTAATCCTTTATCCAAGTGTAAGCAAACAAAGTTTGCGCCTGAAGTATCTTCAGGACTAAGGCAACTCGTGGTAAAGGTGGATCAAGCTCTCATCACTCCTTGTCTTAGTATCTCCCATAATGCAAAGCACATCTCCTTGCAGACATGTATAATTCTATGCATTAAGGGAAGGGCCACTACTCAGACCAGTTTCGACCTTTATTGAGGTTTCGTCAGTGGGAGCCAGACCCAGAGGTGGTGATACCAAGGTGAAAGCAATGGAGAAGTCATCTTTACTTATACGAGTTGCCAAAAGGTGTCTTAACTTATTATTAAATTACTCTGGATTTAGAGAAAGATGTTGGAAGTTTTTTTCCACTTTGTTAACCAATTCATCATAGCAAATATGAACTTGAAAAAATTCATTTTAGAATCAGCAGCAGATTAAAAATAAATAAAAAAATAAAACAGCTTAATCTAAATAAATATGGTTGTAATAAAGAACTTTTATTATTAAAAGACCAGAAGATAAATGATAAAATATACAAAGAGCCAACAAGTTTCACTAGCCACTGTCTAGCATTTTCAAGGCTGAACTGGTGTGAAAACAAATGCATTAAGTTACATTTCAAACATACACTTTAGTAACTGTTAGGCCGTTACATTTGATCATTCTGTTTGAAGGCGTGCATGTGTTCGAAAGCTTCAGTCAGATTCCGGTACATGACCACGTGTAGTGTAGTTTTTTGCATATTGTAATTCTGTCGAACTGAGAGAGATGATGAGATTTTTCCATATGTCTTTAAGAATGATACCCTGATTTCTATTTAAATTATTGCCTGTGCGTAGTACCACAGCTGCTTCTTTTAAAGTTCTGTATCTGTAGTCATTCTCGATGTAAGGCATAGAACTGTTTTTTTTCCAATCTATAATGTGATTTGATGTTGAGAAATGATGAGCTAAACCAGATGTGATGATTCTATTATGATTGACATCCCCCACATGTTCCTTCTGTCTTATTTCAAAACTTCTCGAAGTCTGACCAGTGCAAGAAAGGCCACACGTGCATGGAATTTCATATACTCCAGGACATTTGAAGAAAGGTACCTCATCTTTAGGTGATCTTAAGATTTGTCTGATCATAGTAGTTGGTTTAAAAACCACTCTGATGTTATGAGCTTTTAACATTCTCACCAATTTTGTGGAAACTGAATTAATATACGGATTGACAGCTGTTGACACATATTGGGGCACCGTAACACGTTGTTGGTGGTTGTCTTTAAATAGCCATTTGTTTAAAATGTTAGAAGGGTATCCATTAAGAGATAGAGTGTTAGCTATTAGTGACAGTTCTCTCTGCATATCTGTTTCTTTTGAAATAGACCTTAAGGCTCTATTACGGAGCATGTGAATGATGCTGTGTTTTTGTGATCTATGATGGTTGGACGAATAATGTAGATATCTACCAGTATCTGTGGGTTTCTTGTAAATGGACAGTTGGAAATTGTTATCTTCTCTCCTCACTAGGATGTCAAGAAAAGGAAGTTCTTTGTTCTTCTCTAGTTCTATAGTGAATTTGATCTTATTGTGTAGTGAGTTGATTTTGTTCAGAAACCCGAGAAGGTTTTCCATGGTATCTTTCCAGATGATGAACACGTCATCGACATATCTCCACCAAATTGACGGTTTTGGTACAATGGTGGAAAGAATATCCTTTTCAAGTTTTTCCATAAAAAGGTCTGCACATGGTGGTGACAGAGGACTACCCATGGCTAGACCTTCCAATTGTTTGTATACAGTGTTGTTAAATTTGGAGAAATTTGATTTCAGGCAATGATGAAACAGCTGTGTGATGGAAAAACTTGAAAAGGATATTCTTTTCAAGTTACCTTTCTTCAAATGTCCTGGATTATATGAAATTCCATGCACGTCTGGCCTTTCTTACATTGGTCAGACTTCTAGAAGTTTTGAAATAAGACAGAAGGAACATGTGGGGGATGTCAATCATAATAGAATCATCACATCTAGTTTAGCTCATCATTTCTCAACATCAAATCACATTATAGATTGGAAAAGAACAGTTCTATGCCTTACATCGAGAATGACTACAGATACAGAACTTTAAAAGAAGCAGCTGTGGTACTACGCACAGGCAATAATTTAAATAGAAATCAGGGTATCATTCTTAAAGACATATGGAAAAATCTCATCATCTCTCTCAGTTCGACAGAATTACAGTATGCAAAAAACTACACTACACGTGGTCATGTACCGGAATCTGACTGAAGCTTTCGAACACATGCACGCCTTCAAACAGAATGATCAAATGTAACGGCCTAACAGTTACTAAAGTGTATGTTTGAAATGTAACTTAATGCATTTGTTTTCACACCAGTTCAGCCTTGAAAATGCTAGACAGTGGCTAGTGAAATTTGTTGGCTCTTTGTATATTTTATCATTTATCTTCTGGTCTTTTAATAATAAAAGTTCTTTATTTTAATACATCAGACCAAATATGTACAATTTAAGTTCATAAATATGGTTGTGTTAAACTTCCCAAGATTTGGGAAACTTTAATTCTTAGGCCGTCTATCCAAGAGCACCTCTCATAGGACTAGACTTAATAAAATCTAATTTGTCCAACTTATTGTATTCCTGCAAATGTCTCTCTGACAAAGATGAAATATCAGAATGATTAAACCTGTTCAATTATTTCTGTGCTGTATTCATTCCATTAAAGGTAATTATGAATTGATGAGTCATATTCAAATGAATGAAAGGACTCAGATATATATTTCACTTATATAAAATTCACTCTGTGCATCTAAAAAGTATACTATTCTTTCTGTACAACCTACATATTTAAAACGTTACTAAGTTACAAAAATGTTGTATTAAATAATGGAATATCATTTAAGTGTGGCAATAGCCTCACTGCATAAAATTACTTGCAGTAAGAAAAACAATTGCCAATTCTTCTAGAGAATTTATAAACTCTGTAGTATGTGATTTTGTTGACAATAAGTGTTCTAATATTGAAAGTGACAAATCAGATATAGATAATACTATTGACAATTCAAATGAGAATAGTTTTTAATGGATTGAATTCAGCATGAAGGAAGATTTTATTAATTAAGAGTGACTTGTTTAGCTGTTTATTATGCAGTGATTCTGATTTAAGCTCTTGCATTAAATTTAAGGGCAATACTACAATATTCCTTGCTTCTCTTACCATGTAAGAGCAGTGAGGAATATTGTATGCAAGTTAAACAAGGCTGCTACGTGAGCATGTTTTTCTGGGGCTAGAATAAGTGATTTAAATAAAGTTGTGTATAAGGAAAATGCCAAATTCTGAATTGTGTATGTTATTAGGAACAAATGATCAAATTGAAGAGCCTCTGTAGCTCAGTCGATATAGACGAAGCCCTTTGCTTTGGCTGGAAAGACCTGGATTCGATTCCTGTCGGTGACATGAGGAACTTTTATCTGGTCTCTTTCAACAAAGATGAGTTAGCCAGTCTCATACAGAGGTAAGGTTTTTTCACCTGGAAACTCTGGTTTTTCGTCCCCCAGAACAGGCAAATTAGCCCCGTGAGCACATGCATCTACAGACATAGGACACACTGGGAGGCATAGGACTAACCACCTTATCTTCGAGTTATGGTTGCAGTTAATAGTTGGAAAAAACCTCAACACAGTAAAAAGGTAGAAAAGGGAGGATTAAGAAAGAAATGATCAAACTGGGGTTATTTTAAAAAAGACTACAGGAGGATATTTTGTCACATGTTAACTTCCATCTAAAGTTTAAAAACCTTAATTTTATTAATATAATGTCCATATTTGATAACAAAGAATTCATGGTCAGAGCAATGGCAATTGATTGGATTCTAAATAAGTTATGTTGCTGCAGTTTATTGGGACTTTAATAATGTATTTGATCAGTGTTTTTTTTTTCCTTCTTTTTTTTAATTGGAAATGTTTTGGTGGGATCCACCTAAATATTCGATCCATGATTAAGACAATAAAATCCATAATATTTTTTAAAAACTCAGAAATGACACCAAAGGAAATTTACATTCATGAAGGGTATATCGAAGTAATAATAGGAAGATGTTTGCATTAATGGTTGGAGAAAAACATTAAAGTGTTTCAATGTATCTGCATATGAATGAATGAATGAACATTCTTATATACTAATGCACAAAAATCTTAATAAGCACATCTTTTCTTATTTCTTCTCAAATTTGTTTTATTAACACGAGAAATTAAGTCACAAATTGTTTGCATTTGAGTCAACTAAATAGTAATTATAATGTTGTCAGAAGAGACTGAATGGGTAAAAGAGAAAAGATGGGGTGTTATTGCTTATCAGGGAAGATTTAAGCCATCAGATTGATGATACATTGAATTCTTATTCGAGACATGAATTTGAGATGGTGTTGGACATGAGCATGGAGTTGTAGATTAGGAGTGTGTTACTATGTTACTATAGCTGAGGAAGTAGTGATAATATTATAGGCAATTTACTTAAAGAGATAAGTGTTTTGCATTATGGGAGATACTGAGATAGGAGTGTTGTGAGCTTGCTCCACCTTTGCAACGAGTTGCCTGGTGTTGTACCACCTTACCCCAGTCCTGAAGATACTTTTAGACGCAAACTTTGTTTGCTCACATTTGGATAAAGGATTAAACTAAATTTATTAAAGAGATAAGGAAAAGTAAAATCTCCCATTATTAATGGGAGATTTTAATATTGGAGGCTGAGAATGAAAGAGCTGATACTGCAACTGGTAGTATATTTTTGGAGCAATTCCATGATAGTTAGCTAAAGCTGGCATGTATAAGAACCTAATTGATGGAATAGAACTTTGGATTTAATAACTTCAGAGCAGTTAGTGATGGACTGCATCAGTTACTTAAAACCCCTTCAGTAACAGCAATCATTTGACTTTCAAAAGAGAATTAAGACTAAATGGAGAGGGAAATTAGAAAATATTGTCAAGTGTGAAGATTCATAAGGTGGAATGTGTAAAAGAGAAGTATTAACTAGAAGACATCATTTAATGAAAGAGAAACTAATGTAAAATAGATAGTACTGAGGGATATCTGGCATAATTTAATGTTTATCCTTATGGGTAAATTCTGTAATAAACCTGGAGGTCAGCCGGTTGAATAATGAAGTGTTAAAATAAAAAAATAAATAA
This sequence comes from Typopeltis vanoorti, assembly GCF_054136105.1. Lineage (NCBI taxonomy): Eukaryota > Metazoa > Arthropoda > Arachnida > Uropygi > Thelyphonidae > Typopeltis > Typopeltis vanoorti. The sequence continues at coordinate 40,960,331 of NC_143550.1, forward strand.
ATAAACTTGGAAGAGCTTATCGGTCTGATAAATCAGTTATTAAATTTGATAGATATGAAAGTAACAATTAGTATTAATATTTACGATTAATGATTATTATAACTAGTTTGGATTCTTAATATTAATTGAAAAAGCTCTTATAGACTGTAAAAAGAGGTAAGAATAACAGAAATGAATTAAGAGTAAATCTGTTCATCTGGAACAAATATAAATGATTCTGCTGTGATTACAGAAGAACTTGAGCATTTTTGCAAGTGCATATATAAATACTAGTCAGGCAGAAGAGAAAATATTGCTTGGGGGGGGGGGGGTCCTTCTCAAGAACTGTAGTTGTACTGTTTTTTTCTGTAAAGATTTCATAAGTTTACTTGAGAGGGATTATATTCAACCCAACCAAGCCATAGAAAGCCAGAAAATTCTGTCACAAATTCTGTGGTACTGAAATTCAGTAGTACCACAGTACTGAATTACTTTTGAAATGTTTAAAGTTTTTTTACACTTGGTTATACTCTAAATTAAAGATGCCAAGAAATTATATTCTTTGTTTAATCTTTTATCCAGGTGTAAGCAAATTGATCCAAATTTTTGGAAAGTCAAAATCTAAATTTAACATTTTGGAATTTTTAGTAAATTCGTAAAATTTACTCGTTTTAAAAATTAAAATTTTTTAAATAGTATTAAATAGCATTTTTTTTCATGGAAGGAGAAAATTAAAAAATATATATATAAAGAAATAATTAAAGGAATCAACTTAATGTTTATTACATATATTATCCAGTGACAAAAAGCAGAAATTGTTGATATATTATTACATCTGTTGACTGCCAAGGAAATAAACAGATATATGTCAGGGCTAATTAATTTACCTTTGATCATCTTCAATGACTTGCTGAGATTAGAATAGTTCTTTCTGATTGGAAGTTCCAGTTCATAAGGGTGGTTCATCATATAAAGTGGAGAATTATAGACCACTAAGTCTTCTGTGAATGCACAGGTTCAGAGTCAGACAGATATTGAGGACAGTGAGCAAGGAAATCACAGAGAAAGTGTATAGGAAATAGTTCAAGGAAGAACTGATATTCATTACAGAAATGGAACTCTAGGATAGAAACAACAATCTCTGCAATCAAGAGAGCAGTGGAACAAACTCACAGAGACATTAAAGTTAATTCAAGATAAGAGTATTAAAGATTAGGAGAGAGATCTCTGTGGAAATTGAAGAACAATATAGAGTGGAATGCAATGAAGTGAAGAAGGCAGTTAGTGGCAAATCAAAATGGCTAGAGGAACAGTGCAAGAATATCAATAAATGCTATGGTGAATACAGAACAAGAGAAGTATATAAGATCAAAGACATCAACGAGAAATGCGGTCCAAAGCAAAGAACCATAAAAGATAAAAAAAATGATGAAATCTTGATAAACAGAAGAAATAGGGGAGAGAGAGAGAGATGTTGAGGTCTGAAAGAGGTTAATTGATTGATGAATTGAAGGAAATATCAGTATCAAGCATAGAGTAAGAAATAAATATACCGGAGGGATGAGATTGTAAAGACAGTAAAACATCTGGAAAACCATAAAAGCCCCTGGAATGATGAGATCACTGAAAAGATTCTGAAACATGGTGAAGAGGTGATTGTAGAGGAACTATACTGGTTGTGTATCATTACATGGGACAAAGGCCAAGCACCAAAAGAATGGAAGAAATCATTCACACACACACAAAAAAAAAAAAGGAAGCAAACTGAAATGCAAAAAATTATCAAATGTACCTAATGGGTCATGTGGGAAAATACTTATGATGATATTAATGGAAAGAATAAGGAAACTAATGGAAGAATATCTGGAAGATGAGTAAACAGAAGTACTGTGCACCAAATATTAATGTTAAGATTAATTATGGAGAAAACTTTATGTAAAAATGTGTATACCTGTTTTATTGACTTTCAGACAGCATTCGACAGTATAGATCAAAAAATGGCATGGGCTGCACTCGAATCTTGTGGAGTGGACAGGAATCTGATATGTCAGCTGCAGAACATTAATAACAATGCAGAGACTTCTGTGAGAAATTGTGGAGAAATAGGAAGATGGTTCCAAACAAGAGGCACAAGACAAGGAGACCGAATATCCCCAAGCATCTTTTATTATACTTTTGAAAAGAACAATAGATGTCATAAAGGATAATATAGTAAAATTTGTGTGAAGCAGGCAATTGTTTGGATGACCTAAATTCTTTATCGGGATGATCCTAAAATAATGGAAAAGAGAACAGGGAAGTGAGTTTAAAATTTAATGTGAATAAATGCAAGTATATCTGATATAGTAAAAAGATAATATTAGATAAATATTATTACGTGACACTTCCAGGTAGTCCAAGGACTCATCATGGGCACACTCACTACTCTATTTTGCTAAATACATCTCATCCTTTCCGCTACAACTAAGTGGAATATATGGAATATAAATGGAATAAATAGGCTTAGGCAAAGTTAATGAATATCATGGTTTGGTTATTTTGGTTGATAGGAAATTTTAAGTCCAGAAATCATATTGGTAAGACAACTAGTAAAGTTCAGTAGGTTGTAAGATTAATTAAAAGAAGCTTCATTTGTAGGAGAAAGGAGGTTGTGACAAGTTTTTAGCAAGGCTGTAATTATAACTGGATTATAACAATGTTATAACAATATTATAATCCATTATAACATTGTTATAATGGATTATAACGCCCAGCTTTACTCACTAAGGTTTTTTAATGAATGTCAAGAAAATCAAGTTTATTCAGAGAAGAATGACTAATTGTATAGAGGAATTATTTATATCACCATCATAGCTATGAGAATTAGTTGTGTTGAACATGCCAATGTTATGTCCCTGTGTATGGATTTTTTTTTTTTTTTTTTTGAGTGAGAGAATGAATATGCAGAATGTAAACTGAGAGAATGTATGCAGGTGTGGAATTCCATGGTAGGCATATTGACTTGACCAATATACCAAATAATGGTGATTATATGGTATATTGTTCATCTGTTGTGTTTTTCATTCCATCATCAAGTTAGCTAGTCTCGGAGTTTTTCTTTTCTCTGCTCTACTTTCTGATCAGACATAAAACTGACTTTGAACACATTTGGTGGTAGTTACCTTTAGATCCAGATATGAATTTGGGTAATCATGGAGTTCATGTCATTGCTATCTAGATGGACTTATGTCTCCTGGTGGAAGGCTGAAATAATTCTGTAATTATTATTGTTGTATAATATTATATATGCTGCAATAAAGCATGATTTTGCTCTCTTAGTAAAGAAATTATCTTTACTAGGACAGCTTGATGCTTAATGTGTCTATAATATATTAAGCAGCCATTCCCTCTTTGTTAAGGTACTGATCCCAGTATGTTGAACATGGACTTGGCCTTCCTTTTTGAATAAGCAAAATCAAGATTATTCATTATGTGTACTAGTGTTTCCTAAGCTTTTCTCTCTATATGCAGTTATTATCTTCACTTAGTCTTGGCTTTGAGTGTTGGTTGATTGGAAATGGGACATTTCCCAAAATCATCTATGCAGGCATTTGAGAAAAAGTATGATGCTAGAGATTATCTTTGCATCATATATTAGAAATAGGTCTCACATTCAATGCAAGTTTGGAACTTTAGGTCATTTTGATCCTTTTCTCAATAACTCCATAGATTGTTATGTTGAATTTACCAACAACGATACTTGAAGATTTTAGTGGTTGCAATGGAGGAAATGTTCATATGTCTGGTGGATTGTGCTTATTTGCCATGGTGATGCCTGAGATCTGAATAGTTACCAAAAAATGTTGTCATTGCTTGTTATAACTTACTGTTTTTCAGTATTTCTTTGTATGAAAATAGCAACCCGCAACCCATAGGTATTAGTGATAGCAGTGTTGGTTACTTGAAGGATGTCAGCTGAGGTCTCAGCAGGTCAGAAACTTCTCTGCTCTGCTAATGCTCTCATTGTTAAGGTTGATATATAGAGTACATATGTGTGAGCCAGTGGTGCAAAAAAATCCTCAATCCCACCATGGCATATATTTGTGAATCTTGGGGTGGTAGATGATATGAGCAGTGAAACCGCTACTATGCTTATTAGAGGCCTGGAGTGACTTGAAACAGTTAACTCTTAGTCCATTCAGAGCATTAATGTGCTATAGCGTTATAAGCTTTCATAGGCAGAAGCATCCTAGGGTTGTTGTTTTTTTTTTAATAGAGCCAAGTCTTCTTAAAAAAATTGTATTCAGTAAATTTGTACCATATCAAACCCTCTAAAAATTAAACACTTGCATTTTTATTATGGCAAGCATCCTGCTATAAAGTAGAATGCTTGTCATAATTTCCTTTAAAATACTGTAATTGGTGTCATTGGACTTTGAAAAGGACTTTATTCATATATTTGAAATATATATATTTCAAAAATATAAAAATAGCAATAATAATAATTATTGTTACTGTACATTTTGTAAATTGACAGAGATTAACTTGCATAGTTTTCACCAGATACAGAAATTTTTCAATTTTTTTTGGCAGATCTCTCGTTCCTAACCTAACAAATGTTTGCTGAGGGAATCACAAGCAACAGTTATGAAGCCAAGTCAGATCTTTCACTTATCCATTTGATACATGAGAGCCTTTACGTATCCTCTTCACAAACAGAAACCTAGAGGGATCAAATCAAGCCACCTAGAAAATAATGAGATCTGCTGTGCAAATCATTCTAGAGAGAGTTGCATTTTGTATTGAATGGGTTGTATAATTTGACGATGTGTTCAGGCATATTTCTGTGGTATTGTGGCTCAATCAAGATGAACCACGTACGTGGTTCATCTTGATTGGATTCAATTGCGAAGGCTACAGTATTTTTAGGAAGGACAGGCAGGAGAGGAGGGGTGTGCTGCTAATGATATCAGATAACTTGAATCCAGTTAGAGTTGATATCTATGATTGTAGTACTACTATTAGCAGTATTTCATGTGGCAGTGAGTTTGAAGCCATTTGGTGTGAGGTGGAATCTAACAAGATCAATTACATAGTGGAGTGTTGTTACAGACTTGATGGATTGGTTGCTAGTGATGAAAAAAATGCATTGCCAAATAAAAACGATAGGCATGAAAAGAGTAATCATGTTGGGGGAACTTTAATTATTCCAACATTGATTGGATAGCAGTAAAATCTAGACAAAAATGAAACTGAATTTACTGAGCTGTTGTGAGACAAATTTCTCAAGCAGCATGTGACAGAAGAAACTTGAGGTCAAAGAGTGTTAGATTTGATTATAGTGTCAGATGGTGTTTCAGTTAAAGACAACTATTCTGTCACTGGTTGGTGACAGTGATCATGCAATACTCACTTGGGAAGTGACTAAGTTCATGAATGTTCCATTCAGGAAAGGTTATATGCTGTGAACTACAAAGCAGAAAATTATCATCAAATGAGGAGCATTCAGCACAATGGTATCAGTTACTTGATGGGAAGCATTTAAAAAATACTTAACAATATGCATATCAATGACAAGAGGAATGTATACACCATGATATTTTTGGATTTTTCTAAGGCTCTTGACAGAATACATCATGGAAGACTTGCATAAATTGGAGAATATGGGTTTGGATTATAAAATGTTACTAACACCATGTTCCAACATAAAAATGTGCACAAATTCACATGGAGAGAAGAGACAAGGAGAGAAAATTGACTCATTGACTATGTTATTGTTGATAGTGATGTTTTTTTCCTGGTACAGGACACCAGAGTGTGTACAAAGGATTTGAAATTGGAAGTGATCACTATTTAGTCTTGAGTAGGATAAAATTGAATTTCATATTGAAAAGAATAACATGTAAGAAAGTTTTAAAGTGAATAAAAGTTGAGCAGCTCTCAGATGTGAACTGTAGACTAAAATACACAAAGCTTATTGAAGAAAAAATGAAAGAGTTTGAGAACAGGAACCAAACCTTGGAGATTCAGTGGCAAACCCTGAAGAAAATACTGATTGATTTAGCAGAGGCATGTGATGAGGTCTGTAAGGATAGAAAAATCTGAACTCCATGGTGGACACAAGAAGTTAAAGAGGCAGTGAAAGAAAAGAAGAAAGCATATCAAAAGTTTCTGGCAAATCAGTCAGCTTGTGCTCTTAGAGAATACAGAGACAAATGTAAGAAAGCTAAACAGAAGACATGGGAGGACTTTGGTAAAAACATAGAAAATAAATATCAAGAAGGTGGCAAGATATTTTGGAGGTTGTTGAAGAAGCTCAGAAATGGAGGAAAGAGTGCTGTAAAAGGAATTAGAGATGATAAAGGTGACATGAAATGAGGAGAAAAAGATATCCTTGAAGTATAGAGTAATTACTTCAAAAAATTGCTAAAGGAAATAAGCAGTGATGACAGCACAGTGGTAAAAAAACACTGACCAGGCATGCAGTCAGGGAATACATATCCAAACTTGAAGTAGAAAATGCTATCAAATGCCTGAAATGTGGAAAGGAGTAGATGATATTCGACCAGGAATGTTTTTATAGAGATATAAAAGTCTTACAGTGGCTGTACTGCATAGTTCAGAAGGCCTGGACAGAGGGACGAATTCCATATGATTGGAGTAGAGCTCTCATAGTACTCATATACAAAACAGGAAATAAAACGGAATATGAGAATTGCAGAGGTATTTCCCTACTGAGTGTTCCTGGTAATATTTATACAAGTATACTTGAGAAACGATTGAGAAGGATTGTGGAGGAGATATCTTGGTGAAGAATAAGCTGGATTCAGACCAAATAGAGATTATCAGGATCAGATTTTCACTTTATGACAGATAGTTGAGAAATCATGGGAATATAACAAAGATCTGTATTTAAGTTTTGCAGATCTGGAAAAAGTGCCAAGAGAGAAGCTATTCAAAACACTACAGTTATATGGTCAATGGGACATTATATCGAGCAGTACTTAATCTTTATTTGAGTTGTAAGTCAGCAGTTAGAATTGAAGGAAGTACAGGAAGATGGTTTAATATTAAATCTGGTGTCAGACAAGGATGTCCATTACCCCTCTGTTATTTATTATCTATATGGATCACATTATGAAGGAAAGTGGTATTAAACCTGATATCAAAATTGCAGATGTTAATCTCAGCTCTTTGCTTTATGCGGATGATGTTATACTTCTAAATAAATCTGCTACAAGTCTGCAAGATTCCCTGACTAAATTGAATAACTGTTGTAGTAGATATGGTGTGAAGGTCAGCATTAAAAAGACAAAGACAATGAAAATAGGCAGAAACATTGAAAATATCAACTTCATTGTGAATGGAGAACCTGTGGAACAAGTAAAACATTTCAGCAACATAGGCACGATTTTTAGTGAAGATGATAAATTAAATATGGAAATAGACAACAGAATCAACAAAGATGGTATGGTAGGAAGTCAAATGAATAAATTTATGTGGAATAAGAGAGAAATTAGTTGGAATAAGAGAGAAATTAGTCAGAACACTAAATTAGCTTTATACAAGACAGTATTCAAACCAGTTTTTACTTATGGATTTGAGAACTGGGTCAGAAGTAAGACACTTGACCAAAGACTAGAGACTGCAGATGTGAGAGTCCTGTGAAAGATTAGGGGCATGAATAGATGGCATCAATGACAATATCATATTTAAAATGAGGATAATATGAAAGAACTGCCACTGTTAGCATCCAGGAATGTGTTAGCAGAGCTAATCTCAGGTGGTATGGTCACTTAAACAGAATGGGAGAGGAAAGATTTGATAATGTTACTTGATAGGTAACAGACTGATTTGGAGGAATATTGTAGATAGGAAGTTAGTAATGATGTAAATTTTTCATCTAGTACTATCATATCCTGTACACCCATTGAGGGTATATATATCAGGAATTTGATGATGATGGTGAATGTTAGCGTGGATAAGAGGATGGCTGACTGACAGTTATCAAAAAGTGGTACACGGTGGATTTAAATCTGCAAGATCGAAGGCAACCAGTGAGATACCACAAGGATCAGTTTGTCCACTGTTATTCAATCTGTATATTAATGACATTGGGAAAGATTTGACAGGTGACATACAGCTATTTGCTAATGATGCAAAGATAGATTAATTAAGAATGCTGCTGATGTGCAGTACTTTCAGAATAATTTGAATAGGTTGAAATTGTAAGAATGGGAAGTGGATGTGCATTCAGTATCAGTAAATGTAAAGCACTTTGGCATAATTAGATATCCAATGTTGTATTATATTAGTGGGATTATGCTAGAAGAAACTGATCAGGCTAGGAATCTCGAAGTGTTAGTAGATAGGAAGTTGAAGTTCAACTTCAAGAATGATTTGCAATGGTTATCAGTTCAATGTTAGTAAATGTAAAAGTAATGCACATCAGTCATATTATGTGAGTGAGATTATGTTGGACGATACTCATCAGGCTAAGAGTCTTGAAGTTTTAGTAGATATGAGGTTGAAGTTCAAGGGCCATATAGCAAATATTACAAATACAACTCAGAGGATAATTGCAATGCTCAAATGAACTTTGACATGTAAAGATAAAGATGTTATGTTGTCTCTTGATAAGATCTCAGATCGACTAATATATGCAGGTCTGGCCTCCTCATTTCCGTTGTGATTCTGATACAGTGGAGAGAGTGCAAAGGAGAGTGTTAAAAATGATATCAGGTTTGTGGAATACTGATTATGAAGACAGATTGAGAATTTGTACACTGCAGACACTTGTACAGGAGAAAGAGAGATGATATGATTGAGACTTACAAACTTGTGAAAGGGTCGTACAGGATTTCAGTTCATGGAATTTTTCATTTTATGGAGAGTGGGGAAAGGATAAGAGGACATCCTTGGAAACTGAGAATGAATGAGTTGTTTATTATTTTAACGGTATAATAGAACACAGAAACTAAGTAAATAATTAATTTATTAACTTGATGCTGATATTTCGCTGGTATTATAACCAGCATCTTCAGAGCACAAAAATACTGTTTGTCACAATATGCGAGACTAAAACAACATGGTGTACTTAAACAAAATTGTAGCAGCAACACAAAGACTAGAGTCCTGATTTTGGCGCCCTCTATCTGAAAAAAAAAAAAAAAGCTATCATATATTACTAGAGTCCTAGAAAAGTGCTAGTTTTTTCTTAATATGACTGTCTCCCAGATCTTCGGCAAGTTAATACAGCCATATTTGTTGAGATTTGGAGTGTGTTTTAGGGCTTCTGTTGCCTCTAAGAACAATCTCTCTGATTTATACGGGTTTCTGCGTAGTACTTTTGTGTTTTTCCAGTTGATCCTGTGTGCAGGGGTATCCAGAGCATGGTCTGCTAGGCCCGACTTCCCATAATGATAATTCCGGACGTATCGTTTATGTTCGCTGATGCGGATATTCACAGTTCTTCCTGTTTGACCGTAGTAGGCTTGATTGCATGAGCAGGTCAAACAGGAAGAACTGTGAATATCCGCATCAGCGAACATAAACGATACGTCCGGAATTATCATTATGGGAAGTTGGGCCTAGCAGACCATGCTCTGGATACCTCTGCACACAGGATCAACTGGAAAAACACAAAAGTACTACACAGAAACCCGTATAAATCAGAGAGATTGTTCTTAGAGGCGACAGAAGCCCTAAAACACACTCCAAATCTCAACAAATATGGCTGTATTAACTTGCCGAAGATCTGGGAGACAGTCATATTAAGAAAAAACTAGCACTTTTTGAGGACTCTAGTAATATATGATAGCTTTTTTTTTTTTTTTCAGATAGAGGGTGCCAAAATCAGGACTCTAGTCTTTGTGTTGCTGCTACAATTTTGTTTAAGTACACCATGTTGTTTTAGTCTCGCATATTGTGACAAACAGTGTTTTTGTGCTCTGAAGATGCTGTTATAATACCAGCGAAATATCAGCATCAAGTTAATAAATTAATTATTTACTTAGTTTCTGTGTTCTATTATACCGTTAAAATAATAAACAACATGTTCGACGAACACATAAGTCTGTCCAAACGTTTGAGAATGAATGAATTATAAATTTTTCTCTTATAGAATGGTGCCTAATTGGAATGGATTGCCATGGGATGTTGTGCGTGCAAGCAGTGTGAATGAATTCAAGAACAAGTATGATAACTGATGCAGTACATGGCCTCCCTCGATGAGTACCTGAATCCCTGGAGGTCTCTCATAATAATAATAATATTCAGTTTTTGATTGACACACTTTTGTTCTATTATAATATGTGAATTTTTATTTATCTAAATTTGCCAGTTTTGTTGGTATATATTATTGAGAAATATCAAGGGTCTCATCAGAGAAGGCAGCAACCTAGTCAAAAAATGCATTGTCATCATTTATTCATAATAATATTTTCATTGTTAACGTGTTTGATTAGATTTATCCCTGCCTTATAATTACTGAATGAGTCATGTCAACACTGAGCAGTATTGATGTGTATGGTAGATTCTAGAATTTTTGCAGTTTTCAGATTGGCTTTATGGATTTATTGGAGCTGTGTTGTAAATTTTTTTTCTCGTTTTGCTTCAAATCAAGCTGCATCTTGAAACAACCTAGGTACTACTTTTCCTTTTTGTGCACTAGCAGGCTCCAACAGCTGTTTACGCTGAATCACTGTGGTTTTGTCATTCATGTAGATCCTCTTCCTTTTTGAATTTCCTTTGCCCAGCAACTGAAAAGTTTGAATTTATTAAAATAAAAACAACACTGCACTTTTCTGCTTCACTGTGAATGATGCCATTTTAACATTCAGTAATATGTGTGAAATACCTTAAGTAGAACCACCACTTTCTTATTTGGTCCTTGACCACTAAAATTTGGAGGTCCTGCAGTGTGAGCCATCAATGATTCTATCGATGTTAACTTTACAAAATATGTCATTATTATTGGTAGTCATTCTATCAGTTACCTGGCTATTGTAATTTATATCAGTGATTTGCTTTTATTTCCATTTCAGTGATTGAGAGAGTTCAAGAAAATGAAGCAGTCAAACTGATAAGACTGAAAGATGGTTTGCTGAAACTTTCCGATGCCTATATTGAGCTAGCTAATAAATGTGCAATTATCTTTGAAGCTCAAAGAGTAAGTTTTTTTGTTAAGCTTATTGCAAATTGGAGATATAATATCATTAATTACTTATTACCAAATGAGTACTTCCTTTTGCAATTTGTAGCTGGATGATTAGTTTCCTCTCTGGTTCTTCACATCATGTAAGGGTAAATGACTTTCTTTACTAAAACTAAACTTCAGGATTCTCTTCTTTCACTGAATAACTCAGATTTGTAGCTTTGCTGATAAGAGTGCTCTATGCTTCTTCCTGTTTGTCTAGTATGGCAAGAAATCCTTTTATAGAACTTTTCAACCAAGCTTAGTTAACCAGTCTTGTAATGGTGATCACAGGGATTTTCCACCACCCCTCCAAAAACAAAAAACAGCTGGAGAACACATAATTAACAGGAATTATGTACTACTGTTAGTCTTAGTTGCTTTGGCCATAATTCCTTAATGAGAATCTTCCATTCCATTAATATCTAGAATATTGCTAGGAGATCCCTCCATAACCTGTTATCAGTGCTCTTGAAAAAAAAAAAAGATGCTGAAACCTTATTCTCTCTTCTTGGAATAATGGTAACTGTTAGTTTCTCTTAACATAAACGTATTACATCTAGCTGCATCGCCATTGAAAAGCTGAGGATTCCTCTTAACTTCAGACACTGAAGGCAAAATATCTTATTCAAGGAGATATTTCTCTTGCATTTGGAGAAGCTCCTCCGAAACAACTGTAAAATACCTTTCAACAGACAGAGAGCATTCATACTGATTAGCCACTTTACTCTTATTGAATTCACTCTCCAACTGTCATTCATTTATTCCATACTACTGTCAGTCCTAACTATCTTATCTGCAGATATTTCAATGGAAACATTATTTATCTGAGCTTTCACGTCTGTTGTACTTGTCAGAAGTTTTGATTACATGAACAGCAACTAATTACCATTAATTTTTCACTCTGTCTTTATATTTACTGTATTAATTTTCACTTCCTTCATCTATGATGTTATTCTCCTTTGGACTAATTCTGTAGTACACCCAGAAGAAAGATCTCATCAACAGTGAGGAACATTTATAACTAAGTGTTAGCTATAACTTTGTAACTAAGTGTTAATTGCCAGTCACTATCATTGGCTGGACAACCCTGTATGGGCCCTGGCATTTTTCAGAAACTTCTGCAATCTTCCTTATTCATTGCTAAGTTCCTCCAGTTCCAATAAAATCTTAATAATTTTTTGTTAGCCAATTTTGGCCGTTTTATCTTCAGTTCTTCTTTTAAACAATCCAACAATGATGCATAATAGACTCCTGTTATTGTCTTACCCTTTTCCAAATAGTCTATCATGATAATTCTTTGGGAATCCCAAAAAACAGTAATGTCTTTTTGCATGCATTTTTGATTGACAGCCAACAATCGCGGCACCCATCGTGCACACAGTTTTTTCATGCAGGATATTATACACCCGTTCAGTTGAAATACCTACAATCTCAGCAATCTCACGTACTCTCACTCGGCAGTCTTCCATAATGATACCATGGTTCTGGACACGCTTCGTCTTCGATGGACTTACGACCATATTTAAACTAATTTATCCAAAAATAATCGTCTTTAATGCTGGTGCAGAGTCCCCCATGAACAGCATCTAGCTCGGCTTTGATCTGTGTGGCCATCCACTTCTTCAAATAAAAGTGTTTTATCACTGCACGGAACTCATTTTTCTCCATTTTTATAAAAAATGTGAACACGGTCATTTTAAATATTTGCCAAACAAGAACTACGCGTCGCATGGCTAAAATTTTGCCAGGGGTCATGAAAAAGATGATACATGCCGACACTGGTATTAATGAATGAATGAATTGTGTCACCGTCTATTGGAAACTACCAAACTTTTCAAACAACCATCATATCTTAACAACTTTCTCTGTTATAATCCATCTGTATAATATGTTCTGCCGATCTTAATCTATTGATTTTAATTTACTTTATAATGTCTGGCTCATTAAATAATCTATACAATTCATAATAGTATATTTTTCTCCACATTGCATTCTCTTGTACTGCTCCAAAAATATGTCTAAGAACCTTTCTTTTAAATAGACCTAACATTCTTTTATGTGCCATTGATAATACCCAGTTTTCAGAGGAATAAATTACATAAGTGACTGGTCTTATATACGTCTTATAAGCACTTTATAATTCTTTTTGTTTTCTTGACATCAAATGTGACTTGTTTCCTAAGTCCACAGAGGCATCTGTTTGAGGAAAGAATACATTTCTGAATTTTATTACTGATGTCATTTTTATAATTAACTTCTGATCGCAGGTATGTAAAGGTATGTATTGTTTCAAATTTATAAGAACCAATTTCAGTTTGAGAAGGATCATCATCACAAGTATTTCTTGTTGCTGACATATATTTTGTTTTTTTCATGGTTAATCTGCAGATGCATCTTCTTTGCTGCCTTTTCTATACTGATAAAAGTTTCTTTTATCAGTTTAGAAAATTGCTTTTTGTGTCCTTCCTATAATATTGATATCATCTGCATATGTCAGAACATATAGAAGATAGTTCCTCTTGTATATCTCTGAAAACCTTTTCAAGCACTATATTAAACAATAAGCAAACTAAGGCATCCCCTTGTGAAACCCATCCCCATATATAAAATGGTATTTTATATATGCTGTATTTACTCAATTTTAATTCGCACTTTTTTTCCCAAAATTAAAACTAAAAAAATCGTGATGTGAGATATATGCGAGAATTTTTGGAAATTATAGTTTGCAGGAAAAAACTGAAAATGGGTATGACTTACCAAGAATCTCCTATTTGCTATTGCTACTTCCAGCCTCAAGAGCGGTTTCCTTGTGTGCATTGTCAAAGTCATCTACCCAAATAGCATCATCTTTCCCATTATTTCAAGCAAAAATTACCAGTAATTTACAAGACTTGAGATATGTAATGAACAATCCTTCACGAATAACTAATGAGAAGTGAAAGCAGACTGCAAAATTCAATGGTAGGCTGGTAGAGATAGAGCAGCTATGAAGATGTGCATATGATTGGTACGGTATTAACAAAAAATCGCACGACCCAACGACAGAGGCAAGCCGACAATTGTTAAGATGAAATGCTAATTCTCTTCAACCGAATTCCATAATATCTGAAACTGCCATAACAACATTCACTATATATTTCTTGGTTATAACACATTCACGATTTTGCCCATTTATTGTTCCAGCAGAACTTCTCATTACTATTTGTGTATCACTTCCATGTCGCACGAGTGGGCAGGCTTAACTCACACAAAAGTTTCAACCCTTCAGTTGAATTTTATTGCTGCTTGTTTGCATGCTGCTTCCGCATCAAGCTGGCAGGCGGACTCACACACACACATTATATGGCATGTTTCAATTCGTGGTAGAATTTTATTTGAAGTTAGCCTTTGTGATTTTGTCTTTATGACATTGAAAATTTAAAATGCAATCAAACAAACACTTATTTCATGTAAGTGAAAAATTGGACAATAGTTTTTAGTTAGATACTGTGGTTTTGCCTGAGTCTGTACCGCATATATTTTAACCTGGCATTAGTAAGGTTGGAAAATGTAACAAAAGTGGTAAGGCGGGGTCCCACACTAAACTTGCTTGCAGGCAACAGCCTGCCGTCGAGTAGTGGGTTATGGGAGAGCAAGCTGTACTGAGGCATGACTCACTGCCATGCATTGTTAAAAAGTTATAGTCAATCTTTGGTATATTTAGTAAAATCTTTGAGGTCTGTGACACCCCACCTTACTAACGCTGGGTTAACTAGATCTTATGTTCTCATACTCTATAGTCTAACAAATTTATTTGTTTTTCAATTGTGCCAGTTAGACTATGTATTGAGTGTGAGATTATAAGATTTTTAAACTTAAGATAAAGTATTTTCCCTGCTTATGTTAATCTTTACCTTTAAGCAGTCGTCGTTGATTATTGATCACTTAAACTTAGTCATATGTAGGTTCGAATTGTTCGGTATAGTGCATTGACAGGATCAGTCCAATGTTTTGTTTACAAACCATTTAATTAAATCAAAAGGGCAGTATTTATACAGTCTGATTCATATTAACATATAATTGCACTACAATTGTTTGTTATTTTCATTTCTTCCTAATTCAAACTTCAGTTCTCATTTTTTTACTTTAAAGCTAAATCACAATCTAGAATATCCTACTAGTCATATATACTCAAACTGAAAAATAAGGCATACCTTGAGTAAGCCTATTTCAATAACTTACACAATCTTATTGTACCTGTAAACCAATGGTTCTTAACCGGTGTTCTGCAGAAGGTGAATAGGTGTTCCGCGAGAAATTCTGGAATTTGTAATTTTTAAATTAATTTCAGCACAAATTAATTTAATGATGGTTTAATTGATGTTTAATCAATTATTAATTAATAATTATCAATTATTGGTTAATAATAAAAAATCAGCTAAATTACCAATTATTTATTAATTTATACATTACAAAATAACCAAGGTGTTCCGTGAAAATTTCAGGATTTGTGAAGTGTTCCATAGTCGAAAAAAAAAGTTTGAGAAACACTGCCGTAAACAGACAGTTGATGTACATCTTGCTTGAAATTATCACATATCTAAGTGCTTACAATTCTCGTTCAGCACTTTTTATACATGAATCTTTTGTTCACACGAAAGTGCTCCTTTTCACTTTCTTTCTGCTGGCTTGTTCTAGATTTCCTGCCAATTTTCTTCTTTGTCCAAGTCTTAAATTATTCTATGCCCTCTAGGATCCTTAACATGGTGGCACAGCTCTTTCCTAACAAGTTGTTCCGACGATTAATATAATACTTTCATTGGCGGTGGATCCAGGTAGGAGATGATTAAGAACCATAAGACCTACGATGCTTCTTTTTTGGTTACCAACATCGCACCTCATGTTGCAGCGGACCCAGGCAAGAAAAGATTGAGAAACCCTAAGACAAGATCCTTCTCGATGATTCAGCTTATAAAGGCCCGGACTTCCATTGTACGCATGTGTGTGTCTCTTGAAACTTACATGTATGGTATATTGACATCCGAACATGATGACATTGTACTTTGCGAATCTTTTGAAATTGCCATTTATGGACATGGGTTAACAGCATTACATCATGACATCATTTGCCACATTATTTTAACAAAGGCTCATGGTTAAGTTATTACAAATACAAAATTTGACATTTCTTAAGTGCAATCTCCTTATAAAAACTTGTAAAAACAAACATGATAAGTTACTTATCATGAGAGATTTTATAACCAAATACATAGTTGGATGCTGCTAAACTCTTCTGAAGACTTTGAACTGTATAGACAGATAAACCTTACAGATACAAGCAGGACTGTCACTGTGTGCAACTTTAACTATTGGGATATGGACTGGGTAGAGAAAAAGCAAGTGAGACAAGGGTGAGAGAATTTATAGTTACAGAGCAATTCATGGAACAAGAATATTAGATCTAGTAATTCCATCTGCATGTAAATCAGGTAGCTACTTCCTGAAGAAACTAGTTATGCAATTTTAACTTCATTTATGCTAAAATTGCCTTCATTCCTAATGCATCTGTTTGTGAATTATGCATGATAATCAGTTACCAAGATGACATTTATGTAAGGAACTCTTGACACCTGGCAGTTCAGATAATCAGCTTGAGTGGATTCATCAAGCACATTTCCTTACATCATTGTAGCCACTGGCGCACCCAGGGAGGGGACCAAGGGGCCCTGGCCCCCCCTAAAAGAAAAAGGAAAAAAACACTAGAAAAATTTCCAAAAATATTTTCCTAATTAAAATTATTATTATTTTTTAAAATTTATGTTGTGTCTTCTATTTCTATGCTACTTATAAATTAGTGATCACATAAGGTGGGAATATCCTACAGCACTCAGGAATTCTGGCCACAGAGAACGTAAAGCGAATGACGTAGTGCTTGGGCTCTACTTCGTTTGCCTGAGCCGGACTAGAGGAGATCACAGGTATCATGCATTGCCAATC
Source organism: Typopeltis vanoorti (assembly GCF_054136105.1). Classification (NCBI taxonomy): domain Eukaryota; kingdom Metazoa; phylum Arthropoda; class Arachnida; order Uropygi; family Thelyphonidae; genus Typopeltis; species Typopeltis vanoorti. The sequence goes on from NC_143550.1 coordinate 40,977,462, forward strand.
ACTGGAGATAATCAGAGATAGCTGGCCCAAGGCTATCACTAATTAAGTGGCATGCAGTGTAGAGAGACAGCTCAACAAGTGCCGCCATTTCGTGGTCCCTAACCCTAACACTCGTATTTAATGTCTGAAATGATGTGGGTTCTGCGGTCGATTTTCTTGAGTTACGGGATGAAAAATCCGAGTTTCTGGGAGAAAAAACCCGCTTGCCTGCGCCAGAGATTGACTAATGCTTAGTGTGTATTCTCAAATTAACGCTTAGCGTGTATTCTCAAATCGTCTACTCAAGTCTCTCCCCCCCCCCCCCCCCTCCAAGATTAAATCCTGAGTGCGCCACTGATTGTAGCAGTCATTTTTCTTGTCTGACAGAACTGGTTTTGTCATTTTGATCTCATCTTTATCATTTCCCTAATTTCCCTGGCTACTTCTATTTACTCTTCACTGAAAAACAATTTCTTCAAGCAAGTGATTATTTTTATCTTTATATGAGGGACGTCCAGAAAGTAAGTTCCGTTTTTAAATATTTTCCCTGCGGCTCTGCGGTTGCAATGGTGCACATGCATGCTAAGTTTGTTGATTCCTTAGCAAGCCGTTGATGCCATTTTCAGACATTCTCACAGTGCATGCGCTTCTTGTGTGTGTTTATAATATCTAAGAAAATCAAATCGCCTGCCGCGTGTGAAATTAGGTTAGTTATAGCTATCCATTTCTTGAATGCGAGGAACGTTCAAGCAGCTGAAATTCATTGGCAAATTATTGAAGTTTATGGAGAACACGGAATGAGTGATTCAATGGTACGAAGATGAGTAAGACTTTTTAATGAAGGAAGGACAGGTGTGCATGATGACGAACAGTGCAGGCGACCATCTTTAGTGACTGACAATTTGGTGCATTCAATTGAAGAAAATATTCGACAGAATAGGGGATTCACTATGATGTCACTCTCGCTGTAATTTCCAGAAGTTTCACGTTCATGTCTCCATGAAATTGTGTGCATGCTGGGTGCTGAAGTTGCTTACAGAACAACACAAAGTGAATCAGCTGGGCATTGCATTGGAATTCTTGACACGCTACCATGAGGATGGCGATGCTTTCCTGAACAGACTTGTCACCGGGGATGACACTTGGGTGTCTCACACAACCCCTGAATCCAAATAACAGTCCATGGAGTGGAGGCACACCTCATCACCAGTCAAGACGAAATTGAAGACAATGGTTTCCACTTGGAAAATCATGTGCACTGTATTTTGGGACAGACAAGGAATTTTGCTGGTAGACTTCTTGGGTCAAGGCTCCACAATCAACGTGAGTATGTACTGCCAAATCCTTAAGAAACTGCATCATGCGATCAGAATAAACAATATGGCTTGCATACTGGTGGCATTTCTTTTGATTCGTAATAACGCATGCCCACACAACACACAGTAGGCGTAACACAACAAATTCTTGCCACCTTTTGGTGGGATCAGTTCCATTCCCCCCCCCCCCCCCCCATATAGTCCTGACCTCATGCCAAGCGACTTTCACCTGTTCAAACATCTGAAATCTTTCCTTGGTGGTCGGCGACAATGAGGTTAAAGAAACAATCAACACATGGTTTGCATCACAGGTGGCAACCTTCTACGATGAAGGTATACCAACTCTTGGTGCCCAGTTATGATAATTGCCTGAACAATTTTGTAGAAAAGTAGTGAAAGATGTCTATTGTAATTTCCAGTAAAGTTTTTTTTTTTGTAAGTATATTTTTGTTTCTCTGACAGCCTATCGGAACTTACTTTCTGGACGCCCCTCGTATATTGTTTGTATTCAGATTTTGTTGTTTAACTTCTTCTGAGTAAAGTAAACTGATCATGTTTGATACCAAAACATTTAATTCTGTAAATTCTAATATAAAGCTATATTATTCCTGAGACATGGCAGAATTCAGTTTTTAATATCACAATGTCTGTTTGAGTTATTAGCACTTCAACATCCAAAACTTGAATATACATATTCTACTAGGTTTAGTAAGAAATCGTGAGCAATTTACTGTTAATATCACATTCTAAAGTTTTTGTTATTCTGCTGATTACTTCAGATCCTTTAATAAGATATTTTTTATTTATAAATTTAAAAAAAATGCCAACTATTCTCTACTTTTTAATTACAAACTATTTTCATGTTTAGTCTGTGACCATATATAGCTATATAAGTGGGTGGATTGAAGTCTTTTGTTTTACTCATTTAACATTTCCAGAATTATGCTATAAAAAAATATTTTAAATATTTAAACTGCTTGCTCTTTACATTCATTAAAATGAGATAATAATATTTGGATACAAAGTATAATTAATTTAATATATTTCATCCATACGGCCATTAATAAGCCTGGAATGAAGCTGGTGTTAATGCCAGTGATGCTGGAATGAAACTAGTAAGAAATACACATGATTCCTGTTTTTCTGCTTATGATAAGTTATTATTTTAAGCAGAATAGTAGTAGTTGAATTCAATAAGATGAAATCAGTAGTTCATAGAATTCATTTAATTTTTTTTTTTATTGTTATAGGAAATATCACATCAACTCCCAGATATTCATGGCCGGGAGCTACATGAAATAAAATATACAGGTAAGTAGTATATATCTGAATAATGTTTGTGTGTGTGTGTGTGTGTGTGTGTGTGTGTGTGTGTGTGTGTGTGTGTACACACACACACACATATTAATCGTCCACAGGAGAAATTGCAGAATGCAGTATGTTAGCATCATCTGTAGCCTTAGAAGTTCAGGACAAAGAAGAAACAGCTATAAATTGTAGTTCTTTGGTTACTGGAAGTGAGGAAGGCTGTTCCAGAGAATGGGGGGGGGGAAGAAAGATGGTTCATTAGGTGGTCCAATTTAGATGCTGATTGGATGTGGTGGAACACACTCAGTTTGCAGAAATCATGTTTATCATATATAAATGCAGTAGACATGCACCTCTATGAACTTATGAAAAATAATGGCTGAAATCCATAAGCAGCAACAGGTTTTAGCTGTTTAACCATGCTACTGGCCAAGACGTCTATAGACGTCAAGGTTATCATGGATGTGAAGTGCATATTAAAATTGTAATACCATTAATATTACATTGAGATAGATGATAGATACGAAGCGTATAAGGATGCTTATTTGATCCATGATGGCCGGTAAGGTGGTTAATGGTAATGGATTTTGAGTTATATTTAGCATGATATTGCAAACAGCGATTCTAATATCCTCTCGTTTTTAATATGATATTGCCATTGATGCCATCTGTTCATGCCCCTAATCTTCTTAGGGCTCTCATATCAGTGGTCTCTAGTCTTCGATCAAATGTGTTACTTCTGACCCAACTCTCAGATCCATAAGTTAAAATTGGTTTGAACACTGTCTTGTATACAGCTAATTTAGTGTTTTGACTAATTTCTCTCTTATTCCATATAAATTTATTCAGTTGACTTCTTACTACCAGCTTTAGTTGATTCTGTTGTCTATTTCCATATTTAATTTACCATCTTCGCTAAAAATCGTACATAAGTAGCTGAAATGTTTTACTTGTTCCACAGGTTCTCCATTCACAATGCAGTTGACATTTTCAATGATTCTACCTATTTTTATTGTCTTTGTCTTGTTATTGCAGACCTTCATACTATATCTATTACAACAGTTATTCAATTTAGTCAGGGAATCTTGCAGACTTGTAGCGGATTTTTTAGAAGTATAACATCATCAGCATAAATTTTCTCTGATGATTGGCCATCTTTATTTAAAACGAAAGAAAACAAATCTAAAGCTTTGTTTCAAATAGCAACACCATCCACAACTGAGCCTTTTTCATTTACTTGATTGTCAATCCAAGCTATTAATATTTTTTCCATCTTTTGCAATTGCAGAATTCTTCTTGAAACTTGAGCAACCTTTGCCGAAGTATCGCCTGAAGCTTTGACACTAGACCGAATCTTTTCTTCATTCTCCCATATTGTTCTTATGCTTGATTGATTTATAGCTAGTTCTCTTGCAAGCGATGAAACACGTGTACCATTTTTCAGCTTATCTAAAATTTCAATTTTCTGAGATAATGTCAAAACTTTGTATCTTTTTTGCTGCTTTATCATCTTTATTCTTCCTCTTAGATGTCATATTGAATTTTTGAAATTAAAAGAACTACAAATGCAAAAGGAGAAGAGGATAAACACTGATATATACGTGATTACAGCTCTGGTAACGTGAGTGAAATGAACGCAACTTGGCCTGGGTCACTCAGCTAGTGGGCAGCGCCAAGCAGGGTTGCCGGCGCTCTGCAGCATACCGCGTATGAATGAAATTCTAACGTTGGACAAATTAAATGGAAACAATTAAGATAATGCGTATGTGCAAAATCGCGTTCTGCAAATCCGTGCTCAGCATGGATGTATATATGTTTTACTGGATGTATATATGATTTACTGGATGTATATATGTTAAAGATATCAAGCAATTTTATAAGCTAGGTTTTTAATTCTTTTTCCCAAGTAAGTCAAGTTTGCAGCTTGCGTATGAATGAAATTCTAGCGTTGGACAAATTAAATGGAAACAATTAAGATAATGCATATGTGCAAAATCACATTCTGCAAATCCGTGCTCGGCAAGGGTTTACTGTATGCATATATATATATATGTTAAAGATACCAAGCAGTTTTATAAGCTAGGTTTTTAATTCTTTTTCCCAAGTAAATCAAGTTTGTGGCTGCACGTTGTGCAAGTTTGTTGAGTCAGTGGTGAATGTCAGGGCAAAATCTGGTCTTTTTTTGAGGACTTTTCTCTTAATGTTACTGAAGTTAAGGAGAGATGAACGCAAATCTTATTTGCAAGAAAGATAGAACACAATGGTACCTTGGTTTGCGAGCATAATTTGTTCCAGAAACATGCTTGTAATCCAAAGCACTCGTATATCAAAGCGAATTTCACCATAAGAAATAATGGAAACTCAGATGATTCGTTCCAAAACTCAAAAATATTCATATAAAAATGATTAATACAAAATACATATGCCTTCGTATACCTTATATATGTATACCTTTTTATATTTTTATTATGTATTTAAATGTAATACTGTATACATAAAGTAATCAAATTTATTAATTACATTACAATTACATATTACAGTAATTGTATTGGGTAGGACGACTTTCATTGTCACTAACGGAATCACTGCTATCTGTTGACTCTTTTTATTTTTTTGCAACTTTAACAAGGAACCTATCCAATGGCACTTGCTTTTGCCTCCTTTTGAGGATTTCACGGAAATATGACATTGCATTGTCGTTAAATAGATTCATCGCTCGCACTGCCACAGCCTTATACAGGTGGTGCTTTTCTACAAAATTTTGCACTGTTTCCCATATTTTACACACCTAGTTGCTTCTCGTTTATCCACACCAAAAGCAACTTTTCTACATCCTCCAGAATACGTGGCCATTGCTTTGATAATCTCATGACTCCTTTTGCTACATCTAGTCCCCTTAGTTCTTCTTTAATACTGTGCAAATCATTGATGTAGACTTCTCATGAAATCTTGCGATGGCGGCCACTTGCATACCTTGTTCGTGCTTCCCGATGATTTCCTTCTTAACTTTCACCGTAATCATCTCCTTCTTCTTACCGCCTTCCTTTTCAACCCTTTTCTTCATTGGGGCCATTGTCGTAGTGCAGTTAATAAAGAACAGTCATTACGTTTGGACACAAAATAAAAAAATGCTTTATGCACACACACACACACACGTGGTCACAAAGCTAGCACGAATGTTGACTGTACGAATGAGGTATGCCGACTGATACCGAGCATGCGACACGAATACCCGCAATCCCGAGGGACTTGTGATCACGCGACGCTCGGCAGACAAACCGTTTAGGCAAGACCTCGCTCGTTTATCAAGTTAAAATTTATTAAAAATTTTTGCTCCTCTTGCAAAACACTCGCAGACCAAGTTACTCGCAATCCAAGGTACCACTGTATATGACTGGTTTGATACTGAACTGATCAAAAATAGCATATAGATTAGTGTTTAAGTTGATTGTAGAAGGTTTTGGCTCTTGGAATCTATTGCAAGGTTTGTCAAGTGAGAACTGTACCGTTATCAGAAGAATTATAGCTAGTATCTGAGGTTAGTAAAAGAAAGTCATTTATATATAGCAGAAAGATAGATGAAGGATTATAGTCCTCAAGACCTCACACACTAGTAGGTAAATCTAAAGAAGAAGAGTCCATTCATCCAAACACAGTGAATTGCAGAGAAATTGGTCACTCGCACTTGTGAAAGATGAAGAGCAGACCTTTCTTTGAGACCCAGTCAGATTTCCCCAAGAGCTATTGCACAAGATTTTTCGAGCCTTTCCATTGAATGGCAGAATCCGTGATTGTGGTCGTAACTGATTAATTGCTGAACCTTTAAGTGGTAAACTTGACTGATAATGACCTACTTCATTATTTTAAATAGCACTGAGGTAAGCAAAGAGTAGTTTTGTGCTAAATGAAGGTGGATCTTCTGAGAGTTCAGAGAAGGCTGATTAAGCTGATATGTGAGCCCCATGTCCTTCCATAGCTGTTATTGTTCAATCATTGTACAGTATCAGCTATGGCTGATATTAGAATAAATACAGGAAAATTCTTTTTTTAAATGCTCAAGATACTTATGGTTGGTTTACCTTTCTTCAGTCCTTGAGAGCTATATTGCTGTGCTTTCTTTTGGAACAGAAGGTTGGGTAAAATCACTTCTAAAACGATGTAATATCAGAGCAGAATTTCCAAGTAACACAGTCAAAATGCCACCTGATGTTTTGCACACACTGTCCCTTGCAATGGACTAGAAGACACAGTTCTCATTTGTATAAGAGGAAGTTTCCTACATTTGGCCTTTCTAAGTCATATTTGAAGTTATTGATTTTTTTTGCTTGAGCGAGTTTCTCTGTGCACTGCTGATGTGACTGAAGTTTTTATCTTTAATTATTTGCTATATGTTAAATTTTTGTTCCACTTGTGAAGGGCATTCTACAGGACAATAGTTAAACAAAATCTAAGTAACACATATTTCTTATACATTCTTGATATGTACCTTGAGATGTCAGTAATTCTTCCTGCCTAGCTAGAGTAGGCTAAGCTGCATTTGCAAGGCACATATTCCTATCCCATTCCCTTCAAAAGATAGAGTTTCTCCTGGCTCTGCTACTAATTATATAGTGGGTTTTATCCTTATCCAAGTCTAAGCAAACAAAGTTTGTGCCTGAAGTACTTTCAGAACTGGAGTAACTTGTGGTAAAGGTTGTATAAGTTCTCATCACTTGGCTTAGTATTCCATAATGCAAAGCACATCTCCTTGCAGACATGTATAATGCTATGCATTAAGGGAAGGGTCACTACCCAGACCGGTTTCCCTGTTTAAGTGTGGGGTAGCCTCTCCAAAAACTCGTGAGATCCCCCGGATCACCCAATAACGAGTGACCCACAGGATCAAAAATTCAGAAACTCAATGTTGTTACCCTCAATAACAGGTTCACCCTGCCACTGAGAACCGGTTGGCTCTACACCATGGCAGGCCCCCCCCACCACTGAGCAGAGCCACTCATCTGAGGGGTAACAGCAACAGCCGTGGCTCTGTTAACTTCACAGGCTACTGCATTGCCATTCTATATCCCTACTCAGGCCCTGGGTGACAGCAACAGCCTTTATTGAGGTCTCATTAGTGGGAACCAGACCCAGAGGTGGTGATACTAAGATGGAAGTAATGGAAAAATCATATTTACTTATGCGAGTTGCCAAATGGTGTCATATCCTATTATTAAAATTCTCTGGATTAGAGATAAGTTTATGGTAGTTTTTTCACTTGGCTATTCTACTAATTATATAGTGGGTTTTACCCTTTATCCAAGTGTAAGCAACATGTCTGCAAGGAGATGTGTTTTGCATTATGGGAGATACTAAGGCAAGTGATGAGAACTTATACCACTTTTACCACGAGTTGCCCCAATCCTGAAAGTACTTCAGGTGCAAACTTTGTTTGCTTTCACTTGGATAAAGGATAAAACCTACTATATAATTAGTAACATAGCCAAGTGAAAAAAATTTCCATAAACTTATCTCTAATCCAGAGAATTTTAATAATAGGGTGTGACACCCTTTGGCAACTCATATAGGTAAATACGACTCTTCATTACTTCCACCTTAGTATCACCACCTCTGAGTCTGGCTTCCACTGATGAGACCTCAATAAAGGTTCGAAACCAGTCTGGATAGTGGCCCTTAATTCATAGCCTTATACATGTCTGCAAGGAGATGTGCTTTGCATTATTGGAGATACTAAGGCAAGTGATGAGAACCTATACCACCTTTTCCACGAATTGCCCCAGCCCTGAAAGTACTTCAGGTGCAAACCTTTTTTGCTTACACTTGGATAAAGGATAAAACCCACTATATAAATAGAGTTTCTCCTTAGGAAATCAGAAGAGTTTCTGGTTTGACATAGTTTAAAAATTATGTACAAATTGCTTCGAGAATAAAGCTTTAATACAGCTGTACTCAAACCTTTAGTTTGGCTGCACTATGTTGATGCCTTACTTGTTATTTGGCTCATGATCCTAGCACATTAGCTTCATTTTTGTTACATTTAAACTTGTCAGTATCTAATTCCTAGGTACATTAGTCATGTATCTTTCAAATGATTCAAATGTTTTTATGTTTACAGGATGCCAACACACGCACACTGGAAGATGCTTATACAAACAGTCACACCATCAACAGAACAATATCCTTAAGGTACTACATACGTCTAGACCTGTTTGTGCCACTAACACACTTCTTGTCACAACATTCAATTATCTGTGCAACTTTTTTTTAGCCAGTGGTCTCTAATAAAGGACAACTTCATCCATGTACACACATCTAGAAACTTTGTCGTTAGTTTAACATACATAGACAATATTGCTAATATTGCCACTAGCTTGGTTAGGTGTGTGGATGGCATCTCTGCTGTCCATTCAACTGGTTGTATGTTTGAATCCTCCTATGGGATAAATATTTTATAGGGGTGCAGGTGATGTTCATCATCCTACTTATTGGAGGCCTGAAGTTTTTTTTGGAAGAAAAAACAACTAAACTGTCATGTTTTGGTCTATGAAGCATGGTTTGCAAGTTATATATTTATCTTATCCACCTTCAGTATTAAACATATAAGGCTATCTTTCATGGGTAGATTCACATATTAAAAAAAGAGAAAAAAAAAATATTAGATCGTTAAACAACAAATTACACAACCACAGTAATTAACTTTAATGAAATGAAAATACAGATATTTCATACTAAAAATAACAGTACATCATTAGTGCATAGAAACAAGCAAATCAAAGAAAAGATCTGCTCATCACACCTCTCAAAAAATTGGGATACAATTTTTTGAGAGGTGTGATGAGAAGTTCTTACAACAAGAACTTCTCACTATCAAAACTTTAATGGAATTTAATGATTACAACCCTCATCAAATCCAGGAGATAATTAACTCTTATGTTTCAACACCTAAAGATTTCAAAACGAATTTGTAGGTACATGAAGAATTGCATATGAAAAAGCTTTGCACAAGATGGGTGCCACGCTTGCTCACAGCAGATAAAAAATGCACTTGCATGAAAATCTCTAAACAGTGCTTGGAGCGTTTTAACAAGAATAAAACTGATTTTGTATGTCAATTTATTACAATGGATGAGACTTGGATTCACCGTTACATACCACAATCCAAACAGCAGTCAAAACAGTGGACAGAAGCTAGTTGTTCAGCTCCAAAGAAGACAAAGTCAGTTCCATCAGCAGGAAAGGTCATGGCACCGGTGTTTTGGGATGCTAAAGGCATTTTGTTTATTAATTATCTTGAAAAGGGTAAAATAGTAACCGGGGAATATTATTCCGATCTTTTAACCAGACTAGATGAAAAAATTCGTGAGAAGAAAAAAAATTTGCAGAAAAAAAAAAATCATCTTTCATCAGGACAAATTTTCCCATTGGAAAATTAAGGGATCTGCACTATGAATTGTTGGAACATCCATCCTATTCCCCAGATTTGGCTCCCTCTGACTTCTATCTCTTCCCAAAACTAAAACTCTTCTTCGCTGGTCTGCGTTTTTCTTTGAATCAATAGGTGATTGCAGCTTTAAGGGGTATTTTGCAGATCTTACTGAGAACCACTACAGGGACGGGATAGTGGCACTGCAGCATCACTGGAATAAGTATATTAGTCTTAAGGGAGATTATGTTGAAAAATAAAAATTATTTTGAAATTATAAATTCGTTTTTTCATTGTTAGGCTGAGAACTTTTCAGACCATCCTTGTATTTATTAATATATTGATTTCTAGCACGTGCCAAGGTACATACAGCAATTGGCTTACCAATTACTGTATATAGAATGATATCCAGCAATTCATTGTTCAGAATAGCCAAAATCCTTCTTTCAAGATCTAAAATATACTGAATATTAGATACTAAATCTTTGTAAAGTCTATTTTGGATTTTTTCAGTCTATTTCTTCAGTTGGAAGGGCTTGAGTTCAAATTCGAGATACAAAAATACCTGAAACTCAAGATATCTGGTTTCGTACAGAGTTCCCTAGAAGCCCAAGTTTTTTTTTTATGCTATTAAATAGAAAACTAGCTGGAGAATATGCATATACCTTAGCCTTTTCATTTTATACCCCCATTCTAGCACATCCAGTTTAACCACTGTAGAGGCTACCACCTTCTTAAGAGTATTCCTTATTACATTATGCTCGTACCTACTATCTGGAACTTAACACCGAGGTAAACCTTGATAATACTCAATTTTAATGTGTAATTTTTCCCCCCATGTTATGAGAGATTAAGGGATATAATAATACTCTGGACTGGCAATAACATAATGGAAGAGGTTTAAATTATACATTTTTGGTCGTTTTATAATAGAAATACAATTTTATTAATACAGACCAGTTTACAATAAAAACATTTATTCAAACCTACCAGTTTCGCCAGCAAACTGTCTGGCTTTTTCAAGGCATTACGGAGATATGAAAGTTAGTAAATGTTTTTTATGTTCCTTTTAATTTGCATTTACTAACTTTCATATTTCTGTAATGCCTTGAAAAAGCCAGACAGTTTGCTGGCGAAACTGGTAGGTTTGAATAAATGTTTTTATTGTAAACTGGTCTGTATTAATAAAATTGGTTAAATAAATGCTTAACAATAGCATTCATTTACTAAATGCCAGCCTGATTGGCCAAGTGAACAGGGAGGGTCTCTACCTTTCTAACTTGCATACTGGGTTTGAATCTCATTGTGCATGGATTTGCAAATGCCTATAGGTGGTAAATAAATTTCATTATCCTGAAGTGGTTTAAAAAAAACTACCATGTTTTGTTAATTATTGACTCACGAATGGAGTTCTTATGCCACTTGAGTGGCAAATTCTCTGTGCTACTCAAGTTTTTAAGGATCAAAATTATATGATGATATGCTAATTGCATTTCATATGAGTCTATAGCAGGGGTGGCAAACTACACTTCTTTTTGGAGCCAAAATAATTCCAGTAAGACTTAGAAGAGCCGCAACCTTTGACCAATGCAATGGTATGGGAATGAGTGTGTGCATGGCGAAGTTTGTGGTGGGGAGGTAGGATGCAGATGCTATGCCTGCCTGCCTGCACGTTAGTGTCACTTCCGGTGCTCATCTATCAGTATTGTTCAACATATTGTTGAGTGAGTACCGGAAGTGACACTAACGATGCTTGTTATCATTGAACTCTTTTTCAAGTGCTTAGAAATGTTACATAAAAACATAAATATGACAAGAAACAGAAGTTTTAGGCCAGAGTGGAATGAGGAGTTTCTTTTTGCAAAATGACAAAGTAAACCAATGTGTGCCATATACCAAATAACACTTGCACAATTTTCATGCAGCATTATGACATGCATCACAGTAATTTTAGTAAAGAATTTCCTCTTGGCTCTGATCTGAGGCAAATTAAACTTTCATCTTTAAAGAACAACTCCATGGTCAGAGTAAATTAGTAAATTGATGTCCATGTTTACTAAAAAGGCTGATGTTACTACCAAGGCTGTTTTTATTTTAGCGTTTAATATTGCACAGGCAAAACATCTGTACAGAGGAGAATTTGTCAAGAAGAAAGGAGAATTTCCATGATCGTTGCTCGCATTGTAAATAACTTACGCCATAGCTTGAAAACTGTACTGCATTTGGTCTGCTTTGGATGAATCTACAGATATTCAGAACAAACTACAACTGGTTACATTTGTCCACTTTGTATCTCACGACCTGGACATCAAGGAAGAGCTATTGGACTTGATAGCATTGAAAGATACAACATGTGGCTGTGACATCAAAGAAGCTCTCAATCTTGCACTTACAAAAGCTTTGGTATTATTGCGCAAAAAAATTGTCAGCATTGCAACTGATGGTGCCCCAACTATAAGGGGTAAAACTAAAGGGCGCATGGGGCTCCTTGAGAATGATGAATCATACCCTGCTTTCCTGCCTGTACATTGCGTTATTCACGGAGAACATCTGGTTGCCAAGTGTTTTAAATTTGGACACGTAATGGAAGTAATTTTAAAAATTATCACTTTATTTGCGATGAGTTGAATTGTGACGAGATTCCTAATGATGTATCGTGGTTTTGCTTGGTAAGGCAGTTAGCAATGTATGAAACAAGTTTTTTTTTGTTGTTAGACCCAATCAAACAATTTCGTAGAGAGGAGAAATTTTCTCTCATCTCGAAGACCTCAGTGGCTTTTTATACATGGCATTTTCACCGATGTTAAACGTTTCACTTTAAGGGAAAGAAAAACTAATAACCCATTTTGCACAGACTGTGCTAAGCTTCCAAAGCAAACTGCAACTTTTCCAGAGAGATTTGGAAAATAAAACTTTCAATCACTTCATTTGCCTGAATAAAATTCCCGAAATAATCTTTTTTATTTAATTTTCGTTAGCATCTGTAATAATGGCTATAACAGTAAATGTTAATAAATAGAAAAGCCGTAGAGAAGGTGGGGCAACCGGGGTTCGTGGTCCTAGCGCAGTCTTTCAGAGGGTTTGAGATACTCCTATATGTAAAAGGTTGAAGAAAAAAATGAGTAAATAAAATTTCCTAAATGGAGGTCGACCGGAATTTCATGACTAGTGCATCTCTTGCCCTGAGCACTAAACAGGGCTCACTACGGTATCATTTTGGCTAGGTTTCTGTTATATTTCAGAAACAAAATATAAACAATGTAATTAATGCAAACTTTATTTAACCAAACATTATAGTATACAGTGAGTTTTTACATATATCACACAATGTATTAACATTCCCAATTTCATTTACATATTTTATTTATTAAATTAAACATTAATAGAAAACAAATGCAAATATTATTCATTTGAAAATTAAAAAAATACTTCCAATAGTTTTTATTTGTCATTTTTAAAATGAAACTTTAATATAGCCACCTGGAATGTGAGAGGTATCCACCACAAAATCATAGAACTGGACCAAGCACTAGAAGAAAGAAATGTAAAAATATTAGTAATTACAGAATCTAAAAAAAAAGCAGAGAGGAACAGACAAAACTGAAAATTATATCTATATATATGTACAGTAGGGTAAAAGAAGAGAGAGTTAATCTGGTGTAATGATCTTTCAAAGTTAGACTTTTGGACGACAGTAGTATTAAAGACTTGTACCAAAAAAGAATAAAGAACTGGATGACAAGTATAAAACAAAATCAGAACATAGAAGAAGAATGATCAAACCTAAAAACCATAATGACAAAAGCTGCAAAAGAAAGTTTAGGAACAAAGAAAAAGAAGCCTTAGGGACTTGGATGATGAAATTAAATGCATTATTGAAGAAAAGAAAAATGCATATAAAAACTGGCTCAACCTAAAAACAGTAGAATCAAAAATCGAATACAACAGAAAAAAAGCAATAGCAAAAGCAGCATGCAGGTGAATAAACAGAAACAGCTGGAACAATTTTGTAACAAAATTAGAGAGAGACTGTATGCTCAAAAGACCTAATGCATATAAAATCCTCAAAGATCTAAGCAGTGAAACTAGAGAAAAAGCAGATATTAATACCATTAAAATAGAAACATGGCAAAATCACTACCAAGATCTGTGGTATGATGATAACATTCAAAACAGAAAACTACCCTTTGTAAACATCTGATAACTTGGAAAACATCACTCTAGAAGAATTAACAGAAGCATTAACCCAAAGCAAAATAGGAAAGGCTCCAGGAGAAGACAATATAAAAACTTATCAAATATGCAGGACTTGAATTCTCACTCAGGTTACTTAACTTTTATAATATGATCTGGAAAGAAGGAAAATGCCCACAAGATTGGACCAAAGCAATAGTTATTCCCATCTACAAAAAAGGACACAAATCTGATTGTAACAATTATCGTGGAATCAGCTTACTCAGTACTTGTTATAAAGTATATGCAAAAATCTTAGCATATAAACTTAAACGTATAGTAGACCCAAAATTAATAGAAGAAGTAAAATGGATTCAGAAAAGGCAGGTCTTGCATAGACTCTACATTTACGTTAAAATTATTAATTGTAAAACACAGAGAAATGAACATAGAAACACGCATAGCTTTTATAGATTACACCAAAGCATTCAATAAAATTATCAGAGAAAAACTATGGGAAATCCTAGAAGAATATGAAATACCAAACCAACTCTTTAGAGCCTTATATAATATATATCAAGATAATAAAATATCTGTGAAGTACAATAATTCAACATCAAGCTGGAAACCAATAAATCGAGGAGCACGTCAGGATTGCTCTCTCTCACCGGTTTTATTTAATATATACATAGATAAAAGAATGGAAGATAACTAATGAAGGTGGATTCAAGATAAACCGTAACACCAGATTAGCTACTCTTCTTTTTGCTGATGACCAAATAATGCTTAGAAATAATGAAGATGAACTACAAAAATCATTATGCAGTCTAAATAATCTGATAAAAACATATGGTATGGAAATATCAACAGACAAAACAAAAGTCACGGCCTTCAAAGGTGCTAATCCAATAAGAAGCAAAATAGTAATAAACAACAAAATAATAGACCAATTAAATACATTCGAATATTTAGGTTGCACAATGTCCTATGAAAATGAAGCTGATATAGAACCAAAGATATCAAACTTTTTAAAAGTAACAGGCAATATAAATAAAATTTTTAAACCCAATTATGTACAAAAACACACATGAATAAGAATCTACAATATAGTTGCTAAACCAACCTTACTTTATGGCAGTGAGATATGGACAATAAAAAAAGCAGATGAAAGAAGAATTGAATCATCCGAAATGAAATTTCTGCGCAGAACTGAAGGAGTCACAATAATGGACAAAATGAAAAGCAGCGAAATCAGAAAAAAACTTGGAATTACAACCTCCCTAAATGAAACTGATTTGCTATAGAGAAAAATGGAAAGAACACATACTAAGAATGAATAGAAGCAGAATACCTAAACAAATTCTATATTACCACCCAATAAGTACTCGATGCAGAGGAAGACCCTTAAAAAGATGGTATTGAGTCCAGAACAGGCCACTTGGCCTATAAGCCTGGAAAGGAAGAAGAAGAAAATGAAACTTTAAGAAACATAGAGCATTAATTGCACGATCAGACAATCGTGATCTTCGCTTTGTAACAAATATACTTGATGTGGAAAAATTTCCTTCATTTTCTGTAGATGTTGGTCGAATTGTTAAAAGTGCATCTAAAAGCATCTTCAAGTTGGGAGTGAGAGAATGCGTTGCTTCATATAAGCTCATTTCCTTCCTTAGAGAAGCAAATATTTTGTTTGCATGCATAGGACTAGGCTTTGATGTCGAAATTGATATTGCTTTAGTCAATTCATTCTTCAGACCAGATTCTGATTTAATGTCAGAACTCTCTGTAAGGACATCCTTTATTTCTTTTATTGGAATTTCTGCTGTAAATGTTCCTTTAAAAAGTCTTTCCATTAATGACTTTGCCAATCACGCAATTTCATTCTTACTTGACAAGGCAAAAAATTCATTCTCTTCCATCTCACATAAACAACTAACGTTGCTCAAGTACTTTGTGAGAGACACAAGATCTCTATTTCTACATTTAACCAATTCAAATTTTATTTTCTTTAAAAGCATTTGGCTCATTGAAGAAGTCTGGTTTTCTAAATTACTGAACAGGAACTTAAAAATTCCTTCACTTGTGAGAATATTAGCTTCTCTACTGCTAATCTTACAGGTTGTAAGCAATTCAACATACCTCTCAATATTTCATAATACTCTTCTTTCCATAAGTGATTGAGTTTCAGCTCTCGTAAAACAGTCTTAATCGGATTTCGATCTTTAAAAATCTCTCTATCATTCTCTCCAGTGTGTTCCTGCATGTTTTACAGTCCAAAATGACTTCTAGTTCCCTCGTTTCACTCTTGGTTATTTCTTGCTGCAAAAGAGAATTTTTTTACTGAAGAATATTTAAATATTTTCATAATTTTTCGTATGCTGCTAATTGCCGAAGATGGATCATCTCGCAAATCATACTGATCAGTTCGGGCCACACCATCTAACTTAGAATCACTGTTATCATCTTTATCGTATTCAGAATCTGTATTGAATTCACTATCACTGCTACAAGTCACTGATGCTTCACCTTTCAACTTTTTAGCATAAAATACTTTTGTTACAGCTAGATGTAGCACATGGTTGTAGCAGTACTGTTGAATAGTCGGTGATAATTTTCCGAATTTTTCCATAACAGCTGCACCGTCACTTGTAATTGCAACCGCATCACTTTCAAGTTTTAATTGAAAGTTTTCTAATCTTTCCTGAAGCAAGGTATTATTTTTTCCGCAGGACAGTTCCCATGTATTCTTATTAAACCAAGGTTCATAGAGGTCTCATTGCAGTATATGTGAACATTCATGTATCTGTGATTCTTGCAACTGGTCCACTCATCTTATTGAAATATTCAGATTTTTATTATCGCATTTGAACACTTCCAATTTCTGGATGTACAGTTTCACTTTACTTTAACAATTATGTATTAGTGTCATAACTGAAGATGGACTTCTTGGCAACTGCATTCCTTTGCTTGTGAAACTTTCCCTAATAAATTCACTTTTTGTGATGGTGTTGACTGATATCCCATCCAAGTCTGCTAATTTGCTTACGGTTTCTTCTAAATCCAGTCCCTTGACATAATGTGAAATTGTCGTTTGTCTCTTAGAAGGCATTGGCTCATCATTATTCAATTCAGACTGTTTTTTCCTTTTCATTGCAAAGTTTTCGAGCATATCTGGCAACGAGCTGATTCTTTATCTTTTCTAAAATATTCCCAACATTCTTTATACTCTTTACTCATTGTGATGGTAATCTATAAAAAAAAAAATATTAAAATAGGAACGTGAATGTGCGCACATGTCAGAAATGCTCTCTCTTATCGTTTCTCCACGGGAGTAAGAAATAACAAAAGGCTACCTGTATCCAGTGTTCTAGCTTAAGAAGGTCTCGCATTTGAAGAGAACAGTGGTGATTTATTGCTAACTGGAATGAATTGATAAGCACAAAAGTCCAACTTGAGTATTAATATATATATATATATATATATATATATTTTTTTTTTTTTTTAAATACTAATGCTTGAGTTGGAATATGAAATATTTATTTAAAATATTACTGTTAGAACATTTTAAATAAATTTTATTTGCGAACCAGTTCATTTTATTTCAGACAATCTATAAAAAAATATGTATTTATTAAAAATTTTCCCGATTTCCTGACTAAATTTTCTCAGGATTCGAGAACGGGAAACGAAAAAAATTCCCGAGAATGGGCCTTCACTAGTGAAGGCCTCTCCCATTGTGGGAGGGTTGGGTCTGCTTCTCCCATGGTGACGCACTCAGTCTTGGGAGTGTATACATATTTGTCTGGATGAATGTATGAAGATGAAAGACAATCACAAACATCCATGCCCTAGGTGGGATTCAAACCCTCAGCCTCTTGGCTGGAGAGCATATACTCTAACTACTCATTCGACCAGGCTGGCAGGTTAGGATCTAGAAAACCAGAGATGAATGCATAAAGTGGATCTTTAACAAAGCTTTGCAACCCATCAATAAACTTGTTGCAGGCATCTTTGATTTGTTAGTATATGTACAAGATCTCTATTTTAATAGATCTCCCCCCCCCCAAAAAAAGGGGGGGAGAAGAGGGTAAGTAACAGCTTTGAAAGCAATGCTGTTTTTTCCAACATCATAAATTTAGAATGTCATTGAATAAACGGTCCTATATAAGTGTATGACTTTGTGGACCAATAAAAATGCACCTTTAGGTTTTGCATCAGTTATTCTTGAGAATGTCTCCTTTAAATACCAGAAAAAGTTGTCATTCTTATTTTTAAAACCTTAATGAAATTTATCATCAAATCAATGAAAAGAAAAACTTTTTTTGGCATCACAAGAAAGGATGGGAAATGTCTTTCTCATCCTCTTGTATCTATACTATAAGGGGATCTTACGGCAGACATGAGAGACATTTAGCAGCTCATTGGCAAGTAGAGAAAGAACTTAGTGTTACCAGAAAGTTAGAGGTATGGTTAGAAAAAAAGCATGTGAGATTAATATAGAATATATATAAATAACAAGTCATCATTTGTGTTCTTGTATTTATATTGACTTTTCTGTTAGCATTTGTTTCATGTTAAGAAAGGTTATTTAAGTGATTAGACTTCTCGGATATATTAATCATAGAACATCTGTTTAGTACAGCGATTTTCAACCAGTGTGCCGCGACAGGTCTTCAGATGTACCATGAGATTTATGAAAACAAATTAATTGAAAGAAATAATGTCCTAATTTGTGCATTTATTTATTAGTGTCTGGTCTTCCCTCTTCTTGTGTGTGTAAATCAATCAAAATTATGCCTATTTTTTGCCAGATCATCAAAACAATTAAAAGAATATATTTTTAGTGTGCCACAGAATTTTAATAATTAGTCTAGGTGTGCCGTATTATGGAAAAGGTTGAAAGTCACTGGTTTAGTAGATAGATAAACAGATTAATATCTCTGGTAGACTACCTTTTTACATTTGAATACTTTTAATGCTCTGCCTGAGCTATCTATTTTGGTGCTGATTTTGTTTAGATTTTTATCCATCACTTTACTGATGATTATCATTGTTTTTGTTCTACGTGTTTATTGTTAGTACTTATTTATTAAGCTCTGTTAGTTTAACTATCAGCTCCTCTTCATTATCACTAATTAGTTTTTTTTTTTTTTATGGCTCCCACTGATGAAAGGGTTTTTGTAAACCTATAGTATAATTGATGGACTAAGGATTTTTTTTCTAATTTTGCTAATTTTGTATATATATATATATATTTTTTTTTTTTTATTTTTTGCATAGTCCAGAAACTTTCCTCTAGAGACCAAACATGAAACTTTTGCAAGCCACTTTACTCCAGTAAGCAGGATCTTCCACCAAATCAGATGCCTCTTTGTGTTTCAATTGTTGCATAACCCTTTCCAAGAAGATCCCAAGTAACAGTAGTGATAATGCATACTACTGTTGGATTGATCTTTTTTGTTTTTTTAAATCTTCAGACCGATGTTTTCTAAGGTTCCTATAAGTTTATTGTGAAAGACAGTATCAAATTATTATTATTTTTTTCAAAAATTTATGAAGCAGAGGTAGACCTGTTTTTATATAGTGATTGGTCTTTCAGATATCATTTTGAGATTTAGTATTGCATCACTTGTGCTTTTTCACTTCTCCAGTTTTGACATCTTCCTAATATTATTCTAAGAAATAATTTCAAGGCATTGCTCAAAAATGAGTACAAATAAATTATTTCAAAGGTAAGTATGGATTAGCTGATAGGCAGACAAGCATTATGTCATAACAAATAAAATTGTATTCCTCATGTTGTGGTTGGGTTCTGACACTTGAATGTGTGCTGGGGCAATTGTTCTTGTTTGCCTCTATGTAAGTTATAATCATCTGAAGCATTTTTGAAAGTTAAAATGTGCAGTGTCATTTTACTGGACTGTGCTTATTATTACCGGCCGAGGAATTAATGATTCAAATTGAACGCGGGATTCGCCAACTTCCAACCCACATCGCCAACGACATTAGATTGGATATAGCCTGTGTTCTCAATAAAGCAAAACCTCCAAAATCCAACATATCCATTAGTGAATACAAGGCACTACAAGAATTGAAGAGAAACAAAAAAATAGTGATCACCAAAGCGGATAAGGGGAACGCCACTGTGGTACTCAATCTTAAAGACTACACAGGTAAGCTCAAGGCTTTATTATTAGATCGCTCCACTTACCTCCCCATTGATTACAATCCCACCAGCTCACAAATTAGAAAACTCCATAGGCTCCTTAAGAAGGTCACTTCTTGGCCTGTGGAGATTACCAACAGACTAAAACCCTATAACTCTAGACCCCCCCGCATATATGGGCTCCCAAAAATACACAAAGAAAATGTGCCATTACGTCCCATAGTGGATGGCATTGATTCCCCCACTTACAAACTAGCCAAGCATTTAGCCAAAGCGCTCTCACACTATACTGGCAATACACCATCACACATAAAAAACTCAGCCCACTTCAAAGCCAGTATAGAAAACCTTACACTCCAACACAATGACATAATGGTCAGTTTTGATGTCTCCTCCCTATTCACGAATGTCCCTCTCAAAGAAACCTTAGAGCTATTCCAAGCTAAATTTCCTCCCGATATCTCAGCCCTATTTCAGTTTACAATGAACTCAGGCTATTTCGTTTGGCAGGAAAAATTCTACAAACAGATAGAGGGGACAGCCGTGGGTTCACCACTTTCCCCACCCTTGGCCAACTTTTTCATGGAGATGTTTGAAGAGAAAGCCTTAAACTCAGCCCCCACAAAAACCTACCATATAGCTTCGCTATGTTGATGATGTTTTCGCTATTTGGCCACATGGCCCGGATTCACTCCTCTCCTTCCTAACACACTTGAACAACCAACACCCTAGAATCAAATTCACCCTGGAAAAAGAGGAAAACAATAACCTCCCCTTCCTAGACACACTAGTCACCCGCCAACCTGATGGAACCTTGGTTTTCTCAGTTTATAGAAAACCCACCCATACAGGCAGATACATTCACCAACAATCCCACCACCCCCCCTCACAACAATATGGAGTTATTAAAACATTATTCAACAGGGCAAAAATAATCTGTTCTAATGATCAAGCCCTAACCACTGAACTAAATCACATCCGTCACACTTTCTCAGCCAACGGCTACCCCCTCCAAAAAATCCAAAAAATACTTAACCCAGTTATGCACAACCCACCACCCCCTCCCCTTCACAAAAAAGATTACTCTAAATCCATCACTATTCCCTACATCAGAGGCACCTCAGAAAAAATCAATAAAATCTTAAAAAAACATGACTTGACCACCTGTTACAGACCACATAGAAAACTGGCATCCCTTATCTGCTCCACCAAAGACCAACCACTTCCCCTAGACCTACCTGGTGTATACCAGGTCCCTTGCAGCTGTAAACTGTCCTACTTTGGCCAAACAGGCAGGACAGCAAATATCAGAATCTCGGAACACAAGGATTACATCCGATTTCACCAGTACAGCCACTCTGGGCTTGCAGACCACGCTCTGGATACTCGCCACAGAATAAGATGGAAGAAAGCCACAGTAATACACCGCAGCAAGTTCAAGTATGAAAGACTATTCATGGAATCAGCCTCGGCCCTTAGGAACATGCCAAACCTCAACAAATTTGGATGCATGAAACTGCCCCAAATTTGGGAAACTTTTATCAAAAGAACTTCAGCCCAAAGGCCAAGAACTACCAATATAGCCCACCAGAGGGCACCATCAGGACTTTAGGAAAACGCTAGCGTCCTAGCCTCAGTCTCATTTGTTGTATTAGTACTTGTGTGCACGTGTCTTTTTAGTAAGTTCCCAAGAAGATGGCAACGTGACGTTCGCCGAAATATCGGAAAGTGTATATTAAAGTTTATTTAATCTATATTTCCAGTATACGCTGTCAATTCCTTAAATATTAGTTATTATGTGCTTATTATTAGTTCTTTTTATAGTTTAATACAGTAGTCCCCCCTTATCCATGGGTGATACATTCCAAGTCCCCTCCCCCTACAGATGCCTGAAACTGCGAATATTACTGAGTCCTATATATATAATGTTTTTTCCTATACATACATACCTATTATAAATTTTAATTTATAAATTAGGCACAGTAAGAGATTAACAACAATAATAAAATAGAACAGTTATAACAATATAGTGCAATGAAAGTTATATGAATGTGAATGTAAACTTAGCAACCTCGGCATACATTTTTTTATTATTTATTTATTTATTATTTTATAAAGTCGAGACTTTCAACTTTTCGGTTAAAAGGAAGCACTTTACTGCTTCTTTTTGGCATATCTGAACTGCCAGCATTACTACTCTTGCTCTTTGGGGGCCATTATTAAATAAAATAAGGATTACTTGAACATAAGCACTGCAATACTGCAGCATTCGATCTGATAACCAAGAGCTACTCAGAACAGTGTGCAGTTTAAAACTTATGAAATGATTTCTGGAATTTTCCATTTAATATTTATGTAATATCAGTGACTAACAGGCAGGTAGCATATATAGTACAGTATGGATATGTTGAACAAAGGGGTTATTCACGTCCAAGTGGGACAGCATGAGATTTCATTACATTACTCAATGGTACGCAATTTAAAACTTATAAATTATTATATTTATGGCTATTTTGCCTGTTTCTGTTTAGGAGTGCCCCTGTTTAAATGTCATTGGCTTTTTACTCAAGGATTCTTAGGCCATTGTAGATGTATATTTACTAATAAATATATGTAGCATAAAGGAAGAGAAATTTACACATACCTTTTTCTGGGGGTTGTGGCTTTTCTTCTTTCTGCGATGTGCAAATTACTGTGTGTGTGGGAGGGGTTTGGCAATGTGGGAGAATTAAAATAGAAATGGAAAAAAACCCAGGTTTTTTGAATAATATATATATACATATATATTATATTATTAGGGATGGGCAGAGCGTTTTTTTATATTTATATAGGGTGGGAAAGGGGTTGAAAACAGCAACTGATTTTTAGAGGGGGGGGATTGTGGGAAAAGGGGGGTTGATGGGGGTGTGGTCCATTTTGACTATGCTTGGTCGTCTTCTGAACACATGGAGGAAGTGGATGCCATGTCAGGTCGGTTAGGTGCTTCTGCTTTTGAAGTGTTTGAGTTATTGCCTATAGTCAGGGTTGTGACCTCAATTTTATGTTGTGAAGCTTCCAAACCTCGGAGATTATGTAGGGCCTGTGGACGTTGATATTATGGATATTATTTCTGGGAAAACTCCCATGTTACTCCTCTTAACAAACTATTATATTTACTGCTATTTTGCCTGTTTCTGTTTAGGAGTGCCCCTGTTTAAGTGTCATTGGCTTTTTACTCACTTATAAATTGTTTCTTTCTAGAATTTTCCATTTAATATTTTCAGACCACAGTTGAAGACAGATAACTAAAACTATGGAAAGCAAGCCTGCAGATAAGGGGGGATACTATGGTAGTTTTAATGCTTTGTCTGGGCTATCCATGCTGGAGCTGATTTATCCAGCTAAGCTATCATATCAAATATTTTTACTGCTTTGCAAAAATATTAATTTATACAACTATATTTGAACTTAATTAACCTTTGATATTTATAAATGTCAAATTGTTGCTTTATTGCTGTTTTGGTTTGTTTCCTGTTACTCTGAATAATCTTTGACTTGGCACATTATGGTTTTTGTTATTGATATATCAAAAATTCAAACGAATAAGAAAGCAATTTTTTTATTATTTTTATTTTTATGGGGTTCCCATCCATGAAAGACTTTTTGCAAGCCTATAGTATATTTGTACTATATGTGGCTAAGGATTTTTTTTCTATTTTTTATTAATTATGTTTTCATGTTTTATTTATTTTTTACATGATCTGGAAGCCCTCATCTTCAAGACCAAACGTGGAACTTTTTCAAGTCACTTTAGGCCTCCAATAAGTGGAGCAGTGGTGTCATGCTGGGTGATGGAATTCATCTCCCACCTAAAGGTTGGATACTAATAAATAACACAACATGGAAATGAAAGTTATCTCTTTGAGATTTTTCCTTTGCCTTACTGAAAATCATAAGAATTATGTATAGAGATAGGTGTATACACTAATGCATACACTTAAACAAGGTTTCATATAGCTTTTAATGAACTGTGTATATAGTGGATCCTGTGATATCTGTTTTGTTAGTTCAGTTTATAGGAAATAATTGTTTCTTTGTTAGTATCAGAAATAGCATAGTTTTATCTGTGTGTGTGTGTGTGTGTTAATTTAATTTTTTTTAAATATATATATATATACTCATTTTGTTGATATTCGAATTTCATTCAATGATATGATACAGGATCTGGTGCTACTAAGCAAGCTGTAGTGAAAGCAAGGGACAAGGTTCAGCAATATAAACATCATAGCTATCATTTAGTACCTTCCAGTCCTATTATAGGTATGTAATTTGATTATCTATAAAGTATTGTATAGAGTAAATTTCATAACTTCTAGTCTCTTGGACAGATGGCAGGAGATGCTAGAAATCAGAAAAGAGAGAAAATAATACAATATTTGTTCTGTTTACCACAGCATACATCATAGTATAATTAACAAATGTTATGATTCAGATTCATGGAACTTTCACATCACTGTTAATCAAACATAACTACTGAAACTTTGAGTATGTGACAGTTCTGATAAACAGAACAAAAATGATATCAGACCAACTGATATAACCACAAGAAAGAACATAAAACCCTTTAATCCCCATGTTTCATCAAATTGTAATCATTTGTTCTTTTTCTTTTAGGATACATAAGACGACATGTCAGAGGTGTGGGCCGTCATCAAGTTTTTTGTGCTGCAAGAAAAGTCTGCAACTGAGATTGACCAAAAAAAGAGAATGTGTGCTATCATCTCAAGGGATTTTGTTATACATGGCTTCATCATTATGACCCAAGGACCAAACAAAAGTCATTGGAGTGGAGACACAAAGGTTCTCCATGGCCAAAGAAACTCCAAACCCAAAAGTCAGCAGAGAAGATTCTTGCCATTGTCTTTTGGGATATGGATGGCATAATCCTCACCAATTAACTCAGAAAAAGTAGATATGTGATGTGACAGCAGCAGTTTATTCAACAGCTCTGAAGGAATTGAAGGAGGTACTGCAGGAAACTGAGCAGAGGCATGTTGCTTTTGCAGACATTGTATCTGCTCACACTGCTTATGAAACCCAACAGACAATTAACAACTTGGACTTTCAATGTTGGCCTCACCCACCCTGTTCACCAGACCTGACCCCATTTGACTATTTCTTGTTCCCAAATTTAAAGAAATACTTGAACGAAACTACCACAGATGATGAAGTCATTTCTGCAGCTGAGAACAGGTTTGTGCAACAAGGGAAAGACTTTTTTTTCTCAGAGGATTGAATGATGCAGCAACATTGTAACAAGTGTATAACACTTCATGGAGAAGAGTTAGAATAATGCATAAGTTACATGGTTCAATTCCTTCGTGGTGAGTATCACAACTTTTCAGCACACCCTTAATTATTGATAGTTTTTTGCATTATAATCATTAGAGATAAAGGTAGTTCTGATAATAAACAGTTCTTTGTTTAGAAGAGAATATGTAGAACATATTGTATGAGCTCTGTCAATAAATATTTGATTACCTATCTAATCTTCTTTCTGCATTTTCTGGAAACTACTTTCTTCCTAAAAAATTCATTAGATTTTAAGAATAAAATTTCAGGATTATCCTTACAACCCCTGATCTTCTAGTAAGTTTCATGTAGTCTCACTCTTTACAAATATCTCTCTGACAGATACAATTGAATTACTCCATAATGACTCCTCCTGATATTGCAAAAATATTGGATTTTGTCATTAATTCAGGATACTTTAGCTGCCAGAACAAACTGTACAAGCAGATAGTGGGAAGAACTATGGGTCTCCTCTTTCCCTAACTCTAGCTAATTACTTTACAAAACATTTCAAATATCATATTCTGGATGTTTTTTTTCACATAAACCATTGATTTTATACAGTTATGATTTATTGCTGTATTGAACTTCTCCTTGTTTGATCTTCATGAATTTCTTGAAAAAATTAATCCAATAAAGCCAAGAATCAAATTTACCCTGGAAGTAGAAGATAAAAATTGTCTTCCTTTTCTAGATGTTCTCATTATATGTCAACCAAATGGTTGTCTACAGTTCTCAGTATATAGAAAACTAACTCATACTGGTAATTATATTGATTATAACTCACATCATCACCCCTGTCAGAAATATGATGTAATCAAATCTTTATTGACAGAGCTCATAAAATATGTTCTATGGATTCTCTTCTAAACAAAGAATTAACTGTTTATTATCAGAACTACCTCTTTATTTCTAATGGTCATAATGCAAAAACTATCAATAAAAAAATTAATAATTATGGTTTTTATCTTAACCTGCCTCAAGAAGAAATTACCAGAAGTTGTATTCCATATGTGAAAAGACCTTCAGAAAAAACAGCAAGTCTACTTCGACAGATAAACTTCAAGTCTCTTTCTATCCAGTTTGCAAGCTTAATACCTTCCTTATCTCACCTAAAGACAAATATCCTCCTCTTTCTTATCCTGGAGTTTACACGATCCCCTGCTCTTGTGGCTTATGTTATTATGAATAGACTGGTTGTTCTGCACAAATTTGTATTGAAGACCATCAGGAATACATTTCACTTAAAGAACTCAGCAAATCCAGTTTAGCATGCCATGCATTATCTACAAAACATGGGATTCAGTGGAACAAAACCAAAGTGTTATACAAAAGTTATTTTCATTTGGAAAGACTGTACAAAGAAAGCTGTGAAGCACACTTACAACCAAACCTAAACAAAAATGATTGCCTAAAACTTTCTCAATTTTGGGAAGTTATACTGATTAACACTCACAATTCAGTGTTCCTTAATTTGTAATTATTTTTTGTTTATATTTTAAAATAATTTTTAACTAAATTATTTTATTGTAATTTATTTTGGATATGACAAACGTAATTGAAAACCAAAAAAGAAATGTAAAAGAAATGGTAGTGCTTGGTAGGTAATAATAATTTAAATGATGACAAACATAGTATGAGAGAAGATATGAAAGGTCTGTTGGAAGAAGTGAGAAAGAAATGTGAAAGAGTAAAAATTGTAGGATTACTACCTAGATATGATAGTACTGTGTTAAGAAGGAGGGCGATGATAGCAAATGATTTCATGCACAGGCTATGTAGAAGATACGAATGTGAGTTTTTAGACGTGGGGTGTGTTTGATGGCAGAAAAGATTTGTATAAGAATGATGGCCTGCACTTGAATTCATTTGGCATCAGAAGCCTGGAGAAATTACTTCTTGGTATGAGACTTAATGCAGAGAGTCAGGGAAACTAGATCAAGGGAGGAATGGGAAAAATGTGTTTGAAAGTTCAGCTATGGTATACAAATGTGATAAAGATATAAATGCCTATGAACATGGTTATGTATGTGGCGAAGAAGTGGAAAAATATGCTTTGGGTTCGGACCTTTTAAGTATGTCTGGGGAGGGAAAAGAGAAAATTCTAGAACAAGACAAAATAGATTGCATATCTAATGATAAGAATAGGCTAGGTCGTAGTTTATTATGTCTATACACAAATGCCAGGAGCATTAGAAACAAAGGGGTTGAGTTTGTTGCTTTATTGAATACGATGTGGCCTAAGATTGCTGGCATTAGTGAAACCTGGCTATCAGAATCAGATATGATAATGGGATCGAGTGTAATGGATATACTATTTTTAGGAATGACAGAAGAGATAGGAGAGGAAAAGGAGTGCTAATAATGATAGCAGATGACTTAAGTCCAGTTAGGGTAGAAATGCAAGAAAGCAATGATGGTAACAATGTCCCATGTAGCGATGAGTTTGAGTCTATTTGGTGTGAAGTGGAGGTTAGCAGAATGAAATATATGATGGGGTGTTGCTACAGAACTGGCAGCTCAGTTGTAGGGGATGAAGAAATGCATCACCAATTTAGCCTTATGGGTACCAAAGCGAATGATCATTATGGGTGACTTTAATTTTCCAAACATTGATTGGGTAGAAGAGAGATCTCATGATCAGAAAGAACAGGAATTTATTGAATTGTTGCAAGATAACTTTCTCAAGCAGCATGTGAAAGAAGGAACTCGAGGTCAAAGAATGTTGGATTTGCTCATAGCATCAGAAGGGATCTCTGTCAAGAATATTGCTATTTTACCAGCAATTGGTGACAGTGATCATGCTGCTCTTTCTTGGGAAGTATCTACTTGTATTGAAGCTCTGATTACATCAGGCTACATGCTGAATCACAAAGCTGGAAATTATGATCATCTTAGAAGAATACTATCTTTGGTCCCATGGTATCAGTTATTAAATGGAAAAAATGTCAGCAATGCATGGGAATCTTTGAAAAAGTGCTTGAATGAGGTGGTATCTGAATGTATCCCTAGTGTCCGAAGAATAAATAGGTTGGGAGTGAAACGGATGCGCAGCCTTATTAAGCTAGAGATCCACAAGAAGAAGATGATGTGGAAAGAATATCGTGAGAGGAGTTATGAAATATATAAAGCTCAGGTCAGAAAAGTAACGAGTATTGTGAGAAAAGCTAAAACCGATTATGAAAAGAAGAAATTGGCCATGCAAGCTAAAGGCAATCACAAAAGAATTTTATCGTTATGCCGCAAGCAAAAGAAAGAATGAATGGTGGAAGAATAACTTTATTGAATGCAGATGGTACACGAGTGTCAGAAGCTAAGGAGATTGTTCAGTTAATGAGTGCTCACTTTGCTAAGATATATCAACCAGGTGTATGTAGCATGGTGCTACTGCTACGTTGGATGAAGAGTTAGAGGTTCATGAAAATGAGGTTGAAGAGCTCTTGCATAACCTAGATAAGAATTTGGTCAATAGGGATAGATGGAATATCTGCCCGTTTGTTAAAGGAATGTTCAGCTGAATTGGCTAGGCCTTTCACACGTTTGTATAACTTGAGTCTCAGCTCAGGAATGATACCACAGGAATATATGATAGTTCCATTGCACAGGGGTGGTGCAAAAAGTGATGTCTAACTACCGACCTATTAGTATCTGTGGTGTGGTAGTGAAGATTTTAGAGAAGTTGGTAAGAACTCACATACAGAAATGGGTGGACAAGCATTCTATACTCTGCAGGGAACAGCATTGGTTTACTAAAGGAAGGTCATGTATTAGCAATTTGCTCATATTTTATAACAATGTTACGGCCGAGTTGGATAAAGGGAATGGATACACTGATAATGTTGGATTTTTCCAAGGCATTTGATAGGATACCACACGATAGGCTGTTGTGTAAACTGGAGAATATGGGATTGGAACATAATCTATTGACTTGGATCAGGGGATGGTTGACAGACAGATATAAAAAAGTGGTATACAGCAGATGTGAATCTTCCAGATTTAATCTTGTCCCCTCTGGTCGTGACGAGAAGCTTAAGGTCGAGACTATAGAGTTTTCCCTGCATGGGAGGCCGTTGCATGCTTTGACCATCCTGGAAGAGTGGAGATACCTCGGCATCATGTTCACCCCTTCCCTTTGGGGTGAACATGATGAACTCGCATACAGAAATGGGTAGACAAGCCCATTAATATAAGAAGACTTTAGGCTGGCTAAAGGCTGATCCCATTATCAAGGTACTTTAATTGAGGCAGCACCTGCAGAACACAAGAGATGGGCATCTCTGTTGCACTGTTCTGTAAATGGTGCTCCTTTAAAAGAGTCATATCTGGTGCATCCCCAGCATGATTGGGTAAGGGATGGCACCAGACTCCTCCCTGGGTTCGAGTATATTGACCTTATCAGGACGAGGATCAATGCTTTGCCTACTCAAGCCCGCACAGCTCGATGGGGTAGTGACGACTCCAACTGTAGGACTGGCTGCCACTACAGTGAGACATTGTCTCATATAGCCCAGTGTTGCTTCCACACCCATGGGATCCGCATGAGGAGGCATGATGCCGTGGTCTCCATTCTGAACAACCGCTTTAAGAACAACGGTTGGGAGACTGCAGTGGAACCACATTATAGGACCTCCGTGAGTTTGTGTAAACCAGACTTAGTGATTAAAAGAGATGGTGACATTTGAGTAGTTGATGCCCCAGGTGGTGGGAACAGGGCACCCACTAGCCTATAGCCATAATAATAAAGTAAATTATTATAAAAATAACCAAGATCTAGTTAGTAAGATATGGGAGGAGCATGGGGCAACTCCGAGGTTTACCAGCGCCACCATCTCTTTACATGGCGTATGGAGTGCAGATAGTTATAAGGACTTAAAACAGCTTGGGCTTACGCAGAAGGATATAAAAGTTCTTTCCTTGAGGCCCTACAGTGCACACTGGTGGCATGGCGTTGCCACCAGAGAATGACTACAATAATAACTAGAACAGGCATAGGGTAAAACACTTGTAAAGGCTTAGGCCTATATCAAGTCTAGATGAAATGTCTGGACATTTCCTTTTTATTAATCTGGACAGTATAAAAGATTAATAAAAAAATAAAATAAAATAACCAGTGGTGTGCCTCAGGGTTCAGTCCTTGTGCCATTATTGTTCAATCTATACATTAATGACATCAAGCAGGATCTATCATCAGATTTGCAATTGTTTGCTGATGATGCGAAAATAGGCAGGGCAATCAGGGATGCTACTGATATTCAGCAATTACAAATTATTTGAATAGACTGGAAATCTGGGCAAACGAAAATGGCTATCAGTTTAATGTCAGTAAGCGTAAAGTTATGCACTTTGGTGTGATTAGAGTTCCAGTGGCATATTATATTAGCTGGGTTATGCTACAAGAAACTGAAGAGGCAATGGATCTTGGTGTATTGGTAGATGAGAATTTAAAGTTCAAAGGTCACATAGCAAAAGTTGCAAATACAACTCGGAGGATAATTGCTATGTTGAAGCAAACCTTGACATGTAAGGATAAGGAAGTAATTTTGCCTCTTTATAAGGCTTTGATAAGACCACACTTGGATTACTGTGTGCAGATTTGGTTTCCCAGGTTCCAAGGGGATAAAGAAGCTGTGGAAAGGGTGCAAAGAAGAGTTACAAAAATTATATTCGGATTATGGGATTTAGATTATGAGGACAGATTGCGAGTATGTGGATTACAGACTCTGGTTAACAGGAGAAAGAGGAGTGATATGATAAAGGTCTATAAACTTTTGAATGGGTAGTATAGCATTTCAAATGATGAAATTTTTGTTATATGAAAGGTGGGGGGGGGGGGGCATCCATGGAAGTTAAGGTT
Organism: Typopeltis vanoorti; assembly: GCF_054136105.1. NCBI lineage: Eukaryota > Metazoa > Arthropoda > Arachnida > Uropygi > Thelyphonidae > Typopeltis > Typopeltis vanoorti. Next base: position 41,009,009 of record NC_143550.1, read on the forward strand.
GTTCTCAGTCAAGAAAGGGTTAAGAGCTAGGTTTTTCTCCTGGAGAGCAGTGAGTGAGTGGAATAATTTGTCCTTATGGGTAGTGAGTGCATCTAGTGTAAATGAATTTAAGGGAAGGTATGATAGTTGGGTCAGGTAATTTACAGCCTCCCTCGATGAGTCCTTGACTCCCTGGAGGGCTCAGATAATATCATGCATTTTCATTTGAATTGTTTGTTTTTTTTTTTTTTATCTTATAATTGTATTGATAATGGCTATTCCTCTGATTCCTGTAATAATATTTTATGATGAAATCTTTCTCTTACATCTCGATTTTTAGAACAACACTATAGTTTTGAGAATGAACACTTGGAATCCTTGGAAATGTTACTTGCCTAGTTTGTAGAAACATTTTTAAAAATGAATATTTGTGAGGCCTTATTACACTGTCCTAATTTCTCATTCTTAGTGAATATCAGAAATAACATAATTATTTAATTGTTTGATATTATCTTTCTAGTTTGCAATGCTGATTTGTTGTATTTCTCGTGTTCTTTCATTATAAAATTCCTTTTTCATTCTACTGATGATGTTTTCTATATGAAATCTTTGCTGCTTAATTTTCAGTAATCTTTTACTCTGTCTACATGGTTCATCCTTTATCATTTATGTTACAGGTTTCATTCAAATGATGGCTATTATACTATTTTTTGGGAAAATGATGTATCTTTAAAGTAAAATAGCAGTAGTTGACTCTTAAATGATATTACATTGTTTTTTGAGACTTTTGTTTTCATTTTCTCTCCCCACTTTTTTGTGATATAAAGAGAACAAAGCGATTTTTCCATATAAAATAAAATAAAGTAGCTTTTTAAAATTTCTGTATAAATTTATTTAATTCCAATACTTACATATTATATAATAACATGTCAACACACACATCGTAATACCCTACCACTATTACAGTGTCATTTTCTCAGACTCACTCCTGTGTGACATTGTTTAAGGATGATTCCTTAGGCTTTTTTATTAAAATGTTATCTTTCACTTATATAAGCTGTTAAATTTTCAACCTATAAAACTTGTAGAACTTTATTAGCATTCAAGAACAGGTGAACATAACTGATTTAAGATGGAATGGTCACTTGAATAGAAGCGACAACAAACAGGTGTTTGATGCAAAGATAACGGAAAAGACCAGACACGTTATGCACAGATTAGTGTAATTTGTAATACCTTAGAACAGGGATTCTCAACCTAGGTATGTGTACCACTGATGGTACGTGAGCCACTGCCTTACTGGTACATCTAATATCTTGAATTAAATATAGTGGTAAGGCACTGGAAAAGGTTGAGAACCCCTGCCTTAGAAGATAGAAATGTTAGCTGTGACCATATTGGAGACCTAACAAATAACAGTTTAATTAGAAAAAAATTGTTAATGGGAAGCTAGTAGTGGTGCAGACTTAATTATTTCATAATATCATAGTATCCTGTACACTCTGTGAGTATATATTAAATGATGCTGTAATAGCCTTTTAGAGTTGGACAATGTTGCATATTTATGCTAGATAGACAATTCTGTGAAAGTGTTTGCTAAGTAGTTCTAAAATATGTTCCTTTTACCTAAAAAGAGGAAATATTATCACCTTCTTGCTATTTTCTGTTCCATATTTTGAAATTATTCATTTTAGTTAAAATGCTCTCAAGTCTTGCCCCAGATTGCAAGAAACATTTTTGTTGCTTTCACTTATCTGCAGATTTGTACATCTGTGTTCCAGATGATCCTTGTATATCACAAAGGTCATATGCCTAAGACTGATGAGTTGGTGTGTAGGGGGGGGGGGGGGGGGGGTACAAATTACCCAGAGCTCAACAATCCAGAAGGATGCCTGACTGTTGCATATGTTTGTGCCTTTCACAGTAGCATCGTTATTAGCTGGTCTGCCATTGCTGCAAAGTCTGCAGTAGATAACTTGATGCGTAGGAATTTTTCTTGTGCTTTTGGTTCTTGTAGCTGATGCACTATAGGTTCTTGTTACTCTTGTGGGAGGATATATATATATATATATAGAAAGTACTGGCTCCCACCGATGAGACCTCAATAAAGGTCGAAACCGGTCTGGGTAGTGGCCCCTTGCCTTTAATACAAAGCATCATATGTCTCCTCCAGGAGATGTGCTTTGCATTATGGGTAAATATTAAGATTAGTGATTAGAGCTTATTCTACTTTTACCATGAGTTACCTTGGTCTTGCACTACCTGCAGGGTCAGCTAGACTTGCCTTGTTTATCTGTTTGCTTATTTGGGAAATGGAGTAAAACCAGGTTTAAAATAGCTTGGTATCTTTAACATATATATATATATATATAAATTCCATAATTTATGCAAATTTATAGAGTAAGAACAGTACCACTTGAACAAAATATACTGCTAGAAGCAGCAATAATATTTCTTGAAATTATCATTAATAAGTCGCAATATATTCAGAAAAGCCTCTGGGAATTTGGAGTTTATTAAATTAAATTAAAAACATTAATGATTATATTAATGAGATAGAGTAATTTATTAATCCATACTAGTGAACAGAAAATATTCATGTATATATTTTGAAATGCATTATATAGTTTAATTTTTAAATAATTGCTTCATACATGTAAGAGTAAACTAAATGTAATTTATTACTCCTATGTATTTTGCTCAATATGTCATGAGTTTCTTTCAGGGAGAAGTCAGAAGAATTGGTAACAACATTTAAATTCTGAATACAAGAACGAGTCATACAGCACTTGTATAATATCACATATCTCAGTCACTATTAGAGTTCAGAGATGGAATAGATATATAATTAATTAATTTTTTAAAAAATTATAAACAGCAGTCACTTCCCAATTGTTTAATCTTTTTAATTAATTATGCATCTATTCTCACATCTCTGAACTATAATAGTGTTTCCTCCTACTGTAACAGCTATGACTGAGATGTGCTATTATATGCATGCTGTATGACTCATTCTTGTATTCAGAATTTAAATGTTACCACTTCTTCTCCCTGAAAGAAGCTCATGACATATTGAGCAAAATATATAGGGGTAATAAATTATATTTAGTTTTCTCTTACATGTGTGAAGCCATTATTTAAAATTTATATTATGTTTAATGCACATGTCTCTGTTAAACTTCTAGTAATTTAAAACCATTATTTTTGTTGTAGAAGATCCACCCCCACCATACACACCTGGATTTTATAATCCTGCAACTGGAAGACCATATGAAGATGATGAAATTAATAATCATATAAGTAGTCAAGTTACTGTGATCCAAAGGCAAAGGGCAGTTGCATCCACACCTGTACCCCCTTCCTGTCCTCCATACCCTTCACCAGCACCTTCAGGAAGAGACTTAAGTATCTCCCCTTCATATACATGGAGTCCAGATGTCAGATGGGAAAATAATAGCAACTATGAAGATGATCTTTCTGAAGCAATGGGAGCAGCCAAAATTTGACTGCTTTCCATTAACTAGTAATGGACAACCAAAGTCATCTGTGATGCTTCCTTTTAAAATGACTATCATGTTTTGTGAAGGTTGATAATATGCACATGTATACATTGATATAAAAGTTGCAGTTCAGGTTATTAAAATATCTAGGACTTCTGGTGAGGAAGAAATGTATGCAGATATTACTATAACATTTTTTCCTTGATTGTAATTTCAAGATTATTGATTGGAACAGTTTTGAACAAAAGTATATTATGGAGTTTAGATTTCTTTAGTATGAAAGGGCATCTGTACATTTTTATTTTATTTTATAAACAGTAGCTATTTTTCTTTAAGTATGTTTCTCAAACCACGCGGTGATGTCTTGCTATGTGCCTACAGTAAACTCACTGTTATTTCTTGTGTATACAAGTGTAATTATATATACTGTATATTGAAAGTTCTTCCGTGGAAATATCATGACTTACTTGAAATTTTGTCTTCCAGTGTTTTATACCTCTTTGGTATGGACACTGTGTTAAAATTGGAATGTTCTGATTTGCTGTTCTTTATTGTTCATATTTGTTTGACTTTCTTCAATAGAATTTATTCACTAATGCACTGCCTTGTTTTACATCTTCTTAATGTTAAGTATTGTGCAGTATGGTCTGTTTTTTAGTGGTTTTGATTATTGAGAATGTCAGGTAATTGAAATAGTGCCAGAAAAAAAAAAACTTATGATTCAAATCTAATTTTTTGAAAACAGTTTTAATAGCATGTAGCACTTTGACAATTATACAAATTATGTAAAGTTATAAAATAATGAGCTTGAAGAAAAAAATAAATTATGGAAAACTTAATTTGTACAGAATTGTATTGGCTTTATTTATGTGATCTGTTGCACATCATAGAATATGCAGTTGATTCTAATATATTTTATAACGTATGATAAATTAATCAGCTTAGTAGGTTATTTAAAATTGTTTCTGTATAAGAATGAAATAATAGCTATAATGTTTTAGTTGGTGAACAAGTTGTGTTTGGTCTAGAGAATTTCTGAATTATCTAACCTATAATGCTAATATATTAGTTTTTACAGCCTTTGGGAATGAAATTCACATAAAAATAATAATACAGTAAACACCTTGCACAAATATAGATTTGTTAGCAGACAAAAACAAACATGACCTTATTTTATGCAGCATTCATGTGATTTTACAGTACATATGTGAGCTGACTGATTGCCAAATGTGTAACATTTGTAATTGGGTTGGCAGTTTCTTCTGTCATTCATTATTTATCATGGTGAATTATCCTCCTCCCTTTAGATTTCCCAACCAATACCAAGAAGGTAGTCAAAAGTACATATGCTTCAGGGGTGCATATGCATACTTTTGACTACCATCTTCCTCCTGTGTGTGTGTATAACTTCACTCGTAAATCCTATCCATTTTGCTGTTGACAATATGCCTCTCCCAGTCTCATGGTAAATGTAGTTTCCTTTCTGGTCATTCATTGTGCGTATTGGTGGATGACTCTCTCATAGACTTCCTCAGCAAGGTAAGTTTTTTATATTTATATAACCCTCGTATAACGCGAATGTTAGGTTCCACAAAAATTCTGCGTTATATAAATCGCGTTATGCGAGACTCAGATCACCTAGAAAAAGTAGGGATAGGTTCCGATTTTTTTTTTTTTTTTTTTTAAGGGCTGTGTAGCTCAGTGGAAGTGGTGCTTGCATCCTCTGCACCTGGCCACCTAGGTTCTAGTCTAGTCGCTGACTGGAGGAACTTTTTCTAAGCCTATCTTCGACTGGTTCCCGAGTTAGTTGATCCCTGGCACAAGCAAGTGGATTTTTCCTCCCGGAAACTCAGGTTTTTCATTCCGTAAACTCAAGAAAAACAACCGTAGTACCCACATTATTTCAGACAGTGACATATCTTGTTAGGGTTAGGTACCAAGAGATGGCAGCACTTGTTTGCCAGCCTCTTCATCGGTGGCTGCTATAATTAGTGATTGACATGGGCCAGCTATCTCTGATTGGCTACCCGTGGAGATTGAACTGCCCACTCAGTCTCCAAAAGCTAGATAGGGTATAAAGGCCTCGCCTACTCCTATTAAGGAATGAAAGGCGTTAGTTGATTTTTTTTTTATAAACAATGACATATCCAACAAAAAAATATTTTTATTTAATTCAGGTAATTCATGTAAGTTAAGAAAACAAACTATGAAACAAATAAATAGTATAAAATTATAAATAATTAAAAATTGTACATAAACTTCATTGCACATAATACATAAATGTTTTAGGCAAAATAAAGTATATTTTAATTGTCATCACTCTCTTTAAAACTAACATTTCATAGATGTTCTTTATTTACGAGTTGCTGGATGTCATCACTTGAAATCTCTTGGACATCATTAGTATAATTCTCATTGCATACTTCAGCTGGTTTAGTTATCAAGAAGTCAGTAATAAGCCTTGCTTACCACTATGCTGCAATTTTTTTATTAAGTTCATAATACAGAGCTAAACAAATATCCGATTGTCTCGTGAATTTTCTGGAGCACTCCATTGAGTGATCATTATCCATAAAATAACTTTCTTGCCAAGTTCAATCCTTCTGCTAATTTTTTTAAACTGAATTCTTTAACGGATTCAACGCAATCAAAATCTTCGGCAGAACTTTCAACATCATCTATTAATTGTACCAGTTCCTCCTCTTTTAAATCTATTTCCCCATCAATTAATTCACTATTGAAGAGATTGGAGCACTTACGAAGAAGTTTGTGAAGGTTGAGTCCCATGTGCTGATCGAAACCGAATGTATCTTCAGTCTTGTTTAATTGTTACCTTGGCAGTTTACAGTGGGTGGGTTTATCCCTATTAACAAACGCATATATCGCAAAAGCGCTCTAAGTGGCCATTACTATAAAAATAATTTTTTTTACATAAAAAAAAAAGCATTACATATTGTATGTAACTCGTCAAAAAATAAAGTGCTCAGCTTGAGATTAACACACTTATGATTTTTAATGCGCTTTCCTGGCAGAAAACGAAGACAATTTTCAACGATAAATACTTTATATGATAAACAATTGACATACACGTGTGCTAAAGGGTATTTCCCCTAATATAAATTCGCTGCTTATAACCACATGTGCGATACGTGCACACGCAAATTTAATGACGATAAAATTTGATTTTTAAGTTGTGTGTTGAAAAATATATGAAAAGATAAAGGGTTACTACAGTTTGTAGACCATCTTATATATCAAAAATGCATTGTATAAGTACCGCATTATATGAGGGTTACCTGTATATCCCACACATGAGAGGGACAAGAACCTATAGCACATCAGTGCTATATATGAGATGCAGATAAGGGTTTGAGAAAGAAGAAACCTGTTGACGTTCTTTAAAAAAGCTGTAGGCTGAAATTGTTGGGAAACACATCATGGGGAAGGCTGTTCCAGAGGGCAGAGGCAGATGGAATAAATCAGGAAGAGGAGAAGCAGGTTTGAATTTGCAGTTGTACTGAAAATGGATGTTAGTTACTGCTCTTGTTTTAACAAGCATAATAGCAAGTGGAGAAATGGTGTTTGCCAGTTTACTGGAGCAGTGACCACAAAAGCACCTGTAGAAGAAAGACAGAGCTGAACATTTCAACCCCTATCTACAAGATAGAGGTTAAAATGAGCCTGTGAGGGAAGGATCAACTGTGAGCTGAATTGCTCTCCTCTGGACAGTATCAAGAATTTTCAATGAGGTTTTAGGTACACCACCTCAAATATGTGAACAGTATTCTAAGGATGGGCAGATTAGGGATTTGTATAGTTAATAGCTGGGTGGGGTAAACTAGCTTCTGGAGTAAAAAAGAATGCCTAGTTTTTTAGAAGCTGACAAGGCTATTGCAATGTGTTTATCCAAGAAAGATTGAAGGTGATTGTCAGATCAATGAGACAGAGTTCATCCTGTCTGGTGATGTGTATATATTACTGAGAATGAGCTGAGATCCCTTTTGCTCAAAAGGCAGAACTGCATTTTGATGGCATTGAAGGTTATTAGGTTATCTTTGCACCACTGAAGGATGGTATGGAAATCAGGGTTGAAGGCACTGGTTGTAGATGATATTGATGTAAGGGATGTCTCAGAACTACATGGTTTGTCAAAGGAGTAGGATGAATGAAGAGTACTATGGATAGGATTTTTAGTGATTGAGAGTAGGTCATTTATGTTTTAGATAAAGAGGGTACATGAGAGAACGGAGCCCTGAGGCACTCCTGCATTGGTGGCAAAGCTTGAAGGGAGGGTGACAAAAGAGTTTTTCTGCTATTGGTGGAATCCATACTAGTAGTTGCTGATTAACTGGTGAATGACCTGAGAAGAAGCTAGCTATCCAGTTACAGAGGATGGGCAGTAGGCTGAAGGAGGGCAGTTTGCAAAGCAGGCCTTGATGCCAAACATGATCAAAAGCCTTGGAAATGTCAAGGGCGACAGCACACATTTCTCTGAACCTTAAATGATGTAGCTAAGATATCAGCTGTGGATCTGGATTGGTGGAATCCATACTAGTGGTTACTGATTAACTGACAAGCTTCTGTGTAGTCAAGAAGTTGACCATTGAAAACTTTCTCTGTTATTTTGGACATGATTGAAGTGATGGCAGTTGTCTTCCTTTTTTTGGAATGGTTGGATATATAGAGTTTCCATGAGATGGGATAGGTGCCAGTTGAGTATAGAAGATTGAAGAGACAAAGAGGACAGGTGTTAGCTCTGGAGCACAATAAAAGATATGCCATTGGAACCAGACGACTTTCTAGTGTTCAGATTGTCTATTATTATTCTTATATCTTTCTGCCAAAAGGCATACAGTGCTCAGTTGCTGGTATGGAAGGTGATTTGCCTTCATAGTATGTGTGCAGGAATTGGAGGGAAAGAATGATGCTAGTGGGAGGACAGCTTTTACTTTGGATGCTATAATAGTGGTGCCATCGTGGATGGGTAAGAGCACAGGTGAATAGAAGGTGTGTCTGATGGCTTTTGCAAAGGAACCAGCACAGCTGCTGTTTGACCAAAAGATGAGTTTTCTGCTATTGGTATTTATGAAGTTGGATTTGTTGATAGTTGATTTATATTTATTGCGAGCTTCCAATAGGTTGAGTATGAAGCTTGGGTTCTTAATGAAAGCCACATACAGTAAGCTGAGTTTTTTTCTTCGACTTTTCATATATCTTCTGTTGAGCCAGGTCTTGGAAAGTGAATGGGAATTTTGGATAGAATCAGGGATGAATGCCTTCATGCTACTGAGGATGATCTCTGTGACTAACTCAGTGCCAGTGTCTAGAAGAGCAGAACCAAAGTCATGCCATGGGAAAGAATAGTAGTTTTCCAGAGATCATTCTACTTTGTAGTACCAGAAGACATGAGGTTTTGGTGCAGTCAGAGGAGAGGCATTCTTTGAGACTGAGAGATGCACACGATTGTAGTTTTAGTTGCCCAGAGGAAAGATAACATCTATAGTGTATCTGAAAGGAGAACTAGTTAAAAAAAAAAATCAAGGGTTTGAGAAAATTAGAGGGGGGGGGGGGGATTACCTGGAATTCGGGTAAGTAGCTGTGCAATTTGTTAGATCATTGATCATACTGCATCACATCCAGTTTGATCAGTTGTGATCACCTAGGATGATGATTTTACTGTTTGGGTAGCTGGATTGTAGATAGTAGAGTTTCATAGAGAGAAAGGTTGAAGAGGTCTTTGTGGTTTTTAGAGTTTGGAGACTGGTAAATGTTACTAAGTACGGCAAGGAAACTTGAGGTCTGTGCTTTTTCCCACCTTTTACTTCCTATAACCTTCTCTCAGTCATAAATCCTGTTCATCGTTTTGTTGATGACAATATACTTCATTCATTTTGACAAACTTTAAACTTTATAATCCTCAAATGTTCTGAGCTTCAAAATCTTCCATAACCAATACTTTAAAATAAGCACTGGTTATGGAACATTGTGCAGCTCTGATCTTACCATTCTTTATTGGGGTTATATGTTCTTCGCTTTCAATGCTACCTTACCAAAGTATAGTTTTTTTTTTCTCACAGGAAGAATTTCATTTCATCTCCTTTGATAATGCCCAAATGAGATCAGATTTCTCATGGTCTAATTAACTAGTTTAATGAAAAATTGTCTGTTACTTATTTACACCATCTGTCCAAAAAAGAAACCGAACTTTTCGAAAATAGAAGAAACTAGTGGCACCACCTGTTGTATCTTTTTGTTGTCGGAAGCAGCAACCTTCATTAGTGTTGTGTCAACTGTTTATGACATTTGTTTCATTAGAAGCCAAGTTATGGTGCCAAGAGTGACAGCGTGTTTTGATGAACGGTCAGAAAATGAGTTTCAAACAGAGAGCTGCGATTGACTTTTGTGTTAAACTTGGTACAAGTTTTATTGAAATGCATCAAATGCCTCAAAAAGCATACGGTGATTAATGCTTATCCCATACTCAAGTTTATGAGTGGTTTAAGCAATTTCAAAAACTGGACTGAGTGAAGTTAACCAAAAAAAGTGCGTGATTTCATCAAAGAAAACCCGAAATCGTCCGTGAGATTGATTGAAGATGAATTTGGGATTCCAAAATCAACTGCGCACAACATTTTGACCGAGAGTTGGGGCCTTCGTAAATTGAATTCGCGATTTGTTCCCCACAAGTTGACCGACAACCAAAAAATGAATTGAATACTGCAAGGACCTCATTAAAACCATTCGTAAGGACTCAAACTTCCTTGAAACGTTCATTGCTGGTGACGAAACATGATGTTTTGAGTACCAGAAGAGGGGCATCCAAAAAAAAGTCGCTTGGAGAAGTCAAAAGTAAAGATAATGCTGATTTGTTTCTACAATTTCCAAGGACATTATCCACAAAGAATTCGTTCTGCCTGGCCAAATGGTTAATTTTATCTCGCAGTTTTGAAGCAGTTGATAGAATTCGTTGCGTACGGCATGAATATCGTGATGCAGGCAGCTGGTCACTTTTGCACAAATATGCACCATCTCATCATGAGACAGTTTCTGAGCAAAAACCAAGTTTTTGTGTGTTGGATCATTTGCCATATTCACCTGATTTAGCACCCTGTGACTTCTTTCTCTTCCCCCGACTTCATTTACCGATGAAAAGAAAGCGATACGACACCATTGAAAATGTTCAAGCAGCAGTAACCACGGTCCTCAATGGTATCCCAAAAACCGATATAAAAAAACTCATTTGACGAATCAATTGACCGTGCCAAACACTGTATCAAAGCTGAGGGAGAGTATATTGATTTGAATAATTATAATTGGCCTGTGTTTAATTTTCTATCAAAAGTTCAGTTTCTTTTTGGACAGAGGGTCGGATTGCCACAAACTTAAATCATTAATAACCATAATCAAACTGGCATGCACAAATCCCAAAGGTGAAAAACAGTTCTATAAATGAAACTAACTATAAAGAAAAACAAAAATGCTGTAATTAAAAATTTTGTTTGTTTAGGTTTGAATGGTGTATGAAGGCCTCACAAAACCACATCTAACTTTCAAGCAGGTATGGTGTAAATGGGGTCAAATTTCCACTTTATGATATATGCAATATCTGCTTGAAATTTTGGTATCTGTCAAATAAATTCAGACAACCTGTAAAAGACATGCCAGAAAAGATCTGCATATTAAAACACTTGCATTGTTCTACCTCCAGTTCAAAAGTTCTCTTCTATCTTCTGAAGACAAGATCCATCCACAGTTTCTTCCAGGTGTTTATAGGATTCTTTGTTCATGTAACTTAAACTGTTAAGATCAGATTGATTGGATATAGTCAATAAATAAATGTGTGTATATATATATATATATACACACGAGCATGCAATAGTAATATTTTATGTGAATCCCATTCACGAAAGGCAGCAATGCTATAGTACATTAGTACTGTGGATAGAATAAGGGTTAAATAAACTAGGAGCCCCCACTCTAGAGATTAAATAGAATACTTTTCAAGCCACTAATAATAGCAGGGTAGTAGTCTCACAGGTGATGAAAACCATCTACCACCTAAACTTTCACAAACATCCATCTGTGGGAATTGAATTGTCTATACATAGGCAGACCCCTGACTTATGTAAATATTATTGAATGTTCCTACATTGCATGCATGCCACCAACAGTGGTTTTTCTACAAGATAGCACACACACAATGCATGCCTATGCCTCAGTCTTGCTTTGTTTACTATTGAACATGGATATGCTGTGTATTTGTATGTATTCAGATATTTTAATAATTTTTAATGTTGCTTATACTGTTGTAGAGTACAGTCATGACTATAAAAAAGTGAACCCATGCATAAATGCACCAGAATTGAAGTAGAGATGAAAATTATAAAGAAATATGAAGATGAATAAAGTGATTCAAGAAGATTGATCTTAAGACCACATATTTCGTAAAAAAAAAAAAAAAAAAAAAAAAAAAGTCCAAAGAGAAATAGATGAATGCTTTAGCCTTTTATTGAGAGATTTATGAAGAGAAGAAAGAAACTGCCGTGCAGTTATCTCTTGATAATTTCTTAAGAAATTTGAATAGCCAAATTAAACATTTGTTTATTTTTGCATACTATATTACTTTGCATTAATAAGCATAATTGAAATGTATGTGCATGATGTGAATGAAACTAGCAGAAATAGCTTTTAAAACATTAACATACTATTATGTAGACTAAAGATGCAAGCAATATGGTATGATTAAGGAGTGGTTTTTTTTAAATTTAATATAATATATATTGATCTCTTACATGTGGGTTTTTTTAAGTTGTAATTGTTTGAGAATACTTCATGAGGAAGGCAGTTTTAGAGGACAGGGGTGGATGAAATAAAAGTGGGAGAATAGAAGCAGGTTTGGTATTTGCAGTTGCACAGTAAAGGGGTGCTGAGCAGCTGCTACTCTTGTATTAAAGGTGCAGCAAAGTGGAGAAATGATCAGGAAGTGGGGTCCAGATGATAGCAGATGAATTGAAACCAACAAGATTAGGAATCATTTGGGTAGATGGCAGTTCTTTTGAATCAATCTGGTGTAAGATCAAGTCAAACTGCACAAAATATAAAATTAGTTGTTGCTGCTGTAGGCCAGGGATAATGTGGAAGACATGCACCATCAAATTAGTACAGAGATTGCAAGTAGAGTAATTATTGTGGATGACTTCAATTTCAGAGACTTATTATTACGTGACACCTCCAGGGAGTCAAAAACTCATCGAGGGACGGCACCTACTCCACATCTACTGCCCACCACCACCACTAGTATTTTCACAATCGCAAACATCCATGCCCATGGCAGGATTTGAACCTGCAGTCTTTTGGCTGGAGAGCAGATATGCTAATCACTCAGCCAACCAGGCTTCCTTAGATTGGAAGGAGAAAAGATCACAGGGCATGAAGGAAATATAATTTATACACTTACTGAAAGATAATTACTTGAAGCAGAATGTGACAGAGGGGGGGACCCAGGGTATGAAAGTGTTGTATCTTGTTATAGTCAGAAGACCTGTCCATAACTAAGGTGGCTACAATGCCTCCATATGAGGAAAATAATCATGTAGTCTTCACTTGGGAGGTAGAAAAACATGGAAATTCCAGTTAAGAAAGGGTATATGCAGTGGTGTATTTAGGTATAGGCCCGAGCCTAGAGCAGCAAATTTTGAGGAGCGGCGGAAATTTCCGGGCTCTTATTTTTGTAATTATAACATGTAATTATATGCCGCATCTACTCACAAGTAGAGAAATATTTTTCTTTTCCTCATTGTAAGTTTAGTCTGCAAGCATACTGGCATGTAATCAGATTCTACATAACTATACAGACCAATATATACAGGGTGTTCGGGATAAATTTGACAGTTTCGTAAGGAAAAAGAAATCTTCTTTGTATCTATTAAATTTAATGAATTGACAAAAAAACATTACAGGCAGAGTTAATTACAATACTATCAACAAGATTTACTCAAAATAACCACCATTAGCATCGATCACAGCTTCAATTCTGCTTCGGAACCTCGAACAAGCTGATGCTACAGTCTCCCTGGGAAGGGCCGCAAAAACTGTTTTAATTTTATCCATTAACTGGGCTTTTGTATTACTGGAAGTGCGATTGGTGTCTTTTTCAACTGCGCCCCATACAAAATAATCCATGGGGTTAAGGTCTGGGGAGTTTGGAGGCCAAACATTTGGACTGGTGAAGTCGTAGAAATTTTCAGACAACCATTTTTGACTTTTCCCAGAGGTGTGGCAAGGGGCCGAATCCTGCTGCCATACATACGGCCTACCATTGGCTACCCTTGTTATCCAGGGCTTGACTACAGTTAGCAACTCCACGAACAAAGCCCGAATTCCAATGCCAGGGTTCTTCAACACCTGTTCCTGCAGATTTGCGAGGAATTCTGCTGTACGAACGCAATCAGATCGTCTGCTAGGGATCTTTCTTCTTGCTACATCCTCGTAGTCACCATTGCAAGTCTCTAGTTCATGCCTGATTGTTTTTACTGTATTCAGGGAGCATTGGGCAGCAGTCGTAATATCCTTATTTTGATGGCGGGCACGAATCATCATGATACAAGTTATTCTCTTCCATGATTCAGGTGGGTTCCAGCTATCCATCCTTTCTGACATCTTGTATATGAATGAAGAAGGGTCCAAACTTTTAAATGAAGAGAAGTGTGTGTTAATACATGTAACTTACGGAAAAATATAATTAATTATAAATATGTCAAATTTATCCCGAACACCCTGTATATATATATATTGAAAGTTTATTTTTCACTTGGTTAGAGTATAATAAATTTAGTTTAATCCTTTATCCAAGTGTGAGCAAACAAAGTTTGCGCCTGAAAGTATCTTCAGGACTGGGATAAGGTGGTACAACACCAGGGCAACTCGTTGCAAAGGTGGAGCAAGCTACCAACAATCCTGTCTCAGTATCTCCTATAATGCAAAACACATCTCCTTGCGGATATGTCTAATGTTATGCATTAAGGGAAGGGCCACTACCCAGACTAGTTTTGACCTTTATTGAGGTAGGATGGGAGTTCATGTCTCTCATCATTGGCCTTTGGAGAATAAAGCATGCTGAGGATCAGCAGACAGTAAAAGAGGAGTATGATATAAGATAGAGTAGGATAGTAGGAGGTAAAAAGAGGCCTCAGTCAACCTGTTTAGCCTTATTGGTCTGTAACATATAATCTCAATTTATCTGTTCAGAAAAAAGTTAAACATAGACGTTTGTGTCTATAGTTCACATATTATTTTATCTAAAGTAATGATTTACTCCAGTGTTAATGGAGGTTCTTTTTATGTTACTAGATATAATATCCTTATTTTTATTCCAGGTAATTTTTTTTTATTATTATTAATATTAATTCTATATTAATAGATATTAATAATATCTATTATTAATTCATTAAATAATAGAACTTATTTAAATATTTATTTTAAATCTACAATAACAGGACTTAAGGTCTGGTAAGTAGGAATGAATAAGAACTTACTGAGGAACTTGTATACCTGGTACCAATGGGACTTAGAATGGGGAAGAGACTGGCCCGGGAGATGCCGCTCACGAGGAGCGGCACCGCCTCGCAGTAAGCCTTCGCCGCCCGGGTTCTCAGCTCTCCCCCCCTTGTTTGGAGTAAAGAAACCGTGCCAGCGAAAGCTTTGTGGCTAGGGGAGACAGAGTGGTTATTCTTTTTCCTGGGGTGGGGGAGGGATGGTGGGTTTTTTGGGTTCTAAAGAGATATACAGGGCTTGATGCGTCCCTGTATAAGAAAGCATATTGTCGGTGGTTTGCAGTATTGATTCACAAATTTAAAGTCTCCTAGTAAGTGCCTTTCTTGTGCAAGAAATTTGGGTAAGTAGAAAAAGAAACCTTTTCTTATTCTTGCATACATTAAATTTGCGTCTCGTACCTGGAATTTTTTCCGTACTTTCCAGGTGTGATATTTTAGTACATTGATTAGGAAGATAGTGAACTTTTGGGTTTTTTGGACTGGTGGCGGGAATTGTAGTCGTACGACCTCTTCTACTGTCAGCATGGGGATTCTCAATGCTGTGCTGAGTCTCCGCCAGATGCGTTGGGCTGGTGGGCAAAAATAAAAGAAGTGGTCCACCGTTTCCACGTCCCGGCAGACATCGCAGAATGGGTCGCATGGGCTAGGTACATACCGGGATTTCACCTGTTTCACCGGGGAGCCGCCCGTAGGCTATTCTCCAGGCTAGATCCCGATGAAAAGGCTGTCCCCAGCTATTTTTGATGTTTCTGAAGAGAATTTCATTATTTGTACTAAGATTGGGTGTATCACGCCTGGAAAGTTGGAAGAAATTCCAGTATACTGCTTTGGGTTTGTGTGTGAGGATTGCTATTCCTCTGTCTCTGAGTGTTGTGATCGATTTCACTACTGTACGGTACCACTTGGGCACCCCCCTTGCGCGGGGTCCAGCATAGTCCGTGATCCCAAAGAGGGGGAGGAAAAGTCCTATAAAATATCTAATTAGTAGGCCAGAAATGTGGTTGGAGTTTAAGGCCTTACGTACAGTTTTGAACGTGTTTGCTTGTAGCAAGCTTTTGTGATCGGGCATAACCCCCTTCTTCCTGTTTGAGTTGTAGGTATTCTTTCTTTACTTTGCGTTTTCTCCCATTCCAGAAGAAATCCAGGAGTTCTTTTGATAATTTATTTTCTTGTGCCAGTGTGATGCCTGTGATATTGACAGTGTGCATCAGCATTGGGGTGATGATTGTTTTTATTACTGTCGCTCTGCCATAAAAGGAGAAGAAGGTTGGTTTGAACAGCCTTATCCTTTCCCTGCTTGTCTCCTGCAATTTTTGGATTGGTAGTGCTAGGGTGTCTGAGAAGGGCACGCCTAGTATAGTTAGGGGCTGTGTCTGTAGTGTTAAACCGTAGGGAAGTCCAGTGCTATGGAAATTTCCGAAACTTTTGATTTTGGTTTTTTGTGCGTTAACGCGAAGACCACTGACTATGCTGAATTTTTGCAGCGTGTGCAGATAGATATAGATGGACTCAGAGTCTCTGAGTGTAGCCACTACATCGTCTGCATATGCCACTATTTTGCATTGTCTGGAGCCTTGGGGCAGTGGAATACCGTTAATTGCGGGGGTGTTATCAATTCTTTTGATTAGGGGTTCTAATACTAGGGAGAAGAGGAGGGGGCTTAGCGGGCAGCCTTGCCTAACCCCTCTCTTTATGCAGATTGGTTCTGTTAGAAACCCATTAATAGATAGTTGGGTCGTGGCTTCCGCATACATGTTTTTGACCTTTATTGAGGTCTCTTCAGTGGGAGCCAGGCCCAAGCTGAGATACCAGGCAGAAGCATTCGCAGGTCATCTCTACCTATAGGAGTTGCCAAATAGTGTGCCACCCTTTTTTAATAAATTACTCTGGATTTAGAGAAAGATGTTGAAAGTTTATTTTTCACTTGGTTAGAGTATAATAAATTTAGTTTAATCCTTTATCCAAGTGTGAGCAAACAAAGTTTGCGCCTGAAAGTATCTTCAGGACTGGGGTAAGGTGGTACAACACCAGGGAAACTCGTTGTAAAGGTGGAGCAAGCTACCAACACTCCTGTCTCAGTATCTCCTATAATGCAAAACACATCTCCTTGAAAAATAAACTTTCAACATCTTTCTCTAAATCCAGAGTAATTTATTAAAAAAGGGTGGCACACCATTTGGCAACTCCTATAGGTAGAGATGACCTGCGGATGCTTCTGCCTGGTATCTCAGCTTGGGCCTGGCTCCCACTGAAGAGACCTCAATAAAGGTCGAAACTAGTCTGGGTAGTGGCCCTTCCCTTAATGCATAACATTAGACATATCCGCAAGGAGATGTGTTTTGCATTATAGGAGATACTGAGACAGGAGTGTTGGTAGCTTGCTCCACCTTTGCAACGAGTTGCCCTGGTGGTGTACCACCTTGCCTCAGTCCTGAAAATACTTTCAGGTGCAAACTTTGTTTGCTCACACTTGGATAAAGGATTAAACTAAATTTATTATACAATATATATATATATTTATATTACGAATTTACGATATAAATAGGTTATGCATGTAAATCAACATGTTCATTAAATATGGGGGGGTGGCACTTTCTGCAAGCCTATGGGTGGGAAATACCTAAATATGCCACTGGGTATATGTGAAATTATAAGAGAAGTGATTATGATACACTTAGGAAGAAGCCTGAAGCAGTACCATGGTATAAAGTTCTGCAAGGGAGGGGTGTGCACGATGCAAAGTCAAGTGATATCTGGAAGAAGCAATATCACACTGTATACCCAAGGTCAGGAAGGTGAATAGAGTAAAAGTTGGGTGAGTAGTATCATTAAGCACGAGCTGCCAAAAATGAAAATGGTTGTTAAGGGTATATAAGGAGAAAGGCTACCAGCTAACTCATGAACAGTACAAGGATAACGAAAAAGCTCTTTGGGATTTCCTTTAACTTCAGCCAATTTCTCCTCATAATCAGATTTTGAGAAGAAATTAGCTGAAGAAGTTAAAGGAAATTCCAAAGAACTTTTTCGTTATGTGGCAAGTAGGAAAAAAAATTACTATGAAAGGATAACTTATGAGTGCAGATGGTAGAGAGGAGGCAGATGAAATTGTTGAACTATAGAGTGATGATTTTGTAAGGGTATATCATCGAAGTAAAGATATTATTATGACAGGTGACAACTGACGTGAGAACAGAGATTGATGAATTGGAGATACTTTGGATATTGCAGAATCCAAATGCAAATATAGCTGTAGAATTGGATGAGATATTGGCTTGCATTTTAAGAGAATGTGCGGAGGAACTAGCAATGCCTTTGACTAGGATGTTTAATTTATGAAGGGGGGGGGGTGTGGCTGAAAAGATCTGATGAACACCTAGAACGTGGTTCTACCTCAATTCCTTCATGGTAATAATCACAAATTTTCAGCATGCGTGTGCACACACACTTGTCTCAACTCTGGCAAAGTTCCAAAAGTGGAAGGAGGACAAAATAATTCCTTTGCATAAAGGAGAATCTAAGTCTGTGGTAGTAAATTATAGACCAATCAATATCTCAGGAATGGTGGTAAAAGTACTGGAAAGTTGGTCAAAAAGAGAATTCAGGAATGGATAGATAAGAATATGATACTCTATGAGGGGAGAGCATGGCTTTGTGAATGATAGGTCATGCCTTAGTAGTCTAACTTTTTATAATGTGACAGCTGAGTTGGATAAATGGAATGGCTATATGATGATACTACTGGATTTTGCAAAGGCATTTGACAACATACCACATGGAACTCTTATGCAAACTGCAACAAATGGGGACGGATATGAAACTGGTGATATGGATAAAAGGGTAGCTGATGGGCAGATACCAAAAAGGTGTATATGATGGTTCAGAATCCAAGAGAAAGCAGGTGAGTAGTGGTGTGCTGCAGGACTCTGTGCTTGGATCACTGCTGTTTAATTTGTACATAAATGATATATAGGAAATAATTTGAAGGATGATATTCAGTTATTTGCTGATACAAAGTTGAGTAGGGTAATAGTTAGTGATGTGGAGAACTTGCATTATGATTTAAATAGGCTGATGGGCAAAATATAATGGACGTCAATTTAATGTGGAAAAGTAAAGTTATGCATTTTGGGATACAAAGATGTGTACCACATTGAGTGAACTCTACTCCAGGAAATTGATGAAGCTGGGTTTTTGATAGTAGTAGATAGAGAGTTGAAGTTTAGAGGGCATATTGCTATAGTAGCCAGGCTAGCTCATAGGATTACTTGATTATTGAAGAGCACACTAACAAGCAGAGATAACAAAGTTATCATTCCTCTTTATAAAGCCTTAATACAACCACATCTGGATTACTGTGCACAGGTCTAGTCACCTGGATTTCTTGGGAACAAGGAAGTGGTGGAGAGGATCCAGAGGTGAGTTGGTCTGTGGAATGCTCTCCATGAGGATAGATTGAGGGTTTTTGGATTGCAAAAGTTGGTTGATAGGTGAAAAGAGGGAGATATGATAGAAATATTTAAGTTACTTAAAAGGATGAGATGTTTAAGTACTTGGCTAGAGGGAGAACAAGAAGTCCTCCATGGAAGTTGGGTCAGGTGATTGATAAGGGTGTGTGGACCAGATTTTTTGCTTAGAGTAGATGTATGGAATGGGTTGCTTGAGTCAGTTGTAGGTGTACCTCTCATTATCTTTCAATGGAAAGTATGATAGATATTGTGTTGATAGTTTGAATCTCCCAAAATGAATCTTAGGAATCCATACCCATACAATAATAATAATAATGGTTGTCAATTCACTGGAGCAGTGATCATGAAAGTACCTGTAGAATAGACAGTGCTGAAACACTACACCTGTGGGATAGTGGCTTGTAATAGACTAATCTATTACAGATTGCTCGCCCCTGGACAGCATCAAATATTTTAAAGGAAGTTTTAGATGCACCATCCCAGACATACAAAAGTGTGCTGAAAAGTTGTGATAATCAACATGAAGGAATTGAGGTAGAACCATGTGATTTACACATTCTACATATTCTCCACAAAGTGTTATACACTCATTACAATGCTGCTGCATCATTTGCAATTCTCTGAGAAAAAAGTCTTTCCCTTGTTGCACAAACTAGTTCTCAGCTGCAGATATGATTCCATCATCTGTGGTAAATTTTGTTTCTTTAAATTGGGTATAGGAAATAGTCGGGTTGGGTGAGGCTGACATTGAAAGCCCAAGTTGTGTGTTGTCCTGTGAAAGCAGCATGCCTCTGCTCAGTTCCCCACAGCATTTTTCCTTCAGTATACCTTCTTCAGTTCCTTCAGAGCTGTTGAATAAACTGCTGCTGTAATAGTTTCACCTTTTAGGAGGTACTTTGTAAGGATTACACTATCCATATTCCAAATGACAATGGCAAGAACCTTCCCTGCTGAGTTTTTGAGTTAGGAACTTCTTTGGCAGTGGAGAAACTTTGTGTCTCCACTATATTGACTGTTGTTTGGTCTCTAGGTCATAGTGATGAAGCCATGTTTCATCAATAGTTACAATATGAGCCAAACAATTTGCACCCGATTTCTCAAAATGACCTAAAATCCCTTGAGATGATAGCACAGATTCTCTCTTTTGGTTGGCATTCCAACATTTGGGAACTCACTTAGCAGAGAGCTTCTGCATGTCCACATGTTGGTGGATAATGACCCCAACTCATTTCCTGGAGTTTTTGCAAACATCGGTATTCATCTATCGTCAAGGATCAGGGCATGTACTGCGTCGATGTTTTCAGCTGTGATTGTTGTGGAAGGTCTTCCTGACCTGAGGGCATGTTTCTCAGGATCCCCAGTTTTAAACTTGGCCACTCATCTATCAGCTGTTGGTTATGCCAGAGTACAGTCTTCTAAAGTTTCACTAAGTTTAGTGAATCTCAGTTGCAGATTGCAGCATGATAAACTTGATGATGGCCTGCACCTCTGTGTCTTCGAATTTCTTCAAAACCTTCTTATAAAAGAAAAATAATAAATTATTACAATTTGATGAAACGTGATTGTTAAAGGGTTTTAAGATGTGTCCTTTCTTGTAGTTATATATATCAGTTGGTTTAATTTAATAATATCATGTTTGTTCTAAGTGTGTAGCAGAACTTTTCAGCCCCCCCTCTCCTTTCACATGAGCAGTATTCTAAACATGGGTGGATTTGGGATTTATATATAATTAGGAGTTGGTTGGACATAAAATAGGCTCTTGGATGAAAGAGAATGCCAAGTTTCTTGGATGCTGATGAGGCTATTGATAAAATCCATGTCACATAAAGTTTGAGGAATATAACTTGTGTCGTTTTGTATGTATTTATGAATGTATATAAAACCCCCAATAAAAAATAGATATATATTTTTTCACAAGTACGAAAAAAAAGCATGTGCCATAGCACCCAGGATTTACAGAGGTCATCACCCCACAGCAGTGATGATTTGCTTGGGGGGGGGGGGGGGGGCATATCGGGGGGTACCAAAATTGAATTTCTGTGAGGAAAAGGTCAAAACCACTGTCTTAATACATTTTGGCAGTGGTTTTGACTTTTTCTCACCCTGAACAATACCTCTTTCAAAGGTACTGTTCAGGAGCCGTACCACAGGTTCCAGCATGATATGGCCCTTGAACAATACCTTTCACGGTAGGCAGTGGACCTTCCACCAGGACTCAGTCCCTGCACACAAAGCGAGGACCACACAACAGTGGTTGGAGGTGAATGTGTTCGACCACATCTCCATCTGATTGGATATCTGGAAGTCCTGATCTAACTAAAAAGGACTTCAGATTGTGGATGGAGCTTGAGAGAGAGAGTGGCCTGCAAAAAATGACATCCCAGCATCATTGGTCTGAAGGTGGAACTCTGCCAATGCTTGCTCCATTTGGAGCAAGCATTGGCAGAGTTTCTGTTGGATGCACGGTCTTCAGGTGTGCTTGAAGGCGAAAGGGGGACAATTTCAATGTGTGTATGTTCTGAAAGCTGATTTACTGATAGATTGATGGTTTATGCACTGTTCAAGTTGTAATATTTATGGCTAGGTAGTAGTATAAAGTTGAAAATGGGATACATAATCCAAAACCTCCTGTAGAAGCTCGATTGTATTCCTGTTTAGTGTTTTCTACCACCATGTTGTCTCTGCTTGTTTCATTTAGAAATCTTTCAAAGTAATTAATCCAAACATCTAGACTATCAGCATCTTCAGAGTACAAACATGTGGCAAACACAGAACACTCAATTAGATAGTCGTGAAAACGATTCAAACTGTAACTGAAAAAAAACTAAAGTCCTTACAAGGAGCAAGATAAAAACAAAGATAATTCAGAAAATGTGGTCATAGCACAATGGTTTTCCAGATTTTTTGCAAATTAATGCAACTGTATTTGTTGAGGTCAGTAGAGTATTTCTTAGCTGATGCTAATTCTAAAAATAGTCTCTTGCACCTATAATTTCTATGCAGCACAACTGTCTTCAAGTAATTTTCATGTTCTTCAAGGGAGATTTTAACTTGTAGATAAATCTGTCCAAAATAGGCTAAGTTTTATGCAAAAGGAACTTTATACACTTCAGGATGTGCAAGAAGACGAAGCTGATCCTAGGAGTGGATAAAAACTGCTAGTTGAATGTGTGGTTTAAAGTAGTATGGAGATTGCAGAGAACCTTTAGCCATCGTTTCTGATGCGCTTTGAATATATGGGATGGGAATAACTTTGTTGTGATTTTGTGTGTGCTGGTTATAGGAGGGACAGGAATATGTAGTATTTTATCCATTTTACAAGGCGTAACCATTAGCGAAAAAAAAAAAAAAAAAGTGTACCTAAGTTCATAGCAAGGGCATCCTTTAAAGTGAATAGAATTTTTAATAAAGGAGGATGAATTGTGGTTGTCTATGCTATCAACCATTGGACAAAAGGGGAAATTAGGTTTACACATTTTTGTGATATATCTATTCGTCCATCCTATTGATTACCCCCCCCCCCCAATGGAGGAGGCTTACAGCTAATTAATGAAACCTGGTCACCACTCCTTGCTACATCCCCTAAGGGCAATATTTCTGACTGTAGTCTGTGCGTGTTGACGGGGCTGAGTTTCTGGGTGAAAAATACCCTACCTCCGTATGAGACTAGCTAAATCATCTTTCATCGAAAGAGACCAGATAAAGGTTCCTTGCGTCACTGATGCAAATCGAACCCAGGTCTTTCAACTAAAGGGCTTCGTCTATACTGACTGATGAGCTATGTAGGCTCTTTTGTGATATGCACAACTCCAAAGATGTTTGACATGAACACTTTTTTTTTCCCAGAAAATAGTTAGTTCAATAAATTATTCACTTTCCTTTGGTGTTGTTTATACAATGCTATGAATGAAGATCTATTAACTCTCGTCATATGGCTGTCTTCTTACTTCTGCAACTAGTTTGCCATCTCTCTCTCTGGTGGTATGTTACATGCAATAGTAGTGGATATTTAGGGAGGTAACGGAATCAGCTGAAATAGTACAATTACTAAGTGAACACTTTGCAAGAGTATATCATCCAGGTGGTGATGTTGCAGTAACAAGAGAGCCAAAAGCTTATACAGGAACTGAGGTAAATGACATAATGTGGAACCTTAGTGTGAATACAGCTGTGGGACTGAATGGTATGCCAGCTCAAGTTGTGTATGAATTGGCAAAGGAATTATCAGTGCCCTTGACCATATTGTTTAATCTAAGTTTCAGTTCTGGGTTAGTTTTGAGGAGGGGGTGAAGAGGGGAAAATAGTTCCATTGCATAAAGGAGGTTCCTAGAATGATGTAGCAAACTATTGACCGATCAGCATATCAGGAGTTGTCAAAGTATTGGAGAAGTTGGTTAAGAGCAAAATATAGGAATGGATAGATGGAAATGGGATGCTTTATGGGAACAGCATGGTTTTGTGAAGGGTAGGTCATGCCTCAGTAATTTGCTCATGTTTTATAATACAGTAACATCTGAGTTGGATCAATGTAATAGGTTTACAGTGATACTGCTGGACTTTGCAAAGGCTTTTGACAGGATACCACATGGAATTCTAAGCAGTAAACTGCAGCACATGAGGATGGATATAATGCTGGTGAGATGGATAGAAGAGTGGTTGATGGAGAGATATCAGAGCGTAGTTTATTCAGGAATAGAGTTCATGAGAAGAATGAAAATGAATTTATTGAGCTGTTGTGGGACAGGAAATCAAGGGTCGAGTGTTAGATTTGATTATAGTGTCAGATGGCATGAAAATTAACCTAAAGCTATTCAGTTAAAGACGTAACTATTCTGCCTTCAATTGGTGACATACTTTTGGATTTTGCTAAGGCTTATTGACAGAATACAAATGGTAGACCACTGCATAAATTTAATATGGGTTTGGGTTATAGAATATTATTATTATTAAGAGATACCTCCAGGTAATCAGAGTCTCATCAAGGGAGGCCACATACTACACACACACCAGCTATCATTGTTATTCTTGAATTCATTCACACTGCTTGCACTCACAACATCCAATGGCAATCCATTCCAATCACACACCACCCTCTGAGAGAAAAATCAAGCCCTCACACCCTTCTTGGTGGCCTTCATTTGCAGCTCCCAAGGATGCCATCTAGTCCTTTCCCCACCTCCCGTAAATTGAAAAATTCCATCAATTGAAATCCTGTATGACCCTTTCAGAAGTTTGTAAGTCTCAATCATATCATCACTCTTTTTTCTGTTTGCTAGTGTCTGCAGTCTACACATTCATACTCTGCCTTCATATTCAGTATTCCACATTCCTGATATCATTTTAACACTCTCCTCTGTGCTCTCTCCAATATATCAAAATCACAACAGAAACTAGGAGACCAGTTCACAATAGTCCAAGTGAGGTCTTACCAAGGCTTTGTAAAGAGTCAAAATAACATCCTTAGCTTTACATGTGAACGTTTGTTTCAGCATTGCAATTATCTTTTGATTTCTATTTGCAATCTTTGCCACATGGTTCCAGAACTTCAACTTCTTATCTATTAACACTCCAAGATCCCTACCTCATCAATTTCTTCTAGCTCAATCCCACCAATATAATACGGCACTAGATATCTAATCGTGCCAAAGTGAATAACTTTACATTTACTCATATTGAACTGACACCCATTTTCCCATGCCCACAATTCCAGCCTATTCAAATCATTACCCTACCTATCTTTGCATCATCAACAAATAGCTGTATGTCGGTTGTCAAATCCTTCCCAATAACATTAATGTGCAGAATGAATAACAGTGGACCAAGCGCTGATCCTTGTGGTACACCACTTGTTACCTTAAACCTTGCAGACTCAGAGCCACCGTATACCACTGGGAATAAGGGAATATAACAAAGATCTGTATTTAAGTTTTGTCGATCTGGAAAAGACATAAGACAAGGTTCCAGAGAAAAGCAATTCAGTATGCTACAGTTATATGGTATCAATGTGGCATTATATCAAGCAATACTTAGTCTTTATTTGAGTTGCAAGTCAGCAGTTAGAATTAAAGGAAGTACAGGAAGATGGTTTAATGTTAAATCTGGTGTGAGACAAGCATGTACATTATCCCCTTTGTTATTCATTATCTGTATGGATCACATTATGAAGGAAAGTGGTATTAAACATGATATCAGAATTGGAGAAGTTAATGTATGCTCTTTGCTTTATGCGGACGATGTTATACTTCTAAATATATCTGCTACAAGTTTGCAAGATTCCCTGACTAAATTGAATAACTGTTGTAGTAGATATGGTATGAAGGTCAGCAATAAAAAGACAAAGACAATGCAAATAGGTAGAATCATTGAAAATGTCAACTGTGTTGTGAATGGAGAACCTGTGGAACAAGTAAAACATTTCAGCTACTTAGGCACGATTTTTAGTAAAGATGGTAAATTAAATGTGGAAATAGACAACAGAATCAACAAAGCTGGTATGGTAGGAAGTCAATTGAATAAATTCATATGGAATAAGAGAGAAATTAGTCAGAACACTAAATTGTTCTGACTTATGGATCTGAGAGCTGGGTCAGAAGTAAAACACTTGTATCTAGAGGCTAATAACTTCACATTAATTGCCTTGGTATCCCATAATGCAATGCACACATCCTTACAGACATGGACAATGCTATGCATTATGGGATAGGCCACTACCCAGACTGGTTTCAACCTATATCAAGACTCCTCAGTGGTAGCCAGACACAGAAATGATACTAGGGTTGAAGTAATGCAGAATCATATTTCCATATACAAGTAGCCAAAAGGTGTCACACCTTATTATAAAATACTCTGGATTAGAGAGAGAGAGATGTTGAAATTTTTTCCACTTGGTTATAGCCAAAAGGTGTCACACCTTATTATAAAATACTCTGGATTAGAGATAGATGTTGAAAGTTTTTCCACTTGGTTATAATATAAATTAAAGATACCAAGAATTGAAGAGAAACAAAAAAATAGTGATCACCAAAGCGGATAAGGGAAATGCCACTGTGGTACTCAATCTTAAAGACTACACAGGTAAGCTCAAGGCTTTATTAGTAGATCGTTCCACTTACCTCCCCATTGATTACAATCCCACCAACTCACAAATTAGAAAACTCCATAGGCTCCTTAAGAAGGTCACTTCTTGGCCTGTGGAGATTACCAACAGACTAAAACCCTATAACTCTAGACCCCCCCCCCCCGCATATATGGGCTCCCAAAAATACACAAAGAAAATGTGCCATTACGTCCCATAGTGGATGGCATTGATTCCCCCACTTACAAACTAGCCAAGCATTTAGCCAAAGCGCTCTCACACTATACTGGCAATACACCATCACACATAAAAAACTCAGCCCACTTCAAAGCCAGTATAGAAAACCTTACACTCCAACATAATGACATAATGGTCAGTTTTGATGTCTCCTCCCTATTCACGAATGTTCCCCTCAAAGAAACCTTAGAGCTAATCCAAGCTAAATTTCTTCCCAATATCTCAGCCCTATTTCAGTTTACAATGAACTCAGGCTATTTCGTTTGGCAGGAAAAATTCTACAAACAGATAGAGGGGACAGCCATGGGTTCACCACTTTCCCCACCCTTGGCCAACTTCTTCATGGAGATGTTTGAAGAGAAAGCCTTAAACTCAGCCCCACAAAAACGTACCATATGGCTTCGCTACGTTGATGATGTTTTCGCTATTTGGCCACATGGCCCAGATTCACTCCTCTCCTTCTTAACACACTTGAACAACCAACACCCTAGAATCAAATTCACCCTGGAAAAAGAGGAAAACAATAACCTCCCCTTCCTAGACACACTAGTCACCCGCCAACCTGATGGAACCTTGGTTTTCTCAGTTTATAGAAAACCCACCCATACAGGCAGATACATTCACCAACAATCCCACCACCCCCCCCTCACAACAATATGGAGTTATTAAAACATTATTCAACAGGGCAAAAATAATCAGTTCTAATGATCAAGCCCTAACCACTGAACTAAATCACATCCGTGACACTTTCTCAGCCAACGGCTACCCCCTCCAAAAAATACTTAACCCAGTTATCCACAACCCACCACCCCCTCCCCTTCACAAAAAAGATTACTCTAAATCCATCACTATTCCCTACATCAGAGGCACCTCAGAAAAAATCAATAAAATCCTAAAAAAACATGACTTGACCACCTGTTACAGACCACATAGAAAACTGGCATCCCTTATCCGCTCCACCAAAGACCAACCACTTCCCCTAGACCTACCTGGTGTATACCAGGTCCCTTGCAGCTGTAAACTGTCCTACTTTGGCCAAACAGGCAGGACAGCAAATATCAGAATCTCAGAACACAAGGATTACATCCGATTTCACCAGTACAGCCACTCTGGGCTTGCAGACCATGCTCTGGATACTCGCCACAGAATAAGATGGAAGAAAGCCACAGTAATACACCGCAGCAAGTTCAAGTATGAAAGACTATTCATGGAATCAGCCTCGGCCCTTAGGAACATGCCAAACCTCAACAAATTTGGATGCATGAAACTGCCCCAAATTTGGGAAACTTTCATCAGAAGAACTTCAGCCCAAAGGCCAAGAACTACCAATATAGCCCACCAGGGGGCACCATCAGGACTTTAGGAAAACGCTAGCTTCCTAGCTTCAGTCTCATTTGCTGTTATTAGTACTTGTGTGCACGTGTCTTTGTAGTAAGTTCCCAAGAAGATGGCAACGTGACGTTCGCCGAAATATCGGAAAGTATATATTAAAGTTTATTTAATCTATATTTCTAGTATACGCTGTCAATTCCTTAAATATTAGTTATCAGATATCTGGATAAAGGCTTAATATACCTGAATAACTTTTCAACTGATCATCTTCAAACAAAACAGATGACGTCTGCAACACTTTGCTGTTCTTTATGCTTCAACTGTTAATACTATAACAGTTTTTTATCAAAACGATACTTTATAGTTTACTATATTCGCCATGAAACTCTCTGATTCCAATCTTTGAGTTTCTTATTCGGTTTTAAAACAATGTGGGATTTAATATCCCCTTAATTTGAATAATGTTTATATCACCAAAATGAAGCCTATTGGCTCTTTATATTTAAATAACTTAATGGTTGCACATGGTTGACAACTCGTATAGCAAAGTATATAAGTTCTTTTCGCTATACCCTTTGGTATCTTTTGGTCTAGCTACTCACTGATGAAGCCTCAAAAAAGGCTGAAACCGGTCTGGGTAGTGACCTCCCACCATAATGTAATAACAGCATACATTTCCTAGGAAATGTGTTTTTACATTATGGAAAATACCTAAGAATAGCGATCTGAACTTCCCCCACCTTTGCAACGAGTTGCCCGAGATTGTACTACGTACTAGGACTACTTGCATTAGCTCAAGCTAGTAATTCGCCTATACTTTATAGTTTACTATATTCGGCACGAAACTCTTCCAATCTTTGAGTTTCTTATTCGGTTTTAAAACAATGTGAGATTTAATATCCCCTTAATTTGAATAGTTTTTTTATCAGTTTTTTTTAAGATAATTTGCATTTCTCTTATAACTTTATGTTCATATACCTGAAGAAGCCACTCATCTCTTGTGGCGAAACTAGTCAGTTTCTTTGTATGCTTTTTTTTTTTCTAAATGTTATTGAACAATTAAAATCCAATTCTTTTAACATGTTCAGGGTTGCCCATGCTTTTGCAAGGATTTGAAGCACCTAGCAGGAGCTGGCTTGACCATGAAGCATCCTTTCTACATCATGGTACATTTTTCAGTAGAATTTTTATTTAAAACTAATATTTATTAGCTGTCTTCATGGTATAGAAAATATCTCATACAATAATTCATTGCATAATATGCTTCAAATGGCATGGGATTTAGTGAAGCTAACACTATAATGCAGTTTGTAATTAGTGCAAAATGCATTACAGTACATTAATTGTAATTCTGCCAAAAAGGCAATTAAACTGAGATGTAAATCTTACATCAATAGTTAATCAATGTAATTGGAGCAGCTTTGTGTTACAAAATTAAGGCAGAACACATTTTTGAGCATTGCAAAAACATTCTGCATTTCCACATGTTTGACATTGGGAAACCCAATGTTCAGCAAAACACATGCAACAAACTTTAGAAAATTAAAATTCCAATTAGTGCTATAGAGATGTGTATGCAGAGAAAAAGAGCAAGAAATAAGTGCAAACTATATTGTATTTTTAAACAATAAAAATTGACATATGTGCAACTATTGCAATTCAATCATAAACAATAAAAATCTTGACATTTTTTTTCATTTCTAGTTCTAAGTGCGATTGTTTTGTAAATTTGAAATGCACCTTGTATTGAACTGGGAGGTTACATCAATCCATTTAATCATGCTAATTTAATACATATCCTGCACATGAGAGGTACAAGAACCTATAGCATATCGGTACTGTGTATGTGTGGTGTAAATAAGGACTAGGCAAGAAGAAATCTAATCTAAGAAATAAAATCCAGACCCAGAGGCAGTGATACTAAGGTGGAAGTAATGGAGAAGTCATATTTACCTATACGAGTTGCCAAAGGGTTATCTCTAATCCAGAGAATTTTAATAATAGGGTGTGACACCCTTGGGCAACTCGTATAGGTAAATATGACTTCTCCATTACTTCCACCTTAGTATCACCTCCTCTGGGTCTGGCTCCCACTGATGAGACCTCAATAAAGGTCGAAACCGGTCTGGGTAGTGGCCCTTCCCTTAATGCATAGCCTTATACATGTCTGCAAGGCGATGTGCTTTGCATTATGGGAGATACTAAGGCAAGTGATGAGAACTTATACCACCTTTACCATGAGTTGCCCTAGTTCTGAAAGTACTTCAGGAGCAAACTTTGTTTGCTTACACTTGAATAAAGGATAAAACCCAATATATAATTAGTTTATAGGATGACATGCCCTATCATAGTAATTTACTACACCACCCATAATACTATAGTTGTAAATTGGATATTTATTTATCTATGAAAAATCTATTTGCATTCATGCCTATTCTTCAGACATTCCTCATGCTTTGTTCTTATCTGATTAATGCAGGCTGAAATATAATTAATGATACCTCTTAGAAATTTTATGCAATTAATGCTTCTATTTTATACTTCTTATTTGTAATTTGCTGCATTGCAGGCATGCAGCAAATTATTGCATGTGCCTTTTTGAAAAATCATAACTATGTAGAAGGGATAAGATTTGTTGCTTTCAAGATATATAAGTAACTGATAATTAAGAAAATGTCTCTAACTGGCATGTTTAAATTACTAAGAGGTCATTAATTATATTTCAGCCTGCATTAATCAGATATGAACTATTTTTGCATGGTGTGAACATGCTAATAACCAAGTATCTCTATTTCTCTTGAGTGTAGACCAAAGAATAACAGTACAGACACGCTCATTAATAAGATGCTTATGTCCACATATTTAGGAATTCATTAATGGCATAAAAAAATATATGATTATAAATCAGTAGTTTTTGCCAAAAATTTATTTCAATATTTACACAATATGAAAAACATTTAAAATAAATGTTTTTTTTTCCCCATCGCCTCTCTGCAACTGTACAATAAAATCATGAGGATGAACTGACTATATGGCTAGAGTATCCTTAATTAGTTTTCGTACTGTAGTGCCAACGGAGACGCTGCTTGGCCCTGAGGTGTTAAAACTAATCTGGAAAAAAATAAGTTTATGCTAAAAACAATTGCTAAGTATACAGAATTAACAAGAAAATAAATATAAATAAAAAACTACACTGAAAGAAAAAAAAAATGCTGAATATGAGACTGCTCTGCAACAACCTTAAATGATGTTTAGTCTCAACTTTTAGCTGAAAAATATTTGAAGTTTAATAACTCATATATAGAATATAATTGATAAGTATAAATATAAAAAATAATATACAAGAGTAGAAGTAAACCGATACATAGAGTGTATATTAAATACACACACACACAATGTTCTCTCCTTTTGTGTCATGTACTGAAAAGTTTATTCTGCATATAAATGCCTATAAAATCTTTCAGAAATTTCATATCTCCCTCTTTTCAGACTATGAACCAATTTTTGTATTCCATAAACCTTTACTGAATTCTTATAGGGATCATTCGATAAGCTTGTCATCTCTTGGTTACTCACTTCTGGATCCTCTGCACCACTTCCTCATCCCAAAAAACTCAGGTAATCACAAGTGTGTAGTCCATATGTAGTTGTATTTCAGTCTTATAAAGAGTGATTATAACCTCATTTGTTAGAGTTTTCTTCAACAGATAATCCAATGAATTATTTTAGTATACATAAGTATACCATAGAACTTCAACTCCCTCTCTACCATCAATCTCAAATCACCATCCTCAACAATTTCCTGTGGCCTATTTCTGTTAATGTAGTATGCTTTTAATCTTTTCATTCCACATTGCACAAACTCACGCTGCGCCACATTAAACTGGCAACCATTATCCCTTGTTAATCATTTGCTGGCCTGGTTAGCCGAGTGGTTAGCGTGTCTGCTCTCCAGCCAAAAGGCTGCAGGTTCAAATCCCGTCGTGGGGATGGATGTTTGTGATTGTTTGTGAAAAATAGTAGTGGTGTTGGTGTAGATGATGCGGTTTGCTGTAGTTGGTGGAGATGGAGAGTTGTAGACCTCCCTCGATGAGTCAAAGACTCCCTGGGGGTGTCAAATAATAATAATAATAATTATACTGTCATTATACTAACTACTGTTTTGACAAGTTTTATCCAGTTGGAAATATCCAGTTAAACTGGATATTTCCGCTCAAATCACTTCCTCTATCATTAATGTATAAATTAAATAGCAGCAGTCTAAGTACAAAGCCCTTCTGCACACTGCTAGTCACCTGCCTTCAATTCCTCCGTATAGTACTCATGGATAGGAGTTATCCATGAGTGGTATATAGAGGAAGAGCTTCATATCCATCCCCATTTATGCAATGTCAAATGTCTGAAAAGTCTAGCTGTATCATCATATAGCCATTTCCTTTATTCAACTTAATGATCACTTTATTGTAAAATCTTCATCGTCATCATTATAAAATTCTCGATACATACCTTTTGGGATGGGGGATACATATAATTATGATAGTACCATATGAAAATGTTGCATCATTACTAACTTCCTACTATCAACATTTTTTTCTCCAAAGTTATCTGCTATCTGACAAGACTAATATTATCATATCATATGTCAGACTTCTAAAACACTTCTCACTGTATCAATCCAGCTAGATTTTGGTCTTCCACTATATACTTTTCCTGATATCCTTGCAAACAATCACTTGTTTTGCTAAACTTTCCTCTTCCACTTTATTTAAGAGACCACACCATGTGTTTGTAGATTACCTCTACAAACAGATTTCTGAATGCTAACAGTGTAAAGTTCATTCCTAATATCCCTCATTTTTAATATGATACTGCCATTGATTCCATCTGTTCACCACCTAATCTTTCTCAGGACACTCATAACTGTGGTCTCCATTCCTCATCAAGTATTTCTAACCCAGCTCTCAGATCCATAAGTTAAAATTAGTTTAACACTATCTGGTATGCAGTTAATTTAGTGTTTTGACTAATTTGACTCTTATTCCATATAAATATATTCAATTGACTTCCTACCATACCAGCTTTGCTAACTCTGACATCTATTTTTATATTTAATTTACCATCTTACTAAAAATTGTGCCTAAATAGTTGAATTCTTTCATATCTTCTCACATACCATACATGCCACCTCTCATAGCATTCATACATGCCAAAATAATCATCCTTTTTTACTTACCCCTCTATAACATCCTAGTAGCCTCACTAACATTACCTTTGCACCTAGACAACGATATTTCATCATTAACTACTCTGTTAACAGACTCGCCATGCATAACTCCCTCTCCCCTTATCCTCACTCTTTCATACTCTGTTTTCTCTTTCCTCACACTTCTTTCTTTCACTTCGCTGCTATATCATTTGCCAGACATTTCTTCAATCAAAAAGCAACAGAAGGCTAATTAAGAAATTATGTTGCCAACCCCTGGTTTCAAACCAGGGCACTGGACTATTTTGGCCTCATACAATCTCTTTAAGGATCTTCCTCTGCTTCTTTTATCCTTCTTGGTTTTAGCATTCTTATTCCATTCCTTTTACATACGATATCAATATAACTTTAATCTTAAAATTCATTGTTCAGTTACTTCAATATTTTATATATTGATGACTGTGTTCTATTTAACTCTGTTTCTAGTTCCTTGTACATAGTTATTCTAGTTTTCTCTATGTAGAGTTCTAATTTTACCTTTATCTATGGCATTTTTTTCTTTTATAATTTAGTTTATTTTCAACTGAAGTAAGCTTCATTTTTCTCTTTTATTATTTTTTCCATATATATCATCATCATCATAAAATTAGATATGTACCCTCAAGGGGTGTACAGGATATGATAAAAATTTACATCATTACTAACTTCCTATCTACAATTTTCCTCCAAATCAGTTTGTTACTTGTCAAGACTCCAACATTATCAGATCATATATTTCTATTGTCTTAGGCACATTGTACCATATCAATCCACTTATATCTTGGTCTTCCTCTGGGTTTTCCTGCCAACCTGGCAGAGAACATTTGTTATGCTAATTTTTCCACACCTATTCTGTTTAAGTGACCATACCACCAGAGATTATCTCTACTAATGCATTCCTGGATGCTGACAATCTCAAGTTCTTTCCTAATATCCTTGTTTTTAATATGATATTGCCATTGATGCCATCTGTTCACGCCTCTAATCCTTCTCAGAACTCTCATATCTGCGGTCTCTAGTCTTCGGTCAAATGTTTTACTTCTGACCCAGCTCTCAAATCCATAAGTTAAAACTGGTTTGAACACTGTATACAGCTAATTTAGTATTCCGACTAATTTCTCTCTTATTCCATATGAATTTATTCAATTGACTTCCTACCATACCAGCTTTGCTGATTCTGTTGTCTATTTCCATATTTAATTTACCATCTTCAATAAAAATCGTGCCTAAGTAGCTGAAATGTTTTACTTGTTCCACAGGTTCCCTGTTCACAACACAGTTGACATTTTCAACAATTCTAAATATTTTCATTGTCTTTGTCTTTTTAATGCTGACCTTCATATCATATCTATTACATCAGTTATTCAATTTAGTCAGGGAATCTTGCAAATTTGTAGCAGACATATTTAGAAGTATAACATCATCTGCATAAAGCTAAGAGCTGACATTAACATCTCCAATTCTGATATCATGTTTAATGCCACTTTCCTTCATAATGTGATCCATATAGATAATGAATAACAGAGGGATAATGGACATCCTTGTCTGACACCAGATATCAACATTAAACCATCTTCCTGTACTTCCTTCAATTCTAACTACTGACTTACAACTCAAATACAGACTAAGTATTGCTTGATATAATGCCACATTGATACCATATAACTGTAGCATACTGAATTGCTTTTCTCTGGAACCTTGTCATATGTCTTTTCCAGATCGACAAAACTTAAATACAGATCTTTGTTATATTCCCATGCTTTCTCAACTATTTGTCGTAAAGTGAAGATCTGATCCTGAGAGCCACTATTTGGCCTGAATCCAGCTTGTTCTTCACAAAGCTTTTCTTCCACAATTCTTCTC
This sequence comes from Typopeltis vanoorti, assembly GCF_054136105.1. Taxonomy (NCBI): domain Eukaryota; kingdom Metazoa; phylum Arthropoda; class Arachnida; order Uropygi; family Thelyphonidae; genus Typopeltis; species Typopeltis vanoorti. The sequence continues at coordinate 41,044,255 of NC_143550.1, forward strand.
AACCATTTCTCAAGTACTTGCATATACCTTACCAGGAACACTCAGTAGGGAAATACCTCTGTAATTCTCACATTCAGTTTTATTTCCCTTTTTATATATGAGTACTATTAGAGCTCGACTGCAATCATCAGGAATTCGTCCCTCTGGCTTTCTGAACTATGCAGTGCAGCCACTGTAAGACTTTTATACCACCATACTTCAGCATTTCTGGTCAAGTATCATCTACTCCTGCTGCCTTTCCACATTTCAAGCCTTTGATGGCTTTTTCTACTTCTAGTATGGATATGTATTCCTGACTGTATGCCTGTTGAGTGTTTTTTTACCACTGTGCTATCACTGCTTGTTTCATTTAGCAATTTTTCAAAGTAATTATTCCATACTTCAAGGATATCTTTTTCTCCTGTTTTCATGTCACCTCTATCATCTCTAACTCCTTTTACAGCACTCTTTCATCCATTTCTAAGCTTCAACAACCTCCAGAATATCTTACCACCTTCTTGATATTTATTTTCTATGTTCTTGCCAAAGTCCTCCCATAACTTTTGTTTAGCTAATTTTACACAGTGTTTTGCTTTCTTACATTTGTCTCTGAATTCTCTAAGCGCACAAGCTGACATATTTGCCAGGAACTTTTGATATGCTTTCTTCTTTTCCTTCACTGCCTCTTTAACTTCCTGTGTCCACCAGGGAGTTCTGATTTTTCTATCCTTGCAGACAAACTCACCACATGCCTCTCTGGCTGAATCAATCAGGGTTTTCTTCAAAGCTTGCCACTGAATCTCCAAGGTGTGGTTCTTGTTCTCAAACTCTTTAATTTTTTCTTCAATAAGCTTTGTGTATTTTAGTCTACAGCTCACATCTGAGAGTTGCTCAACTTTTATTCGCTTTAAAACTTTCTTGCATGTTATTCTTTTCAATATGAAATTCAATTTTATCCTGCTCAAGACTAAATAGTGATTGCTTCCAATTTCAAATCCTCTGTACACTCTGGTTTCTCCTGCACCAGGAAGAAAACATCACTATCAACAATAACATAGTGAATGAGACTCTTCTTATTCCTTGTCCCTTCTCTCTATGTGAATTTGTGCACATTTTTATGTTGGAACATGGTGTTAGTAATAACCAGTCCATGTCCTGAGCAGAAATCCAACAGGTATTTGCCATTATTATTAGCTTTTCTCTTTTCTCCAAATTTCCCCAAAATATTTTTGTGTCTGATAATCATTTCCTACTCTGCTATTTAGATCCCCAACAAGAACCAACTTCCCCTTTATCATTGTGTCAGGTGCTTTTTCTAAAGCATCAAAAAATGCTTCCACTTCTACCTTACTAGAACCTTTTGTGGGACCATAGGCACAAATAAGTCTCATTGTCCAATTCCCAATTCTGATATTTGTCCACATAACTCTACTTGAGACTGCCTGCCATTCAAGAAGGTTAGTCTCGTATTTTGTGTTGAATACTATGGCTACTCCTTTTCCTTGATTGTCATTTTCTGAATATAATATTTTGTATTTATTGCTCAGAAAGATCTCACCAGTTTTTGTCTTTTTTGTTTTTCAGTCACCCCTATTATGTCAATCCGGTACTTATCTAATTCCTCAGATAAGTACCGGATTTCTTTGCCATTCAGGCTTCTTATGTTGATAGTACCGATCTTTAACTCTGGTGATGTTGAGTTGGGGTGTACTTTCAGATTTGTTCCAGTAGCTGCCTTTTTGCTGTTCGCTCTGGTTCCCTGGTGAAAACAACAGGGGCCTTGTTTAACTGGGCAACGCCCCAGCTTCTATGAAATTTTGTCATGTTGTACCATCATTTTCTATATTGGTTTCAGCCAATAAGAATACAATTTGGTCGGCTAAATCCCAAATTTCCAGCCCATCCTCATTCTTTCAGTATCCAGGTGGATACCTAACAGGGTGCACCACGAGAAGGTGAGGATTGGACATCAGAAGCCCTGGTTAGTTCTCAGCATTCCTTTAATGGCTATGTGGAGGTCTCCTCTCAGTTATACAGTTTTGACCCTTAAGCATCCTATATATATATTCTTCTATATATATATATATATATATATATATATGTTAAAGATACCAAGCTATTTTAAACCTGGTTTTACTCCATTTCGTAAGCAAACAGACAAATAAGTGAAGTTTGTGCCTGCACATAGTGCGAGTCTAACTGACCCTCAAGGTAGTGCAAGTCTAGGCAACTCGTGTTAAAGGTGGTATAAGCTCTGATCACTATTCTTAATATTTACTCTTAATGCAAAGCCCATCTCGTTGAGGAGATGTATGATGCTATGTTTTAATGGCAAGGGGGGCCACTACCCAGACCTCAATAAAGATCGAAACCGATCTTTATTGAGGTCTCATCAGTGGGAGCCAGACTTAGAAATACCAAGGTTAAGTAATACAGAGCTTATAAGTATTTTACCAAAACAAGTTACCAAAAGGTGCTTTGACCTTATTAAATAAAAATCTCAGGATGAGAGAGATACATGTAGAAAGTTTTTTACCTTGGGTATAATATATGTTAAAGATACCAAGCTATTTCAAACCTGGTTTTACTCCATTTCCCAAGTAAGCAAACAGACAAATAAATAGACAAGTAAGTCAGGTCAAAGCACCTTTTGGTAACTTGTTTTGATAAAATACTTATAAGCTCTGTATTACTTAACCTTAGTATTTCTAAGCCTGGCTCCCACTGATGAGACCTCAATAAAGGTCGAAACCGGTCTGGGTAGTGGCCCCTTGTCTTTAATGCATAGCATCATACATCTCCTCAAGGAGATGGGCTTTGCATTAAGGGTAAATATTAAGAATAGTGATCAGAGTTTATACCACCTTTACCACGAGTTGCGTAGACTTGCGCTGCCTTGTGGGTCAGTTAGACTCACACTACGTGCAGATGCAAACTAGACTTATTTATCTGTTTGCTTACTTGGGAAATGGAGTAAAACCAGGTTTAAAATAGCTTGGTATCTTTAACATATATTATACCCTAGGTAAAAAACTTTCTACACATATGTATGTAGAAAAAAATATGTTAAAGTATGTTAGATTCTTCTGATGTCAACAACAGCCTAAGTTTCAATCTCTCTGATGCACACGTTGCCTCTGTTCAGTATTGGCGCACTCGCGACAGCGCATAGTATATTTTTGTTTGGAACTCAAGCTCGCATTTTGTTTTCAAACATGCTACTGTCTTTTTGTACTTGTTCTGTTATTACAATTTTAAGTCTCTGTAATTCTTTATATAGTTCTTTAATTGTGATACCTGAAGATGTTGATCTATTCAACGAAACTTGTTAACTAGTAGTATCTTTTTAAATATACCATGTCATCTTTTTATCTCTCGGTAACAGTCATTAAAGTTTTTTTGAATAATATTCCAGAGTAAAAATGAATTCTGAAAAAAATATATATATATATATTCATTCCAATTTCTGATGCCTTTTTTTTCCTGTGCCATTTTTTTGTTTATTCCTAGGCTGCTTTCTTTATTTTTCTGCATATATATTCTTCCATTTTATTTCAATGTTTTCATTTACTTCTATCACTAATAAATCTTAAATAAAATCTAATAAATCCTAATCCATTTTTTATTGATAAAATTTCTAATATTTTCTTCCTGTAACAATTTTATGTTAAATACACTATGAAATGGCTTTTTTATTTGTTTCATCTTCAGCTATTTTAAAGGTACTGACATGTTTCCAATAACCACATAATGATCTATACCGAGATTTAAGCTTCTGTAAATTCTGACATCTTTATTAGGTTTGCCATTTTATCTCCTATTATGCAATGAATTATAGACTAAAAGTATCTTGCTTCCCAGGTATATTTGTGTATTTCTTAATGCCTATAAAATGAATTTACTATTTTCAAATAGAGCAAGTAAATTAACCTTAGTCCATTCTTATTTTGATGAAGTTTACCCCATTATTTCTTATACAGTCATTTTATTGGTTTTACCTATTCTTGCATTTAGATAACCTAATATGTAATCATTTTTATTTGTATTGTTAATGTTTCCTCTTTGTATTGTTTAAAAATTTTTCTTATATTATTCTTTCATTCCAGTATTTATAACTAATTATTTTATGTTTCAATCTTTAGATGTCATTCCTGCTTTTTCTCTTTCAGATTTCTTTACTTCATGAATATACAATGGAGTAAAGAATCAGTTAGTTCTTTAATGCCTTTTTTCCCCTGTTATGACAGATATTCTTGTATCATCCTGCTTTAGTATTTTTGCCAATTCTTCATCTTCATGGGCTATTCTTTATTCCATGTTAAAATTTTGATATTTGGTTGTACTTTTTTTTTTTTGGAAGGGAGTACGTAAAACAAACAAATAACTGCTTTAAATCAGTTAAACAATGCAACCAGTGGAAGCAAGCTAAAAGCAAGCTTCACAGAGTTTAATAGATGAACATGGTCAACAAGAAAGAGTTGTACAAACATTACTGAGGAACTACTCAGAGAAAAGAGAATGATAAATTGATGCATGAGCAATACAGGACAAAAACTATAAGAGTAACAAGCATAGTAAGGAACGCCAAACCAGATATGAGAACTTATGAGCAAATTCAAAGAGTATTATAAAAAATTGTACTGTTATGAACAGCCAAATGGCCTAAGTAATGCAAATGACAGAAGGATAAATGCTACGAAAGCAGCTGAAATATAGAGTGATTACCTTGACAAGGTCTAAGTGTTTATATGTACTCTGCTTGAAAAGAAGCCAATGGACACCATAGTGTGAAGAACAAACAGCCATGACATGCACCTTATTCAAATATAGGACCTCCTTTTGCTACAATGACTGTAACAATACTACGCTTGTGAAAAGTGTGCCCATGATAGATATCAATGGGAATTTTGGACTATTCTTCCTGTAGGCATGCAATCAGGTCCTGGACTGTTATGGGGCAAACATCTGTTGACCTCACCCAATGCTCCAGTTCATCCCACAGATGTTTAATAGAGTTGAGATCAGGGTTCTGTGAAGCCAGTGAAGTATGGTGATGTTCAAGTCCACAAACCACACAGTTACAGCAGCAACCTTATGACATGGTGCACTGTCTTGCTGAAAGAGACAACAGTCAGTTTTATGGAAATGGCACAAAGTAGGAAGCATTGCACTGTCCAGAAACCTCCCAAAGTTCAATGTTAAGGGCACCACAAACGGAGTCTGAGGCCAAAATAGGATCATACCATCACCACGCCACCTCCAAATCTCATATTTGGGATTATGCCCTCTGGTACATATAAGACATTCACCTGGCATCCACCACACCCATCCATCTGCTCAGTAGAGGGTCTAGAATGATTTGTCACTCCATAACACAGCTTCTCAAGCTTCCACATCCCACAGCACACACTCTTTGCACCATTGAAGACTGGACTGCATGTTGATTTTCAGGTGATGTGGGGCTTGCACATTGCAGTCCTACCATGGAAACCGCTGTTGTGAGCCTGAAGTCTGAATATTTTCGTACAGATTTGTGTTCTAGTTGATGCCCAGAACCTCACATTCATTGTGATGGACAATGAATGGCAGTTTTCTTTTGTAACATCCCTATGGTCACATTCGGTGTGGGGTTATTTCTATGGGTAGCATTGCATTCGACTCCCTGCGCATCCATCCCACTATGGTATCAATGATTATTGACCTGGGATGGACCAATTTGCCAAACAGATAGGCCTGCAACATGGCAACCTATCACAATGCCTCTTTCAAACTCCATCAGTTTCCTTCTTACAGTCGTTTCACCTGGACACAGTTCCCACTGACTTTGGAGCATCATATTCCTCCAATTTATACTTCCTTCAAACGGTTGGGTCATTACTTGGGCCAATGCACCCTTGCCCGTGGGGGGGGGGGTCTGTTGACGTCTTTCGAAGCAGCGTATGTAAATAGAGCTATGTGCTAAAAAATAACAGGTAATCCTTACAGTTGATAAACTGACAGTTACAAATTATAACATTTGACAGCACAAACAATGTAATGATGTATATTTAATTATTTAGTTACAATTAACAAATTTCCAATAGTAAATAAAAAAATAAAAAATTCAATACGGCGAAAGGCTATTTTACCGGCGAACATGTTAATATAAAGGGAGGATAGTAAATCCCTTTATGTTTATAAAATAATAAAAAATATTTACTGACGATATGTTTGGAGTAACAGAAATATGCGCTTATTTATTATGCAAAAGCATAACGTCTTATGTCATAAAAACATGAAGCATGCTATCACATCTGTCTCAAATTAAGAAATTTTTTTTATTATACGGAGATTAGCATCATTACTCGCAAGTTCAAGTGAAATTCTATCCATTTAAGCCAAACAAGTTTTTATCTAATTTTGAGTTGAAAATAATTCATATAACTAACAGATTTCCTAATAAAATTTACTTAATACTACCTTGAACAGATATGGTTGGATGTCAGGATAACTTGTATCAAATATTAAGTCCGCATCAGATTTGTTTGGCATATCTGGAACATACTCATGTTTCTGTATAGCTTGAACAACTGCCAATATCTTCTCTTTCACCACATCACCTACTTTTTCTCTGTTTATTTGTCTCTCTGAAAAGAAAAACTGATCTATCCTAATTATATTTAAAATGTCATGTAATTTAAATGAATATACAGCAATATAAACAGCAAATCTGTATGGAATCAAATACATGTGCTTATACTTTTATCAGCTGTGCAAACCTTTACGCTTCATCGTTAAGAGACAAAATTCAAGAGAAAATGTTTCTGCATGACTTTCTTCATACTTAAATAACTGACATAGGTCTTTCCACAAGGGATGTATGGGATATTATGACATTTACATTATTACTAGTTTCCTATCAAATATTTCCTTCCAAATTAATCTAATCTGGCAGGTCTCCAATACTTAGTGCAGAAGGTAGGAAAGTCAGATGTTTTAGAAATAGCCAAGATGTTTAGTGAAACACTTTATTAAAAGATAAACCTCTCAGGCAGACACGTTATCTTTTTAAATGCCAAGGGAGCTCAACAAAAGAATAGAGGTGGTCAAGTTAAATATATTAAAACTACTGCAAGAGTCTGATTCAAACTCAGCAGTGGATTGGACTGGATTGCCAGCTCACTTGCACATCAACAGAGGCAGCATGACTGTGTCACTGCATTTGTCTGCCTTAAGAATGATAATTTCTTTGTCTTTTCTTATTTTGAAAATGCCCTCCTTTCTGAGTTGGTGATATTGCTTTTTGGAGGAAGATATGAATGAAGAGAGAAGTGTGGCTCCTGGAATCTAATACCATTGGAAGTATTTTGTGACAGAGAACTAAAGGCCTTTTCTTCACGAAAAAAAGGAATTCATACTCTTAAAAGATGTGCTACCTCTATCCTAAAAATGATGAAAAGAAAAATGAACTGCAACATCTACTCTACCAACTCACTCTTAATGAATATCCCTGGAAATTGGTCCAAAAAATACTATTCTCTAATTCCACTCCACAGCCAAATCCTGATATACACTATGAATACTCAGTTTCAATCCCTTACATCAGTAGATTTTCAAGCAAAACTGCTAATCTCCTCAAACCTCATACTAGTCCCACCATGTATGGTGGGACTAGTATGAGGTTTGAGGAGATTTCTACTATTCTCCATACATAGACTCCTCTGCTCTCCCAAAGATAAATAACCCTCCTTCTACAAACATCCCGGGCTTAAGGGAATTCCTTGTTCCTATGGCCTTTCCTACATAATTCAGGCTTCTAGAAGTTTTGATCTTGAAGATATTACTCATAACAGAGAAGAAAGCTCAAATCTAGCTCATCACTCTTCATAAAGATCACATCAACTGGAACAAGATCCATGCCTTATCTAGAAGACAATTTTTTGTTTTTACCCTGAAGAAGCTACATGTAATTTGTGGTGAAACTGGTTTTTTTTTTTTAAGTTTTTTTTTATATATATATTAGAAAAACCAAATAAAAACCTGGTTCTTTAGTCATTTTCAATTTCTTTCTTCCTCTGCAGGGGAGAAACCTGACTGGCTTTTATGAAGAGTAAGCAAAACTTATACATTTAGTATTTTCACAAAAACACTCAACATGATCTAAAAACTCTCTCTCTCTCTTAATCCTTTAAGTGTTAACAAGATGATACAGCTCATATTTACTCAGTATCATGAAATTCATGAGCATCATCATTATTATTATGGTAATCTCCATGGAGTCAATAGACTAATTGTGGGAAGCCCACTCAACCAGCAACATATCTATCATAATGAACTTTAAGTCATAATGATTTATGTATTAAAATGGAGGGAGTGTAACAACTTTACATTCCCTTGTTAGATCCTGAATGAAGGAATCTTGCAAAGAAATCATTCATTCAGAATCCAACATATTAAACTTACAAAAAAAAAAGAGAAATACCTGCACATCAGCTAAAATTAAAAGTGAAACTTCTTCACTTTATGTATAAAATTTGCATTCTTATTTCATGTATGACATATTTAATCTATTGTGTTCATATTAAGATTTTATTAGAGTATGTTTTATAAGAGGGATAATCTGACTTAATTTAAGCCTCACTTAAGCCGTGTAAAATTAACTGTGAGACATCAAATAGTTACTAAATAATAATTCTTAGAAGGTATAAAACTACACGCGTACAGCGTAACGCTGGCGGCAGTTGCTTAAGCAGAACGTATATTGACGCGAATTCTGGGAATACAAGAGCTTAACAGTGTCGGGAAAAAGCAAGGGATGAACCCAAGGGGTGAAAAGATATGGGTCGTGTGCAAAGGGGACTGAGGAAAAAGAGGGCGCTCTCAGGAGGAATATAAGGGGATGAGCGCCGTATCGAAAATATCTCTCTGGTCATATCGTTTTCCTGTTTGGTGGCTCAGAAGTTAGCGGGAGTTCGTGTAAAGGGGGGGGGGGGATGAAGCATCTGTGCTAAGATAAGATGTTGGACAGCAGGCTTTCTTGAGATTGGAGTAGCATTCTACACAGAGCTGAAGGTAAATTTTCCAGTCCTAGCAGAATCAAGCTGTCACTGAAAAGTCAGTCCCATCAAAATGTTCCTAAAATGCAGAGATTGAGTCAGTTTTCGGCAGAAATAATGAAGACAGCATAATCCCTACGTTGGCATATGGACAGCCAATAGACAAGAAGTAACCAGATGTACATGTGGTGCTGAAAGACAATACTCTATTTTGCGTATAAAATTCATTAGAAGAGAAAAGATTGTTTGTGATTGTAAAAATTAAGAATAGTACTCTAAAGAACTTTGTGGACAGTCTCTAATTAGAATGTTAACCTCCTTTGAGAGTAAGATGTTTGGAAGAGATCTTTTGTAATTGTATGTGATAGGATTTATTTAATGAGATCAGAATTGTGGATTTTAGTAACTGAGTAACATTAGAATGTTGTTTATATTATCTTATGAATAGCATTACAGAAAGGAATTTTAGTTTAACTTCATATCATTTGTTATCTATCCCAATATGCAGTTATTGTGTTTCGCATGCTTTACAATGTTTCTTAACCTTTGATTTAATTTAGAGCATGTTAACCTCTTAACTCGAGTCTTTTCATTTAGTATTGAGTCAAATTAAGTGTATGAATTTTTTGTGTATTCTGTTTAGATATTCCAATAAACATGTCATATTTACCTAAATCTGAGTCATGCCTGATTACGATTCCAAACTACCACTTATAAAAATAGAACCTATTTTGGCGGGAAGGAATTAGGAAGTGTATATAATTATAGATTTAGGTCATGACTGCAATAATCTGAATCTATACAGCAGCATTAGTACAGTAGTGTATGAGAACGACTAAGAGTCTAGTATTGTCTCCCTGAGTAGGAACCTTTTCTACTATAGGATACTGGCTGGCGCAGCATAAAATAAATTTGCCAGTATCCGAAGAGGAAACAATCCTAGATATAAGTATATTAGGACTGATATCTGAAGAAGTAAAATAGCAATAGAAAGATAGAATATATATATATATATATAAAACAGAATATACAGAGAAAGTAACGACAAAACAATAGAGCAGCTGGTAGGATTTAATTGAATAAGGTTTTGAATAAGAAAGGATATAATCGAGTAACAAACTAAATAAGTATAAATCGTATAAGAATAAATATATTTAACACCCTCCATTCACAATGCACTCCGGCAATCATTCCACTCATCAAGAACTCTCCACATAAAAAGTCTACGTCATACACCCTTCTTCACCACATCTTTATACAAATTCCAGGGATAGCCTCTCATTCTTCCCATGTGCTTTCTGGACTGGTTAGCATACCTTCTCTTTGGAAAGCAGTATGTTAACACCACTCGGCCAATCAACAGGATGCAGTTTTGAATCCTGCTGTGGCCATGGATGTTTGTGATTGTCTTTAAGTGGAAGATGAATGGCATTGCCTGGTGTGAGACTACTGCCCCACTTATTGGAGACATGAAGTGGCTTTCATGTTTGGTCTCTAGAGCAGGGTTTCCAGACTATGTAAAAAATAAATGAAAAAATACAAAAAAATATATATTTGGAAAAACTGATAAAAATAGAAAAAAAAATCCTTAGTCCACCCACGGTACAAAATGTACTAAAGGGTGGGTGGGAGCAACATAACAAAAAAAAGAAAAATCTTAACATCCACTCTTTTTATAATTCCTTTTGTATGAATCTGATAGAATCTCTTAACTAACTTGAAGGTCTCTATCATATCTCCTCTTTTCTTCCTATCCACCAACCTCCACATTTAATCCACATTTCCTCACACACACACACACTGCATAACCAACATTCCAGAATCTAGCTATCACTTTGGTCATTATCTTTGGACACTCCCTAGCATTTCCACATCACAATGAAATCTTAGCACAATAGCCCATATGTGGTTTGACCAATGCCTTATATAGAGGCACCACCACCTCCTTATTCCCTACATGTCAATGTACCTTTTATCATAGCAACAATATGATGTGCAGTCTTTTCAACACTTGTGATCTGTCCTCGGAACTTCAGTCCATTGTCTGCCATCACTCATCTACTTCCTGAAGCACAACTCCACCAATACAGTACATAGTATTATATCTCTGTATCCCAAAGTATAACATCCTGAAAATTTCTACAATGGACAAATCAACAATGAACAAATGAGATTTTATAGAAAAAATGGGGTTAGCCTCAACTTTGGCAAAATATTCTTTTTAAATTAAAAAAAATATAAAAATAAAAAATGCTAAACTCTCCCACCATTATGCATACATTCCTATGTTCATTCATTTGTTTATTCTAATCAAGATGAATATGTGCATTATATTTAATTTATTGGGGAAAAAAAATGAAAAGGCGCTTAATTTACTAGTGAAAAGTTAGCACAGTATATGTTATGATAGGAAAAAATGACAAAGACATTAATAGTGAACTCACTTCCTGATATTTCACAATAATAACTCATACCGTATACAACTTCCAAGGAAGTGAAAGTCAAATAAATATTTTAATATTAAAATGTTTTTATGACTTTCAACTGTGAAGAATACAAAACAAAACAGAGCATAAAAAGCATTTCACTCACTTCATCCAGCATTATAAGAATAATTTAAATTACAAAAAAGATGGGAAAATTAGACATACGGTTAGTTCTGCAAGATAGTTTGTAGTTAGTCTTGGATATAATTAAATTAATATAGATAACTTGCATGAAAATTAAATTTTACTGGCATAAAACTTTTGTCCATATTTCATGGGCATGTTCAGTATAAAAAGGGAAAAGAGTAACATACAAATTTTCATGTAAATTATGTATTAATTTAGCTATGTCTATTTATGTTGGTATTTTGAAGTACAGTTTTAAATCTTTAAAGCCATTAATTTTCATTGTACTATGCATCAGAAGCATACATATAGTATGGCTTAATTGGTGATTTTTATTATTATTAAGACTTCCAAGGAGTCAGGGACTCATCAAGGAAGGCGACATAATACACAAATCAGCTATCACACATATTCTTGAATTCATTCACACTGCTTCCACTCACAACATCTAATGACAATCCATTCCAATCACACACCATCTTATGAGAGAAAAATCTAGCCCTCACACCCACTTCTTAGCAGCATTCATTCTCAGCTTCCAAGGATGCCCTCGTCTTTTCCCCACCTGCCATAAATTGAAAAATTCCATCAACTGAAATCCTGTATGACCCTTTCAGAAGTTTGTAGGTCTCAATCATATCACCCCCTCTTTCTCCTGTTTGCTAGTGTCTGCAGTCTACAAATTCTCAATCTGTCTTCATAATCAGTATTCCACAATCCTGATATCATTTTTAATACTCATCTTTGCTCTCTCTCTCTCTCTCTCTCTCTCTCCACTATATCAGAATTATAATAGAAACCAGACCTGTGCACAATAGTCCGAGAGGTCTTATCAAGGCCTTGTAAAGAGGAAAAATGACATCCTTATCTTTACATATGAACATTCATTTCAGCATTGCAATTACCTTTTGAGTTATATTTGCAATCTTTGCTACATGGGTCCCTGAACTTCAACTTCCTATCTCCTAACATGCCAAGATCCCTAACCTTATCAGTTTCTTCGAGCATAATCCCACCAATATAATACGACATTGGATATCTAATCATGCCAAAGTGAATGACTTTACATTTACTGACTTCTATTTTCCCACGCCCACAATTCCAGCCTATTCATATCATTCTGCAAGTACTGCATATCAGCACCATTCCTGATTACCCTACCTATCTTTGCATCATCAACAAATAGCTGTATGTCGGTTGTCAAATACTTCCCAATATCATTAATGTACAGAATGAATAACAGTGGACCAAGCACCGATCCTTGTGGTACACCATCGGTTACCTTAAATCTTACAGACTCACATCTCCTGTACACCACTTTTTGATATCTATCAGTCAGCTATCCTCTTATCCACACTAATATTCTATAATCCAAACCCATATTCTCTAGTTTACGCAATAGTTTACCATGCTGTGTTCTGTCAAAAGCCTCAGCAAAATCCAAAAGTATCTTGGTGTATCCATTCCCCATGTTTAGTTCAATGGTAACATTGTTATAGAATGTGAGTAAGTTGCTAAAACATGACCTTCCCTTAGTAAACCCATGTTGCTCATTGCAAAGTAGAGATTCACTCTCAACCCATTTCTGAATACAAGCCCTAAACAATTTTTCAAAAATCTTCACCACCACTCCTGAAATACTAACTGGTCAACAGTTGGATACACCAGTCTTTGCCCACTCTTGCAACGGAATTACCATAAATTCTTTCCATTCCTTCAGAATTTTCCATGTTCTGAGACTCATATTAAATAGCCAGTTCAGCTGAACACTCTTTTATTACACGTGCTGATATCCTATCAGTCCCTATTGCTGAATGAATTTATTCAATGTTGCATATACCAGGCTGATAGCTTTTAACAAAATGAGCACTCATTACTTGAACAACCTCTTTTGCATCTGTAACCTTCATGCCATCTGCATTTAGAAGAGACATTCTTTCATATTCATCCTTTCTTTTACTTGCAGCGTATTGATATAATTCTTGTGGGTTGTCTTTAGCATGCAGAGCCAGTTTCTTTTCATACTCAGACTTTGCTTTCTGTACACCTGCTGCTTATAATTTTCGTAACGGACATCATCCACATTCACATGGTATTCCTTCCACATCATCCTTTTCTTATGAATCTCTTGCTTAATAAGATTACACATCCATTTGACTCCTACCCTATTTATTCTTCAAACTCTCGGGACACATTCTGATATTGTATCATCTAAGTATTGTTTAAATGCTTCCCATGCACTGTCGATATTCTTCTCATCCAGCAACCAATCCCATTCCACTGAACTAAGTTTACTCCTCAGTTGGTCATAATTTCCTGCTTTGTAGTTCAGCACATAACCTTTTCTGAATGGAACACTCATAAACTTAGTACGTTCCCAAGTGAGTACTGCATGATCACTGTCATCAACAGGAGGCAGAATAGTTACCTGAGTTGCTTCTATCACATGCTGCTTGAGTAAATTATCCTGCAACAGCTCAACAAATTCTTAAAATATAAATTTTAAATCTTAAAATATAAAGTTAAAACATAAATAATTTGTAAATTATTTTAAATGTTAAAATGTTATATAACCATGTCTCTAAATGTCTGGTTCAATGTATCTTCAATCCACTCTGAAAAGCATTTAGAAATTGTCCAGGTCAAGTGGACATCCTTTGACTGCAATGAGTCCTATCCCATCATGTTGTGGCAGTAATATGTCAGACAACAGTGATATGTTCTCCAGTCCAGATTTCAAATGACTGGCCTGTCCTACATATGCTTTCCCACAGATATAATTTTATAGATACCTGTCCCTATCAAATTGTTCATTCTTTAAGAGACCATAAAAGTGAAGCCCAGTCTCTAAGACTACCTTTATGATGTATATGAGAGACCATAAATGTAGTATAAGACATGGTTTAAAGGTGACTTTTATGTTGTATATTCATGAACGATTCTATTTTCACAATGTATTTGGAGAGAGCACTTTATGTATTTATTTATTTTTAATAGAATGCTACTTTCCCTTGAAGAATAATCTAAAAGTTATATGCAACATCACTCTGGAATGGTATTTGCCACAGGATTGTTAGGTGATATTTGTTGCACATTATTCTTCTGTTATGTACACTCAAGTTAACATCTACATGAAAGGTGGGATAAGACACTTATAACAGGCCTCCAGAAATCCACATGCCATAGACAAGTTATCAGTAACAAGTGGCAAGTGAATTTCAGCCTCTTTCTAAAAACATTCAAAATACAGTAAAACCCCAAAGTTACGCAGTAGGTGGGACCAACAAAACATGCGTAAGTCGAATTCGCATAACTCGGGGTATAATTTTGCATGTAATTTATATATACAAACATACAATTGGTACCAAAGGTTTACAAAAACACCTATATTTTTTAAGAAATATAATCATAATTGTAGTTTTTCATTCATAAAAAAAAAGAAAGTTATTTCGATGTCGATGGTTTCATAAAATCTAATAGATTCATCTGACAATATAATTTTTTTTTTTCTTGTCACACAAAATTTCTTCATAGCAAGCTAATGATTTTTTTATTCCTTGCCTTGTGGCTATAATTCGTTCCTCATTAGAATCTATGTCCTCCAAAATCTGTAAACCTTTCTTTTATGATTGTTCTTATTGTGGATTCCCGTAGATTGAACTTCTTTGCTAGCTCACAAATTTTCATTCCGCCTTCAAAATCCTTAATAATGTTGAGTTTTGTTTCCAAAGTCAATGTTTTTCTTTTCTTGCTAGCTTTAGAAGAATCAGACTTGCTTCTTTTGGATGACATTATTATTTTTATGTGATAAAATTTTTATCAAGAACATAACATTAAACAATCGCAAGGTTTGTAGACTATAAAAATCGTGTATGAATGGACACCGCGTGAAACACATCGGTGTTGTTCACAGCATGTGCGACACTGCCGAGTGCAGCCAGCACGTATTCCCATCCCGCTTCACGCCTCACCACTAGTCGTATCTGAAAGATACGACTAGTGGTGAGGCGTGAAGCGGGATGGGAATACGTACATATAAGAAACCGCGTAACTCCGGATTCGCATAAGTCGGGGTATGACTATATCTTATTTTCTTTCAATAATTTACACTTTATTTTTAAATTTCAAAATATCACATAATTCACTGTCATGTTATTTGATTATGGGTTGCTGCCAATAAACTTATTAAAGTATTATATGCAACCGGGTGATAGTACCTATGTAATTAATTTAATAAGTTAATTTTCCTTTAAACTCTTTTCTGGCCTACTAAAAATTAATTTGGCTGTTTTCAAAATGTGAAGTAATTCCAATCTATGACAACAGGTGGCACTATTAATCTCTCACATTCCTTTATAAACTTATGCCTACTTAGAATTCAGAGGTTAATTTGGGGTAAAGAATGCATTTTATTTTGCATAGCTTAAAATCATCAAGCTATGCAAAATTATTTAACAAGATCAATTTTCTTTTTTTTCATTAACAATTGTAATATAAAATAAGACAGATTTATACTCTTCTTATTTTTCTGACACCCTCTCTAAGTATGAGTTTAATTGTAATATAGTATTGGATACACTTATTTTCACAATTCACAACATGACTGCATAGTGCAATTATATATCTGAACATTTTACATTATGAAAAGGATTTTTAATACTGTTACTTAAACCATGCAATTATTATGTAAAGGTGAATCAGAGACAGATTATGTGACTTACTTTAAATCATGAAAAGTAAGTTTTTATAAGTTTTTTTTTAACTACTTTCTTGTTATTTTCATAAAGAATTATTTGTCTTTTCCATGAGTGGATTATTGTTTATGGATAAATTACATAAATTCACCCTTCATTATGAACAATAAATGAAAGGAAACACAAACCACTCTTTTAAGTTTTGTGAAATAGAACAAAACTAAATTACTGTGAGCATGTCTCTCACAAACTCCTGTAA